>NW_027363218.1:0-1446012 GCF_046119375.1 Phyllobates terribilis | reverse complement strand
ATACTGACTGAATGAAAAGAGCTGGCATCTCACTCTCTTTGATTCTTCTTTATCATGCTAAGAGGTGCAGGAAAAAGCAAAAAATTTCAGAATTGCACCTTGCAATGTGGAGAAATTACTGTTTGTGCATTTACAATATTCATAGATTTTTGCCATTGAAAAAGTCCAGAAATGTTTGAAGCTACTGACTGAATGAAAGGAGCTGGCATCTCACTCTCTTTGAATCTTCTTTATCATGCTAAGAGGAGCAGGAAAAAGCAAAAAATTTCAGAATTGCACCTTGCAATGCGGAGAAATTACTGTTTGTGCATTTACAATATTCATTGATTTTTGCCATTGAAAAACATCATGTTATTCATATACCAGAAATGTTTGAAGCAACTGACTGAATGAAAAGAGCTGGCATCTCACTCTCTTTGAATCTTTATCATGCTAAGAGGTGCAGGAAAAAGCAAAAAATTTCAGAATTGCACATGCAATGTGGAGAAATTACTGTTTGTGCATTTACAATATTCATTGATTTTTGCCATTGAAAAACGTCCAGAAATGTTTGAAGCTACTGACTGAATGAAAGGAGCTGGCATCTCACTCTCTTTGAATCTTCTTTATCATGCTAAGAGGAGCAGGAAAAAGCAAAAAATTTCAGAATTGCACCTTGCAATGCGGAGAAATTACTGTTTGTGCATTTACAATATTCATTGATTTTTGCCATTGAAAAACATCATGTTATTCATATACCAGAAATGTTTGAAGCTACTGACTGAATGAAAAGAGCTGGCATCTCACTCTCTTTGAATCTTTATCATGCTAAGAGGAGCAGGAAAAAGCAAAAAATTTCAGAATTGCACCATGCAATGTGGAGAAATTACTGTTTGTGCATTTACAATATTCATTGATTTTTGCCATTGAAAAACGTCCAGAAATGTTTGAAGCTACTGACTGAATGAAAGGAGCTGGCATCTCACTCTCTTTGAATCTTCTTTATCATGCTAAGAGTAGCAGGAAAAAGCAAAAAATTTCAGAATTGCACCTTGCAATGCGGAGAAATTACTGTTTGTGCATTTACAATATTCATTGATTTTTGCCATTGAAAAACATCATGTTATTCATATACCAGAAATGTTTGAAGCAACTGACTGAATGAAAAGAGCTGGCATCTCACTCTCTTTGAATCTTTATCATGCTAAGAGGAGCAGGAAAAAGCAAAAAATTTCAGAATTGCACCTTGCAATGTGGAGAAATTACTGTTTGTGCATTTACAATATTCATTGATTTTTGCCATTGAAAAACGTCCAGAAATGTTTGAAGCTACTGACTGAATGAAAGGAGCTGGCATCTCACTCTCTTTGAATCTTCTTTATCATGCTAAGAGGAGCAGGAAAAAGCAAAAAATTTCAGAATTGCACCTTGCAATGCGGAGAAATTACTGTTTGTGCATTTACAATATTCATTGATTTTTGCCATTGAAAAACATCATGTTATTCATATACCAGAAATGTTTGAAGCTACTGACTGAATGAAAAGAGCTGGCATCTCACTCTCTTTGATTCTTTATCATGCTAAGAGGAGCAGGAAAAAGCAAAAAATTTCAGAATTGCACCTTGCAATGTGGAGAAATTACTGTTTGTGCATTTACAATATTCATAGATTTTTGCCATTGAAAAACGTCCAGAAATGTTTGAAGCTACTGACTGAATGAAAGGAGCTGGCATCTCACTCTCTTTGAATCTTCTTTATCATGCTAAGAGGAGCAGGAAAAAGCAAAAAATTTCAGAATTGCACCTTGCAATGCGGAGAAATTACTGTTTGTGCATTTAAAATATTCATTGATTTTTGCCATTGAAAAACAGCATGTTATTCATATACCAGAAATGTTTGAAGCTACTGACTGAATGAAAAGAGCTGGCATCTCACTCTCTTTGATTCTTCTTTATCATGCTAAGAGGTGCAGGAAAAAGCAAAAAATTTCAGAATTGCACCTTGCAATGTGGAGAAATTACTGTTTGTGCATTTACAATATTCATTGATTTTTGCCATTGAAAAACGTCCAGAAATGTTTGAAGCTACTGACTGAATGAAAGGAGCTGGCATCTCACTCTCTTTGAATCTTCTTTATCATGCTAAGAGGAGCAGGAAAAAGCAAAAATTTCAGAATTGCACCTTGCAATGCGGAGAAATTACTGTTTGTGCATTTACAATATTCATTGATTTTTGCCATTGAAAAACATCATGTTATTCATATACCAGAAATGTTTGAAGCTACTGACTGAATGAAAAGAGCTGGCATCTCACTCTCTTTGAATCTTCTTTATCATGCTAAGAGGAGCAGGAAAAAGCAAAAAATTTCAGAATTGCACCTTGCAATGTGGAGAAATTACTGTTTGTGCATTTACAATATTCATTGATTTTTGCCATTGAAAAACGTCCAGAAATGTTTGAAGCTACTGACTGAATGAAAGGAGCTGGCATCTCACTCTCTTTGAATCTTCTTTATCATGCTAAGAGGAGCAGGAAAAATCAAAAAATTTCAGAATTGCACCTTGCAATGCGGAGAAATTACTGTTTGTGCATTTACAATATTCATTGATTTTTGCCATTGAAAAACATCATGTTATTCATATACCAGAAATGTTTGAAGCTACTGACTGAATGAAAAGAGCTGGCATCTCACTCTCTTTGATTCTTCTTTATCATGCTAAGAGGTGCAGGAAAAAGCAAAAAATTTCAGAATTGCACCTTGCAATGTGGAGAAATTACTGTTTGTGCATTTACAATATTCATTGATTTTTGCCATTGAAAAACGTCCAGAAATGTTTGAAGCTACTGACTGAATGAAAGGAGCTGGCATCTCACTCTCTTTGAATCTTCTTTATCATGCTCAGACGAGCAGGAAAAAGCAAAAAATTTCAGAATTGCACCTTGCAATGCGGAGAAATTACTGTTTGTGCATTTACAATATTCATTGATTTTTGCCATTGAAAAACATCATGTTATTCATATACCAGAAATGTTTGAAGCTACTGACTGAATGAAAAGAGCTGGCATCTCACTCTCTTTGAATCTTCTTTATCATGCTAAGAGGAGCAGGAAAAAGCAAAAAATTTCAGAATTGCACCTTGCAATGTGGAGAAATTACTGTTTGTGCATTTACAATATTCATTGATTTTTGCCATTGAAAAACGTCCAGAAATGTTTGAAGCTACTGACTGAATGAAAGGAGCTGGCATCTCACTCTCTTTGAATCTTCTTTATCATGCTAAGAGGAGCAGGAAAAAGCAAAAAATTTCAGAATTGCACCTTGCAATGCGGAGAAATTACTGTTTGTGCATTTACAATATTCATTGATTTTTGCCATTGAAAAACATCATGTTATTCATATACCAGAAATGTTTGAAGCTACTGACTGAATGAAAAGAGCTGGCATCTCACTCTCTTTGAATCTTCTTTATCATGCTAAGAGGTGCAGGAAAAAGCAAAAAATTTCAGAATTGCACCTTGCAATGTGGAGAAATTACTGTTTGTGCATTTACAATATTCATTAATTTTGGCCATTGAAAAACATCCAGAAATGTTTGAAGCTACTGACTGAATGAAAGGAGCTGGCATCTCACTCTCTTTGAATCTTCTTTATCATGCTAAGACGAGCAGGAAAAAGCAAAAAATTTCAGAATTGCACCTTGCAATGTGGAGAAATTACTGTGTGTGCATTTACAATATTCATAGATTTTTGCCATTGAAAAACGTCCAGAAATGTTTGAAGCTACTGACTGAATGAAAGGAGCTGGCATCTCACTCTCTTTGAATCTTCTTTATCATGCTAAGAGGAGCAGGAAAAAGCAAAAAATTTCAGAATTGCACCTTGCAATGCGGAGAAATTACTGTTTGTGCATTTACAATATTCAATGATTTTTGCCATTGAAAAACATCATGTTATTCATATACCAGAAATGTTTGAAGCTACTGACTGAATGAAAAGAGCTGGCATCTCACTCTCTTTGAATCTTCTTTATCATGCTAAGAGGTGCAGGAAAAAGCAAAAAATTTCAGAATTGCAACTTGCAATGTGGAGAAATTACTGTTTGTGCATTTACAATATTCATTGATTTTTGCCATTGAAAAACGTCCAGAAATGTTTGAAGCTACTGACTGAATGAAAGGAGCTGGCATCTCACTCTCTTTGAATCTTCTTTATCATGCTAAGAGGAGCAGGAAAAAGCAAAAAATTTCAGAATTGCACCTTGCAATGCGGAGAAATTACTGTTTGTGCATTTACAATATTCATTGATTTTTGCCATTGAAAAACATCATGTTATTCATATACCAGAAATGTTTGAAGCTACTGACTGAATGAAAAGAGCTGGCATCTCACTCTCTTTGAATCTTCTTTATCATGCTAAGAGGAGCAGGAAAAAGCAAAAAATTTCAGAATTGCACCTTGCAATGTGGAGAAATTACTGTTTGTGCATTTACAATATTCATTGATTTTTGCCATTGAAAAACGTCCAGAAATGTTTTAAGCTACTGACTGAATGAAAGGAGCTGGCATCTCACTCTCTTTGAATCTTCTTTATCATGCTAAGAGGAGCAGGAAAAAGCAAAAAATTTCAGAATTGCACCTTGCAATGCGGAGAAATTACTGTTTGTGCATTTACAATATTCATTGATTTTTGCCATTGAAAAACATCATGTTATTCATATACCAGAAATGTTTGAAGCTACTGACTGAATGAAAAGAGCTGGCATCTCACTCTCTTTGATTCTTCTTTATCATGCTAAGAGGTGCAGGAAAAAGCAAAAATTTCAGAATTGCACCTTGCAATGTGGAGAAATTACTGTTTGTGCATTTACAATATTCATTGATTTTTGCCATTGAAAAACGTCCAGAAATGTTTGAAGCTACTGACTGAATGAAAGGAGCTGGCATCTCACTCTCTTTGAATCTTCTTTATCATGCTAAGACGAGCAGGAAAAAGCAAAAAATTTCAGAATTGCACCTTGCAATGCGGAGAAATTACTGTTTGTGCATTTACAATATTCATTGATTTTTGCCATTGAAAAACATCATGTTATTCATATACCAGAAATGTTTGAAGCTACTGACTTAATGAAAAGAGCTGGCATCTCACTCTCTTTGAATCTTCTTTATCATGCTAAGAGGAGCAGGAAAAAGCAAAAA
This sequence comes from Phyllobates terribilis, assembly GCF_046119375.1. Classification (NCBI taxonomy): domain Eukaryota; kingdom Metazoa; phylum Chordata; class Amphibia; order Anura; family Dendrobatidae; genus Phyllobates; species Phyllobates terribilis. The sequence goes on along the minus strand of NW_027363218.1, from coordinate 1,440,836 downwards.
ATTTCAGAATTGCACCTTGCAATGTGGAGAAATTACTGTTTGTGCATTTACAATATTCATTGATTTTTGCCATTGAAAAACATCATGTTATGCATATACCAGAAATGTTTGAAGCTACTGACTGAATGAAAAGAGCTGGCATCTCACTCTCTTTGATTCTTCTTTATCATGCTAAGAGGTGCAGGAAAAAGCAAAAAATTTCAGAATTGCACCTTGCAATGTGGAGAAATTACTGTTTGTGCATTTACAATATTCATTGATTTTTGCCATTGAAAAACGTCCAGAAATGTTTGAAGCTACTGACTGAATGAAAGGAGCTGGCATCTCACTCTCTTTGAATCTTCTTTATCATGCTAAGACGAGCAGGAAAAAGCAAAAAATTTCAGAATTGCACCTTGCAATGCGGAGAAATTACTGTTTGTGCATTTACAATATTCATTGATTTTTGCCATTGAAAAACATCATGTTATTCATATACCAGAAATGTTTGAAGCTACTGACTGAATGAAAAGAGCTGGCATCTCACTCTCTTTGAATCTTCTTTATCATGCTAAGAGGAGCAGGAAAAAGCAAAAAATTTCAGAATTGCACCTTGCAATGTGGAGAAATTACTGTTTGTGCATTTACAATATTCATTGATTTTTGCCATTGAAAAACATCTTGTTAATGCATATACCAGAAATGTTTGAAGCTACTGACTGAATGAAAGGAGCTGGCATCTCACTCTCTTTGAATCTTCTTTATCATGCTAAGAGGAGCAGGAAAAAGCAAAAAATTTCAGAATTGCACCTTGCAATGCGGAGAAATTACTGTTTGTGCATTTACAATATTCATTGATTTTTGCCATTGAAAAACGTCCAGAAATGTTTGAAGCTACTGACTGAATGAAAGGAGCTGGCATCTCACTCTCTTTGAATCTTCTTTATCATGCTAAGATGAGCAGGAAAAAGCAAAAAATTTCAGAATTGCACCTTGCAATGCGGAGAAATTACTGTTTGTGCATTTACAATATTCATTGATTTTTGCCATTGAAAAACATCATGTTATTCATATACCAGAAATGTTTGAAGCTACTGACTGAATGAAAAGAGCTGGCATCTCACTCTCTTTGAATCTTCTTTATCATGCTAAGAGGAGCAGGAAAAAGCAAAAAATTTCAGAATTGCACCTTGCAATGTGGAGAAATTACTGTTTGTGCATTTACAATATTCATTGATTTTTGCCATTGAAAAACGTCCAGAAATGTTTGAAGCTACTGACTGAATGAAAGGAGCTGGCATCTCACTCTCTTTGAATCTTCTTTATCATGCTAAGAGGAGCAGGAAAAAGCAAAAAATTTCAGAATTGCACCTTGCAATGCGGAGAAATTACTGTTTGTGCATTTACAATATTCATTGATTTTTGCCATTGAAAAACATCATGTTATTCATATACCAGAAATGTTTGAAGCAACTGACTGAATGAAAAGAGCTGGCATCTCACTCTCTTTGAATCTTTATCATGCTAAGAGGAGCAGGAAAAAGCAAAAAATTTCAGAATTGCACCATGCAATGTGGAGAAATTACTGTTTGTGCATTTACAATATTCATTGATTTTTGCCATTGAAAAACGTCCAGAAATGTTTGAAGCTACTGACTGAATGAAAGGAGCTGGCATCTCACTCTCTTTGAATCTTCTTTATCATGCTAAGAGGAGCAGGAAAAAGCAAAAAATTTCAGAATTGCACCTTGCAATGCGGAGAAATTACTGTTTGTGCATTTACAATATTCATTGATTTTTGCCATTGAAAAACATCATGTTATTCATATACCAGAAATGTTTGAAGCTACTGACTGAATGAAAAGAGCTGGCATCTCACTCTCTTTGAATCTTCTTTATCATGCTAAGAGGAGCAGGAAAAAGCAAAAAATTTCAGAATTGCACCTTGCAATGTGGAGAAATTACTGTTTGTGCATTTACAATATTCATTGATTTTTGCCATTGAAAAACGTCCAGAAATGTTTGAAGCTACTGACTGAATGAAAGGAGCTGGAATCTCACTCTCTTTGAATCTTCTTTATCATGCTAAGAGGAGCAGGAAAAAGCAAAAAATTTCAGAATTGCACCTTGCAATGCGGAGAAATTACTGTTTGTGCATTTACAATATTCATTGATTTTTGCCATTGAAAAACATCATGTTATTCATATACCAGAAATGTTTGAAGCTACTGACTGAATGAAAAGAGCTGGCATCTCACTCTCTTTGATTCTTCTTTATCATGCTAAGAGGTGCAGGAAAAAGCAAAAAATTTCAGAATTGCACCTTGCAATGTGGAGAAATTACTGTTTGTGCATTTACAATATTCATAGATTTTTGCCATTGAAAAACGTCCAGAAATGTTTGAAGCTACTGACTGAATGAAAGGAGCTGGCATCTCACTCTCTTTGAATCTTCTTTATCATGCTAAGAGGAGCAGGAAAAAGCAAAAAATTTCAGAATTGCACCTTGCAATGCGGAGAAATTACTGTTTGTGCATTTACAATATTCATTGATTTTTGCCATTGAAAAACATCATGTTATTCATATACCAGAAATGTTTGAAGCTACTGACTGAATGAAAAGAGCTGGCATCTCACTCTCTTTGATTCTTCTTTATCATGCTAAGAGGTGCAGGAAAAAGCAAAAAATTTCAGAATTGCACCTTGCAATGTGGAGAAATTACTGTTTGTGCATTTACAATATTCATAGATTTTTGCCATTGAAAAACGTCCAGAAATGTTTGAAGCTACTGACTGAATGAAAGGAGCTGGCATCTCACTCTCTTTGAATCTTCTTTATCATGCTAAGAGGAGCAGGAAAAAGCAAAAAATTTCAGAATTGCACCTTGCAATGCGGAGAAATTACTGTTTGTGCATTTACAATATTCATTGATTTTTGCCATTGAAAAACATCATGTTATTCATATACCAGAAATGTTTGAAGCAACTGACTGAATGAAAAGAGCTGGCATCTCACTCTCTTTGAATCTTTATCATGCTAAGAGGAGCAGGAAAAAGCAAAAAATTTCAGAATTGCACCATGCAATGTGGAGAAATTACTGTTTGTGCATTTACAATATTCATTGATTTTTGCCATTGAAAAACGTCCAGAAATGTTTGAAGCTACTGACTGAATGAAAGGAGCTGGCATCTCACTCTCTTTGAATCTTCTTTATCATGCTAAGAGGAGCAGGAAAAAGCAAAAAATTTCAGAATTGCACCTTGCAATGCGGAGAAATTACTGTTTGTGCACTTACAATATTCATTGATTTTTGCCATTGAAAAACATCATGTTATTCATATACCAGAAATGTTTGAAGCTACTGACTGAATGAAAAGAGCTGGCATCTCACTCTCTTTGAATCTTTATCATGCTAAGAGGAGCAGGAAAAAGCAAAAAATTTCAGAATTGCACCATGCAATGTGGAGAAATTACTGTTTGTGCATTTACAATATTCATTGATTTTTGCCATTGAAAAACGTCCAGAAATGTTTGAAGCTACTGACTGAATGAAAGGAGCTGGCATCTCACTCTCTTTGAATCTTCTTTATCATGCTAAGAGTAGCAGGAAAAAGCAAAAAATTTCAGAATTGCACCTTGCAATGCGGAGAAATTACTGTTTGTGCATTTACAATATTCATTGATTTTTGCCATTGAAAAACATCATGTTATTCATATACCAGAAATGTTTGAAGCTACTGACTGAATGAAAAGAGCTGGCATCTCACTCTCTTTGAATCTTTTTTATCATGCTAAGAGGAGCAGGAAAAAGCAAAAAATTTCAGAATTGCACCTTGCAATGTGGAGAAATTACTGTTTGTGCATTTACAATATTCATTGATTTTTGCCATTGAAAAACGTCCAGAAATGTTTGAAGCTACTGACTGAATGAAAGGAGCTGGCATCTCACTCTCTTTGAATCTTCTTTATCATGCTAAGAGGAGCAGGAAAAAGCAAAAAATTTCAGAATTGCACCTTGCAATGCGGAGAAATTACTGTTTGTGCATTTACAATATTCATTGATTTTTGCCATTGAAAAACATCATGTTATTCATATACCAGAAATGTTTGAAGCTACTGACTGAATGAAAAGAGCTGGCATCTCACTCTCTTTGATTCTTCTTTATCATGCTAAGAGGTGCAGGAAAAAGCAAAAAATTTCAGAATTGCACCTTGCAATGTGGAGAAATTACTGTTTGTGCATTTACAATATTCATAGATTTTTGCCATTGAAAAACGTCCAGAAATGTTTGAAGCTACTGACTGAATGAAAGGAGCTGGCATCTCACTCTCTTTGAATCTTCTTTATCATGCTAAGAGGAGCAGGAAAAAGCAAAAAATTTCAGAATTGCACCTTGCAATGCGGAGAAATTACTGTTTGTGCATTTACAATATTCATTGATTTTTGCCATTGAAAAACATCATGTTATTCATATACCAGAAATGTTTGAAGCTACTGACTGAATGAAAAGAGCTGGCATCTCACTCTCTTTGATTCTTCTTTATCATGCTAAGAGGTGCAGGAAAAAGCAAAAAATTTCAGAATTGCACCTTGCAATGTGGAGAAATTACTGTTTGTGCATTTACAATATTCATTGATTTTTGCCATTGAAAAACGTCCAGAAATGTTTGAAGCTACTGACTGAATGAAAGGAGCTGGCATCTCACTCTCTTTGAATCTTCTTTATCATGCTAAGACGAGCAGGAAAAAGCAAAAAATTTCAGAATTGCACCTTGCAATGCCTAGAAATTACTGTTTGTGCATTTACAATATTCATTGATTTTTGCCATTGAAAAACATCATGTTATTCATATACCAGAAATGTTTGAAGCTACTGACTGAATGAAAAGAGCTGGCATCTCACTCTCTTTGAATCTTCTTTATCATGCTAAGAGGAGCAGGAAAAAGCAAAAAATTTCAGAATTGCACCTTGCAATGTGGAGAAATTACTGTTTGTGCATTTACAATATTCATTGATTTTTGCCATTGAAAAACGTCCAGAAATGTTTGAAGCTACTGACTGAATGAAAGGAGCTGGCATCTCACTCTCTTTGAATCTTCTTTATCATGCTAAGAGGAGCAGGAAAAATCAAAAAATTTCAGAATTGCACCTTGCAATGCGGAGAAATTACTGTTTGTGCATTTACAATATTCATTGATTTTTGCCATTGAAAAACATCATGTTATTCATATACCAGAAATGTTTGAAGCTACTGACTGAATGAAAAGAGCTGGCATCTCACTCTCTTTGATTCTTCTTTATCATGCTAAGAGGTGCAGGAAAAAGCAAAAAATTTCAGAATTGCACCTTGCAATGTGGAGAAATTACTGTTTGTGCACTTACAATATTCATTGATTTTTGCCATTGAAAAACGTCCAGAAATGTTTGAAGCTACTGACTGAATGAAAGGAGCTGGCATCTCACTCTCTTTGAATCTTCTTTATCATGCTCAGACGAGCAGGAAAAAGCAAAAAATTTCAGAATTGCACCTTGCAATGCGGAGAAATTACTGTTTGTGCATTTACAATATTCATTGATTTTTGCCATTGAAAAACATCATGTTATTCATATACCAGAAATGTTTGAAGCTACTGACTGAATGAAAGGAGCTGGCATCTCACTCTCTTTGAATCTTCTTTATCATGCTAAGAGGAGCAGGAAAAAGCAAAAAATTTCAGAATTGCACCTTGCAATGTGGAGAAATTACTGTTTGTGCATTTACAATATTCATTAATTTTGGCCATTGAAAAACATCCAGAAATGTTTGAAGCTACTGACTGAATGAAAGGAGCTGGCATCTCACTCTCTTTGAATCTTCTTTATCATGCTAAGACGAGCAGGAAAAAGCAAAAAAATTCAGAATTGCACCTTGCAATGTGGAGAAATTACTTTGTGTGCATTTACAATATTCATAGATTTTTGCCATTGAAAAACGTCCAGAAATGTTTGAAGCTACTGACTGAATGAAAGGAGCTGGCATCTCACTCTCTTTGAATCTTCTTTATCATGCTAAGAGGAGCAGGAAAAAGCAAAAAATTTCAGAATTGCACCTTGCAATGCGGAGAAATTACTGTTTGTGCATTTACAATATTCAATGATTTTTGCCATTGAAAAACATCATGTTATTCATATACCAGAAATGTTTGAAGCTACTGACTGAATGAAAAGAGCTGGCATCTCACTCTCTTTGAATCTTCTTTATCATGCTAAGAGGTGCAGGAAAAAGCAAAAAATTTCAGAATTGCAACTTGCAATGTGGAGAAATTACTGTTTGTGCATTTACAATATTCATTGATTTTTGCCATTGAAAAACGTCCAGAAATGTTTGAAGCTACTGACTGAATGAAAGGAGCTGGCATCTCACTCTCTTTGAATCTTCTTTATCATGCTAAGAGGAGCAGGAAAAAGCAAAAAATTTCAGAATTGCACCTTGCAATGCGGAGAAATTACTGTTTGTGCATTTACAATATTCATTGATTTTTGCCATTGAAAAACATCATGTTATTCATATACCAGAAATGTTTGAAGCTACTGACTGAATGAAAAGAGCTGGCATCTCACTCTCTTTGAATCTTCTTTATCATGCTAAGAGGTGCAGGAAAAAGCAAAAAATTTCAGAATTGCACCTTGCAATGTGGAGAAATTACTGTTTGTGCATTTACAATATTCATTAATTTTGGCCATTGAAAAACATCCAGAAATGTTTGAAGCTACTGACTGAATGAAAGGAGCTGGCATCTCACTCTCTTTGAATCTTCTTTATCATGCTAAGACGAGCAGGAAAAAGCAAAAAAATTCAGAATTGCACCTTGCAATGTGGAGAAATTACTTTGTGTGCATTTACAATATTCATAGATTTTTGCCATTGAAAAACGTCCAGAAATGTTTGAAGCTACTGACTGAATGAAAGGAGCTGGCATCTCACTCTCTTTGAATCTTCTTTATCATGCTAAGAGGAGCAGGAAAAAGCAAAAAATTTCAGAATTGCACCTTGCAATGCGGAGAAATTACTGTTTGTGCATTTACAATATTCAATGATTTTTGCCATTGAAAAGCATCATGTTATTCATATACCAGAAATGTTTGAAGCTACTGACTGAATGAAAAGAGCTGGCATCTCACTCTCTTTGAATCTTCTTTATCATGCTAAGAGGTGCAGGAAAAAGCAAAAAATTTCAGAATTGCAACTTGCAATGTGGAGAAATTACTGTTTGTGCATTTACAATATTCATTGATTTTTGCCATTGAAAAACGTCCAGAAATGTTTGAAGCTACTGACTGAATGAAAGGAGCTGGCATCTCACTCTCTTTGAATCTTCTTTATCATGCTAAGAGGAGCAGGAAAAAGCAAAAAATTTCAGAATTGCACCTTGCAATGCGGAGAAATTACTGTTTGTGCATTTACAATATTCATTGATTTTTGCCATTGAAAAACGTCCAGAAATGTTTGAAGCTTCTGACTGAATGAAAGGAGCTGGCATCTCACTCTCTTTGAATCTTCTTTATCATGCTAAGAGGAGCAGGAAAAAGCAAAAAATTTCAGAATTGCACCTTGCAATGCGGAGAAATTACTGTTTGTGCATTTACAATATTCATTGATTTTTGGCATTGAAAAACATCATGATATTCATATACCAGAAATGTTTGAAGCTACTGACTGAATGAAAAGAGCTGGCATCTCACTCTCTTTGAATCTTCTTTATCATGCTAAGAGGAGCAGGAAAAAGCAAAAAATTTCAGAATTGCACCTTGCAATGTGGAGAAATTACTGTTTGTGCATTTACAATATTCATTGATTTTTGCCATTGAAAAACGTCCAGAAATGTTTGAAGCTACTGACTGAATGAAAGGAGCTGGCATCTCACTCTCTTTGAATCTTCTTTATCATGCTAAGACGAGCAGGAAAAAGCAAAAAATTTCAGAATTGCACCTTGCAATGCGGAGAAATTACTGTTTGTGCATTTACAATATTTATTGATTTTTGCCATTGAAAAACATCATGTTATTCATATACCAGAAATGTTTGAAGCTACTGACTGAATGAAAAGAGCTGGCATCTCACTCTCTTTGAATCTTCTTTATCATGCTAAGAGGAGCAGGAAAAAGCAAAAAATTTCAGAATTGCACCTTGCAATGTGGAGAAATTACTGTTTGTGCATTTACAATATTCATTGATTTTTGCCATTGAAAAACGTCCAGAAATGTTTGAAGCTACTGACTGAATGAAAGGAGCTGGCATCTCACTCTCTTTGAATCTTCTTTATCATGCTAAGAGGAGCAGGAAAAAGCAAAAAATTTCAGAATTGCACCTTGCAATGCGGAGAAATTACTGTTTGTGCATTTACAATATTCATTGATTTTTGCCATTGAAAAACATCATGTTATTCATATACCAGAAATGTTTGAAGCTACTGACTGAATGAAAAGAGCTGGCATCTCACTCTCTTTGAATCTTCTTTATCATGCTAAGAGGTGCAGGAAAAAGCAAAAAATTTCAGAATTGCACCTTGCAATGTGGAGAAATTACTGTTTGTGCATTTACAATATTCATTAATTTTGGCCATTGAAAAACATCCAGAAATGTTTGAAGCTACTGACTGAATGAAAGGAGCTGGCATCTCACTCTCTTTGAATCTTCTTTATCATGCTAAGACGAGCAGGAAAAAGCAAAAAAATTCAGAATTGCACCTTGCAATGTGGAGAAATTACTTTGTGTGCATTTACAATATTCATAGATTTTTGCCATTGAAAAACGTCCAGAAATGTTTGAAGCTACTGACTGAATGAAAGGAGCTGGCATCTCACTCTCTTTGAATCTTCTTTATCATGCTAAGAGGAGCAGGAAAAAGCAAAAAATTTCAGAATTGCACCTTGCAATGCGGAGAAATTACTGTTTGTGCATTTACAATATTCAATGATTTTTGCCATTGAAAAACATCATGTTATTCATATACCAGAAATGTTTGAAGCTACTGACTGAATGAAAAGAGCTGGCATCTCACTCTCTTTGAATCTTCTTTATCATGCTAAGAGGTGCAGGAAAAAGCAAAAAATTTCAGAATTGCAACTTGCAATGTGGAGAAATTACTGTTTGTGCATTTACAATATTCATTGATTTTTGCCATTGAAAAACGTCCAGAAATGTTTGAAGCTACTGACTGAATGAAAGGAGCTGGCATCTCACTCTCTTTGAATCTTCTTTATCATGCTAAGAGGAGCAGGAAAAAGCAAAAAATTTCAGAATTGCACCTTGCAATGCGGAGAAATTACTGTTTGTGCATTTACAATATTCATTGATTTTTGCCATTGAAAAACATCATGTTATTCATATACCAGAAATGTTTGAAGCTACTGACTGAATGAAAAGAGCTGGCATCTCACTCTCTTTGAATCTTCTTTATCATGCTAAGAGGTGCAGGAAAAAGCAAAAAATTTCAGAATTGCACCTTGCAATGTGGAGAAATTACTGTTTGTGCATTTACAATATTCATTAATTTTGGCCATTGAAAAACATCCAGAAATGTTTGAAGCTACTGACTGAATGAAAGGAGCTGGCATCTCACTCTCTTTGAATCTTCTTTATCATGCTAAGACGAGCAGGAAAAAGCAAAAAAATTCAGAATTGCACCTTGCAATGTGGAGAAATTACTTTGTGTGCATTTACAATATTCATAGATTTTTGCCATTGAAAAACGTCCAGAAATGTTTGAAGCTACTGACTGAATGAAAGGAGCTGGCATCTCACTCTCTTTGAATCTTCTTTATCATGCTAAGAGGAGCAGGAAAAAGCAAAAAATTTCAGAATTGCACCTTGCAATGCGGAGAAATTACTGTTTGTGCATTTACAATATTCAATGATTTTTGCCATTGAAAAACATCATGTTATTCATATACCAGAAATGTTTGAAGCTACTGACTGAATGAAAAGAGCTGGCATCTCACTCTCTTTGAATCTTCTTTATCATGCTAAGAGGTGCAGGAAAAAGCAAAAAATTTCAGAATTGCAACTTGCAATGTGGAGAATTTACTGTTTGTGCATTTACAATATTCATTGATTTTTGCCATTGAAAAACGTCCAGAAATGTTTGAAGCTACTGACTGAATGAAAGGAGCTGGCATCTCACTCTCTTTGAATCTTCTTTATCATGCTAAGAGGAGCAGGAAAAAGCAAAAAATTTCAGAATTGCACCTTGCAATGCGGAGAAATTACTGTTTGTGCATTTACAATATTCATTGATTTTTGCCATTGAAAAACATCATGTTATTCATATACCAGAAATGTTTGAAGCTACTGACTGAATGAAAAGAGCTGGCATCTCACTCTCTTTGAATCTTCTTTATCATGCTAAGAGGTGCAGGAAAAAGCAAAAAATTTCAGAATTGCACCTTGCAATGTGGAGAAATTACTGTTTGTGCATTTACAATATTCATTAATTTTGGCCATTGAAAAACATCCAGAAATGTTTGAAGCTACTGACTGAATGAAAGGAGCTGGCATCTCACTCTCTTTGAATCTTCTTTATCATGCTAAGACGAGCAGGAAAAAGCAAAAAAATTCAGAATTGCACCTTGCAATGTGGAGAAATTACTTTGTGTGCATTTACAATATTCATAGATTTTTGCCATTGAAAAACGTCCAGAAATGTTTGAAGCTACTGACTGAATGAAAGGAGCTGGCATCTCACTCTCTTTGAATCTTCTTTATCATGCTAAGAGGAGCAGGAAAAAGCAAAAAATTTCAGAATTGCACCTTGCAATGCGGAGAAATTACTGTTTGTGCATTTACAATATTCAATGATTTTTGCCATTGAAAAACATCATGTTATTCATATACCAGAAATGTTTGAAGCTACTGACTGAATGAAAAGAGCTGGCATCTCACTCTCTTTGAATCTTCTTTATCATGCTAAGAGGTGCAGGAAAAAGCAAAAAATTTCAGAATTGCAACTTGCAATGTGGAGAAATTACTGTTTGTGCATTTACAATATTCATTGATTTTTGCCATTGAAAAACGTCCAGAAATGTTTGAAGCTACTGACTGAATGAAAGGAGCTGGCATCTCACTCTCTTTGAATCTTCTTTATAATGCTAAGAGGAGCAGGAAAAAGCAAAAAATTTCAGAATTGCACCTTGCAATGCGGAGAAATTACTGTTTGTGCATTTACAATATTCATTGATTTTTGCCATTGAAAAACGTCCAGAAATGTTTGAAGCTTCTGACTGAATGAAAGGAGCTGGCATCTCACTCTCTTTGAATCTTCTTTATCATGCTAAGAGGAGCAGGAAAAAGCAAAAAATTTTAGAATTGCACCTTGCAATGCGGAGAAATTACTGTTTGTGCATTTACAATATTCATTGATTTTTGGCATTGAAAAACATCATGATATTCATATACCAGAAATGTTTGAAGCTACTGACTGAATGAAAAGAGCTGGCATCTCACTCTCTTTGAATCTTCTTTATCATGCTAAGAGGAGCAGGAAAAAGCAAAAAATTTCAGAATTGCACCTTGCAATGTGGAGAAATTACTGTTTGTGCATTTACAATATTCATTGATTTTTGCCATTGAAAAACGTCCAGAAATGTTTGAAGCTACTGACTGAATGAAAGGAGCTGGCATCTCACTCTCTTTGAATCTTCTTTATCATGCTAAGAGGAGCAGGAAAAAGCAAAAAATTTCAGAATTGCACCTTGCAATGCGGAGAAATTACTGTTTGTGCATTTACAATATTCATTGATTTTTGCCATTGAAAAACATCATGTTATTCATATACCAGAAATGTTTGAAGCTACTGACTGAATGAAAAGAGCTGGCATCTCACTCTCTTTGAATCTTCTTTATCATGCTAAGAGGTGCAGGAAAAAGCAAAAAATTTCAGAATTGCAACTTGCAATGTGGAGAAATTACTGTTTGTGCATTTACAATATTCATTGATTTTTGCCATTGAAAAACGTCCAGAAATGTTTGAAGCTACTGACTGAATGAAAGGAGCTGGCATCTCACTCTCTTTGAATCTTCTTTATCATGCTAAGAGGAGCAGGAAAAAGCAAAAAATTTCAGAATTGCACCTTGCAATGCGGAGAAATTACTGTTTGTGCATTTACAATATTCATTGATTTTTGCCATTGAAAAACATCATGTTATTCATATACCAGAAATGTTTGAAGCTACTGACTGAATGAAAAGAGCTGGCATCTCACTCTCTTTGAATCTTCTTTATCATGCTAAGAGGTGCAGGAAAAAGCAAAAAATTTCAGAATTGCACCTTGCAATGTGGAGAAATTACTGTTTGTGCATTTACAATATTCATTAATTTTGGCCATTGAAAAACATCCAGAAATGTTTGAAGCTACTGACTGAATGAAAGGAGCTGGCATCTCACTCTCTTTGAATCTTCTTTATCATGCTAAGACGAGCAGGAAAAAGCAAAAAAATTCAGAATTGCACCTTGCAATGTGGAGAAATTACTTTGTGTGCATTTACAATATTCATAGATTTTTGCCATTGAAAAACGTCCAGAAATGTTTGAAGCTACTGACTGAATGAAAGGAGCTGGCATCTCACTCTCTTTGAATCTTCTTTATCATGCTAAGAGGAGCAGGAAAAAGCAAAAAATTTCAGAATTGCACCTTGCAATGCGGAGAAATTACTGTTTGTGCATTTACAATATTCAATGATTTTTGCCATTGAAAAACATCATGTTATTCATATACCAGAAATGTTTGAAGCTACTGACTGAATGAAAAGAGCTGGCATCTCACTCTCTTTGAATCTTCTTTATCATGCTAAGAGGTGCAGGAAAAAGCAAAAAATTTCAGAATTGCAACTTGCAATGTGGAGAAATTACTGTTTGTGCATTTACAATATTCATTGATTTTTGCCATTGAAAAACGTCCAGAAATGTTTGAAGCTACTGACTGAATGAAAGGAGCTGGCATCTCACTCTCTTTGAATCTTCTTTATCATGCTAAGAGGAGCAGGAAAAAGCAAAAAATTTCAGAATTGCACCTTGCAATGCGGAGAAATTACTGTTTGTGCATTTACAATATTCATTGATTTTTGCCATTGAAAAACATCATGTTATTCATATACCAGAAATGTTTGAAGCTACTGACTGAATGAAAAGAGCTGGCATCTCACTCTCTTTGAATCTTCTTTATCATGCTAAGAGGTGCAGGAAAAAGCAAAAAATTTCAGAATTGCACCTTGCAATGTGGAGAAATTACTGTTTGTGCATTTACAATATTCATTAATTTTGGCCATTGAAAAACATCCAGAAATGTTTGAAGCTACTGACTGAATGAAAGGAGCTGGCATCTCACTCTCTTTGAATCTTCTTTATCATGCTAAGACGAGCAGGAAAAAGCAAAAAAATTCAGAATTGCACCTTGCAATGTGGAGAAATTACTTTGTGTGCATTTACAATATTCATAGATTTTTGCCATTGAAAAACGTCCAGAAATGTTTGAAGCTACTGACTGAATGAAAGGAGCTGGCATCTCACTCTCTTTGAATCTTCTTTATCATGCTAAGAGGAGCAGGAAAAAGCAAAAAATTTCAGAATTGCACCTTGCAATGCGGAGAAATTACTGTTTGTGCATTTACAATATTCAATGATTTTTGCCATTGAAAAACATCATGTTATTCATATACCAGAAATGTTTGAAGCTACTGACTGAATGAAAAGAGCTGGCATCTCACTCTCTTTGAATCTTCTTTATCATGCTAAGAGGTGCAGGAAAAAGCAAAAAATTTCAGAATTGCAACTTGCAATGTGGAGAAATTACTGTTTGTGCATTTACAATATTCATTGATTTTTGCCATTGAAAAACGTCCAGAAATGTTTGAAGCTACTGACTGAATGAAAGGAGCTGGCATCTCACTCTCTTTGAATCTTCTTTATAATGCTAAGAGGAGCAGGAAAAAGCAAAAAATTTCAGAATTGCACCTTGCAATGCGGAGAAATTACTGTTTGTGCATTTACAATATTCATTGATTTTTGCCATTGAAAAACGTCCAGAAATGTTTGAAGCTTCTGACTGAATGAAAGGAGCTGGCATCTCACTCTCTTTGAATCTTCTTTATCATGCTAAGAGGAGCAGGAAAAAGCAAAAAATTTTAGAATTGCACCTTGCAATGCGGAGAAATTACTGTTTGTGCATTTACAATATTCATTGATTTTTGGCATTGAAAAACATCATGATATTCATATACCAGAAATGTTTGAAGCTACTGACTGAATGAAAAGAGCTGGCATCTCACTCTCTTTGAATCTTCTTTATCATGCTAAGAGGAGCAGGAAAAAGCAAAAAATTTCAGAATTGCACCTTGCAATGTGGAGAAATTACTGTTTGTGCATTTACAATATTCATTGATTTTTGCCATTGAAAAACGTCCAGAAATGTTTGAAGCTACTGACTGAATGAAAGGAGCTGGCATCTCACTCTCTTTGAATCTTCTTTATCATGCTAAGAGGAGCAGGAAAAAGCAAAAAATTTCAGAATTGCACCTTGCAATGCGGAGAAATTACTGTTTGTGCATTTACAATATTCATTGATTTTTGCCATTGAAAAACATCATGTTATTCATATACCAGAAATGTTTGAAGCTACTGACTGAATGAAAAGAGCTGGCATCTCACTCTCTTTGAATCTTCTTTATCATGCTAAGAGGTGCAGGAAAAAGCAAAAAATTTCAGAATTGCAACTTGCAATGTGGAGAAATTACTGTTTGTGCATTTACAATATTCATTGATTTTTGCCATTGAAAAACGTCCAGAAATGTTTGAAGCTACTGACTGAATGAAAGGAGCTGGCATCTCACTCTCTTTGAATCTTCTTTATCATGCTAAGAGGAGCAGGAAAAAGCAAAAAATTTCAGAATTGCACCTTGCAATGCGGAGAAATTACTGTTTGTGCATTTACAATATTCATTGATTTTTGCCATTGAAAAACATCATGTTATTCATATACCAGAAATGTTTGAAGCTACTGACTGAATGAAAAGAGCTGGCATCTCACTCTCTTTGAATCTTCTTTATCATGCTAAGAGGTGCAGGAAAAAGCAAAAAATTTCAGAATTGCACCTTGCAATGTGGAGAAATTACTGTTTGTGCATTTACAATATTCATTAATTTTGGCCATTGAAAAACATCCAGAAATGTTTGAAGCTACTGACTGAATGAAAGGAGCTGGCATCTCACTCTCTTTGAATCTTCTTTATCATGCTAAGACGAGCAGGAAAAAGCAAAAAAATTCAGAATTGCACCTTGCAATGTGGAGAAATTACTTTGTGTGCATTTACAATATTCATAGATTTTTGCCATTGAAAAACGTCCAGAAATGTTTGAAGCTACTGACTGAATGAAAGGAGCTGGCATCTCACTCTCTTTGAATCTTCTTTATCATGCTAAGAGGAGCAGGAAAAAGCAAAAAATTTCAGAATTGCACCTTGCAATGCGGAGAAATTACTGTTTGTGCATTTACAATATTCAATGATTTTTGCCATTGAAAAACATCATGTTATTCATATACCAGAAATGTTTGAAGCTACTGACTGAATGAAAAGAGCTGGCATCTCACTCTCTTTGAATCTTCTTTATCATGCTAAGAGGTGCAGGAAAAAGCAAAAAATTTCAGAATTGCAACTTGCAATGTGGAGAAATTACTGTTTGTGCATTTACAATATTCATTGATTTTTGCCATTGAAAAACGTCCAGAAATGTTTGAAGCTACTGACTGAATGAAAGGAGCTGGCATCTCACTCTCTTTGAATCTTCTTTATCATGCTAAGAGGAGCAGGAAAAAGCAAAAAATTTCAGAATTGCACCTTGCAATGCGGAGAAATTACTGTTTGTGCATTTACAATATTCATTGATTTTTGCCATTGAAAAACATCATGTTATTCATATACCAGAAATGTTTGAAGCTACTGACTGAATGAAAAGAGCTGGCATCTCACTCTCTTTGAATCTTCTTTATCATGCTAAGAGGTGCAGGAAAAAGCAAAAAATTTCAGAATTGCACCTTGCAATGTGGAGAAATTACTGTTTGTGCATTTACAATATTCATTAATTTTGGCCATTGAAAAACATCCAGAAATGTTTGAAGCTACTGACTGAATGAAAGGAGCTGGCATCTCACTCTCTTTGAATCTTCTTTATCATGCTAAGACGAGCAGGAAAAAGCAAAAAAATTCAGAATTGCACCTTGCAATGTGGAGAAATTACTTTGTGTGCATTTACAATATTCATAGATTTTTGCCATTGAAAAACGTCCAGAAATGTTTGAAGCTACTGACTGAATGAAAGGAGCTGGCATCTCACTCTCTTTGAATCTTCTTTATCATGCTAAGAGGAGCAGGAAAAAGCAAAAAATTTCAGAATTGCACCTTGCAATGCGGAGAAATTACTGTTTGTGCATTTACAATATTCAATGATTTTTGCCATTGAAAAACATCATGTTATTCATATACCAGAAATGTTTGAAGCTACTGACTGAATGAAAAGAGCTGGCATCTCACTCTCTTTGAATCTTCTTTATCATGCTAAGAGGTGCAGGAAAAAGCAAAAAATTTCAGAATTGCAACTTGCAATGTGGAGAAATTACTGTTTGTGCATTTACAATATTCATTGATTTTTGCCATTGAAAAACGTCCAGAAATGTTTGAAGCTACTGACTGAATGAAAGGAGCTGGCATCTCACTCTCTTTGAATCTTCTTTATAATGCTAAGAGGAGCAGGAAAAAGCAAAAAATTTCAGAATTGCACCTTGCAATGCGGAGAAATTACTGTTTGTGCATTTACAATATTCATTGATTTTTGCCATTGAAAAACGTCCAGAAATGTTTGAAGCTTCTGACTGAATGAAAGGAGCTGGCATCTCACTCTCTTTGAATCTTCTTTATCATGCTAAGAGGAGCAGGAAAAAGCAAAAAATTTTAGAATTGCACCTTGCAATGCGGAGAAATTACTGTTTGTGCATTTACAATATTCATTGATTTTTGGCATTGAAAAACATCATGATATTCATATACCAGAAATGTTTGAAGCTACTGACTGAATGAAAAGAGCTGGCATCTCACTCTCTTTGAATCTTCTTTATCATGCTAAGAGGAGCAGGAAAAAGCAAAAAATTTCAGAATTGCACCTTGCAATGTGGAGAAATTACTGTTTGTGCATTTACAATATTCATTGATTTTTGCCATTGAAAAACGTCCAGAAATGTTTGAAGCTACTGACTGAATGAAAGGAGCTGGCATCTCACTCTCTTTGAATCTTCTTTATCATGCTAAGAGGAGCAGGAAAAAGCAAAAAATTTCAGAATTGCACCTTGCAATGCGGAGAAATTACTGTTTGTGCATTTACAATATTCATTGATTTTTGCCATTGAAAAACATCATGTTATTCATATACCAGAAATGTTTGAAGCTACTGACTGAATGAAAAGAGCTGGCATCTCACTCTCTTTGAATCTTCTTTATCATGCTAAGAGGAGCAGGAAAAAGCAAAAAATTTCAGAATTGCACCTTGCAATGTGGAGAAATTACTGTTTGTGCATTTACAATATTCATTGATTTTTGCCATTGAAAAACGTCCAGAAATGTTTGAAGCTACTGACTGAATGAAAGGAGCTGGCATCTCACTCTCTTTGAATCTTCTTTATCATGCTAAGAGGAGCAGGAAAAAGCAAAAAATTTCAGAATTGCACCTTGCAATGCGGAGAAATTACTGTTTGTGCATTTACAATATTCATTGATTTTTGCCATTGAAAAACATCATGTTATTCATATACCAGAAATGTTTGAAGCTACTGACTGAATGAAAAGAGCTGGCATCTCACTCTCTTTGAATCTTTATCATGCTAAGAGGAGCAGGAAAAAGCAAAAAATTTCAGAATTGCACCATGCAATGTGGAGAAATTACTGTTTGTGCATTTACAATATTCATTGATTTTTGCCATTGAAAAACGTCCAGAAATGTTTGAAGCTACTGACTGAATGAAAGGAGCTGGCATCTCACTCTCTTTGAATCTTCTTTATCATGCTAAGAGGAGCAGGAAAAAGCAAAAAATTTCAGAATTGCACTTTGCAATGCGGAGAAATTACTGTTTGTGCATTTACAATATTCATTGATTTTTGCCATTGAAAAACATCATGTTATTCATATACCAGAAATGTTTGAAGCTACTGACTGAATGAAAAGAGCTGGCATCTCACTCTCTTTGATTCTTCTTTATCATGCTAAGAGGTGCAGGAAAAAGCAAAAAATTTCAGAATTGCACCTTGCAATGTGGAGAAATTACTGTTTGTGCATTTACAATATTCATAGATTTTTGCCATTGAAAAACGTCCAGAAATGTTTGAAGCTACTGACTGAATGAAAGGAGCTGGCATCTCACTCTCTTTGAATCTTCTTTATCATGCTAAGAGGAGCAGGAAAAAGCAAAAAATTTCAGAATTGCACCTTGCAATGCGGAGAAATTACTGTTTGTGCATTTACAATATTCATTGATTTTTGCCATTGAAAAACATCATGTTATTCATATACCAGAAATGTTTGAAGCTACTGACTGAATGAAAAGATCTGGCATCTCACTCTCTTTGATTCTTCTTTATCATGCTAAGAGGTGCAGAAAAAAGCAAAAAATTTCAGAATTGCACCTTGCAATGTGGAGAAATTACTGTTTGTGCATTTACAATATTCATAGATTTTTGCCATTGAAAAACGTCCAGAAATGTTTGAAGCTACTGACTGAATGAAAGGAGCTGGCATCTCACTCTCTTTGAATCTTCTTTATCATGCTAAGAGGAGCAGGAAAAAGCAAAAAATTTCAGAATTGCACCTTGCAATGCGGAGAAATTACTGTTTGTGCATTTACAATATTCATTGATTTTTGCCATTGAAAAACATCATGTTATTCATATACCAGAAATGTTTGAAGCTACTGACTGAATGAACAGAGCTGGCATCTCACTCTCTTTGATTCTTCTTTATCATGCTAAGAGGTGCAGGAAAAAGCAAAAAATTTCAGAATTGCACCTTGCAATGTGGAGAAATTACTGTTTGTGCATTTACAATATTCATTGATTTTTGCCATTGAAAAACGTCCAGAAATGTTTGAAGCTACTGACTGAATGAAAGGAGCTGGCATCTCACTCTCTTTGAATCTTCTTTATCATGCTAAGAGGAGCAGGAAAAAGCAAAAAATTTCAGAATTGCACCTTGCAATGCGGAGAAATTACTGTTTGTGCATTTACAATATTCATTGATTTTTGCCATTGAAAAACATCATGTTATTCATATACCAGAAATGTTTGAAGCTACTGACTGAATGAAAAGAGCTGGCATCTCACTCTCTTTGATTCTTCTTTATCATGCTAAGAGGTGCAGGAAAAAGCAAAAAATTTCAGAATTGCACCTTGCAATGTGGAGAAATTACTGTTTGTGCATTTACAATATTCATAGATTTTTGCCATTGAAAAACGTCCAGAAATGTTTGAAGCTACTGACTGAATGAAAGGAGCTGGCATCTCACTCTCTTTGAATCTTCTTTATCATGCTAAGAGGAGCAGGAAAAAGCAAAAAATTTCAGAATTGCACCTTGCAATGCGGAGAAATTACTGTTTGTGCATTTACAATATTCAATGATTTTTGCCATTGAAAAACATCATGTTATTCATATACCAGAAATGTTTGAAGCTACTGACTGAATGAAAAGAGCTGGCATCTCACTCTCTTTGAATCTTCTTTATCATGCTAAGAGGTGCAGGAAAAAGCAAAAAATTTCAGAATTGCAACTTGCAATGTGGAGAAATTACTGTTTGTGCATTTACAATATTCATTGATTTTTGCCATTGAAAAATGTCCAGAAATGTTTGAAGCTACTGACTGAATGAAAGGAGCTGGCATCTCACTCTCTTTGAATCTTCTTTATCATGCTAAGAGGAGCAGGAAAAAGCAAAAAATTTCAGAATTGCACCTTGCAATGCAGAGAAATTACTGTTTGTGCATTTACAATATTCATTGATTTTTGCCATTGAAAAACGTCCAGAAATGTTTGAAGCTTCTGACTGAATGAAAGGAGCTGGCATCTCACTCTCTTTGAATCTTCTTTATCATGCTAAGAGGAGCAGGAAAAAGCAAAAAATTTCAGAATTGCACCTTGCAATGCGGAGAAATTACTGTTTGTGCATTTACAATATTCATTGATTTTTGGCATTGAAAAACATCATGATATTCATATACCAGAAATGTTTGAAGCTACTGACTGAATGAAAAGAGCTGGCATCTCACTCTCTTTGAATCTTCTTTATCATGCTAAGAGGAGCAGGAAAAAGCAAAAAATTTCAGAATTGCACCTTGCAATGTGGAGAAATTACTGTTTGTGCATTTACAATATTCATTGATTTTTGCCATTGAAAAACGTCCAGAAATGTTTGAAGCTACTGACTGAATGAAAGGAGCTGGCATCTCACTCTCTTTGAATCTTCTTTATCATGCTAAGAGGAGCAGGAAAAAGCAAAAAATTTCAGAATTACACCTTGCAATGCGGAGAAATTACTGTTTGTGCATTTACAATATTCATTGATTTTTGCCATTGAAAAACATCATGTTATTCATATACCAGAAATGTTTGAAGCTACTGACTGAATGAAAAGAGCTGGCATCTCACTCTCTTTGAATCTTCTTTATCATGCTAAGAGGAGCAGGAAAAAGCAAAAAATTTCAGAATTGCACCTTGCAATGTGGAGAAATTACTGTTTGTGCATTTACAATATTCATTGATTTTTGCCATTGAAAAACGTCCAGAAATGTTTGAAGCTACTGACTGAATGAAAGGAGCTGGCATCTCACTCTCTTTGAATCTTCTTTATCATGCTAAGAGGAGCAGGAAAAAGCAAAAAATTTCAGAATTACACCTTGCAATGCGGAGAAATTACTGTTTGTGCATTTACAATATTCATTGATTTTTGCCATTGAAAAACGTCATGTTATTCATATACCAGAAATGTTTGAAGCTACTGACTGAATGAAAAGAGCTGGCATCTCACTCTCTTTGAATCTTTATCATGCTAAGAGGAGCAGGAAAAATCAAAAAATTTCAGAATTGCACCATGCAATGTGGAGAAATTACTGTTTGTGCATTTACAATATTCATTGATTTTTGCCATTGAAAAACGTCCAGAAATGTTTGAAGCTACTGACTGAATGAAAGGAGCTGGCATCTCAATCTCTTTGAATCTTCTTTATCATGCTAAGAGGAGCAGGAAAAAGCAAAAAATTTCAGAATTGCACCTTGCAATGCGGAGAAATTACTGTTTGTGCATTTACAATTTTCATTGATTTTTGCCATTGAAAAACATCATGTTATTCATATACCAGAAATGTTTGAAGCTACTGACTGAATGAAAAGAGCTGGCATCTCACTCACTTTTAATCTTCTTTATCATGCTAAGTGGAGCAGGAAAAAGCAAAAAATTTCAGAATTGCACCTTGCAATGTGGAGAAATTACTGTTTGTGCATTTACAATATTCATTGATTTTTGCCATTGAAAAACGTCCAGAAATGTTTGAAGCTACTGACTGAATGAAAGGAGCTGGCATCTCACTCTCTTTGAATCTTCTTTATCATGCTAAGAGGAGCAGGAAAAAGCAAAAAATTTCAGAATTGCACCTTGCAATGCGGAGAAATTACTGTTTGTGCATTTACAATATTCATTGATTTTTGCCATTGAAAAACATCATGTTATTCATATACCAGAAATGTTTGAAGCTACTGACTGAATGAAAAGAGCTGGCATCTCACTCTCTTTGATTCTTCTTTATCATGCTAAGAGGTGCAGGAAAAAGCAAAAAATTTCAGAATTGCACCTTGCAATGTGGAGAAATTACTGTTTGTGCATTTACAATATTCATAGATTTTTGCCATTGAAAAACGTCCAGAAATGTTTGAAGCTACTGACTGAATGAAAGGAGCTGGCATCTCACTCTCTTTGAATCTTCTTTATCATGCTAAGAGGAGCAGGAAAAAGCAAAAAATTTCAGAATTGCACCTTGCAATGCGGAGAAATTACTGTTTGTGCATTTACAATATTCATTGATTTTTGCCATTGAAAAACATCATGTTATTCATATACCAGAAATGTTTGAAGCTACTGACTGAATGAAAAGAGCTGGCATCTCACTCTCTTTGATTCTTCTTTATCATGCTAAGAGGTGCAGGAAAAAGCAAAAAATTTCAGAATTGCACCTTGCAATGTGGAGAAATTACTGTTTGTGCATTTACAATATTCATAGATTTTTGCCATTGAAAAACGTCCAGAAATGTTTGAAGCTACTGACTGAATGAAAGGAGCTGTCATCTCACTCTCTTTGAATCTTCTTTATCATGCTAAGAGGAGCAGGAAAAAGCAAAAAATTTCAGAATTGCACCTTGCAATGCGGAGAAATTACTGTTTGTGCATTTACAATATTCATTGATTTTTGCCATTGAAAAACATCATGTTATTCATATACCAGAAATGTTTGAAGCTACTGACTGAATGAAAAGAGCTGGCATCTCACTCTCTTTGATTCTTCTTTATCATGCTAAGAGGTGCAGGAAAAAGCAAAAAATTTCAGAATTGCACCTTGCAATGTGGAGAAATTACTGTTTGTGCATTTACAATATTCATTGATTTTTGCCATTGAAAAACGTCCAGAAATGTTTGAAGCTACTGACTGAATGAAAGGAGCTGGCATCTCACTCTCTTTGAATCTTCTTTATCATGCTAAGAGGAGCAGGAAAAAGCAAAAAATTTCAGAATTGCACCTTGCAATGCGGAGAAATTACTGTTTGTGCATTTACAATATTCATTGATTTTTGCCATTGAAAAACATCATGTTATTCATATACCAGAAATGTTTGAAGCTACTGACTGAATGAAAAGAGCTGGCATCTCACTCTCTTTGATTCTTCTTTATCATGCTAAGAGGTGCAGGAAAAAGCAAAAAATTTCAGAATTGCACCTTGCAATGTGGAGAAATTACTGTTTGTGCATTTACAATATTCATTGATTTTTGCCATTGAAAAACGTCCAGAAATGTTTGAAGCTACTGACTGAATGAAAGGAGCTGGCATCTCACTCTCTTTGAATCTTCTTTATCATGCTAAGAGGAGCAGGAAAAAGCAAAAAATTTCAGAATTGCACCTTGCAATGCGGAGAAATTACTGTTTGTGCATTTACAATATTCATTGATTTTTGCCATTGAAAAACATCATGTTATTCATATACCAGAAATGTTTGAAGCTACTGACTGAATGAAAAGAGCTGGCATCTCACTCTCTTTGAATCTTCTTTATCATGCTAAGAGGTGCAGGAAAAAGCAAAAAATTTCAGAATTGCACCTTGCAATGTGGAGAAATTACTGTTTGTGCATTTACAATATTCATTAATTTTTGCCATTGAAAAACATCCAGAAATGTTTGAAGCTACTGACTGAATGAAAGGAGCTGGCATCTCACTCTCTTTGAATCTTCTTTATCATGCTAAGACGAGCAGGAAAAAGCAAAAAATTTCAGAATTGCACCTTGCAATGTGGAGAAATTACTTTGTGTGCATTTACAATATTCATAGATTTTTGCCATTGAAAAATGTCCAGAAATGTTTGAAGCTACTGACTGAATGAAAGGAGCTGGCATCTCACTCTCTTTGAATCTTCTTTATCATGCTAAGAGGAGCAGGAAAAAGCAAAAAATTTCAGAATTGCACCTTGCAATGCGGAGAAATTACTGTTTGTGCATTTACAATATTCAATGATTTTTGCCATTGAAAAACATCATGTTATTCATATACCAGAAATGTTTGAAGCTACTGACTGAATGAAAAGAGCTGGCATCTCACTCTCTTTGAATCTTCTTTATCATGCTAAGAGGTGCAGGAAAAAGCAAAAAATTTCAGAATTGCACCTTGCAATGTGGAGAAATTACTGTTTGTGCATTTACAATATTCATTGATTTTTGCCATTGAAAAACGTCCAGAAATGTTTGAAGCTTCTGACTGAATGAAAGGAGCTGGCATCTCACTCTCTTTGAATCTTCTTTATCATGCTAAGAGGAGCAGGAAAAAGCAAAAAATTTCAGAATTGCACCTTGCAATGCGGAGAAATTACTGTTTGTGCATTTACAATATTCATTGATTTTTGCCATTGAAAAACATCATGATATTCATATACCAGAAATGTTTGAAGCTACTGACTGAATGAAAAGAGCTGGCATCTCACTCTCTTTGAATCTTCTTTATCATGCTAAGAGGAGCAGGAAAAAGCAAAAAATTTCAGAATTGCACCTTGCAATGTGGAGAAATTACTGTTTGTGCATTTACAATATTCATTGATTTTTGCCATTGAAAAACGTCCAGAAATGTTTGAAGCTACTGACTGAATGAAAGGAGTTGGCATCTCACTCTCTTTGAATCTTCTTTATCATGCTAAGAGGAGCAGGAAAAAGCAAAAAAATTTCAGAATTGCACCTTGCAATGCGGAGAAATTACTGTTTGTGCATTTACAATATTCATTGATTTTTGCCATTGAAAAACGTCCAGAAATGTTTGAAGCTACTGACTGAATGAAAGGAGCTGGCATCTCACTCTCTTTGAATCTTCTTTATCATGCTAAGAGGAGCAGGAAAAAGCAAAAAATTTCAGAATTGCACCTTGCAATGCGGAGAAATTACTGTTTGTGCATTTACAATATTCATTGATTTTTGCCATTGAAAAACGTCATGTTATTCATATGCCAGAAATGTTTGAAGCTACTGACTAAATGAAAAGAGCTGGCATCTCACTCTCTTTGAATCTTCTTTATCATGCTAAGAGGAGCAGGAAAAAGCAAAAAATTTCAGAATTGCACCTTGCAATGTGGAGAAATTACTGTTTGTGCATTTACAATATTCATTGATTTTTGCCATTGAAAAACGTCCAGAAATGTTTGAAGCTTCTGACTGAATGAAAGGAGCTGGCATCTCACTCTCTTTGAATCTTCTTTATCATGCTAAGAGGAGCAGGAAAAAGCAAAAAATTTCAGAATTGCACCTTGCAATGCGGAGAAATTACTGTTTGTGCATTTACAATATTCATTGATTTTTGCCTTTGAAAAACATCATGATATTCATATACCAGAAATGTTTGAAGCTACTGACTGAATGAAAAGAGCTGGCATCTCACTCTCTTTGAATCTTCTTTATCATGCTAAGAGGAGCAGGAACAAGCAAAAAATTTCAGAATTGCACCTTGCAATGTGGAGAAATTACTGTTTGTGCATTTACAATATTCATTGATTTTTGCCATTGAAAAACGTCCAGAAATGTTTGAAGCTACTGACTGAATGAAAGGAGCTGGCATCTCATTCTCTTTGAATCTTCTTTATCATGCTAAGAGGAGCAGGAAAAAGCAAAAAAATTTCAGAATTGCACCTTGCAATGCGGAGAAATTACTGTTTGTGCATTTACAATATTCATTGATTTTTGCCATTGAAAAACGTCCAGAAATGTTTGAAGCTACTGACTGAATGAAAGGAGCTGGCATCTCAAATCTTTGAATCTTCTTTATCATGCTAAGAGGAGCAGGAAAAGGCAAAAAATTTCAGAATTGCACCTTGCAATGCGGAGAAATTACTGTTTGTGCATTTACAATATTCATTGATTTTTGCCATTGAAAAACATCATGTTATTCATATGCCAGAAATGTTTGAAGCTACTGACTGAATGAAAAGAGCTGGCATCTCACTCTCTTTGAATCTTCTTTATCATGCTAAGAGGAGCAGGAAAAAGCAAAACATTTCAGAATTGCACCTTGCAATGTGGAGAAATTACTGTTTGTGCATTTACAATATTCATTGATTTTTGCCATTGAAAAACATCATGTTATTCATATACCAGAAATGTTTGAAGCTACTGACTGAATGAAAAGAGCTGGCATCTCACTCTCTTTGAATCTTTATCATGCTAAGAGGAGGAGGAAAAAGCAAAAAATTTCAGAATTGCACCATGCAATGTGGAGAAATTACTGTTTGTGCATTTACAATATTCATTGATTTTTGCCATTGAAAAACGTCCAGAAATGTTTGAAGCTACTGACTGAATGAAAGGAGCTGGCATCTCACTCTCTTTGAATCTTCTTTATCATGCTAAGAGGAGCAGGAAAAAGCAAAAAATTTCAGAATTGCACCTTGCAATGCGGAGAAATTACTGTTTGTGCATTTACAATTTTCATTGATTTTTGCCATTGAAAAACATCATGTTATTCATATACCAGAAATGTTTGAAGCTACTGACTGAATGAAAAGAGCTGGCATCTCACTCTCTTTTAATCTTCTTTATCATGCTAAGTGGAGCAGGAAAAAGCAAAAAATTTCAGAATTGCACGTTGCAATGTGGAGAAATTACTGTTTGTGCATTTACAATATTCATAGATTTTTGCCATTGAAAAACGTCCAGAAATGTTTGAAGCTACTGACTGAATGAAAGGAGCTGGCATCTCACTCTCTTTGAATCTTCTTTATCATGCTAAGAGGAGCAGGAAAAAGCAAAAAATTTCAGAATTGCACCTTGCAATGCGGAGAAATTACTGTTTGTGCATTTACAATATTCATTGATTTTTGCCATTGAAAAACATCATGTTATTCATATACCAGAAATGTTTGAAGCTACTGACTGAATGAAAAGAGCTGGCATCTCACTCTCTTTGAATCTTCTTTATCATGCTAAGAGGTGCAGGAAAAAGCAAAAAATTTCAGAATTGCACCTTGCAATGTGGAGAAATTACTGTTTGTGCATTTACAATATTCATTGATTTTTGCCATTGAAAAACGTCCAGAAATGTTTGAAGCTACTGACTGAATGAAAGGAGCTGGCATCTCACTCTCTTTGAATCCTCTTTATCATGCTAAGAGGAGCAGGAAAAAGCAAAAAATTTCAGAATTGCACCTTGCAATGCGGAGAAATTACTGTTTGTGCATTTACAATATTCATTGATTTTTGCCATTGAAAAACATCATGTTATTCATATACCAGAAATGTTTGAAGCTACTGACTGAATGAAAAGAGCTGGCATCTCACTCTCTTTGAATCTTCTTTATCATGCTAAGATGAGCAGGAAAAAGTAAAACATTTCAGAATTGCCTCTTGCAATGTGAAGAGATTACTGTTTGTGCATTTACAATATTCATAGATTTTTGCCATTGAAAAACGTCCAGAAATATTTGAAGCTACTGACTGAATGAAAGGAGCTGGCATCTCACTCTCTTTGAATCTTCTTTATCATGCTAAGAGGAGCAGGAAAAAGAAAAAAATTTCAGAATTGCACCTTGCAATGCGGAGAAATTACTGTTTGTGCATTTACAATATTCATTGATTTTTGCCATTGAAAAACATCATGTTATTCATATACCAGAAATATTTGAAGCTACTGACTGAACGAAAAGAGCTGGCATCTCACTCTCTTTGAATCTTCTTTATCATGCTAAGAGGAGCAGGAAAAAGCAAAAAATTTCAGAATTGCACCTTGCAATGTGGAGAAATTACTGTTTGTGCATTTACAATATTCATTGATTTTTGCCATTGAAAAACGTCCAGAAATGTTTGAAGCTACTGACTGAATGAAAGGAGCTGGCATCTCACTCTCTTTGAATCTTCTTTATCATGCTAAGAGGAGCAGGAAAAAGCAAAAAATTTCAGAATTGCACCTTGCAATGCGGAGAAATTACTGTTTGTGCATTTACAATATTCATTGATTTTTGCCATTGAAAAACATCATGTTATTCATATACCAGAAATGTTTGAAGCTACTGACTGAATGAAAAGAGCTGGCATCTCACTCTCTTTGAATCTTCTTTATCATGCTAAGAGGTGCAGGAAAAAGCAAAAAATTTCAGAATTGCACCTTGCAATGTGGAGAAATTACTGTTTGTGCATTTACAATATTCATTGATTTTTGCCATTGAAAAACGTCCAGAAATGTTTGAAGCTACTGACTGAATGAAAGGAGCTGGCATCTCACTCTCTTTGAATCCTCTTTATCATGCTAAGAGGAGCAGGAAAAAGCAAAAAATTTCAGAATTGCACCTTGCAATGCGGAGAAATTACTGTTTGTGCATTTACAATATTCATTGATTTTTGCCATTGAAAAACATCATGTTATTCATATACCAGAAATGTTTGAAGCTACTGACTGAATGAAAAGAGCTGGCATCTCACTCTCTTTGAATCTTCTTTATCATGCTAAGATGAGCAGGAAAAAGTAAAACATTTCAGAATTGCCTCTTGCAATGTGAAGAGATTACTGTTTGTGCATTTACAATATTCATAGATTTTTGCCATTGAAAAACGTCCAGAAATATTTGAAGCTACTGACTGAATGAAAGGAGCTGGCATCTCACTCTCTTTGAATCTTCTTTATCATGCTAAGAGGAGCAGGAAAAAGAAAAAAATTTCAGAATTGCACCTTGCAATGCGGAGAAATTACTGTTTGTGCATTTACAATATTCATTGATTTTTGCCATTGAAAAACATCATGTTATTCATATACCAGAAATATTTGAAGCTACTGACTGAACGAAAAGAGCTGGCATCTCACTCTCTTTGAATCTTCTTTATCATGCTAAGAGGAGCAGGAAAAAGCAAAAAATTTCAGAATTGCACCTTGCAATGTGGAGAAATTACTGTTTGTGCATTTACAATATTCATTGATTTTTGCCATTGAAAAACGTCCAGAAATGTTTGAAGCTACTGACTGAATGAAAGGAGCTGGCATCTCACTCTCTTTGAATCTTCTTTATCATGCTAAGAGGAGCAGGAAAAAGCAAAAAATTTCAGAATTGCACCTTGCAATGCGGAGAAATTACTGTTTGTGCATTTACAATATTCATTGATTTTTGCCATTGAAAAACATCATGTTATTCATATACCAGAAATGTTTGAAGCTACTGACTGAATGAAAAGAGCTGGCATCTCACTCTCTTTGAATCTTCTTTATCATGCTAAGAGGAGCAGGAAAAAGCAAAAAATTTCAGAATTGCACCTTGCAATGTGGAGAAATTACTGTTTGTGCATTTACAATATTCATTGATTTTTGCCATTGAAAAACGTCCAGAAATGTTTGAAGCTACTGACTGAATGAAAGGAGCTGGCATCTCACTCTCTTTGAATCTTCTTTATCATGCTAAGAGGAGCAGGAAAAAGCAAAAAATTTCAGAATTGCACCTTGCAATGATGAGAAATTACTGTTAGTGCATTTACAATATTCATTGATTTTTGCCATTGAAAAACGTCCAGAAATGTTTGAAGCTACTGACTGAATGAAAGGATCTGGCATCTCACTCTCTTTGAATCTTCTTCTATCATGCTAAGAGGAGCAGGAAAAAGCAAAAAATTTCAGAATTGCACCTTGCAATGCGGAGAAATTACTGTTTGTGCATTTACAATATTCATTGATTTTTGCCATTGAAAAACATCATGTTATTCATATACCAGAAATGTTTGAAGCTACTGACTGAATGAAAAGAGCTGGCATCTCACTCTCTTTGAATCTTCTTTATCATGCTAAGAGGAGCAGGAAAAAGCAAAAAATTTCAGAATTGCACCTTGCAATGTGGAGAAATTACTGTTTGTGCATTTACATTATTCATTGATTTTTGCCATTGAAAAACGACCAGAAATATTTGAAGCTACTGACTGAATGAAAGGAGCTGGCATCTCACTCTCTTTGAATCTTCTTTATCATGCTAAGAGGAGCAGGAAAAAGCAAAAAAATTTCAGAATTGCACCTTGCAATGCGGAGAAATTACTGTTTGTGCATTTACAATATTCATTGATTTTTGCCATTGAAAAACGTCCAGAAATGTTTGAAGCTACTGACTGAATGAAAGGAGCTGGCATCTCAAATCTTTGAATCTTCTTTATCATGCTAAGAGGAGCAGGAAAAGGCAAAAAATTTCAGAATTGCACCTTGCAATGCGGA
Organism: Phyllobates terribilis; assembly: GCF_046119375.1. Taxonomy (NCBI): domain Eukaryota; kingdom Metazoa; phylum Chordata; class Amphibia; order Anura; family Dendrobatidae; genus Phyllobates; species Phyllobates terribilis. Next base: position 1,410,820 of record NW_027363218.1, on the reverse strand, counting down.
GAAATTACTGTTTGTGCATTTACAATATTCATTGATTTTTGCCATTGAAAAACATCATGTTATTCATATGCCAGAAATGTTTGAAGCTACTGACTGAATGAAAAGAGCTGGCATCTCACTCTCTTTGAATCTTCTTTATCATGCTAAGAGGAGCAGGAAAAAGCAAAACATTTCAGAATTGCACCTTGCAATGTGGAGAAATTACTGTTTGTGCATTTACAATATTCATTGATTTTTGCCATTGAAAAACATCATGTTATTCATATACCAGAAATGTTTGAAGCTACTGACTGAATGAAAAGAGCTGGCATCTCACTCTCTTTGAATCTTTATCATGCTAAGAGGAGGAGGAAAAAGCAAAAAATTTCAGAATTGCACCATGCAATGTGGAGAAATTACTGTTTGTGCATTTACAATATTCATTGATTTTTGCCATTGAAAAACGTCCAGAAATGTTTGAAGCTACTGACTGAATGAAAGGAGCTGGCATCTCACTCTCTTTGAATCTTCTTTATCATGCTAAGAGGAGCAGGAAAAAGCAAAAAATTTCAGAATTGCACCTTGCAATGCGGAGAAATTACTGTTTGTGCATTTACAATTTTCATTGATTTTTGCCATTGAAAAACATCATGTTATTCATATACCAGAAATGTTTGAAGCTACTGACTGAATGAAAAGAGCTGGCATCTCACTCTCTTTTAATCTTCTTTATCATGCTAAGTGGAGCAGGAAAAAGCAAAAAATTTCAGAATTGCACGTTGCAATGTGGAGAAATTACTGTTTGTGCATTTACAATATTCATAGATTTTTGCCATTGAAAAACGTCCAGAAATGTTTGAAGCTACTGACTGAATGAAAGGAGCTGGCATCTCACTCTCTTTGAATCTTCTTTATCATGCTAAGAGGAGCAGGAAAAAGCAAAAAATTTCAGAATTGCACCTTGCAATGCGGAGAAATTACTGTTTGTGCATTTACAATATTCATTGATTTTTGCCATTGAAAAACATCATGTTATTCATATACCAGAAATGTTTGAAGCTACTGACTGAATGAAAAGAGCTGGCATCTCACTCTCTTTGAATCTTCTTTATCATGCTAAGAGGTGCAGGAAAAAGCAAAAAATTTCAGAATTGCACCTTGCAATGTGGAGAAATTACTGTTTGTGCATTTACAATATTCATTGATTTTTGCCATTGAAAAACGTCCAGAAATGTTTGAAGCTACTGACTGAATGAAAGGAGCTGGCATCTCACTCTCTTTGAATCCTCTTTATCATGCTAAGAGGAGCAGGAAAAAGCAAAAAATTTCAGAATTGCACCTTGCAATGCGGAGAAATTACTGTTTGTGCATTTACAATATTCATTGATTTTTGCCATTGAAAAACATCATGTTATTCATATACCAGAAATGTTTGAAGCTACTGACTGAATGAAAAGAGCTGGCATCTCACTCTCTTTGAATCTTCTTTATCATGCTAAGATGAGCAGGAAAAAGTAAAACATTTCAGAATTGCCTCTTGCAATGTGAAGAGATTACTGTTTGTGCATTTACAATATTCATAGATTTTTGCCATTGAAAAACGTCCAGAAATATTTGAAGCTACTGACTGAATGAAAGGAGCTGGCATCTCACTCTCTTTGAATCTTCTTTATCATGCTAAGAGGAGCAGGAAAAAGAAAAAAATTTCAGAATTGCACCTTGCAATGCGGAGAAATTACTGTTTGTGCATTTACAATATTCATTGATTTTTGCCATTGAAAAACATCATGTTATTCATATACCAGAAATATTTGAAGCTACTGACTGAACGAAAAGAGCTGGCATCTCACTCTCTTTGAATCTTCTTTATCATGCTAAGAGGAGCAGGAAAAAGCAAAAAATTTCAGAATTGCACCTTGCAATGTGGAGAAATTACTGTTTGTGCATTTACAATATTCATTGATTTTTGCCATTGAAAAACGTCCAGAAATGTTTGAAGCTACTGACTGAATGAAAGGAGCTGGCATCTCACTCTCTTTGAATCTTCTTTATCATGCTAAGAGGAGCAGGAAAAAGCAAAAAATTTCAGAATTGCACCTTGCAATGCGGAGAAATTACTGTTTGTGCATTTACAATATTCATTGATTTTTGCCATTGAAAAACATCATGTTATTCATATACCAGAAATGTTTGAAGCTACTGACTGAATGAAAAGAGCTGGCATCTCACTCTCTTTGAATCTTCTTTATCATGCTAAGAGGAGCAGGAAAAAGCAAAAAATTTCAGAATTGCACCTTGCAATGTGGAGAAATTACTGTTTGTGCATTTACAATATTCATTGATTTTTGCCATTGAAAAACGTCCAGAAATGTTTGAAGCTACTGACTGAATGAAAGGAGCTGGCATCTCACTCTCTTTGAATCTTCTTTATCATGCTAAGAGGAGCAGGAAAAAGCAAAAAATTTCAGAATTGCACCTTGCAATGATGAGAAATTACTGTTAGTGCATTTACAATATTCATTGATTTTTGCCATTGAAAAACGTCCAGAAATGTTTGAAGCTACTGACTGAATGAAAGGATCTGGCATCTCACTCTCTTTGAATCTTCTTCTATCATGCTAAGAGGAGCAGGAAAAAGCAAAAAATTTCAGAATTGCACCTTGCAATGCGGAGAAATTACTGTTTGTGCATTTACAATATTCATTGATTTTTGCCATTGAAAAACATCATGTTATTCATATACCAGAAATGTTTGAAGCTACTGACTGAATGAAAAGAGCTGGCATCTCACTCTCTTTGAATCTTCTTTATCATGCTAAGAGGAGCAGGAAAAAGCAAAAAATTTCAGAATTGCACCTTGCAATGTGGAGAAATTACTGTTTGTGCATTTACATTATTCATTGATTTTTGCCATTGAAAAACGACCAGAAATATTTGAAGCTACTGACTGAATGAAAGGAGCTGGCATCTCACTCTCTTTGAATCTTCTTTATCATGCTAAGAGGAGCAGGAAAAAGCAAAAAATTTCAGAATTGCACCTTGCAATGCGGAGAAATTACTGTTTGTGCATTTACAATATTCATTGATTTTTGCCATTGAAAAACATCATGTTATTCATATACCAGAAATGTTTGAAGCTACTGACTGAATGAAAAGAGCTGGCATCTCACTCTCTTTGAATCTTCTTTATCATGCTAAGAGGAGCAGGAAAAAGCAAAAAATTTCAGAATTGCACCTTGCAATGTGGAGAAATTACTGTTTGTGCATTTACAATATTCATTGATTTTTGCCATTGAAAAACGTCCAGAAATGTTTGAAGCTACTGACTGAATGAAAGGAGCTGGCATCTCACTCTCTTTGAATCTTCTTTATCATGCTAAGAGGAGCAGGAAAAAGCAAAAAATTTCAGAATTGCACCTTGCAATGCGGAGAAATTACTGTTTGTGCATTTACAATATTCATTGATTTTTGCCATTGAAAAACGTCCAGAAATGTTTGAAGCTACTGACTGAATGAAAGAAGCTGGCATCTCACTCTCTTTGAATCTTCTTTATCATGCTAAGAGGAGCAGGAAAAAGCAAAAAATTTCAGAATTGCACCTTGCAATGCGGAGAAATTACTGTTTGTGCATTTACAATATTCATTGATTTTTGCCATTGAAAAACATCATGTTATTCATATACCAGAAATGTTTGAAGCTACTGACTGAATGAAAAGAGCTGGCATCTCACTCTCTTTGAATCTTCTTTATCATGCTAAGAGGAGCAGGAAAAAGCAAAAAATTTCAGAATTGCACCTTGCAATGTGGAGAAATTACTGTTTGTGCATTTACAATATTCATTGATTTTTGCCATTGAAAAACGTCCAGAAATGTTTGAAGCTACTGACTGAATGAAAGGAGCTGGCATCTCACTCTCTTTGAATTTTCTTTATCATGCTAAGAGGAGCAGGAAAAAGCAAAAAATTTCAGAATTGCACCTTGCAATGCGGAGAAATTACTGTTTGTGCATTTACAATATTCATTGATTTTTGCCATTGAAAAACATCATGTTATTCATATACCAGAAATGTTTGAAGCTACTGACTGAATGAAAAGAGCTGGCATCTCACTCTCTTTGAATCTTCTTTATCATGCTAAGAGGAGCAGGAAAAAGCAAAAAATTTCAGAATTGCACCTTGCAATGTGGAGAAATTACTGTTTGTGCATTTACAATATTCATTGATTTTTGCCATTGAAAAACGTCCAGAAATGTTTGAAGCTACTGACTGAATGAAAGGAGCTGGCATCTCACTCTCTTTGAATCTTCTTTATCATGCTAAGAGGAGCAGGAAAAAGCAAAAAATTTCAGAATTGCACCTTGCAATGCGGAGAAATTACTGTTTGTGCATTTACAATATTCATTGATTTTTGCCATTGAAAAACATCATGTTATTCATATACCAGAAATGTTTGAAGCTACTGACTGAATGAAAAGAGCTGGCATCTCACTCTCTTTGAATCTTCTTTATCATGCTAAGAGGAGCAGGAAAAAGCAAAAAATTTCAGAATTGCACCTTGCAATGTGGAGAAATTACTGTTTGTGCATTTACAATATTCATTGATTTTTGCCATTGAAAAACGTCCAGAAATGTTTGAAGCTACTGACTGAATGAAAGGAGCTGGCATCTCACTCTCTTTGAATCTTCTTTATCATGCTAAGAGGAGCAGGAAAAGCAAAAAATTTCAGAATTGCACCTTGCAATGCGGAGAAATTACTGTTTGTGCATTTACAATATTCATTGATTTTTGCCATTGAAAAACATCATGTTATTCATATACCAGAAATGTTTGAAGCTACTGACTGAATGAAAAGAGCTGGCATCTCACTCTCTTTGAATCTTCTTTATCATGCTAAGAGGAGCAGGAAAAAGCAAAAAATTTCAGAATTGCACCTTGCAATGTGGAGAAATTACTGTTTGTGCATTTACAATATTCATTGATTTTTGCCATTGAAAAACGTCCAGAAATATTTGAAGCTACTGACTGAATGAAAGGAGCTGGCATCTCACTCTCTTTGAATCTTCTTTATCATGCTAAGAGGAGCAGGAAAAAGCAAAAAATTTCAGAATTGCACCTTGCAATGCGGAGACATTACTGTTTGTGCATTTACAATATTCATTGATTTTTGCCATTGAAAAACATCATGTTATTCATATACCAGAAATGTTTGAAGCTACTGACTGAATGAAAAGAGCTGGCATCTCACTCTCTTTGAATCTTCTTTATCATGCTAAGAGGAGCAGGAAAAAGCAAAAAATTTCAGAATTGCACCTTGCAATGTGGAGAAATTACTGTTTGTGCATTTACAATATTCATTGATTTTTGCCATTGAAAAACGTCCAGAAATGTTTGAAGCTACTGACTGAATGAAAGGAGCTGGCATCTCACTCTCTTTGAATCTTCTTTATCATGCTAAGAGGAGCAGGAAAAAGCAAAAAATTTCAGAATTGCACCTTGCTATGCGGAGAAATTACTGTTTGTGCATTTACAATATTCATTGATTTTTGCCATTGAAAAACATCATGATATTCATATACCAGAAATGTTTGAAGCTACTGACTGAATGAAAAGAGCTGGCATCTCACTCTCTTTGAATCTTCTTTATCATGCTAAGAGGAGCAGGAAAAAGCAAAAAATTTCAGAATTGCACCTTGCAATGTGGAGAAATTACTGTTTGTGCATTTACAATATTCATTGATTTTTGCCATTGAAAAACGTCCAGAAATGTTTGAAGCTACTGACTGAATGAAAGGAGCTGGCATCTCATTCTCTTTGAATCTTCTTTATCATGCTAAGAGGAGCAGGAAAAAGCAAAAAAATTTCAGAATTGCACCTTGCAATGCGGAGAAATTACTGTTTGTGCATTTACAATATTCATTGATTTTTGCCATTGAAAAACGTCCAGAAATGTTTGAAGCTACTGACTGAATGAAAGGAGCTGGCATCTCACTCTCTTTGAATCTTCTTTATCATGCTAAGAGGAGCAGGAAAAGGCAAAAAATTTCAGAATTGCACCTTGCAATGCGGAGAAATTACTGTTTGTGCATTTACAATATTCATTGATTTTTGCCATTGAAAAACATCATGTTATTCATATGCCAGAAATGTTTGAAGCTACTGACTGAATGAAAAGAGCTGGCATCTCACTCTCTTTGAATCTTCTTTATCATGCTAAGAGGAGCAGGAAAAAGCAAAACATTTCAGAATTGCACCTTGCAATGTGGAGAAATTACTGTTTGTGCATTTACAATATTCATTGATTTTTGCCATTGAAAAACATCATGTTATTCATATACCAGAAATGTTTGAAGCTACTGACTGAATGAAAAGAGCTGGCATCTCACTCTCTTTGAATCTTTATCATGCTAAGAGGAGGAGGAAAAAGCAAAAAATTTCAGAATTGCACCATGCAATGTGGAGAAATTACTGTTTGTGCATTTACAATATTCATTGATTTTTGCCATTGAAAAACGTCCAGAAATGTTTGAAGCTACTGACTGAATGAAAGGAGCTGGCATCTCACTCTCTTTGAATCTTCTTTATCATGCTAAGAGGAGCAGGAAAAAGCAAAAAATTTCAGAATTGCACCTTGCAATGCGGAGAAATTACTGTTTGTGCATTTACAATTTTCATTGATTTTTGCCATTGAAAAACATCATGTTATTCATATACCAGAAATGTTTGAAGCTACTGACTGAATGAAAAGAGCTGGCATCTCACTCTCTTTTAATCTTCTTTATCATGCTAAGTGGAGCAGGAAAAAGCAAAAAATTTCAGAATTGCACGTTGCAATGTGGAGAAATTACTGTTTGTGCATTTACAATATTCATTGATTTTTGCCATTGAAAAACGTCCAGAAATGTTTGAAGCTACTGACTGAATGAAAGGAGCTGGCATCTCACTCTCTTTGAATCTTCTTTATCATGCTAAGAGGAGCAGGAAAAAGCAAAAAATTTCAGAATTGCACCTTGCAATGCGGAGAAATTACTGTTTGTGCATTTACAATATTCATTGATTTTTGCCATTGAAAAACATCATGTTATTCATATACCAGAAATGTTTGAAGCTACTGACTGAATGAAAAGAGCTGGCATCTCACTCTCTTTTATTCTTCTTTATCATGCTAAGAGGTGCAGGAAAAAGCAAAAAATTTCAGAATTGCACCTTGCAATGTGGAGAAATTACTGTTTGTGCATTTACAATATTCATAGATTTTTGCCATTGAAAAACGTCCAGAAATGTTTGAAGCTACTGACTGAATGAAAGGAGCTGGCATCTCACTCTCTTTGAATCTTCTTTATCATGCTAAGAGGAGCAGGAAAAAGCAAAAAATTTCAGAATTGCACCTTGCAATGCGGAGAAATTACTGTTTGTGCATTTACAATATTCATTGATTTTTGCCATTGAAAAACATCATGTTATTCATATACCAGAAATGTTTGAAGCTACTGACTGAATGAAAAGAGCTGGCATCTCACTCTCTTTGAATCTTCTTTATCATGCTAAGAGGTGCAGGAAAAAGCAAAAAATTTCAGAATTGCACCTTGCAATGTGGAGAAATTACTGTTTGTGCATTTACAATATTCATTGATTTTTGCCATTGAAAAACGTCCAGAAATGTTTGAAGCTACTGACTGAATGAAAGGAGCTGGCATCTCACTCTCTTTGAATCCTCTTTATCATGCTAAGAGGAGCAGGAAAAAGCAAAAAATTTCAGAATTGCACCTTGCAATGCGGAGAAATTACTGTTTGTGCATTTACAATATTCATTGATTTTTGCCATTGAAAAACATCATGTTATTCATATACCAGAAATGTTTGAAGCTACTGACTGAATGAAAAGAGCTGGCATCTCACTCTCTTTGAATCTTCTTTATCATGCTAAGATGAGCAGGAAAAAGTAAAACATTTCAGAATTGCACCTTGCAATGTGAAGAGATTACTGTTTGTGCATTTACAATATTCATAGATTTTTGCCATTGAAAAACGTCCAGAAATATTTGAAGCTACTGACTGAATGAAAGGAGCTGGCATCTCACTCTCTTTGAATCTTCTTTATCATGCTAAGAGGAGCAGGAAAAAGAAAAAAATTTCAGAATTGCACCTTGCAATGCGGAGAAATTACTGTTTGTGCATTTACAATATTCATTGATTTTTGCCATTGAAAAACATCATGTTATTCATATACCAGAAATATTTGAAGCTACTGACTGAACGAAAAGAGCTGGCATCTCACTCTCTTTGAATCTTCTTTATCATGCTAAGAGGAGCAGGAAAAAGCAAAAAATTTCAGAATTGCACCTTGCAATGTGGAGAAATTACTGTTTGTGCATTTACAATATTCATTGATTTTTGCCATTGAAAAACGTCCAGAAATGTTTGAAGCTACTGACTGAATGAAAGGAGCTGGCATCTCACTCTCTTTGAATCTTCTTTATCATGCTAAGAGGAGCAGGAAAAAGCAAAAAATTTCAGAATTGCACCTTGCAATGCGGAGAAATTACTGTTTGTGCATTTACAATATTCATTGATTTTTGCCATTGAAAAACATCATGTTATTCATATACCAGAAATGTTTGAAGCTACTGACTGAAAGAAAAGAGCTGGCATCTCACTCTCTTTGAATCTTCTTTATCATGCTAAGAGGAGCAGGAAAAAGCAAAAAATTTCAGAATTGCACCTTGCAATGTGGAGAAATTACTGTTTGTGCATTTACAATATTCATTGATTTTTGCCATTGAAAAACGTCCAGAAATGTTTGAAGCTACTGACTGAATGAAAGGAGCTGGCATCTCACTCTCTTTGAATCTTCTTTATCATGCTAAGAGGAGCAGGAAAAAGCAAAAAATTTCAGAATTGCACCTTGCAATGATGAGAAATTACTGTTAGTGCATTTACAATATTCATTGATTTTTGCCATTGAAAAACGTCCAGAAATGTTTGAAGCTACTGACTGAATGAAAGGATCTGGCATCTCACTCTCTTTGAATCTTCTTCTATCATGCTAAGAGGAGCAGGAAAAAGCAAAAAATTTCAGAATTGCACCTTGCAATGCGGAGAAATTACTGTTTGTGCATTTACAATATTCATTGATTTTTGCCATTGAAAAACATCATGTTATTCATATACCAGAAATGTTTGAAGCTACTGACTGAATGAAAAGAGCTGGCATCTCACTCTCTTTGAATCTTCTTTATCATGCTAAGAGGAGCAGGAAAAAGCAAAAAATTTCAGAATTGCACCTTGCAATGTGGAGAAATTACTGTTTGTGCATTTACATTATTCATTGATTTTTGCCATTGAAAAACGACCAGAAATATTTGAAGCTACTGACTGAATGAAAGGAGCTGGCATCTCACTCTCTTTGAATCTTCTTTATCATGCTAAGAGGAGCAGGAAAAAGCAAAAAATTTCAGAATTGCACCTTGCAATGCGGAGAAATTACTGTTTGTGCATTTACAATATTCATTGATTTTTGCCATTGAAAAACATCATGTTATTCATATACCAGAAATGTTTGAAGCTACTGACTGAATGAAAAGAGCTGGCATCTCACTCTCTTTGAATCTTCTTTATCATGCTAAGAGGAGCAGGAAAAAGCAAAAAATTTCAGAATTGCACCTTGCAATGTGGAGAAATTACTGTTTGTGCATTTACAATATTCATTGATTTTTGCCATTGAAAAACGTCCAGAAATGTTTGAAGCTACTGACTGAATGAAAGGAGCTGGCATCTCACTCTCTTTGAATCTTCTTTATCATGCTAAGAGGAGCAGGAAAAAGCAAAAAATTTCAGAATTGCACCTTGCAATGCGGAGAAATTACTGTTTGTGCATTTACAATATTCATTGATTTTTGCCATTGAAAAACGTCCAGAAATGTTTGAAGCTACTGACTGAATGAAAGAAGCTGGCATCTCACTCTCTTTGAATCTTCTTTATCATGCTAAGAGGAGCAGGAAAAAGCAAAAAATTTCAGAATTGCACCTTGCAATGCGGAGAAATTACTGTTTGTGCATTTACAATATTCATTGATTTTTGCCATTGAAAAACATCATGTTATTCATATACCAGAAATGTTTGAAGCTACTGACTGAATGAAAAGAGCTGGCATCTCACTCTCTTTGAATCTTCTTTATCATGCTAAGAGGAGCAGGAAAAAGCAAAAAATTTCAGAATTGCACCTTGCAATGTGGAGAAATTACTGTTTGTGCATTTACAATATTCATTGATTTTTGCCTTTGAAAAACGTCCAGAAATGTTTGAAGCTACTGACTGAATGAAAGGAGCTGGCATCTCACTCTCTTTGAATTTTCTTTATCATGCTAAGAGGAGCAGGAAAAAGCAAAAAATTTCAGAATTGCACCTTGCAATGCGGAGAAATTACTGTTTGTGCATTTACAATATTCATTGATTTTTGCCATTGAAAAACATCATGTTATTCATATACCAGAAATGTTTGAAGCTACTGACTGAATGAAAAGAGCTGGCATCTCACTCTCTTTGAATCTTCTTTATCATGCTAAGAGGAGCAGGAAAAAGCAAAAAATTTCAGAATTGCACCTTGCAATGTGGAGAAATTACTGTTTGTGCATTTACAATATTCATTGATTTTTGCCATTGAAAAACGTCCAGAAATGTTTGAAGCTACTGACTGAATGAAAGGAGCTGGCATCTCACTCTCTTTGAATCTTCTTTATCATGCTAAGAGGAGCAGGAAAAAGCAAAAAATTTCAGAATTGCACCTTGCAATGCGGAGAAATTACTGTTTGTGCATTTACAATATTCATTGATTTTTGCCATTGAAAAACATCATGTTATTCATATACCAGAAATGTTTGAAGCTACTGACTGAATGAAAAGAGCTGGCATCTCACTCTCTTTGAATCTTCTTTATCATGCTAAGAGGAGCAGGAAAAAGCAAAAAATTTCAGAATTGCACCTTGCAATGTGGAGAAATTACTGTTTGTGCATTTACAATATTCATTGATTTTTGCCATTGAAAAACGTCCAGAAATGTTTGAAGCTACTGACTGAATGAAAGGAGCTGGCATCTCACTCTCTTTGAATCTTCTTTATCATGCTAAGAGGAGCAGGAAAAGCAAAAAATTTCAGAATTGCACCTTGCAATGCGGAGAAATTACTGTTTGTGCATTTACAATATTCATTGATTTTTGCCATTGAAAAACATCATGTTATTCATATACCAGAAATGTTTGAAGCTACTGACTGAATGAAAAGAGCTGGCATCTCACTCTCTTTGAATCTTCTTTATCATGCTAAGAGGAGCAGGAAAAAGCAAAAAATTTCAGAATTGCACCTTGCAATGTGGAGAAATTACTGTTTGTGCATTTACAATATTCATTGATTTTTGCCATTGAAAAACGTCCAGAAATATTTGAAGCTACTGACTGAATGAAAGGAGCTGGCATCTCACTCTCTTTGAATCTTCTTTATCATGCTAAGAGGAGCAGGAAAAAGCAAAAAATTTCAGAATTGCACCTTGCAATGCGGAGACATTACTGTTTGTGCATTTACAATATTCATTGATTTTTGCCATTGAAAAACATCATGTTATTCATATACCAGAAATGTTTGAAGCTACTGACTGAATGAAAAGAGCTGGCATCTCACTCTCTTTGAATCTTCTTTATCATGCTAAGAGGAGCAGGAAAAAGCAAAAAATTTCAGAATTGCACCTTGCAATGTGGAGAAATTACTGTTTGTGCATTTACAATATTCATTGATTTTTGCCATTGAAAAACGTCCAGAAATGTTTGAAGCTACTGACTGAATGAAAGGAGCTGGCATCTCACTCTCTTTGAATCTTCTTTATCATGCTAAGAGGAGCAGGAAAAAGCAAAAAATTTCAGAATTGCACCTTGCTATGCGGAGAAATTACTGTTTGTGCATTTACAATATTCATTGATTTTTGCCATTGAAAAACATCATGGTATTCATATACCAGAAATGTTTGAAGCTACTGACTGAATGAAAAGAGCTGGCATCTCACTCTCTTTGAATCTTCTTTATCATGCTAAGAGGAGCAGGAAAAAGCAAAAAATTTCAGAATTGCACCTTGCAATGTGGAGAAATTACTGTTTGTGCATTTACAATATTCATTGATTTTTGCCATTTAAAAACGTCCAGAAATGTTTGAAGCTACTGACTGAATGAAAGGAGCTGGCATCTCACTCTCTTTGAATCTTCTTTATCATGCTAAGAGGAGCAGGAAAAAGCAAAAAATTTCAGAATTGCACCTAGCAATGCGGAGAAATTACTGTTTGTGCATTTACAATATTCATTGATTTTTGCCATTGAAAAACATCATGTTATTCATATACCAGAAATGTTTGAAGCTACTGACTGAATGAAAAGAGCTGGCATCTCACTCTCTTTGAATCTTCTTTATCATGCTAAGAGGAGCAGGAAAAAGCAAAAAATTTCAGAATTGCACCTTGCAATGTGGAGAAATTACTGTTTGTGCATTTACAATATTCATTGATTTTTGCCATTGAAAAACGTCCAGAAATGTTTGAAGCTACTGACTGAATGAAAGGAGCTGGCATCTCACTCTCTTTGAATCTTCTTTATCATGCTAAGAGGAGCAGGAAAAAGCAAAAAATTTCAGAATTGCACCTTGCAATGCGGAGAAATTACTGTTTGTGCATTTACAATATTCATTGATTTTTGCCATTGAAAAACATCATGTTATTCATATACCAGAAATGTTTGAAGCTACTGACTGAATGAAAAGAGCTGGCATCTCACTCTCTTTGAATCTTCTTTATCATGCTAAGAGGAGCAGGAAAAAGCAAAAAATTTCAGAATTGCACCTTGCAATGCGGAGAAATTACTGTTTCTGCATTTACAATATTCATTGATTTTTGCCATTGAAAAACATCATGTTATTCATATACCAGAAATGTTTGAAGCTACTGACTGAATGAATAGAGCTGGCATCTCATTCTCTTTGAATCTTCTTTATCATGCTAAGAGGAGCAGGAAAAAGCATAAAATTTCAGAATTGCACCTTGCAATGTGGAGAAATTACTGTTTGTGCATTTACAATATTCATTGATTTTTGCCATTGAAAAACGTCCAGAAATGTTTGAAGTTACTGACTGAATGAAAGGAGCTGGCATCTCACTCTCTTTGAATCTTCTTTATCATGCTAAGAGGAGCAGGAAAAAGCAAAAAATTTCAGAATTGCACCTTGCAATGCGGAGAAATTACTGTTTGTGCATTTACAATATTCATTGATTTTTGCCATTGAAAAACATCATGTTATTCATATACCAGAAATGTTTGAAGCTACTGACTGAATGAAAAGAGCTGGCATCTCACTCTCTTTGAATCTTCTTTATCATGCTAAGAGGAGCAGGAAAAAGCAAAAAATTTCAGAATTGCACCTTGCAATGTGGAGAAATTACTGTTTGTGCATTTACAATATTCATTGATTTTTGCCATTGAAAAACGTCCAGAAATGTTTGAAGCTACTGACTGAATGAAAGGAGCTGGCATCTCACGCTCTTTGAATCTTCTTTATCATGCTAAGAGGAGCAGGAAAAAGCAAAAAATTTCAGAATTGCACCTTGCAATGCGGAGAAATTACTGTTTGTGCATTTACAATATTCATTGATTTTTGCCTTTGAAAAACATCATGTTATTCATATACCAGAAATGTTTGAAGCTACTGACTGAATGAAAAGAGCTGGCATCTCACTCTCTTTGAATCTTCTTTATCATGCTAAGAGGAGCAGGAAAAAGCAAAAAATTTCAGAATTGCACCTTGCAATGTGGAGAAATTACTGTTTGTGCATTTACAATATTCATTGATTTTTGCCATTGAAAAACGTCCAGAAATGTTTGAAGCTACTGACTGAATGAAAGGAGCTGGCATCTCACTCTCTTTGAATCTTCTTTATCATGCTAAGAGGAGCAGGAAAAAGCAAAAAATTTCAGAATTGCACCTTGCAATGCAGAGAAATTACTGTTTGTGCATTTACAATATTCATTGATTTTTGCCATTGAAAAACATCATGTTATTCATATACCAGAAATGTTTGAAGCTACTGACTGAATGAAAAGAGCTGGCATCTCACTCTCTTTGAATCTTCTTTATCATGCTAAGAGGAGCAGGAAAAAGCAAAACATTTCAGAATTGCACCTTGCAATGTGGAGAAATTACTGTTTGTGCATTTACAATATTCATTGATTTTTGCCATTGAAAAACATCCAGAAATGTTTGAAGCTACTGACTGAATGAAAGGAGCTGGCATCTCACTCTCTTTGAATCTTCTTTATCATGCTAAGAGGAGCAGGAAAAAGCAAAAAAATTCAGAATTGCACCTTGCATTACGGAGAAATTACTGTTTGTGCATTTACAATATTCATTGATTTTTGCGATTGAAAAACATCATGTTATTCATATACCAGAAATGTTTGAAGCTACTGACTGAATGAAAAGAGCTGGCATCTCACTCTCTTTGAATCTTCTTTATCATGCTAAGAGGAGCAGGAAAAAGCAAAAAATTTCAGAATTGCACCTTGCAATGTGGAGAAATTACTGTTTGTGCATTTACAATATTCATTGATTTTTGCCATTGAAAAACATCCAGAAATGTTTGAAGCTACTGACTGAATGAAAGGAGCTGGCATCTCACTCTCTTTGAATCTTCTTTATCATGCTAAGAGAAGCAGGAAAAATCAAAAAATTTCAGAATTGCACCTTGCAATGCGGAGAAATTACTGTTTGTGCATTTACAATATTCATTGATTTTTGCCATTGAAAAACATCATGTTATTCATATACCAGAAATGTTTGAAGCTACTGACTGAATGAAAAGAGCTGGCATCTCACTCTCTTTGAATCTTCTTTATCATGCTAAGAGGAGCAGGAAAAAGCAAAAAATTTCAGAATTGCACCTTGCAATGTGGAGAAATTACTGTTTGTGCATTTACAATATTCATTGATTTTTGCCATTGAAAAACGTCCAGAAATGTTTGAAGCCACTGACTGAATGAAAGGAGCTGGCATTTCACTCTCTTTGAATCTTCTTTATCATGCTAAGAGGAGCAGGAAAAAGCAAAAAAATTTCAGAATTGCACCTTGCAATGCGGAGAAATTACTGTTTGTGCATTTACAATATTCATTGATTTTTGCCATTGAAAAACATCATGTTATTCATATACCAGAAATGTTTGAAGCTTCTGACTGAATGAAAAGAGCTGGCATCTCACTCTCTTTGAATCTTCTTTATCATGCTAAGCGGAGCAGGAAAAAGCAAAAAATTTCAGAATTGCACCTTGCAATGTGGAGAAATTACTGTTTGTGCATTTACAATATTAATTGATTTTTGCCATTGAAAAACGTCAAGAAATGTTTGAAGCTACTGACTGAATGAAAGGAGCTGGCATCTCACTCTCTTTGAATCTTCTTTATCATGCTAAGATGAGCAGGAAAAAGCAAAAAATTTCAGAATTTCACCTTGCAATGCGGAGAAATTACTGTTTGTGCATTTACAATATTCATTGATTTTTGCCATTGAAAAACATCATGTTATTCATATACTAGAAATGTATGAAGCTACTGACTGAATGAAAAGAGCTGGCATCTCACTCTCTTTGAATCTTCTTTATCATGCTAAGAGGAGCAGGAAAAAGCAAAAAATTTCAGAATTGCACCTTGCAATGTGGAGAAATTACTGTTTGTGCATTTACAATATTCATTGATTTTTACCATTGAAAAACGTCCAGAAATGTTTGAAGCTACTGACTGAATGAAAGGAGCTGGCATCTCACTCTCTTTGAATCTTCTTTATCATGCTAAGAGGAGCAGGAAAAAGCAAAATATTTCAGAATTGCACCTTGCAATGCGGAGAAATTACTGTTTGTGCATTTACAATATTCATTGATTTTTGCCATTGAAAAACATCATGTTATTCATATACCAGAAATGTTTGAAGCTACTGACTGAATGAAAAGAGCTGGCATCTCACTCTCTTTGAATCTTCTTTATCATGCTAAGAGGAGCAGGAAAAAGCAAAAAATTTCAGAATTGCACCTTGCAATGTGGAGAAATTACTGTTTGTGCATTTACAATATTCATTGATTTTTGCCATTGAAAAACATCCAGAAATGTTTGAAGCTACTGACTGAATGAAAGGAGCTGGCATCTCACTCTCTTTGAATCTTCTTTATCATGCTAAGAGGAGCAGGAAAAAGCAAAAAATTTCAGAATTGCACGTTGCAATGCGGAGAAATTACTGTTTGTGCATTTACAATATTCATTGATTTTTGCCATTGAAAAACATCATGTTATTCATATACCAGAAATGTTTGAAGCTACTGACTGAATGAAAAGAGCTGGCATCTCACTCTCTTTGAATCTTCTTTATCATGCTAAGAGGAGCAGGAAAAAGCAAAAAATTTCAGAATTGCACCTTGCAATGTGGAGAAATTACTGTTTGTGCATTTACAATATTCATTGATTTTTGCCATTGAAAAACGTCCAGAAATGTTTGAAGCTACTGACTGAATGAAAGGAGCTGGCATCTCACTCTCTTTGAATCTTCTTTATCATGCTAAGAGGAGCAGGAAAAAGCAAAAAATTTCAGAATTGCTCCTTGCAATGCGGAGAAATTACTGTTTGTGCATTTACAATATTCATTGATTTTTGCCATTGAAAAACATCATGTTATTCATATACCAGAAATGTTTGAAGCTACTGACTGAATGAAAAGAGCTGGCATCTCACTCTCTTTGAATCTTCTTTATCATGCTAAGAGGAGCAGGAAAAAGCAAAAAATTTCAGAATTGCACCTTGCAATGTGGAGAAATTACTGTTTGTGCATTTACAATATTCATTGATTTTTGCCATTGAAAAACATCCAGAAATGTTTGAAGCTACTGACTGAATGAAAGGAGCTGGCATCTCACTCTCTTTGAATCTTCTTTATCATGCAAAGAGGAGCAGGAAAAAGCAAAAAATTTCAGAATTGCACGTTGCAATGCGGAGAAATTACTGTTTGTGCATTTACAATATTCATTGATTTTTGCCATTGAAAAACATCATGTTATTCATATACCAGAAATGTTTGAAGCTACTGACTGAATGAAAAGAGCTGGCATCTCACTCTCTTTGAATCTTCTTTATCATGCTAAGAGGAGCAGGAAAAAGCAAAAAATTTCAGAATTGCACCTTGCAATGTGGAGAAATTACTGTTTGTGCATTTACAATATTCATTGATTTTTGCCATTGAAAAACGTCCAGAAATGTTTGAAGCTACTGACTGAATGAAATGAGCTGGCATCTCACTCTCTTTGAATCTACTTTATCATGCTAAGAGGAGCAGGAAAAAGCAAAAAATTTCAGAATTGCTCCTTGCAATGCGGAGAAATTACTGTTTGTGCATTTACAATGTTCATTGATTTTTGTCATTGAAAAACATCATGTTATTCATATACCAGAAATGTTTGAAGCTACTGACTGAATGAAAAGAGCTGGCATCTCACTCTCTTTGAATCTTCTTTATCATGCCAAGAGGAGCAGGAAAAAGCAAAAAATTTCAGAATTGCACCTTGCAATGTGGAGAAATTACTGTTTGTGCATTTACAATATTCATTGATTTTTGCCATTGAAAAACGTCCAGAAATGTTTGAAGCTACTGACTGAATGAAAGGAGCTGGCATCTCACTCTCTTTGAATCTTCTTTATCATGCTAAGAGGAGCAGGAAAAAGCAAAAAATTTCAGAATTGTACCTTGCAATGTGGAGAAATTACTGTTTGTGCATTTACAATATTCATTGATTTTTGCCATTGAAAAACATCATGTTATTCATATACCAGAAATGTTTGAAGCTACTGACTGAATGAAAAGAGCTGGCATCTCACTCTCTTTGAATCTTCTTTATCATGCTAAGAGGAGCAGGAAAAAGCAAAAAATTTCAGAATTGCACCTTGCAATGTGGAGAAATTACTGTTTGTGCATTTACAATATTCATTGATTTTTGCCATTGAAAAACGTCCAGAAATGTTTGAAGCTACTGACTGAATGAAAGGAGCTGGCATCTCACTGTCTTTGAATCTTCTTTATCATGCTAAGAGGAGCAGGAAAAAGCAAAAAAGTTCAGAATTGCACCTTGCAATGCGGAGAAATTACTGTTTGTGCATTTACAATATTCATTGATTTTTGCCATTGAAAAACATCATGTTATTCATATACCAGAAATGTTTGAAGCTACTGACTGAATGAAAAGAGCTGGCATCTCACTCTCTTTGAATCTTCTTTATCATGCTAAGAGGAGCAGGAAAAAGCAAAAAATTTCAGAATTGCACCTTGCAATGTGGAGAAATTACTGTTTGTGCATTTACAATATTCATTGATTTTTGCCATTGAAAAACGTCCAGAAATGTTTGAAGCTATTGACTGAATGAAAGGAGCTGACATCTCACTCTCTTTGAATCTTCTTTATCATGCTAAGAGGAGCAGGAAAAAGCAAAAAATTTCAGAATTGCAGCTTGCAATGCGGAGAACTTACTGTTTGTGCATTTACAATATTCATTGATTTTTGCCATTGAAAAACATCATGTTATTCATATACCAGAAATGTTTGAAGCTACTGACTGAATGAAAAGAGCTGTCATCTCACTCTCTTTGAATCTTCTTTATCATGCTAAGAGGAGCAGGAAAAAGCAAAAAATTTCAGAATTGCACCTTGCAATGTGGAGAAATTACTGTTTGTGCATTTACAATATTCATTGATTTTTGCCATTGAAAAACGTCCAGAAATGTTTGAAGCTACTGACTGAATGAAAGGAGCTGGCATCTCACTCTCTTTGAATCTTCTTTATCATGCTAAGAGGAGCAGGAAAAAGCAAAAAATTTCAGAATTGCACCTTGCAATGCGGAGAAATTACTGTTTGTGCATTTACAATATTCATTGATTTTTGCCATTGAAAAACATCATGTTATTCATATACCAGAAATGTTTGAAGCTACTGACTGAATGAAAAGAGCTGGCATCTCACTCTCTTTGAATCTTCTTTATCATGCTAAGAGGAGCAGGAAAAAGCAAAAAATTTCAGAATTGCACCTTGCAATGTGGAGAAATTACTGTTTGTGCATTTACAATATTCGTTGATTTTTGCCATTGAAAAACGTCCAGAAATGTTTGAAGCTACTGACTGAATGAAAGGAGCTGGCATCTCACTCTCTTTGAATCTTCTTTATCATGCTAAGAGGAGCAGGAAAAAGCAAAAAATTTCAGAATTGCACGTTGCAATGCGGAGAAATTACTGTTTGTGCATTTACAATATTCATTGATTTTTGCCATTGAAAAACATCATGTTATTCATATACCAGAAATGTTTGAAGCTACTGACTGAATGAAAAGAGCTGGCATCTCACTCTCTTTGAATCTTCTTTATCATGCTAAGAGGAGCAGGAAAAAGCAAAAAATTTCAGAATTGCACCTTGCAATGTGGAGAAATTACTGTTTGTGCATTTACAATATTCATTGATTTTTGCCATTGAAAAACGTCCAGAAATGTTTGAAGCTACTGACTGAATGAAAGGAGCTGGCATCTCACTCTCTTTGAATCTTCTTTATCATGCTAAGAGGAGCAGGAAAAAGCAAAAAATTTCAGAATTGCAGCTTGCAATGCGGAGAAATTACTGTTTGTGCATTTACAATATTCATTGATTTTTGCCATTGAAAAACATCATGTTATTCATATACCAGAAATGTTTGAAGCTACTGACTGAATGAAAAGAGCTGTCATCTCACTCTCTTTGAATCTTCTTTATCATGCTAAGAGGAGCAGGAAAAAGCAAAAAATTTCAGAATTGCACCTTGCAATGTGGAGAAATTACTGTTTGTGCATTTACAATATTCATTGATTTTTGCCATTGAAAAACGTCCAGAAATGTTGAAGCTACTGACTGAATGAAAGGAGCTGGCATCTCACTCTCTTTGAATCTTCTTTATCATGCTAAGAGGAGCAGGAAAAAGCAAAAAATTTCAGAATTGCACCTTGCAATGCGGAGAAATTACTGTTTGTGCATTTACAATATTCATTGATTTTTGCCATTGAAAAACATCATGTTATTCATATACCAGAAATGTTTGAAGCTACTGACTGAATGAAAAGAGCTGGCATCTCACTCTCTTTGAATCTTCTTTATCATGCTAAGAGGAGCAGGAAAAAGCAAAAAATTTCAGAATTGCACCTTGCAATGTGGAGAAATTACTGTTTGTGCATTTACAATATTCATTGATTTTTGCCATTGAAAAACGTCCAGAAATGTTTGAAGCTACTGACTGAATGAAAGGAGCTGGCATCTCACTCTCTTTGAATCTTCTTTATCATGCTAAGAGGAGCAGGAAAAAGCAAAAAATTTCAGAATTGCACCTTGCAATGCGGAGAAATTACTGTTTGTGCATTTACAATATTCATTGATTTTTGCCATTGAAAAACATCATGTTATTCATATACCAGAAATGTTTGAAGCTACTGACTGAATGAAAAGAGCTGGCATCTCACTCTCTTTGAATCTTCTTTATCATGCTAAGAGGAGCAGGAAAAAGCAAAAAATTTCAGAATTGCACCTTGCAATGTGGAGAAATTACTGTTTGTGCATTTACAATATTCATTGATTTTTGCCATTGAAAAACGTCCAGAAATGTTTGAAGCTACTGACTGAATGAAAGGAGCTGGCATCTCACTCTCTTTGAATCTTCTTTATCATGCTAAGAGGAGCAGGAAAAAGCAAAAAATTTCAGAATTGCAGCTTGCAATGCGGAGAAATTACTGTTTGTGCATTTACAATATTCATTGATTTTTGCCATTGAAAAACATCATGTTATTCATATACCAGAAATGTTTGAAGCTACTGACTGAATGAAAAGAGCTGTCATCTCACTCTCTTTGAATCTTCTTTATCATGCTAAGAGGAGCAGGAAAAAGCAAAAAATTTCAGAATTGCACCTTGCAATGTGGAGAAATTACTGTTTGTGCATTTACAATATTCATTGATTTTTGCCATTGAAAAACGTCCAGAAATGTTTGAAGCTACTGACTGAATGAAAGGAGCTGGCATCTCACTCTCTTTGAATCTTCTTTATCATGCTAAGAGGAGCAGGAAAAAGCAAAAAATTTCAGAATTGCACCTTGCAATGCGGAGAAATTACTGTTTGTGCATTTACAATATTCATTGATTTTTGCCATTGAAAAACATCATGTTATTCATATACCAGAAATGTTTGAAGCTACTGACTGAATGAAAAGAGCTGGCATCTCACTCTCTTTGAATCTTCTTTATCATGCTAAGAGGAGCAGGAAAAAGGAAAATTTTCAGAATTGCACCTTGCAATGTGGAGAAATTACTGTTTGTGCATTTACAATATTCATTGATTTTTGCCATTGAAAAACGTCCAGAAATGTTTGAAGCTACGGACTGAATGAAAGGAGCTGGCATCTCACTCTCTTTGAATCTTCTTTATCATGCTAAGAGGAGCAGGAAAAAGCAAAAAATTTCAGAATTGCGCCTTGCAATGTGGAGAAATTACTGTTTGTGCATTTACAATATTCATTGATTTTTGCCATTGAAAAACGTCCAGAAATGTTTGAAGCTACTGACTGAATGAAAGGAGCTGGCATCTCACTCTCCTTGAATCTTCTTTATCATGCTAAGAGGAGCAGGAAAAAGCAAAAAATTTCAGAATTGCACGTTGCAATGCGAAGAAATTACTGTTTCTGCATTTACAATATTCATTGATTTTTGCCATTGAAAAACATCATGTTATTCATATACCAGAAATGTTTGAAGCTACTGACTGAATGAAAAGAGCTGGCATCTCACTCTCTTTGAATCTTCTTTATCATGCTAAGAGGAGCAGGAAAAAGCAAAAATTTTCAGAATTGCACCTTGCAATGTGGAGAAATTACTGTTTGTGCATTTACAATATTCATTGATTTTTGCCATTGAAAAACGTCCAGAAATGTTTGAAGCTACGGACTGAATGAAAGGAGCTGGCATCTCACTCTCTTTGAATCTTCTTTATCATGCTAAGAGGAGCAGGAAAAAGCAAAAAATTTCAGAATTGCAGCTTGCAATGCGGAGAAATTACTGTTTGTGCATTTACAATATTCATTGATTTTTGCCATTGAAAAACATCATGTTATTCATATACCAGAAATGTTTGAAGCTACTGACTGAATGAAAAGAGCTGGCATCTCACTCTCTTTGAATCTTCTTTATCATGCTAAGAGGAGCAGGAAAAAGCAAAAAATTTCAGAATTGCACCTTGCAATGTGGAGAAATTACTGTTTGTGCATTTACAATATTCATTGATTTTTGCCATTGAAAAACGTCCAGAAATGTTTGAAGCTACTGACTGAATGAAAGGAGCTGGCATCTCACTCTCTTTGAATCTTCTTTATCATGCTAAGAGGAGCAGGAAAAAGCAAAAAATTTCAGAATTGCTCCTTGCAATGCGGAGAAATTACTGTTTGTGCATTTACAATGTTCATTGATTTTTGTCATTGAAAAACATCATGTTATTCATATACCAGAAATGTTTGAAGCTACTGACTGAATGAAAAGAGCTGGCATCTCACTCTCTTTGAATCTTCTTTATCATGCTAAGAGGAGCAGGAAAAAGCAAAAAATTTCAGAATTGCACCTTGCAATGTGGAGAAATTACTGTTTGTGCATTTACAATATTCATTGATTTTTGCCATTGAAAAACGTCCAGAAATGTTTGAAGCTACTGACTGAATGAAAGGAGCTGGCATCTCAATCTCTTTGAATCTTCTTTATCATGCTAAGAGGAGCAGGAAAAAGCAAAAAATTTCAGAATTGCACCTTGCAATGCGGAGAAATTACTGTTTGTGCATTTACAATATTCATTGATTTTTGCCATTGAAAAACATCATGTTATTCATATACCAGAAATGTTTGAAGCTACTGACTTAATGAAAAGAGCTGGCATCTCACTCTCTTTGAATCTTCTTTATCATGCTAAGAGGAGCAGGAAAAAGCAAAAAATTTCAGAATTGCACCTTGCAATGTGGAGAAATTACTGTTTGTGCATTTACAATATTCATTGATTTTTGCCATTGAAAAACGTCCAGAAATGTTTGAAGCTACTGACTGAATGAAAGGAGCTGGCATCTCACTCTCTTTGAATCTTCTTTATCATGCTAAGAGGAGCAGGAAAAAGCAAAAAATTTCAGAATTGCAGCTTGCAATGCGGAGAAATTACTGTTTGTGCATTTACAATATTCATTGATTTTTGCCATTGAAAAACATCATGTTATTCATATACCAGAAATGTTTGAAGCTACTGACTGAATGAAAAGAGCTGTCATCTCACTCTCTTTGAATCTTCTTTATCATGCTAAGAGGAGCAGGAAAAAGCAAAAAATTTCAGAATTGCACCTTGCAATGTGGAGAAATTACTGTTTGTGCATTTACAATATTCATTGATTTTTGCCATTCAAAAACGTCCAGAAATGTTTGAAGCTACTGACTGAATGAAAGGAGCTGGCATCTCACTCTCTTTGAATCTTCTTTATCATGCTAAGAGGAGCAGGAAAAAGCAAAAAATTTCAGAATTGCACCTTGCAATGCGGAGAAATTACTGTTTGTGCATTTACAATATTCATTGATTTTTGCCATTGAAAAACATCATGTTATTCATATACCAGAAATGTTTGAAGCTACTGACTGAATGAAAAGAGCTGGCATCTCACTCTCTTTGAATCTTCTTTATCATGCTAAGAGGAGCAGGAAAAAGCAAAAAATTTCAGAATTGCACCTTGCAATGTGGAGAAATTACTGTTTGTGCATTTACAATATTCATTGATTTTTGCCATTGAAAAACGTCCAGAAATGTTTGAAGCTACTGACTGAATGAAAGGAGCTGGCATCTCACTCTCTTTGAATCTTCTTTATCATGCTAAGAGGAGCAGGAAAAAGCAAAAAATTTCAGAATTGCAGCTTGCAATGCGGAGAAATTACTGTTTGTGCATTTACAATATTCATTGATTTTTGCCATTGAAAAACATCATGTTATTCATATACCAGAAATGTTTGAAGCTACTGACTGAATGAAAAGAGCTGGCATCTCACTCTCTTTGAATCTTCTTTATCATGCTAAGAGGAGCAGGAAAAAGCAAAAAATTTCAGAATTGCACCTTGCAATGTGGAGAAATTACTGTTTGTGCATTTACAATATTCATTGATTTTTGCCATTGAAAAACGTCCAGAAATGTTTGAAGCTACTGACTGAATGAAAGGAGCTGGCATCTCACTCTCTTTTAATCTTTTTTATCATGCTAAGAGGAGCAGGAAAAAGCAAAAAATTTCAGAATTGCAGCTTGCAATGCGGAGAAATTACTGTTTGTGCATTTAAAATATTCATTGATTTTTGCCATTGAAAAACATCATGTTATTCATATACCAGAAATGTTTGAAGCTACTGACTGAATGAAAAGAGCTGTTATCTCACTCTCTTTGAATCTTCTTTATCATGCTAAGAGGAGCAGGATAAAGCAAAAAATTTCAGAATTGCACCTTGCAATGTGGAGAAATTACTGTTTGTGCATTTACAATATTCATTGACTTTTGCCATTGAAAAACGTCCAGAAATGTTTGAAGCTACTGACTGAATGAAAGGAGCTGGCATCTCTCTCTTTGAATCTTCTTTATCATGCTAAGAGGAGCAGGAAAAAGCAAAAAATTTCAGAATTGCACCTTGCAATGCGGAGAAATTACTGTTTGTGCATTTACAATATTCATTGATTTTTGCCATTGAAAAACATCATGTTATTCATATACCAGAAATGTTTGAAGCTACTGACTGAATGAAAAGAGCTGGCATCTCACTCTCTTTGAATCTTCTTTATCATGCTAAGAGGAGCAGGAAAAAGCAAAAAATTTCAGAATTGCACCTTGCAATGTGGAGAAATTACTGTTTGTGCATTTACAATATTCATTGATTTTTGCCATTAAAAAACGTCCAGAAATGTTTGAAGCTACTGACTGAATGAAAGGAGCTGGCATCTCACTCTCTTTGAATCTTCTTTATCATGCTAAGAGGAGCAGGAAAAAGCAAAAAATTTCAGAATTGCACCTTGCAATGCGGAGAAATTACTGTTTGTGCATTTACAATATTCATTGATTTTTGCCATTGAAAAACATCATGTTATTCATATACCAGAAATGTTTGAAGCTACTGACTGAATGAAAAGAGCTTGCATCTCACTCTCTTTGAATCTTCTTTATCATGCTAAGAGGAGCAGGAAAAAGCAAAAAATTTCAGAATTGCACCTTGCAATGTGGAGAAATTACTGTTTGTGCACTTACAATATTCATTGATTTTTGACATTGAAAAACGTCCAGAAATGTTTGAAGCTACTGACTGAATGAAAGGAGCTGGCATCTCACTCTCTTTGAATCTTCTTTATCATGCTAATAGGAGCAGGAAAAAGCAAAAAATTTCAGAATTGCACCTTGCAATGCGGAGAAATTACTGTTTGTGCATTTACAATATTCATTGATTTTTGCCATTGAAAAACATCATGTTATTCATATACCAGAAATGTTTGAAGCTACTGACTGAATGAAAAGAGCTGGCATCTCACTCTCTTTGAATCTTCTTTATCATGCTAAGAGGAGCAGGAAAAAGCAAAAAATTTCAGAATTGCACCTTGCAATGTGGAGAAATTACTGTTTGTGCATTTACAATATTCATTGATTTTTGCCATTGAAAAACGTCCATTAATGTTTGAAGCTACTGACTGACTGAAAGGAGCTGGCATCTCACTCTCTTTGAATCTTCTTTATCATGCTAAGAGGAGCAGGAAAAAGCAAAAAATTTCAGAATTGCACCTTGCAATGCGGAGAAATTACTGTTTGTGCATTTACAATATTCATTGATTTTTGCCATTGAAAAACATCATGTTATTCATATACCAGAAATGTTTGAAGCTACTGACTGAATGAAAAGAGCTGGCATCTCACTCTCTTTGAATCTTCTTTATCATGCTAAGAGGAGCAGGAAAAAGCAAAAAATTTCAGAATTGCACCTTACAATGTGGAGAAATTACTGTTTGTGCATTTACAATATTCATTGATTTTTGCCATTGAAAAACGTCCAGAAATGTTTGAAGCTACTGACTGAATGAAAGGAGCTGGCATCTCCCTCTCTTTGAATCTTCTTTATCATGCTAAGAGGAGCAGGAAAAAGCAAAAAATTTCAGAATTGCACCTTGCAATGCGGAGAAATTACTGTTTGTGCATTTACAATATTCATTGATTTTTGCCATTGAAAAACATCATGTTGTTCATATACCAGAAATGTTTGAAGCTACTGACTGAATGAAAAGAGCTGGCATCTCGCTCTCTTTGAATCTTCTTTATCATGCTAAGAGGAGCAGGAAAAAGCAAAAAATTTCAGAATTGCTCTTTGCAATGCGGAGAAATTACTGTTTGTGCATTTACAATGTTCATTGATTTTTGTCATTGAAAAACATCATGTTATTCATATACCAGAAATGTTTGAAGCTACTGACTGAATGAAAAGAGCTGGCATCTCACTCTCTTTGAATCTTCTTTATCATGCTAAGAGGAGCAGGAAAAAGCAAAAAAATTCAGAATTGCACCTTGCAATGTGGAGAAATTACTGTTTGTGCATTTACAATATTCATTGATTTTTGCCATTGAAAAACGTCCAGAAATGTTTGAAGCTACTGACTGAATGAAAGGAGCTGGCATCTCACTCTCTTTGAATCTTCTTTATCATGCTAAGAGGAGCAGGAAAAAGCAAAAAATTTCAGAATTGCACCTTGCAATGCGGAGAAATTACTGTTTGTGCATTTACAATATTCATTGATTTTTGCCATTGAAAAACATCATGTTATTCATATACCAGAAATGTTTGAAGCTACTGACTGAATGAAAAGAGCTGGCATCTCACTCTCTTTGAATCTTCTTTATCATGCTAAGAGGAGCAGGAAAAAGCAAAAAATTTCAGAATTGCACCTTGCAATGTGGAGAAATTACTGTTTGTGCATTTACAATATTCATTGATTTTTGCCATTGAAAAACGTCCAGAAATGTTTGAAGCTACTGACTGAATGAAAGGAGCTGGCATCTCACTCTCTTTGAATCTTCTTTATCATGCTAAGAGGAGCAGGAAAAAGCAAAAAATTTCAGCATTGCTCCTTGCAATGCGGAGAAATTACTGTTTGTGCATTTACAATGTTCATTGATTTTTGTCATTGAAAAACATCATGTTATTCATATACCAGAAATGTTTGAAGCTACTGACTGAATGAAAAGAGCTGGCATCTCACTCTCTTTGAATCTTCTTTATCATGCTAAGAGGAGCAGGAAAAAGCAAAAAATTTCAGAATTGCACCTTGCAATGTGGAGAAATTACTGTTTGTGCATTTACAATATTCATTGATTTTTGCCATTGAAAAACGTCCAGAAATGTTTGAAGCTACTGACTGAATGAAAGGAGCTGGCATCTCAATCTCTTTGAATCTTCTTTATCATGCTAAGAGGAGCAGGAAAAAGCAAAAAATTTCAGAATTGCACCTTGCAATGCGGAGAAATTACTGTTTGTGCATTTACAATATTCATTGATTTTTGCCATTGAAAAACATCATGTTATTCATATACCAGAAATGTTTGAAGCTACTGACTTAATGAAAAGAGCTGGCATCTCACTCTCTTTGAATCTTCTTTATCATGCTAAGAGGAGCAGGAAAAAGCAAAAAATTTCAGAATTGCACCTTGCAATGTGGAGAAATTACTGTTTGTGCATTTACAATATTCATTGATTTTTGCCATTGAAAAACGTCCAGAAATGTTTGAAGCTACTGACTGAATGAAAGGAGCTGGCATCTCACTCTCTTTGAATCTTCTTTATCATGCTAAGAGGAGCAGGAAAAAGCAAAAAATTTCAGAATTGCAGCTTGCAATGCGGAGAAATTACTGTTTGTGCATTTACAATATTCATTGATTTTTGCCATTGAAAAACATCATGTTATTCATATACCAGAAATGTTTGAAGCTACTGACTGAATGAAAAGAGCTGTCATCTCACTCTCTTTGAATCTTCTTTATCATGCTAAGAGGAGCAGGAAAAAGCAAAAAATTTCAGAATTGCACCTTGCAATGTGGAGAAATTACTGTTTGTGCATTTACAATATTCATTGATTTTTGCCATTGAAAAACGTCCAGAAATGTTTGAAGCTACTGACTGAATGAAAGGAGCTGGCATCTCACTCTCTTTGAATCTTCTTTATCATGCTAAGAGGAGCAGGAAAAAGCAAAAAATTTCAGAATTGCACCTTGCAATGCGGAGAAATTACTGTTTGTGCATTTACAATATTCATTGATTTTTGCCATTGAAAAACATCATGTTATTCATATACCAGAAATGTTTGAAGCTACTGACTTAATGAAAAGAGCTGGCATCTCACTCTCTTTGAATCTTCTTTATCATGCTAAGAGGAGCAGGAAAAAGCAAAAAATTTCAGAATTGCACCTTGCAATGTGGAGAAATTACTGTTTGTGCATTTACAATATTCATTGATTTTTGCCATTGAAAAACGTCCAGAAATGTTTGAAGCTACTGACTGAATGAAAGGAGCTGGCATCTCACTCTCTTTGAATCTTCTTTATCATGCTAAGAGGAGCAGGAAAAAGCAAAAAATTTCAGAATTGCAGCTTGCAATGCGGAGAAATTACTGTTTGTGCATTTACAATATTCATTGATTTTTGCCATTGAAAAACATCATGTTATTCATATACCAGAAATGTTTGAAGCTACTGACTGAATGAAAAGAGCTGTCATCTCACTCTCTTTGAATCTTCTTTATCATGCTAAGAGGAGCAGGAAAAAGCAAAAAATTTCAGAATTGCACCTTGCAATGTGGAGAAATTACTGTTTGTGCATTTACAATATTCATTGATTTTTGCCATTGAAAAACGTCCAGAAATGTTTGAAGCTACTGACTGAATGAAAGGAGCTGGCATCTCACTCTCTTTGAATCTTCTTTATCATGCTAAGAGGAGCAGGAAAAAGCAAAAAATTTCAGAATTGCACCTTGCAATGTGGAGAAATTACTGTTTGTGCATTTACAATATTCATTGATTTTTGCCATTGAAAAACGTCCAGAAATGTTTGAAGCTACTGACTGAATGAAAGGAGCTGGCATCTCACTCTCTTTGAATCTTCTTTATCATGCTAAGAGGAGCAGGAAAAAGCAAAAAATTTCAGAATTGCAGCTTGCAATGCGGAGAAATTGCTGTTTGTGCATTTACAATATTCATTGATTTTTGCCATTGAAAAACATCATGTTATTCATATACCAGAAATGTTTGAAGCTACTGACTGAATGAAAAGAGCTGGCATCTCACTCTCTTTGAATCTTCTTTATCATGCTAAGAGGAGCAGGAAAAAGCAAAAAATTTCAGAATTGCACCTTGCAATGTGGAGAAATTACTGTTTGTGCATTTACAATATTCATTGATTTTTGCCATTGAAAAACGTCCAGAAATGTTTGAAGCTACTGACTGAATGAAAGGAGCTGGCATCTCACTCTCTTTGAATCTTCTTTATCATGCTAAGAGGAGCAGGAAAAAGCAAAAAATTTCAGAATTGCAGCTTGCAATGCGGAGAAATTACTGTTTGTGCATTTAAAATATTCATTGATTTTTGCCATTGAAAAACATCATGTTATTCATATACCAGAAATGTTTGAAGCTACTGACTGAATGAAAAGAGCTGTTATCTCACTCTCTTTGAATCTTCTTTATCATGCTAAGAGGAGCAGGATAAAGCAAAAAATTTCAGAATTGCACCTTGCAATGTGGAGAAATTACTGTTTGTGCATTTACAATATTCATTGATTTTTGCCATTGAAAAACGTCCAGAAATGTTTGAAGCTACTGACTGAATGAAAGGAGCTGGCATCTCTCTCTTTGAATCTTCTTTATCATGCTAAGAGGAGCAGGAAAAAGCAAAAAATTTCAGAATTGCACCTTGCAATGCGGAGAAATTTCTGTTTGTGCATTTACAATATTCATTGATTTTTGCCATTGAAAAACATCATGTTATTCATATACCAGAAATGTTTGAAGCTACTGACTGAATGAAAAGAGCTGGCATCTCACTCTCTTTGAATCTTCTTTATCATGCTAAGAGGAGCAGGAAAAAGCAAAAAATTTCAGAATTGCACCTTGCAATGTGGAGAAATTACTGTTTGTGCATTTACAATATTCATTGATTTTTGCCATTAAAAAACGTCCAGAAATGTTTGAAGCTACTGACTGAATGAAAGGAGCTGGCATCTCACTCTCTTTGAATCTTCTTTATCATGCTAAGAGGAGCAGGAAAAAGCAAAAAATTTCAGAATTGCACCTTGCAATGCGGAGAAATTACTGTTTGTGCATTTACAATATTCATTGATTTTTGCCATTGAAAAACATCATGTTATTCATATACCAGAAATGTTTGAAGCTACTGACTGAATGAAAAGAGCTTGCATCTCACTCTCTTTGAATCTTCTTTATCATGCTAAGAGGAGCAGGAAAAAGCAAAAAATTTCAGAATTGCACCTTGCAATGTGGAGAAATTACTGTTTGTGCACTTACAATATTCATTGATTTTTGACATTGAAAAACGTCCAGAAATGTTTGAAGCTACTGACTGAATGAAAGGAGCTGGCATCTCACTCTCTTTGAATCTTCTTTATCATGCTAATAGGAGCAGGAAAAAGCAAAAAATTTCAGAATTGCACCTTGCAATGCGGAGAAATTACTGTTTGTGCATTTACAATATTCATTGATTTTTGCCATTGAAAAACATCATGTTATTCATATACCAGAAATGTTTGAAGCTACTGACTGAATGAAAAGAGCTGGCATCTCACTCTCTTTGAATCTTCTTTATCATGCTAAGAGGAGCAGGAAAAAGCAAAAAATTTCAGAATTGCACCTTGCAATGTGGAGAAATTACTGTTTGTGCATTTACAATATTCATTGATTTTTGCCATTGAAAAACGTCCATTAATGTTTGAAGCTACTGACTGACTGAAAGGAGCTGGCATCTCACTCTCTTTGAATCTTCTTTATCATGCTAAGAGGAGCAGGAAAAAGCAAAAAATTTCAGAATTGCACCTTGCAATGCGGAGAAATTACTGTTTGTGCATTTACAATATTCATTGATTTTTGCCATTGAAAAACATCATGTTATTCATATACCAGAAATGTTTGAAGCTACTGACTGAATGAAAAGAGCTGGCATCTCACTCTCTTTGAATCTTCTTTATCATGCTAAGAGGAGCAGGAAAAAGCAAAAAATTTCAGAATTGCACCTTACAATGTGGAGAAATTACTGTTTGTGCATTTACAATATTCATTGATTTTTGCCATTGAAAAACGTCCAGAAATGTTTGAAGCTACTGACTGAATGAAAGGAGCTGGCATCTCACTCTCTTTGAATCTTCTTTATCATGCTAAGAGGAGCAGGAAAAAGCAAAAAATTTCAGAATTGCACCTTGCAATGCGGAGAAATTACTGTTTGTGCATTTACAATATTCATTGATTTTTGCCATTGAAAAACATCATGTTGTTCATATACCAGAAATGTTTGAAGCTACTGACTGAATGAAAAGAGCTGGCATCTCGCTCTCTTTGAATCTTCTTTATCATGCTAAGAGGAGCAGGAAAAAGCAAAAAATTTCAGAATTGCTCTTTGCAATGCGGAGAAATTACTGTTTGTGCATTTACAATGTTCATTGATTTTTGTCATTGAAAAACATCATGTTATTCATATACCAGAAATGTTTGAAGCTACTGACTGAATGAAAAGAGCTGGCATCTCACTCTCTTTGAATCTTCTTTATCATGCTAAGAGGAGCAGGAAAAAGCAAAAAAATTCAGAATTGCACCTTGCAATGTGGAGAAATTACTGTTTGTGCATTTACAATATTCATTGATTTTTGCCATTGAAAAACGTCCAGAAATGTTTGAAGCTACTGACTGAATGAAAGGAGCTGGCATCTCACTCTCTTTGAATCTTCTTTATCATGCTAAGAGGAGCAGGAAAAAGCAAAAAATTTCAGAATTGCACCTTGCAATGCGGAGAAATTACTGTTTGTGCATTTACAATATTCATTGATTTTTGCCATTGAAAAACATCATGTTATTCATATACCAGAAATGTTTGAAGCTACTGACTGAATGAAAAGAGCTGGCATCTCACTCTCTTTGAATCTTCTTTATCATGCTAAGAGGAGCAGGAAAAAGCAAAAAATTTCAGAATTGCACCTTACAATGTGGAGAAATTACTGTTTGTGCATTTACAATATTCATTGATTTTTGCCATTGAAAAACGTCCAGAAATGTTTGAAGCTACTGACTGAATGAAAGGAGCTGGCATCTCACTCTCTTTGAATCTTCTTTATCATGCTAAGAGGAGCAGGAAAAAGCAAAAAATTTCAGAATTGCACCTTGCAATGCGGAGAAATTACTGTTTGTGCATTTACAATATTCATTGATTTTTGCCATTGAAAAACATCATGTTATTCATATACCAGAAATGTTTGAAGCTACTGACTGAATGAAAAGAGATGGCATCTCACTCTCTTTGAATCTTCTTTATCATGCTAAGAGGAGCAGGAAAAAGCAAAAAATTTCAGAATTGCACCTTGCAATGTGGAGAAATTACTGTTTGTGCATTTACAATATTCATTGATTTTTGCCATTGAAAAACGTCCAGAAATGTTTGAAGCTACTGACTGAATGAAAGGAGCTGGCATCTCACTCTCTTTGAATCTTCTTTATCATGCTAAGAGGAGCAGGAAAAAGCAAAAAATTTCAGAATTGCACCTTGCAATGCGGAGAAATTACTGTTTGTGCATTTACAATATTCATTGATTTTTGCCATTGAAAAACATCATGTTATTCATATACCAGAAATGTTTGAAGCTACTGACTGAATGAAAAGAGCTGGCATCTCACTCTCTTTGAATCTTCTTTATCATGCTAAGAGGAGCAGGAAAAAGCAAAAAATTTCAGAATTGCACCTTGCAATGTGGAGAAATTACTGTTTGGGCATTTACAATATTCATTGATTTTTGCCATTGAAAAACGTCCAGAAATGTTTGAAGCCACTGACTGAATGAAAGGAGCTGGCATCTCATTCTCTTTGAATCTTCTTTATCATGCTAAGAGGAGCAGGAAAAAGCAAAAAATTTCAGAATTGCACCTTGCAATGCGGAGAAATTACTGTTTGTGCATTTACAATATTCATTGATTTTTGCCATTGAAAAACATCATGTTATTCATATACCAGAAATGTTTGAAGCTACTGACTGAATGAAAAGAGCTGGCATCTCACTCTCTTTGAAAATTCTTTATCATGCTAAAAGGAGCAGGAAAAAGCAAAAAATTTCAGAATTGCACCTTGCAATGTGGAGAAATTACTGTTTGTGCATTTACAATATTCATTGATTTTTGCCATTGAAAAACGTCCAGAAATGTTTGAAGCTACTGACTGAATGAAAGGAGCTGGCATCTCACTCTCTTTGAATCTTCTTTATCATGCTAAGAGGAGCAGGAAAAAGCAAAAAATTTCAGAATTGCACCTTGCAATGCGGAGAAATTACTGTTTGTGCATTTACAATATTCATTGATTTTTGCCATTGAAAAACATCATGTTATTCATATACCAGAAATGTTTGAAGCTACTGACTGAATGAAAAGAGCTGGCATCTCACTCTCTTTGAATCTTCTTTATCATGCTAAGAGGAGCAGGAAAAAGCAAAAAATTTCAGAATTGCACCTTGCAATGTGGAGAAATTACTGTTTGTGCATTTACAATATTCATTGATTTTTGCCATTGAAAAACGTCCAGAAATGTTTGAAGCTACTGACTGAATGAAAGGAGCTGGCATCTCACTCTCTTTGAATCTTCTTTATCATGCTAAGAGGAGCAGGAAAAAGCAAAAAATTTCAGAAATGCACCTTGCAATGCGGAGAAATTACTGTTTGTGCATTTACAATATTCATTGATTTTTGCCATTGAAAAACATCATGTTATTCATATACCAGAAATGTTTGAAGCTACTGACTGAATGAAAAGAGATGGCATCTCACTCTCTTTGAATCTTCTTTATCATGCTAAGAGGAGCAGGAAAAAGCAAAAAATTTCAGAATTGCACCTTGCAATGTGGAGAAATTACTGTTTGTGCATTTACAATATTCATTGATTTTTGCCATTGAAAAACGTCCAGAAATGTTTGAAGCTACTGACTGAATGAAAGGAGCTGGCATCTCACTCTCTTTGAATCTTCTTTATCATGCTAAGAGGAGCAGGAAAAAGCAAAAAATTTCAGAATTGCACCTTGCAATGTGGAGAAATTACTGTTTGTGCATTTACAATATTCATTGATTTTTGCCATTGAAAAACGTCCAGAAATGTTTGAAGCTACTGACTGAATGAAAGGAGCTGGCATCTCACTCTCTTTGAATCTTCTTTATCATGCTAAGAGGAGCAGGAAAAAGCAAAAAATTTCAGAATTGCAGCTTGCAATGCGGAGAAATTACTGTTTGTGCATTTACAATATTCATTGATTTTTGCCATTGAAAAACATCATGTTATTCATATACCAGAAATGTTTGAAGCTACTGACTGAATGAAAAGAGCTGGCATCTCACTCTCTTTGAATCTTCTTTATCATGCTAAGAGGAGCAGGAAAAAGCAAAAAATTTCAGAATTGCACCTTGCAATGTGGAGAAATTACTGTTTGTGCATTTACAATATTCATTGATTTTTGCCATTGAAAAACGTCCAGAAATGTTTGAAGCTACTGACTGAATGAAAGGAGCTGGCATCTCACTCTCTTTGAATCTTCTTTATCATGCTAAGAGGAGCAGGAAAAAGCAAAAAATTTCAGAATTGCAGCTTGCAATGCGGAGAAATTACTGTTTGTGCATTTAAAATATTCATTGATTTTTGCCATTGAAAAACATCATGTTATTCATATACCAGAAATGTTTGAAGCTACTGACTGAATGAAAAGAGCTGTTATCTCACTCTCTTTGAATCTTCTTTATCATGCTAAGAGGAGCAGGATAAAGCAAAAAATTTCAGAATTGCACCTTGCAATGTGGAGAAATTACTGTTTGTGCATTTACAATATTCATTGATTTTTGCCATTGAAAAACGTCCAGAAATGTTTGAAGCTACTGACTGAATGAAAGGAGCTGGCATCTCTCTCTTTGAATCTTCTTTATCATGCTAAGAGGAGCAGGAAAAAGCAAAAAATTTCAGAATTGCACCTTGCAATGCGGAGAAATTACTGTTTGTGCATTTACAATATTCATTGATTTTTGCCATTGAAAAACATCATGTTATTCATATACCAGAAATGTTTGAAGCTACTGACTGAATGAAAAGAGCTGGCATCTCACTCTCTTTGAATCTTCTTTATCATGCTAAGAGGAGCAGGAAAAAGCAAAAAATTTCAGAATTGCACCTTGCAATGTGGAGAAATTACTGTTTGTGCACTTACAATATTCATTGATTTTTGACATTGAAAAACGTCCAGAAATGTTTGAAGCTACTGACTGAATGAAAGGAGCTGGCATCTCACTCTCTTTGAATCTTCTTTATCATGCTAATAGGAGCAGGAAAAAGCAAAAAATTTCAGAATTGCACCTTGCAATGCGGAGAAATTACTGTTTGTGCATTTACAATATTCATTGATTTTTGCCATTGAAAAACATCATGTTATTCATATACCAGAAATGTTTGAAGCTACTGACTGAATGAAAAGAGCTGGCATCTCACTCTCTTTGAATCTTCTTTATCATGCTAAGAGGAGCAGGAAAAAGCAAAAAATTTCAGAATTGCACCTTGCAATGTGGAGAAATTACTGTTTGTGCATTTACAATATTCATTGATTTTTGCCATTGAAAAACGTCCATTAATGTTTGAAGCTACTGACTGACTGAAAGGAGCTGGCATCTCACTCTCTTTGAATCTTCTTTATCATGCTAAGAGGAGCAGGAAAAAGCAAAAAATTTCAGAATTGCACCTTGCAATGCGGAGAAATTACTGTTTGTGCATTTACAATATTCATTGATTTTTGCCATTGAAAAACATCATGTTATTCATATACCAGAAATGTTTGAAGCTACTGACTGAATGAAAAGAGCTGGCATCTCACTCTCTTTGAATCTTCTTTATCATGCTAAGAGGAGCAGGAAAAAGCAAAAAATTTCAGAATTGCACCTTACAATGTGGAGAAATTACTGTTTGTGCATTTACAATATTCATTGATTTTTGCCATTGAAAAACGTCCAGAAATGTTTGAAGCTACTGACTGAATGAAAGGAGCTGGCATCTCACTCTCTTTGAATCTTCTTTATCATGCTAAGAGGAGCAGGAAAAAGCAAAAAATTTCAGAATTGCACCTTGCAATGCGGAGAAATTACTGTTTGTGCATTTACAATATTCATTGATTTTTGCCATTGAAAAACATCATGTTGTTCATATACCAGAAATGTTTGAAGCTACTGACTGAATGAAAAGAGCTGGCATCTCGCTCTCTTTGAATCTTCTTTATCATGCTAAGAGGAGCAGGAAAAAGCAAAAAATTTCAGAATTGCTCTTTGCAATGCGGAGAAATTACTGTTTGTGCATTTACAATGTTCATTGATTTTTGTCATTGAAAAACATCATGTTATTCATATACCAGAAATGTTTGAAGCTACTGACTGAATGAAAAGAGCTGGCATCTCACTCTCTTTGAATCTTCTTTATCATGCTAAGAGGAGCAGGAAAAAGCAAAAAAATTCAGAATTGCACCTTGCAATGTGGAGAAATTACTGTTTGTGCATTTACAATATTCATTGATTTTTGCCATTGAAAAACGTCCAGAAATGTTTGAAGCTACTGACTGAATGAAAGGAGCTGGCATCTCACTCTCTTTGAATCTTCTTTATCATGCTAAGAGGAGCAGGAAAAAGCAAAAAATTTCAGAATTGCACCTTGCAATGCGGAGAAATTACTGTTTGTGCATTTACAATATTCATTGATTTTTGCCATTGAAAAACATCATGTTATTCATATACCAGAAATGTTTGAAGCTACTGACTGAATGAAAAGAGCTGGCATCTCACTCTCTTTGAATCTTCTTTATCATGCTAAGAGGAGCAGGAAAAAGCAAAAAATTTCAGAATTGCACCTTGCAATGTGGAGAAATTACTGTTTGTGCATTTACAATATTCATTGATTTTTGCCATTGAAAAACGTCCAGAAATGTTTGAAGCTACTGACTGAATGAAAGGAGCTGGCATCTCACTCTCTTTGAATCTTCTTTATCATGCTAAGAGGAGCAGGAAAAAGCAAAAAATTTCAGAAATGCACCTTGCAATGCGGAGAAATTACTGTTTGTGCATTTACAATATTCATTGATTTTTGCCATTGAAAAACATCATGTTATTCATATACCAGAAATGTTTGAAGCTACTGACTGAATGAAAAGAGATGGCATCTCACTCTCTTTGAATCTTCTTTATCATGCTAAGAGGAGCAGGAAAAAGCAAAAAATTTCAGAATTGCACCTTGCAATGTGGAGAAATTACTGTTTGTGCATTTACAATATTCATTGATTTTTGCCATTGAAAAACGTCCAGAAATGTTTGAAGCTACTGACTGAATGAAAGGAGCTGGCATCTCACTCTCTTTGAATCTTCTTTATCATGCTAAGAGGAGCAGGAAAAAGCAAAAAATTTCAGAATTGCACCTTGCAATGTGGAGAAATTACTGTTTGTGCATTTACAATATTCATTGATTTTTGCCATTGAAAAACGTCCAGAAATGTTTGAAGCTACTGACTGAATGAAAGGAGCTGGCATCTCACTCTCTTTGAATCTTCTTTATCATGCTAAGAGGAGCAGGAAAAAGCAAAAAATTTCAGAATTGCAGCTTGCAATGCGGAGAAATTACTGTTTGTGCATTTACAATATTCATTGATTTTTGCCATTGAAAAACATCATGTTATTCATATACCAGAAATGTTTGAAGCTACTGACTGAATGAAAAGAGCTGGCATCTCACTCTCTTTGAATCTTCTTTATCATGCTAAGAGGAGCAGGAAAAAGCAAAAAATTTCAGAATTGCACCTTGCAATGTGGAGAAATTACTGTTTGTGCATTTACAATATTCATTGATTTTTGCCATTGAAAAACGTCCAGAAATGTTTGAAGCTACTGACTGAATGAAAGGAGCTGGCATCTCACTCTCTTTGAATCTTCTTTATCATGCTAAGAGGAGCAGGAAAAAGCAAAAAATTTCAGAATTGCAGCTTGCAATGCGGAGAAATTACTGTTTGTGCATTTAAAATATTCATTGATTTTTGCCATTGAAAAACATCATGTTATTCATATACCAGAAATGTTTGAAGCTACTGACTGAATGAAAAGAGCTGTTATCTCACTCTCTTTGAATCTTCTTTATCATGCTAAGAGGAGCAGGATAAAGCAAAAAATTTCAGAATTGCACCTTGCAATGTGGAGAAATTACTGTTTGTGCATTTACAATATTCATTGATTTTTGCCATTGAAAAACGTCCAGAAATGTTTGAAGCTACTGACTGAATGAAAGGAGCTGGCATCTCTCTCTTTGAATCTTCTTTATCATGCTAAGAGGAGCAGGAAAAAGCAAAAAATTTCAGAATTGCACCTTGCAATGCGGAGAAATTACTGTTTGTGCATTTACAATATTCATTGATTTTTGCCATTGAAAAACATCATGTTATTCATATACCAGAAATGTTTGAAGCTACTGACTGAATGAAAAGAGCTGGCATCTCACTCTCTTTGAATCTTCTTTATCATGCTAAGAGGAGCAGGAAAAAGCAAAAAATTTCAGAATTGCACCTTGCAATGTGGAGAAATTACTGTTTGTGCACTTACAATATTCATTGATTTTTGACATTGAAAAACGTCCAGAAATGTTTGAAGCTACTGACTGAATGAAAGGAGCTGGCATCTCACTCTCTTTGAATCTTCTTTATCATGCTAATAGGAGCAGGAAAAAGCAAAAAATTTCAGAATTGCACCTTGCAATGCGGAGAAATTACTGTTTGTGCATTTACAATATTCATTGATTTTTGCCATTGAAAAACATCATGTTATTCATATACCAGAAATGTTTGAAGCTACTGACTGAATGAAAAGAGCTGGCATCTCACTCTCTTTGAATCTTCTTTATCATGCTAAGAGGAGCAGGAAAAAGCAAAAAATTTCAGAATTGCACCTTGCAATGTGGAGAAATTACTGTTTGTGCATTTACAATATTCATTGATTTTTGCCATTGAAAAACGTCCATTAATGTTTGAAGCTACTGACTGACTGAAAGGAGCTGGCATCTCACTCTCTTTGAATCTTCTTTATCATGCTAAGAGGAGCAGGAAAAAGCAAAAAATTTCAGAATTGCACCTTGCAATGCGGAGAAATTACTGTTTGTGCATTTACAATATTCATTGATTTTTGCCATTGAAAAACATCATGTTATTCATATACCAGAAATGTTTGAAGCTACTGACTGAATGAAAAGAGCTGGCATCTCACTCTCTTTGAATCTTCTTTATCATGCTAAGAGGAGCAGGAAAAAGCAAAAAATTTCAGAATTGCACCTTACAATGTGGAGAAATTACTGTTTGTGCATTTACAATATTCATTGATTTTTGCCATTGAAAAACGTCCAGAAATGTTTGAAGCTACTGACTGAATGAAAGGAGCTGGCATCTCACTCTCTTTGAATCTTCTTTATCATGCTAAGAGGAGCAGGAAAAAGCAAAAAATTTCAGAATTGCACCTTGCAATGCGGAGAAATTACTGTTTGTGCATTTACAATATTCATTGATTTTTGCCATTGAAAAACATCATGTTGTTCATATACCAGAAATGTTTGAAGCTACTGACTGAATGAAAAGAGCTGGCATCTCGCTCTCTTTGAATCTTCTTTATCATGCTAAGAGGAGCAGGAAAAAGCAAAAAATTTCAGAATTGCTCTTTGCAATGCGGAGAAATTACTGTTTGTGCATTTACAATGTTCATTGATTTTTGTCATTGAAAAACATCATGTTATTCATATACCAGAAATGTTTGAAGCTACTGACTGAATGAAAAGAGCTGGCATCTCACTCTCTTTGAATCTTCTTTATCATGCTAAGAGGAGCAGGAAAAAGCAAAAAAATTCAGAATTGCACCTTGCAATGTGGAGAAATTACTGTTTGTGCATTTACAATATTCATTGATTTTTGCCATTGAAAAACGTCCAGAAATGTTTGAAGCTACTGACTGAATGAAAGGAGCTGGCATCTCACTCTCTTTGAATCTTCTTTATCATGCTAAGAGGAGCAGGAAAAAGCAAAAAATTTCAGAATTGCACCTTGCAATGCGGAGAAATTACTGTTTGTGCATTTACAATATTCATTGATTTTTGCCATTGAAAAACATCATGTTATTCATATACCAGAAATGTTTGAAGCTACTGACTGAATGAAAAGAGCTGGCATCTCACTCTCTTTGAATCTTCTTTATCATGCTAAGAGGAGCAGGAAAAAGCAAAAAATTTCAGAATTGCACCTTGCAATGTGGAGAAATTACTGTTTGTGCATTTACAATATTCATTGATTTTTGCCATTGAAAAACGTCCAGAAATGTTTGAAGCTACTGACTGAATGAAAGGAGCTGGCATCTCACTCTCTTTGAATCTTCTTTATCATGCTAAGAGGAGCAGGAAAAAGCAAAAAATTTCAGAAATGCACCTTGCAATGCGGAGAAATTACTGTTTGTGCATTTACAATATTCATTGATTTTTGCCATTGAAAAACATCATGTTATTCATATACCAGAAATGTTTGAAGCTACTGACTGAATGAAAAGAGATGGCATCTCACTCTCTTTGAATCTTCTTTATCATGCTAAGAGGAGCAGGAAAAAGCAAAAAATTTCAGAATTGCACCTTGCAATGTGGAGAAATTACTGTTTGTGCATTTACAATATTCATTGATTTTTGCCATTGAAAAACGTCCAGAAATGTTTGAAGCTACTGACTGAATGAAAGGAGCTGGCATCTCACTCTCTTTGAATCTTCTTTATCATGCTAAGAGGAGCAGGAAAAAGCAAAAAATTTCAGAATTGCACCTTGCAATGCGGAGAAATTACTGTTTGTGCATTTACAATATTCATTGATTTTTGCCATTGAAAAGCATCATGTTATTCATATACCAGAAATGTTTGAAGCTACTGACTGAATGAAAAGAGCTGGCATCTCACTCTCTTTGAATCTTCTTTATCATGCTAAGAGGAGCAGGAAAAAGCAAAAAATTTCAGAATTGCACCTTGCAATGTGGAGAAATTACTGTTTGGGCATTTACAATATTCATTGATTTTTGCCATTGAAAAACGTCCAGAAATGTTTGAAGCCACTGACTGAATGAAAGGAGCTGGCATCTCATTCTCTTTGAATCTTCTTTATCATGCTAAGAGGAGCAGGAAAAAGCAAAAAATTTCAGAATTGCACCTTGCAATGCGGAGAAATTACTGTTTGTGCATTTACAATATTCATTGATTTTTGCCATTGAAAAACATCATGTTATTCATATACCAGAAATGTTTGAAGCTACTGACTGAATGAAAAGAGCTGGCATCTCACTCTCTTTGAAAATTCTTTATCATGCTAAAAGGAGCAGGAAAAAGCAAAAAATTTCAGAATTGCACCTTGCAATGTGGAGAAATTACTGTTTGTGCATTTACAATATTCATTGATTTTTGCCATTGAAAAACGTCCAGAAATGTTTGAAGCTACTGACTGAATGAAAGGAGCTGGCATCTCACTCTCTTTGAATCTTCTTTATCATGCTAAGAGGAGCAGGAAAAAGCAAAAAATTTCAGAATTGCACCTTGCAATGCGGAGAAATTACTGTTTGTGCATTTACAATATTCATTGATTTTTGCCATTGAAAAACATCATGTTATTCATATACCAGAAATGTTTGAAGCTACTGACTGAATGAAAAGAGCTGGCATCTCACTCTCTTTGAATCTTCTTTATCATGCTAAGAGGAGCAGGAAAAAGCAAAAAATTTCAGAATTGCTCTTTGCAATGCGGAGAAATTACTGTTTGTGCATTTACAATGTTCATTGATTTTTGTCATTGAAAAACATCATGTTATTCATATACCAGAAATGTTTGAAGCTACTGACTGAATGAAAAGAGCTGGCATCTCACTCTCTTTGAATCTTCTTTATCATGCTAAGAGGAGCAGGAAAAAGCAAAAAATTTCAGAATTGCACCTTGCAATGTGGAGAAATTACTGTTTGTGCATTTACAATATTCATTGATTTTTGCCATTGAAAAACGTCCAGAAATGTTTGAAGCTACTGACTGAATGAAAGGAGCTGGCATCTCACTCTCTTTGAATCTTCTTTATCATGCTAAGAGGAGCAGGAAAAAGCAAAAAATTTCAGAATTGCACCTTGCAATGCGGAGAAATTACTGTTTGTGCATTTACAATATTCATTGATTTTTGCCATTGAAAAACATCATGTTATTCATATACCAGAAATGTTTGAAGCTACTGACTGAATGAAAAGAGCTGGCATCTCACTCTCTTTGAATCTTCTTTATCATGCTAAGAGGAGCAGGAAAAAGCAAAAAATTTCAGAATTGCACCTTGCAATGTGGAGAAATTACTGTTTGTGCATTTACAATATTCATTGATTTTTGCCATTGAAAAACGTCCAGAAATGTTTGAAGCTACTGACTGAATGAAAAGAGCTGGCATCTCACTCTCTTTGAAAATTCTTTATCATGCTAAAAGGAGCAGGAAAAAGCAAAAAATTTCAGAATTGCACCTTGCAATGTGGAGAAATTACTGTTTGTGCATTTACAATATTTATTGATTTTTGCCATTGAAAAACGTCCAGAAATGTTTGAAGCTACTGACTGAATGAAAGGAGCTGGCATCTCACTCTCTTTGAATCTTCTTTATCATGCTAAGAGGAGCAGGAAAAAGCAAAAAATTTCAGAATTGCACCTTGCAATGCGGAGAAATTACTGTTTGTGCATTTACAATATTCATTGATTTTTGCCATTGAAAAACATCATGTTATTCATATACCAGAAATGTTTGAAGCTACTGACTGAATGAAAAGAGCTGGCATCTCACTCTCTTTGAATCTTCTTTATCATGCTAAGAGGAGCAGGAAAAAGCAAAACATTTCAGAATTGCACCTTGCAATGTGGAGAAATTACTGTTTGTGCATTTACAATATTCATTGATTTTTGCCATTGAAAAACGTCCAGAAATGTTTGAAGCTACTGACTGAATGAAAGGAGCTGGCATCTCGCTCTCTTTGAATCTTCTTTATCATGCTAAGAGGAGCAGGAAAAAGCAAAAAATTTCAGAATTGCACCTTGCAATGCGGAGAAATTACTGTTTGTGCATTTACAATATTCATTGATTTTTACCATTGAAAAACATCATGTTATTCATATACCAGAAATGTTTGAAGCTACTGACTGAATGAAAAGAGCTGGCATCTCACTCTCTTTGAATCTTCTTTATCATGCTAAGAGGAGCAGGAAAAAGCAAAAAATTTCAGAATTGCACCTTGCAATGTGGAGAAATTACTGTTTGTGCCTTTACAATATTCATTGATTTTTGCCATTGATTTTTACCCACACATTTGGAGCCCTACTGGGATGCCCTCTAACATACTATAACCTCATTTAGCGGAGATTTTCACAAAAAACTGAAATTTTCAAAAAGTGAAATTTTTTCCAAAAAACGACTAAGTATGAAGGACTCATCGGGTGAAACGCTCTGGAACTGAAATCGTATGCGCTTACAAACATGCTCCCCTCTCTGGAAGTCTGAGACATGTGTGAAAATTTTCTAAGTCCAGAAAAAAAAATTT
The DNA here is from genome assembly GCF_046119375.1 of Phyllobates terribilis. NCBI lineage: Eukaryota > Metazoa > Chordata > Amphibia > Anura > Dendrobatidae > Phyllobates > Phyllobates terribilis. The sequence goes on along the minus strand of NW_027363218.1, from coordinate 1,366,773 downwards.
TTCAACTTTTTTTCAAATTTCCCCCTAAGGGACATATATTTGACCCACACATTTGGAGCCCTCCTGGGATGCCGTCTAACATACTATAACCTCATTTAGCGGAGATTTTCACAAAAAAGTGAATTTTTCAAAAAGTCAGAAATTTTGCAAAAAACGACTAAGTATGAAGGACTCATCGGGTGAATCGCTCTGGAACTGAAATCGGATGCGCGCACTGACATGCTCCCCTCTCTGGAAGTCTGAGACATGTGTGAAAATTTTCTAAGTCTAGAAAAAAAATTTTTTTCAACTTTTTTTCAAATTTCCCCCCAAGGGATATATATTTTACCCACACATTTGGATCCCTCCTGGGATGCCCTCTAACATACTATAAACTCATTTAGCGGAGATTTTCACAAAAAAGTGAAATTTTCAAAAAGTTAAATTTTTTCCAAAAAACGACTAAGTATGAAGGACTCATCGGGTGAAACGCTTTGGAACTGAAATCGGATGCGCTTACAGACATGCTCCCCTCTCTGGAAGTCTGAGACATGTGTGAAAATTTTCTAAGTCCAGAAAAAAAAAATTTTTCAACTTTTTTCAAATGTCCCCCCAAGGGATATATATTTTACCCCCACATTTGGAGCCCTCCTGGGATGCCCTCTAACATACTATAACCTCATTTAGCGGAGATTTTCACAAAAAAGTGAAATTTTCAAAAAGTTAGAAATTTTGCAAAAAATGACTAAGTATGAAGGACTCACCTTGTTAATCGCTCTGGAACTGAAATCGGATGCGCTTACAGACATGCTCCCCTCTCTGGAAGTCTGAGACATGTGTGAAAATTTTCTAAGTCCAGAAAAAAAATTTTTTCAACTTTTTTCAAATTTCCCCCCAAGGGATACATATTTTACCCACACATTTGGAGCCCTCCTGCGATGCCCTCTAACATACTATAACCTCATTTAGCGGAGATTTTCACAAAAAAGTGAAATTTTCAAAAAGTCAGAAATTTTGCAAAAAACGACTAAGTATGAAGGACTCATCGGGTGAATTGATCTGGAACTGAAATCGGATGCGCACACTGACATGCTCCCCTCTCTGGAAGTCTGAGACATGTGTGAAAATTTTCTAAGTCTAGAAAAAAAAATTTTTTCAACTTTTTTCAAATGTCCCCCCAAGGGATATATATTTTACCCCCACATTTGGAGCCCTCCTGGGATGCCCTCTAACATACTATAACCTCATTTAGCGGAGATTTTCACAAAAAAGTGAAATTTTCAAAAAGTTTGAAATTTTGCAAAAAATGACTAAGTATGAAGGACTCACCTTGTTAATCGCTCTGGAACTGAAATCGGATGTGCTTACAGACATGCTCCCCTCTCTGGAAGTCTGAGACATGTGTGAAAATTTTCTAAGTCCAGAAAAAAAAAAATTTTCAACTTTTTTTCAAATGTCCCCCCTAGGGATATATATTTTACCCCCACATTTGGAGCCCTCCTGGGATGCCCTCTAACATACTATAACCTCATTTAGCGGAGATTTTCACAAAAAAGTGAAATTTTCAAAAATTCAGAAATTTTGCAAAAGACGACTAAGTATGAAGGACTCATCGGGTGAAACGCTCTGGAACTGAAATCGGATGCGCTTACAGACATGCTCCCCTCTCTGGAAGTCTGAGACATGTGTGAAAATTTTCGAAGTCCAGAAAAAAAAATTTTTCAACTTTTTTCAAATTTCCCCCCAAGGGATACATATTTTACCCACACATTTGGAGCCCTCCTGCGATGCCCTCTAACATACTATAACCTCATTTAGCGGAGATTTTCACAAAAAAGTGAAATTTTCAAAAAGTCAGAAATTTTGCAAAAAACGACTAAGTATGAAGGACTCATCGGGTGAATTGCTCTGGAACTGAAATCGGATGCACGCACTGACATGCTCCCCTCTCTGGAAGTCTGAGACATGTGTGAAAATTTTCTAAGTCCAGAAAAAAAAATTTTTTCAACTTTTTTTCAAATGTCCCCCCAAGGGATATATATTTTACCCACACATTTGGAGCCCTCCTGGGATGCCCTCTAACATACTATAACCTCATTTAGCGGAGATTTTCACAAAAAAGTGAAATTTTCAAAAAGTTAAATTTTTTCCAAAAAACGACTAAGTATGAAGGACTCATCGGGTGAAACGCTCTGGAACTGAAATCGGATGCGCTTACAGACATGCTCCCCTCTCTGGAAGTCTGAGACATGTGTGAAAATTTTCTAAGTCCAGAAAAAAAAAATTTTTCAACTTTTTTTCAAATTTCCCCCCAAGGTATATATATTTTACCCACACATTTGGAGCCCTCCTGGGATGCCCTCTAACATACTATAACCTCATTTAGCGGAGATTTTCACAAAAAAGTGAAATTTTCAAAAAGTCAGAAGTTTTGCAAAAAACGACTAAGTATGAAGGACTCATCGGGTGAATTGCTCTGGAACTGAAATCGGATGCGCGCACTGACATGCTCCCCTCTCTGGAACTCTGAGACTTGTGTGAAAATTTTCTAAGTCCAGAAAAAAAATTTTTTTCAACTTTTTTTCAAATTTCCCCCCAAGGGATATATATTTTACCCACACATTTGGAGCCCTCCTGGGATGCCCTCTAACATACTATAACCTCATTTAGCGGAGATTTTCACAAAAAAGTGAAATTTTCAAAAAGTCAGAAATTTTGCAAAAAACGACTAAGTATGAAGGACTCATCGGGTGAATTGCTCTGGAACTGAAATCGGATGCGCGCACTGACATGCTCCCCTCTCTGGAAGTCTGAGACATGTGTGAAAATTTTCTAAGTCCAGAAAAAAAAAATTTTTCAACTTTTTTTCAAATTTCCCCCCAAGGGATATATATTTTACCCACACATTTGGAGCCCTCCTGGGATGCCCTCTAACATACTATAACCTCATTTAGCGGAGATTTTCACAAAAAAGTGAAATTTTCAAAAAGTTAAATTTTTTCCAAAAAACGACTAAGTATGAAGGACTCATCGGGTGAAACGCTCTGGAACTGAAATCGGATGCGCTTACAGACATGCTCCCCTCTCTGGAAGTCTGAGACATGTGTGAAAATTTTCTAAGTCCAGAAAAAAAAATTTTTCAACTTTTTTCAAATTTCCCCCCAAGGGATATATATTTTACCCACACATTTGGAGCCCTCCTGGGATGCCCTCTAACATACTATAACCTCATTTAGCGGAGATTTTCACAAAAAAGTGAAATTTTCAAAAAGTCAGAAATTTTGCAAAAAACGACTAAGTATGAAGGACTCATCGGGTCAAACGCTCTGGAACTGAAATCGGATGCGCTTACAGACATGCTCCCCTCTCTGGAAGTCAGAGACATGTGTGAAAATTTTCTAAGTCCAGAAAAAAAAAATTTTTCAACTTTTTTTCAAATTTCCCCCCAAGGTATATATATTTTACCCACACATTTGGAGCCCTCCTGGGATGCCCTCTAACATACTATAACCTCATTTAGCGGAGATTTTCACAAAAAAGTGAAATTTTCAAAAAGTCAGAAATTTTGCAAAAAATGACTAAGTATGAAGGACTCATCGGGTGAATCTCTATGGAACTGAAATCGGATGCGCGCACTGACATTCTCCCCTCTCTGGAAGTCTGAGACATGTGTGAAAATTTTCTAAGTCCAGAAAAAAATTTTTTTTCAACTTTTTTTCAAATTTCCCCCCAAGGGATATATATTTTACCCACACATTTGGAGCCCTCCTGGGGTGCCCTCTAACATACTATAACCTCATTTAGCGGAGATTTTCACAAAAAAGTGAAATTTTCAAAAAGTTAAATTTTTTCCAAAAAACGACTAAGTATGAAGGACTCATCGGGTGAAACGCTCTGGAACTGAAATCGGATGCGCTTACAGACATGCTGCCCTCTCTGGAAGTCTGAGACATGTGTGAAAATTTTCTAAGTCCAGAAAAAAAAAATTTTTCAACTTTTTTTCAAATGTCCCCCCAAGGGATATATATTTTACCCACACATTTGGAGCCCTCCTGGGATGCCCTCTAACATACTATAACCTCATTTAGCGGAGATTTTCACAAAAAAGTGAAATTTTCAAAAAGTCAGAAATTTTGCAAAAAACGACTAAGTATGAAGGACTCATCGGGTGAATTGCTCTGGAACTGAAATCGGATGCGCGCACTGACATGCTCCCCTCTCTGGAAGTCTGAGACATGTGTGAAAATTTTCTAAGTCCAGAAAAAAAATTTTTTTCAACTTTTTTTCAAATTTCCCCCCAAGGGATATATATTTTACCCACACATTTGGAGCCCTCCTGGGATGCCCTCTAACATACTATAACCTCATTTAGCGGAGATTTTCATAAAAAAGTGAAATTTTCAAAAAGTTAAATTTTTTCCAAAAAACGACTAAGTATGAAGGACTCATCGGGTGAAACGCTCTGGAACTGAAATCGGATGCGCTTACAGACATGCTGCCCTCTCTGGAAGTCTGAGACATGTGTGAAAATTTTCTAAGTCCAGAAAAAAAAAATTTTTCAACTTTTTTCAAATGTCCCCCCAAGGGATATATATTTTACCCACACATTTGGAGCCCTCCTGGGATGCCCTCTAACATACTATAACCTCATTTAGCGGAGATTTTCACAAAAAAGTGAAATTTTCAAAAAGTCAGAAATTTTGCAAAAAACGACTAAGTATGGAGGACTCATCGGGTGAATTGCTCTGGAACTGAAATCGGATGCGCGCACTGACATGCTCCCCTCTCTGGAAGTCTGAGACATGTGTGAAAATTTTCTAAGTCCAGAAAAAAAAATTTTTTTCAACTTTTTTTCAAATTTCCCCCCAAGGGATATATATTTTACCCACACATTTGGAGCCCTCCTGGGGTGCCCTCTAACATACTATAACCTCATTTAGCGGAGATTTTCACAAAAAAGTGAAATTTTCAAAAAGTTAAATTTTTTCCAAAAAACGACTAAGTATGAAGGACTCATCGGGTGAAACGCTCTGGAACTGAAATCGGATGCGCTTACAGACATGCTGCCCTCTCTGGAAGTCTGAGACATGTGTGAAAATTTTCTAAGTCCAGAAAAAAAAAATTTTTCAACTTTTTTTCAAATGTCCCCCCAAGGGATATATATTTTACCCACACATTTGGAGCCCTCCTGGGATGCCCTCTAACATACTATAACCTCATTTAGCGGAGATTTTCACAAAAAAGTGAAATTTTCAAAAAGTCAGAAATTTTGCAAAAAACGACTAAGTATGAAGGACTCATCGGGTGAATTGCTCTGGAACTGAAATCGGATGCGCGCACTGACATGCTCCCCTCTCTGGAAGTCTGAGACATGTGTGAAAATTTTCTAAGTCCAGAAAAAAAATTTTTTTCAACTTTTTTTCAAATTTCCCCCCAAGGGATATATATTTTACCCACACATTTGGAGCCCTCCTGGGATGCCCTCTAACATACTATAACCTCATTTAGCGGAGATTTTCATAAAAAAGTGAAATTTTCAAAAAGTTAAATTTTTTCCAAAAAACGACTAAGTATGAAGGACTCATCGGGTGAAACGCTCTGGAACTGAAATCGGATGCGCTTACAGACATGCTGCCCTCTCTGGAAGTCTGAGACATGTGTGAAAATTTTCTAAGTCCAGAAAAAAAAAATTTTTCAACTTTTTTCAAATGTCCCCCCAAGGGATATATATTTTACCCACACATTTGGAGCCCTCCTGGGATGCCCTCTAACATACTATAACCTCATTTAGCGGAGATTTTCACAAAAAAGTGAAATTTTCAAAAAGTCAGAAATTTTGCAAAAAACGACTAAGTATGGAGGACTCATCGGGTGAATTGCTCTGGAACTGAAATCGGATGCGCGCACTGACATGCTCCCCTCTCTGGAAGTCTGAGACATGTGTGAAAATTTTCTAAGTCCAGAAAAAAAAATTTTTTTCAACTTTTTTTCAAATTTCCCCCCAAGGGATATAAATTTTACCCACACATTTGGATCCCTCCTGGGATACCCTCTAACATACTATAACCTCATTTAGCGGAGATTTTCACAAAAAAGTGAAATTTTCAAAAAGTTAAATTTTTTCCAAAAAACGACTAAGTATGAAGGACTCATCGGGTGAAACGCTCTGGAACTGAAATCTGATGCGCGCACTCACATGCTCCCCTCTCTGGAAGTCTGAGACATGTGTGAAAATTTTCTAAGTCCAGAAAAAAAAAATTTTTCACCTTTTTTTCAAATTTCCCCCCAAGGGATATATATTTTACCCACACATTTGGAGCCCTCCTGGGATGCCCTCTAACATACTATAACCTCATTTAGCGGAGATTTTCACAAAAAAGTGAAATTTTCAAAAAGTCAGAAATTTTGCAAAAAATGACTAAGTATGAAGGACTCATCGGGTGAATCTCTTTGGAACTGAAATCGGATGCGCGCACTGACATGCTCCCCTCTCTGGAAGTCTGAGACATGTGTGAAAATTTTCTAAGTCCAGAAAAAAAAAATTTTTCAACTTTTTTTCAAATTTTCCCCCAAGGGATATATATTTTACCCACACATTTGGAGCCCTCCTGGGATGCCCTCTAACATACTATAACCTCATTTAGCGGAGATTTTCACAAAAAAGTGAAATTTTCAAAAAGTCATAAATTTTGCAAAAAATGACTAAGTATGAAGGACTCATCGGGTGAATTGCTCTGGAACTGAAATCGGATGCGCTTACAGACATGCTCCCCTCTCTGGAAGTCTGAGACATGTGTGAAAATTTCCTAAGTCCAGAAAAAAAAAAATTTTCAACTTTTTTTCAAATGTCCCCCCAAGGAATATATATTTTACCCACACATTTGGAGCCCTCCTGGGATGCCCTCTAACATACTATAACCTCATATAACATACTATAACCTCATTTAGTGGAGATTTTCACAAAAAAGTGAAATTTTCAAAAAGTCAGAAATTTTGCAAAAAATGACTAAGTATGAAGGACTCATCTTGTGAATCGCTCTGGAACTGAAATCGGATGCGCTTACAGACATGCTCCCCTCTCTGGAAGTCTGAGACATGTGTGAAAATTTTCTAAGTCCAGAAAAAAAAATTTTTCAACTTTTTTTCAAATGTCCCCCCAAGGGATATATATTTTATCCACACATTTGTAGCCCTCCTGGGCTGCCCTCTAACATACTATAACCTCATTTTGCGGAGATTTTCACAAAAAAGTGAAATTTTTAAAAAGTCAGAAATTTAGCAAAAAACGACTAAGTATGAAGGACTCATCTGGTGAAACGCTCTGGAACTGAAATTGGATGCACTTACAGATATGCTCCCCTCTCTGGAAGTCTGAGACATGTGTGAAAATTTTCTAAGTCCAGAAAAAAAAAATTTTTCAACTTTTTTTCAAATTTCCCCCCAAGGGATATATATTTTACCCACACATTTGGAGCCCTCCTGGGATGCCCTCTAACATACTATAACCTCATTTAGCGGAGATTTTCACAAAAAAGTGAAATTTTCAAAAAGTCAGAAATTTTGCAAAAAATGACTAAGTATGAAGGACTCATCGGGTGAATCGCTCTGGAACTGAAATCGGATGCGCGCACTGACATGCTTCCCTCTCTGGAAGTCTGAGACATGTGTAAAAATTTTCTAAGTCCAGAAAAAAAAATTTTTTAAACTTTTTTTCAAATTTCCCCCCAAGGGATATATATTTTACCCACACATTTGGATCCCTCCTGGGATGCCCTCTAACATACTATAAACTCATTTAGCGGAGATTTTCACAAAAAAGTGAAATTTTCAAAAAGTTACATTTTTTCCAAAAAACGACTAAGTATGAAGGACTCATCGGGTGAAACGCTCTGGAACTGAAATCGGATGCGCTTACAGACATGCTCACCTCTCTGGAAGTCTGAGACATGTGTGAAAATTTTCTAAGTCCAGAAAAAAAAATTTTTTCAACTTTTTTTCAAATTTCCCCCCAAGGTATATATATTTTACCCACACATTTGGAGCCCTCCTGGGATGCCCTCTAACATACTATAACCTCATTTAGCGGAGATTTTCACAAAAAAAGTGAAATTTTCAAAAAGTCAGACATTTTGCAAAAAATGACTAAGTATGAAGGACTCATCGGGTGAATCTCTTTGGAACTGAAATCGGATGTGCGCACTGACATGCTCCCCTCTCTGGAAGTCTGAGACATGTGTGAAAATTTTCTAAGTCCAGAAAAAAAAATTTTTTCAACTTTTTTTCAAATTTCCCCCCAAGGGATATATATTTTACCCACACATTTGGATCCCTCCTGGGATGCCCTCTAACATACTATAACCTCATTTAGCAGAGATTTTCACAAAAAAGTGAAATTTTCAAAAAGTTAAATTTTTTCCAAAAAACGACTAAGTATGAAGGACTCATCGGGTGAAACGCTCTGGAACTGAAATCGGATGCGCGCACTGACATGCTCCCCTCTCTGGAAGTCTGAGACATGTGTGAAAATTTTCTAAGTCCAGAAAAAAAAATTTTTCAACTTTTTTCAAATTTCCCCCCAAGGGATACATATTTTACCCACACATTTGGAGCCCTCCTGCGATGCCCTCTAACATACTATAACCTCATTTAGCGGAGATTTTCACAAAAAAGTGAAATTTTCAAAAAGTCAGAAATTTTGCAAAAAACGACTAAGTATGAAGGACTCATCGGGTGAATTGCTCTGGAACTGAAATCGGATGCGCGCACTGACATGCTCCCCTCTCTGGAAGTCTGAGACATGTGTGAAAATTTTCTAAGTCCAGAAAAAAAAATTTTTTCAACTTTTTTTCAAATTTCCTCCCAAGGGATATATATTTTACCCACACATTTGGATCCCTCCTGGGATGCCCTCTAACATACTATAACCTCATTTAGCGGAGATTTTCACAAAAAAGTGAAATTTTCAAAAAGTTTAATTTTTTCCAAAAAACGACTAAGTATGAAGGACTCATCGGGTGAAACGCTCTGGAACTGAAATCGGATGCGCTTACAGACATGCTCCCCTCTCTGGAAGTCTGAGACATGTGTGGAAATTTTCTAAGTCCAGAAAAAAAAAATTTTTCAACTTTTTTTCAAATGTCCCCCCAAGGGATATATATTTTACCCACACATTTGGAGCCCTCCTGGGATGCCCTCTAACATACTATAACCTCATATAACATACTATAACCTCATTTAGTGGAGATTTTCACAAAAAAGTGAAATTTTCAAAAAGTCAGAAATTTTGCAAAAAATGACTAAGTATGAAGGACTCATCTTGTGAATCGCTCTGGAACTGAAATCGGATGCGCTTACAGACATGCTCCCCTCTCTGGAAGTCTGAGACATATGTGAAAATTTTCTAAGTCCAGAAAAAAAAATTTTTTCAACTTTTTTTCAAATGTCCCCCCAAGGGATATATATTTTATCCACACATTTGGAGCCCTCCTGGGATGCCCTCTAACATACTATAACCTCATTTAGCGGAGATTTTCACAAAAAAGTGAAATTTTCAAAAAGTCAGACATTTTGCAAAAAATGACTAAGTATGAAGGACTCATCTTGTGAATCGCTCTGGAACTGAAATCGGATGCGCTTACAGACATGCTCCCCTCTCTGGAAGTCTGAGACATATGTGAAAATTTTCTAAGTCCAGAAAAAAAAATTTTTTCAACTTTTTTTCAAATGTCCCCCCAAGGGATATATATTTTATCCACACATTTGGAGCCCTCCTGGGATGCCCTCTAACATACTATAACCTCATTTAGCGGAGATTTTCACAAAAAAGTGAAATTTTCAAAAAGTCAGAAATTTTGCAAAAAACGACTAAGTATGAAGGACTCATCGGGTGAAACGCTCTGGAACTGAAATCGGATGCACTTACAGACATGCTCCCCTCTCTGGAAGTCTGAGACATGTGTGAAAATTTTCTAAGTCCAGAAAAAAAAATTTTTCAACTTTTTTTCAAATGTCCCCCCAAGGGATATATATTTTATCCACACATTTGGAGCCCTCCTGGGCTGCCCTCTAACATACTATAACCTCATTTAGCGGAGATTTTCACAAAAAAGTGAAATTTTTAAAAAGTCAGAAATTTAGCAAAAAACGACTAAGTATGAAGGACTCATCGGGTGAAACGCTCTGGAACTGAAATCGGATGCGCGCACTGACATGCTCCCCTCTCTGGAAGTCTGAGACATGTGTGAAAATTTTCTAAGTCCAGAAAAAAAAATTTTTTCAACTTTTTTTAAAATTTCCCCCCAAGGGATATATATTTTACCCACACATTTGGAGCCCTCCTGGGATGCCCTCTAACATACTATAACCTCATTTAGCGGAGATTTTCACAAAAAAGTGAAATTTTCAAAAAGTTAAATTTTTTCCAAAAAACGACTAAGTATGAAGGACTCATCGGGTGAAACGCTCTGGAACTGAAATCGGATGCGCTTACAGACATGCTCCCCTCTCAGGAAGTCTGAGACATGTGTGAAAATTTTCTAAGTCCAGAAAAAAAAATTTTTTCAACTTTTTTTCAAATTTCCCCCCAAGGTATATATATTTTACCCACACATTTGGAGCCCTCCTGGGATGCCCTCTAACATACTATAACCTCATTTAGCGGAGATTTTCACAAAAAAGTGAAATTTTCAAAAAGTCAGAAATTTTGCAAAAAATGACTAAGTATGAAGGACTCATCGGGTGAAACGCTCTGGAACTGAAATCGGATGCACTTACAGACATGCTCCCCTCTCTGGAAGTCTGAGACATGTGTGAAAATTTTCTAAGTCCAGAAAAAAAAAAATTTTCAACTTTTTTTCAAATATCCCCCCAAGGGATATATATTTTACCCACACATTTGGAGCCCTCCTGGGATGCCCTCTAACATACTATAACCTCATTTAGCGGAGATTTTCACAAAAAAGTGAAATTTTCAAAAAGTTACATTTTTTCCAAAAAACGACTAAGTATGAAGGACTCATCGGGTGAAACGCTCTGGAACTGAAATCGGATGCGCTTACAGACATGCTCACCTCTCTGGAAGTCTGAGACATGTGTGAAAATTTTCTAAGTCCAGAAAAAAAAATTTTTTCAACTTTTTTTCAAATTTCCCCCCAAGGTATATATATTTTACCCACACATTTGGAGCCCTCCTGGGATGCCCTCTAACATACTATAACCTCATTTAGCGGAGATTTTCACAAAAAAAGTGAAATTTTCAAAAAGTCAGACATTTTGCAAAAAATGACTAAGTATGAAGGACTCATCGGGTGAATCTCTTTGGAACTGAAATCGGATGCGCGCACTGACATGCTTCCCTCTCTGGAAGTCTGAGACATGTGTAAAAATTTTCTAAGTCCAGAAAAAAAAATTTTATTAACTTTTTTTCAAATTTCCCCCCAAGGGATATATATTTTACCCACACATTTGGAGCCCTCCTGGGATGCCCTCTAACATACTATAACCTCATTTAGCGGAGATTTTCACAAAAAAGTGAAATTTTCAAAAAATCAGAAATTTTGCAAAAAACGACTAAGTATGAAGGACTCATCGGGTGAAACGCTGTGAAACTGAAATCGGATGCGCTTACAGACATGCTCCCCTCTCTGGAAGTCTGAGACATGTGTGAAAATTTTCTAAGTCCAGAAAAAAAAATTTTTCAACTTTTTTCAAATTTCCCCCCAAGGGATACATATTTTACCCACACATTTGGATCCCTCCTGGGATGCCCTCTAACATACTATAACCTCATTTAGCGGAGATTTTCACAAAAAAGTGAAATTTTCAAAAAGTTTAATTTTTTCCAAAAAACGACTAAGTATGAAGGACTCATCGGGTGAAACGCTCTGGAACTGAAATCGGATGCGCTTACAGACATGCTCCCCTCTCTGGAAGTCTGAGACATGTGTGGAAATTTTCTAAGTCCAGAAAAAAAAAATTTTTTAAACTTTTTTTCAAATGTCCCCCCAAGGGATATATATTTTACCCACACATTTGGAGCCCTCCTGGGATGCCCTCTAACATACTATAACCTCATATAACATACTATAACCTCATTTAGTGGAGATTTTCACAAAAAAGTGAAATTTTCAAAAAGTCAGAAATTTTGCAAAAAATGACTAAGTATGAAGGACTCATCTTGTGAATCGCTCTGGAACTGAAATCGGATGCGCTTACAGACATGCTCCCCTCTCTGGAAGTCTGAGACATATGTGAAAATTTTCTAAGTCCAGAAAAAAAAATTTTTTCAACTTTTTTTCAAATGTCCCCCCAAGGGATATATATTTTATCCACACATTTGGAGCCCTCCTGGGATGCCCTCTAACATACTATAACCTCATTTAGCGGAGATTTTCACAAAAAAGTGAAATTTTCAAAAAGTCAGACATTTTGCAAAAAATGACTAAGTATGAAGGACTCATCTTGTGAATCGCTCTGGAACTGAAATCGGATGCGCTTACAGACATGCTCCCCTCTCTGGAAGTCTGAGACATATGTGAAAATTTTCTAAGTCCAGAAAAAAAAATTTTTTCAAATTTTTTTCAAATGTCCCCCCAAGGGATATATATTTTATCCACACATTTGGAGCCCTCCTGGGATGCCCTCTAACATACTATAACCTCATTTAGCGGAGATTTTCACAAAAAAGTGAAATTTTCAAAAAGTCAGAAATTTTGCAAAAAACGACTAAGTATGAAGGACTCATCGGGTGAAACGCTCTGGAACTGAAATCGGATGCACTTACAGACATGCTCCCCTCTCTGGAAGTCTGAGACATGTGTGAAAATTTTCTAAGTCCAGAAAAAAAAATTTTTCAACTTTTTTTCAAATGTCCCCCCAAGGGATATATATTTTATCCACACATTTGGAGCCCTCCTGGGCTGCCCTCTAACATACTATAACCTCATTTAGCGGAGATTTTCACAAAAAAGTGAAATTTTTAAAAAGTCAGAAATTTAGCAAAAAACGACTAAGTATGAAGGACTCATCGGGTGAAACGTTCTGGAACTGAAATCGGATGCACTTACAGATATGCTCCCCTCTCTGGAAGTCTGAGACATGTGTGAAAATTTTCTAAGTCCACAAAAAAAAAATTTTTCAACTTTTTTTCAAATTTCCCCCCAAGGGATATATATTTTACCCACACATTTGGAGCCCTCCTGGGATGCCCTCTAACATACTATAACCTCATTTAGCGGAGATTTTCACAAAAAAGTGAAATTTTCAAAAAATCAGAAATTTTGCAAAAAACGACTAAGTATGAAGGACTCATCGGGTGAAACGCTCTGAAACTGAAATCGGATGCGCTTACAGACATGCTCCCCTCTCTGGAAGTCTGAGACATGTGTGAAAATTTTCTAAGTCCAGAAAAAAAAATTTTTCAACTTTTTTCAAATTTCCCCCCAAGGGATACATATTTTACCCACACATTTGGAGCCCTCCTGCGATGCCCTCTAACATACTATAACCTCATTTAGCGGAGATTTTCACAAAAAAGTGAAATTTTCAAAAAGTCAGAAATTTTGAAAAAAACGACTAAGTATGAAGGACTCATCGGGTGAATTGCTCTGGAACTGAAATCGGATGCGCGCACTGACATGCTCCCCTCTCTGGAAGTCTGAGACATGTGTGAAAATTTTCTAAGTCCAGAAAAAAAAATTTTTTCAACTTTTTTTCAAATTTCCCCCCAAGGGATATATATTTTACCCACACATTTGGAGCCCTCCTGGGATGCCCTCTAACATACTATAACCTCATTTAGCGGAGATTTTCACAAAAAAGTGAAATTTTCAAAAAGTTAAATTTTTTCCAAAAAACGACTAAGTATGAAGGACTCATCGGGTGAAACGCTCTGGAACTGAAATCGGATGCGCTTACAGACATGCTCCCCTCTCTGGAAGTCTGAGACATGTGTGGAAATTTTCTAAGTCCAGAAAAAAAAAATTTTTCAACTTTTTTTCAAATGTCCCCCCAAGGGATATATATTTTACCCACACATTTGGAGCCCTCCTGGGATGCCCTCTAACATACTATAACCTCATATAACATACTATAACCTCATTTAGTGGAGATTTTCACAAAAAAGTGAAATTTTCAAAAAGTCAGAAATTTGGCAAAAAATGACTAAGTATGAAGGACTCATCTTGTGAATCGCTCTGGAACTGAAATCGGATGCGCTTACAGACATGCTCCCCTCTCTGGAAGTCTGAGACATATGTGAAAATTTTCTAAGTCCAGAAAAAAAAATTTTTTCAACTTTTTTTCAAATGTCCCCCCAAGGGATATATATTTTATCCCCACATTTGGAGCCCTCCTGGGATGCCCTCTAACATACTATAACCTCATTTAGCGGAGATTTTCACAAAAAAGTGAAATTTTCAAAAAGTCAGAAATTTTGCAAAAAACGACTAAGTATGAAGGACTCATCGGGTGAATTGCTCTGGAACTGAAATCGGATGCGCGCACTGACATGCTCCCCTCTCTGGAAGTCTGAGACATGTGTGAAAATTTTCTAAGTCCAGAAAAAAAAATTTTTTCAACTTTTTTTCAAATTTCCCCCCAAGGGATATATATTTTACCCACACATTTGGAGCCCTCCTGGGATGCCCTCTAACATACTATAACCTCATTTAGCGGAGATTTTCACAAAAAAGTGAAATTTTCAAAAAGTTAAATTTTTTCCAAAAAACGACTAAGTATTAAGGACTCATCGGGTGAAACGCTCTGGAACTGAAATCAGATGCGCTTACAGACATGCTCCCCTCTCTGGAAGTCTGAGACATGTGTGGAAATTTTCTAAGTCCAGAAAAAAAAAATTTTTCAACTTTTTTTCAAATGTCCCCCCAAGGGATATATATTTTACCCACACATTTGGAGCCCTCCTGGGATGCCCTCTAACATACTATAACCTCATTTAGCGGAGATTTTCACAAAAAAGTGAAATTTTCAAAAAATCTGAAATTTTGCAAAAAACGACTAAGTATGAAGGACTCATCGGGTGAAACGCTGTGAAACTGAAATCGGATGCGCTTACAGACATGCTCCCCTCTCTGGAAGTCTGAGACATGTGTGAAAATTTTCTAAGTCCAGAAAAAAAAATTTTTCAACTTTTTTCAAATTTCCCCCCAAGGGTACATATTTTACCCACACATTTGGAGCCCTCCTGCGATGCCCTCTAACATACTATAACCTCATTTAGCGGAGATTTTCACAAAAAAGTGAAATTTTCAAAAAGTCAGAAATTTTGCAAAAAACGACTAAGTATGAAGGACTCATCGGGTGAATTGCTCTGGAACTGAAATCGGATGCGCGCACTGACATGCTCCCCTCTCTGGAAGTCTGAGACATGTGTGAAAATTTTCTAAGTCCAGAAAAAAAAATTTTTTCAACTTTTTTTCAAATTTCCTCCCAAGGGATATATATTTTACCCACACATTTGGATCCCTCCTGGGATGCCCTCTAACATACTATAACCTCATTTAGCGGAGATTTTCACAAAAAAGTGAAATTTTCAAAAAGTTTAATTTTTTCCAAAAAACGACTAAGTATGAAGGACTCATCGGGTGAAACGCTCTGGAACTGAAATCGGATGCGCTTACAGACATGCTCCCCTCTCTGGAAGTCTGAGACATGTGTGGAAATTTTCTAAGTCCAGAAAAAAAAAATGTTTCAACTTTTTTTCAAATGTCCCCCCAAGGGATATATATTTTACCCACACATTTGGAGCCCTCCTGGGATGCCCTCTAACATACTATAACCTCATATAACATACTATAACCTCATTTAGTGGAGATTTTCACAAAAAAGTGAAATTTTCAAAAAGTCAGAAATTTTGCAAAAAATGACTAAGTATGAAGGACTCATCTTGTGAATCGCTCTGGAACTGAAATCGGATGCGCTTACAGACATGCTCCCCTCTCTGGAAGTCTGAGACATATGTGAAAATTTTCTAAGTCCAGAAAAAAAAATTTTTTCAACTTTTTTTCAAATGTCCCCCCAAGGGATATATATTTTATCCACACATTTGGAGCCCTCCTGGGATGCCCTCTAACATACTATAACCTCATTTAGCGGAGATTTTCACAAAAAAGTGAAATTTTCAAAAAGTCAGAAATTTTGCAAAAAACGACTAAGTATGAAGGACTCATCGGGTGAATTGCTCTGGAACTGAAATCGGATGCGCGCACTGACATGCTCCCCTCTCTGGAAGTCTGAGACATGTGTGAAAATTTTCTAAGTCCAGAAAAAAAAATTTTTTCAACTTTTTTTCAAATTTCCCCCCAAGGGATATATATTTTACCCACACATTTGGAGCCCTCCTGGGATGCCCTCTAACATACTATAACCTCATTTAGCGGAGATTTTCACAAAAAAGTGAAATTTTCAAAAAGTTAAATTTTTTCCAAAAAACGACTAAGTATTAAGGACTCATCGGGTGAAACGCTCTGGAACTGAAATCAGATGCGCTTACAGACATGCTCCCCTCTCTGGAAGTCTGAGACATGTGTGGAAATTTTCTAAGTCCAGAAAAAAAAAATTTTTCAACTTTTTTTCAAATGTCCCCCCAAGGGATATATATTTTACCCACACATTTGGAGCCCTCCTGGGATGCCCTCTAACATACTATAACCTCATTTAGCGGAGATTTTCACAAAAAAGTGAAATTTTCAAAAAATCTGAAATTTTGCAAAAAACGACTAAGTATGAAGGACTCATCGGGTGAAATGCTGTGAAACTGAAATCGGATGCGCTTACAGACATGCTCCCCTCTCTGGAAGTCTGAGACATGTGTGAAAATTTTCTAAGTCCAGAAAAAAAAATTTTTCAACTTTTTTCAAATTTCCCCCCAAGGGTACATATTTTACCCATACATTTGGAGCCCTCCTGCGATGCCCTCTAACATACTATAACCTCATTTAGCGGAGATTTTCACAAAAAAGTGAAATTTTCAAAAAGTCAGAAATTTTGCAAAAAACGACTAAGTATGAAGGACTCATCGGGTGAATTGCTCTGGAACTGAAATCGGATGCGCGCACTGACATGCTCCCCTCTCTGGAAGTCTGAGACATGTGGGAAAATTTTCTAAGTCCAGAAAAAAAAATTTTTTCAACTTTTTTTCAAATTTCCTCCCAAGGGATATATATTTTACCCACACATTTGGATCCCTCCTGGGATGCCCTCTAACATACTATAACCTCATTTAGCGGAGATTTTCACAAAAAAGTGAAATTTTCAAAAAGTTTAATTTTTTCCAAAAAACGACTAAGTATGAAGGACTCATCGGGTGAAACGCTCTGGAACTGAAATCGGATGCGCTTACAGACATGCTCCCCTCTCTGGAAGTCTGAGACATGTGTGGAAATTTTCTAAGTCCAGAAAAAAAAAATGTTTCAACTTTTTTTCAAATGTCCCCCCAAGGGATATATATTTTACCCACACATTTGGAGCCCTCCTGGGATGCCCTCTAACATACTATAACCTCATATAACATACTATAACCTCATTTAGTGGAGATTTTCACAAAAAAGTGAAATTTTCAAAAAGTCAGAAATTTTGCAAAAAATGACTAAGTATGAAGGACTCATCTTGTGAATCGCTCTGGAACTGAAATCGGATGCGCTTACAGACATGCTCCCCTCTCTGGAAGTCTGAGACATATGTGAAAATTTTCTAAGTCCAGAAAAAAAAATTTTTTCAACTTTTTTTCAAATGTCCCCCCAAGGGATATATATTTTATCCACACATTTGGAGCCCTCCTGGGATGCCCTCTAACATACTATAACCTCATTTAGCGGAGATTTTCACAAAAAAGTGAAATTTTCAAAAAGTCAGAAATTTTGCAAAAAATGACTAAGTATGAAGGACTCATCTTGTGAATCGCTCTGGAACTGAAATCGGATGCGCTTACAGACATGCTCCCCTCTCTGGAAGTCTGAGACATATGTGAAAATTTTCTAAGTCCAGAAAAAAAAATTTTTTCAACTTTTTTTCAAATGTCCCCCCAAGGGATATATATTTTATCCACACATTTGGAGCCCTCCTGGGATGCCCTCTAACATACTATAACCTCATTTAGCGGAGATTTTCACAAAAAAGTGAAATTTTCAAAAAGTCAGAAATTTTGCAAAAAACGACTAAGTATGAAGGACTCATCGGGTGAAACGCTCTGAAACTGAAATCGGATGCGCTTACAGACATGCTCCCCTCTCTGGAAGTCTGAGACATGTGTGAAAATTTTCTAAGTCCAGAAAAAAAAATTTTTTCAACTTTTTTTCAAATTTCCCCCCAAGGGATATATATTTTACCCACACATTTGGAGCCCTCCTGGGATGCCCTCTAACATACTATAACCTCATTTAGCGGAGATTTTCACAAAAAAGTGAAATTTTCAAAAAGTTAAATTTTTTCCAAAAAACGACTAAGTATTAAGGACTCATCGGGTGAAACGCTCTGGAACTGAAATCAGATGCGCTTACAGACATGCTCCCCTCTCTGGAAGTCTGAGACATGTGTGGAAATTTTCTAAGTCCAGAAAAAAAAAATTTTTCAACTTTTTTTCAAATGTCCCCCCAAGGGATATATATTTTACCCACACATTTGGAGCCCTCCTGGGATGCCCTCTAACATACTATAACCTCATTTAGCGGAGATTTTCACAAAAAAGTGAAATTTTCAAAAAATCAGAAATTTTGCAAAAAACGACTAAGTATGAAGGACTCATCGGGTGAAACGCTGTGAAACTGAAATCGGATGCGCTTACAGACATGCTCCCCTCTCTGGAAGTCTGAGACATGTGTGAAAATTTTCTAAGTCCAGAAAAAAAAATTTTTCAACTTTTTTCAAATTTCCCCCCAAGGGTACATATTTTACCCACACATTTGGAGCCCTCCTGCGATGCCCTCTAACATACTATAACCTCATTTAGCGGAGATTTTCACAAAAAAGTGAAATTTTCAAAAAGTCAGAAATTTTGCAAAAAACGACTAAGTATGAAGGACTCATCGGGTGAATTGCTCTGGAACTGAAATCGGATGCGCGCACTGACATGCTCCCCTCTCTGGAAGTCTGAGACATGTGTGAAAATTTTCTAAGTCCAGAAAAAAAAATTTTTTCAACTTTTTTTCAAATTTCCTCCCAAGGGATATATATTTTACCCACACATTTGGATCCCTCCTGGGATGCCCTCTAACATACTATAACCTCATTTAGCGGAGATTTTCACAAAAAAGTGAAATTTTCAAAAAGTTTAATTTTTTCCAAAAAACGACTAAGTATGAAGGACTCATCGGGTGAAGCGCTCTGGAACTGAAATCGGATGCGCTTACAGACATGCTCCCCTCTCTGGAAGTCTGAGACATGTGTGGAAATTTTCTAAGTCCAGAAAAAAAAAATGTTTCAACTTTTTTTCAAATGTCCCCCCAAGGGATATATATTTTACCCACACATTTGGAGCCCTCCTGGGATGCCCTCTAACATACTATAACCTCATATAACATACTATAACCTCATTTAGTGGATATTTTCACAAAAAAGTGAAATTTTCAAAAAGTCAGAAATTTTGCAAAAAATGACTAAGTATGAAGGACTCATCTTGTGAATCGCTCTGGAACTGAAATCGGATGCGCTTACAGACATGCTCCCCTCTCTGGAAGTCTGAGACATATGTGAAAATTTTCTAAGTCCAGAAAAAAAAATTTTTTCAACTTTTTTTCAAATGTCCCCCCAAGGGATATATATTTTATCCACACATTTGGAGCCCTCCTGGGATGCCCTCTAACATACTATAACCTCATTTAGCGGAGATTTTCACAAAAAAGTGAAATTTTCAAAAAGTCAGAAATTTTGCAAAAAACGACTAAGTATGAAGGACTCATCGGGTGAATTGCTCTGGAACTGAAATCGGATGCGCGCACTGACATGCTCCCCTCTCTGGAAGTCTGAGACATGTGTGAAAATTTTCTAAGTCCAGAAAAAAAATTTTTTTCAACTTTTTTTCAAATTTCCCCCCAAGGGATATATATTTTACCCACACATTTGGAGCCCTCCTGGGATGCCCTCTAACATACTATAACCTCATTTAGCGGAGATTTTCACAAAAAAGTGAAATTTTCAAAAAGTTAAATTTTTTCCAAAAAACGACTAAGTATTAAGGACTCATCGGGTGAAACGCTCTGGAACTGAAATCAGATGCGCTTACAGACATGCTCCCCTCTCTGGAAGTCTGAGACATGTGTGGAAATTTTCTAAGTCCAGAAAAAAAAAATTTTTCAACTTTTTTTCAAATGTCCCCCCAAGGGATATATATTTTACCCACACATTTGGAGCCCTCCTGGGATGCCCTCTAACATACTATAACCTCATTTAGCGGAGATTTTCACAAAAAAGTGAAATTTTCAAAAAATCTGAAATTTTGCAAAAAACGACTAAGTATGAAGGACTCATCGGGTGAAATGCTGTGAAACTGAAATCGGATGCGCTTACAGACATGCTCCCCTCTCTGGAAGTCTGAGACATGTGTGAAAATTTTCTAAGTCCAGAAAAAAAAATTTTTCAACTTTTTTCAAATTTCCCCCCAAGGGTACATATTTTACCCACACATTTGGAGCCCTCCTGCGATGCCCTCTAACATACTATAACCTCATTTAGCGGAGATTTTCACAAAAAAGTGAAATTTTCAAAAAGTCAGAAATTTTGCAAAAAACGACTAAGTATGAAGGACTCATCGGGTGAATTGCTCTGGAACTGAAATCGGATGCGCGCACTGACATGCTCCCCTCTCTGGAAGTCTGAGACATGTGGGAAAATTTTCTAAGTCCAGAAAAAAAAATTTTTTCAACTTTTTTTCAAATTTCCTCCCAAGGGATATATATTTTACCCACACATTTGGATCCCTCCTGGGATGCCCTCTAACATACTATAACCTCATTTAGCGGAGATTTTCACAAAAAAGTGAAATTTTCAAAAAGTTTAATTTTTTCCAAAAAACGACTAAGTATGAAGGACTCATCGGGTGAAACGCTCTGGAACTGAAATCGGATGCGCTTACAGACATGCTCCCCTCTCTGGAAGTCTGAGACATGTGTGGAAATTTTCTAAGTCCAGAAAAAAAAAATGTTTCAACTTTTTTTCAAATGTCCCCCCAAGGGATATATATTTTACCCACACATTTGGAGCCCTCCTGGGATGCCCTCTAACATACTATAACCTCATATAACATACTATAACCTCATTTAGTGGAGATTTTCACAAAAAAGTGAAATTTTCAAAAAGTCAGAAATTTTGCAAAAAATGACTAAGTATGAAGGACTCATCTTGTGAATCGCTCTGGAACTGAAATCGGATGCGCTTACAGACATGCTCCCCTCTCTGGAAGTCTGAGACATATGTGAAAATTTTCTAAGTCCAGAAAAAAAAATTTTTTCAACTTTTTTTCAAATGTCCCCCCAAGGGATATATATTTTATCCACACATTTGGAGCCCTCCTGGGATGCCCTCTAACATACTATAACCTCATTTAGCGGAGATTTTCACAAAAAAGTGAAATTTTCAAAAAGTCAGAAATTTTGCAAAAAATGACTAAGTATGAAGGACTCATCTTGTGAATCGCTCTGGAACTGAAATCGGATGCGCTTACAGACATGCTCCCCTCTCTGGAAGTCTGAGACATATGTGAAAATTTTCTAAGTCCAGAAAAAAAAATTTTTTCAACTTTTTTTCAAATGTCCCCCCAAGGGATATATATTTTATCCACACATTTGGAGCCCTCCTGGGATGCCCTCTAACATACTATAACCTCATTTAGCGGAGATTTTCACAAAAAAGTGAAATTTTCAAAAAGTCAGAAATTTTGCAAAAAACGACTAAGTATGAAGGACTCATCGGGTGAAACGCTCTGAAACTGAAATCGGATGCGCTTACAGACATGCTCCCCTCTCTGGAAGTCTGAGACATGTGTGAAAATTTTCTAAGTCCAGAAAAAAAAATTTTTTCAACTTTTTTTCAAATTTCCCCCCAAGGGATATATATTTTACCCACACATTTGGAGCCCTCCTGGGATGCCCTCTAACATACTATAACCTCATTTAGCGGAGATTTTCACAAAAAAGTGAAATTTTCAAAAAGTTAAATTTTTTCCAAAAAACGACTAAGTATTAAGGACTCATCGGGTGAAACGCTCTGGAACTGAAATCAGATGCGCTTACAGACATGCTCCCCTCTCTGGAAGTCTGAGACATGTGTGGAAATTTTCTAAGTCCAGAAAAAAAAAATTTTTCAACTTTTTTTCAAATGTCCCCCCAAGGGATATATATTTTACCCACACATTTGGAGCCCTCCTGGGATGCCCTCTAACATACTATAACCTCATTTAGCGGAGATTTTCACAAAAAAGTGAAATTTTCAAAAAATCAGAAATTTTGCAAAAAACGACTAAGTATGAAGGACTCATCGGGTGAAACGCTGTGAAACTGAAATCGGATGCGCTTACAGACATGCTCCCCTCTCTGGAAGTCTGAGACATGTGTGAAAATTTTCTAAGTCCAGAAAAAAAAATTTTTCAACTTTTTTCAAATTTCCCCCCAAGGGTACATATTTTACCCACACATTTGGAGCCCTCCTGCGATGCCCTCTAACATACTATAACCTCATTTAGCGGAGATTTTCACAAAAAAGTGAAATTTTCAAAAAGTCAGAAATTTTGCAAAAAACGACTAAGTATGAAGGACTCATCGGGTGAATTGCTCTGGAACTGAAATCGGATGCGCGCACTGACATGCTCCCCTCTCTGGAAGTCTGAGACATGTGTGAAAATTTTCTAAGTCCAGAAAAAAAAATTTTTTCAACTTTTTTTCAAATTTCCTCCCAAGGGATATATATTTTACCCACACATTTGGATCCCTCCTGGGATGCCCTCTAACATACTATAACCTCATTTAGCGGAGATTTTCACAAAAAAGTGAAATTTTCAAAAAGTTTAATTTTTTCCAAAAAACGACTAAGTATGAAGGACTCATCGGGTGAAACGCTCTGGAACTGAAATCGGATGCGCTTACAGACATGCTCCCCTCTCTGGAAGTCTGAGACATGTGTGGAAATTTTCTAAGTCCAGAAAAAAAAAATGTTTCAACTTTTTTTCAAATGTCCCCCCAAGGGATATATATTTTACCCACACATTTGGAGCCCTCCTGGGATGCCCTCTAACATACTATAACCTCATATAACATACTATAACCTCATTTAGTGGATATTTTCACAAAAAAGTGAAATTTTCAAAAAGTCAGAAATTTTGCAAAAAATGACTAAGTATGAAGGACTCATCTTGTGAATCGCTCTGGAACTGAAATCGGATGCGCTTACAGACATGCTCCCCTCTCTGGAAGTCTGAGACATATGTGAAAATTTTCTAAGTCCAGAAAAAAAAATTTTTTCAACTTTTTTTCAAATGTCCCCCCAAGGGATATATATTTTATCCACACATTTGGAGCCCTCCTGGGATGCCCTCTAACATACTATAACCTCATTTAGCGGAGATTTTCACAAAAAAGTGAAATTTTCAAAAAGTCAGAAATTTTGCAAAAAACGACTAAGTATGAAGGACTCATCGGGTGAATTGCTCTGGAACTGAAATCGGATGCGCGCACTGACATGCTCCCCTCTCTGGAAGTCTGAGACATGTGTGAAAATTTTCTAAGTCCAGAAAAAAAATTTTTTTCAACTTTTTTTCAAATTTCCCCCCAAGGGATATATATTTTACCCACACATTTGGAGCCCTCCTGGGATGCCCTCTAACATACTATAACCTCATTTAGCGGAGATTTTCACAAAAAAGTGAAATTTTCAAAAAGTTAAATTTTTTCCAAAAAACGACTAAGTATTAAGGACTCATCGGGTGAAACGCTCTGGAACTGAAATCAGATGCGCTTACAGACATGCTCCCCTCTCTGGAAGTCTGAGACATGTGTGGAAATTTTCTAAGTCCAGAAAAAAAAAATTTTTCAACTTTTTTTCAAATGTCCCCCCAAGGGATATATATTTTACCCACACATTTGGAGCCCTCCTGGGATGCCCTCTAACATACTATAACCTCATTTAGCGGAGATTTTCACAAAAAAGTGAAATTTTCAAAAAATCTGAAATTTTGCAAAAAACGACTAAGTATGAAGGACTCATCGGGTGAAACGCTGTGAAACTGAAATCGGATGCGCTTACAGACATGCTCCCCTCTCTGGAAGTCTGAGACATGTGTGAAAATTTTCTAAGTCCAGAAAAAAAAATTTTTCAACTTTTTTCAAATTTCCCCCCAAGGGTACATATTTTACCCACACATTTGGAGCCCTCCTGCGATGCCCTCTAACATACTATAACCTCATTTAGCGGAGATTTTCACAAAAAAGTGAAATTTTCAAAAAGTCAGAAATTTTTTTCAAAAAACGACTAAGTATGAAGGACTCATCGGGTGAATTGCTCTGGAACTGAAATCGGATGCGCGCACTGACATGCTCCCCTCTCTGGAAGTCTGAGACATGTGTGAAAATTTTCTAAGTCCAGAAAAAAAAATTTTTTCAACTTTTTTTCAAATTTCCTCCCAAGGGATATATATTTTACCCACACATTTGGATCCCTCCTGGGATGCCCTCTAACATACTATAACCTCATTTAGCGGAGATTTTCACAAAAAAGTGAAATTTTCAAAAAGTTTAATTTTTTCCAAAAAACGACTAAGTATGAAGGACTCATCGGGTGAAACGCTCTGGAACTGAAATCGGATGCGCTTACAGACATGCTCCCCTCTCTGGAAGTCTGAGACATGTGTGGAAATTTTCTAAGTCCAGAAAAAAAAAATGTTTCAACTTTTTTTCAAATGTCCCCCCAAGGGATATATATTTTACCCACACATTTGGAGCCCTCCTGGGATGCCCTCTAACATACTATAACCTCATATAACATACTATAACCTCATTTAGTGGAGATTTTCACAAAAAAGTGAAATTTTCAAAAAGTCAGAAATTTTGCAAAAAATGACTAAGTATGAAGGACTCATCTTGTGAATCGCTCTGGAACTGAAATCGGATGCGCTTACAGACATGCTCCCCTCTCTGGAAGTCTGAGACATATGTGAAAATTTTCTAAGTCCAGAAAAAAAAATTTTTTCAACTTTTTTTCAAATGTCCCCCCAAGGGATATATATTTTATCCACACATTTGGAGCCCTCCTGGGATGCCCTCTAACATACTATAACCTCATTTAGCGGAGATTTTCACAAAAAAGTGAAATTTTCAAAAAGTCAGAAATTTTGCAAAAAACGACTAAGTATGAAGGACTCATCGGGTGAATTGCTCTGGAACTGAAATCGGATGCGCGCACTGACATGCTCCCCTCTCTGGAAGTCTGAGACATGTGTGAAAATTTTCTAAGTCCAGAAAAAAAATTTTTTTCAACTTTTTTTCAAATTTCCCCCCAAGGGATATATATTTTACCCACACATTTGGAGCCCTCCTGGGATGCCCTCTAACATACTATAACCTCATTTAGCGGAGATTTTCACAAAAAAGTGAAATTTTCAAAAAGTTAAATTTTTTCCAAAAAACGACTAAGTATTAAGGACTCATCGGGTGAAACGCTCTGGAACTGAAATCAGATGCGCTTACAGACATGCTCCCCTCTCTGGAAGTCTGAGACATGTGTGGAAATTTTCTAAGTCCAGAAAAAAAAAATTTTTCAACTTTTTTTCAAATGTCCCCCCAAGGGATATATATTTTACCCACACATTTGGAGCCCTCCTGGGATGCCCTCTAACATACTATAACCTCATTTAGCGGAGATTTTCACAAAAAAGTGAAATTTTCAAAAAATCTGAAATTTTGCAAAAAACGACTAAGTATGAAGGACTCATCGGGTGAAACGCTGTGAAACTGAAATCGGATGCGCTTACAGACATGCTCCCCTCTCTGGAAGTCTGAGACATGTGTGAAAATTTTCTAAGTCCAGAAAAAAAAATTTTTCAACTTTTTTCAAATTTCCCCCCAAGGGTACATATTTTACCCACACATTTGGAGCCCTCCTGCGATGCCCTCTAACATACTATAACCTCATTTAGCGGAGATTTTCACAAAAAAGTGAAATTTTCAAAAAGTCAGAAATTTTGCAAAAAACGACTAAGTATGAAGGACTCATCGGGTGAATTGCTCTGGAACTGAAATCGGATGCGCGCACTGACATGCTCCCCTCTCTGGAAGTCTGAGACATGTGTGAAAATTTTCTAAGTCCAGAAAAAAAAATTTTTTCAACTTTTTTTCAAATTTCCTCCCAAGGGATATATATTTTACCCACACATTTGGATCCCTCCTGGGATGCCCTCTAACATACTATAACCTCATTTAGCGGAGATTTTCACAAAAAAGTGAAATTTTCAAAAAGTTTAATTTTTTCCAAAAAACGACTAAGTATGAAGGACTCATCGGGTGAAACGCTCTGGAACTGAAATCGGATGCGCTTACAGACATGCTCCCCTCTCTGGAAGTCTGAGACATGTGTGGAAATTTTCTAAGTCCAGAAAAAAAAAATGTTTCAACTTTTTTTCAAATGTCCCCCCAAGGGATATATATTTTACCCACACATTTGGAGCCCTCCTGGGATGCCCTCTAACATACTATAACCTCATATAACATACTATAACCTCATTTAGTGGAGATTTTCACAAAAAAGTGAAATTTTCAAAAAGTCAGAAATTTTGCAAAAAATGACTAAGTATGAAGGACTCATCTTGTGAATCGCTCTGGAACTGAAATCGGATGCGCTTACAGACATGCTCCCCTCTCTGGAAGTCTGAGACATATGTGAAAATTTTCTAAGTCCAGAAAAAAAAAATTTTTCAACTTTTTTTCAAATGTCCCCCCAAGGGATATATATTTTATCCACACATTTGGAGCCCTCCTGGGATGCCCTCTAACATACTATAACCTCATTTAGCGGAGATTTTCACAAAAAAGTGAAATTTTCAAAAAGTCAGAAATTTTGCAAAAAACGACTAAGTATGAAGGACTCATCGGGTGAAACGCTCTGGAACTGAAATCGGATGCACTTACAGACATGCTCCCCTCTCTGGAAGTCTGAGACATGTGTGAAAATTTTCTAAGTCCAGAAAAAAAAAATTTTTCAACTTTTTTTCAAATTTCCCCCCAAGGGATATATATTTTACCCACACATTTGGAGCCCTCCTGGGATGCCCTCTAACATACTATAACCTCATTTAGCGGAGATTTTCACAAAAAAGTGAAATTTTCAAAAAGTCAGAAATTTTGCAAAAAATGACTAAGTATGAAGGACTCATCGGGTGAATCGCTCTGGAACTGAAATCGGATGCACGCACTGACATGCTTCCCTCTCTGGAAGTCTGAGACATGTGTAAAAATTTTCTAAGTCCAGAAAAAAAATTTTTATAAACTTTTTTTCAAATTTCCCCCCAAGGGATATATATTTTACCCACACATTTGGAGCCCTCCTGGGATGCCCTCTAACATACTATAACCTCATTTAGCGGAGATTTTCACAAAAAAGTGAAATTTTCAAAAAATCTGAAATTTTGCAAAAAACGACTAAGTATGAAGGACTCATCGGGTGAAACGCTCTGAAACTGAAATCGGATGCGCTTACAGACATGCTCCCCTCTCTGGAAGTCTGAGACATGTATGAAAATTTTCTAAGTCCAGAAAAAAAAATTTTTTCAA
This sequence comes from Phyllobates terribilis, assembly GCF_046119375.1. Lineage (NCBI taxonomy): Eukaryota > Metazoa > Chordata > Amphibia > Anura > Dendrobatidae > Phyllobates > Phyllobates terribilis. The sequence continues at coordinate 1,339,033 of NW_027363218.1, read as the reverse complement.
CTTTTTTTCAAATTTCCCCCCAAGGGATATATATTTTACCCACACATTTGGAGCCCTCCTGGGATGCCCTCTAACATACTATAACCTCATTTAGCGGAGATTTTCACAAAAAAGTGAAATTTTCAAAAAGTTAAATTTTTTCCAAAAAACGACTAAGTATTAAGGACTCATCGGGTGAAACGCTCTGGAACTGAAATCAGATGCGCTTACAGACATGCTCCCCTCTCTGGAAGTCTGAGACATGTGTGGAAATTTTCTAAGTCCAGAAAAAAAAAATTTTTCAACTTTTTTTCAAATGTCCCCCCAAGGGATATATATTTTACCCACACATTTGGAGCCCTCCTGGGATGCCCTCTAACATACTATAACCTCATATAACATACTATAACCTCATTTAGTGGAGATTTTCACAAAAAAGTGAAATTTTCAAAAAGTCAGAAATTTTGCAAAAAATGACTAAGAATGAAGGACTCATCTTGTGAATCGCTCTGGAACTGAAATCGGATGCGCTTACAGACATGCTCCCCTCTCTGGAAGTCTGAGACATATGTGAAAATTTTCTAAGTCCAGAAAAAAAAATTTTTTCAACTTTTTTTCAAATGTCCCCCCAAGGGATATATATTTTATCCACACATTTGGAGCCCTCCTGGGATGCCCTCTAACATACTATAACCTCATTTAGCGGAGATTTTCACAAAAAAGTGAAATTTTCAAAAAGTCAGAAATTTTGCAAAAAACGACTAAGTATGAAGGACTCATCGGGTGAAACGCTCTGGAACTGAAATCGGATGCACTTACAGACATGCTCCCCTCTCTGGAAGTCTGAGACATGTGTAAAAATTTTCTAAGTCCAGAAAAAAAATTTTTATAAACTTTTTTTCAAATTTCCCCCCAAGGGATATATATTTTACCCACACATTTGGATCCCTCCTGGGATGCCCTCTAACATACTATAAACTCATTTAGGGGAGATTTTCACAAAAAAGTGAAATTTTCAAAAAGTTACATTTTTTCCAAAAAACGACTAAGTATGAAGGACTCATCGGGTGAAACGCTCTGGAACTGAAATCGGATGCGCGCACTGACATGCTCCCCTCTCTGGAAGTCTGAGACATGTGTGAAAATTTTCTAAGTCCAGAAAAAAAAATGTTTTCAACTTTTTTTCAAATTTCCCCCCAAGGGATATATATTTTACCCACACATTTGGAGCCCTCCTGGGATGCCCTCTAACATACCATAACCTCATTTAGCGGAGATTTTCACAAAAAAGTGAAATTTTCAAAAAGTTAAATTTTTTCCAAAAAACGACTAAGTATGAAGGACTCATCGGGTGAAACGCTCTGGAACTGAAATCGGATGCGCTTACAGACATGCTCCCCTCTCTGGAAGTCTGAGACATGTGTGGAAATTTTCTAAGTCCAGAAAAAAAAATTTTTTCAACTTTTTTTCAAATGTCCCCCCAAGGGATATATATTTTACCCACACATTTGGAGCCCTCCTGGGATGCCCTCTAACATACTATAACCTCATATAACATACTATAACCTCATTTAGTGGAGATTTTCACAAAAAAGTGAAATTTTCAAAAAGTCAGAAATTTTGCAAAAAATGACTAAGTATGAAGTACTCATCTTGTGAATCGCTCTGGAACTGAAATCGGATGCGCTTACAGACATGCTCCCCTCTCTGGAAGTCTGAGACATATGTGAAAATTTTCTAAGTCCAGAAAAAAAAAATTTTTCAACTTTTTTTCAAATGTCCCCCCAAGGGATATATATTTTATCCACACATTTGGAGCCCTCCTGGGATGCCCTCTAACATACTATAACCTCATTTAGCGGAGATTTTCACAAAAAAGTGAAATTTTCAAAAATTCAGAAATTTTGCAAAAAACGACTAAGTATGAAGGACTCATCGGGTGAAACGCTCTGGAACTGAAATCGGATGCACTTACAGACATGCTCCCCTCTCTGGAAGTCTGAGACATGTGTGAAAATTTTCTAAGTCCAGAAAAAAAAAAGCACTCAGCGCTTCAGCATGAGAATTTTCCCACGCTGTCAGTGACGTGCATGAGGTGCACCGAGTTCATTGGACATGAACTCGTCTCATCTTTATGCCGTCACAGCCAGACACTGCAGAGCGCAAGCAAGCCTGCGCTTCTCAGTGTCTGCGGGATGACAGGCTGGATGGCAGCTTTCTGCTGCGGTCCAGCCTGTCATCTCGATGTAGCAGAGCTGAAGCTGTCGTGGGAACCATGGAAAGGTAAGGATGAGGTTGCTTTATTATTTTTCTTTTATTGCAGGAGATCGTTGGCTTCAGCTGGAATGGGCGTGACGGTAAGTATGGTTTAATTTAGAACAATAAAGGATTGTGTCTTTATTTCAATTAAAGTACTTTATTCTGGGTGTTTGTGTTTTCTTTTAACTTTGACTATGGGGTTAGTAATGGGGGTGTCTTATAGTCGCCTCTCCATTACTAACCTGGGCTTGATGTCAGCTGGCATTATAAGCTGACATCAACCCCAGCCCTATTACCCCCTGCCACCGCTACAGGGCAGTGGGAAGAGCGAGGCTAAGTGCCAGAATTGGCGCATCCTATGAATGCGCCATTTCTGGGGCGGCTGACGGCTGGTGTTTCTAGCCTGGGAGGGGGCCAATATTCATGGCACCCTTCCTGGGCTATTAATATCAGCACCCAGCTGTCTGCCTAGCCTTTGCTAGCTATTAAATTAGGGGGGACCCCACGTCATTTTTTTGGGGGGGTCCCCCATTTTAATAGCTAGTAAAGGCTATGTATTCAGCTGGGGGCTCATATTAGTAGCCTGGGAAGCTCCGTGGGTATTACCCCCTTCCCAGGCTTCAAACATCTGCCCCAGCTGTCTGCTTAACCTCCGCTAGAGACTAAAATTAAGGGGAACCCCACGCCAATTTTTTTTTAATAATAAATCCTTTATTTTAATACTAAATGACAAGTACAGTAACCAACACTATCACTGTACTTCATATATATGTGACTGACATGTTTCTATCTATCTAATCTATGTGTGAAGCTCTATTCTGTCTGTTATAAATTGTCGGGTACAGTTGCTGAATTGCCGGCCGGCTTTTTTAAAGAGACAGTGCATGAAAACACTATTATATTTTTTAATAAATCCTTTACACTAAATGACAAGTACAGTAAGCAACATTGTCACTGTACTTCATATATATGTGACTGACATGTTTCTATCTATCTAATCTATGTGTGAAGCTCTATTCTGTCTGTTATAAATTGTCGGGTACAGATGCTGAATTGCCGGCCGGCTTTTTTAAAGAGACGGTGCATGAAAACACTATTATATTTTTTAATAAATCCTTTACACTAAATGACAAGTACAGTAAGCAACACTGTCACTGTACTTCATATATATGTGACTGACATGTTTCTATCTATCTAATCTATGTGTGAGGCTCTATTCCTTCTTGTCTAAATTGTCGGGTACCGGTGTATGCCACTGCTGAATTGCCGGCCGGCTTTTTTAAAGAAAGCGTCTTCTGAGCAGTTTGTCAGCTTTTGGACACCTTTGAAGGTGTTTTCTATGTGTTTCTATGTGTTTTTGTTTGCCTGCCATTGGTTTTAACGGTGTTCGACGGTGTTCTAAGGTGTTCGACGAACAGTTCGACGAACAGTTCCTCGAACATCCCGGTGTTCGACGAACCGAACCGAACCCGAACACTACGGGGCTGGCTCAACACTACTCTGGAAGTCTGAGACATGTGTGAAAATTTTCTAAGTCCAGAAAAAAATTTTTTTTCAACTTTTTTTCAAATTTCCCCCCAAGGGATATATATTTTACCCCCACATTTGGAGCCCTCCTGCGATGCCCTCTAACATACTATAACCTCATTTAGCGGAGATTTTCACAAAAAAGTGAAATTTTCAAAAAGTCAGAAATTTTGCAAAAAACGACTAAGTATGAAGGACTCATCGGGTGAATTGCTCTGGAACTGAAATCGGATGCGCGCACTGACATGCTCCCCTCTCTGGAAGTCTGAGACATGTGTGAAAATTTTCTAAGTCCAGAAAAAAAAAATTTTTCAACTTTTTTTCAAATTTCCCCCCAAGGGATATATATTTTACCCACACATTTGGAGCCCTCCTGGGATGCCCTCTAACATACTATAACCTCATATAACATACTATAACCTCATTTAGTGGAGATTTTCACAAAAAAGTGAAATTTTCAAAAAGTCAGAAATTTTGCAAAAAATGACTAAGTATGAAGGACTCATCTTGTGAATCGCTCTGGAACTGAAATCGGATGCGCTTACTGACATGCTCCCCTCTCTGGAAGTCTGAGACATGTGTGAAAATTTTCTAAGTCCAGAAAAAAAAATTTTTTCAACTTTTTTTCAAATTTCCCCCCAAGGGATATATATTTTATCCACACATTTGGAGCCCTCCTGGGATGCCCTCTAACATACTATAACCTCATTTAGCGGAGATTTTCACAAAAAAGTGAAATTTTCAAAAAGTCAGAAATTTTGCAAAAAACGACTAAGTATGAAGGACTCATCGGGTGAATCTCTTTGGAACTGAAATCGGATGCGCGCACTGACATGCTCCCCTCTCTGGAAGTCTGAGACATGTGTGAAAATTTTCTAAGTCCAGAAAAAAAAATTTTTTCAACTTTTTTTCAAATTTCCCCCCAAGGTATATATATTTTACCCACACATTTGGAGCCCTCCTGGGATGCCCTCTAACATACTATAACCTCATTTAGCAGAGATTTTCACAAAAAAAGTGAAATTTTCAAAAAGTCAGAAATTTTGCAAAAAATGACTAAGTATGAAGGACTCATCGGGTGAAACGCTCTGGAACTGAAATCGGATGTGCGCACTGACATGCTCCCCTCTCTGGAAGTCTGAGACATGTGTGAAAATTTTCTAAGTCCAGAAAAAAAAATTTTTTCAACTTTTTTTCAAATTTCCCCCCAAGGGATATATATTTTACCCACACATTTGGATCCCTCCTGGGATGCCCTCTAACATACTATAACCTCATTTAGCGGAGATTTTCACAAAAAAGTGAAATTTTCAAAAAGTTTAATTTTTTCCAAAAAACGACTAAGTATGAAGGACTCATCGGGTGAAACGCTCTGGAACTGAAATCGGATGCGCTTACAGACATGTTCCCTCTCTGGAAGTCTGAGACATGTGTGAAAATTTTCTAAGTCCAGAAAAAAAAATTTTTCAACTTTTTTCAAATTTCCCCCCAAGGGATACATATTTTACCCACACATTTGGAGCCCTCCTGCGATGCCCTCTAACATACTATAACCTCATTTAGCGGAGATTTTCACAAAAAAGTGAAATTTTCAAAAAGTCAGAAATTTTGCAAAAAACGACTAAGTATGAAGGACTCATCGGGTGAATTGCTCTGGAACTGAAATCGGATGCGCGCACTGACATGCTCCCCTCTCTGGAAGTCTGAGACATGTGTGAAAATTTTCTAAGTCCAGAAAAAAAATTTTTTTCAACTTTTTTTCAAATTTCCCCCCAAGGGATATATATTTTACCCACACATTTGGAGCCCTCCTGGGATGCCCTCTAACATACTATAACCTCATATAACATACTATAACCTCATTTAGTGGAGATTTTCACAAAAAAGTGAAATTTTCAAAAAGTCAGAAATTTTGCAAAAAATGACTAAGTATGAAGGACTCATCTTGTGAATCGCTCTGGAACTGAAATCGGATGCGCTTACAGACATGCTCCCCTCTCTGGAAGTCTGAGACATATGTGAAAACTTTCTAAGTCCAGAAAAAAAAAATTTTTCAACTTTTTTTCAAATGTCCCCCCAAGGGATATATATTTTATCCACACATTTGGAGCCCTCCTGGGATGCCCTCTAACATACTATAACCTCATTTAGCGGAGATTTTCACAAAAAAGTGAAATTTTCAAAAAGTCAGAAATTTTGCAAAAAACGACTAAGTATGAAGGACTCATCGGGTGAAACGCTCTGGAACTGAAATCGGATGCACTTACAGACATGCTCCCCTTTCTGGAAGTCTGAGACATGTGTGAAAATTTTCTAAGTCCAGAAAAAAAAAATTTTTCAACTTTTTTTCAAATTTCCCCCCAAGGGATATATATTTTACCCACACATTTGGATCCCTCCTGGGATGCCCTCTAACATACTATAAACTCATTTAGCGGAGATTTTCACAAAAAAGTGAAATTTTCAAAAAGTTACATTTTTTCCAAAAAACGACTAAGTATGAAGGACTCATCGGGTGAAACGCTCTGGAACTGAAATCGGATGTGCGCACTGACATGCTCCCCTCTCTGGAAGTCTGAGACATGTGTGAAAATTTTCTAAGTCCAGAAAAAAAAATTTTTTCAACTTTTTTTCAAATTTCCCCCCAAGGGATATATATTTTACCCACACATTTGGAGCCCTCCTGGGATGCCCTCTAACATACTATAACCTCATTTAGCGGAGATTTTCACAAAAAAGTGAAATTTTCAAAAAGTTACATTTTTTCCAAAAAACGACTAAGTATGAAGGACTCATCGGGTGAATCTCTTTGGAACTGAAATCGGATGCGCGCACTGACATGCTCCCCTCTCTGGAAGTCTGAGACATGTGTGAAAATTTTCTAAGTCCAGAAAAAAAAAAGCACTCAGCGCTTCAGCATGAGAATTTTCCCACGCTGTCAGTGACGTGCATGAGGTGCACCGAGTTCATTGGACATGAACTCGTCTCATCTTTATGCCGTCACAGCCAGACACTGCAGAGCGCAAGCAAGCCTGCGCTTCTCAGTGTCTGCGGGATGACAGGCTGGATGGCAGCTTTCTGCTGTGGTCCAGCCTGTCATCTCGATGTAGCAGAGCTGAAGCTGTCGTGGGAACCATGGAAAGGTAAGGATGAGGTTGCTTTATTATTTTTCTTTTATTGCAGGAGATCGTTGGCTTCAGCTGGAATGGGCGTGACGGTAAGTATGGTTTAATTTAGAACAATAAAGGATTGTGTCTTTATTTCAATTAAAGTACTTTATTCTGGGTGTTTGTGTTTTCTTTTAACTTTGACTATGGGGTTAGTAATGGGGGTGTCTTATAGTCGCCTCTCCATTACTAACCTGGGCTTGATGTCAGCTGGCATTATAAGCTGACATCAACCCCAGCCCTATTACCCCCTGCCACCGCTACAGGGCAGTGGGAAGAGCGAGGCTAAGTGCCAGAATTGGCGCATCCTATGAATGCGCCATTTCTGGGGCGGCTGACGGCTGGTGTTTCTAGCCTGGGAGGGGGCCAATATTCATGGCACCCTTCCTGGGCTATTAATATCAGCACCCAGCTGTCTGCCTAGCCTTTGCTAGCTATTAAATTAGGGGGGACCCCACGTCATTTTTTTGGGGGGGTCCCCCATTTTAATAGCTAGTAAAGGCTATGTATTCAGCTGGGGGCTCATATTAGTAGCCTGGGAAGCTCCGTGGGTATTACCCCCTTCCCAGGCTTCAAACATCTGCCCCAGCTGTCTGCTTAACCTCCGCTAGAGACTAAAATTAAGGGGAACCCCACGCCAATTTTTTTTTAATAATAAATCCTTTATTTTAATACTAAATGACAAGTACAGTAACCAACACTATCACTGTACTTCATATATATGTGACTGACATGTTTCTATCTATCTAATCTATGTGTGAAGCTCTATTCTGTCTGTTATAAATTGTCGGGTACAGTTGCTGAATTGCCGGCCGGCTTTTTTAAAGAGACAGTGCATGAAAACACTATTATATTTTTTAATAAATCCTTTACACTAAATGACAAGTACAGTAAGCAACATTGTCACTGTACTTCATATATATGTGACTGACATGTTTCTATCTATCTAATCTATGTGTGAAGCTCTATTCTGTCTGTTATAAATTGTCGGGTACAGATGCTGAATTGCCGGCCGGCTTTTTTAAAGAGACGGTGCATGAAAACACTATTATATTTTTTAATAAATCCTTTACACTAAATGACAAGTACAGTAAGCAACACTGTCACTGTACTTCATATATATGTGACTGACATGTTTCTATCTATCTAATCTATGTGTGAGGCTCTATTCCTTCTTGTCTAAATTGTCGGGTACCGGTGTATGCCACTGCTGAATTGCCGGCCGGCTTTTTTAAAGAAAGCGTCTTCTGAGCAGTTTGTCAGCTTTTGGACACCTTTGAAGGTGTTTTCTATGTGTTTCTATGTGTTTTTGTTTGCCTGCCATTGGTTTTAACGGTGTTCGACGGTGTTCTAAGGTGTTCGACGAACAGTTCGACGAACAGTTCCTCGAACATCCCGGTGTTCGACGAACCGAACCGAACCCGAACACTACGGGGCTGGCTCAACACTACTCTGGAAGTCTGAGACATGTGTGAAAATTTTCTAAGTCCAGAAAAAAATTTTTTTTCAACTTTTTTTCAAATTTCCCCCCAAGGGATATATATTTTACCCCCACATTTGGAGCCCTCCTGCGATGCCCTCTAACATACTATAACCTCATTTAGCGGAGATTTTCACAAAAAAGTGAAATTTTCAAAAAGTCAGAAATTTTGCAAAAAACGACTAAGTATGAAGGACTCATCGGGTGAATTGCTCTGGAACTGAAATCGGATGCGCGCACTGACATGCTCCCCTCTCTGGAAGTCTGAGACATGTGTGAAAATTTTCTAAGTCCAGAAAAAAAAAATTTTTCAACTTTTTTTCAAATTTCCCCCCAAGGGATATATATTTTACCCACACATTTGGAGCCCTCCTGGGATGCCCTCTAACATACTATAACCTCATATAACATACTATAACCTCATTTAGTGGAGATTTTCACAAAAAAGTGAAATTTTCAAAAAGTCAGAAATTTTGCAAAAAATGACTAAGTATGAAGGACTCATCTTGTGAATCGCTCTGGAACTGAAATCGGATGCGCTTACTGACATGCTCCCCTCTCTGGAAGTCTGAGACATGTGTGAAAATTTTCTAAGTCCAGAAAAAAAAATTTTTTCAACTTTTTTTCAAATTTCCCCCCAAGGGATATATATTTTATCCACACATTTGGAGCCCTCCTGGGATGCCCTCTAACATACTATAACCTCATTTAGCGGAGATTTTCACAAAAAAGTGAAATTTTCAAAAAGTCAGAAATTTTGCAAAAAACGACTAAGTATGAAGGACTCATCGGGTGAATCTCTTTGGAACTGAAATCGGATGCGCGCACTGACATGCTCCCCTCTCTGGAAGTCTGAGACATGTGTGAAAATTTTCTAAGTCCAGAAAAAAAAATTTTTTCAACTTTTTTTCAAATTTCCCCCCAAGGGATATATATTTTACCCACACATTTGGATCCCTCCTGGGATGCCCTCTAACATACTATAACCTCATTTAGCGGAGATTTTCACAAAAAAGTGAAATTTTCAAAAAGTTTAATTTTTTCCAAAAAACGACTAAGTATGAAGGACTCATCGGGTGAAACGCTCTGGAACTGAAATCGGATGCGCTTACAGACATGTTCCCTCTCTGGAAGTCTGAGACATGTGTGAAAATTTTCTAAGTCCAGAAAAAAAAATTTTTCAACTTTTTTCAAATTTCCCCCCAAGGGATACATATTTTACCCACACATTTGGAGCCCTCCTGCGATGCCCTCTAACATACTATAACCTCATTTAGCGGAGATTTTCACAAAAAAGTGAAATTTTCAAAAAGTCAGAAATTTTGCAAAAAACGACTAAGTATGAAGGACTCATCGGGTGAATTGCTCTGGAACTGAAATCGGATGCGCGCACTGACATGCTCCCCTCTCTGGAAGTCTGAGACATGTGTGAAAATTTTCTAAGTCCAGAAAAAAAATTTTTTTCAACTTTTTTTCAAATTTCCCCCCAAGGGATATATATTTTACCCACACATTTGGAGCCCTCCTGGGATGCCCTCTAACATACTATAACCTCATATAACATACTATAACCTCATTTAGTGGAGATTTTCACAAAAAAGTGAAATTTTCAAAAAGTCAGAAATTTTGCAAAAAATGACTAAGTATGAAGGACTCATCTTGTGAATCGCTCTGGAACTGAAATCGGATGCGCTTACAGACATGCTCCCCTCTCTGGAAGTCTGAGACATATGTGAAAACTTTCTAAGTCCAGAAAAAAAAAATTTTTCAACTTTTTTTCAAATGTCCCCCCAAGGGATATATATTTTATCCACACATTTGGAGCCCTCCTGGGATGCCCTCTAACATACTATAACCTCATTTAGCGGAGATTTTCACAAAAAAGTGAAATTTTCAAAAAGTCAGAAATTTTGCAAAAAACGACTAAGTATGAAGGACTCATCGGGTGAAACGCTCTGGAACTGAAATCGGATGCACTTACAGACATGCTCCCCTTTCTGGAAGTCTGAGACATGTGTGAAAATTTTCTAAGTCCAGAAAAAAAAAATTTTTCAACTTTTTTTCAAATTTCCCCCCAAGGGATATATATTTTACCCACACATTTGGATCCCTCCTGGGATGCCCTCTAACATACTATAAACTCATTTAGCGGAGATTTTCACAAAAAAGTGAAATTTTCAAAAAGTTACATTTTTTCCAAAAAACGACTAAGTATGAAGGACTCATCGGGTGAAACGCTCTGGAACTGAAATCGGATGCGCTTACAGACATGCTCCCCTCTCTGGAAGTCTGAGACATGTGTGAAAATTTTCTAAGTCCAGAAAAAAATTTTTTTTCAACTTTTTTTCAAATTTCCCCCCAAGGTATATATATTTTACCCACACATTTGGATCCCTCCTGGGATGCCCTCTAAAATACTATAACCTCATTTAGTGGAGATTTTCACAAAAAAGTGAAATTTTCAAAAAGTTAAATTTTTTCCAAAAAACGACTAAGTATGAAGGACTCATCGGGTGAAACGCTCTGGAACTGAAATCGGATGTGCGCACTGACATGCTCCCCTCTCTGGAAGTCTGAGACATGTGTGAAAATTTTCTAAGTCCAGAAAAAAAAATTTTTTCAACTTTTTTTCAAATTTCCCCCCAAGGGATATATATTTTACCCACACATTTGGAGCCCTCCTGGGATGCCCTCTAACATACTATAACCTCATTTAGCGGAGATTTTCACAAAAAAGTGAAATTTTCAAAAAGTTACATTTTTTCCAAAAAACGACTAAGTATGAAGGACTCATCGGGTGAATCTCTTTGGAACTGAAATCGGATGCGCGCACTGACATGCTCCCCTCTCTGGAAGTCTGAGACATGTGTGAAAATTTTCTAAGTCCAGAAAAAAAAATTTTTTCAACTTTTTTTCAAATTTCCCCCCAAGGGATATATATTTTACCCACACATTTGGATCCCTCCTGGGATGCCCTCTAACATACTATAACCTCATTTAGCGGAGATTTTCACAAAAAAGTGAAATTTTCAAAAAGTCAGAAATTTTGCAAAAAACGACTAAGTATGAAGGACTCATCGGGTGAATTGCTCTGGAACTGAAATCGGATGCACGCACTGACATGCTCCCCTCTCTGGAAGTCTGAGACATGTGTGAAAATTTTCTAAGTCCAGAAAAAAAAAATTTTTCAACTTTTTTTCAAATTTCCCCCCAAGGGATATATATTTTACCCACACATTTGGAGCCCTCCTGGGATGCCCTCTAACATACTATAACCTCATATAACATACTATAACCTCATTTAGTGGAGATTTTCACAAAAAAGTGAAATTTTCAAAAAGTCAGAAATTTTGCAAAAAATGACTAAGTATGAAGGACTCATCTTGTGAATCGCTCTGGAACTGAAATCGGATGCGCTTACAGACATGCTCCCCTCTCTGGAAGTCTGAGACATATGTGAAAACTTTCTAAGTCCAGAAAAAAAAAATTTTTCAACTTTTTTTCAAATGTCCCCCCAAGGGATATATATTTTATCCACACATTTGGAGCCCTCCTGGGATGCCCTCTAACATACTATAACCTCATTTTGCGGAGATTTTCACAAAAAAGTGAAATTTTCAAAAAGTCAGAAATTTTGCAAAAAACGACTAAGTATGAAGGACTCATCGGGTGAAACGCTCTGGAACTGAAATCGGATGCACTTACAGACATGCTCCCCTTTCTGGAAGTCTGAGACATGTGTGAAAATTTTCTAAGTCCAGAAAAAAAAAATTTTTCAACTTTTTTTCAAATTTCCCCCCAAGGGATATATATTTTACCCACAAATTTGGAGCCCTCCTGGGATGCCCTCTAACATACTATAACCTCATTTAGCGGAGATTTTCACAAAAAAGTGAAATTTTCAAAAAGTCAGAAATTTTGCAAAAAATGACTAAGTATGAAGGACTCATCGGGTGAATCGCTCTGGAACTGAAATCGGACGCGCGCACTGACATGCTTCCCTCTCTGGAAGTCTGAGACATGTGTAAAAATTTTCTAAGTCCAGAAAAAAAAATTTTTTTAACTTTTTTTCAAATTTTACCCCAAGGGATATATATTTTACCCACACATTTGGATCCCTCCTGGGATGCCCTCTAACATACTATAAACTCATTTAGCGGAGATTTTCACAAAAAAGTGAAATTTTCAAAAAGTTACATTTTTTCCAAAAAACGACTAAGTATGAAGGACTCATCGGGTGAAACGCTCTGGAACTGAAATCGGATGCGCTTACAGACATGCTCCCCTCTCTGGAAGTCTGAGACATGTGTGAAAATTTTCTAAGTCCAGAAAAAAAAATTTTTTCAACTTTTTTTCAAATTTCCCCCCAAGGGATATATATTTTACCCACACATTTGGATCCCTCCTGGGATGCCCTCTAACATACTATAACCTCATTTAGCGGAGATTTTCACAAAAAAGTGAAATTTTCAAAAAGTTTAATTTTTTCCAAAAAACGACTAAGTATGAAGGACTCATCGGGTGAAACGCTCTGGAACTGAAATCGGATGCGCTTACAGACATGTTCCCTCTCTGGAAGTCTGAGACATGTGTGAAAATTTTCTAAGTCCAGAAAAAAAAATTTTTCAACTTTTTTCAAATTTCCCCCCAAGGGATACATATTTTACCCACACATTTGGAGCCCTCCTGCGATGCCCTCTAACATACTATAACCTTATTTAGCGGAGATTTTCACAAAAAAGTGAAATTTTCAAAAAGTCAGAAATTTTGCAAAAAACGACTAAGTATGAAGGACTCATCGGGTGAATTGCTCTGGAACTGAAATCGGATGCGCGCACTGAAATGCTCCCCTCTCTGGAAGTCTGAGACATGTGTGAAAATTTTCTAAGTCCAGAAAAAAAATTTTTTTCAACTTTTTTTCAAATTTCCCCCCAAGGGATATATATTTTACCCACACATTTGGAGCCCTCCTGGGATGCCCTCTAACATACTATAACCTCATATAACATACTGTAACCTCATTTAGTGGAGATTTTCACAAAAAAGTGAAATTTTCAAAAAGTCAGAAATTTTGCAAAAAACGACTAAGTATGAAGGACTCATCGGGTGAATTGCTCTGGAACTGAAATCGGATGCGCTTACAGACATGCTCCCCTCTCTGGAAGTCTGAGACATGTGTGAAAATTTTCTAAGTCCAGAAAAAAAAATTTTTTCAACTTTTTTTCAAATTTCCCCCCAAGGTATATATATTTTACCCACACATTTGGAGCCCTCCTGGGATGCCCTCTAACATACTATAACCTCATTTAGCAGAGATTTTCACAAAAAAAGTGAAATTTTCAAAAAGTCAGAAATTTTGCAAAAAATGACTAAGTATGAAGGACTCATCGGGTGAATCTCTTTGGAACTGAAATCGGATGCGCGCACTGACATGCTCCCCTCTCTGGAAGTCTGAGACATGTGTGAAAATTTTCTAAGTCCAGAAAAAAAATTTTTTTCAACTTTTTTTCAAATTTCCCCCCAAGGGATATATATTTTACCCACACATTTGGAGCCCTCCTGGGATGCCCTCTAACATACTATAACCTCATTTAGCGGAGATTTTCACAAAAAAGTGAAATTTTCAAAAAGTTACATTTTTTCCAAAAAACGACTAAGTATGAAGGACTCATCGGGTGAATCTCTTTGGACCTGAAATCGGATGCGCGCACTGACATGCTCCCCTCTCTGGAAGTCTGAGACATGTGTGAAAATTTTCTAAGTCCAGAAAAAAAAATTTTTTCAACTTTTTTTCAAATTTCCCCCCAAGGGATATATATTTTACCCACACATTTGGATCCCTCCTGGGATGCCCTCTAACATACTATAACCTCATTTAGCGGAGATTTTCACAAAAAAGTGAAATTTTCAAAAAGTCAGAAATTTTGCAAAAAACGACTAAGTATGAAGGACTCATCGGGTGAATTGCTCTGGAACTGAAATCGGATGCGCGCACTGACATGCTCCCCTCTCTGGAAGTCTGAGACATGTGTGAAAATTTTCTAAGTCCAGAAAAAAAATTTTTTTCAACTTTTTTTCAAATTTCCCCCCAAGGGATATATATTTTACCCACACATTTGGAGCCCTCCTGGGATGCCCTCTAACATACTATAACCTCATATAACATACTATAACCTCATTTAGTGGAGATTTTCACAAAAAAGTGAAATTTTCAAAAAGTCAGAAATTTTGCAAAAAATGACTAAGTATGAAGGACTCATCTTGTGAATCGCTCTGGAACTGAAATCGGATGCGCTTACAGACATGCTCCCCTTTCTGGAAGTCTGAGACATGTGTGAAAATTTTCTAAGTCCAGAAAAAAAAAATTTTTCAACTTTTTTTCAAATTTCCCCCCAAGGGATATATATTTTACCCACACATTTGGAGCCCTCCTGGGATGCCCTCTAACATACTATAACCTCATTTAGCGGAGATTTTCACAAAAAAGTGAAATTTTCAAAAAGTCAGAAATTTTGCAAAAAATGACTAAGTATGAAGGACTCATCGGGTGAATCGCTCTGGAACTGAAATCGGACGCGCGCACTGACATGCTTCCCTCTCTGGAAGTCTGAGACATGTGTAAAAATTTTCTAAGTCCAGAAAAAAAAATTTTTTAAACTTTTTTTCAAATTTCCCCCCAAGGGATATATATTTTACCCACACATTTGGATCCCTCCTGGGATGCCCTCTAACATACTATAAACTCATTTAGCGGAGATTTTCACAAAAAAGTGAAATTTTCAAAAAGTTACATTTTTTCCAAAAAACGACTAAGTATGAAGGACTCATCGGGTGAAACGCTCTGGAACTGAAATCGGATGCGCTTACAGACATGCTCCCCTCTCTGGAAGTCTGAGACATGTGTGAAAATTTTCTAGGTCCAGAAAAAAATTTTTTTTCAACTTTTTTTCAAATTTCCCCCCAAGGTATATATATTTTACCCACACATTTGGAGCCCTCCTGGGATGCCCTCTAACATACTATAACCTCATTTAGCAGAGATTTTCACAAAAAAAGTGAAATTTTCAAAAAGTCAGAAATTTTGAAAAAAATGACTAAGTATGAAGGACTCATCGGGTGAATCTCTTTGGAACTGAAATCGGATGCGCGCACTGACATGCTCCCCTCTCTGGAAGTCTGAGACATGTGTGAAAATTTTCTAAGTCCAGAAAAAAAAATTTTTTCAACTTTTTTTCAAATTTCCCCCCAAGGGATATGTATTTTACCCACACATTTGGATCCCTCCTGGGATGCCCTCTAACATACTATAACCTCATTTAGCGGAGATTTTCACAAAAAAGTGAAATTTTCAAAAAGTTAAATTTTTTCCAAAAAACGACTAAGTATGAAGGACTCATCAGGTGAAACGCTCTGGAACTGAAATCGGATGTGCGCACTGACATGCTCCCCTCTCTGGAAGTCTGAGACATGTGTGAAAATTTTCTAAGTCCAGAAAAAAAAATTTTTTCAACTTTTTTTCAAATTTCCCCCCAAGGGATATATATTTTACCCACACATTTGGAGCCCTCCTGGGATGCCCTCTAACATACTATAACCTCATTTAGCGGAGATTTTCACAAAAAAGTGAAATTTTCAAAAAGTTACATTTTTTCCAAAAAACGACTAAGTATGAAGGACTCATCGGGTGAATCTCTTTGGAACTGAAATCGGATGCGCGCACTGACATGCTCCCCTCTCTGGAAGTCTGAGACATGTGTGAAAATTTTCTAAGTCCAGAAAAAAAAAATTTTTCAACTTTTTTTCAAATTTCCCCCCAAGGGATATATATTTTACCCACACATTTGGATCCCTCCTGGGATGCCCTCTAACATACTATAACCTCATTTAGCGGAGATTTTCACAAAAAAGTGAAATTTTCAAAAAGTTTAATTTTTTTCAAAAAACGACTAAGTATGAAGGACTCATCGGGTGAAACGCTCTGGAACTGAAATTGGATGCGCTTACAGACATGTTCCCTCTCTGGAAGTCTGAGACATGTGTGAAAATTTTCTAAGTCCAGAAAAAAAAATTTTTCAACTTTTTTCAAATTTCCCCCCAAGGGATACATATTTTACCCACACATTTGGAGCCCTCCTGCGATGCCCTCTAACATACTATAACCTCATTTAGCGGAGATTTTCACAAAAAAGTGAAATTTTCAAAAAGTCAGAAATTTTGCAAAAAACGACTAAGTATGAAGGACTCATCGGGTGAATTGCTCTGGAACTGAAATCGGATGCGCGCACTGACATGCTCCCCTCTCTGGAAGTCTGAGACATGTGTGAAAATTTTCTAAGTCCAGAAAAAAAAAATTTTTCAACTTTTTTTCAAATTTCCCCCCAAGGGATATATATTTTACCCACACATTTGGAGCCCTCCTGGGATGCCCTCTAACATACTATAACCTCATATAACATACTATAACCTCATTTAGTGGAGATTTTCACAAAAAAGTGAAATTTTCAAAAAGTCAGAAATTTTGCAAAAAATGACTAAGTATGAAGGACTCATCTTGTGAATCGCTCTGGAACTGAAATCGGATGCGCTTACAGACATGCTCCCCTCTCTGGAAGTCTGAGACATATGTGAAAACTTTCTAAGTCCAGAAAAAAAAAATTTTTCAACTTTTTTTCAAATGTCCCCCCAAGGGATATATATTTTATCCACACATTTGGAGCCCTCCTGGGATGCCCTCTAACATACTATAACCTCATTTAGCGGAGATTTTCACAAAAAAGTGAAATTTTCAAAAAGTCAGAAATTTTGCAAAAAACGACTAAGTATGAAGGACTCATCGGGTGAAACGCTCTGGAACTGAAATCGGATGCACTTACAGACATGCTCCCCTTTCTGGAAGTCTGAGACATGTGTGAAAATTTTCTAAGTCCAGAAAAAAAAAATTTTTCAACTTTTTTTCAAATTTCCCCCCAAGGGATATATATTTTACCCACACATTTGGAGCCCTCCTGGGATGCCCTCAAACATACTATAACCTCATTTAGCGGAGATTTTCACAAAAAAGTGAAATTTTCAAAAAGTCAGAAATTTTGCAAAAAATGACTAAGTATGAAGGACTCATCGGGTGAATCGCTCTGGAACTGAAATCGGATGCGCGCACTGACATGCTTCCCTCTCTGGAAGTCTGAGACATGTGTAAAAATTTTCTAAGTCCAGAAAAAAAAATTTTTTAAACTTTTTTTCAAATTTCCCCCCAAGGGATATATATTTTACCCACACATTTGGATCCCTCCTGGGATGCCCTCTAACATACTATAAACTCATTTAGCGGAGATTTTCACAAAAAAGTGAAATTTTCAAAAAGTTACATTTTTTCCAAAAAACGACTAAGTATGAAGGACTCATCGGGTGAAACGCTCTGGAACTGAAATCGGATGCGCTTACAGACATGCTCCCCTCTCTGGAAGTCTGAGACATGTGTGAAAATTTTCTAAGTCCAGAAAAAAAAAATTTTTCAACTTTTTTTCAAATTTCCCCCCAAGGGATATATATTTTACCCACACATTTGGAGCCCTCCTGGGATGCCCTCTAACATACTATAACCTCATTTAGCGGAGATTTTCACAAAAAAGTGAAATTTTCCAAAAGTCAGAAATTTTGCAAAAAATGACTAAGTATGAAGGACTCATCGGGTGAATCGCTCTGGAACTGAAATCGGACGCGCGCACTGACATGCTTCCCTCTCTGGAAGTCTGAGACATGTGTAAAAATTTTCTAAGTCCAGAAAAAAAAATTTTTTAAACTTTTTTTCAAATTTCCCCCCAAGGGATATATATTTTACCCACACATTTGGATCCCTCCTGGGATGCCCTCTAACATACTATAAACTCATTTAGCGGAGATTTTCACAAAAAAGTGAAATTTTCAAAAAGTTACATTTTTTCCAAAAAACGACTAAGTATGAAGGACTCATCGGGTGAAACGCTCTGGAACTGAAATCGGATGCGCTTACAGACATGCTCCCCTCTCTGGAAGTCTGAGACATGTGTGAAAATTTTCTAAGTCCAGAAAAAAATTTTTTTTCAACTTTTTTTCAAATTTCCCCCCAAGGTATATATATTTTACCCACACATTTGGAGCCCTCCTGGGATGCCCTCTAACATACTATAACCTCATTTAGCAGAGATTTTCACAAAAAAAGTGAAATTTTCAAAAAGTCAGAAATTTTGCAAAAAATGACTAAGTATGAAGGACTCATCGGGTGAATCTCTTTGGAACTGAAATCGGATGCGCGCACTGACATGCTCCCCTCTCTGGAAGTCTGAGACATGTGTGAAAATTTTCTAAGTCCAGAAAAAAAAATTTTTTAAACTTTTTTTCAAATTTCCCCCCAAGGGATATATATTTTACCCACACATTTGGATCCCTCCTGGGATGCCCTCTAACATACTATAAACTCATTTAGCGGAGATTTTCACAAAAAAGTGAAATTTTCAAAAAGTTACATTTTTTCCAAAAAACGACTAAGTATGAAGGACTCATCGGGTGAAACGCTCTGGAACTGAAATCGGATGCGCTTACAGACATGCTCCCCTCTCTGGAAGTCTGAGACATGTGTGAAAATTTTCTAAGTCCAGAAAAAAATTTTTTTTCAACTTTTTTTCAAATTTCCCCCCAAGGTATATATATTTTACCCACACATTTGGAGCCCTCCTGGGATGCCCTCTAACATACTATAACCTCATTTAGCAGAGATTTTCACAAAAAAAGTGAAATTTTCAAAAAGTCAGAAATTTTGCAAAAAATGACTAAGTATGAAGGACTCATCGGGTGAATCTCTTTGGAACTGAAATCGGATGCGCGCACTGACATGCTCCCCTCTCTGGAAGTCTGAGACATGTGTGAAAATTTTCTAAGTCCAGAAAAAAAAATTTTTTCAACTTTTTTTCAAATTTCCCCCCAAGGGATATGTATTTTACCCACACATTTGGATCCCTCCTGGGATGCCCTCTAACATACTATAACCTCATTTAGCGGAGATTTTCACAAAAAAGTGAAATTTTCAAAAAGTTAAATTTTTTCCAAAAAACGACTAAGTATGAAGGACTCATCGGGTGAAACGCTCTGGAACTGAAATCGGATGTGCGCACTGACATGCTCCCCTCTCTGGAAGTCTGAGACATGTGTGAAAATTTTCTAAGTCCAGAAAAAAAAATTTTTTCAACTTTTTTTCAAATTTCCCCCCAAGGGATATATATTTTACCCACACATTTGGAGCCCTCCTGGGATGCCCTCTAACATACTATAACCTCATTTAGCGGAGATTTTCACAAAAAAGTGAAATTTTCAAAAAGTTTAATTTTTTTCAAAAAACGACTAAGTATGAAGGACTCATCGGGTGAAACGCTCTGGAACTGAAATCGGATGCGCTTACAGACATGTTCCCTCTCTGGAAGTCTGAGACATGTGTGAAAATTTTCTAAGTCCAGAAAAAAAATTTTTTCAACTTTTTTCAAATTTCCCCCCAAGGGATACATATTTTACCCACACATTTGGAGCCCTCCTGCGATGCCCTCTAACATACTATAACCTCATTTAGCGGAGATTTTCACAAAAAAGTGAAATTTTCAAAAAGTCAGAAATTTTGCAAAAAACGACTAAGTATGAAGGACTCATCGGGTGAATTGCTCTGGAACTGAAATCGGATGCGCGCACTGACATGCTCCCCTCTCTGGAAGTCTGAGACATGTGTGAAAATTTTCTAAGTCCAGAAAAAAAAAATTTTTCAACTTTTTTTCAAATTTCCCCCCAAGGGATATATATTTTACCCACACATTTGGAGCCCTCCTGGGATGCCCTCTAACATACTATAACCTCATTTAGCGGAGATTTTCACAAAAAAGTGAAATTTTCAAAAAGTTACATTTTTTCCAAAAAACGACTAAGTATGAAGGACTCATCGGGTGAAACGCTCTGGAACTGAAATCGGATGCACTTACAGACATGCTCCCCTCTCTGGAAGTCTGAGACATGTGTGAAAATTTTCTAAGTCCAGAAAAAAAAAATTTTTCAACTTTTTTTCAAATGTCCCCCCAAGGGATATATATTTTACCCACACATTTGGAGCCCTCCTGGGATGCCCTCTAACATACTATAACCTCATTTAGCGGAAATTTTCACAAAAAAGTGAAATTTTCAAAAAGTCAGAAATTTTGCAAAAAATGACTAAGTATGAAGGACTCATCGGGTGAATCTCTTTGGAACTGAAATCGTATGCGCGCACTGACATGCTCCCCTCTCTGGAAGTCTGAGACATGTGTGAAAATTTTCTAAGTCCAGAAAAAAAAAATTTTTCAACTTTTTTTCAAATTTCCCCCCAAGGTATATATATTTTACCCACACATTTGGAGCCCTCCTGGAATGCCCTCTAACATACTATAACCTCATTTAGCGGAGATTTTCACAAAAAAGTGAAATTTTCAAAAATTCAGAAATTTTGCAAAAAACGACTAAATATGAAGGACTCATCGGGTGAAACGCTCTGGAACTGAAATCGGATGCGCTTACAGACATGCTCCCCTCTCTGGAAGTCTGAGACATGTGTGAAAATTTTCTAAGTCCAGAAAAAAAAAATTTTCAACTTTTTTTCAAATTTCCCCCCAAGGGATACATATTTTACCCACACATTTGGAGCCCTCCTGTGATGCCCTCTAACATACTATAACCTCATTTAGCGGAGATTTTCACAAAAAAGTGAAATTTTCAAAAAGTCAGAAATTTTGCAAAAAACGACTAAGTATGAAGGACTCATCGGGTGAATTGCTCTGGAACTGAAATCGGATGCGCGCACTGACATGCTCCCCTCTCTGGAAGTCTGAGACATGTGTGAAAATTTTCTAAGTCCAGAAAAAAAAAATTTTTCAACTTTTTTTCAAATTTCCCCCCAAGGGATATATATTTTACCCACACATTTGGAGCCCTCCTGGGATGCCCTCTAACATACTATAACCTCATTTAGCGGAGATTTTCACAAAAAAGTGAAATTTTCAAAAAGTTACATTTTTTCCAAAAAACGACTAAGTATGAAGGACTCATCGGGTGAAACGCTCTGGAACTGAAATCGGATGCACTTACAGACATGCTCCCCTCTCTGGAAGTCTGAGACATGTGTGAAAATTTTCTAAGTCCAGAAAAAAAAAATGTTTCAACTTTTTTTCAAATGTCCCCCCAAGGGATATATATTTTACCCACACA
This sequence comes from Phyllobates terribilis, assembly GCF_046119375.1. Classification (NCBI taxonomy): domain Eukaryota; kingdom Metazoa; phylum Chordata; class Amphibia; order Anura; family Dendrobatidae; genus Phyllobates; species Phyllobates terribilis. Next base: position 1,317,370 of record NW_027363218.1, on the reverse strand, counting down.
TTTGGAGCCCTCCTGGGATGCCCTCTAACATACTATAACCTCATTTAGCAGAGATTTTCACAAAAAAAGTGAAATTTTCAAAAAGTCAGAAATTTTGCAAAAAATGACTAAGTATGAAGGACTCATCGGGTGAATCTCTTTGGAACTGAAATCGGATGCGCGCACTGACATGCTCCCCTCTCTGGAAGTCTGAGACATGTGTGAAAATTTTCTAAGTCCAGAAAAAAAAAATTTTTCAACTTTTTTTCAAATTTCCCCCCAAGGTATATATATTTTACCCACACATTTGGAGCCCTCCTGGAATGCCCTCTAACATACTATAACCTCATTTAGCGGAGATTTTCACAAAAAAGTGAAATTTTCAAAAATTCAGAAATTTTGCAAAAAACGACTAAATATGAAGGACTCATCGGGTGAAACGCTCTGGAACTGAAATCGGATGCGCTTACAGACATGCTCCCCTCTCTGGAAGTCTGAGACATGTGTGAAAATTTTCTAAGTCCAGAAAAAAAAAATTTTCAACTTTTTTTCAAATTTCCCCCCAAGGGATACATATTTTACCCACACATTTGGAGCCCTCCTGTGATGCCCTCTAACATACTATAACCTCATTTAGCGGAGATTTTCACAAAAAAGTGAAATTTTCAAAAAGTCAGAAATTTTGCAAAAAACGACTAAGTATGAAGGACTCATCGGGTGAAACGCTCTGGAACTGAAATCGGATGCGCTTACAGACATGCTCCCCTCTCTGGAAGTCTGAGACATGTGTGAAAATTTTCTAAGTCCAGAAAAAAATTTTTTTTCAACTTTTTTTCAAATTTCCCCCCAAGGTATATATATTTTACCCACACATTTGGAGCCCTCCTGGGATGCCCTCTAACATACTATAACCTCATTTAGCAGAGATTTTCACAAAAAAAGTGAAATTTTCAAAAAGTCAGAAATTTTGCAAAAAATGACTAAGTATGAAGGACTCATCGGGTGAATCTCTTTGGAACTGAAATCGGATGCGCGCACTGACATGCTCCCCTCTCTGGAAGTCTGAGACATGTGTGAAAATTTTCTAAGTCCAGAAAAAAAAATTTTTTCAACTTTTTTTCAAATTTCCCCCCAAGGGATATGTATTTTACCCACACATTTGGATCCCTCCTGGGATGCCCTCTAACATACTATAACCTCATTTAGCGGAGATTTTCACAAAAAAGTGAAATTTTCAAAAAGTTAAATTTTTTCCAAAAAACGACTAAGTATGAAGGACTCATCGGGTGAAACGCTCTGGAACTGAAATCGGATGCGCTTACAGACATGTTCCCTCTCTGGAAGTCTGAGACATGTGTGAAAATTTTCTAAGTCCAGAAAAAAAATTTTTTCAACTTTTTTCAAATTTCCCCCCAAGGGATACATATTTTACCCACACATTTGGAGCCCTCCTGCGATGCCCTCTAACATACTATAACCTCATTTAGCGGAGATTTTCACAAAAAAGTGAAATTTTCAAAAAGTCAGAAATTTTGCAAAAAATGACTAAGTATGAAGGACTCATCGGGTGAATCTCTTTGGAACTGAAATCGGATGCGCGCACTGACATGCTCCCCTCTCTGGAAGTCTGAGACATGTGTGAAAATTTTCTAAGTCCAGAAAAAAAAATTTTTTAAACTTTTTTTCAAATTTCCCCCCAAGGGATATATATTTTACCCACACATTTGGATCCCTCCTGGGATGCCCTCTAACATACTATAAACTCATTTAGCGGAGATTTTCACAAAAAAGTGAAATTTTCAAAAAGTTACATTTTTTCCAAAAAACGACTAAGTATGAAGGACTCATCGGGTGAAACGCTCTGGAACTGAAATCGGATGCGCTTACAGACATGCTCCCCTCTCTGGAAGTCTGAGACATGTGTGAAAATTTTCTAAGTCCAGAAAAAAAATTTTTTTCAACTTTTTTTCAAATTTCCCCCCAAGGTATATATATTTTACCCACACATTTGGAGCCCTCCTGGGATGCCCTCTAACATACTATAACCTCATTTAGCAGAGATTTTCACAAAAAAAGTGAAATTTTCAAAAAGTCAGAAATTTTGCAAAAAATGACTAAGTATGAAGGACTCATCGGGTGAATCTCTTTGGAACTGAAATCGGATGCGCGCACTGACATGCTCCCCTCTCTGGAAGTCTGAGACATGTGTGAAAATTTTCTAAGTCCAGAAAAAAAAATTTTTTCAACTTTTTTTCAAATTTCCCCCCAAGGGATATGTATTTTACCCACACATTTGGATCCCTCCTGGGATGCCCTCTAACATACTATAACCTCATTTAGCGGAGATTTTCACAAAAAAGTGAAATTTTCAAAAAGTTAAATTTTTTCCAAAAAACGACTAAGTATGAAGGACTCATCGGGTGAAACGCTCTGGAACTGAAATCGGATGTGCGCACTGACATGCTCCCCTCTCTGGAAGTCTGAGACATGTGTGAAAATTTTCTAAGTCCAGAAAAAAAAATTTTTTCAACTTTTTTTCAAATTTCCCCCCAAGGGATATATATTTTACCCACACATTTGGAGCCCTCCTGGGATGCCCTCTAACATACTATAACCTCATTTAGCGGAGATTTTCACAAAAAAGTGAAATTTTCAAAAAGTTTAATTTTTTTCAAAAAACGACTAAGTATGAAGGACTCATCGGGTGAAACGCTCTGGAACTGAAATCGGATGCGCTTACAGACATGTTCCCTCTCTGGAAGTCTGAGACATGTGTGAAAATTTTCTAAGTCCAGAAAAAAAATTTTTTCAACTTTTTTCAAATTTCCCCCCAAGGGATACATATTTTACCCACACATTTGGAGCCCTCCTGCGATGCCCTCTAACATACTATAACCTCATTTAGCGGAGATTTTCACAAAAAAGTGAAATTTTCAAAAAGTCAGAAATTTTGCAAAAAACGACTAAGTATGAAGGACTCATCGGGTGAATTGCTCTGGAACTGAAATCGGATGCGCGCACTGACATGCTCCCCTCTCTGGAAGTCTGAGACATGTGTGAAAATTTTCTAAGTCCAGAAAAAAAAAATTTTTCAACTTTTTTTCAAATTTCCCCCCAAGGGATATATATTTTACCCACACATTTGGAGCCCTCCTGGGATGCCCTCTAACATACTATAACCTCATTTAGCGGAGATTTTCACAAAAAAGTGAAATTTTCAAAAAGTTACATTTTTTCCAAAAAACGACTAAGTATGAAGGACTCATCGGGTGAAACGCTCTGGAACTGAAATCGGATGCACTTACAGACATGCTCCCCTCTCTGGAAGTCTGAGACATGTGTGAAAATTTTCTAAGTCCAGAAAAAAAAAATTTTTCAACTTTTTTTCAAATGTCCCCCCAAGGGATATATATTTTACCCACACATTTGGAGCCCTCCTGGGATGCCCTCTAACATACTATAACCTCATTTAGCGGAAATTTTCACAAAAAAGTGAAATTTTCAAAAAGTCAGAAATTTTGCAAAAAATGACTAAGTATGAAGGACTCATCGGGTGAATCTCTTTGGAACTGAAATCGTATGCGCGCACTGACATGCTCCCCTCTCTGGAAGTCTGAGACATGTGTGAAAATTTTCTAAGTCCAGAAAAAAAAAATTTTTCAACTTTTTTTCAAATTTCCCCCCAAGGTATATATATTTTACCCACACATTTGGAGCCCTCCTGGAATGCCCTCTAACATACTATAACCTCATTTAGCGGAGATTTTCACAAAAAAGTGAAATTTTCAAAAATTCAGAAATTTTGCAAAAAACGACTAAATATGAAGGACTCATCGGGTGAAACGCTCTGGAACTGAAATCGGATGCGCTTACAGACATGCTCCCCTCTCTGGAAGTCTGAGACATGTGTGAAAATTTTCTAAGTCCAGAAAAAAAAAATTTTCAACTTTTTTTCAAATTTCCCCCCAAGGGATACATATTTTACCCACACATTTGGAGCCCTCCTGTGATGCCCTCTAACATACTATAACCTCATTTAGCGGAGATTTTCACAAAAAAGTGAAATTTTCAAAAAGTCAGAAATTTTGCAAAAAACGACTAAGTATGAAGGACTCATCGGGTGAATTGCTCTGGAACTGAAATCGGATGCGCGCACTGACATGCTCCCCTCTCTGGAAGTCTGAGACATGTGTGAAAATTTTCTAAGTCCAGAAAAAAAAAATTTTTCAACTTTTTTTCAAATTTCCCCCCAAGGGATATATATTTTACCCACACATTTGGAGCCCTCCTGGGATGCCCTCTAACATACTATAACCTCATTTAGCGGAGATTTTCACAAAAAAGTGAAATTTTCAAAAAGTTACATTTTTTCCAAAAAACGACTAAGTATGAAGGACTCATCGGGTGAAACGCTCTGGAACTGAAATCGGATGCACTTACAGACATGCTCCCCTCTCTGGAAGTCTGAGACATGTGTGAAAATTTTCTAAGTCCAGAAAAAAAAAATGTTTCAACTTTTTTTCAAATGTCCCCCCAAGGGATATATATTTTACCCACACATTTGGAGCCCTCCTGGGATGCCCTCTAACATACTATAACCTCATTTAGCAGAGATTTTCACAAAAAAAGTGAAATTTTCAAAAAGTCAGAAATTTTGCAAAAAATGACTAAGTATGAAGGACTCATCGGGTGAATCTCTTTGGAACTGAAATCGGATGCGCGCACTGACATGCTCCCCTCTCTGGAAGTCTGAGACATGTGTGAAAATTTTCTAAGTCCAGAAAAAAAAAATTTTTCAACTTTTTTTCAAATTTCCCCCCAAGGTATATATATTTTACCCACACATTTGGAGCCCTCCTGGAATGCCCTCTAACATACTATAACCTCATTTAGCGGAGATTTTCACAAAAAAGTGAAATTTTCAAAAATTCAGAAATTTTGCAAAAAACGACTAAATATGAAGGACTCATCGGGTGAAACGCTCTGGAACTGAAATCGGATGCGCTTACAGACATGCTCCCCTCTCTGGAAGTCTGAGACATGTGTGAAAATTTTCTAAGTCCAGAAAAAAAAAATTTTCAACTTTTTTTCAAATTTCCCCCCAAGGGATACATATTTTACCCACACATTTGGAGCCCTCCTGTGATGCCCTCTAACATACTATAACCTCATTTAGCGGAGATTTTCACAAAAAAGTGAAATTTTCAAAAAGTCAGAAATTTTGCAAAAAACGACTAAGTATGAAGGACTCATCGGGTGAAACGCTCTGGAACTGAAATCGGATGCGCTTACAGACATGCTCCCCTCTCTGGAAGTCTGAGACATGTGTGAAAATTTTCTAAGTCCAGAAAAAAATTTTTTTTCAACTTTTTTTCAAATTTCCCCCCAAGGTATATATATTTTACCCACACATTTGGAGCCCTCCTGGGATGCCCTCTAACATACTATAACCTCATTTAGCAGAGATTTTCACAAAAAAAGTGAAATTTTCAAAAAGTCAGAAATTTTGCAAAAAATGACTAAGTATGAAGGACTCATCGGGTGAATCTCTTTGGAACTGAAATCGGATGCGCGCACTGACATGCTCCCCTCTCTGGAAGTCTGAGACATGTGTGAAAATTTTCTAAGTCCAGAAAAAAAAATTTTTTCAACTTTTTTTCAAATTTCCCCCCAAGGGATATGTATTTTACCCACACATTTGGATCCCTCCTGGGATGCCCTCTAACATACTATAACCTCATTTAGCGGAGATTTTCACAAAAAAGTGAAATTTTCAAAAAGTTAAATTTTTTCCAAAAAACGACTAAGTATGAAGGACTCATCGGGTGAAACGCTCTGGAACTGAAATCGGATGCGCTTACAGACATGTTCCCTCTCTGGAAGTCTGAGACATGTGTGAAAATTTTCTAAGTCCAGAAAAAAAATTTTTTCAACTTTTTTCAAATTTCCCCCCAAGGGATACATATTTTACCCACACATTTGGAGCCCTCCTGCGATGCCCTCTAACATACTATAACCTCATTTAGCGGAGATTTTCACAAAAAAGTGAAATTTTCAAAAAGTCAGAAATTTTGCAAAAAACGACTAAGTATGAAGGACTCATCGGGTGAATTGCTCTGGAACTGAAATCGGATGCGCGCACTGACATGCTCCCCTCTCTGGAAGTCTGAGACATGTGTGAAAATTTTCTAAGTCCAGAAAAAAAAAATTTTTCAACTTTTTTTCAAATTTCCCCCCAAGGGATATATATTTTACCCACACATTTGGAGCCCTCCTGGGATGCCCTCTAACATACTATAACCTCATTTAGCGGAGATTTTCACAAAAAAGTGAAATTTTCAAAAAGTTACATTTTTTCCAAAAAACGACTAAGTATGAAGGACTCATCGGGTGAAACGCTCTGGAACTGAAATCGGATGCACTTACAGACATGCTCCCCTCTCTGGAAGTCTGAGACATGTGTGAAAATTTTCTAAGTCCAGAAAAAAAAAATTTTTCAACTTTTTTTCAAATGTCCCCCCAAGGGATATATATTTTACCCACACATTTGGAGCCCTCCTGGGATGCCCTCTAACATACTATAACCTCATTTAGCGGAAATTTTCACAAAAAAGTGAAATTTTCAAAAAGTCAGAAATTTTGCAAAAAACGACTAAATATGAAGGACTCATCGGGTGAAACGCTCTGGAACTGAAATCGGATGCGCTTACAGACATGCTCCCCTCTCTGGAAGTCTGAGACATGTGTGAAAATTTTCTAAGTCCAGAAAAAAAAAATTTTCAACTTTTTTTCAAATTTCCCCCCAAGGGATACATATTTTACCCACACATTTGGAGCCCTCCTGTGATGCCCTCTAACATACTATAACCTCATTTAGCGGAGATTTTCACAAAAAAGTGAAATTTTCAAAAAGTCAGAAATTTTGCAAAAAACGACTAAGTATGAAGGACTCATCGGGTGAATTGCTCTGGAACTGAAATCGGATGCGCGCACTGACATGCTCCCCTCTCTGGAAGTCTGAGACATGTGTGAAAATTTTCTAAGTCCAGAAAAAAAAAATTTTTCAACTTTTTTTCAAATTTCCCCCCAAGGGATATATATTTTACCCACACATTTGGAGCCCTCCTGGGATGCCCTCTAACATACTATAACCTCATTTAGCGGAGATTTTCACAAAAAAGTGAAATTTTCAAAAAGTTACATTTTTTCCAAAAAACGACTAAGTATGAAGGACTCATCGGGTGAAACGCTCTGGAACTGAAATCGGATGCACTTACAGACATGCTCCCCTCTCTGGAAGTCTGAGACATGTGTGAAAATTTTCTAAGTCCAGAAAAAAAAAATGTTTCAACTTTTTTTCAAATGTCCCCCCAAGGGATATATATTTTACCCACACATTTGGAGCCCTCCTGGGATGCCCTCTAACATACTATAACCTCATTTAGCAGAGATTTTCACAAAAAAAGTGAAATTTTCAAAAAGTCAGAAATTTTGCAAAAAATGACTAAGTATGAAGGACTCATCGGGTGAATCTCTTTGGAACTGAAATCGGATGCGCGCACTGACATGCTCCCCTCTCTGGAAGTCTGAGACATGTGTGAAAATTTTCTAAGTCCAGAAAAAAAAAATTTTTCAACTTTTTTTCAAATTTCCCCCCAAGGTATATATATTTTACCCACACATTTGGAGCCCTCCTGGAATGCCCTCTAACATACTATAACCTCATTTAGCGGAGATTTTCACAAAAAAGTGAAATTTTCAAAAAGTCAGAAATTTTGCAAAAAACGACTAAGTATGAAGGACTCATCGGGTGAAACGCTCTGGAACTGAAATCGGATGCGCTTACAGACATGCTCCCCTCTCTGGAAGTCTGAGACATGTGTGAAAATTTTCTAAGTCCAGAAAAAAATTTTTTTTCAACTTTTTTTCAAATTTCCCCCCAAGGTATATATATTTTACCCACACATTTGGAGCCCTCCTGGGATGCCCTCTAACATACTATAACCTCATTTAGCAGAGATTTTCACAAAAAAAGTGAAATTTTCAAAAAGTCAGAAATTTTGCAAAAAATGACTAAGTATGAAGGACTCATCGGGTGAATCTCTTTGGAACTGAAATCGGATGCGCGCACTGACATGCTCCCCTCTCTGGAAGTCTGAGACATGTGTGAAAATTTTCTAAGTCCAGAAAAAAAAATTTTTTCAACTTTTTTTCAAATTTCCCCCCAAGGGATATGTATTTTACCCACACATTTGGATCCCTCCTGGGATGCCCTCTAACATACTATAACCTCATTTAGCGGAGATTTTCACAAAAAAGTGAAATTTTCAAAAAGTTAAATTTTTTCCAAAAAACGACTAAGTATGAAGGACTCATCGGGTGAAACGCTCTGGAACTGAAATCGGATGTGCGCACTGACATGCTCCCCTCTCTGGAAGTCTGAGACATGTGTGAAAATTTTCTAAGTCCAGAAAAAAAAATTTTTTCAACTTTTTTTCAAATTTCCCCCCAAGGGATATATATTTTACCCACACATTTGGAGCCCTCCTGGGATGCCCTCTAACATACTATAACCTCATTTAGCGGAGATTTTCACAAAAAAGTGAAATTTTCAAAAAGTTTAATTTTTTTCAAAAAACGACTAAGTATGAAGGACTCATCGGGTGAAACGCTCTGGAACTGAAATCGGATGCGCTTACAGACATGTTCCCTCTCTGGAAGTCTGAGACATGTGTGAAAATTTTCTAAGTCCAGAAAAAAAATTTTTTCAACTTTTTTCAAATTTCCCCCCAAGGGATACATATTTTACCCACACATTTGGAGCCCTCCTGCGATGCCCTCTAACATACTATAACCTCATTTAGCGGAGATTTTCACAAAAAAGTGAAATTTTCAAAAAGTCAGAAATTTTGCAAAAAACGACTAAGTATGAAGGACTCATCGGGTGAATTGCTCTGGAACTGAAATCGGATGCGCGCACTGACATGCTCCCCTCTCTGGAAGTCTGAGACATGTGTGAAAATTTTCTAAGTCCAGAAAAAAAAAATTTTTCAACTTTTTTTCAAATTTCCCCCCAAGGGATATATATTTTACCCACACATTTGGAGCCCTCCTGGGATGCCCTCTAACATACTATAACCTCATTTAGCGGAGATTTTCACAAAAAAGTGAAATTTTCAAAAAGTTACATTTTTTCCAAAAAACGACTAAGTATGAAGGACTCATCGGGTGAAACGCTCTGGAACTGAAATCGGATGCACTTACAGACATGCTCCCCTCTCTGGAAGTCTGAGACATGTGTGAAAATTTTCTAAGTCCAGAAAAAAAAAATTTTTCAACTTTTTTTCAAATGTCCCCCCAAGGGATATATATTTTACCCACACATTTGGAGCCCTCCTGGGATGCCCTCTAACATACTATAACCTCATTTAGCGGAAATTTTCACAAAAAAGTGAAATTTTCAAAAAGTCAGAAATTTTGCAAAAAATGACTAAGTATGAAGGACTCATCGGGTGAATCTCTTTGGAACTGAAATCGTATGCGCGCACTGACATGCTCCCCTCTCTGGAAGTCTGAGACATGTGTGAAAATTTTCTAAGTCCAGAAAAAAAAAATTTTTCAACTTTTTTTCAAATTTCCCCCCAAGGTATATATATTTTACCCACACATTTGGAGCCCTCCTGGAATGCCCTCTAACATACTATAACCTCATTTAGCGGAGATTTTCACAAAAAAGTGAAATTTTCAAAAATTCAGAAATTTTGCAAAAAACGACTAAATATGAAGGACTCATCGGGTGAAACGCTCTGGAACTGAAATCGGATGCGCTTACAGACATGCTCCCCTCTCTGGAAGTCTGAGACATGTGTGAAAATTTTCTAAGTCCAGAAAAAAAAAATTTTCAACTTTTTTTCAAATTTCCCCCCAAGGGATACATATTTTACCCACACATTTGGAGCCCTCCTGTGATGCCCTCTAACATACTATAACCTCATTTAGCGGAGATTTTCACAAAAAAGTGAAATTTTCAAAAAGTCAGAAATTTTGCAAAAAACGACTAAGTATGAAGGACTCATCGGGTGAATTGCTCTGGAACTGAAATCGGATGCGCGCACTGACATGCTCCCCTCTCTGGAAGTCTGAGACATGTGTGAAAATTTTCTAAGTCCAGAAAAAAAAAATTTTTCAACTTTTTTTCAAATTTCCCCCCAAGGGATATATATTTTACCCACACATTTGGAGCCCTCCTGGGATGCCCTCTAACATACTATAACCTCATTTAGCGGAGATTTTCACAAAAAAGTGAAATTTTCAAAAAGTTACATTTTTTCCAAAAAACGACTAAGTATGAAGGACTCATCGGGTGAAACGCTCTGGAACTGAAATCGGATGCACTTACAGACATGCTCCCCTCTCTGGAAGTCTGAGACATGTGTGAAAATTTTCTAAGTCCAGAAAAAAAAAATGTTTCAACTTTTTTTCAAATGTCCCCCCAAGGGATATATATTTTACCCACACATTTGGAGCCCTCCTGGGATGCCCTCTAACATACTATAACCTCATTTAGCAGAGATTTTCACAAAAAAAGTGAAATTTTCAAAAAGTCAGAAATTTTGCAAAAAATGACTAAGTATGAAGGACTCATCGGGTGAATCTCTTTGGAACTGAAATCGGATGCGCGCACTGACATGCTCCCCTCTCTGGAAGTCTGAGACATGTGTGAAAATTTTCTAAGTCCAGAAAAAAAAAATTTTTCAACTTTTTTTCAAATTTCCCCCCAAGGTATATATATTTTACCCACACATTTGGAGCCCTCCTGGAATGCCCTCTAACATACTATAACCTCATTTAGCGGAGATTTTCACAAAAAAGTGAAATTTTCAAAAATTCAGAAATTTTGCAAAAAACGACTAAATATGAAGGACTCATCGGGTGAAACGCTCTGGAACTGAAATCGGATGCGCTTACAGACATGCTCCCCTCTCTGGAAGTCTGAGACATGTGTGAAAATTTTCTAAGTCCAGAAAAAAAAAATTTTCAACTTTTTTTCAAATTTCCCCCCAAGGGATACATATTTTACCCACACATTTGGAGCCCTCCTGTGATGCCCTCTAACATACTATAACCTCATTTAGCGGAGATTTTCACAAAAAAGTGAAATTTTCAAAAAGTCAGAAATTTTGCAAAAAACGACTAAGTATGAAGGACTCATCGGGTGAATTGCTCTGGAACTGAAATCGGATGCGCGCACTGACATGCTCCCCTCTCTGGAAGTCTGAGACATGTGTGAAAATTTTCTAAGTCCAGAAAAAAAAAATTTTTCAACTTTTTTTCAAATTTCCCCCCAAGGGATATATATTTTACCCACACATTTGGAGCCCTCCTGGGATGCCCTCTAACATACTATAACCTCATTTAGCGGAGATTTTCACAAAAAAGTGAAATTTTCAAAAAGTTAAATTTTTTCCAAAAAACGACTAAGTATGAAGGACTCATCGGGTGAAACGCTCTGGAACTGAAATCGGATGTGCGCACTGACATGCTCCCCTCTCTGGAAGTCTGAGACATGTGTGAAAATTTTCTAAGTCCAGAAAAAAAAATTTTTTCAACTTTTTTTCAAATTTCCCCCCAAGGGATATATATTTTACCCACACATTTGGAGCCCTCCTGGGATGCCCTCTAACATACTATAACCTCATTTAGCGGAGATTTTCACAAAAAAGTGAAATTTTCAAAAAGTTTAATTTTTTTCAAAAAACGACTAAGTATGAAGGACTCATCGGGTGAAACGCTCTGGAACTGAAATCGGATGCGCTTACAGACATGTTCCCTCTCTGGAAGTCTGAGACATGTGTGAAAATTTTCTAAGTCCAGAAAAAAAAATTTTTCAACTTTTTTCAAATTTCCCCCCAAGGGATACATATTTTACCCACACATTTGGAGCCCTCCTGCGATGCCCTCTAACATACTATAACCTCATTTAGCGGAGATTTTCACAAAAAAGTGAAATTTTCAAAAAGTCAGAAATTTTGCAAAAAATGACTAAGTATGAAGGACTCATCGGGTGAATCTCTTTGGAACTGAAATCGTATGCGCGCACTGACATGCTCCCCTCTCTGGAAGTCTGAGACATGTGTGAAAATTTTCTAAGTCCAGAAAAAAAAAATTTTTCAACTTTTTTTCAAATTTCCCCCCAAGGTATATATATTTTACCCACACATTTGGAGCCCTCCTGGAATGCCCTCTAACATACTATAACCTCATTTAGCGGAGATTTTCACAAAAAAGTGAAATTTTCAAAAATTCAGAAATTTTGCAAAAAACGACTAAATATGAAGGACTCATCGGGTGAAACGCTCTGGAACTGAAATCGGATGCGCTTACAGACATGCTCCCCTCTCTGGAAGTCTGAGACATGTGTGAAAATTTTCTAAGTCCAGAAAAAAAAAATTTTCAACTTTTTTTCAAATTTCCCCCCAAGGGATACATATTTTACCCACACATTTGGAGCCCTCCTGTGATGCCCTCTAACATACTATAACCTCATTTAGCGGAGATTTTCACAAAAAAGTGAAATTTTCAAAAAGTCAGAAATTTTGCAAAAAACGACTAAGTATGAAGGACTCATCGGGTGAATTGCTCTGGAACTGAAATCGGATGCGCGCACTGACATGCTCCCCTCTCTGGAAGTCTGAGACATGTGTGAAAATTTTCTAAGTCCAGAAAAAAAAAATTTTTCAACTTTTTTTCAAATTTCCCCCCAAGGGATATATATTTTACCCACACATTTGGAGCCCTCCTGGGATGCCCTCTAACATACTATAACCTCATTTAGCGGAGATTTTCACAAAAAAGTGAAATTTTCAAAAAGTTACATTTTTTCCAAAAAACGACTAAGTATGAAGGACTCATCGGGTGAAATGCTCTGGAACTGAAATCGGATGCACTTACAGACATGCTCCCCTCTCTGGAAGTCTGAGACATGTGTGAAAATTTTTTAAGTCCAGAAAAAAAAAATGTTTCAACTTTTTTTCAAATGTCCCCCCAAGGGATATATATTTTACCCACACATTTGGAGCCCTCCTGGGATGCCCTCTAACATACTATAACCTCATTTAGCAGAGATTTTCACAAAAAAAGTGAAATTTTCAAAAAGTCAGAAATTTTGCAAAAAATGACTAAGTATGAAGGACTCATCGGGTGAATCTCTTTGGAACTGAAATCGGATGCGCGCACTGACATGCTCCCCTCTCTGGAAGTCTGAGACATGTGTGAAAATTTTCTAAGTCCAGAAAAAAAAAATTTTTCAACTTTTTTTCAAATTTCCCCCCAAGGTATATATATTTTACCCACACATTTGGAGCCCTCCTGGAATGCCCTCTAACATACTATAACCTCATTTAGCGGAGATTTTCACAAAAAAGTGAAATTTTCAAAAATTCAGAAATTTTGCAAAAAACGACTAAATATGAAGGACTCATCGGGTGAAACGCTCTGGAACTGAAATCGGATGCGCTTACAGACATGCTCCCCTCTCTGGAAGTCTGAGACATGTGTGAAAATTTTCTAAGTCCAGAAAAAAAAAATTTTCAACTTTTTTTCAAATTTCCCCCCAAGGGATACATATTTTACCCACACATTTGGAGCCCTCCTGTGATGCCCTCTAACATACTATAACCTCATTTAGCGGAGATTTTCACAAAAAAGTGAAATTTTCAAAAAGTCAGAAATTTTGCAAAAAACGACTAAGTATGAAGGACTCATCGGGTGAAACGCTCTGGAACTGAAATCGGATGCGCTTACAGACATGCTCCCCTCTCTGGAAGTCTGAGACATGTGTGAAAATTTTCTAAGTCCAGAAAAAAATTTTTTTTCAACTTTTTTTCAAATTTCCCCCCAAGGTATATATATTTTACCCACACATTTGGAGCCCTCCTGGGATGCCCTCTAACATACTATAACCTCATTTAGCAGAGATTTTCACAAAAAAAGTGAAATTTTCAAAAAGTCAGAAATTTTGCAAAAAATGACTAAGTATGAAGGACTCATCGGGTGAATCTCTTTGGAACTGAAATCGGATGCGCGCACTGACATGCTCCCCTCTCTGGAAGTCTGAGACATGTGTGAAAATTTTCTAAGTCCAGAAAAAAAAATTTTTTCAACTTTTTTTCAAATTTCCCCCCAAGGGATATGTATTTTACCCACACATTTGGATCCCTCCTGGGATGCCCTCTAACATACTATAACCTCATTTAGCGGAGATTTTCACAAAAAAGTGAAATTTTCAAAAAGTTAAATTTTTTCCAAAAAACGACTAAGTATGAAGGACTCATCGGGTGAAACGCTCTGGAACTGAAATCGGATGCGCTTACAGACATGTTCCCTCTCTGGAAGTCTGAGACATGTGTGAAAATTTTCTAAGTCCAGAAAAAAAATTTTTTCAACTTTTTTCAAATTTCCCCCCAAGGGATACATATTTTACCCACACATTTGGAGCCCTCCTGCGATGCCCTCTAACATACTATAACCTCATTTAGCGGAGATTTTCACAAAAAAGTGAAATTTTCAAAAAGTCAGAAATTTTGCAAAAAACGACTAAGTATGAAGGACTCATCGGGTGAATTGCTCTGGAACTGAAATCGGATGCGCGCACTGACATGCTCCCCTCTCTGGAAGTCTGAGACATGTGTGAAAATTTTCTAAGTCCAGAAAAAAAAAATTTTTCAACTTTTTTTCAAATTTCCCCCCAAGGGATATATATTTTACCCACACATTTGGAGCCCTCCTGGGATGCCCTCTAACATACTATAACCTCATTTAGCGGAGATTTTCACAAAAAAGTGAAATTTTCAAAAAGTTACATTTTTTCCAAAAAACGACTAAGTATGAAGGACTCATCGGGTGAAACGCTCTGGAACTGAAATCGGATGCACTTACAGACATGCTCCCCTCTCTGGAAGTCTGAGACATGTGTGAAAATTTTCTAAGTCCAGAAAAAAAAAATTTTTCAACTTTTTTTCAAATGTCCCCCCAAGGGATATATATTTTACCCACACATTTGGAGCCCTCCTGGGATGCCCTCTAACATACTATAACCTCATTTAGCGGAAATTTTCACAAAAAAGTGAAATTTTCAAAAAGTCAGAAATTTTGCAAAAAACGACTAAATATGAAGGACTCATCGGGTGAAACGCTCTGGAACTGAAATCGGATGCGCTTACAGACATGCTCCCCTCTCTGGAAGTCTGAGACATGTGTGAAAATTTTCTAAGTCCAGAAAAAAAAAATTTTCAACTTTTTTTCAAATTTCCCCCCAAGGGATACATATTTTACCCACACATTTGGAGCCCTCCTGTGATGCCCTCTAACATACTATAACCTCATTTAGCGGAGATTTTCACAAAAAAGTGAAATTTTCAAAAAGTCAGAAATTTTGCAAAAAACGACTAAGTATGAAGGACTCATCGGGTGAATTGCTCTGGAACTGAAATCGGATGCGCGCACTGACATGCTCCCCTCTCTGGAAGTCTGAGACATGTGTGAAAATTTTCTAAGTCCAGAAAAAAAAAATTTTTCAACTTTTTTTCAAATTTCCCCCCAAGGGATATATATTTTACCCACACATTTGGAGCCCTCCTGGGATGCCCTCTAACATACTATAACCTCATTTAGCGGAGATTTTCACAAAAAAGTGAAATTTTCAAAAAGTTACATTTTTTCCAAAAAACGACTAAGTATGAAGGACTCATCGGGTGAAACGCTCTGGAACTGAAATCGGATGCACTTACAGACATGCTCCCCTCTCTGGAAGTCTGAGACATGTGTGAAAATTTTCTAAGTCCAGAAAAAAAAAATGTTTCAACTTTTTTTCAAATGTCCCCCCAAGGGATATATATTTTACCCACACATTTGGAGCCCTCCTGGGATGCCCTCTAACATACTATAACCTCATTTAGCAGAGATTTTCACAAAAAAAGTGAAATTTTCAAAAAGTCAGAAATTTTGCAAAAAATGACTAAGTATGAAGGACTCATCGGGTGAATCTCTTTGGAACTGAAATCGGATGCGCGCACTGACATGCTCCCCTCTCTGGAAGTCTGAGACATGTGTGAAAATTTTCTAAGTCCAGAAAAAAAAAATTTTTCAACTTTTTTTCAAATTTCCCCCCAAGGTATATATATTTTACCCACACATTTGGAGCCCTCCTGGAATGCCCTCTAACATACTATAACCTCATTTAGCGGAGATTTTCACAAAAAAGTGAAATTTTCAAAAAGTCAGAAATTTTGCAAAAAACGACTAAGTATGAAGGACTCATCGGGTGAAACGCTCTGGAACTGAAATCGGATGCGCTTACAGACATGCTCCCCTCTCTGGAAGTCTGAGACATGTGTGAAAATTTTCTAAGTCCAGAAAAAAATTTTTTTTCAACTTTTTTTCAAATTTCCCCCCAAGGTATATATATTTTACCCACACATTTGGAGCCCTCCTGGGATGCCCTCTAACATACTATAACCTCATTTAGCAGAGATTTTCACAAAAAAAGTGAAATTTTCAAAAAGTCAGAAATTTTGCAAAAAATGACTAAGTATGAAGGACTCATCGGGTGAATCTCTTTGGAACTGAAATCGGATGCGCGCACTGACATGCTCCCCTCTCTGGAAGTCTGAGACATGTGTGAAAATTTTCTAAGTCCAGAAAAAAAAATTTTTTCAACTTTTTTTCAAATTTCCCCCCAAGGGATATGTATTTTACCCACACATTTGGATCCCTCCTGGGATGCCCTCTAACATACTATAACCTCATTTAGCGGAGATTTTCACAAAAAAGTGAAATTTTCAAAAAGTTAAATTTTTTCCAAAAAACGACTAAGTATGAAGGACTCATCGGGTGAAACGCTCTGGAACTGAAATCGGATGTGCGCACTGACATGCTCCCCTCTCTGGAAGTCTGAGACATGTGTGAAAATTTTCTAAGTCCAGAAAAAAAAATTTTTTCAACTTTTTTTCAAATTTCCCCCCAAGGGATATATATTTTACCCACACATTTGGAGCCCTCCTGGGATGCCCTCTAACATACTATAACCTCATTTAGCGGAGATTTTCACAAAAAAGTGAAATTTTCAAAAAGTTTAATTTTTTTCAAAAAACGACTAAGTATGAAGGACTCATCGGGTGAAACGCTCTGGAACTGAAATCGGATGCGCTTACAGACATGTTCCCTCTCTGGAAGTCTGAGACATGTGTGAAAATTTTCTAAGTCCAGAAAAAAAATTTTTTCAACTTTTTTCAAATTTCCCCCCAAGGGATACATATTTTACCCACACATTTGGAGCCCTCCTGCGATGCCCTCTAACATACTATAACCTCATTTAGCGGAGATTTTCACAAAAAAGTGAAATTTTCAAAAAGTCAGAAATTTTGCAAAAAACGACTAAGTATGAAGGACTCATCGGGTGAATTGCTCTGGAACTGAAATCGGATGCGCGCACTGACATGCTCCCCTCTCTGGAAGTCTGAGACATGTGTGAAAATTTTCTAAGTCCAGAAAAAAAAAATTTTTCAACTTTTTTTCAAATTTCCCCCCAAGGGATATATATTTTACCCACACATTTGGAGCCCTCCTGGGATGCCCTCTAACATACTATAACCTCATTTAGCGGAGATTTTCACAAAAAAGTGAAATTTTCAAAAAGTTACATTTTTTCCAAAAAACGACTAAGTATGAAGGACTCATCGGGTGAAACGCTCTGGAACTGAAATCGGATGCACTTACAGACATGCTCCCCTCTCTGGAAGTCTGAGACATGTGTGAAAATTTTCTAAGTCCAGAAAAAAAAAATTTTTCAACTTTTTTTCAAATGTCCCCCCAAGGGATATATATTTTACCCACACATTTGGAGCCCTCCTGGGATGCCCTCTAACATACTATAACCTCATTTAGCGGAAATTTTCACAAAAAAGTGAAATTTTCAAAAAGTCAGAAATTTTGCAAAAAATGACTAAGTATGAAGGACTCATCGGGTGAATCTCTTTGGAACTGAAATCGTATGCGCGCACTGACATGCTCCCCTCTCTGGAAGTCTGAGACATGTGTGAAAATTTTCTAAGTCCAGAAAAAAAAAATTTTTCAACTTTTTTTCAAATTTCCCCCCAAGGTATATATATTTTACCCACACATTTGGAGCCCTCCTGGAATGCCCTCTAACATACTATAACCTCATTTAGCGGAGATTTTCACAAAAAAGTGAAATTTTCAAAAATTCAGAAATTTTGCAAAAAACGACTAAATATGAAGGACTCATCGGGTGAAACGCTCTGGAACTGAAATCGGATGCGCTTACAGACATGCTCCCCTCTCTGGAAGTCTGAGACATGTGTGAAAATTTTCTAAGTCCAGAAAAAAAAAATTTTCAACTTTTTTTCAAATTTCCCCCCAAGGGATACATATTTTACCCACACATTTGGAGCCCTCCTGTGATGCCCTCTAACATACTATAACCTCATTTAGCGGAGATTTTCACAAAAAAGTGAAATTTTCAAAAAGTCAGAAATTTTGCAAAAAACGACTAAGTATGAAGGACTCATCGGGTGAATTGCTCTGGAACTGAAATCGGATGCGCGCACTGACATGCTCCCCTCTCTGGAAGTCTGAGACATGTGTGAAAATTTTCTAAGTCCAGAAAAAAAAAATTTTTCAACTTTTTTTCAAATTTCCCCCCAAGGGATATATATTTTACCCACACATTTGGAGCCCTCCTGGGATGCCCTCTAACATACTATAACCTCATTTAGCGGAGATTTTCACAAAAAAGTGAAATTTTCAAAAAGTTACATTTTTTCCAAAAAACGACTAAGTATGAAGGACTCATCGGGTGAAACGCTCTGGAACTGAAATCGGATGCACTTACAGACATGCTCCCCTCTCTGGAAGTCTGAGACATGTGTGAAAATTTTCTAAGTCCAGAAAAAAAAAATGTTTCAACTTTTTTTCAAATGTCCCCCCAAGGGATATATATTTTACCCACACATTTGGAGCCCTCCTGGGATGCCCTCTAACATACTATAACCTCATTTAGCAGAGATTTTCACAAAAAAAGTGAAATTTTCAAAAAGTCAGAAATTTTGCAAAAAATGACTAAGTATGAAGGACTCATCGGGTGAATCTCTTTGGAACTGAAATCGGATGCGCGCACTGACATGCTCCCCTCTCTGGAAGTCTGAGACATGTGTGAAAATTTTCTAAGTCCAGAAAAAAAAAATTTTTCAACTTTTTTTCAAATTTCCCCCCAAGGTATATATATTTTACCCACACATTTGGAGCCCTCCTGGAATGCCCTCTAACATACTATAACCTCATTTAGCGGAGATTTTCACAAAAAAGTGAAATTTTCAAAAATTCAGAAATTTTGCAAAAAACGACTAAATATGAAGGACTCATCGGGTGAAACGCTCTGGAACTGAAATCGGATGCGCTTACAGACATGCTCCCCTCTCTGGAAGTCTGAGACATGTGTGAAAATTTTCTAAGTCCAGAAAAAAAAAATTTTCAACTTTTTTTCAAATTTCCCCCCAAGGGATACATATTTTACCCACACATTTGGAGCCCTCCTGTGATGCCCTCTAACATACTATAACCTCATTTAGCGGAGATTTTCACAAAAAAGTGAAATTTTCAAAAAGTCAGAAATTTTGCAAAAAACGACTAAGTATGAAGGACTCATCGGGTGAATTGCTCTGGAACTGAAATCGGATGCGCGCACTGACATGCTCCCCTCTCTGGAAGTCTGAGACATGTGTGAAAATTTTCTAAGTCCAGAAAAAAAAAATTTTTCAACTTTTTTTCAAATTTCCCCCCAAGGGATATATATTTTACCCACACATTTGGAGCCCTCCTGGGATGCCCTCTAACATACTATAACCTCATTTAGCGGAGATTTTCACAAAAAAGTGAAATTTTCAAAAAGTTAAATTTTTTCCAAAAAACGACTAAGTATGAAGGACTCATCGGGTGAAACGCTCTGGAACTGAAATCGGATGTGCGCACTGACATGCTCCCCTCTCTGGAAGTCTGAGACATGTGTGAAAATTTTCTAAGTCCAGAAAAAAAAATTTTTTCAACTTTTTTTCAAATTTCCCCCCAAGGGATATATATTTTACCCACACATTTGGAGCCCTCCTGGGATGCCCTCTAACATACTATAACCTCATTTAGCGGAGATTTTCACAAAAAAGTGAAATTTTCAAAAAGTTTAATTTTTTTCAAAAAACGACTAAGTATGAAGGACTCATCGGGTGAAACGCTCTGGAACTGAAATCGGATGCGCTTACAGACATGTTCCCTCTCTGGAAGTCTGAGACATGTGTGAAAATTTTCTAAGTCCAGAAAAAAAAATTTTTCAACTTTTTTCAAATTTCCCCCCAAGGGATACATATTTTACCCACACATTTGGAGCCCTCCTGCGATGCCCTCTAACATACTATAACCTCATTTAGCGGAGATTTTCACAAAAAAGTGAAATTTTCAAAAAGTCAGAAATTTTGCAAAAAATGACTAAGTATGAAGGACTCATCGGGTGAATCTCTTTGGAACTGAAATCGTATGCGCGCACTGACATGCTCCCCTCTCTGGAAGTCTGAGACATGTGTGAAAATTTTCTAAGTCCAGAAAAAAAAAATTTTTCAACTTTTTTTCAAATTTCCCCCCAAGGTATATATATTTTACCCACACATTTGGAGCCCTCCTGGAATGCCCTCTAACATACTATAACCTCATTTAGCGGAGATTTTCACAAAAAAGTGAAATTTTCAAAAATTCAGAAATTTTGCAAAAAACGACTAAATATGAAGGACTCATCGGGTGAAACGCTCTGGAACTGAAATCGGATGCACTTACAGACATGCTCCCCTCTCTGGAAGTCTGAGACATGTGTGAAAATTTTCTAAGTCCAGAAAAAAAAAATTTTCAACTTTTTTTCAAATTTCCCCCCAAGGGATACATATTTTACCCACACATTTGGAGCCCTCCTGTGATGCCCTCTAACATACTATAACCTCATTTAGCGGAGATTTTCACAAAAAAGTGAAATTTTCAAAAAGTCAGAAATTTTGCAAAAAACGACTAAGTATGAAGGACTCATCGGGTGAATTGCTCTGGAACTGAAATCGGATGCGCGCACTGACATGCTCCCCTCTCTGGAAGTCTGAGACATGTGTGAAAATTTTCTAAGTCCAGAAAAAAAAAATTTTTCAACTTTTTTTCAAATTTCCCCCCAAGGGATATATATTTTACCCACACATTTGGAGCCCTCCTGGGATGCCCTCTAACATACTATAACCTCATTTAGCGGAGATTTTCACAAAAAAGTGAAATTTTCAAAAAGTTACATTTTTTCCAAAAAACGACTAAGTATGAAGGACTCATCGGGTGAAATGCTCTGGAACTGAAATCGGATGCACTTACAGACATGCTCCCCTCTCTGGAAGTCTGAGACATGTGTGAAAATTTTTTAAGTCCAGAAAAAAAAAATGTTTCAACTTTTTTTCAAATGTCCCCCCAAGGGATATATATTTTACCCACACATTTGGAGCCCTCCTGGGATGCCCTCTAACATACTATAACCTCATTTAGCAGAGATTTTCACAAAAAAAGTGAAATTTTCAAAAAGTCAGAAATTTTGCAAAAAATGACTAAGTATGAAGGACTCATCGGGTGAATCTCTTTGGAACTGAAATCGGATGCGCGCACTGACATGCTCCCCTCTCTGGAAGTCTGAGACATGTGTGAAAATTTTCTAAGTCCAGAAAAAAAAAATTTTTCAACTTTTTTTCAAATTTCCCCCCAAGGTATATATATTTTACCCACACATTTGGAGCCCTCCTGGAATGCCCTCTAACATACTATAACCTCATTTAGCGGAGATTTTCACAAAAAAGTGAAATTTTCAAAAATTCTGAAATTTTGCAAAAAACGACTAAATATGAAGGACTCATCGGGTGAAACGCTCTGGAACTGAAATCGGATGCGCTTACAGACATGCTCCCCTCTCTGGAAGTCTGAGACATGTGTGAAAATTTTCTAAGTCCAGAAAAAAAAAATTTTCAACTTTTTTTCAAATTTCCCCCCAAGGGATACATATTTTACCCACACATTTGGAGCCCTCCTGTGATGCCCTCTAACATACTATAACCTCATTTAGCGGAGATTTTCACAAAAAAGTGAAATTTTCAAAAAGTCAGAAATTTTGCAAAAAACGACTAAGTATGAAGGACTCATCGGGTGAATTGCTCTGGAACTGAAATCGGATGCGCGCACTGACATGCTCCCCTCTCTGGAAGTCTGAGACATGTGTGAAAATTTTCTAAGTCCAGAAAAAAAAAATTTTTCAACTTTTTTTCAAATTTCCCCCCAAGGGATATATATTTTACCCACACATTTGGAGCCCTCCTGGGATGCCCTCTAACATACTATAACCTCATTTAGCGGAGATTTTCACAAAAAAGTGAAATTTTCAAAAAGTTACATTTTTTCCAAAAAACGACTAAGTATGAAGGACTCATCGGGTGAAACGCTCTGGAACTGAAATCGGATGCACTTACAGACATGCTCCCCTCTCTGGAAGTCTGAGACATGTGTGAAAATTTTCTAAGTCCAGAAAAAAAAAATGTTTCAACTTTTTTTCAAATGTCCCCCCAAGGGATATATATTTTACCCACACATTTGGAGCCCTCCTGGGATGCCCTCTAACATACTATAACCTCATTTAGCAGAGATTTTCACAAAAAAAGTGAAATTTTCAAAAAGTCAGAAATTTTGCAAAAAATGACTAAGTATGAAGGACTCATCGGGTGAATCTCTTTGGAACTGAAATCGGATGCGCGCACTGACATGCTCCCCTCTCTGGAAGTCTGAGACATGTGTGAAAATTTTCTAAGTCCAGAAAAAAAAATTTTTTCAACTTTTTTTCAAATTTCCCCCCAAGGGATATGTATTTTACCCACACATTTGGATCCCTCCTGGGATGCCCTCTAACATACTATAACCTCATTTAGCGGAGATTTTCACAAAAAAGTGAAATTTTCAAAAAGTTAAATTTTTTCCAAAAAACGACTAAGTATGAAGGACTCATCGGGTGAAACGCTCTGGAACTGAAATCGGATGTGCGCACTGACATGCTCCCCTCTCTGGAAGTCTGAGACATGTGTGAAAATTTTCTAAGTCCAGAAAAAAAAATTTTTTCAACTTTTTTTCAAATTTCCCCCCAAGGGATATATATTTTACCCACACATTTGGATCCCTCCTGGGATGCCCTCTAACATACTATAACCTCATTTAGCGGAGATTTTCACAAAAAAGTGAAATTTTCAAAAAGTTTAATTTTTTCCAAAAAACGACTAAGTATGAAGGACTCATCGGGTGAAACGCTCTGGAACTGAAATCGGATGCGCTTACAGACATGTTCCCTCTCTGGAAGTCTGAGACATGTGTGAAAATTTTCTAAGTCCAGAAAAAAAAAATTTTCAACTTTTTTCAAATTTCCCCCCAAGGGATACATATTTTACCCACACATTTGGAGCCCTCCTGCGATGCCCTCTAACATACTATAACCTCATTTAGCGGAGATTTTCACAAAAAAGTGAAATTTTCAAAAAGTTACATTTTTTCCAAAAAACGACTAAGTATGAAGGACTCATCGGGTGAAACGCTCTGGAACTGAAATCGGATGCACTTACAGACATGCTCCCCTCTCTGGAAGTCTGAGACATGTGTAAAAATTTTCTAAGTCCAGAAAAAAAAAAATTTTCAACTTTTTTTCAAATGTCCCCCCAAGGGATATATATTTTACCCACACATTTGGAGCCCTCCTGGGATGCCCTCTAACATACTATAACCTCATTTAGCGGAAATTTTCACAAAAAAGTGAAATTTTCAAAAAGTCAGAAATTTTGCAAAAAATGACTAAGTATGAAGGACTCATCGGGTGAATCTCTTTGGAACTGAAATCGTATGCGCGCACTGACATGCTCCCCTCTCTGGAAGTCTGAGACATGTGTGAAAATTTTCTAAGTCCAGAAAAAAAAAATTTTTCAACTTTTTTTCAAATTTCCCCCCAAGGTATATATATTTTACCCACACATTTGGAGCCCTCCTGGAATGCCCTCTAACATACTATAACCTCATTTAGCGGAGATTTTCACAAAAAAGTGAAATTTTCAAAAATTCAGAAATTTTGCAAAAAACGACTAAATATGAAGGACTCATCGGGTGAAACGCTCTGGAACTGAAATCGGATGCGCTTACAGACATGCTCCCCTCTCTGGAAGTCTGAGACATGTGTGAAAATTTTCTAAGTCCAGAAAAAAAAATTTTTCAACTTTTTTTCAAATTTCCCCCAAGGGATACATATTTTACCCACACATTTGGAGCCCTCCTGTGATGCCCTCTAACATACTATAACCTCATTTAGCGGAGATTTTCACAAAAAAGTGAAATTTTCAAAAAGTCAGAAATTTTGCAAAAAACGACTAAGTATGAAGGACTCATCGGGTGAATTGCTCTGGAACTGAAATCGGATGCGCGCACTGACATGCTCCCCTCTCTGGAAGTCTGAGACATGTGTGAAAATTTTCTAAGTCCAGAAAAAAAAAATTTTTCAACTTTTTTTCAAATTTCCCCCCAAGGGATATATATTTTACCCACACATTTGGAGCCCTCCTGGGATGCCCTCTAACATACTATAACCTCATTTAGCGGAGATTTTCACAAAAAAGTGAAATTTTCAAAAAGTTACATTTTTTCCAAAAAACGACTAAGTATGAAGGACTCATCGGGTGAAACGCTCTGGAACTGAAATCGGATGCACTTACAGACATGCTCCCCTCTCTGGAAGTCTGAGACATGTGTGAAAATTTTCTAAGTCCAGAAAAAAAAAATTTTTCAACTTTTTTTCAAATGTCCCCCCAAGGGATATATATTTTACCCACACATTTGGAGCCCTCCTGGGATGCCCTCTAACATACTATAACCTCATTTAGCGGAAATTTTCACAAAAAAGTGAAATTTTCAAAAAGTCAGAAATTTTGCAAAAAATGACTAAGTATGAAGGACTCATCGGGTGAATCTCTTTGGAACTGAAATCGTATGCGCGCACTGACATGCTCCCCTCTCTGGAAGTCTGAGACATGTGTGAAAATTTTCTAAGTCCGGAAAAAAAAAATTTTTCAACTTTTTTTCAAATTTCCCCCCAAGGTATATATATTTTACCCACACATTTGGAGCCCTCCTGGAATGCCCTCTAACATACTATAACCTCATTTAGCGGAGATTTTCACAAAAAAGTGAAATTTTCAAAAATTCAGAAATTTTGCAAAAAACGACTAAATATGAAGGACTCATCGGGTGAAACGCTCTGGAACTGAAATCGGATGCGCTTACAGACATGCTCCCCTCTCTGGAAGTCTGAGACATGTGTGAAAATTTTCTAAGTCCAGAAAAAAAAAATTTTCAACTTTTTTTCAAATTTCCCCCCAAGGGATACATATTTTACCCACACATTTGGAGCCCTCCTGTGATGCCCTCTAACATACTATAACCTCATTTAGCGGAGATTTTCACAAAAAAGTGAAATTTTCAAAAAGTCAGAAATTTTGCAAAAAACGACTAAGTATGAAGGACTCATCGGGTGAATTGCTCTGGAACTGAAATCGGATGCGCGCACTGACATGCTCCCCTCTCTGGAAGTCTGAGACATGTGTGAAAATTTTCTAAGTCCAGAAAAAAAAAATTTTTCAACTTTTTTTCAAATTTCCCCCCAAGGGATATATATTTTACCCACACATTTGGAGCCCTCCTGGGATGCCCTCTAACATACTATAACCTCATTTAGCGGAGATTTTCACAAAAAAGTGAAATTTTCAAAAAGTTACATTTTTTCCAAAAAACGACTAAGTATGAAGGACTCATCGGGTGTAACGCTCTGGAACTGAAATCGGATGCACTTACAGACATGCTCCCCTCTCTGGAAGTCTGAGACATGTGTGAAAATTTTCTAAGTCCAGAAAAAAAAAATTTTTCAACTTTTTTTCAAATGTCCCCCCAAGGGATATATATTTTACCCACACATTTGGAGCCCTCCTGGGATGCCCTCTAACATACTATAACCTCATTTAGCGGAAATTTTCACAAAAAAGTGAAATTTTCAAAAAGTCAGAAATTTTGCAAAAAATGACTAAGTATGAAGGACTCATCGGGTGAATCTCTTTGGAACTGAAATCGTATGCGCGCACTGACATGCTCCCCTCTCTGGAAGTCTGAGACATGTGTGAAAATTTTCTAAGTCCAGAAAAAAAAAATTTTTCAACTTTTTTTCAAATTTCCCCCCAAGGTATATATATTTTACCCACACATTTGGAGCCCTCCTGGAATGCCCTCTAACATACTATAACCTCATTTAGCGGAGATTTTCACAAAAAAGTGAAATTTTCAAAAATTCAGAAATTTTGCAAAAAACGACTAAATATGAAGGACTCATCGGGTGAAACGCTCTGGAACTGAAATCGGATGCGCTTACAGACATGCTCCCCTCTCTGGAAGTCTGAGACATGTGTGAAAATTTTCTAAGTCCAGAAAAAAAAAATTTTCAACTTTTTTTCAAATTTCCCCCCAAGGGATACATATTTTACCCACACATTTGGAGCCCTCCTGTGATGCCCTCTAACATACTATAACCTCATTTAGCGGAGATTTTCACAAAAAAGTGAAATTTTCAAAAAGTCAGAAATTTTGCAAAAAACGACTAAGTATGAAGGACTCATCGGGTGAATTGCTCTGGAACTGAAATCGGATGCGCGCACTGACATGCTCCCCTCTCTGGAAGTCTGAGACATGTGTGAAAATTTTCTAAGTCCAGAAAAAAAAAATTTTTCAACTTTTTTTCAAATTTCCCCCCAAGGGATTTATATTTTACCCACACATTTGGAGCCCTCCTGGGATGCCCTCTAACATACTATAACCTCATTTAGCGGAGATTTTCACAAAAAAGTGAAATTTTCAAAAAGTTACATTTTTTCCAAAAAACGACTAAGTATGAAGGACTCATCGGGTGAAACGCTCTGGAACTGAAATCGGATGCACTTACAGACATGCTCCCCTCTCTGGAAGTCTGAGACATGTGTGAAAATTTTCTAAGTCCAGAAAAAAAAAATTTTTCAACTTTTTTTCAAATGTCCCCCCAAGGGATATATATTTTACCCACACATTTGGAGCCCTCCTGGGATGCCCTCTAACATACTATAACCTCATTTAGCGGAAATTTTCACAAAAAAGTGAAATTTTCAAAAAGTCAGAAATTTTGCAAAAAATGACTAAGTATGAAGGACTCATCGGGTGAATCTCTTTGGAACTGAAATCGTATGCGCGCACTGACATGCTCCCCTCTCTGGAAGTCTGAGACATGTGTGAAAATTTTCTAAGTCCAGAAAAAAAAAATTTTTCAACTTTTTTTCAAATTTCCCCCCAAGGTATATATATTTTACCCACACATTTGGAGCCCTCCTGGAATGCCCTCTAACATACTATAACCTCATTTAGCGGAGATTTTCACAAAAAAGTGAAATTTTCAAAAATTCTGAAATTTTGCAAAAAACGACTAAATATGAAGGACTCATCGGGTGAAACGCTCTGGAACTGAAATCGGATGCGCTTACAGACATGCTCCCCTCTCTGGAAGTCTGAGACATGTGTGAAAATTTTCTAAGTCCAGAAAAAAAAAATTTTCAACTTTTTTTCAAATTTCCCCCCAAGGGATACATATTTTACTCACACATTTGGAGCCCTCCTGTGATGCCCTCTAACATACTATAACCTCATTTAGCGGAGATTTTCACAAAAAAGTGAAATTTTCAAAAAGTCAGAAATTTTGCAAAAAACGACTAAGTATGAAGGACTCATCGGGTGAAACGCTCTGGAACTGAAATCGGATTCACTTACAGACATGCTCCTCTCTCTAGAAGTCTGAGACATGTGTGAAAATTTTCTAAGTCCAGAAAAAAAAAATTTTTCAACTTTTTTTCAAATGTCCCCCCAAGGGATATATATTTTACCCACACATTTGGAGCCCTCCTGGGATGCCCTCTAACATACTATAACCTCATTTAGTGGAAATTTTCACAAAAAAGTGAAATTTTCAAAAAGTCAGAAATTTTGCAAAAAATGACTAAGTATGAAGGACTCATCGGGTGAATCTCTTTGGAACTGAAATCGTATGCGCGCACTGACATGCTCCCCTCTCTGGAAGTCTGAGACATGTGTGAAAATTTTCTAAGTCCAGAAAAAAAAAATTTTCAACTTTTTTTCAAATTTCCCCCCAAGGTATATATATTTTACCCACACATTTGGAGCCCTCCTGGGATGGCCTCTAACATACTATAACCTCATTTAGCGGAGATTTTCACAAAAAAGTGAAATTTTCAAAAATTCAGAAATTTTGCAAAAAACGACTAAATAT
Source organism: Phyllobates terribilis (assembly GCF_046119375.1). NCBI lineage: Eukaryota > Metazoa > Chordata > Amphibia > Anura > Dendrobatidae > Phyllobates > Phyllobates terribilis. The sequence goes on along the minus strand of NW_027363218.1, from coordinate 1,288,887 downwards.
GAAAGACTCATCGGGTGAAACGCTCTGGAACTGAAATCGGATGCGCTTACAGACATGCTCCCCTCTCTGGAAGTCTGAGACATGTGTGAAAATTTTCTAAGTCCAGAAAAAAAAATTTTTCAACTTTTTTTCAAATTTCCCCCCAAGGGATACATATTTTACCCACACATTTGGAGCCCTCCTGTGATGCCCTCTAACATACTATAACCTCATTTAGCGGAGATTTTCACAAAAAAGTGAAATTTTCAAAAAGTCAGAAATTTTGCAAAAAATGACTAAGTATGAAGGACTCATCGGGTGAATTGCTCTGGAACTGAAATCGGATGCGCGCACTGACATGCTCCCCTCTCTGGAAGTCTGAGACATGTGTGAAAATTTTCTAAGTCCAGAAAAAAAAAATTTTTCAACTTTTTTTCAAATTTACCCCCAAGGGATATATATTTTACCCACACATTTGGAGCCCTCCTGGGATGCCCTCTAACATACTATAACCTCATTTAGCGGAGATTTTCACAAACAAGTGAAATTTTCACTAAAAGTTACATTTTTTCCAAAAAACGACTAAGTATGAAGGACTCATCGGGTGAAACGCTCTGGAACTGAAATCGGATGCACTTACAGACATGCTCCCCTCTCTGGAAGTCTGAGACATGTGTGAAAATTTTCTAAGTCCAGAAAAAAAAATTTTTTCAACTTTTTTTCAAATGTCCCCCCAAGGGATATATATTTTACCCACACATTTGGAGCCCTCCTGGGATGCCCTCTAACATACTATAACCTCATTTAGCGGAAATTTTCACAAAAAAGTGAAATTTTCAAAAAGTCAGAAATTTTGCAAAAAATGACTAAGTATGAAGGACTCATCGGGTGAATCTCTTTGGAACTGAAATCGGATGCGCGCACTGACATGCTCCCCTCTCTGGAAGTCTGAGACATGTGTGAAAATTTTCTAAGTCCAGAAAAAAAAAATTTTTCAACTTTTTTTCAAATTTCCCCCCAAGGTATATATATTTTACCCACACATTTGGAGCCCTCCTGGAATGCCCTCTAACATACTATAACCTCATTTAGCGGAGATTTTCACAAAAAAGTGAAATTTTCAAAAATTCAGAAATTTTGCAAAAAACGACTAAATATGAAGGACTCATCGGGTGAAACGCTCTGGAACTGAAATCGGATGCGCTTACAGACATGCTCCCCTCTCTGGAAGTCTCAGACATGTGTGAAAATTTTCTAAGTCCAGAAAAAAAAATTTTAAACTTTTTTTCAAATTTCCCCCCAAGGGATACATATTTTACCCACACATTTGGAGCCCTCCTGTGATGCCCTCTAACATACTATAACCTCATTTAGCGGAGATTTTCACAAAAAAGTGAAATTTTCAAAAAGTCAGAAATTTTGCAAAAAACGACTAAGTATGAAGGACTCATCGGGTGAATTGCTCTGGAACTGAAATCGGATGCGCGCACTGACATGCTCCCCTCTCTGGAAGTCTGAGACATGTGTGAAAATTTTCTAAGTCCAGAAAAAAAAAATTTTTCAACTTTTTTTCAAATTTCCCCCCAAGGGATATATATTTTACCCACACATTTGGAGCCCTCCTGGGATGCCCTCTAACATACTATAACCTCATTTAGCGGAGATTTTCACAAAAAAGTGAAATTTTCAAAAAGTTACATTTTTTCCAAAAAACGACTAAGTATGAAGGACTCATCGGGTGAAACGCTCTGGAACTGAAATCGGATGCACTTACAGACATGCTCCCCTCTCTGGAAGTCTGAGACATGTGTGAAAATTTTCTAAGTCCAGAAAAAAAAAATTTTTCAACTTTTTTTCAAATGTCCCCCCAAGGGATATATATTTTACCCACACATTTGGAGCCCTCCTGGGATGCCCTCTAACATACTATAACCTCATTTAGCGGAAATTTTCACAAAAAAGTGAAATTTTCAAAAAGTCAGAAATTTTGCAAAAAATGACTAAGTATGAAGGACTCATCGGGTGAATCTCTTTGGAACTGAAATCGTATGCGCGCACTGACATGCTCCCCTCTCTGGAAGTCTGAGACATGTGTGAAAATTTTCTAAGTCCAGAAAAAAAAAATTTTTCAACTTTTTTTCAAATTTCCCCCCAAGGTATATATATTTTACCCACACATTTGGAGCCCTCCTGGAATGCCCTCTAACATACTATAACCTCATTTAGCGGAGATTTTCACAAAAAAGTGAAATTTTCAAAAATTCAGAAATTTTGCAAAAAACGACTAAATATGAAGGACTCATCGGGTGAAACGCTCTGGAACTGAAATCGGATGCGCTTACAGACATGCTCCCCTCTCTGGAAGTCTGAGACATGTGTGAAAATTTTCTAAGTCCAGAAAAAAAAAATTTTCAACTTTTTTTCAAATTTCCCCCCAAGGGATACATATTTTACTCACACATTTGGAGCCCTCCTGTGATGCCCTCTAACATACTATAACCTCATTTAGCGGAGATTTTCACAAAAAAGTGAAATTTTCAAAAAGTCAGAAATTTTGCAAAAACGACTAAGTATGAAGGACTCATCGGGTGAAACGCTCTGGAACTGAAATCGGATGCACTTACAGACATGCTCCTCTCTCTAGAAGTCTGAGACATGTGTGAAAATTTTCTAAGTCCAGAAAAAAAAAAATTTTCAACTTTTTTTCAAATGTCCCCCCAAGGGATATATATTTTACCCACACATTTGGAGCCCTCCTGGGATGCCCTCTAACATACTATAACCTCATTTAGTGGAAATTTTCACAAAAAAGTGAAATTTTCAAAAAGTCAGAAATTTTGCAAAAAATGACTAAGTATGAAGGACTCATCGGGTGAATCTCTTTGGAACTGAAATCGTATGCGCGCACTGACATGCTCCCCTCTCTGGAAGTCTGAGACATGTGTGAAAATTTTCTAAGTCCAGAAAAAAAAAATTTTCAACTTTTTTTCAAATTTCCCCCCAAGGTATATATATTTTACCCACACATTTGGAGCCCTCCTGGGATGGCCTCTAACATACTATAACCTCATTTAGCGGAGATTTTCACAAAAAAGTGAAATTTTCAAAAATTCAGAAATTTTGCAAAAAACGACTAAATATGAAAGACTCATCGGGTGAAACGCTCTGGAACTGAAATCGGATGCGCTTACAGACATGCTCCCCTCTCTGGAAGTCTGAGACATGTGTGAAAATTTTCTAAGTCCAGAAAAAAAAATTTTTCAACTTTTTTTCAAATTTCCCCCCAAGGGATACATATTTTACCCACACATTTGGAGCCCTCCTGTGATGCCCTCTAACATACTATAACCTCATTTAGCGGAGATTTTCACAAAAAAGTGAAATTTTCAAAAAGTCAGAAATTTTGCAAAAAATGACTAAGTATGAAGGACTCATCGGGTGAATTGCTCTGGAACTGAAATCGGATGCGCGCACTGACATGCTCCCCTCTCTGGAAGTCTGAGACATGTGTGAAAATTTTCTAAGTCCAGAAAAAAAAAATTTTTCAACTTTTTTTCAAATTTACCCCCAAGGGATATATATTTTACCCACACATTTGGAGCCCTCCTGGGATGCCCTCTAACATACTATAACCTCATTTAGCGGAGATTTTCACAAACAAGTGAAATTTTCACTAAAAGTTACATTTTTTCCAAAAAACGACTAAGTATGAAGGACTCATCGGGTGAAACGCTCTGGAACTGAAATCGGATGCACTTACAGACATGCTCCCCTCTCTGGAAGTCTGAGACATGTGTGAAAATTTTCTAAGTCCAGAAAAAAAAATTTTTTCAACTTTTTTTCAAATGTCCCCCCAAGGGATATATATTTTACCCACACATTTGGAGCCCTCCTGGGATGCCCTCTAACATACTATAACCTCATTTAGCGGAAATTTTCACAAAAAAGTGAAATTTTCAAAAAGTCAGAAATTTTGCAAAAAATGACTAAGTATGAAGGACTCATCGGGTGAATCTCTTTGGAACTGAAATCGGATGCGCGCACTGACATGCTCCCCTCTCTGGAAGTCTGAGACATGTGTGAAAATTTTCTAAGTCCAGAAAAAAAAAATTTTTCAACTTTTTTTCAAATTTCCCCCCAAGGTATATATATTTTACCCACACATTTGGAGCCCTCCTGGAATGCCCTCTAACATACTATAACCTCATTTAGCGGAGATTTTCACAAAAAAGTGAAATTTTCAAAAATTCAGAAATTTTGCAAAAAACGACTAAATATGAAGGACTCATCGGGTGAAACGCTCTGGAACTGAAATCGGATGCGCTTACAGACATGCTCCCCTCTCTGGAAGTCTCAGACATGTGTGAAAATTTTCTAAGTCCAGAAAAAAAAAGTTTTAAACTTTTTTTCAAATTTCCCCCCAAGGGATACATATTTTACCCACACATTTGGAGCCCTCCTGTGATGCCCTCTAACATACTATAACCTCATTTAGCGGAGATTTTCACAAAAAAGTGAAATTTTCAAAAAGTCAGAAATTTTGCAAAAAACGACTAAGTATGAAGGACTCATCGGGTGAATTGCTCTGGAACTGAAATCGGATGCGCGCACTGACATGCTCCCCTCTCTGGAAGTCTGAGACATGTGTGAAAATTTTCTAAGTCCAGAAAAAAAAAATTTTTCAACTTTTTTTCAAATTTCCCCCCAAGGGATATATATTTTACCCACACATTTGGAGCCCTCCTGGGATGCCCTCTAACATACTATAACCTCATTTAGCGGAGATTTTCACAAAAAAGTGAAATTTTCAAAAAGTTACATTTTTTCCAAAAAACGACTAAGTATGAAGGACTCATCGGGTGAAACGCTCTGGAACTGAAATCGGATGCACTTACAGACATGCTCCCCTCTCTGGAAGTCTGAGACATGTGTGAAAATTTTCTAAGTCCAGAAAAAAAAAATTTTTCAACTTTTTTTCAAATGTCCCCCCAAGGGATATATATTTTACCCACACATTTGGAGCCCTCCTGGGATGCCCTCTAACATACTATAACCTCATTTAGCGGAAATTTTCACAAAAAAGTGAAATTTTCAAAAAGTCAGAAATTTTGCAAAAAATGACTAAGTATGAAGGACTCATCGGGTGAATCTCTTTGGAACTGAAATCGTATGCGCGCACTGACATGCTCCCCTCTCTGGAAGTCTGAGACATGTGTGAAAATTTTCTAAGTCCAGAAAAAAAAAATTTTTCAACTTTTTTTCAAATTTCCCCCCAAGGTATATATATTTTACCCACACATTTGGAGCCCTCCTGGAATGCCCTCTAACATACTATAACCTCATTTAGCGGAGATTTTCACAAAAAAGTGAAATTTTCAAAAATTCAGAAATTTTGCAAAAAACGACTAAATATGAAGGACTCATCGGGTGAAACGCTCTGGAACTGAAATCGGATGCGCTTACAGACATGCTCCCCTCTCTGGAAGTCTGAGACATGTGTGAAAATTTTCTAAGTCCAGAAAAAAAAAATTTTCAACTTTTTTTCAAATTTCCCCCCAAGGGATACATATTTTACTCACACATTTGGAGCCCTCCTGTGATGCCCTCTAACATACTATAACCTCATTTAGCGGAGATTTTCACAAAAAAGTGAAATTTTCAAAAAGTCAGAAATTTTGCAAAAACGACTAAGTATGAAGGACTCATCGGGTGAAACGCTCTGGAACTGAAATCGGATGCACTTACAGACATGCTCCTCTCTCTAGAAGTCTGAGACATGTGTGAAAATTTTCTAAGTCCAGAAAAAAAAAATTTTTCAACTTTTTTTCAAATGTCCCCCCAAGGGATATATATTTTACCCACACATTTGGAGCCCTCCTGGGATGCCCTCTAACATACTATAACCTCATTTAGTGGAAATTTTCACAAAAAAGTGAAATTTTCAAAAAGTCAGAAATTTTGCAAAAAATGACTAAGTATGAAGGACTCATCGGGTGAATCTCTTTGGAACTGAAATCGTATGCGCGCACTGACATGCTCCCCTCTCTGGAAGTCTGAGACATGTGTGAAAATTTTCTAAGTCCAGAAAAAAAAAATTTTCAACTTTTTTTCAAATTTCCCCCCAAGGTATATATATTTTACCCACACATTTGGAGCCCTCCTGGGATGCCCTCTAACATACTATAACCTCATTTAGCGGAAATTTTCACAAAAAAGTGAAATTTTCAAAAAGTCAGAAATTTTGCAAAAAATGACTAAGTATGAAGGACTCATCGGGTGAATCTCTTTGGAACTGAAATCGTATGCGCGCACTGACATGCTCCCCTCTCTGGAAGTCTGAGACATGTGTGAAAATTTTCTAAGTCCAGAAAAAAAAAATTTTTCAACTTTTTTTCAAATTTCCCCCCAAGGTATATATATTTTACCCACACATTTGGAGCCCTCCTGGAATGCCCTCTAACATACTATAACCTCATTTAGCGGAGATTTTCACAAAAAAGTGAAATTTTCAAAAATTCAGAAATTTTGCAAAAAACGACTAAATATGAAGGACTCATTGGGTGAAACGCTCTGGAACTGAAATCGGATGCGCTTACAGACATGCTCCCCTCTCTGGAAGTCTGAGACATGTGTGAAAATTTTCTAAGTCCAGAAAAAAAAAATTTTCAACTTTTTTTCAAATTTCCCCCCAAGGGATACATATTTTACTCACACATTTGGAGCCCTCCTGTGATGCCCTCTAACATACTATAACCTCATTTAGCGGAGATTTTCACAAAAAAGTGAAATTTTCAAAAAGTCAGAAATTTTGCAAAAAACGACTAAGTATGAAGGACTCATCGGGTGAAACGCTCTGGAACTGAAATCGGATTCACTTACAGACATGCTCCTCTCTCTAGAAGTCTGAGACATGTGTGAAAATTTTCTAAGTCCAGAAAAAAAAAATTTTTCAACTTTTTTTCAAATGTCCCCCCAAGGGATATATATTTTACCCACACATTTGGAGCCCTCCTGGGATGCCCTCTAACATACTATAACCTCATTTAGTGGAAATTTTCACAAAAAAGTGAAATTTTCAAAAAGTCAGAAATTTTGCAAAAAATGACTAAGTATGAAGGACTCATCAGGTGAATCTCTTTGGAACTGAAATCGTATGCGCGCACTGACATGCTCCCCTCTCTGGAAGTCTGAGACATGTGTGAAAATTTTCTAAGTCCAGAAAAAAAAAATTTTCAACTTTTTTTCAAATTTCCCCCCAAGGTATATATATTTTACCCACACATTTGGAGCCCTCCTGGGATGGCCTCTAACATACTATAACCTCATTTAGCGGAGATTTTCACAAAAAAGTGAAATTTTCAAAAATTCAGAAATTTTGCAAAAAACGACTAAATATGAAAGACTCATCGGGTGAAACGCTCTGGAACTGAAATCGGATGCGCTTACAGACATGCTCCCCTCTCTGGAAGTCTGAGACATGTGTGAAAATTTTCTAAGTCCAGAAAAAAAAATTTTTCAACTTTTTTTCAAATTTCCCCCCAAGGGATACATATTTTACCCACACATTTGGAGCCCTCCTGTGATGCCCTCTAACATACTATAACCTCATTTAGCGGAGATTTTCACAAAAAAGTGAAATTTTCAAAAAGTCAGAAATTTTGCAAAAAATGACTAAGTATGAAGGACTCATCGGGTGAATTGCTCTGGAACTGAAATCGGATGCGCGCACTGACATGCTCCCCTCTCTGGAAGTCTGAGACATGTGTGAAAATTTTCTAAGTCCAGAAAAAAAAAATTTTTCAACTTTTTTTCAAATTTACCCCCAAGGGATATATATTTTACCCACACATTTGGAGCCCTCCTGGGATGCCCTCTAACATACTATAACCTCATTTAGCGGAGATTTTCACAAACAAGTGAAATTTTCACTAAAAGTTACATTTTTTCCAAAAAACGACTAAGTATGAAGGACTCATCGGGTGAAACGCTCTGGAACTGAAATCGGATGCACTTACAGACATGCTCCCCTCTCTGGAAGTCTGAGACATGTGTGAAAATTTTCTAAGTCCAGAAAAAAAAATTTTTTCAACTTTTTTTCAAATGTCCCCCCAAGGGATATATATTTTACCCACACATTTGGAGCCCTCCTGGGATGCCCTCTAACATACTATAACCTCATTTAGCGGAAATTTTCACAAAAAAGTGAAATTTTCAAAAAGTCAGAAATTTTGCAAAAAATGACTAAGTATGAAGGACTCATCGGGTGAATCTCTTTGGAACTGAAATCGTATGCGCGCACTGACATGCTCCCCTCTCTGGAAGTCTGAGACATGTGTGAAAATTTTCTAAGTCCAGAAAAAAAAAAATTTTCAACTTTTTTTCAAATTTCCCCCCAAGGTATATATATTTTACCCACACATTTGGAGCCCTCCTGGAATGCCCTCTAACATACTATAACCTCATTTAGCGGAGATTTTCACAAAAAAGTGAAATTTTCAAAAATTCAGAAATTTTGCAAAAAACGACTAAATATGAAGGACTCATCGGGTGAAACGCTCTGGAACTGAAATCGGATGCGCTTACAGACATGCTCCCCTCTCTGGAAGTCTCAGACATGTGTGAAAATTTTCTAAGTCCAGAAAAAAAAAATTTTAAACTTTTTTTCAAATTTCCCCCCAAGGGATACATATTTTACCCACACATTTGGAGCCCTCCTGTGATGCCCTCTAACATACTATAACCTCATTTAGCGGAGATTTTCACAAAAAAGTGAAATTTTCAAAAAGTCAGAAATTTTGCAAAAAACGACTAAGTATGAAGGACTCATCGGGTGAATTGCTCTGGAACTGAAATCGGATGCGCGCACTGACATGCTCCCCTCTCTGGAAGTCTGAGACATGTGTGAAAATTTTCTAAGTCCAGAAAAAAAAAATTTTTCAACTTTTTTTCAAATTTCCCCCCAAGGGATATATATTTTACCCACACATTTGGAGCCCTCCTGGGATGCCCTCTAACATACTATAACCTCATTTAGCGGAGATTTTCACAAAAAAGTGAAATTTTCAAAAAGTTACATTTTTTCCAAAAAACGACTAAGTATGAAGGACTCATCGGGTGAAACGCTCTGGAACTGAAATCGGATGCACTTACAGACATGCTCCCCTCTCTGGAAGTCTGAGACATGTGTGAAAATTTTCTAAGTCCAGAAAAAAAAAATTTTTCAACTTTTTTTCAAATGTCCCCCCAAGGGATATATATTTTACCCACACATTTGGAGCCCTCCTGGGATGCCCTCTAACATACTATAACCTCATTTAGCGGAAATTTTCACAAAAAAGTGAAATTTTCAAAAAGTCAGAAATTTTGCAAAAAATGACTAAGTATGAAGGACTCATCGGGTGAATCTCTTTGGAACTGAAATCGTATGCGCGCACTGACATGCTCCCCTCTCTGGAAGTCTGAGACATGTGTGAAAATTTTCTAAGTCCAGAAAAAAAAAATTTTTCAACTTTTTTTCAAATTTCCCCCCAAGGTATATATATTTTACCCACACATTTGGAGCCCTCCTGGAATGCCCTCTAACATACTATAACCTCATTTAGCGGAGATTTTCACAAAAAAGTGAAATTTTCAAAAATTCAGAAATTTTGCAAAAAACGACTAAATATGAAGGACTCATCGGGTGAAACGCTCTGGAACTGAAATCGGATGCGCTTACAGACATGCTCCCCTCTCTGGAAGTCTGAGACATGTGTGAAAATTTTCTAAGTCCAGAAAAAAAAAATTTTCAACTTTTTTTCAAATTTCCCCCCAAGGGATACATATTTTACTCACACATTTGGAGCCCTCCTGTGATGCCCTCTAACATACTATAACCTCATTTAGCGGAGATTTTCACAAAAAAGTGAAATTTTCAAAAAGTCAGAAATTTTGCAAAAACGACTAAGTATGAAGGACTCATCGGGTGAAACGCTCTGGAACTGAAATCGGATGCACTTACAGACATGCTCCTCTCTCTAGAAGTCTGAGACATGTGTGAAAATTTTCTAAGTCCAGAAAAAAAAAAATTTTCAACTTTTTTTCAAATGTCCCCCCAAGGGATATATATTTTACCCACACATTTGGAGCCCTCCTGGGATGCCCTCTAACATACTATAACCTCATTTAGTGGAAATTTTCACAAAAAAGTGAAATTTTCAAAAAGTCAGAAATTTTGCAAAAAATGACTAAGTATGAAGGACTCATCGGGTGAATCTCTTTGGAACTGAAATCGTATGCGCGCACTGACATGCTCCCCTCTCTGGAAGTCTGAGACATGTGTGAAAATTTTCTAAGTCCAGAAAAAAAAAATTTTCAACTTTTTTTCAAATTTCCCCCCAAGGTATATATATTTTACCCACACATTTGGAGCCCTCCTGGGATGCCCTCTAACATACTATAACCTCATTTAGCGGAGATTTTCACAAAAAAGTGAAATTTTCAAAAATTCAGAAATTTTGCAAAAAACGACTAAATATGAAGGACTCATCGGGTGAAACGCTCTGGAACTGAAATCGGATGCGCTTACAGACATGCTCCCCTCTCTGGAAGTCTCAGACATGTGTGAAAATTTTCTAAGTCCAGAAAAAAAAAATTTTAAACTTTTTTTCAAATTTCCCCCCAAGGGATACATATTTTACCCACACATTTGGAGCCCTCCTGTGATGCCCTCTAACATACTATAACCTCATTTAGCGGAGATTTTCACAAAAAAGTGAAATTTTCAAAAAGTCAGAAATTTTGCAAAAAACGACTAAGTATGAAGGACTCATCGGGTGAATTGCTCTGGAACTGAAATCGGATGCGCGCACTGACATGCTCCCCTCTCTGGAAGTCTGAGACATGTGTGAAAATTTTCTAAGTCCAGAAAAAAAAAATTTTTCAACTTTTTTTCAAATTTCCCCCCAAGGGATATATATTTTACCCACACATTTGGAGCCCTCCTGGGATGCCCTCTAACATACTATAACCTCATTTAGCGGAGATTTTCACAAAAAAGTGAAATTTTCAAAAAGTTACATTTTTTCCAAAAAACGACTAAGTATGAAGGACTCATCGGGTGAAACGCTCTGGAACTGAAATCGGATGCACTTACAGACATGCTCCCCTCTCTGGAAGTCTGAGACATGTGTGAAAATTTTCTAAGTCCAGAAAAAAAAAATTTTTCAACTTTTTTTCAAATGTCCCCCCAAGGGATATATATTTTACCCACACATTTGGAGCCCTCCTGGGATGCCCTCTAACATACTATAACCTCATTTAGCGGAAATTTTCACAAAAAAGTGAAATTTTCAAAAAGTCAGAAATTTTGCAAAAAATGACTAAGTATGAAGGACTCATCGGGTGAATCTCTTTGGAACTGAAATCGTATGCGCGCACTGACATGCTCCCCTCTCTGGAAGTCTGAGACATGTGTGAAAATTTTCTAAGTCCAGAAAAAAAAAATTTTTCAACTTTTTTTCAAATTTCCCCCCAAGGTATATATATTTTACCCACACATTTGGAGCCCTCCTGGAATGCCCTCTAACATACTATAACCTCATTTAGCGGAGATTTTCACAAAAAAGTGAAATTTTCAAAAATTCAGAAATTTTGCAAAAAACGACTAAATATGAAGGACTCATCGGGTGAAACGCTCTGGAACTGAAATCGGATGCGCTTACAGACATGCTCCCCTCTCTGGAAGTCTGAGACATGTGTGAAAATTTTCTAAGTCCAGAAAAAAAAAATTTTCAACTTTTTTTCAAATTTCCCCCCAAGGGATACATATTTTACTCACACATTTGGAGCCCTCCTGTGATGCCCTCTAACATACTATAACCTCATTTAGCGGAGATTTTCACAAAAAAGTGAAATTTTCAAAAAGTCAGAAATTTTGCAAAAACGACTAAGTATGAAGGACTCATCGGGTGAAACGCTCTGGAACTGAAATCGGATGCACTTACAGACATGCTCCTCTCTCTAGAAGTCTGAGACATGTGTGAAAATTTTCTAAGTCCAGAAAAAAAAAATTTTTCAACTTTTTTTCAAATGTCCCCCCAAGGGATATATATTTTACCCACACATTTGGAGCCCTCCTGGGATGCCCTCTAACATACTATAACCTCATTTAGTGGAAATTTTCACAAAAAAGTGAAATTTTCAAAAAGTCAGAAATTTTGCAAAAAATGACTAAGTATGAAGGACTCATCGGGTGAATCTCTTTGGAACTGAAATCGTATGCGCGCACTGACATGCTCCCCTCTCTGGAAGTCTGAGACATGTGTGAAAATTTTCTAAGTCCAGAAAAAAAAAATTTTCAACTTTTTTTCAAATTTCCCCCCAAGGTATATATATTTTACCCACACATTTGGAGCCCTCCTGGGATGGCCTCTAACATACTATAACCTCATTTAGCGGAGATTTTCACAAAAAAGTGAAATTTTCAAAAAGTCAGAAATTTTGCAAAAAACGACTAAGTATGAAGGACTCATCGGGTGAATTGCTCTGGAACTGAAATCGGATGCGCGCACTGACATGCTCCCCTCTCTGGAAGTCTGAGACATGTGTGAAAATTTTCTAAGTCCAGAAAAAAAAAATTTTTTTCAACTTTTTTTCAAATTTCCCCCCAAGGGATATATATTTTACCCACACATTTGGAGCCCTCCTGGGATGCCCTCTAACATACTATAACCTCATTTAGCGGAGATTTTCACAAACAAGTGAAATTTTCACTAAAAGTTACATTTTTTCCAAAAAACGACTAAGTATGAAGGACTCATCGGGTGAAACGCTCTGGAACTGAAATCGGATGCACTTACAGACATGCTCCCCTCTCTGGAAGTCTGAGACATGTGTGAAAATTTTCTAAGTCCAGAAAAAAAAATTTTTTCAACTTTTTTTCAAATGTCCCCCCAAGGGATATATATTTTACCCACACATTTGGAGCCCTCCTGGGATGCCCTCTAACATACTATAACCTCATTTAGCGGAAATTTTCACAAAAAAGTGAAATTTTCAAAAAGTCAGAAATTTTGCAAAAAATGACTAAGTATGAAGGACTCATCGGGTGAATCTCTTTGGAACTGAAATCGTATGCGCGCACTGACATGCTCCCCTCTCTGGAAGTCTGAGACATGTGTGAAAATTTTCTAAGTCCAGAAAAAAAAAATTTTTCAACTTTTTTTCAAATTTCCCCCCAAGGTATATATATTTTACCCACACATTTGGAGCCCTCCTGGAATGCCCTCTAACATACTATAACCTCATTTAGCGGAGATTTTCACAAAAAAGTGAAATTTTCAAAAATTCAGAAATTTTGCAAAAAACGACTAAATATGAAGGACTCATCGGGTGAAACGCTCTGGAACTGAAATCGGATGCGCTTACAGACATGCTCCCCTCTCTGGAAGTCTGAGACATGTGTGAAAATTTTCTAAGTCCAGAAAAAAAAAATTTTCAACTTTTTTTCAAATTTCCCCCCAAGGGATACATATTTTACTCACACATTTGGAGCCCTCCTGTGATGCCCTCTAACATACTATAACCTCATTTAGCGGAGATTTTCACAAAAAAGTGAAATTTTCAAAAAGTCAGAAATTTTGCAAAAAACGACTAAGTATGAAGGACTCATCGGGTGAAACGCTCTGGAACTGAAATCGGATGCACTTACAGACATGCTCCTCTCTCTAGAAGTCTGAGACATGTGTGAAAATTTTCTAAGTCCAGAAAAAAAAAATTTTTCAACTTTTTTTCAAATGTCCCCCCAAGGGATATATATTTTACCCACACATTTGGAGCCCTCCTGGGATGCCCTCTAACATACTATAACCTCATTTAGTGGAAATTTTCACAAAAAAGTGAAATTTTCAAAAAGTCAGAAATTTTGCAAAAAATGACTAAGTATGAAGGACTCATCGGGTGAATCTCTTTGGAACTGAAATCGTATGCGCGCACTGACATGCTCCCCTCTCTGGAAGTCTGAGACATGTGTGAAAATTTTCTAAGTCCAGAAAAAAAAAATTTTCAACTTTTTTTCAAATTTCCCCCCAAGGTATATATATTTTACCCACACATTTGGAGCCCTCCTGGGATGGCCTCTAACATACTATAACCTCATTTAGCGGAGATTTTCACAAAAAAGTGAAATTTTCAAAAATTCAGAAATTTTGCAAAAAACGACTAAATATGAAAGACTCATCGGGGGAAACGCTCTGGAACTGAAATCGGATGCGCTTACAGACATGCTCCCCTCTCTGGAAGTCTGAGACATGTGTGAAAATTTTCTAAGTCCAGAAAAAAAAATTTTTCAACTTTTTTTCAAATTTCCCCCCAAGGGATACATATTTTACCCACACATTTGGAGCCCTCCTGTGATGCCCTCTAACATACTATAACCTCATTTAGCGGAGATTTTCACAAAAAAGTGAAATTTTCAAAAAGTCAGAAATTTTGCAAAAAACGACTAAGTATGAAGGACTCATCGGGTGAATTGCTCTGGAACTGAAATCGGATGCGCGCACTGACATGCTCCCCTCTCTGGAAGTCTGAGACATGTGTGAAAATTTTCTAAGTCCAGAAAAAAAAAATTTTTCAACTTTTTTTCAAATTTCCCCCCAAGGGATATATATTTTACCCACACATTTGGAGCCCTCCTGGGATGCCCTCTAACATACTATAACCTCATTTAGCGGAGATTTTCACAAAAAAGTGAAATTTTCAAAAAGTTACATTTTTTCCAAAAAACGACTAAGTATGAAGGACTCATCGGGTGAAACGCTCTGGAACTGAAATCGGATGCACTTACAGACATGCTCCCCTCTCTGGAAGTCTGAGACATGTGTGAAAATTTTCTAAGTCCAGAAAAAAAAAATTTTTCAACTTTTTTTCAAATTTCCCCCCAAGGTATATATATTTTACCCACACATTTGGAGCCCTCCTGGAATGCCCTCTAACATACTATAACCTCATTTAGCGGAGATTTTCACAAAAAAGTGAAATTTTCAAAAATTCAGAAATTTTGCAAAAAACGACTAAATATGAAGGACTCATCGGGTGAAACGCTCTGGAACTGAAATCGGATGCGCTTACAGACATGCTCCCCTCTCTGGAAGTCTGAGACATGTGTGAAAATTTTCTAAGTCCAGAAAAAAAAAATTTTCAACTTTTTTTCAAATTTCCCCCCAAGGGATACATATTTTACTCACACATTTGGAGCCCTCCTGTGATGCCCTCTAACATACTATAACCTCATTTAGCGGAGATTTTCACAAAAAAGTGAAATTTTCAAAAAGTCAGAAATTTTGCAAAAAACGACTAAGTATGAAGGACTCATCGGGTGAATCTCTTTGGAACTGAAATCGTATGCGCGCACTGACATGCTCCCCTCTCTGGAAGTCTGAGACATGTGTGAAAATTTTCTAAGTCCAGAAAAAAAAAATTTTCAACTTTTTTTCAAATTTCCCCCCAAGGTATATATATTTTACCCACACATTTGGAGCCCTCCTGGGATGGCCTCTAACATACTATAACCTCATTTAGCGGAGATTTTCACAAAAAAGTGAAATTTTCAAAAAGTTACATTTTTTCCAAAAAACGACTAAGTATGAAGGACTCATCGGGTGAAACGCTCTGGAACTGAAATCGGATGCACTTACAGACATGCTCCCCTCTCTGGAAGTCTGAGACATGTGTGAAAATTTTCTAAGTCCAGAAAAAAAAAAATTTTCAACTTTTTTTCAAATGTCCCCCCAAGGGATTTATATTTTACCCACACATTTGGAGCCCTCCTGGGATGCCCTCTAACATACTATAACCTCATTTAGCGGAGATTTTCACAAAAAAGTGAAATTTTCAAAAAGTTACATTTTTTCCAAAAAACGACTAAGTATGAAGGACTCATCGGGTGAAACGCTCTGGAACTGAAATCGGATGCGCTTACAGACATGCTCCCCTCTCTGGAAGTCTGAGACATGTGTGAACATTTTCTAAGTCCAGAAAAAAAAATTTTTCAACTTTTTTTCAAATTTCCCCCCAAGGGATACATATTTTACTCACACATTTGGAGCCCTCCTGTGATGCCCTCTAACATACTATAACCTCATTTAGCGGAGATTTTCACAAAAAAGTGAAATTTTCAAAAAGTCAGAAATTTTGCAAAAAACGACTAAGTATGAAGGACTCATCGGGTGAATTGCTCTGGAACTGAAATCGGATGCGCGCACTGACATGCTCCCCTCTCTGGAAGTCTGAGACATGTGTGAAAATTTTCTAAGTCCAGAAAAAAAAATTTTTTCAACTTTTTTTCAAATTTCCCGCCAAGGGATATATATTTTACCCCCACATTTGGAGCCCTCCTGGGATGCCCTCTAACATACTATAACCTCATTTAGCGGAGATTTTCACAAAAAATGTGAAATTTTCAAAAAGTCAGAAATTTTGCAAAAAACGACTAAGTATGAAGGACTCATCGGGTGAATTGCTCTGGAACTGAAATCGGATGCGCTTACAGACATGCTCCCCTCTCTGGAAGTCTGAGACATGTGTGAAAATTTTCTAAGTCCAGAAAAAAAAAATGTTCAACTTTTTTTCAAATTTCCCCCCAAGGGATATATATTTTACCCACACATTTGGAGCCCTCCTGCGATGCCCTCTAACACACTGTAACCTCATTTAGCGGAGATTTTCACAAAAAAGTGAAATTTTCAAAAAGTCAGAAATTTTGCAAAAAACGACTAAGTATGAAGGACTCATCGGGTGAATTGCTCTGGAACTGAAATCGGATGCGCGCACTGACATGCTCCCCTCTCTGGAAGTCTGAGACATGTGTGAAAATTTTCTAAGTCCAGAAAAAAAATTTTTTTCAACTTTTTTTCAAATTTCCCCCCAAGGTATATATATTTTACCCACACATTTGGAGCCCTCCTGGGATGCCCTCTAACATACTATAACCTCATTTAGCGGAGATTTTCACAAAAAAGTGAAATTTTCAAAAATTCAGAAATTTTGCAAAAAGCGACTAAGTATGAAGGACTCATCGGGTGAAACGCTCTGGAACTGAAATCGGATGCGCTTACAGACATGCTCCCCTCTCTGGAAGTCTGAGACATGTGTGAAAATTTTCTAAGTCCAGAAAAAAAAATTTTTTCAACTTTTTTTCAAATGTCCCCCCAAGGGATATATATTTTACCCCGACATTTGGAGCCCTCCTGGGATGCCCTCTAACATACTATAACTAGTGTTGAGCCACCCCCGTAGTGTTCGGGTTCGGTTCGGTTCGTCGAACACCGGGATGTTCGAGGAACTGTTCGTCGAACTGTTCGTCGAACACCTTAGAACACCGTCGAACACCGTTAAAACCAATGGCAGGCAAACAAAAACACATAGAAACACATAGAAAACACCTGCAAAGGTGTCCAAAAGCTGACAAACTGCTCAGAAGACACTCTCTTTAAAAAAGCCGGCCGGCAAATTCAGCAGCGGCATACACCGGTACCCGACAATTTAGACAAGAAGGAATAGAGCATCACACATAGATTAGATAGATAGAAACATGTCAGTCACACATATAAGAAGCACAGTGACAGTGTTGGTTACTGCACTTGTCATTTAGTGTAAAGGATTTATTAAAAAAAATATTAGTGTTTTCATGCACTGTCTCTTTAAAAAAGCCGGCCAGCAATTCAGCATCTGTACCCGACAATTTAGAACAGAAAGAATAGAGCTTCACACATAGATTAGATAGATAGAAACATGTCAGTCACATATATAATAAGTACAGTGATAGTGTTGCTTACTGTACTTGTCATTTAGTGTAAAGGATTTATTTAAAAAAATAATAGTGTTTTCATGCACTGTCTCTTTAAAAAAGCCGGCCGGCAATTCAGCAGCGGTACCCGACAATTTAGAACAGAAAGATAGAGCATCACACATAGATTAGATAGATAGAAACATGTCAGTCACATATATATGAAGTACAGTGATAGTGTTGGTTACTGTACTTGTCATTTAGTATTAAAATAAAGGATTTATTATTAAAAAAATTGGCGTGGGGTTCCCCTTAATTTTAGGCTCTAGCGGACGTTAAGCAGACGGCTGGGGCAGATGTTTGAAGCCTGGGAAGGGGGTAATACCCACGGAGCTTCCCAGGCTACTAATATCAGCCCCCAGCTGAATACATAGCCTTTACTAGCTATTAAAATGGGGGACCCCCCAAAAAAAATGACGTGGGGTCCCCCCTAATTTAATAGCTAGCAAAGGCTAGGCAGACAGCTGGGGGCTGATATTAATAGCCCAGGAAGG
This sequence comes from Phyllobates terribilis, assembly GCF_046119375.1. Lineage (NCBI taxonomy): Eukaryota > Metazoa > Chordata > Amphibia > Anura > Dendrobatidae > Phyllobates > Phyllobates terribilis. Next base: position 1,270,590 of record NW_027363218.1, on the reverse strand, counting down.
GAGCCATGAATATTGGCCCCCTCCCAGGCTAGAAACACCAGCCGTCAGCCGCCCCAGAAATGGCGCATTCATAGGATGCGCCAATTCTGGCACTTAGCCTCGCTCTTCCACGCTGCCCTGGTGCGGTGGCAGGGGGTAATAGGGTTGGGGTTGATGTCAGCTTATAATGCCAGCTGACATCAAGCCCAGGTTAGTAATGGAGAGGCGTCTATAAGACACCCCCATTACTAACCCCATAGTCAAAGTTAAAAAAAAACACAAACACCCAGAATAAAGTCCTTTAATTGAAATAAAGACACAATCCTTTATTGTTCTAAATTAAACCATACTTACCATCACGCCCATTCCAGCTGAAGCCAACGATCTCCTGCAATAAAAGAAAAATAATAAAGCAACCTCATCCTTACCTTTCCATGGTTCCCACGACAGCTTCAGCTCTGCTACATCGAGATGACAGGCTGGACCGCAGCAGAACGCTGCCATCCAGCCTGTCATCCCGCAGACACTGAGAAGCGCAGGCTTGCTTGCGCTGCTCAGCGTCTCTCTGTGACGACATCCAGATGAGCCGAGTTCATGTCCAATGAACTCGGCTCACCTCATGCACGTCACTGACAGCGTGGGAAAATTCTCACGCTGAAGCGCTGATTGCAGGAGAATTTTCCCACGCTGTCAGTGACGTGCAGGAGGTGAGCTGAGTTCATTGGACATGAGCTCACCTCATGCACATCACTGACAGCGTGGGAGAATTCTCCTGCACTCAGCACTTCAGCGTGAGAATTTTCCCACGCTGTCAGTGACGTGCATGAGGTGAGCCGAGTTCATTGGACATGACCTCGGCTCATCTGGATGCCGTCACAGCGAGACAGTGAGGAGCGCAAGCATGCCTGCGCTTCTCAGTGTCTGCGGGATGACAGACTGGATGGCAGCGTTCTGCTGCGGTCCAGCCAGTCATCTCGATGTAGCAGAGCTGAAGCTGTCGTGGGAACCATGGAAAGGTAAGGATGAGGTTGCTTTATTATTTTTCTTTTATTGCAGGAGATCGTTGGCTTCAGCTGGAATGGGTGTGATGGGAAGTATGGTTTAATTTAGAACAATAAAGAATTGTGTCTTTATTTCAATTAAAGGACTTTATTCTGGGTGTTGTGTTTTTTTTAAATACTTTACTAGAAATTCATGGCGGTCATGTCTAATACTGGCGTGACCCCATGAATTTTGGGCTTGGGGCCAGCTGATAATACCAAGCTGGCCCTAACCCCTTTATTACCCAGTGAGCCACCGCACCAGGGCCCTGGATGAGTTGGGTACAGCGCCAGAAGATGGCGCTTCTATGAACGCGCCATTTTCCGGGGTGGCTGCGGACTGCAATTTGCAGCGGGGGGGGCCCAGAAAGCTTGGGCCTCCCTACGCTGCAGATTCCAGCCCCCAGCTGCCTAGTTGTACCTGGCTGGACACAAAAATAGGGCGAAGCCCCACGTACTTTTTTTTTAATTATTTCATGAAATTCATGAAATAATTAAGAAAAAAAGGGCTTCCCTATATTGTTGTGTCCGGCCAGGTACAAATAGGCAGCTGGTGGTTGGGGGCAGCCCGTTCCTGCCTGCTGTACCTGGCTGGACACAAATATAGTGCGAAGCCCCACTTCAATTTTTTTTAATTATTTCATGAAATTCATGAAATAATTAAGAAAAAAAGGGCTTCCCTATATTGTTGTGTCCGGCCAGGTACAAATAGGCAGCTGGTGGATGGGGGCAGCCCGTTCCTGCCTGCTGTACCTGGCTGGACACAAATATAGTGCGAAGCCCCACTTCAATTTTTTTAAATTATTTCAGGAAATTCATGAAATAATTTAAAAAAAAATTGACGTGGGGCTTCGCACTATATTTGTGTCCAGCCAGGTACAGCAGGCAGGAACGGGCTGCCCCCAACCACCAGCTGCCTATTTGTACCTGGCCGGACACAACAATATAGGGAAGCCCTTTTTTTCTTAATTATTTCATGAAATAATTTAAAGAAAATTGACGTGGGGCTTCGCCCTGTTTTTGTGTCCAGCCAGGTACAACTAGGCAGCTGGGGGCTGGAATCCGCAGCGCAGGGAGGCCCAAGCTTTCTGGGCCACCCCCCGCTGCAAATTGCAGTCCGCAGCCACCCCGGAAAATGGCGCGTTCATAGAAGCGCCATCTTCTGGCGCTGTACCCAACTCATCCAGGGCCCTGATGCGGTGGCTCACTGGGTAATAAAGGGGTTAGGGCCAGCTTGGCATTATCAGCTGGCCCTAAGCCCGAAATTCATGGGGTCACGCCAATATTAGACATGACCACCATGAATTTCTAGTAAAGTATTTAAAAAAAACACAACACCCAGAAAAAAGTCCTTTAATTGAAATAAACACACAATTCTTTATTGTTCTAAATTAAACCATACTTACCATCACGCCCATTCCAGCTGAAGCCAACGATCTACTGAAATAAAAGAAAAATAATAAAGCAACATCATCCTTACCTTTCCATGGTTCCCAGGACCGGTCCAGCTCTGCTACATCGAGATGACAGGCTGGACCGCAGCAGAACGCTGCCATCCAGCCTCTCATCCCGCAGACACTGAGAAGCGCAGGCTTGCTTGCGCTCCACAGTGTCTCTCTGTGAGGGCATCCAGATGAGCCGAGTTCATGTCCAATGAACTCGGCTCACCTCATGCACGTCACTGACAGCGTGGGAAAATTCTCCTGCACTCAGCGCTTCAGCGTGGGAGAATTCTCACACTGAAGCGCTGAGTGCAGGAGAATTCTCCCACGCTGTCAGTGACGTGCAGGAGGTGAGCTGAGTTCATTGGACATGAGCTCACCTTATGCACGTCACTGACAGCGTGGGAGAATTCTCCTGCACTCAGCGCTTCAGCGTGGGAGAATTCTCACACTGAAGCGCTGAGTGCAGGAGAATTCTCCCACGCTGTCAGTGACGTGCAGGAGGTGAGCTGAGTTCATTGGACATGAGCTCACCTTATGCACGTCACTGACAGCGTGGGAGAATTCTCCTGCACTCACCGCTTCAGCGTGAGAATTTTCCCACGCTGTCAGTGACGTGCATGAGGTGAGCCGAGTTCATTGGACATGAACTCGGCTCATCTGGATGTCGTCACAGAGAGACGCTGAGCAGCGCAAGCAAGCCTGCGCTTCTCAGTGTCTGCGGGATGAGAGGCTGGATGGCAGCGTTCTGCTGCGGTCCAGCCTGTCATCTCGATGTAGCAGAGCTGAAGCTGTCGTGGGAACCATGGAAAGGTAAGGATGAGGTTGCTTTATTATTTTTCTTTTATTGCAGGAGATCGTTGGCTTCAGCTGGAATGGGCGTGGCGGTAAGTATGGTTTAATTTAGAACAATAAAGAATTGTGTCTTTATTTCAATTAAAGGACTTTATTCTGGGTGTTTGTGTTTTTTTTAACTTTGACTATGGGGTTAGTAATGGGGGTGTCTTATAGACGCCTCTCCATTACTAACCTGGGCTTGATGTCAGCTGGCATTATAAGCTGACATCAACCCCAACCCTATTACCCCCTGCCACCGCTCCAGGGCAGCGTGGAAGAGCGAGGCTAAGTGCCAGAATTGGCGCATCCTATGAATGCGCCATTTCTGGGGCGGCTGACGGCTGGTGTTTCTAGCCTGGGAGGGGGCCAATATTCATGGCTCCCTTCCTGGGCTATTAATATCAGCCCCCAGCTGTCTGCCTAGCCTTTGCTAGCTATTAAATTAGGGGGGACCCCACGTCATTTTTTTTGGGGTGTCCCCCATTTTAATAGCTAGTAAAGGCTATGTATTCAGCTGGGGGCTGATATTAGTAGCCTGGGAAGCTCCGTGGGTATTACCCCCTTCCCAGGCTTCAAACATCAGCCCCAGCCGTCTGCTTAACCTCCGCTAGAGCCTAAAATTAAGGGGAACCCCACGCCAATTTTTTTAATAATAAATCCTTTATTTTAATACTAAATGACAAGTACAGTAACCAACACTATCACTGTACTTCGTATATATGTGGCTGACATGTTTCTATCTATCTAATCTATGTGTGATGCTCTATTCTGTCTGTTATAAATTGTCGGGTACAGATGCTGAATTGCCGGCCGGCTTTTTTAAAGAGACGGTGCACGAAAACACTATTATTTTTTTTGATAAATCCTTTACGCTAAATGACAAGTACAGTAAGCAACACTGTCACTGTACTTCGTATATATGTGGCTGACATGTTTCTATCTATCTAATCTATGTGTGAAGCTCTATTCTGTCTGTTATAAATTGTCGGGTACCGCTGCTGAATTGCCGGCCGGCTTTCTTAAAGAGACGGTGCATGAAAACACTATTATTTTTTTTGATAAATCCTTTACGCTAAATGACAAGTACAGTAAGCAGCACTTTCACTGTACTTATTATATATCTGACTGACATGTTTATATCTATCTAATCTATGTGTGAAGCTCTATTCTTTCGGTTCTAAATTGTCGGGTACCGGTGTATGCCGCTGCTGAATTGCCGGCTTTTCATGTTTCACTGTTGGCACTGTTCCCATCGATTTGGGCAATCACTGTAATGCCACAACCACCATGGCTGTGGCATTACAGTGAGTGGCAGACAATCCCTGCATGATTGGTGCTCTAAATAGCGCCAGACATGCAGGACACGCTTTTGGTGCACGAACAGTTATCGAACATAACCTCGAACAGCCGAATTTTTTGCAAATCGTTCGGGTTCGTCGAACAACTCGAACACCGCCCAAAACAGCTCGAATTTGAGATTGGCGAACAGTTCTAGACGAACACCGCTCATCTCTAACTATAACCTCATTTAGCAGAGATTTTCACAAAAAAGTGAAATTTTCAAAAATTTAGAAATTTTGCAAAAAGTGACTAAGTATGAAGGACTCACCTTGTGAATCGCTCTGGAACTGAAATCGGATGCGTTTACAGACATGCTCCCCTCTCTGGAAGTCTGAGACATGTGTGAAAATTTTCTAAGTCCAGAAAAAAAAAATTTTTCAACTTTTTTTCAAATGTCCCCCCAAGGGATATATATTTTACCCACACATTTGGAGCCCTCCTGGGATGCCCTCTAACATACTATAACCTCATTTAGCGGAAATTTTCACAAAAAAGTGAAATTTTCAAAAATTCAGAAATTTTGCAAAAAACGACTAAATATGAAGGACTCATCGGGTGAAACGCTCTGGAACTGAAATCGGATGCGCTTACAGACATGCTCCCCTCTCTGGAAGTCTGAGACATGTGTGAAAATTTTCTAAGTCCAGAAAAAAAAATTTTTCAACTTTTTTTCAAATTTCCCCCCAAGGGATACATATTTTACTCACACATTTGGAGCCCTCCTGTGATGCCCTCTAACATACTATAACCTCATTTAGCGGAGATTTTCACAAAAAAGTGAAATTTTCAAAAAGTCAGAAATTTTGCAAAAAACGACTAAGTATGAAGGACTCATCGGGTGAATTGCTCTGGAACTGAAATCTGATGCGCGCACTGACATGCTCCCCTCTCTGGAAGTCTGAGACATGTGTGAAAATTTTCTAAGTCCAGAAAAAAAAATTTTTTCAACTTTTTTTCAAATTTCCCCCCAAGGGATATATATTTTACCCACACATTTGGAGCCCTCCTGGGATGCCCTCTAACATACTATAACCTCATTTAGCGGAGATTTTCACAAAAAAGTGAAATTTTCAAAAAGTCAGAAATTTTGCAAAAAACGACTAAGTATGAAGGACTCATCGGGTGAAACGCTCTGGAACTGAAATCGGATGCGCGCACTGACATGCTCCCCTCTCTGGAAGTCTGAGACATGTGTGAAAATTTTCTAAGTCCAGAAAAAAAAAAATTTTCAACCTTTTTTCAAATGTCCCCCCAAGGGATATATATTTTACCCCCACATTTGGAGCCCTCCTGGGATGCCCTCTAACATACTATAACCTCATTTAGCGGAGATTTTCACAAAAAAGTGAAATTTTCAAAAATTTAGAAATTTTGCAAAAAGTGACTAAGTATGAAGGACTCACCATGTGAATCGCTCTGGAACTGAAATCGGATGCGCTTACAGACATGCTCCCCTCTCTGGAAGTCTGAGACATGTGTGAAAATTTTCTAAGTCCAGAAAAAAAATTTTTTTCAACTTTTTTTCAAATGTCCCCCCAAGGGATATATATTTTACCCACACATTTGGAGCCCTCCTGGGATGCCCTCTAACATAAAATAACCTCATTTAGCGGAGATTTTCACAAAAAAGTGAAATTTTCAAAAAGTCAGAAATTTTGCAAAAAATGACTAAGTATGAAGGACTCATCGGGTGAATCTCTTTGGAATTGAAATCGTATGCGCGCACTGACATGCTCCCCTCTCTGGAAGTCTGAGACATGTGTGAAAATTTTCTAAGTCCAGAAAAAAAAATTTTTTCAACTTTTTTTCAAATTTCCCCCCAAGGGATATATATTTTACCCACACATTTGGAGCCCTCCTGGGATGCCCTCTAACATACTATAACCTCATTTAGCGGAGATTTTCACAAAAAAGTGAAATTTTTAAAAATTCAGAAATTTTGCAAAAAACGACTAAATATGAAGGACTCATCGGGTGAATCTCTTTGGAATTGAAATCGTATGCGCGCACTGACATGCTCCCCTCTCTGGAAGTCTGAGACATGTGTGAAAATTTTCTAAGTCCAGAAAAAAAAAATTTTTCAACTTTTTTTCAAATTTCCCCCCAAGGTATATATATTTTACCCACACATTTGGAGCCCTCCTGGGATGCCCTCTAATATACTATAACCTCATTTAGCGGAGATTTTCACAAAAAAGTGAAATTTTCAAAAATTCAGAAATTTTGCAAAAAACGACTAAATATGAAGGACTCATCGGGTGAAACGCTCTGGAACTGAAATCGGATGCGCTTACAGACATGCTCCCCTCTCTGGAAGTCTGAGACATGTGTGAAAATTTTCTAAGTCCAGAAAAAAAAATTTTTTCAACTTTTTTTCAAATTTCCCCCCAAGGGATATATATTTTACCCACACATTTGGAGCCCTCCTGGGATGCCCTCTAACATACTATAACCTCATTTAGCGGAGATTTTCACAAAAAAGTGAAATTTTCAAAAAGTCAGAAATTTTGCAAAAAACGACTAAGTATGAAGGACTCACCTTGTGAATCGCTCTGGAACTGAAATCGGATGCGCTTACAGACATGCTCCCCTCTCTGGAAGTCTGAGACATGTGTGAAAATTTTCTAAGTCCAGAAAAAAAAATTTTTTCAACTTTTTTTCAAATGTCCCCCCAAGGGATATATATTTTACCCACACATTTGGAGCCCTCCTGGGATGCCCTCTAACATAAAATAACCTCATTTAGCGGAGATTTTCACAAAAAAGTGAAATTTTCAAAAAGTCAGAAATTTTGCAAAAAACGACTAAGTATGAAGGACTCATCGGGTGAAACGCTCTGGAACTGAAATCGGATGCACTTACAGACATGCTCCCCTCTCTGGAAGTCTAAGACATGTGTGAAAATTTTCTAAGTCCAGAAAAAAAAAATTTTTCAACTTTTTTTCAAATGTCCCCCCAAGGGATATATATTTTACCCACACATTTGGAGCCCTCCTGGGATGCCCTCTAACATACTATAACCTCATTTAGCGGAAATTTTCACAAAAAAGTGAAATTTTCAAAAAGTCAGAAATTTTGCAAAAAATGACTAAGTATGAAGGACTCATCGGGTGAATCTCTTTGGAATTGAAATCGTATGCGCGCACTGACATGCTCCCCTCTCTGGAAGTCTGAGACATGTGTGAAAATTTTCTAAGTCCAGAAAAAAAAAATTTTTCAACTTTTTTTCAAATTTCCCCCCAAGGTATATATATTTTACCCACACATTTGGAGCCCTCCTGGGTTGCCCTCTAACATACTATAACCTCATTTAGCGGAGATTTTCACAAAAAAGTGAAATTTTCAAAAATTCAGAAATTTTGCAAAAAACGACTAAATATGAAGGACTCATCGGGTGAAACGCTCTGGAACTGAAATCGGATGCCCTTACAGACATGCTCCCCTCTCTGGAAGTCTGAGACATGTGTGAAAATTTTCTAAGTCCAGAAAAAAAAAATTTTCAACTTTTTTTCAAATTTCCCCCCAAGGGATACATATTTTACTCACACATTTGGAGCCCTCCTGTGATGCCCTCTAACATACTATAACCTCATTTAGCGGAGATTTTCACAAAAAAGTGAAATTTTCAAAAAGTCAGAAATTTTGCAAAAAACGACTAAGTATGAAGGACTCATCGGGTGAATTGCTCTGGAACTGAAATCGGATGCGCGCACTGACATGCTCCCCTCTCTGGAAGTCTGAGACATGTGTGAAAATTTTCTAAGTCCAGAAAAAAAAATTTTTTCAACTTTTTTTCAAATTTCCCCCCAAGGGATATATATTTTACCCACACATTTGGAGCCCTCCTGGGATGCCCTCTAACATACTATAACCTCATTTAGCGGAGATTTTCACAAAAAAGTGAAATTTTCAAAAATTCAGAAATTTTGCAAAAAACGACTAAATATGAAGGACTCATCGGGTGAAACGCTCTGGAACTGAAATCGGATGCGCTTACAGACATGCTCCCCTCTCTGGAAGTCTGAGACATGTGTGAAAATTTTCTAAGTCCAGAAAAAAAAATTTTTTCAACTTTTTTTCAAATTTCCCCCCAAAGGATATATATTTTACCCACACATTTGGAGCCCTCCTGGGATGCCCTCTAACATACTATAACCTCATTTAGCGGAGATTTTCACGAAAAAGTGAAATTTTCAAAAAGTCAGAAATTTTGCAAAAAATGACTAAGTATGAAGGACTCATCGGGTGAAACGCTCTGGAACTGAAATCGGATGCACTTACAGACATGCTCCCCTCTCTGGAAGTCTGAGACATGTGTGAAAATTTTCTAAGTCCAGAAAAAAAAAATTTTTCAACTTTTTTTCAAATGTCCCCCCAAGGTATATATATTTTACCCACACATTTGGAGCCCTCCTGGGATGCCCTCTAACATACTATAACCTCATTTAGCGGAGATTTTCACAAAAAAGTGAAATTTTCAAAAATTCAGAAATTTTGCAAAAAACGACTAAATATGAAGGACTCATCGGGTGAAACGCTCTGGAACTGAAATCGGATGCGCTTACAGACATGCTCCCCTCTCTGGAAGTCTGAGACATGTGTGAAAATTTTCTAAGTCCAGAAAAAAAAATTTTTTCAACTTTTTTTCAAATTTCCCCCCAAGGGATATATATTTTACCCACACATTTGGAGCCCTCCTGGGATGCCCTCTAACATACTATAACCTCATTTAGCGGAGATTTTCACAAAAAAGTGAAATTTTCAAAAAGTCAGAAATTTTGCAAAAAACGACTAAGTATGAAGGACTCATCGGGTGAAACGCTCTGGAACTGAAATCGGATGCGCGCACTGACATGCTCCCCTCTCTGGAAGTCTGAGACATGTGTGAAAATTTTCTAAGTCCAGAAAAAAAAAAATTTTCAACCTTTTTTCAAATGTCCCCCCAAGGGATATATATTTTACCCCCACATTTGGAGCCCTCCTGGGATGCCCTCTAACATACTATAACCTCATTTAGCGGAGATTTTCACAAAAAAGTGAAATTTTCAAAAATTTAGAAATTTTGCAAAAAGTGACTAAGTATGAAGGACTCACCTTGTGAATCGCTCTGGAACTGAAATCGGATGCGCTTACAGACATGCTCCCCTCTCTGGAAGTCTGAGACATGTGTGAAAATTTTCTAAGTCCAGAAAAAAAAATTTTTTCAACTTTTTTTCAAATGTCCCCCCAAGGGATATATATTTTACCCACACATTTGGAGCCCTCCTGGGATGCCCTCTAACATAAAATAACCTCATTTAGTGGAGATTTTCACAAAAAAGTGAAATTTTCAAAAAGTCAGAAATTTTGCAAAAAACGACTAAGTATGAAGGACTCATCGGGTGAAACGCTCTGGAACTGAAATCGGATGCACTTACAGACATGCTCCCCTCTCTGGAAGTCTAAGACATGTGTGAAAATTTTCTAAGTCCAGAAAAAAAAAATTTTTCAACTTTTTTTCAAATGTCCCCCCAAGGGATATATATTTTACCCACACATTTGGAGCCCTCCTGGGATGCCCTCTAACATACTATAACCTCATTTAGCGGAAATTTTCACAAAAAAGTGAAATTTTCAAAAAGTCAGAAATTTTGCAAAAAATGACTAAGTATGAAGGACTCATCGGGTGAATCTCTTTGGAATTGAAATCGTATGCGCGCACTGACATGCTCCCCTCTCTGGAAGTCTGAGACATGTGTGAAAATTTTCTAAGTCCAGAAAAAAAAAATTTTTCAACTTTTTTTCAAATTTCCCCCCAAGGTATATATATTTTACCCACACATTTGGAGCCCTCCTGGGTTGCCCTCTAACATACTATAACCTCATTTAGCGGAGATTTTCACAAAAAAGTGAAATTTTCAAAAATTCAGAAATTTTGCAAAAAACGACTAAATATGAAGGACTCATCGGGTGAAACGCTCTGGAACTGAAATCGGATGCCCTTACAGACATGCTCCCCTCTCTGGAAGTCTGAGACATGTGTGAAAATTTTCTAAGTCCAGAAAAAAAAAATTTTCAACTTTTTTTCAAATTTCCCCCCAAGGGATACATATTTTACTCACACATTTGGAGCCCTCCTGTGATGCCCTCTAACATACTATAACCTCATTTAGCGGAGATTTTCACAAAAAAGTGAAATTTTCAAAAAGTCAGAAATTTTGCAAAAAACGACTAAGTATGAAGGACTCATCGGGTGAATTGCTCTGGAACTGAAATCGGATGCGCGCACTGACATGCTCCCCTCTCTGGAAGTCTGAGACATGTGTGAAAATTTTCTAAGTCCAGAAAAAAAAATTTTTTCAACTTTTTTTCAAATTTCCCCCCAAGGGATATATATTTTACCCACACATTTGGAGCCCTCCTGGGATGCCCTCTAACATACTATAACCTCATTTAGCGGAGATTTTCACAAAAAAGTGAAATTTTCAAAAATTCAGAAATTTTGCAAAAAACGACTAAATATGAAGGACTCATCGGGTGAAACGCTCTGGAACTGAAATCGGATGCGCTTACAGACATGCTCCCCTCTCTGGAAGTCTGAGACATGTGTGAAAATTTTCTAAGTCCAGAAAAAAAAATTTTTTCAACTTTTTTTCAAATTTCCCCCCAAAGGATATATATTTTACCCACACATTTGGAGCCCTCCTGGGATGCCCTCTAACATACTATAACCTCATTTAGCGGAGATTTTCACGAAAAAGTGAAATTTTCAAAAAGTCAGAAATTTTGCAAAAAATGACTAAGTATGAAGGACTCATCGGGTGAAACGCTCTGGAACTGAAATCGGATGCACTTACAGACATGCTCCCCTCTCTGGAAGTCTGAGACATGTGTGAAAATTTTCTAAGTCCAGAAAAAAAAAATTTTTCAACTTTTTTTCAAATGTCCCCCCAAGGTATATATATTTTACCCACACATTTGGAGCCCTCCTGGGATGCCCTCTAACATACTATAACCTCATTTAGCGGAGATTTTCACAAAAAAGTGAAATTTTCAAAAATTCAGAAATTTTGCAAAAAACGACTAAATATGAAGGACTCATCGGGTGAAACGCTCTGGAACTGAAATCGGATGCGCTTACAGACATGCTCCCCTCTCTGGAAGTCTGAGACATGTGTGAAAATTTTCTAAGTCCAGAAAAAAAAATTTTTTCAACTTTTTTTCAAATTTCCCCCCAAGGGATATATATTTTACCCACACATTTGGAGCCCTCCTGGGATGCCCTCTAACATAAAATAACCTCATTTAGCGGAGATTTTCACAAAAAAGTGAAATTTTCAAAAAGTCAGAAATTTTGCAAAAAACGACTAAGTATGAAGGACTCATCGGGTGAAACGCTCTGGAACTGAAATCGGATGCACTTACAGACATGCTCCCCTCTCTGGAAGTCTAAGACATGTGTGAAAATTTTCTAAGTCCAGAAAAAAAAAATTTTTCAACTTTTTTTCAAATGTCCCCCCAAGGGATATATATTTTACCCACACATTTGGAGCCCTCCTGGGATGCCCTCTAACATACTATAACCTCATTTAGCGGAAATTTTCACAAAAAAGTGAAATTTTCAAAAAGTCAGAAATTTTGCAAAAAATGACTAAGTATGAAGGACTCATCGGGTGAATCTCTTTGGAATTGAAATCGTATGCGCGCACTGACATGCTCCCCTCTCTGGAAGTCTGAGACATGTGTGAAAATTTTCTAAGTCCAGAAAAAAAAAATTTTTCAACTTTTTTTCAAATTTCCCCCCAAGGTATATATATTTTACCCACACATTTGGAGCCCTCCTGGGTTGCCCTCTAACATACTATAACCTCATTTAGCGGAGATTTTCACAAAAAAGTGAAATTTTCAAAAATTCAGAAATTTTGCAAAAAACGACTAAATATGAAGGACTCATCGGGTGAAACGCTCTGGAACTGAAATCGGATGCCCTTACAGACATGCTCCCCTCTCTGGAAGTCTGAGACATGTGTGAAAATTTTCTAAGTCCAGAAAAAAAAAATTTTCAACTTTTTTTCAAATTTCCCCCCAAGGGATACATATTTTACTCACACATTTGGAGCCCTCCTGTGATGCCCTCTAACATACTATAACCTCATTTAGCGGAGATTTTCACAAAAAAGTGAAATTTTCAAAAAGTCAGAAATTTTGCAAAAAACGACTAAGTATGAAGGACTCATCGGGTGAATTGCTCTGGAACTGAAATCGGATGCGCGCACTGACATGCTCCCCTCTCTGGAAGTCTGAGACATGTGTGAAAATTTTCTAAGTCCAGAAAAAAAAATTTTTTCAACTTTTTTTCAAATTTCCCCCCAAGGGATATATATTTTACCCACACATTTGGAGCCCTCCTGGGATGCCCTCTAACATACTATAACCTCATTTAGCGGAGATTTTCACAAAAAAGTGAAATTTTCAAAAATTCAGAAATTTTGCAAAAAATGACTAAATATGAAGGACTCATCGGGTGAAACGCTCTGGAACTGAAATCGGATGCGCTTACAGACATGCTCCCCTCTCTGGAAGTCTGAGACATGTGTGAAAATTTTCTAAGTCCAGAAAAAAAAATTTTTTCAACTTTTTTTCAAATTTCCCCCCAAAGGATATATATTTTACCCACACATTTGGAGCCCTCCTGGGATGCCCTCTAACATACTATAACCTCATTTAGCGGAGATTTTCACGAAAAAGTGAGATTTTCAAAAAGTCAGAAATTTTGCAAAAAACGACTAAGTATGAAGGACTCATCGGGTGAAACGCTCTGGAACTGAAATCGGATGCACTTACAGACATGCTCCCCTCTCTGGAAGTCTGAGACATGTGTAAAAATTTTCTAAGTCCAGAAAAAAAAAAATTTTCAACTTTTTTTCAAATGTCCCCCCAAGGGATATATATTTTACCCACACATTTGGAGCCCTCCTGGGATGCCCTCTAACATACTATAACCTCATTTAGCGGAAATTTTCACAAAAAAGTGAAATTTTCAAAAAGTCTGAAATTTTGCAAAAAATGACTAAGTATGAAGGACTCATCGGGTGAATCTCTTTGGAATTGAAATCGTATGCGCGCACTGACATGCTCCCCTCTCTGGAAGTCTGAGACATGTGTGAAAATTTTCTAAGTCCAGAAAAAAAAAAATTTTCAACTTTTTTTCAAATTTCCCCCCAAGGTATATATATTTTACCCCCACATTTGGAGCCCTCCTGGGATGCCCTCTAACATACTATAACCTCATTTAGCGGAGATTTTCACAAAAAAGTGAAATTTTAAAAAATTTAGAAATTTTGCAAAAAGTGACTAAGTATGAAGGACTCACCTTGTGAATCGCTCTGGAACTGAAATCGGATGCGCTTACAGACATGCTCCCCTCTCTGGAAGTCTGAGACATGTGTGAAAATTTTCTAAGTCCAGAAAAAAAAATTTTTTCAACTTTTTTTCAAATGTCCCCCCAAGGGATATATATTTTACCCACACATTTGGAGCCCTCCTGGGATGCCCTCTAACATACTATAACCTCATTTAGCGGAGATTTTCACAAAAAAGTGAAATTTTCAAAAAGTCAGAAATTTTGCAAAAAACGACTAAGTATGAAGGACTCATCGGGTGAAACGCTCTGGAACTGAAATCGGATGCGCTTACAGACATGCTCCCCTCTCTGGAAGTCTGAGACATGTGTGAAAATTTTCTAAGTCCAGAAAAAAAAAATTTTCAACTTTTTTTCAAATTTCCCCCCAAGGGATATATATTTTACCCACACATTTGGATCCCTCCTGGGATGCCCTCTAACATACTATAACCTCATTTAGTGGAGATTTTCACAAAAAAGTGAAATTTTCAAAAAGTTAAATTTTTTCCAAAAAACGACTAAGTATGAAGGACTCATCGGGTGAAACGCTCTGGAACTGAAATCGGATGCGCTTACAGACATGCTCCCCTCTCTGGAAGTCTGAGACATGTGTGAAAATTTTCTAAGTCCAGAAAAAAAAAATTTTTCAACTTTTTTTCAAATGTCCCCCCAAGGGATATATATTTTACCGATACATTTGGAGCCCTCCTGCGATGCCCTCTAACATACTATAACCTCATTTAGCGGAGATTTTCACAAAAAAGTGAAATTTTCAAAAAGTCAGAAATTTTGCAAAAAACGACTAAGTATGAAGGACTCATCTGGTGAATTGCTCTGGAACTGAAATCGGATGTGCGCACAGACATGCTCCCCTCTCTGGAAGTCTGAGACATGTGTGAAAATTTTCTAAGTCCAGAAAAAAAAAAATTTTCAACTTTTTTTCAAATGTCCCCCCAAGGGATATATATTTTACCCACACATTTGGAGCCCTCCTGGGATGCCCTCTAACATACTATAACCTCATTTAGCAGAGATTTTCACAAAAAAGTGAAATTTTCAAAAATTTAGAAATTTTGCAAAAAATGACTAAGTATGAAGGACTCACCTTGTGAATCGCTCTGGAACTGAAATCGGATGCGCTTACAGACATGCTCCCCTCTCTGGAAGTCTGAGACATGTGTGAAAATTTTCTAAGTCCAGAAAAAAAAATTTTTTCAACTTTTTTTCAAATGTCCCCCCAAGGGATATATATTTTACCCACACATTTGGAGCCCTCCTGGGATGCCCTCTAACATACTATAACCTCATTTAGCGGAAATTTTCACAAAAAAGTGAAATTTTCAAAAAGTCTGAAATTTTGCAAAAAATGACTAAGTATGAAGGACTCATCGGGTGAATCTCTTTGGAATTGAAATCGTATGCGCGCACTGACATGCTCCCCTCTCTGGAAGTCTGAGACATGTGTGAAAATTTTCTAAGTCCAGAAAAAAAAAATTTTTCAACTTTTTTTCAAATTTCCCCCCAAGGTATATATATTTTACCCACACATTTGGATCCCTCCTGGGATGCCCTCTAACATACTATAACCTCATTTAGCGGAGATTTTCACAAAAAAGTGAAATTTTAAAAAATTTAGAAATTTTGCAAAAAGTGACTAAGTATGAAGGACTCACCTTGTGAATCGCTCTGGAACTGAAATCGGATGCGCTTACAGACATGCTCCCCTCTCTGGAAGTCTGAGACATGTGTGAAAATTTTCTAAGTCCAGAAAAAAAAATTTTTTCAACTTTTTTTCAAATGTCCCCCCAAGGGATATATATTTTACCCACACATTTGGAGCCCTCCTGGGATGCCCTCTAACATACTATAACCTCATTTAGCGGAGATTTTCACAAAAAAGTGAAATTTTCAAAAAGTCAGAAATTTTGCAAAAAACGACTAAGTATGAAGGACTCATCGGGTGAAACGCTCTGGAACTGAAATCGGATGCGCTTACAGACATGCTCCCCTCTCTGGAAGTCTGAGACATGTGTGAAAATTTTCTAAGTCCAGAAAAAAAAATTTTTCAACTTTTTTTCAAATTTCCCCCCAAGGTATATATATTTTACCCACACATTTGGATCCCTCCTGGGATGCCCTCTAACATACTATAACCTCATTTAGCGGAGATTTTCACAAAAAAGTGAAATTTTAAAAAATTTAGAAATTTTGCAAAAAGTGACTAAGTATGAAGGACTCACCTTGTGAATCGCTCTGGAACTGAAATCGGATGCGCTTACAGACATGCTCCCCTCTCTGGAAGTCTGAGACATGTGTGAAAATTTTCTAAGTCCAGAAAAAAAAATTTTTTCAACTTTTTTTCAAATGTCCCCCCAAGGGATATATATTTTACCCACACATTTGGAGCCCTCCTGGGATGCCCTCTAACATACTATAACCTCATTTAGCGGAGATTTTCACAAAAAAGTGAAATTTTCAAAAAGTCAGAAATTTTGCAAAAAACGACTAAGTATGAAGGACTCATCGGGTGAAACGCTCTGGAACTGAAATCGGATGCGCTTACAGACATGCTCCCCTCTCTGGAAGTCTGAGACATGTGTGAAAATTTTCTAAGTCCAGAAAAAAAAAATTTTCAACTTTTTTTCAAATTTCCCCCCAAGGGATATATATTTTACCCACACATTTGGATCCCTCCTGGGATGCCCTCTAACATACTATAACCTCATTTAGTGGAGATTTTCACAAAAAAGTGAAATTTTCAAAAAGTTAAATTTTTTCCAAAAAACGACTAAGTATGAAGGACTCATCGGGTGAAACGCTCTGGAACTGAAATCGGATGCGCTTACAGACATGCTCCCCTCTCTGGAAGTCTGAGACATGTGTGAAAATTTTCTAAGTCCAGAAAAAAAAAATTTTTCAACTTTTTTTCAAATGTCCCCCCAAGGGATATATATTTTACCGATACATTTGGAGCCCTCCTGCGATGCCCTCTAACATACTATAACCTCATTTAGCGGAGATTTTCACAAAAAAGTGAAATTTTCAAAAAGTCAGAAATTTTGCAAAAAACGACTAAGTATGAAGGACTCATCTGGTGAATTGCTCTGGAACTGAAATCGGATGTGCGCACAGACATGCTCCCCTCTCTGGAAGTCTGAGACATGTGTGAAAATTTTCTAAGTCCAGAAAAAAAAAAATTTTCAACTTTTTTTCAAATGTCCCCCCAAGGGATATATATTTTACCCACACATTTGGAGCCCTCCTGGGATGCCCTCTAACATACTATAACCTCATTTAGCAGAGATTTTCACAAAAAAGTGAAATTTTCAAAAATTTAGAAATTTTGCAAAAAATGACTAAGTATGAAGGACTCACCTTGTGAATCGCTCTGGAACTGAAATCGGATGCGCTTACAGACATGCTCCCCTCTCTGGAAGTCTGAGACATGTGTGAAAATTTTCTAAGTCCAGAAAAAAAAATTTTTTCAACTTTTTTTCAAATGTCCCCCCAAGGGATATATATTTTACCCACACATTTGGAGCCCTCCTGGGATGCCCTCTAACATACTATAACCTCATTTAGCGGAAATTTTCACAAAAAAGTGAAATTTTCAAAAAGTCTGAAATTTTGCAAAAAATGACTAAGTATGAAGGACTCATCGGGTGAATCTCTTTGGAATTGAAATCGTATGCGCGCACTGACATGCTCCCCTCTCTGGAAGTCTGAGACATGTGTGAAAATTTTCTAAGTCCAGAAAAAAAAAATTTTTCAACTTTTTTTCAAATTTCCCCCCAAGGTATATATATTTTACCCACACATTTGGATCCCTCCTGGGATGCCCTCTAACATACTATAACCTCATTTAGCGGAGATTTTCACAAAAAAGTGAAATTTTAAAAAATTTAGAAATTTTGCAAAAAGTGACTAAGTATGAAGGACTCACCTTGTGAATCGCTCTGGAACTGAAATCGGATGCGCTTACAGACATGCTCCCCTCTCTGGAAGTCTGAGACATGTGTGAAAATTTTCTAAGTCCAGAAAAAAAAATTTTTTCAACTTTTTTTCAAATGTCCCCCCAAGGGATATATATTTTACCCACACATTTGGAGCCCTCCTGGGATGCCCTCTAACATACTATAACCTCATTTAGCGGAGATTTTCACAAAAAAGTGAAATTTTCAAAAAGTCAGAAATTTTGCAAAAAACGACTAAGTATGAAGGACTCATCGGGTGAAACGCTCTGGAACTGAAATCGGATGCGCTTACAGACATGCTCCCCTCTCTGGAAGTCTGAGACATGTGTGAAAATTTTCTAAGTCCAGAAAAAAAAAATTTTCAACTTTTTTTCAAATTTCCCCCCAAGGGATATATATTTTACCCACACATTTGGATCCCTCCTGGGATGCCCTCTAACATACTATAACCTCATTTAGTGGAGATTTTCACAAAAAAGTGAAATTTTCAAAAAGTTAAATTTTTTCCAAAAAACGACTAAGTATGAAGGACTCATCGGGTGAAACGCTCTGGAACTGAAATCGGATGCGCTTACAGACATGCTCCCCTCTCTGGAAGTCTGAGACATGTGTGAAAATTTTCTAAGTCCAGAAAAAAAAAATTTTTCAACTTTTTTTCAAATGTCCCCCCAAGGGATATATATTTTACCGACACATTTGGAGCCCTCCTGCGATGCCCTCTAACATACTATAACCTCATTTAGCGGAGATTTTCACAAAAAAGTGAAATTTTCAAAAAGTCAGAAATTTTGCAAAAAACGACTAAGTATGAAGGACTCATCGGGTGAATTGCTCTGGAACTGAAATCGGATGTGCGCACAGACATGCTCCCCTCTCTGGAAGTCTGAGACATGTGTGAAAATTTTCTAAGTCCAGAAAAAAAAAAATTTTCAACTTTTTTTCAAATGTCCCCCCAAGGGATATATATTTTACCCACACATTTGGAGCCCTCCTGGGATGCCCTCTAACATACTATAACCTCAATTAGCAGAGATTTTCACAAAAAAGTGAAATTTTCAAAAATTTAGAAATTTTGCAAAAAATGACTAAGTATGAAGGACTCACCTTGTGAATCGCTCTGGAACTGAAATCGGATGCGCTTACAGACATGCTCCCCTCTCTGGAAGTCTGAGACATGTGTGAAAATTTTCTAAGTCCAGAAAAAAAAATTTTTTCAACTTTTTTTCAAATGTCCCCCCAAGGGATATATATTTTACCCACACATTTGGAGCCCTCCTGGGATGCCCTCTAACATACTATAACCTCATTTAGCGGAAATTTTCACAAAAAAGTGAAATTTTCAAAAAGTCTGAAATTTTGCAAAAAATGACTAAGTATGAAGGACTCATCGGGTGAATCTCTTTGGAATTGAAATCGTATGCGCGCACTGACATGCTCCCCTCTCTGGAAGTCTGAGACATGTGTGAAAATTTTCTAAGTCCAGAAAAAAAAAATTTTTCAACTTTTTTTCAAATTTCCCCCCAAGGTATATATATTTTACCCCCACATTTGGAGCCCTCCTGGGATGCCCTCTAACATACTATAACCTCATTTAGCGGAGATTTTCACAAAAAAGTGAAATTTTAAAAAATTTAGAAATTTTGCAAAAAGTGACTAAGTATGAAGGACTCACCTTGTGAATCGCTCTGGAACTGAAATCGGATGCGCTTACAGACATGCTCCCCTCTCTGGAAGTCTGAGACATGTGTGAAAATTTTCTAAGTCCAGAAAAAAAAATTTTTTCAACTTTTTTTCAAATGTCCCCCCAAGGGATATATATTTTACCCACACATTTGGAGCCCTCCTGGGATGCCCTCTAACATACTATAACCTCATTTAGCGGAGATTTTCACAAAAAAGTGAAATTTTCAAAAAGTCAGAAATTTTGCAAAAAACGACTAAGTATGAAGGACTCATCGGGTGAAACGCTCTGGAACTGAAATCGGATGCGCTTACAGACATGCTCCCCTCTCTGGAAGTCTGAGACATGTGTGAAAATTTTCTAAGTCCAGAAAAAAAAAATTTTCAACTTTTTTTCAAATTTCCCCCCAAGGGATATATATTTTACCCACACATTTGGATCCCTCCTGGGATGCCCTCTAACATACTATAACCTCATTTAGTGGAGATTTTCACAAAAAAGTGAAATTTTCAAAAAGTTAAATTTTTTCCAAAAAACGACTAAGTATGAAGGACTCATCGGGTGAAACGCTCTGGAACTGAAATCGGATGCGCTTACAGACATGCTCCCCTCTCTGGAAGTCTGAGACATGTGTGAAAATTTTCTAAGTCCAGAAAAAAAAAAATTTTCAACTTTTTTTCAAATGTCCCCCCAAGGGATATATATTTTACCGACACATTTGGAGCCCTCCTGCGATGCCCTCTAACATACTATAACCTCATTTAGCGGAGATTTTCACAAAAAAGTGAAATTTTCAAAAAGTCAGAAATTTTGCAAAAAACGACTAAGTATGAAGGACTCATCGGGTGAATTGCTCTGGAACTGAAATCGGATGTGCGCACAGACATGCTCCCCTCTCTGGAAGTCTGAGACATGTGTGAAAATTTTCTAAGTCCAGAAAAAAAAAAATTTTCAACTTTTTTTCAAATGTCCCCCCAAGGGATATATATTTTACCCACACATTTGGAGCCCTCCTGGGATGCCCTCTAACATACTATAACCTCAATTAGCAGAGATTTTCACAAAAAAGTGAAATTTTCAAAAATTTAGAAATTTTGCAAAAAATGACTAAGTATGAAGGACTCACCTTGTGAATCGCTCTGGAACTGAAATCGGATGCGCTTACAGACATGCTCCCCTCTCTGGAAGTCTGAGACATGTGTGAAAATTTTCTAAGTCCAGAAAAAAAAATTTTTTCAACTTTTTTTCAAATGTCCCCCCAAGGGATATATATTTTACCCACACATTTGGAGCCCTCCTGGGATGCCCTCTAACATACTATAACCTCATTTAGCGGAAATTTTCACAAAAAAGTGAAATTTTCAAAAAGTCTGAAATTTTGCAAAAAATGACTAAGTATGAAGGACTCATCGGGTGAATCTCTTTGGAATTGAAATCGTATGCGCGCACTGACATGCTCCCCTCTCTGGAAGTCTGAGACATGTGTGAAAATTTTCTAAGTCCAGAAAAAAAAAATTTTTCAACTTTTTTTCAAATTTCCCCCCAAGGTATATATATTTTACCCCCACATTTGGAGCCCTCCTGGGATGCCCTCTAACATACTATAACCTCATTTAGCGGAGATTTTCACAAAAAAGTGAAATTTTAAAAAATTTAGAAATTTTGCAAAAAGTGACTAAGTATGAAGGACTCACCTTGTGAATCGCTCTGGAACTGAAATCGGATGCGCTTACAGACATGCTCCCCTCTCTGGAAGTCTGAGACATGTGTGAAAATTTTCTAAGTCCAGAAAAAAAAATTTTTTCAACTTTTTTTCAAATGTCCCCCCAAGGGATATATATTTTACCCACACATTTGGAGCCCTCCTGGGATGCCCTCTAACATACTATAACCTCATTTAGCGGAGATTTTCACAAAAAAGTGAAATTTTCAAAAAGTCTGAAATTTTGCAAAAAATGACTAAGTATGAAGGACTCATCGGGTGAATCTCTTTGGAATTGAAATCGTATGCGCGCACTGACATGCTCCCCTCTCTGGAAGTCTGAGACATGTGTGAAAATTTTCTAAGTCCAGAAAAAAAAAATTTTTCAACTTTTTTTCAAATTTCCCCCCAAGGTATATATATTTTACCCCCACATTTGGAGCCCTCCTGGGATGCCCTCTAACATACTATAACCTCATTTAGCGGAGATTTTCACAAAAAAGTGAAATTTTCAAAAAGTCAGAAATTTTGCAAAAAACGACTAAGTATGAAGGACTCATCGGGTGAAACGCTCTGGAACTGAAATCGGATGCGCTTACAGACATGCTCCCCTCTCTGGAAGTCTGAGACATGTGTGAAAATTTTCTAAGTCCAGAAAAAAAAATTTTTTCAACTTTTTTTCAAATGTCCCCCCAAGGGATATATATTTTACCCACACATTTGGAGCCCTCCTGGGATGCCCTCTAACATACTATAACCTCATTTAGCGGAGATTTTCACAAAAAAGTGAAATTTTCAAAAAGTTAAAAATTTTGCAAAAAACGACTAAGTATGAAGGACTCATCGGGTGAATTGCTCTGGAACTGAAATCGGATGTGCGCACAGACATGCTCCCCTCTCTGGAAGTCTGAGACATGTGTGAAAATTTTCTAAGTCCAGAAAAAAAAAAATTTTCAACCTTTTTTCAAATGTCCCCCCAAGGGATATATATTTTACCCCCACATTTGGAGCCCTCCTGGGATGCCCTCTAACATACTATAACCTCATTTAGCGGAGATTTTCACAAAAAAGTGAAATTTTCAAAAATTTAGAAATTTTGCAAAAAGTGACTAAGTATGAAGGACTCACCTTGTGAATCGCTCTGGAACTGAAATCGGATGCGCTTACAGACATGCTCCCCTCTCTGGAAGTCTGAGACATGTGTGAAAAATTTCTAAGTCCAGAAAAAAAAATTTTTTCAACTTTTTTTCAAATGTCCCCCCAAGGGATATATATTTTACCCACACATTTGGAGCCCTCCTGGGATGCCCTCTAACATAAAATAACCTCATTTAGAGGAGATTTTCACAAAAAAGTGAAATTTTCAAAAAGTCAGAAATTTTGCAAAAAACGACTAAGTATGAAGGACTCATCGGGTGAAACGCTCTGGAACTGAAATCGGATGCACTTACAGACATGCTCCCCTCTCTGGAAGTCTGAGACATGTGTAAAAATTTTCTAAGTCCAGAAAAAAAATATTTTTCAACTTTTTTTCAAATGTCCCCCCAAGGGATATATATTTTACCCACACATTTGGAGCCCTCCTGGGAAGCCCTCTAACATACTATAACCTCATTTAGCGGAAATTTTCACAAAAAAGTGAAATTTTCAAAAAGTCTGAAATTTTGCAAAAAATGACTAAGTATGAAGGACTCATCGGGTGAATCTCTTTGGAATTGAAATCGTATGCGCGCACTGACATGCTCCCCTCTCTGGAAGTCTGAGACATGTGTGAAAATTTTCTAAGTCCAGAAAAAAAAAATTTTTCAACTTTTTTTCAAATTTCCCCCCAAGGTATATATATTTTACCCCCACATTTGGAGCCCTCCTGGGATGCCCTCTAACATACTATAACCTCATTTAGCGGAGATTTTCACAAAAAAGTGAAATTTTCAAAAAGTCAGAAATTTTGCAAAAAACGACTAAGTATGAAGGACTCATCGGGTGAAACGCTCTGGAACTGAAATCGGATGCGCTTACAGACATGCTCCCCTCTCTGGAAGTCTGAGACATGTGTGAAAATTTTCTAAGTCCAGAAAAAAAAAATTTTTCAACTTTTTTTCAAATGTCCCCCCAAGGGATATATATTTTACCCACACATTTGGAGCCCTCCTGGGATGCCCTCTAACATACTATAACCTCATTTAGTGGAGATTTTCACAAAAAAGTGAAATTTTCAAAAATTTAGAAATTTTGCAAAAAATGACTAAGTATGAAGGACTCACCTTGTGAATCGCTCTGGAACTGAAATCGGATGCGCTTACAGACATGCTCCCCTCTCTGGAAGTCTGAGACATGTGTGAAAATTTTCTAAGTCCAGAAAAAAAAATTTTTTCAACTTTTTTTCAAATGTCCCCCCAAGGGATATATATTTTACCCACACATTTGGAGCCCTCCTGGGATGCCCTCTAACATACTATAACCTCATTTAGCGGAGATTTTCACAAAAAAGTGAAATTTTCAAAAAGTCAGAAATTTTGCAAAAAACGACTAAGTATGAAGGACTCATCGGGTGATTTGCTCTGGAACTGAAATCGGATGTGCGCACAGACATGCTCCCCTCTCTGGAAGTCTGAGACATGTGTGAAAATTTTCTAAGTCCAGAAAAAAAAAAATTTTCAACTTTTTTTCAAATGTCCCCCCAAGGGATATATATTTTACCCACACATTTGGAGCCCTCCTGGGATGCCCTCTAACATACTATAACCTCATTTAGCGGAGATTTTCACAAAAAAGTGAAATTTTCAAAAATTTAGAAATTTTACAAAAAGTGACTAAGTATGAAGGACTCACCTTGTGAATCGCTCTGGAACTGAAATCGGATGCGCTTACAGACATGCTCCCCTCTCTGGAAGTCTGAGACATGTGTGAAAATTTTCTAAGTCCAGAAAAAAAAATTTTTTCAACTTTTTTCAAATGTCCCCCCAAGGGATATATATTTTACCCACACATTTGGAGCCCTCCTGGGATGCCCTCTAACATAAAATAACCTCATTTAGAGGAGATTTTCACAAAAAAGTGAAATTTTCAAAAAGTCAGAAATTTTGCAAAAAACGACTAAGTATGAAGGACTCATCGGATGAAACGCTCTGGAACTGAAATCGGATGCACTTACAGACATGCTCCCCTCTCTGGAAGTCTGAGACATGTGTAAAAATTTTCTAAGTCCAGAAAAAAAATATTTTTCAACTTTTTTTCAAATGTCCCCCCAAGGGATATATATTTTACCCACACGATATATATTTTACCCACACATTTGGAGCCCTCCTGGGATGCCCTCTAACATACTATAACCTCATTTAGCGGAAATTTTCACAAAAAAGTGAAATTTTCAAAAAGTCTGAAATTTTGCAAAAAATGACTAAGTATGAAGGACTCACCTTGTGAATCGCTCTGGAACTGAAATCGGATGCGCTTACAGACATGCTCCCCTCTCTGGAAGTCTGAGACATGTGTGAAAATTTTCTAAGTCCAGAAAAAAAAATTTTTTCAACTTTTTTTCAAATGTCCCCCCAAGGGATATATATTTTACCCACACATTTGGAGCCCTCCTGGGATGCCCTCTAACATACTATAACCTCATTTAGCGGAGATTATCACAAAAAAGTGAAATTTTCAAACAGTCAGAAATTTTGCAAAAAACGACTAAGTATGAAGGACTCATCGGGTGAAACGCTCTGGAACTGAAATCGGATGCGCTTACAGACATGCTCCCCTCTCTGGAAGTCTGAGACATGTGTGAAAATTTTCTAAGTCCAGAAAAAAAAATTTTTCAACTTTTTTTCAAATTTCCCCCCAAGGGATACATATTTTACTCACACATTTGGAGCCCTCCTGTGATGCCCTCTAACATACTATAACCTCATTTAGCGGAGATTTTCACAAAAAAGTGAAATTTTCAAAAAGTCAGAAATTTTGCAAAAAACGACTAAGTATGAAGGACTCATCGGGTGAAACGCTCTGGAACTGAAATCGGATGCGCGCACTGACATGCTCCCCTATCTGGAAGTCTGAGACATGTGTGAAAATTTTCTAAGTCCAGAAAAAAAAAAATGTTCAACCTTTTTTCAAATGTCCCCGCAAGGGATATATATTTTACCCACACATTTGGAGCCCTCCTGGGATGCCCTCTAACATACTATAACCTCATTTAGCGGAGATTTTCACAAAAAAGTGAAATTTTCAAACATTCTGAAATTTTGCAAAAAATTACTAAGTATGAAGGACTCATCGGGTGAAACGCTCTGGAACTGAAATCGGATGCGCTTACAGACATGCTCCCCTCTCTGGAAGTCTGAGACATGTGTGAAAATTTTCTAAGTCCAGAAAAAAAAATTTTTCAACTTTTTTTCAAATTTCCCCCCAAGGGATATATATTTTACCCACACATTTGGATCCCTCCTGGGATGCCCTCTAACATACTATAACCTCATTTAGTGGAGATTTTCACAAAAAAGTGAAATTTTCAAAAAGTTAAATTTTTTCCAAAAAACGACTAAGTATGAAGGACTCATCGGGTGAATCGCTCTGGAACTGAAATCGGATGCCCGCACTGACATGCTCCCCTCTCTGGAAGTCTGAGACATGTGTGAAAATTTTCTAAGTCCAGAAAAAAAAATTTTTTCAACTTTTTTTCAAATGTCCCCCCAAGGGATATATATTTTACCCCCACATTTGGAGCCCTCCTGGGATGCTCTCTAACATACTATAACCTCATTTAGCGGAGATTTTCACAAAAAAGTGAAATTTTCAAAAAGTTAGAAATTTTGCAAAAAATGACTAAGTATGAAGGACTCACTTTGTGAATCGCTCTGGAACTGAAATCGGATGCGCTTACAGACATTCTCCCCTCTCTGGAAGTCTGAGACATGTGTGAAAATTTTCTAAGTCCAGAAAAAAAAAAATTTTCAACTTTTTTTCAAATGTACCCCCAAGGGATATATATTTTACCCACACATTTGGAGCCCTCCTGGGATGCCCTCTAACATACTATAACCTCATTTAGTGGAGATTTTCACAAAAAAGTGAAATTTTCAAAAAGTCAGAAATTTTGCAAAAAACGACTAAGTATGAAGGACTCATCGGGTGAAACGCTCTGGAACTGAAATCGGATGCGCTTACAGACATGCTCCCGTCTCTGGAAGTCTGAGACATGTGTGAAAATTTTCTAAGTCCAGAAAAAAAAAATTTTCAACTTTTTTCAAATTTCCCCCCAAGGGATATATATTTTACCGACACATTTGGATCCCTCCTGGGATGCCCTCTAACATACTATAACCTCATTTAGTGGAGATTTTCACAAAAAATGTGAAATTTTCAAAAAGTTAAATTTTTTCCAAAAAACGACTAAGTATGAAGGACTCATCGGGTGAAACGCTCTGGAACTGAAATCGGATGCGCTTACAGACATGCTCCCCTCTCTGGAAGTCTGAGACATGTGTGAAAATTTTCTAAGTCCAGAAAAAAATAATTTTTCAACTTTTTTTCAAATGTCCCACCAAGCGATATATATTTTACCCACACATTTGGAGCCCTCCTGGGATGCCCTCTAACATACTATAACCTCATTTAGCGGAGATTTTCACAAAAAAGTGAAATTTTCAAAAATTTAGAAATTTTGCAAAAAATGACTAAGTATGAAGGACTCACCTTGTGAATCGCTCTGGAACTGAAATCGGATGCGCTTACAGACATGCTCCCCTCTCTGGAAGTCTGAGACATGTGTGAAAATTTTCTAAGTCCAGAAAAAAAAATTTTTCAACTTTTTTTCAAATTTCCCCCCAAGGGATATATATTTTACTCACACATTTGGATCCCTCCTGGGATGCCCTCTAACATACTATAACCTCATTTAGTGGAGATTTTCACAAAAAAGTGAAATTTTCAAAAAGTTAAATTTTTTCCAAAAAACGACTAAGTATGAAGGACTCATCGGGTGAAACGCTCTGGAACTGAAATCGGATGCGCTTACAGACATGCTCCCCTCTCTGGAAGTCTGAGACATGTGTGAAAATTTTCTAAGTCCAGAAAAAAAAAATTTTTCAACTTTTTTTCAAATGTCCCCCCAAGGGATATATATTTTACCCACACATTTGGAGCCCTCCTGGGATGCCCTCTAACATACTATAACCTCATTTAGCGGAGATTTTCACAAAAAAGTGAAATTTTCAAAAAGTCAGAAATTTTGCAAAAAACGACTAAGTATGAAGGACTCATCGGGTGAATTGCTCTGGAACTGAAATCGGATGCGCGCACTGACATGCTCCCCTCTCTGGAAGTCTGAGACATGTGTGAAAATTTTCTAAGTCCAGAAAAAAAAAATTTTCAACTTTTTTCAAATTAACCCCCAAGGGATATATATTTTACCCACACATTTGGAGCCCTCCTGGGATGCCCTCTAACATACTATAACCTCATTTAGCGGAGATTTTCACAAAAAAGTGAAATTTTCAAAAATTCTGAAATTTTGCAAAAAATGACTAAGTATGAAGGACTCATTTGGTGAAACGCTCTGGAACTGAAATCGGATGCGCTTACAGACATGCTCCCCTCTCTGGAAGTCTGAGACATGTGTGAAAATTTTCTAAGTCCAGAAAAAAAAATTTTTCAACTTTTTTTCAAATTTCCCCCCAAGGGATATATATTTTACCCACACATTTGGATCCCTCCTGGGATGCCCTCTAACATACTATAACCTCATTTAGTGGAGATTTTCACAAAAAAGTGAAATTTTCAAAAAGTTAAATTTTTTCCTAAAAACGACTAAGTATGAAGGACTCATCGGGTGAATCGCTCTGGAACTGAAATCGGATGCCCGCACTGACATGCTCCCCTCTCTGGAAGTCTGAAACATGTGTGAAAATTTTCTAAGTCCAGAAAAAAAAATTTTTTCAACTTTTTTTCAAATGTCCCCCCAAGGGATATATATTTTACCCCCACATTTGGAGCCCTCCTGGGATGCTCTCTAACATACTATAACCTCATTTAGCGGAGATTTTCACAAAAAAGTGACATTTTCAAAAAGTTAGAAATTTTGCAAAAAATGACTAAGTATGAAGGACTCACTTTGTGAATCGCTCTGGAACTGAAATCGGATGCGCTTACAGACATTCTCCCCTCTCTGGAAGTCTGAGACATGTGTGAAAATTTTCTAAGTCCAGAAAAAAAAAATTTTTCAACTTTTTTTCAAATGTACCCCCAAGGGATATATATTTTACCCACACATTTGGAGCCCTCCTGGGATGCCCTCTAACATACTATAACCTCATTTAGTGGAGATTTTCACAAAAAAGTGAAATTTTCAAAAAGTCAGAAATTTTGCAAAAAACGACTAAGTATGAAGGACTCATCGGGTGAAACGCTCTGGAACTGAAATCGGATGCGCTTACAGACATGCTCCCGTCTCTGGAAGTCTGAGACATGTGTGAAAATTTTCTAAGTCCAGAAAAAAAAATTTTTCAACTTTTTTTCAAATTTCCCCCCAAGGGATATATATTTTACCCACACATTTGGATCCCTCCTGGGATGCCCTCTAACATACTATAACCTCATTTAGTGGAGATTTTCACAAAAAAGTGAAATTTTCAAAAAGTCAGAAATTTTGCAAAAAACGACTAAGTATGAAGGACTCATCGGGTGAAACGCTCTGGAACTGAAATCGGATGCGCTTACAGACATGCTCCCGTCTCTGGAAGTCTGAGACATGTGTGAAAATTTTCTAAGTCCAGAAAAAAAAATTTTTCAACTTTTTTTCAAATTTCCCCCCAAGGGATATATATTTTACCCACACATTTGGATCCCTCCTGGGATGCCCTCTAACATACTATAACCTCATTTAGTGGAGATTTTCACAAAAAAGTGAAA
This sequence comes from Phyllobates terribilis, assembly GCF_046119375.1. Classification (NCBI taxonomy): domain Eukaryota; kingdom Metazoa; phylum Chordata; class Amphibia; order Anura; family Dendrobatidae; genus Phyllobates; species Phyllobates terribilis. Next base: position 1,241,310 of record NW_027363218.1, on the reverse strand, counting down.
TTTTCAAAAAGTCAGAAATTTTGCAAAAAACGACTAAGTATGAAGGACTCATCGGGTGAAACGCTCTGGAACTGAAATCGGATGCGCTTACAGACATGCTCCCCTCTCTGGAAGTCTGAGACATGTGTGAAAATTTTCTAAGTCCAGAAAAAAAAAATTTTTCAACTTTTTTTCAAATGTCCCCCCAAGCGATATATATTTTACCCACACATTTGGAGCCCTCCTGGGATGCCCTCTAACATACTATAACCTCATTTAGCGGAGATTTTCACAAAAAAGTGAAATTTTCAAAAATTTAGAAATTTTGCAAAAAATGACTAAGTATGAAGGACTCACCTTGTGAATCGCTCTGGAACTGAAATCGGATGCGCTTACAGACATGCTCCCCTCTCTGGAAGTCTGAGACATGTGTGAAAATTTTCTAAGTCCAGAAAAAAAAATTTTTCAACTTTTTTTCAAATTTCCCCCCAAGGGATATATATTTTACTCACACATTTGGATCCCTCCTGGGATGACCTCTAACATACTATAACCTCATTTAGTGGAGATTTTCACAAAAAAGTGAAATTTTCAAAAAGTTAAATTTTTTCCAAAAAACGACTAAGTATGAAGGACTCATCGGGTGAAACGCTCTGGAACTGAAATCGGATGCGCTTACAGACATGCTCCCCTCTCTGGAAGTCTGAGACATGTGTGAAAATTTTCTAAGTCCAGAAAAAAAAAATTTTTCAACTTTTTTTCAAATGTCCCCCCAAGAGATATATATTTTACCCACACATTTGGAGCCCTCCTGGGATGCCCTCTAACATACTATAACCTCATTTAGCGGAGATTTTCACAAAAAAGTGAAATTTTCAAAAAGTCAGAAATTTGCAAAAAACGACTAAGTATGAAGGACTCATCGGGTGAAACGCTCTGGAACTGAAATCGGATGCGCTTACAGACATGCTCCCCTCTCTGGAAGTCTGAGACATGTGTGAAAATTTTCTAAGTCCAGAAAAAAAAAATTTTTCAACTTTTTTTCAAATGTCCCCCCAAGGGATATATATTTTACCCACACATTTGGAGCCCTCCTGGGATGCCCTCTAACATACTATAACCTCATTTAGCGGAGATTTTCACAAAAAAAGTGAAATTTTCAAAAAGTCAGAAATTTTGCAAAAAACGACTAAGTATGAAGGACTCATCGGGTGAATTGCTCTGGAACTGAAATCGGATGCGCGCACTGACATGCTCCCCTCTCTGGAAGTCTGAGACATGTGTGAAAATTTTCTAAGTCCAGAAAAAAAAAATGTTCAACTTTTTTCAAATTTCCCCCCAAGGGATATATATTTTACCCACACATTTGGAGCCCTCCTGGGATGCCCTCTAACATACTATAACCTCATTTAGCGGAGATTTTCACAAAAAAGTGAAATTTTCAAAAATTCTGAAATTTTGCAAAAAATTACTAAGTATGAAGGACTCATCGGGTGAAACGCTCTGGAACTGAAATCGGATGCGCTTACAGACATGCTCCCCTCTCTGGAAGTCTGAGACATGTGTGAAAATTTTCGAAGTCCAGAAAAAAAATTTTTTCAACTTTTTTTCAAATTTCCCCCCAAGGGATATATATTTTACCCACACATTTGGATCCCTCCTGGGATGCCCTCTAACATACTATAACCTCATTTAGTGGAGATTTTCACAAAAAAGTGAAATTTTCAAAAAGTTAAATTTTTTCCAAAAAACGACTAAGTATGAAGGACTCATCGGGTGAATCGCTCTGGAACTGAAATCGGATGCGCGCACTGACATGCTCCCCTCTCTGGAAGTCTGAGACATGTGTGAAAATTTTCTAAGTCCAGAAAAAAAAATTTTTTCAACTTTTTTTCAAATGTCCCCCCAAGGGATATATATTTTACCCCCACATTTGGAGCCCTCCTGGGATGCTCTCTAACATACTATAACCTCATTTAGCGGAGATTTTCACAAAAAAGTGAAATTTTCAAAAAGTTAGAAATTTTGCAAAAAATGACTAAGTATGAAGGACTCACTTTGTGAATCGCGCTGGAACTGAAATCGGATGCGCTTACAGACATTCTCCCCTCTCTGGAAGTCTGAGACGTGTGAAAATTTTCTAAGTCCAGAAAAAAAAAATTTTTCAACTTTTTTTCAAATGTACCCCCAAGGGATATATATTTTACCCACACATTTGGAGCCCTCCTGGGATGCCCTCTAACATACTATAACCTCATTTAGTGGAGATTTTCACAAAAAAGTGAAATTTTCAAAAAGTCAGAAATTTTGCAAAAAACGACTAAGTATGAAGGACTCATCGGGTGAAACGCTCTGGAACTGAAATCGGATGCGCTTACAGACATGCTCCCGTCTCTGGAAGTCTGAGACATGTGTGAAAATTTTCTAAGTCCAGAAAAAAAAAATTTTCAACTTTTTTTCAAATTTCCCCCCAAGGGATATATATTTTACCGACACATTTGGAGCCCTCCTGCGATGCCCTCTAACATACTATAACCTCATTTAGCGGAGATTTTCACAAAAAAGTGAAATTTTCAAAAAGTCAGAAATTTTGCAAAAAACGACTAAGTATGAAGGACTCATCGGGTGAAACGCTCTGGAACTGAAATCGGATGCGCTTACAGACATGCTCCCCTCTCTGGAAGTCTGAGACATGTGTGAAAATTTTCTAAGTCCAGAAAAAAAAAATTTTTCAACTTTTTTTCAAATGTCCCCCCAAGGGATATATATTTTACCCACACATTTGGAGCCCTCCTGGGATGCCCTCTAACATACTATAACCTCATTTAGCGGAGATTTTCACAAAAAAGTGAAATTTTCAAAAATTTAGAAATTTTGCAAAAAATGACTAAGTATGAAGGACTCACCTTGTGAATCGCTCTGGAACTGAAATCGGATGCGCTTACAGACATGCTCCCCTCTCTGGAAGTCTGAGACATGTGTGAAAATTTTCTAAGTCCAGAAAAAAAAATTTTTTCAACTTTTTTTCAAATGTCCCCCCAAGGGATATATATTTTACCCACACATTTGGAGCCCTCCTGGGATGCCCTCTAACATACTATAACCTCATTTAGTGGAGATTTTCACAAAAAAGTGACATTTTCAAAAAGTTAAAAATTTTGCAAAAAATGACTAAGTATGAAAGACTCACCTTGTGAATCACTCTGGAACTGAAATCGGATGCGCTTACAGACATGCTCCCCTCTCTGGAAGTCTGAGACATGTGTGAAAATTTTCTAAGTCCAGAAAAAAAAATTTTTTCAACTTTTTTTCAAATGTCCCCCCAAGGGATATATATTTTACCCACACATTTCGAGCCCTCCTGGGATGCCCTCTAACATACTATAACCTCATTTAGCGGAGATTTTCACAAAAAAGTGAAATTTTCAAAAAGTCAGAAATTTTGCAAAAAACGACTAAGTATGAAGGACTCATCGGGTGAATTGCTCTGGAACTGAAATCGGATGCGCGCACTGACATGCTCCCCTCTCTGGAAGTCTGAGACATGTGTGAAAATTTTCTAAGTCCAGAAAAAAAAATTTTTTCAACTTTTTTTCAAATGTCCCCCCAAGGGATATATATTTTACCCCCACATTTGGAGCCCTCCTGGGATGCTCTCTAACATACTATAACCTCATTTAGCGGAGATTTTCACAAAAAAGTGAAATTTTCAAAAAGTTAGAAATTTTGCAAAAAACGACTAAGTATGAAGGACTCACCTTGTGAATCGCTCTGGAACTGAAATCGGATGCGCTTACAGACATTCTCCCCTCTCTGGAAGTCTGAGACATGTGTGAAAATTTTCTAAGTCCAGAAAAAAAAAATTTTTCAACTTTTTTTCAAATGTACCCCCAAGGGATATATATTTTACCCACACATTTGGAGCCCTCCTGGGATGCCCTCTAACATACTATAACCTCATTTAGTGGAGATTTTCACAAAAAAGTGAAATTTTCAAAAAGTCAGAAATTTTGCAAAAAACGACTAAGTATGAAGGACTCATCGGGTGAAACGCTCTGGAACTGAAATCGGATGCGCTTACAGACATGCTCCCGTCTCTGGAAGTCTGAGACATGTGTGAAAATTTTCTAAGTCCAGAAAAAAAAATTTTTCAACTTTTTTTCAAATTTCCCCCCAAGGGATATATATTTTACCCACACATTTGGAGCCCTCCTGGGATGCCCTCTAACATACTATAACCTCATTTAGCGGAGATTTTCACAAAAAAGTGAAATTTTCAAAAAGTCAGAAATTTTGCAAAAAACGACTAAGTATGAAGGACTCATCGGGTGAATTGCTCTGGAACTGAAATCGGATGCGCGCACTGACATGCTCCCCTCTCTGGAAGTCTGAGACATGTGTGAAAATTTTCTAAGTCCAGAAAAAAAAAAATTTCAACTTTTTTTCAAATTTCCCCCCAAGGGATATATATTTTACCCACACATTTGGAGCCCTCCTGGGATGCCCTCTAACATACTATAACCTCATTTAGCGGAGATTTTCACAAAAAAGTGAAATTTTCAAAAATTCTGAAATTTTGCAAAAAATTACTAAGTATGAAGGACTCATCGGGTGAAACGCTCTGGAACTGAAATCGGATGCGCTTACAGACATGCTCCCCTCTCTGGAAGTCTGAGACATGTGTGAAAATTTTCTAAGTCCAGAAAAAAAAAATTTTCAACTTTTTTTCAAATTTCCCCCCAAGGGATATATATTTTACCCACACATTTGGATCCCTCCTGGGATGCCCTCTAACATACTATAACCTCATTTAGTGGAGATTTTCACAAAAAAGTGAAATTTTCAAAAAGTTAAATTTTTTCCAAAAAACGACTAAGTATGAAGGACTCATCGGGTGAATCGCTCTGGAACTGAAATCGGATGCGCGCACTGACATGCTCCCCTCTCTGGAAGTCTGAGACATGTGTGAAAATTTTCTAAGTCCAGAAAAAAAAATTTTTTCAACTTTTTTTCAAATGTCCCCCCAAGGGATATATATTTTACCCCCACATTATGAGCCCTCCTGGGATGCTCTCTAACATACTATAACCTCATTTAGCGGAGATTTTCACAAAAAAGTGAAATTTTCAAAAAGTTAGAAATTTTGCAAAAAATGACTAAGTATGAAGGACTCACCTTGTGAATCGCTCTGGAACTGAAATCGGATGCGCTTACAGACATTCTCCCCTCTCTGGAAGTCTGAGACATGTGTGAAAATTTTCTAAGTCCAGAAAAAAAAAATTTTTCAACTTTTTTTCAAATGTCCCCCCAAGGGATATATATTTTACCCACACATTTGGAGCCCTCCTGGGATGCCCTCTAACATACTATAACCTCATTTAGTGGAGATTTTCACAAAAAAGTGAAATTTTCAAAAAGTTAAATTTTTTCCAAAAAACGACTAAGTATGAAGGACTCATCGGGTGAAGCGCTCTGGAACTGAAATCGGATGCGCTTACAGACATGCTCCCCTCTCTGGAAGTCTGAGACATGTGTGAAAATTTTCTAAGTCCAGAAAAAAAAATTTTTCAACTTTTTTTCAAATTTCCCCCCAAGGGATATATATTTTACCCACACATTTGGATCCCTCCTGGGATGCCCTCTAACATACTATAACCTCATTTAGTGGAGATTTTCACAAAAAAGTGAAATTTTCAAAAAGTTAAATTTTTTCCAAAAAACGACTAAGTATGAAGGACTCATCGGGTGAATCGCTCTGGAACTGAAATCGGATGCGCGCACTGACATGCTCCCCTCTCTGGAAGTCTGAGACATGTGTGAAAATTTTCTAAGTCCAGAAAAAAAAATTTTTTCAACTTTTTTTCAAATGTCCCCCCAAGGGATATATATTTTACCCCCACATTTGGAGCCCTCCTGGGATGCTCTCTAACATACTATAACCTCATTTAGCGGAGATTTTCACAAAAAAGTGAAATTTTCAAAAAGTTAGAAATTTTGCAAAAAATGACTAAGTATGAAGGACTCACCTTGTGAATCGCTCTGGAACTGAAATCGGATGCGCTTACAGACATTCTCCCCTCTCTGGAAGTCTGAGACATGTGTGAAAATTTTCTAAGTCCAGAAAAAAAAAATTTTTCAACTTTTTTTCAAATGTACCCCCAAGGGATATATATTTTACCCACACATTTGGAGCCCTCCTGGGATGCCCTCTAACATACTATAACCTCATTTAGTGGAGATTTTCACAAAAAAGTGAAATTTTCAAAAAGTCAGAAATTTTGCAAAAAACGACTAAGTATGAAGGACTCATCGGGTGAAACGCTCTGGAACTGAAATCGGATGCGCTTACAGACATGCTCCCATCTCTGGAAGTCTGAGACATGTGTGAAAATTTTCTAAGTCCAGAAAAAAAAATTTTTCAACTTTTTTTCAAATTTCCCCCCAAGGGATATATATTTTACCCACACATTTGGAGCCCTCCTGGGATGCCCTCTAACATACTATAACCTCATTTAGCGGAGATTTTCACAAAAAAGTGAAATTTTCAAAAAGTCAGAAATTTTGCAAAAAATGACTAAGTATGAAGGACTCATCGGGTGAATTGCTCTGGAACTGAAATCGGATGCGCGCACTGACATGCTCCCCTCTCTGGAAGTCTGAGACATGTGTGAAAATTTTCTAAGTCCAGAAAAAAAAATTTTTCAACTTTTTTTCAAATTTCCCCCCAAGGGATATATATTTTACCCACACATTTGGATCCCTCCTGGGATGCCCTCTAACATACTATAACCTCATTTAGTGGAGATTTTCACAAAAAAGTGAAATTTTCAAAAAGTTTAATTTTTTCCAAAAAACGACTAAGTATGAAGGACTCATCGGGTGAAACGCTCTGGAACTGAAATCGGATGCGCTTACAGACATGCTCCCCTCTCTGGAAGTCTGAGACATGTGTGAAAATTTTCTAAGTCCACAAAAAAAAAATTTTTCAACTTTTTTTCAAATGTCCCCCCAAGGGATATATATTTTACCCACACATTTGGAGCCCTCCTGGGATGCCCTCTAACATACTATAACCTCATTTAGCGGAGATTTTCACAAAAAAGTGAAATTTTCAAAAAGTCAGAAATTTTGCAAAAAATGACTAAGTATGAAGGACTCATCGGGTGAATCGGTCTGGAACTGAAATCGGATGCGCGCACTGACATGCTCCCCTCTCTGGAAGTCTGAGACATGTGTGAAAATTTTCTAAGTCCAGAAAAAAAAATTTTTTCAACTTTTTTTCAAATGTCCCCCCAAGGGATATATATTTTACCCACACATTTGGAGCCCTCCTGGGATGCCCTCTAACATACTATAACCTCATTTAGCGGAGATTTTCACAAAAAAGTGAAATTTTCAAAAATTTAGAAATTTTGCAAAAAATGACTAAGTATGAAGGACTCACCTTGTGAATCGCTCTGGAACTGAAATCGGATGCGCTTACAGACATGCTCCCCTCTCTGGAAGTCTGAGACATGTGTGAAAATTTTCTAAGTCCAGAAAAAAAAATTTTTTCAACTTTTTTTCAAATGTCCCCCCAAGGGATATATATTTTACCCACACATTTGGAGCCCTCCTGGGATGCCCTCTAACATACTATAACCTCATTTAGCGGAGATTTTCACAAAAAAGTGAAATTTTCAAAAAGTTAAAAATTTTGCAAAAAATGACTAAGTATGAAAGACTCACCTTGTGAATCGCTCTGGAACTGAAATCGGATGCGCTTACAGACATGCTCCCCTCTCTGGAAGTCTGAGACATGTGTGAAAATTTTCTAAGTCCAGAAAAAAAAATTTTTTCAACTTTTTTTCAAATGTCCCCCCAAGGGATATATATTTTACCCACACATTTGGAGCCCTCCTGGGATGCCCTCTAACATACTATAACCTCATTTAGCGGAGATTTTCACAAAAAAGTGAAATTTTCAAAAAGTTAAATTTTTTCCAAAAAACGACTAAGTATGAAGGACTCATCGGGTGAATCGCTCTGGAACTGAAATCGGATGCGCGCACTGACATGCTCCCCTCTCTGGAAGTCTGAGACATGTGTGAAAATTTTCTAAGTCCAGAAAAAAAAATTTTTTCAACTTTTTTTCAAATGTCCCCCCAAGGGATATATATTTTACCCCCACATTTGGAGCCCTCCTGGGATGCTCTCTAACATACTATAACCTCATTTAGCGGAGATTTTCACAAAAAAGTGAAATTTTCAAAAAGTTAGAAATTTTGCAAAAAATGACTAAGTATGAAGGACTCACCTTGTGAATCGCTCTGGAACTGAAATCGGATGCGCTTACAGACATTCTCCCCTCTCTGGAAGTCTGAGACATGTGTGAAAATTTTCTAAGTCCAGAAAAAAAAAATTTTTCAACTTTTTTTCAAATGTACCCCCAAGGGATATATATTTTACCCACACATTTGGAGCCCTCCTGGGATGCCCTCTAACATACTATAACCTCATTTAGTGGAGATTTTCACAAAAAAGTGAAATTTTCAAAAAGTCAGAAATTTTGCAAAAAACGACTAAGTATGAAGGACTCATCGGGTGAAACGCTCTGGAACTGAAATCGGATGCGCTTACAGACATGCTCCCATCTCTGGAAGTCTGAGACATGTGTGAAAATTTTCTAAGTCCAGAAAAAAAAATTTTTCAACTTTTTTTCAAATTTCCCCCCAAGGGATATATATTTTACCCACACATTTGGAGCCCTCCTGGGATGCCCTCTAACATACTATAACCTCATTTAGCGGAGATTTTCACAAAAAAGTGAAATTTTCAAAAAGTCAGAAATTTTGCAAAAAATGACTAAGTATGAAGGACTCATCGGGTGAATTGCTCTGGAACTGAAATCGGATGCGCGCACTGACATGCTCCCCTCTCTGGAAGTCTGAGACATGTGTGAAAATTTTCTAAGTCCAGAAAAAAAAATTTTTCAACTTTTTTTCAAATTTCCCCCCAAGGGATATATATTTTACCCACACATTTGGATCCCTCCTGGGATGCCCTCTAACATACTATAACCTCATTTAGTGGAGATTTTCACAAAAAAGTGAAATTTTCAAAAAGTTTAATTTTTTCCAAAAAACGACTAAGTATGAAGGACTCATCGGGTGAAACGCTCTGGAACTGAAATCGGATGCGCTTACAGACATGCTCCCCTCTCTGGAAGTCTGAGACATGTGTGAAAATTTTCTAAGTCCACAAAAAAAAAATTTTTCAACTTTTTTTCAAATGTCCCCCCAAGGGATATATATTTTACCCACACATTTGGAGCCCTCCTGGGATGCCCTCTAACATACTATAACCTCATTTAGCGGAGATTTTCACAAAAAAGTGAAATTTTCAAAAAGTCAGAAATTTTGCAAAAAATGACTAAGTATGAAGGACTCATCGGGTGAATCGGTCTGGAACTGAAATCGGATGCGCGCACTGACATGCTCCCCTCTCTGGAAGTCTGAGACATGTGTGAAAATTTTCTAAGTCCAGAAAAAAAAATTTTTTCAACTTTTTTTCAAATGTCCCCCCAAGGGATATATATTTTACCCACACATTTGGAGCCCTCCTGGGATGCCCTCTAACATACTATAACCTCATTTAGCGGAGATTTTCACAAAAAAGTGAAATTTTCAAAAATTTAGAAATTTTGCAAAAAATGACTAAGTATGAAGGACTCACCTTGTGAATCGCTCTGGAACTGAAATCGGATGCGCTTACAGACATGCTCCCCTCTCTGGAAGTCTGAGACATGTGTGAAAATTTTCTAAGTCCAGAAAAAAAAATTTTTTCAACTTTTTTTCAAATGTCCCCCCAAGGGATATATATTTTACCCACACATTTGGAGCCCTCCTGGGATGCCCTCTAACATACTATAACCTCATTTAGCGGAGATTTTCACAAAAAAGTGAAATTTTCAAAAAGTTAAAAATTTTGCAAAAAATGACTAAGTATGAAAGACTCACCTTGTGAATCGCTCTGGAACTGAAATCGGATGCGCTTACAGACATGCTCCCCTCTCTGGAAGTCTGAGACATGTGTGAAAATTTTCTAAGTCCAGAAAAAAAAATTTTTTCAACTTTTTTTCAAATGTCCCCCCAAGGGATATATATTTTACCCACACATTTGGAGCCCTCCTGGGATGCCCTCTAACATACTATAACCTCATTTAGCGGAGATTTTCACAAAAAAGTGAAATTTTCAAAAAGTCAGAAATTTTGCAAAAAACGACTAAGTATGAAGGACTCATCGGGTGAATTGCTCTGGAACTGAAATCGGATGCGCGCACTGACATGCTCCCCTCTCTGGAAGTCTGAGACATGTGTGAAAATTTTCTAAGTCCAGAAAAAAAAAATTTTCAACTTTTTTTCAAATTTCCCCCCAAGGGATATATATTTTACCCACACATTTGGATCCCTCCTGGGATGCCCTCTAACATACTATAACCTCATTTAGTGGAGATTTTCACAAAAAAGTGAAATTTTCAAAAAGTTAGAAATTTAGCAAAAAATGACTAAGTATGAAGGACTCACCTTGTGAATCGCTCTGGAACTGAAATCGGATGCGCTTACAGACATTCTCCCCTCTCTGGAAGTCTGAGACATGTGTGAAAATTTTCTAAGTCCAGAAAAAAAAAAATTTTCAACTTTTTTTCAAATGTCCCCCCAAGGGATATATATTTTACCCACACATTTGAAACCCTCCTGGGATGTCCTCTAACATACTATAACCTCATTTAGCGGAGATTTTCACAAAAAGTGAAATTTTCAAAAAGTCAGAAATTTTGCAAAAAACGACTAAGTATGAAGGACTCATCGGGTGAAACGCTCTGGAACTGAAATCGGATGCGCTTACAGACATGCTCCCCTCTCTGGAAGTCTGAGACATGTGTGAAAATTTTCTAAGTCCAGAAAAAAAAAATTTTTCAACTTCTTTTCAAATGTCCCCCCAAGTGATATATATTTTACCCACACATTTGGAGCCCTCCTGGGATGCCCTCTAACATACTATAACCTCATTTAGCGGAGATTTTCACAAAAAAGTGAAATTTTCAAAAAGTCAGAAATTTTCCAAAAAATGACTAAGTATGAAGGACTCATCGTGTGAAACGCTCTGGAACTGAAATCGGATGCGCTTACAGACATGCTCCCCTCTCTGGAAGTCTGAGACATGTGTGAAAATTTTCTAAGTCCAGAAAAAAAAAATTTTCAACTTTTTTTCAAATTTCCCCCCAAGGGATATATATTTTACCGACACATTTGGAGCCCTCCTGCGATGCCCTCTAACATACTATAACCTCATTTAGCGGAGATTTTCACAAAAAAGTGAAATTTTCAAAAAGTCAGAAAATTTGCAAAAAACGACTAAGTATGAAGGACTCATCGGGTGAATTGCTCTGGAACTGAAATCGGATGTGCGCACAGACATGCTCCCCTCTCTGGAAGTCTGAGACATGTGTGAAAATTTTCTAAGTCCAGAAAAAAAAAAATTTTCAACTTTTTTTCACATGTCCCCCCAAGGGATATATATTTTACCCACACATTTGGATCCCTCCTTGGATGCCCTCTAACATACTATAACCTCATTTAGCGGAGATTTTCACAAAAAGTGAAATTTTCAGTCAGAAATTTTGCAAAAAACGACTAAGTATGAAGGACTCATCGGGTGAAACGCTCTGGAACTGAAATCGGATGCACTTACAGACATGCTCCCCTCTGGAAGTCTGAGACATGTGTGAAAATTTTCTAAGTCCAGAAAAAAAATTTTTTCAACTTTTTTTCAAATTTCCCCCCAAGGAATATATATTTTACCCACACATTTGGATCCCTCCTGGGATGCCCTCTAACATACTATAACCTCATTTAGCGGAGATTTTCACAAAAAGTGAAATTTTCAAAAAGTCAGAAATTTTGCAAAAAACGACTAAGTATGAAGGACTCACCTTGTGAATCGCTCTGGAACTGAAATCGGATGCGCTTACAGACATGCTCCCCTCTCTGGAAGTCTGAGACATGTGTGAAAATTTTCTAAGTCCAGAAAAAAAAATTTTTTCAACTTTTTTCAAATGTCCCCCCAAGGGATACATATTTTACCCACACATTTGGAGCCCTCCTGGGATGCCCTCTAACATACTATAACCTCATTTAGTGGAGATTTTCACAAAAAAGTGAAATTTTCAAAAAGTCAGAAATTTTGCAAAAAACGACTAAGTATGAAGGACTCATCGGGTGAAACGCTCTGGAACTGAAATCGGATGCGCTTACAGACATGCTCCCCTCTCTGGAAGTCTGAGACATGTGTGAAAATTTTCTAAGTCCAGAAAAAAAAATTTTTCAACTTTTTTTCAAATTTCCCCCCAAGGGATATATATTTTACCGACACATTATGAGCCCTCCTGCGATGCCCTCTAACATACTATAACCTCATTTAGCGGAGATTTTCACAAAAAAGTGAAATTTTCAAAAAGTCAGAAATTTTGCAAAAAATGACTAAGTATGAAGGACTCATCGGGTGAATCACTCTGGAACTGAAATCGGATGCGCGCACTGACATGCTCCCCTCTCTGAAAGTCTGAGACATGTGTGAAAATTTTCTAAGTCCAGAAAATAAAATTTTTTAAACTTTTTTTCAAATTTCCCCCCAAGGGATATATATTTTACCCACACATTTGGATCCCTCCTGGGATGCCCTCTAACATACTATAACCTCATTTAGCGGAGATTTTCACAAAAAAGTGAAATTTTCAAAAAGTTTAATTTTTTCCAAAAAACGACTAAGTATGAAGGACTCATCGGGTGAAACGCTCTGGAACTGAAATCGGATGCGCTTACTGACATGCTCCCCTCTCTGGAAGTCTGAAACATGTGTGAAAATTTTCGAAGTCCAGAAAAAAAAAAATGTTAAACTTTTTTTCAAATGTCCCCCCAAGGGATATATATTTTACCCACACATTTGAAACCCTCCTGGGATGTCCTCTAACATACTATAACCTCATTTAGCGGAGATTTTCACAAAAAGTGAAATTTTCAAAAAGTCAGAAATTTTGCAAAAAACGACTAAGTATGAAGGACTCATCGGGTGAAACGCTCTGGAACTGAAATCGGATGCGCTTACAGACATGCTCCCCTCTCTGGAAGTCTGAGACATGTGTGAAAATTTTCTAAGTCCAGAAAAAAAAATTTTTTCAACTTTTTTTCAAATGTCCCCCCAAGTGATATATATTTTACCCACACATTTGGAGCCCTCCTGGGATGCCCTCTAACATACTATAACCTCATTTAGCGGAGATTTTCACAAAAAAGTGAAATTTTCATAAAGTTTAATTTTTTCCAAAAAACGACTAAGTATGAAGGACTCATCGGGTGAAACGCTCTGGAACTGAAATCGGATGCGCTTACTGACATGCTCCCCTCTCTGGAAGTCTGAAACATGTGTGAAAATTTTCGAAGTCCAGAAAAAAAAAAATTTTAAACTTTTTTTCAAATGTCCCCCCAAGGGATATATATTTTACCCACACATTTGAAACCCTCCTGGGATGTCCTCTAACATACTATAACCTCATTTAGCGGAGATTTTCACAAAAAGTGAAATTTTCAAAAAGTCAGAAATTTTGCAAAAAACAACTAAGTATGAAGGACTCATCGGGTGAAACGCTCTGGAACTGAAATCGGATGCGCTTACTGACATGCTCCCCTCTCTGGAAGTCTGAAACATGTGTGAAAATTTTCGAAGTCCAGAAAAAAAAATTTTTTCAACTTTTTTTCAAATGTCCCCCCAAGTGATATATATTTTACCCACACATTTGGAGCCCTCCTGGGATGCCCTCTAACATACTATAACCTCATTTAGCGGAGATTTTCACAAAAAAGTGAAATTTTCAAAAAGTCAGAAATTTTGCAAAAAATGACTAAGTATGAAGGACTCATCGGGTGAAACGCTCTGGAACTGAAATCGGATGCGCTTACAGACATGCTCCCCTCTCTGGAAGTCTGAAACATGTGTGAAAATTTTCGAAGTCCAGAAAAAAAAAAATTTTAAACTTTTTTTCAAATGTCCCCCCAAGGGATATATATTTTAGCCACACATTTGAAACCCTCCTGGGATGTCCTCTAACATACTATAACCTCATTTAGCGGAGATTTTCACAAAAAAGTGAAATTTTCAAAAAGTCAGAAATTTTGCAAAAAACAACTAAGTATGAAGGACTCATCGGGTGAAACGCTCTGGAACTGAAATCGGATGCGCTTACAGACATGCTCCCCTCTCTGGAAGTCTGAGACATGTGTGAAAATTTTCTAAGTCCAGAAAAAAAAAATTTTCAACTTTTTTTCAAATTTCCCCCCAAGGGATATATATTTTACCGACACATTTGGAGCCCTCCTGCGATGCCCTCTAACATACTATAACCTCATTTAGCGGAGATTTTCACAAAAAAGTGAAATTTTCAAAAAGTCAGAAATTTTGCAAAAAACGACTAAGTATGAAGGACTCATCGGGTGAATTGCTCTGGAACTGAAATCGGATGTGCGCACAGACATGCTCCCCTCTCTGGAAGTCTGAGACATGTGTGAAAATTTTCTAAGTCCAGAAAAAAAAAAATTTTCAACTTTTTTTCACATGTCCCCCCAAGGGATATATATTTTACCCACACATTTGGATCCCTCCTTGGATGCACTCTAACATACTATAACCTCATTTAGCGGAGATTTTCACAAAAAGTGAAATTTTCAAAAAGTCAGAAATTTTGCAAAAAACGACTAAGTATGAAGGACTCATCGGGTGAAACGCTCTGGAACTGAAATCGGATGCACTTACAGACATGCTCCCCTCTGGAAGTCTGAGACATGTGTGAAAATTTTCTAAGTCCAGAAAAAAAATTTTTTCAACTTTTTTTCAAATTTCCCCCCAAGGAATATATATTTTACCCACACATTTGGATCCCTCCTGGGATGCCCTCTAACATACTATAACCTCATTTAGCGGAGATTTTCACAAAAAGTGAAATTTTCAAAAAGTCAGAAATTTTGCAAAAAACGACTAAGTATGAAGGACTCACCTTGTGAATCGCTCTGGAACTGAAATCGGATGCGCTTACAGACATGCTCCCCTCTCTGGAAGTCTGAGACATGTGTGAAAATTTTCTAAGTCCAGAAAAAAAAATTTTTTCAACTTTTTTCAAATGTCCCCCCAAGGGATACATATTTTACCCACACATTTGGAGCCCTCCTGGGATGCCCTCTAACATACTATAACCTCATTTAGTGGAGATTTTCACAAAAAAGTGAAATTTTCAAAAAGTCAGAAATTTTGCAAAAAACGACTAAGTATGAAGGACTCATCGGGTGAAACGCTCTGGAACTGAAATCGGATGCGCTTACAGACATGCTCCCCTCTCTGGAAGTCTGAGACATGTGTGAAAATTTTCTAAGTCCAGAAAAAAAAATTTTTCAACTTTTTTTCAAATTTCCCCCCAAGGGATATATATTTTACCGACACATTTGGAGCCCTCCTGCGATGCCCTCTAACATACTATAACCTCATTTAGCGGAGATTTTCACAAAAAAGTGAAATTTTCAAAAAGTCAGAAATTTTGCAAAAAATGACTAAGTATGAAGGACTCATCGGGTGAATCACTCTGGAACTGAAATCGGATGCGTGCACTGACATGCTCCCCTCTCTGAAAGTCTGAGACATGTGTGAAAATTTTCTAAGTCCAGAAAAAAAAATTTTTTAAACTTTTTTTCAAATTTCCCCCCAAGGGATATATATTTTACCCACACATTTGGATCCCTCCTGGGATGCCCTCTAACATACTATAACCTCATTTAGCGGAGATTTTCACAAAAAAGTGAAATTTTCAAAAAGTTTAATTTTTTCCAAAAAACGACTAAGTATGAAGGACTCATCGGGTGAAACGCTCTGGAACTGAAATCGGATGCGCTTACTGACATGCTCCCCTCTCTGGAAGTCTGAAACATGTGTGAAAATTTTCGAAGTCCAGAAAAAAAAAAAATTTAAACTTTTTTTCAAATGTCCCCCCAAGGGATATATATTTTACCCACACATTTGAAACCCTCCTGGGATGTCCTCTAACATACTATAACCTCATTTAGCGGAGATTTTCACAAAAAGTGAAATTTTCAGAAAGTCAGAAATTTTGCAAAAAACGACTAAGTATGAAGGACTCATCGGGTGAAACGCTCTGGAACTGAAATCGGATGCGCTTACAGACATGCTCCCCTCTCTGGAAGTCTGAGACATGTGTGAAAATTTTCTAAGTCCAGAAAAAAAAATTTTTTCAACTTTTTTTCAAATGTCCCCCCAAGTGATATATATTTTACCCACACATTTGGAGCCCTCCTGGGATGCCCTCTAACATACTATAACCTCATTTAGCGGAGATTTTCACAAAAAAGTGAAATTTTCAAAAAGTCAGAAATTTTGCAAAAAATGACTAAGTATGAAGGACTCATCGTGTGAAACGCTCTGGAACTGAAATCGGATGCGCTTACAGACATGCTCCCCTCTCTGGAAGTCTGAGACATGTGTGAAAATTTTCTAAGTCCAGAAAAAAAAAATTTTCAACTTTTTTTCAAATTTCCCCCCAAGGGATATATATTTTACCGACACATTTGGAGCCCTCCTGCGATGCCCTCTAACATACTATAACCTCATTTAGCGGAGATTTTCACAAAAAAGTGAAATTTTCAAAAAGTCAGAAATTTTGCAAAAAACGACTAAGTATGAAGGACTCATCGGGTGAATTGCTCTGGAACTGAAATCGGATGTGCACACAGACATGCTCCCCTCTCTGGAAGTCTGAGACATGTGTGAAAATTTTCTAAGTCCAGAAAAAAAAAAATTTTCAACTTTTTTTCACATGTCCCCCCAAGGGATATATATTTTACCCACACATTTGGATCCCTCCTGGGATGCCCTCTAACATACTATAACCTCATTTAGCGGAGATTTTCACAAAAAGTGAAATTTTCAAAAAGTCAGAAATTTTGCAAAAAACGACTAAGTATGAAGGACTCATCGGGTGAAACGCTCTGGAACTGAAATCGGATGCACTTACAGACATGCTCCCCTCTGGAAGTCTGAGACATGTGTGAAAATTTTCTAAGTCCAGAAAAAAATTTTTTTCAACTTTTTTTCAAATTTCCCCCCAAGGAATATATATTTTACCCACACATTTGGATCCCTCCTGGGATGCCCTCTAACATACTATAACCTCATTAAGCGGAGATTTTCACAAAAAGTGAAATTTTCAAAAAGTCAGAAATTTTGCAAAAAATGACTAAGTATGAAGGACTCACCTTGTGAATCGCTCTGGAACTGAAATCGGATGCGCTTACAGACATGCTCCCCTCTCTGGAAGTCTGAGACATGTGTGAAAATTTTCTAAGTCCAGAAAAAAAAATTTTTTCAACTTTTTTCAAATGTCCCCCCAAGGGATACATATTTTACCCACACATTTGGAGCCCTCCTGGGATGCCCTCTAACATACTATAACCTCATTTAGTGGAGATTTTCACAAAAAAGTGAAATTTTCAGAAAGTCAGAAATTTTGCAAAAAACGACTAAGTATGAAGGACTCATCGGGTGAAACGCTCTGGAACTGAAATCGGATGCGCTTACAGACATGCTCCCCTCTCTGGAAGTCTGAGACATGTGTGAAAATTTTCTAAGTCCAGAAAAAAAAATTTTTCAACTTTTTTTCAAATTTCCCCCCAAGGGATATATATTTTACCGACACATTTGGAGCCCTCCTGCGATGCCCTCTAACATACTATAACCTCATTTAGCGGAGATTTTCACAAAAAAGTGAAATTTTCAAAAAGTCAGAAATTTTGCAAAAAATGACTAAGTATGAAGGACTCATCGGGTGAATCACTCTGGAACTGAAATCGGATGCGCGCACTGACATGCTCCCCTCTCTGAAAGTCTGAGACATGTGTGAAAATTTTCTAAGTCCAGAAAAAAAAAATTTTTAAACTTTTTTTCAAATTTCCCCCCAAGGGATATATATTTTACCCACACATTTGGATCCCTCCTGGGATGCCCTCTAACATACTATAACCTCATTTAGCGGAGATTTTCACAAAAAGTGAAATTTTCAAAAAGTCAGAAATTTTGCAAAAAACGACTAAGTATGAAGGACTCATCGGGTGAAACGCTCTGGAACTGAAATCGGATGCACTTACAGACATGCTCCCCTCTGGAAGTCTGAGACATGTGTGAAAATTTTCTAAGTCCAGAAAAAAAAATTTTTCAACTTTTTTTCAAATTTCCCCCCAAGGAATATATATTTTACCCACACATTTGGATCCCTCCTGGGATGCCCTCTAACATACTATAACCTCATTAAGCGGAGATTTTCACAAAAAGTGAAATTTTCAAAAAGTCAGAAATTTTGCAAAAAACGACTAAGTATGAAGGACTCACCTTGTGAATCGCTCTGGAACTGAAATCGGATGCGCTTACAGACATGCTCCCCTCTCTGGAAGTCTGAGACATGTGTGAAAATTTTCTAAGTCCAGAAAAAAAAATTTTTTCAACTTTTTTCAAATGTCCCCCCAAGGGATACATATTTTACCCACACATTTGGAGCCCTCCTGGGATGCCCTCTAACATACTATAACCTCATTTAGTGGAGATTTTCACAAAAAAGTGAAATTTTCAAAAAGTCAGAAATTTTGCAAAAAACGACTAAGTATGAAGGACTCATTGGGTGAAACGCTCTGGAACTGAAATCGGATGCGCTTACAGACATGCTCCCCTCTCTGGAAGTCTGAGACATGTGTGAAAATTTTCTAAGTCCAGAAAAAAAAATTTTTCAACTTTTTTTCAAATTTCCCCCCAAGGGATATATATTTTACCGACACATTTGGAGCCCTCCTGCGATGCCCTCTAACATGCTATAACCTCATTTAGCGGAGATTTTCACAAAAAAGTGAAATTTTCAAAAAGTCAGAAATTTTGCAAAAAATGACTAAGTATGAAGGACTCATCGGGTGAATCACTCTGGAACTGAAATCGGATGCGCGCACTGACATGCTCCCCTCTCTGAAAGTCTGAGACATGTGTGAAAATTTTCTAAGTCCAGAAAAAAAAATTTTTTAAACTTTTTTTCAAATTTCCCCCCAAGGGATATATATTTTACCCACACATTTGGATCCCTCCTGGGATGCCCTCTAACATACTATAACCTCATTTAGCGGAGATTTTCACAAAAAAGTGAAATTTTCAAAAAGTTTAATTTTTTCCAAAAAACGACTAAGTATGAAGGACTCATCGGGTGAAACGCTCTGGAACTGAAATCGGATGCGCTTACTGACATGCTCCCCTCTCTGGAAGTCTGAAACATGTGTGAAAATTTTCGAAGTCCAGAAAAAAAAAAATTTTAAACTTTTTTTCAAATGTCCCCCCAAGGGATATATATTTTACCCACACATTTGAAACCCTCCTGGGATGTCCTCTAACATACTATAACCTCATTTAGCGGAGATTTTCACAAAAAGTGAAATTTTCAAAAAGTCAGAAATTTTGCAAAAAACGACTAAGTATGAAGGACTCATCGGGTGAAACGCTCTGGAACTGAAATCGGATGCGCTTACAGACATGCTCCCCTCTCTGGAAGTCTGAGACATGTGTGAAAATTTTCTAAGTCCAGAAAAAAAAATTTTTTCAACTTTTTTTCAAATGTCCCCCCAAGTGATATATATTTTACCCACACATTTGGAGCCCTCCTGGGATGCCCTCTAACATACTATAACCTCATTTAGCGGAGATTTTCACAAAAAAGTGAAATTTTCAAAAAGTCAGAAATTTTGCAAAAAATGACTAAGTATGAAGGACTCACCTTGTGAATCGCTCTGGAACTGAAATCGGATGCGCTTACAGACATGCTCCCCTCTCTGGAAGTCTGAGACATGTGTGAAAATTTTCTAAGTCCAGAAAAAAAAATTTTTTCAACTTTTTTCAAATGTCCCCCCAAGGGATACATATTTTACCCACACATTTGGAGCCCTCCTGGGATGCCCTCTAACATACTATAACCTCATTTAGTGGAGATTTTCACAAAAAAGTGAAATTTTCAAAAAGTCAGAAATTTTGCAAAAAACGACTAAGTATGAAGGACTCATTGGGTGAAACGCTCTGGAACTGAAATCGGATGCGCTTACAGACATGCTCCCCTCTCTGGAAGTCTGAGACATGTGTGAAAATTTTCTAAGTCCAGAAAAAAAAATTTTTCAACTTTTTTTCAAATTTCCCCCCAAGGGATATATATTTTACCGACACATTTGGAGCCCTCCTGCGATGCCCTCTAACATGCTATAACCTCATTTAGCGGAGATTTTCACAAAAAAGTGAAATTTTCAAAAAGTCAGAAATTTTGCAAAAAATGACTAAGTATGAAGGACTCATCGGGTGAATCACTCTGGAACTGAAATCGGATGCGCGCACTGACATGCTCCCCTCTCTGAAAGTCTGAGACATGTGTGAAAATTTTCTAAGTCCAGAAAAAAAAATTTTTTAAACTTTTTTTCAAATTTCCCCCCAAGGGATATATATTTTACCCACACATTTGGATCCCTCCTGGGATGCCCTCTAACATACTATAACCTCATTTAGCGGAGATTTTCACAAAAAAGTGAAATTTTCAAAAAGTTTAATTTTTTCCAAAAAACGACTAAGTATGAAGGACTCATCGGGTGAAACGCTCTGGAACTGAAATCGGATGCGCTTACTGACATGCTCCCCTCTCTGGAAGTCTGAAACATGTGTGAAAATTTTCGAAGTCCAGAAAAAAAAAAATTTTAAACTTTTTTTCAAATGTCCCCCCAAGGGATATATATTTTACCCACACATTTGAAACCCTCCTGGGATGTCCTCTAACATACTATAACCTCATTTAGCGGAGATTTTCACAAAAAGTGAAATTTTCAAAAAGTCAGAAATTTTGCAAAAAATGACTAAGTATGAAGGACTCATCGTGTGAAACGCTCTGGAACTGAAATCGGATGCGCTTACAGACATGCTCCCCTCTCTGGAAGTCTGAGACATGTGTGAAAATTTTCTAAGTCCAGAAAAAAAAAATTTTCAACTTTTTTTCAAATTTCCCCCCAAGGGATATATATTTTACCGACACATTTGGAGCCCTCCTGCGATGCCCTCTAACATACTATAACCTCATTTAGCGGAGATTTTCACAAAAAAGTGAAATTTTCAAAAAGTCAGAAATTTTGCAAAAAACGACTAAGTATGAAGGACTCATCGGGTGAATTGCTCTGGAACTGAAATCGGATGTGCGCACAGACATGCTCCCCTCTCTGGAAGTCTGAGACATGTGTGAAAATTTTCTAAGTCCAGAAAAAAAAAAATTTTCAACTTTTTTTCACATGTCCCCCCAAGGGATATATATTTTACCCACACATTTGGATCCCTCCTGGGATGCCCTCTAACATACTATAACCTCATTTAGCGGAGATTTTCACAAAAAGTGAAATTTTCAAAAAGTCAGAAATTTTGCAAAAAACGACTAAGTATGAAGGACTCATCGGGTGAAACGCTCTGGAACTGAAATCGGATGCACTTACAGACATGCTCCCCTCTGGAAGTCTGAGACATGTGTGAAAATTTTCTAAGTCCAGAAAAAAAATTTTTTCAACTTTTTTTCAAATTTCCCCCCAAGGAATATATATTTTACCCACACATTTGGATCCCTCCTGGGATGCCCTCTAACATACTATAACCTCATTAAGCGGAGATTTTCACAAAAAGTGAAATTTTCAAAAAGTCAGAAATTTTGCAAAAAACGACTAAGTATGAAGGACTCACCTTGTGAATCGCTCTGGAACTGAAATCGGATGCGCTTACAGACATGCTCCCCTCTCTGGAAGTCTGAGACATGTGTGAAAATTTTCTAAGTCCAGAAAAAAAAATTTTTTCAACTTTTTTCAAATGTCCCCCCAAGGGATACATATTTTACCCACACATTTGGAGCCCTCCTGGGATGCCCTCTAACATACTATAACCTCATTTAGTTGAGATTTTCACAAAAAAGTGAAATTTTCAAAAAGTCAGAAATTTTGCAAAAAACGACTAAGTATGAAGGACTCATCGGGTGAAACGCTCTGGAACTGAAATCGGATGCGCTTACAGACATGCTCCCCTCTCTGGAAGTCTGAGACATGTGTGAAAATTTTCTAAGTCCAGAAAAAAAAATTTTTCAACTTTTTTTCAAATTTCCCCCCAAGGGATATATATTTTACCGACACATTTGGAGCCCTCCTGCGATGCCCTCTAACATACTATAACCTCATTTAGCGGAGATTTTCACAAAAAAGTGAAATTTTCAAAAAGTCAGAAATTTTGCAAAAAATGACTAAGTATGAAGGACTCATCGGGTGAATCACTCTGGAACTGAAATCGGATGCGCGCACTGACATGCTCCCCTCTCTGAAAGTCTGAGACATGTGTGAAAATTTTCTAAGTCCAGAAAATAAAATTTTTTAAACTTTTTTTCAAATTTCCCCCCAAGGGATATATATTTTACCCACACATTTGGATCCCTCCTGGGATGCCCTCTAACATACTATAACCTCATTTAGCGGAGATTTTCACAAAAAAGTGAAATTTTCAAAAAGTTTAATTTTTTCCAAAAAACGACTAAGTATGAAGGACTCATCGGGTGAAACGCTCTGGAACTGAAATCGGATGCGCTTACTGACATGCTCCCCTCTCTGGAAGTCTGAAACATGTGTGAAAATTTTCGAAGTCCTGAAAAAAAAAAATTTTAAACTTTTTTTCAAATGTCCCCCCAAGGGATATATATTTTACCCACACATTTGAAACCCTCCTGGGATGTCCTCTAACATACTATAACCTCATTTAGCGGAGATTTTCACAAAAAGTGAAATTTTCAAAAAGTCAGAAATTTTGCAAAAAACGACTAAGTATGAAGGACTCATCGGGTGAAACGCTCTGGAACTGAAATCGGATGCGCTTACAGACATGCTCCCCTCTCTGGAAGTCTGAGACATGTGTGAACATTTTCTAAGTCCAGAAAAAAAAATTTTTTCAACTTTTTTTCAAATGTCCCCCCAAGTGATATATATTTTACCCACACATTTGGAGCCCTCCTGGGATGCCCTCTAACATACTATAACCTCATTTAGCGGAGATTTTCACAAAAAAGTGAAATTTTCAAAAAGTCAGAAATTTTGCAAAAAATGACTAAGTATGAAGGACTCATCGTGTGAAACGCTCTGGAACTGAAATCGGATGCGCTTACAGACATGCTCCCCTCTCTGGAAGTCTGAGACATGTGTGAAAATTTTCTAAGTCCAGAAAAAAAAAATTTTCAACTTTTTTTCAAATTTCCCCCCAAGGGATATATATTTTACCGACACATTTGGAGCCCTCCTGCGATGCCCTCTAACATACTATAACCTCATTTAGCGGAGATTTTCACAAAAAAGTGAAATTTTCAAAAAGTCAGAAATTTTGCAAAAAACGACTAAGTATGAAGGACTCATCGGGTGAATTGCTCTGGAACTGAAATCGGATGTGCGCACAGACATGCTCCCCTCTCTGGAAGTCTGAGACATGTGTGAAAATTTTCTAAGTCCAGAAAAAAAAAAATTTTCAACTTTTTTTCACATGTCCCCCCAAGGGATATATATTTTACCCACACATTTGGATCCCTCCTGGGATGCCCTCTAACATACTATAACCTCATTTAGCGGAGATTTTCACAAAAAGTGAAATTTTCAAAAAGTCAGAAATTTTGCAAAAAACGACTAAGTATGAAGGACTCATCGGGTGAAACGCTCTGGAACTGAAATCGGATGCACTTACAGACATGCTCCCCTCTGGAAGTCTGAGACATGTGTGAAAATTTTCTAAGTCCAGAAAAAAAATTTTTTCAACTTTTTTTCAAATTTCCCCCCAAGGAATATATATTTTACCCACACATTTGGATCCCTCCTGGGATGCCCTCTAACATACTATAACCTCATTAAGCGGAGATTTTCACAAAAAGTGAAATTTTCAAAAAGTCAGAAATTTTGCAAAAAACGACTAAGTATTAAGGACTCACCTTGTGAATCGCTCTGGAACTGAAATCGGATGCGCTTACAGACATGCTCCCCTCTCTGGAAGTCTGAGACATGTGTGAAAATTTTCTAAGTCCAGAAAAAAAAATTTTTTCAACTTTTTTCAAATGTCCCCCCAAGGGATACATATTTTACCCACACATTTGGAGCCCTCCTGGGATGCCCTCTAACATACTATAACCTCATTTAGTGGAGATTTTCACAAAAAAGTGAAATTTTCAAAAAGTCAGAAATTTTGCAAAAAACGACTAAGTATGAAGGACTCATCGGGTGAAACGCTCTGGAACTGAAATCGGATGCGCTTACAGACATGCTCCCCTCTCTGGAAGTCTGAGACATGTGTGAAAATTTTCTAAGTCCAGAAAAAAAAATTTTTCAACTTTTTTTCAAATTTCCCCCCAAGGGATATATATTTTACCGACACATTTGGAGCCCTCCTGCGATGCCCTCTAACATACTATAACCTCATTTAGCGGAGATTTTCACAAAAAAGTGAAATTTTCAAAAAGTCAGAAATTTTGCAAAAAATGACTAAGTATGAAGGACTCATCGGGTGAATCACTCTGGAACTGAAATCGGATGCGCGCACTGACATGCTCCCCTCTCTGAAAGTCTGAGACATGTGTGAAAATTTTCTAAGTCCAGAAAATAAAATTTTTTAAACTTTTTTTCAAATTTCCCCCCAAGGGATATATATTTTACCCACACATTTGGATCCCTCCTGGGATGCCCTCTAACATACTATAACCTCATTTAACAGAGATTTTCACAAAAAAGTGAAATTTTCAAAAAGTTTAATTTTTTCCAAAAAACGACTAAGTATGAAGGACTCATCGGGTGAAACGCTCTGGAACTGAAATCGGATGCGCTTACTGACATGCTCCCCTCTCTGGAAGTCTGAAACATGTGTGAAAATTTTCGAAGTCCTGAAAAAAAAAAATTTTAAACTTTTTTTCAAATGTCCCCCCAAGGGATATATATTTTACCCACACATTTGAAACCCTCCTGGGATGTCCTCTAACATACTATAACCTCATTTAGCGGAGATTTTCACAAAAAGTGAAATTTTCAAAAAGTCAGAAATTTTGCAAAAAACGACTAAGTATGAAGGACTCATCGGGTGAAACGCTCTGGAACTGAAATCGGATGCGCTTACAGACATGCTCCCCTCTCTGGAAGTCTGAGACATGTGTGAAAATTTTCTAAGTCCAGAAAAAAAAATTTTTTCAACTTTTTTTCAAATGTCCCCCCAAGTGATATATATTTTACCCACACATTTGGAGCCCTCCTGGGATGCCCTCTAACATACTATAACCTCATTTAGCGGAGATTTTCACAAAAAAGTGAAATTTTCAAAAAGTCAGAAATTTTGCAAAAAATGACTAAGTATGAAGGACTCATCGGGTGAATCGCTCTGGAACTGAAATCGGATGCGCGCACTGACATGCTCCCCTCTCTGGAAGTCTGAGACATGTGTGAAAATTTTCTCAGTCCAGAAAAAAAAATTTTTTCAACTTTTTTTCAAATTTCCCCCCAAGGGATATATATTTTACCCCCACATTTGGAGCCCTCCTGGGATGCCCTCTAACATACTATAACCTCATGTAGCGGAGATTTTCACAAAAAAGTGAAATTTTCAAAAAGTTAGAAATTTTGCAAAAAATGACTAAGTATGAAGGACTCACCTTGTGAATCGCTCTGGAACTGAAATCGGATGCGCTTACAGACATGCTCCCCTCTCTGGAAGTCTGAGACATGTGTGAAAATTTTCTAAGTCCAGAAAAAAAAATTTTTTCAACTTTTTTTCAAATGTCCCCCCAAGGGATATATATTTTACCCCCACATTTGGAGCCCTCCTGGGATGCCCTCTAACATACTATAACCTCATTTAGCGGAGATTTTCACAAAAAAGTGAAATTTTCAGAAAGTCAGAAATTTTGCAAAAAACGACTAAGTATGAAGGACTCATCGTGTGAAACGCTCTGGAACTGAAATCGGATGCGCTTACAGACATGCTCCCCTCTCTGGAAGTCTGAGACATGTGTGAAAATTTTCTAAGTCCAGAAAAAAAATTTTTTCAACTTTTTTTCAAATTTCCCCCCAAGGGATATATATTTTACCCCCACATTTGGAGCCCTCCTGCGATGCCCTCTAACACACTGTAACCTCATTTAGCGGAGATTTTCACAAAAAAGTGAAATTTTCAAAAAGTCAGAAATTTTGCAAAAAACGACTAAGTATGAAGGACTCATCGGGTGAATTGCTCTGGAACTGAAATCGGATGCGCGCACTGACATGCTCCCCTCTCTGGAAGTCTGAGACATGTGTGAAAATTTTCTAAGTCCAGAAAAAAAAAAATTTCAACTTTTTTTCAAATTTCCCCCCGAGGGATACATATTTTACCCACACATTTGGAGACCTCCTGCGATGCCCTCTAACATACTATAACCTCATTTAGCGGAGATTTTCACAAAAAAGTAAAATTTTCAAAAAGTCAGAAATTTTGCAAAAAACGACTAAGTATGAAGGACTCATCGGGTGAATCTCTTTGGAACTGAAATCGGATGCGCGCACTGACATGCTCCCCTCTCTGGAAGTCTGAGACATGTGTGAAAATTTTCTAAGTCCAGAAAAATTTTTTTTTTCAACTTTTTTCAAATTTCCCCCCAAGGGATATATATTTTACCCACACATTTGGATCCCTCCTGGGATGCCCTCTAACATACTATAACCTCATTTAGCGGAGATTTTCACAAAAAAGTGAAATTTTCAAAAAGTTAGAAATTTTGCAAAAAATGACTAAGTATGAAGGACTCACCTTGTGAATCGCTCTGGAACTGAAATCGGATGCGCTTACAGACATGCTCCCCTCTCTGAAAGTCTGAGAAATGTGTGAAAATTTTCTAAGTCCAGAAAAAAAAATTTTTTAAACTTTTTTTCAAATTTCCCCCCAAGGGATATATATTTTACCCACACATTTGGATCCCTCCTGGGATGCCCTCTAACATACTATAACCTCATTTAGCGGAGATTTTCACAAAAAAGTGAAATTTTCAAAAAGTTTAATTTTTTCCAAAAAACGACTAAGTATGAAGGACTCATCGGGTGAAACGCTCTGGAACTGAAATCGGATGCGCTTACTGACATGCTCCCCTCTCTGGAAGTCTGAAACATGTGTGAAAATTTTCGAAGTCCAGAAAAAAAAAATTTTTTAACTTTTTTTCAAATGTCCCCCCAAGGGATATATATTTTACCCACACATTTGAAACCCTCCTGGGATGTCCTCTAACATACTATAACCTCATTTAGCGGAGATTTTCACAAAAAGTGAAATTTTCAAAAAGTCAGAAATTTTGCAAAAAACGACTAAGTATGAAGGACTCATCGGGTGAAACGCTCTGGAACTGAAATCGGATGCACTTACAGACATGCTCCCCCCTCTGGAAGTCTGAGACATGTGTGAAAATTTTCTAAGTCCAGAAAAAAAAAAATTTTTCAACTTTTTTTCAAATTTCCCCCAAGGGATATATATTTTACCCACACATTTGGAGCCCTCCTGGGATGCCCTCTAACATACTATTACCTCATTTAGCGGAGATTTTCACAAAAAAGTGAAAATTTCAAAAAGTCAGAAATTTTGCAAAAAATGACTAAGTATGAAGGACTCATCGGGTAAATCACTCTGGAACTGAAATCGGATGCGCGCACTGACATGCTCCCCTCTCTGGAAGTCTGAGACATGTGTGAAAATTTTCTAAGTCCAGAAAAAAAAATTTTCAACTGTTTTTCAAATTTCCCCCCAAGGGATACATATTTTACCCACACATTTGGAGACCTCCTGCGATGCCCTCTAACATACTATAAACTCATTTAGCGGAGATTTTCACAAAAAAGTGAAATTTTCAAAAAGTCAGAAATTTTGCAAAAAACGACTAAGTATGAAGGACTCATCGTGTGAAACGCTCTGGAACTGAAATCGGATGCGCTTACAGACATGCTCCCCTCTCTGGAAGTCTGAGACATGTGTGAAAATTTTCTAAGTCCAGAAAAAAAAATTTTTCAACTTTTTTTCAAATTTCCCCCCAAGGGATATATATTTTACCCACACATTTGGATCCCTCCTGGGATGCCCTCTAACATACTATAACCTCATTTAGCGGAGATTTTCACAAAAAAGTGAAATTTTCAAAAAGTTAGAAATTTTGCAAAAAATGACTAAGTATGAAGGACTCACCTTGTGAATCGCTCTGGAACTGAAATCGGATGCGCTTACAGACATGCTCCCCTCTCTGGAAGTCTGAGACATGTGTGAAAATTTTCTAAGTCCAGAAAAAAAATTTTTTTCAACTTTTTTTCAAATGTCCCCCAAGGGATATATATTTTACCCCCACATTTGGAGCCCTCCTGGGATGCCCTCTAACATACTATAACCTCATTTAGCGGAGATTTTCACAAAAAAGTGAAATTTTCAAAAAGTCAGAAATTTTGCAAAAAACGACTAAGTATGAAGGACTCATCGTGTGAAACGCTCTGGAACTGAAATCGGATGCGCTTACAGACATGCTCCCCTCTCTGGAAGTCTGAGACATGTGTGAAAATTTTCTAAGTCCAGAAAAAAAAATTTTTCAACTTTTTTTCAAATTTCCCCCCAAGGGATATATATTTTACCCACACATTTGGATCCCTCCTGGGATGCCCTCTAACATACTATAACCTCATTTAGCGGAGATTTTCACAAAAAAGTGAAATTTTCAAAAAGTTAGAAATTTTGCAAAAAATGACTACGTATGAAGGACTCACCTTGTGAATCGCTCTGGAACTGAAATCGGATGCGCTTACAGACATGCTCCCCTCTCTGGAAGTCTGAGACATGTGTGAAAATTTTCTAAGTCCAGAAAAAAAAAATTTTTCAACTTTTTTTCAAATTTCCCCCAAGGGATATATATTTTACCGACACATTTGGAGCCCTCCTGCGATGCCCTCTAACATACTATAACCTCATTTAGCGGAGATTTTCACAAAAAAGTGAAATTTTCAAAAAGTCAGAAATTTTGCAAAAAATGACTAAGTATGAAGGACTCATCGGGTGAATTGCTCTGGAACTGAAATCGGATGTGCGCACAGACATGCTCCCCTCTCTGGAAGTCTGAGACATGTGTGAAAATTTTCTAAGTCCAGAAAAAAAAAAATTTTCAACTTTTTTTCAAATGTCCCCCCAAGGGATATATATTTTACCCACACATTTGGATCCCTCCTGGGATGCCCTCTAACATACTATAACCTCATTTAGCGGAGATTTTCACAAAAAGTGAAATTTTCAAAAAGTCAGAAATTTTGCAAAAAACGACTAAGTATGAAGGACTCATCGGGTGAAACGCTCTGGAACTGAAATCGGATGCACTTACAGACATGCTCCCCTCTGGAAGTCTGAGACATGTGTGAAAATTTTCTAAGTCCGAAAAAAAAAATTTTTTCAACTTTTTTTCAAATGTACCCCCAAGGAATATATATTTTACCCACACATTTGGATCCCTCCTGGGATGCCCTCTAACATACTATAACCTCATTTAGCGGAGATTTTCACAAAAAGTGAAATTTTCAAAAAGTCAGAAATTTTGCAAAAAACGACTAAGTATGAAGGACTCATCGGGTGAAACGCTCTGGAACTGAAATCGGATGCGCTTACAGACATGCTCCCCTCTCTGGAAGTCTGAGACATGTGTGAAAATTTTCTAAGTCCAGAAAAAAAAAAATTTCAACTTTTTTTCAAATTTCCCCCCGAGGGATACATATTTTACCCACACATTTGGAGACCTCCTGCGATGCCCTCTAACATACTATAACCTCATTTAGCGGAGATTTTCACAAAAAAGTAAAATTTTCAAAAAGTCAGAAATTTTGCAAAAAACGACTAAGTATGAAGGACTCATCGGGTGAATCTCTTTGGAACTGAAATCGGATGCGCGCACTGACATGCTCCCCTCTCTGGAAGTCTGAGACGTGTGAAAATTTTCTAAGTCCAGAAAAAATTTTTTTTTCAACTTTTTTTCAAATTTCCCCCCAAGGGATATATATTTTACCCACACATTTGGATCCCTCCTGGGATGTCCTCTAACATACTATAACCTCATTTAGCGGAGATTTTCACAAAAAGTGAAATTTTCAAAAAGTCAGAAATTTTGCAAAAAACGACTAAGTATGAAGGACTCATCGGGTGAAACGCTCTGGAACTGAAATCGGATGCACTTACAGACATGCTCCCCCCTCTGGAAGTCTGAGACATGTGTGAAAATTTTCTAAGTCCAGAAAAAAAAAAATTTTTCAACTTTTTTTCAAATTTCCCCCCAAGGGATATATATTTTACCCACACATTTGGAGCCCTCCTGGGATGCCCTCTAACATACTATTACCTCATTTAGCGGAGATTTTCACAAAAAAGTGAAAATTTCAAAAAGTCAGAAATTTTGCAAAAAATGACTAAGTATGAAGGACTCATCGGGTGAATCACTCTGGAACTGAAATCGGATGCGCGCACTGACATGCTCCCCTCTCTGGAAGTCTGAGACATGTGTGAAAATTTTCTAAGTCCAGAAAAAAAAAAATTTCAACTTTTTTTCAAATTTCCCCCCGAGGGATACATATTTTACCCACACATTTGGAGACCTCCTGCGATGCCCTCTAACATACTATAACCTCATTTAGCGGAGATTTTCACAAAAAAGTAAAATTTTCAAAAAGTCAGAAATTTTGCAAAAAACGACTAAGTATGAAGGACTCATCGGGTGAATCTCTTTGGAACTGAAATCGGATGCGCGCACTGACATGCTCCCCTCTCTGGAAGTCTGAGACGTGTGAAAATTTTCTAAGTCCAGAAAAAATTTTTTTTTCAACTTTTTTTCAAATTTCCCCCCAAGGGATATATATTTTACCCACACATTTGGATCCCTCCTGGGATGTCCTCTAACATACTATAACCTCATTTAGCGGAGATTTTCACAAAAAGTGAAATTTTCAAAAAGTCAGAAATTTTGCAAAAAACGACTAAGTATGAAGGACTCATCGGGTGAAACGCTCTGGAACTGAAATCGGATGCACTTACAGACATGCTCCCCCCTCTGGAAGTCTGAGACATGTGTGAAAATTTTCTAAGTCCAGAAAAAAAAAAATTTTTCAACTTTTTTTCAAATTTCCCCCCAAGGGATATATATTTTACCCACACATTTGGAGCCCTCCTGGGATGCCCTCTAACATACTATTACCTCATTTAGCGGAGATTTTCACAAAAAAGTGAAAATTTCAAAAAGTCAGAAATTTTGCAAAAAATGACTAAGTATGAAGGACTCATCGGGTGAATCACTCTGGAACTGAAATCGGATGCGCGCACTGACATGCTCCCCTCTCTGGAAGTCTGAGACATGTGTGAAAATTTTCTAAGTCCAGAAAAAAAAATTTTCAACTGTTTTTCAAATTTCCCCCCAAGGGATACATATTTTACCCACACATTTGGAGACCTCCTGCGATGCCCTCTAACATACTATAAACTCATTTAGTGGAGATTTTCACAAAAAAGTGAAATTTTCAAAAAGTTAGAAATTTTGCAAAAAATGACTAAGTATGAAGGACTCACCTTGTGAATTGCTCTGGAACTGAAATCGGATGCGCTTACAGACATGCTCCCCTCTCTGGAAGTCTGAGACATGTGTGAAAATTTTCTAAGTCCAGAAAAAAAAAAATTTTCAACTTTTTTTCAAATGTCCCCCCAAGGGATATATATTTTACCCACACATTTGGATCCCTCCTGGGATGCCCTCTAACATACTATAACCTCATTTAGCGGAGATTTTCACAAAAAGTGAAATTTTCAAAAAGTCAGAAATTTTGCAAAAAACGACTAAGTATGAAGGACTCATCGGGTGAAACGCTCTGGAACTGAAATCGGATGCGCTTACAGACATGCTCCCCTCTCTGGAAGTCTGAGACATGTGTGAAAATTTTCTAAGTCCAGAAAAAAAAAAATTTCAACTTTTTTTCAAATTTCCCCCCGAGGGATACATATTTTACCCACACATTTGGAGACCTCCTGCGATGCCCTCTAACATACTATAACCTCATTTAGCGGAGATTTTCACAAAAAAGTAAAATTTTCAAAAAGTCAGAAATTTTGCAAAAAACGACTAAGTATGAAGGACTCATCGGGTGAATCTCTTTGGAACTGAAATCGGATGCGCGCACTGACATGCTCCCCTCTCTGGAAGTCTGAGACGTGTGAAAATTTTCTAAGTCCAGAAAAAATTTTTTTTTCAACTTTTTTTCAAATTTCCCCCCAAGGGATATATATTTTACCCACACATTTGGATCCCTCCTGGGATGCCCTCTAACATACTATAACCTCATTTAGCGGAGATTTTCACAAAAAAGTGAAATTTTCAAAAAGTTTAATTTTTTCCAAAAAACGACTAAGTATGAAGGACTCATCGGGAGAAACGCTCTGGAACTGAAATCGGATGCGCTTACTGACATGCTCCCCTCTCTGGAAGTCTGAAACATGTGTGAAAATTTTCGAAGTCCAGAAAAAAAAAATTTTTAAACTTTTTTTCAAATGTCCCCCCAAGGGATATATATTTTACCCACACATTTGAAACCCTCCTGGGATGTCCTCTAACATACTATAACCTCATTTAGCGGAGATTTTCACAAAAAGTGAAATTTTCAAAAAGTCAGAAATTTTGCAAAAAACGACTAAGTATGAAGGACTCATCGGGTGAAACGCTCTGGAACTGAAATCGGATGCACTTACAGACATGCTCCCCCCTCTGGAAGTCTGAGACATGTGTGAAAATTTTCTAAGTCCAGAAAAAAAAATTTTCAACTGTTTTTCAAATTTCCCCCCAAGGGATACATATTTTACCCACACATTTGGAGACCTCCTGCGATGCCCTCTAACATACTATAAACTCATTTAGTGGAGATTTTCACAAAAAAGTGAAATTTTCAAAAAGTTAGAAATTTTGCAAAAAATGACTAAGTATGAAGGACTCACCTTCTGAATCGCTCTGGAACTGAAATCGGATGCGCTTACAGACATGCTCCCCTCTCTGGAAGTCTGAGACATGTGTGAAAATTTTCTAAGTCCAGAAAAAAAATTTTTTTCAACTTTTTTTCAAATGTCCCCCAAGGGATATATATTTTACCCCCACATTTGGAGCCCTCCTGGGATGCCCTCTAACATACTATAACCTCATTTAGCGGAGATTTTCACAAAAAAGTGAAATTTTCAAAAAGTCAGAAATTTTGCAAAAAACGACTAAGTATGAAGGACTCATCGTGTGAAACGCTCTGGAACTGAAATCGGATGCGCTTACAGACATGCTCCCCTCTCTGGAAGTCTGAGACATGTGTGAAAATTTTCTAAGTCCAGAAAAAAAAATTTTTCAACTTTTTTTCAAATTTCCCCCCAAGGGATATATATTTTACCCACACATTTGGATCCCTCCTGGGATGCCCTCTAACATACTATAACCTCATTTAGCGGAGATTTTCACAAAAAAGTGAAATTTTCAAAAAGTTAGAAATTTTGCAAAAAATGACTAAGTATGAAGGACTCACCTTGTGAATCGCTCTGGAACTGAAATCGGATGCGCTTACAGACATGCTCCCCTCTCTGGAAGTCTGAGACATGTGTGAAAATTTTCTAAGTCCAGAAAAAAAAAATTTTTCAACTTTTTTTCAAATGTACCCCCAAGGGATATATATTTTACCCACACATTTGGAGCCCTCCTGGGATGCCCTCTAACATACTATAACCTCATTTAGTGGAGATTTTCACAAAAAAGTGAAATTTTCAAAAAGTCAGAAATTTTGCAAAAAACGACTAAGTATGAAGGACTCATCGG
This sequence comes from Phyllobates terribilis, assembly GCF_046119375.1. NCBI lineage: Eukaryota > Metazoa > Chordata > Amphibia > Anura > Dendrobatidae > Phyllobates > Phyllobates terribilis. The sequence goes on along the minus strand of NW_027363218.1, from coordinate 1,207,283 downwards.
GTGAAACGCTCTGGAACTGAAATCGGATGCGCTTACAGACATGCTCCCCTCTCTGGAAGTCTGAGACATGTGTGAAAATTTTCTAAGTCCAGAAAAAAAAAATTTTCAACTTTTTTTCAAATTTCCCCCAAGGGATATATATTTTACCGACACATTTGGAGCCCTCCTGCGATGCCCTCTAACATACTATAACCTCATTTAGCGGAGATTTTCACAAAAAAGTGAAATTTTCAAAAAGTCAGAAATTTTGCAAAAAATGACTAAGTATGAAGGACTCATCGGGTGAATTGCTCTGGAACTGAAATCGGATGTGCGCACAGACATGCTCCCCTCTCTGGAAGTCTGAGACATGTGTGAAAATTTTCTAAGTCCAGAAAAAAAAAAATTTTCAACTTTTTTTCAAATGTCCCCCCAAGGGATATATATTTTACCCACACATTTGGATCCCTCCTGGGATGCCCTCTAACATACTATAACCTCATTTAGCGGAGATTTTCACAAAAAAGTGAAATTTTCAAAAAGTTTAATTTTTTCCAAAAAACGACTAAGTATGAAGGACTCATCGGGTGAAACGCTCTGGAACTGAAATCGGATGCGCTTACTGACATGCTCCCCTCTCTGGAAGTCTGAAACATGTGTGAAAATTTTCGAAGTCCAGAAAAAAAAAATTTTTAAACTTTTTTTCAAATGTCCCCCCAAGGGATATATATTTTACCCACACATTTGAAACCCTCCTGGGATGTCCTCTAACATACTATAACCTCATTTAGCGGAGATTTTCACAAAAAGTGAAATTTTCAAAAAGTCAGAAATTTTGCAAAAAACGACTAAGTATGAAGGACTCATCGGGTGAAACGCTCTGGAACTGAAATCGGATGCACTTACAGACATGCTCCCCTCTCTGGAAGTCTGAGACATGTGTGAAAATTTTCTAAGTCCAGAAAAAAAAAAATTTTTCAACTTTTTTTCAAATTTCCCCCCAAGGGATATATATTTTACCCACACATTTGGAGCCCTCCTGGGATGCCCTCTAACATACTATTACCTCATTTAGCGGAGATTTTCACAAAAAAGTGAAATTTTCAAAAAGTCAGAAATTTTGCAAAAAATGACTAAGTATGAAGGACTCATTGGGTGAATCACTCTGGAACTGAAATCGGATGCGCGCACTGACATGCTCCCCTCTCTGGAAGTCTGAGACATGTGTGAAAATTTTCTAAGTCCAGAAAAAAAAATTTTCAACTTTTTTTCAAATTTCCCCCCAAGGGATACATATTTTACCCACACATTTGGAGACCTCCTGCGATGCCCTCTAACATACTATAACCTCATTTAGCGGAGATTTTCACAAAAAAGTGAAATTTTCAAAAAGTCAGAAATTTTGCAAAAAACGACTAAGTATGAAGGACTCATCGGGTGAATCTCTTTGGAACTGAAATCGGATGCGCGCACTGACATGCTCCCCTCTCTGGAAGTCTGAGACATGTGTGAAAATTTTTTAAGTCCAGAAAAAAAATTTTTTTCAACTTTTTTTCAAATTTCCCCCCAAGGGATATATATCTTACCCACACATTTGGATCCCTCCTGGGATGCCCTCTAACATACTATAACCTCATTTAGTGGAGATTTTCACAAAAAAGTGAAATTTTCAAAAAGTTAAATTTTTTCTAAAAAACGACTAAGTATGAAGGACTCATCGGGTGAAACGCTCTGGAACTGAAATCGGATGCGCTTACAGACATGCTCCCCTCTCTGGAAGTCTGAGACATGTGTGAAAATTTTCTAAGTCCAGAAAAAAAAAATTTTTCAACTTTTTTTCAAATTTCCCCCCAAGGGATATATATTTTACCCACCCATTTGGAGCCCTCCTGGGATGCCCTCTAACATACTATTACCTCATTTAGCGGAGATTTTCACAAAAAAGTGAAATTTTCAAAAAGTCTGAAATTTTGCAAAAAATGACTAAGTATGAAGGACTCATCGGGTGAATCACTCTGGAACTGAAATCGGATGCGCGCACTGACATGCTCCCCTCTCTGGAAGTCTGAGACATGTGTGAAAATTTTCTAAGTCCAGAAAAAAAAATTTTCAACTTTTTTTCAAATTTCCCCCCAAGGGATACATATTTTACCCACACATTTGGAGACCTCCTGCGATGCCCTCTAACATACTATAACCTCATTTAGCGGAGATTTTCACAAAAAAGTGAAATTTTCAAAAAGTCAGAAATTTTGCAAAAAACGACTAAGTATGAAGGACTCATCGGGTGAATCTCTTTGGAACTGAAATCGGATGCGCGCACTGACATGCTCCCCTCTCTGGAAGTCTGAGACATGTGTGAAAATTTTCTAAGTCCAGAAAAAAAAAAATTTTCAACTTTTTTTCAAATGTACCCCCAAGGGATATGTATTTTACCGACACATTTGGAGCCCTCCTGCGATGCCCTCTAACATACTATAACCTCATTTAGCGGAGATTTTCACAAAAAAGTGAAATTTTCAAAAAGTCAGAAATTTTGCAAAAAATGACTAAGTATGAAGGACTCATCGGGTGAATCACTCTGGAACTGAAATCGGATGCGCGCACTGACATGCTCCCCTCTCTGGAAGTCTGAGACATGTGTGAAAATTTTCTAAGTCCAGAAAAAAATTTTTTTTCAACTTTTTTTCAAATTTCCCCCCAAGGGATATATATCTTACCCACACATTTGGATCCCTCCTGGGATGCCCTCTAACATACTATAACCTCATTTAGTGGAGATTTTCACAAAAAAGTGAAATTTTCAAAAAGTTAAATTTTTTCTAAAAACCGACTAAGTATGAAGGACTCATCGGGTGAAACGCTCTGGAACTGAAATCGGATGCGCTTACAGACATGCTCCCCTCTCTGGAAGTCTGAGACATGTGTGAAAATTTTCTAAGTCCAGAAAAAAAAAATTTTTCAACTTTTTTTCAAATTTCCCCCCAAGGGATATATATTTTACCCACACATTTGGAGCCCTCCTGGGATGCCCTCTAACATACTATTACCTCATTTAGCGGAGATTTTCACAAAAAAGTGAAATTTTCAAAAAGTCAGAAATTTTGCAAAAAATGACTAAGTATGAAGGACTCATCGGGTGAATCACTCTGGAACTGAAATCGGATGCGCGCACTGACATGCTCCCCTCTCTGGAAGTCTGAGACATGTGTGAAAATTTTCTAAGTCCAGAAAAAAAAAATTTCAACTTTTTTTCAAATTTCCCCCCAAGGGATACATATTTTACCCACACATTTGGAGACCTCCTGCGATGCCCTCTAACATACTATAACCTCATTTAGCGGAGATTTTCACAAAAAAGTGAAATTTTCAAAAAGTCAGAAATTTTGCAAAAAACGACTAAGTATGAAGGACTCATCGGGTGAATCTCTTTGGAACTGAAATCGGATGCGCGCACTGACATGCTCCCCTCTCTGGAAGTCTGAGACATGTGTGAAAATTTTCTAAGTCCAGAAAAAAATTTTTTTTCAACTTTTTTTCAAATTTCCCCCCAAGGGATATATATCTTACCCACACATTTGGATCCCTCCTGGGATGCCCTCTAACATACTATAACCTCATTTAGTGGAGATTTTCACAAAAAAGTGAAATTTTCAAAAAGTTAAATTTTTTCTAAAAAACGACTAAGTATGAAGGACTCATCGGGTGAAACGCTCTGGAACTGAAATCGGATGCGCTTACAGACATGCTCCCCTCTCTGGAAGTCTGAGACATGTGTGAAAATTTTCTAAGTCCAGAAAAAAAATTTTTTAAACTTTTTTTCAAATTTCCCCCCAAGGGATATATATTTTACCCACACATTTGGAGCCCTCCTGCGATGCCCTCTAACACACTGTAACCTCATTTAGCGGAGATTTTCACAAAAAAGTGAAATTTTCAAAAAGTCAGAAATTTTGCAAAAAACGACTAAGTATGAAGGACTCATCGGGTGAATCTCTTTGGAACTGAAATCGGATGCGCGCACTGACATGCTCCCCTCTCTGGAAGTCTGAGACATGTGTGAAAATTTTCTAAGTCCAGAAAAAAATTTTTTTTCAACTTTTTTTCAAATTTCCCCCCAAGGGATATATATTTTACCCACACATTTGGATCCCTCCTGGGATGCCCTCTAACATACTATAACCTCATTTAGCGGAGATTTTCACAAAAAAGTGAAATTTTCAAAAAGTTAGAAATTTTGCAAAAACGACTAAGTATGAAGGACTCATCGGGTGAAACGCTCTGGAACTGAAATCGGATGCGCTTACAGACATGCTCCCCTCTCTGGAAGTCTGAGACATGTGTGAAAATTTTCTAAGTCCAGAAAAAAAAATTTTCAACTTTTTTTCAAATTTCCCCCCAAGGGATACATATTTTACCCACACATTTGGAGACCTCCTGCGATGCCCTCTAACATACTATAACCTCATTTAGCGGAGATTTTCACAAAAAAGTGAAATTTTCAAAAAGTCAGAAATTTTGCAAAAAACGACTAAGTATGAAGGACTCATCGGGTGAATCTCTTTGGAACTGAAATCGGATGCGCGCACTGACATGCTCCCCTCTCTGGAAGTCTGAGACATGTGTGAAAATTTTCTAAGTCCAGAAAAAAAATTTTTTTCAACTTTTTTTCAAATTTCCCCCCAAGGGATATATATCTTACCCACACATTTGGATCCCTCCTGGGATGCCCTCTAACATACTATAACCTCATTTAGTGGAGATTTTCACAAAAAAGTGAAATTTTCAAAAAGTTAAATTTTTTCTAAAAAACGACTAAGTATGAAGGACTCATCGGGTGAAACGCTCTGGAACTGAAATCGGATGCGCTTACAGACATGCTCCCCTCTCTGGAAGTCTGAGACATGTGTGAAAATTTTCTAAGTCCAGAAAAAAAAAATTTTTCAACTTTTTTTCAAATTTCCCCCCAAGGGATATATATTTTACCCACACATTTGGAGCCCTCCTGCGATGCCCTCTAACATACTATAACCTCATTTAGCGGAGATTTTCACAAAAAAGTGAAATTTTCAAAAAGTCAGAAATTTTGCAAAAAACGACTAAGTATGAAGGACTCATCGGGTGAATCTCTTTGGAACTGAAATCGGATGCGCGCACTGACATGCTCCCCTCTCTGGAAGTCTGAGACATGTGTGAAAATTTTCTAAGTCCAGAAAAAAAAAAATTTTCAACTTTTTTTCAAATGTACCCCCAAGGGATATGTATTTTACCGACACATTTGGAGCCCTCCTGCGATGCCCTCTAACATACTATAACCTCATTTAGCGGAGATTTTCACAAAAAAGTGAAATTTTCAAAAAGTCAGAAATTTTGCAAAAAATGACTAAGTATGAAGGACTCATCGGGTGAATCACTCTGGAACTGAAATCGGATGCGCGCACTGACATGCTCCCCTCTCTGGAAGTCTGAGACATGTGTGAAAATTTTCTAAGTCCAGAAAAAAATTTTTTTTCAACTTTTTTTCAAATTTCCCCCCAAGGGATATATATCTTACCCACACATTTGGATCCCTCCTGGGATGCCCTCTAACATACTATAACCTCATTTAGTGGAGATTTTCACAAAAAAGTGAAATTTTCAAAAAGTTAAATTTTTTCTAAAAAACGACTAAGTATGAAGGACTCATCGGGTGAAACGCTCTGGAACTGAAATCGGATGCGCTTACAGACATGCTCCCCTCTCTGGAAGTCTGAGACATGTGTGAAAATTTTCTAAGTCCAGAAAAAAAAAATTTTTCAACTTTTTTTCAAATTTCCCCCCAAGGGATATATATTTTACCCACACATTTGGAGCCCTCCTGGGATGCCCTCTAACATACTATTACCTCATTTAGCGCAGATTTTCACAAAAAAGTGAAATTTTCAAAAAGTCAGAAATTTTGCAAAAAATGACTAAGTATGAAGGACTCATCGGGTGAATCACTCTGGAACTGAAATCGGATGCGCGCACTGACATGCTCCCCTCTCTGGAAGTCTGAGACATGTGTGAAAATTTTCTAAGTCCAGAAAAAAAAAATTTCAACTTTTTTTCAAATTTCCCCCCAAGGGATACATATTTTACCCACACATTTGGAGACCTCCTGCGATGCCCTCTAACATACTATAACCTCATTTAGCGGAGATTTTCACAAAAAAGTGAAATTTTCAAAAAGTCAGAAATTTTGCAAAAAACGACTAAGTATGAAGGACTCATCGGGTGAATCTCTTTGGAACTGAAATCGGATGCGCGCACTGACATGCTCCCCTCTCTGGAAGTCTGAGACATGTGTGAAAATTTTCTAAGTCCAGAAAAAAATTTTTTTTCAACTTTTTTTCAAATTTCCCCCCAAGGGATATATATCTTACCCACACATTTGGATCCCTCCTGGGATGCCCTCTAACATACTATAACCTCATTTAGTGGAGATTTTCACAAAAAAGTGAAATTTTCAAAAAGTTAAATTTTTTCTAAAAAACGACTAAGTATGAAGGACTCATCGGGTGAAACGCTCTGGAACTGAAATCGGATGCGCTTACAGACATGCTCCCCTCTCTGGAAGTCTGAGACATGTGTGAAAATTTTCTAAGTCCAGAAAAAAAATTTTTTAAACTTTTTTTCAAATTTCCCCCCAAGGGATATATATTTTACCCACACATTTGGAGCCCTCCTGCGATGCCCTCTAACACACTGTAACCTCATTTAGCGGAGATTTTCACAAAAAAGTGAAATTTTCAAAAAGTCAGAAATTTTGCAAAAAACGACTAAGTATGAAGGACTCATCGGGTGAATCTCTTTGGAACTGAAATCGGATGCGCGCACTGACATGCTCCCCTCTCTGGAAGTCTGAGACATGTGTGAAAATTTTCTAAGTCCAGAAAAAAATTTTTTTTCAACTTTTTTTCAAATTTCCCCCCAAGGGATATATATTTTACCCACACATTTGGATCCCTCCTGGGATGCCCTCTAACATACTATAACCTCATTTAGCGGAGATTTTCACAAAAAAGTGAAATTTTCAAAAAGTTAGAAATTTTGCAAAAACGACTAAGTATGAAGGACTCATCGGGTGAAACGCTCTGGAACTGAAATCGGATGCGCTTACAGACATGCTCCCCTCTCTGGAAGTCTGAGACATGTGTGAAAATATTCTAAGTCCAGAAAAAAAAAAATTTTCAACTTTTTTTCAAATGTACCCCCAAGGGATATGTATTTTACCGACACATTTGGAGCCCTCCTGCGATGCCCTCTAACATACTATAACCTCATTTAGCGGAGATTTTCACAAAAAAGTGAAATTTTCAAAAAGTCAGAAATTTTGCAAAAAATGACTAAGTATGAAGGACTCATCGGGTGAATCACTCTGGAACTGAAATCGGATGCGCGCACTGACATGCTCCCCTCTCTGGAAGTCTGAGACATGTGTGAAAATTTTCTAAGTCCAGAAAAAAATTTTTTTTCAACTTTTTTTCAAATTTCCCCCCAAGGGATATATATCTTACCCACACATTTGGATCCCTCCTGGGATGCCCTCTAACATACTATAACCTCATTTAGTGGAGATTTTCACAAAAAAGTGAAATTTTCAAAAAGTTAAATTTTTTCTAAAAAACGACTAAGTATGAAGGACTCATCGGGTGAAACGCTCTGGAACTGAAATCGGATGCGCTTACAGACATGCTCCCCTCTCTGGAAGTCTGAGACATGTGTGAAAATTTTCTAAGTCCAGAAAAAAAAAATTTTTCAACTTTTTTTCAAATTTCCCCCCAAGGGATATATATTTTACCCACACATTTGGAGCCCTCCTGGGATGCCCTCTAACATACTATTACCTCATTTAGCGGAGATTTTCACAAAAAAGTGAAATTTTCAAAAAGTCAGAAATTTTGCAAAAAATGACTAAGTATGAAGGACTCATCGGGTGAATCACTCTGGAACTGAAATCGGATGCGCGCACTGACATGCTCCCCTCTCTGGAAGTCTGAGACATGTGTGAAAATTTTCTAAGTCCAGAAAAAAAAAATTTCAACTTTTTTTCAAATTTCCCCCCAAGGGATACATATTTTACCCACACATTTGGAGACCTCCTGCGATGCCCTCTAACATACTATAACCTCATTTAGCGGAGATTTTCACAAAAAAGTGAAATTTTCAAAAAGTCAGAAATTTTGCAAAAAACGACTAAGTATGAAGGACTCATCGGGTGAATCTCTTTGGAACTGAAATCGGATGCGCGCACTGACATGCTCCCCTCTCTGGAAGTCTGAGACATGTGTGAAAATTTTCTAAGTCCAGAAAAAAATTTTTTTTCAACTTTTTTTCAAATTTCCCCCCAAGGGATATATATCTTACCCACACATTTGGATCCCTCCTGGGATGCCCTCTAACATACTATAACCTCATTTAGTGGAGATTTTCACAAAAAAGTGAAATTTTCAAAAAGTTTAATTTTTTCTAAAGAACGACTAAGTATGAAGGACTCATCGGGTGAAACGCTCTGGAACTGAAATCGGATGCGCTTACAGACATGCTCCCCTCTCTGGAAGTCTGAGACATGTGTGAAAATTTTCTAAGTCCAGAAAAAAAATTTTTTAAACTTTTTTTCAAATTTCCCCCCAAGGGATATATATTTTACCCACACATTTGGAGCCCTCCTGCGATGCCCTCTAACACACTGTAACCTCATTTAGCGGAGATTTTCACAAAAAAGTGAAATTTTCAAAAAGTCAGAAATTTTGCAAAAAACGACTAAGTATGAAGGACTCATCGGGTGAATCTCTTTGGAACTGAAATCGGATGCGCGCACTGACATGCTCCCCTCTCTGGAAGTCTGAGACATGTGTGAAAATTTTCTAAGTCCAGAAAAAAATTTTTTTTCAACTTTTTTTCAAATTTCCCCCCAAGGGATATATATTTTACCCACACATTTGGATCCCTCCTGGGATGCCCTCTAACATACTATAACCTCATTTAGCGGAGATTTTCACAAAAAAGTGAAATTTTCAAAAAGTTAGAAATTTTGCAAAAACGACTAAGTATGAAGGACTCATCGGGTGAAACGCTCTGGAACTGAAATCGGATGCGCGCACTGACATGCTCCCCTCTCTGGAAGTCTGAGACATGTGTGAAAATTTTCTAAGTCCAGAAAAAAAAAAATTTTCAACTTTTTTTCAAATGTACCCCCAAGGGATATATATTTTACCGACACATTTGGAGCCCTCCTGCGATGCCCTCTAACATACTATAACCTCATTTAGCGGAGATTTTCACAAAAAAGTGAAATTTTCAAAAAGTCAGAAATTTTGCAAAAAATGACTAAGTATGAAGGACTCATCGGGTGAATCACTCTGGAACTGAAATCGGATGCGCGCACTGACATGCTCCCCTCTCTGAAAGTCTGAGACATGTGTGAAAATTTTCTAAGTCCAGAAAAAAAAATTTTTTAAACTTTTTTTCAAATTTCCCCCCAAGGGATATATATTTTACCCACACATTTGGATCCCTCCTGGGATGCCCTCTAACATACTATAACCTCATTTAGCGGAGATTTTCACAAAAAAGTGAAATTTTCAAAAAGTTTAATTTTTTCCAAAAAAAGACTAAGTATGAAGGACTCATCGGGTGAAACGCTCTGGAACTGAAATCGGATGCGCTTACTGACATGCTCCCCTCTCTGGAAGTCTGAAACATGTGTGAAAATTTTCGAAGTCCAGAAAAAAAAAATTTTTAAACTTTTTTTCAAATGTCCCCCCAAGGGATATATATTTTACCCACACATTTGAAACCCTCCTGGGATGTCCTCTAACATACTATAACCTCATTTAGCGGAGATTTTCACAAAAAGTGAAATTTTCAAAAAGTCAGAAATTTTGCAAAAAACGACTAAGTATGAAGGACTCATCGGGTGAAACGCTCTGGAACTGAAATCGGATGCACTTACAGACATGCTCCCCTCTCTGGAAGTCTGAGACATGTGTGAAAATTTTCTAAGTCCAGAAAAAAAAAATTTTCAACTTTTTTTCAAATTTCCCCCCAAGGGATATATATTTTACCCACACATTTGGAGCCCTCCTGGGATGCCCTCTAACATACTATAACCTCATTTAGTGGAGATTTTCACAAAAAAGTGAAATTTTCAAAAAGTTAAATTTTTTCTAAAAAACGACTAAGTATGAAGGACTCATCGGGTGAAACGCTCTGGAGCTGAAATCGGATGCGCTTACAGACATGCTCCCCTCTCTGGAAGTCTGAGACATGTGTGAAAATTTTCTAAGTCCAGAAAAAAAATTTTTTAAACTTTTTTTCAAATTTCCCCCCAAGGGATATATATTTTACCCACACATTTGGAGCCCTCCTGCGATGCCCTCTAACACACTGTAACCTCATTTAGCGGAGATTTTCACAAAAAAGTGAAATTTTCAAAAAGTCAGAAATTTTGCAAAAAACGACTAAGTATGAAGGACTCATCGGGTGAATCTCTTTGGAACTGAAATCGGATGCGCGCACTGACATGCTCCCCTCTCTGGAAGTCTGAGACATGTGTGAAAATTTTCTAAGTCCAGAAAAAAAATTTTTTTCAACTTTTTTTCAAATTTCCCCCCAAGGGATATATATTTTACCCACACATTTGGATCCCTCCTGGGATGCCCTCTAACATACTATAACCTCATTTAGCGGAGATTTTCACAAAAAAGTGAAATTTTCAAAAAGTTAGAAATTTTGCAAAAACGACTAAGTATGAAGGACTCATCGGGTGAAACGCTCTGGAACTGAAATCGGATGCGCTTACAGACATGCTCCCCTCTCTGGAAGTCTGAGACATGTGTGAAAATTTTCTAAGTCCAGAAAAAAAAAAAATTTCAACTTTTTTGCAAATTTCCCCCCGAGGGATACATATTTTACCCACACATTTGGAGACCTCCTGCGATGCCCTCTAACATACTATAACCTCATTTAGCGGAGATTTTCACAAAAAAGTAAAATTTTCAAAAAGTCAGAAATTTTGCAAAAAACGAGTAAGTATGAAGGACTCATCGGGTGAATCTCTTTGGAACTGAAATCGGATGCGCGCACTGACATGCTCCCCTCTCTGGAAGTCTGAGACATGTGTGAAAATTTTCTAAGTCCAGAAAAAAATTTTTTTTCAACTTTTTTTCAAATTTCCCCCCAAGGGATATATATTTTACCCACACATTTGGATCCCTCCTGGGATGCCCTCTAACATACTATAACCTCATTTAGCAGAGATTTTCACAAAAAAGTGAAATTTTCAAAAAGTTTAATTTTTCCAAAAAACGAATAAGTATGAAGGACTCATCGGGTGAAACGCTCTGGAACTGAAATCGGATGCGCTTACTGACATGCTCCCCTCTCTGGAAGTCTGAAACATGTGTGAAAATTTTCGAAGTCCAGAAAAAAAAATTTTTTTAAATTTTTTTCAAATGTCCCCCCAAGGGATATATATTTTACCCACACATTTGAAACCCTCCTGGGATGTCCTCTAACATACTATAACCTCATTTAGCGGAGATTTTCACAAAAAGTGAAATTTTCAAAAAGTCAGAAATTTTGCAAAAAACGACTAAGTATGAAGGACTCATCGGGTGAAACGCTCTGGAACTGAAATCGGATGCACTTACAGACATGCTCCCCTCTCTGGAAGTCTGAGACATGTGTGAAAATTTTCTAAGTCCAGAAAAAAAAAAATTTTTCAACTTTTTTTCAAATTTCCCCCCAAGGGATATATATTTTACCCACACATTTGGAGCCCTCCTGGGATGCCCTCTAACATACTATTACCTCATTTAGCGGAGATTTTCACAAAAAAGTGAAATTTTCAAAAAGTCAGAAATTTTGCAAAAAAGACTAAGTATGAAGGACTCATCGGGTGAATCACTCTGGAACTGAAATCGGATGCGCGCACTGACATGCTCCCCTCTCTGGAAGTCTGAGACATGTGTGAAAATTTTCTAAGTCCAGAAAAAAAAATTTTCAACTTTTTTTCAAATTTCCCCCCAAGGGATACATATTTTACCGACACATTTGGAGACCTCCTGCGATGCCCTCTAACATACTATAACCTCATTTAGCGGAGATTTTCACAAAAAAGTGAAATTTTCAAAAAGTCAGAAATTTTGCAAAAAACGACTAAGTATGAAGGACTCATCGGGTGAATCTCTTTGGAACTGAAATCGGATGCGCGCACTGACATGCTCCCCTCTCTGGAAGTCTGAGACATGTGTGAAAATTTTCTAAGTCCAGAAAAAAATTTTTTTTCAACTTTTTTTCAAATTTCCCCCCAAGGGATATATATTTTACCCACACATTTGGATCCCTCCTGGGATGCCCTCTAACATACTATAACCTCATTTAGCGGAGATTTTCACAAAAAAGTGAAATTTTCAAAAAGTTAGAAATTTTGCAAAAACGACTAACTATGAAGGACTCATCGGTTGAAACGCTCTGGAACTGAAATCGGATGCGCTTACAGACATGCTCCCCTCTCTGGAAGTCTGAGACATGTGTGAAAATTTTCTAAGTCCAGAAAAAAAAAATTTTTCAACTTTTTTTCAAATGTACCCCCAAGGGATATATATTTTACCGACACATTTGGAGCCCTCCTGCGATGCCCTCTAACATACTATAACCTCATTTAGCGGAGATTTTCACAAAAAAGTGAAATTTTCAAAAAGTCAGAAATTTTGCAAAAAATGACTAAGTATGAAGGACTCATCGGGTGAATCACTCTGGAACTGAAATCGGATGCGCGCACTGACATGCTCCCCTCTCTGAAAGTCTGAGACATGTGTGAAAATTTTCTAAGTCCAGAAAAAAAAATTTTTTAAACTTTTTTTCAAATTTCCCCCCAAGGGATATATATTTTACCCACACATTTGGATCCCTCCTGGGATGCCCTCTAACATACTATAACCTCATTTAGCGGAGATTTTCACACAAAAGTGAAATTTTCAAAAAGTTTAATTTTTTCCAAAAAACGACTAAGTATGAAGGACTCATCGGGTGAAACGCTCTGGAACTGAAATCGGATGCGCTTACTGACATGCTCCCCTCTCTGGAAGTCTGAAACATGTGTGAAAATTTTCGAAGTCCAGAAAAAAAAAATTTTTAAACTTTTTTTCAAATGTCCCCCCAAGGGATATATATTTTACCCACACATTTGAAACCCTCCTGGGATGTCCTCTAACATACTATAACCTCATTTAGCGGAGATTTTCACAAAAAAGTGAAATTTTCAAAAAGTTAAATTTTTTCTAAAAAACGACTAAGTATGAAGGACTCATCGGGTGAAACGCTCTGGAGCTGAAATCCGATGCGCTTACAGACATGCTCCCCTCTCTGGAAGTCTGAGACATGTGTGAAAATTTTCTAAGTCCAGAAAAAAAAATTTTTAAACTTTTTTTCAAATTTCCCCCCAAGGGATATATATTTTACCCACACATTTGGAGCCCTCCTGCGATGCCCTCTAACACACTGTAACCTCATTTAGCGGAGATTTTCACAAAAAAGTGAAATTTTCAAAAAGTCAGAAATTTTGCAAAAAACGACTAAGTATGAAGGACTCATCGGGTGAATCTCTTTGGAACTGAAATCGGATGCGCGCACTGACATGCTCCCCTCTGTGGAAGTCTGAGACATGTGTGAAAATTTTCTAAGTCCAGAAAAAAAATTTTTTTCAACTTTTTTTCAAATTTCCCCCCAAGGGATATATATTTTACCCACACATTTGGATCCCTCCTGGGATGCCCTCTAACATACTATAACCTCATTTAGCGGAGATTTTCACAAAAAAGTGAAATTTTCAAAAAGTTAGAAATTTTGCAAAAACGACTAAGTATGAAGGACTCATCGGGTGAAACGCTCTGGAACTGAAATCGGATGCGCTTACAGACATGCTCCCCTCTCTGGAAGTCTGAGACATGTGTGAAAATTTTCTAAGTCCAGAAAAAAAAAAATTTTCAACTTTTTTTCAAATGTACCCCCAAGGGATATATATTTTACTGACACATTTGGAGCCCTCCTGCGATGCCCTCTAACATACTATAACCTCATTTAGCGGAGATTTTCACAAAAAAGTGAAATTTTCAAAAAGTCAGAAATTTTGCAAAAAATGACTAAGTATGAAGGACTCATCGGGTGAATCACTCTGGAACTGAAATCGGATGCGCGCACTGACATGCTCCCCTCTCTGAAAGTCTGAGACATGTGTGAAAATTTTCTAAGTCCAGAAAAAAAAATTTTTTAAACTTTTTTTCAAATTTCCTCCCAAGGGATATATATTTTACCCACACATTTGGATCCCTCCTGGGATGCCCTCTAACATACTATAACCTCATTTAGCGGAGATTTTCACAAAAAAGTGAAATTTTCAAAAAGTTTAATTTTTTCCAAAAAACGACTAAGTATGAAGGACTCATCGGGTGAAACGCTCTGGAACTGAAATCGGATGCGCTTACAGACATGCTCCCCTCTCTGGAAGTCTGAGACATGTGTGAAAATTTTCTAAGTCCAGAAAAAAAAAAATTTTCAACTTTTTTTCAAATGTACCCCCAAGGGATATATATTTTACCGACACATTTGGAGCCCTCCTGCGATGCCCTCTAACATACTATAACCTCATTTAGCGGAGATTTTCACAAAAAAGTGAAATTTTCAAAAAGTCAGAAATTTTGCAAAAAATGACTATGAAGGACTCATCGGGTGAATCACTCTGGAACTGAAATCGGATGCGCGCACTGACATGCTCCCCTCTCTGAAAGTCTGAGACATGTGTGAAAATTTTCTAAGTCCAGAAAAAAAAATTTTTTTAACTTTTTTTCAAATTTCCCCCCAAGGGATATATATTTTACCCACACATTTGGATCCCTCCTGGGATGCCCTCTAACATACTATAACCTCATTTAGCGGAGATTTTCACAAAAAAGTGAAATTTTCAAAAAGTTTAATTTTTTCCAAAAAACGACTAAGTATGAAGGACTCATCGGGTGAAACGCTCTGGAACTGAAATCGGATGCGCTTACTGACATGCTCCCCTCTCTGGAAGTCTGAAACATGTGTGAAAATTTTCGAAGTCCAGAAAAAAAAAATTTTTAAACTTTTTTTCAAATGTCCCCCCAAGGGATATATATTTTACCCACACATTTGAAACCCTCCTGGGATGTCCTCTAACATACTATAACCTCATTTAGCGGAGATTTTCACAAAAAAGTGAAATTTTCAAAAAGTTAAATTTTTTCTAAAAAACGACTAAGTATGAAGGACTCATCGGGTGAAACGCTCTGGAGCTGAAATCGGATGCGCTTACAGACATGCTCCCCTCTCTGGAAGTCTGAGACATGTGTGAAAATTTTCTAAGTCCAGAAAAAAAAATTTTTAAACTTTTTTTCAAATTTCCCCCCAAGGGATATATATTTTACCCACACATTTGGAGCCCTCCTGCGATGCCCTCTAACACACTGTAACCTCATTTAGCGGAGATTTTCACAAAAAAGTGAAATTTTCAAAAAGTCAGAAATTTTGCAAAAAACGACTAACTATGAAGGACTCATCGGGTGAATCTCTTTGGAACTGAAATCGGATGCGCGCACTGACATGCTCCCCTCTCTGGAAGTCTGAGACATGTGTGAAAATTTTCTAAGTCCAGAAAAAAATTTTTTTTCAACTTTTTTTCAAATTTCCCCCCAAGGGATATATATTTTACCCACACATTTGGATCCCTCCTGGGATGCCCTCTAACATACTATAACCTCATTTAGCGGAGATTTTCACAAAAAAGTGAAATTTTCAAAAAGTTAGAAATTTTGCAAAAACGACTAAGTATGAAGGGCTCATCGGGTGAAACGCTCTGGAACTGAAATCGGATGCGCTTACAGACATGCTCCCCTCTCTGGAAGTCTGAGACATGTGTGAAAATTTTCTAAGTCCAGAAAAAAAAAAATTTTCAACTTTTTTTCAAATGTACCCCCAAGGGATATATATTTTACCGACACATTTGGAGCCCTCCTGCGATGCCCTCTAACATACTATAACCTCATTTAGCGGAGATTTTCACAAAAAAGTGAAATTTTCAAAAAGTCAGAAATTTTGCAAAAAATGACTAAGTATGAAGGACTCATCGGGTGAATCACTCTGGAACTGAAATCGGATGCGCGCACTGACATGCTCCCCTCTCTGAAAGTCTGAGACATGTGTGAAAATTTTCTAAGTCCAGAAAAAAAAAATTTTTAAACTTTTTTTCAAATTTCCCCCCAAGGGATATATATTTTACCCACACATTTGGATCCCTCCTGGGATGCCCTCTAACATACTATAACCTCATTTAGCAGAGATTTTCACAAAAAAGTGAAATTTTCAAAAAGTTTAATTTTTCCAAAAAACGACTAAGTATGAAGGACTCATCGGGTGAAACGCTCTGGAACTGAAATCGGATGCGCTTACTGACATGCTCCCCTCTCTGGAAGTCTGAAACATGTGTGAAAATTTTCGAAGTCCAGAAAAAAAAATTTTTTAAACTTTTTTTCAAATGTCCCCCCAAGGGATATATATTTTACCCACACATTTGAAACCCTCCTGGGATGTCCTCTAATATACTATAACCTCATTTAGCGGAGATTTTCACAAAAAGTGAAATTTTCAAAAAGTCAGAAATTTTGCAAAAAACGACTAAGTATGAAGGACTCATCGGGTGAAACGCTCTGGAACTGAAATCGGATGCACTTACAGACATGCTCCCCTCTCTGGAAGTCTGAGACATGTGTGAAAATTTTCTAAGTCCAGAAAAAAAAAAATTTTTCAACTTTTTTTCAAATTTCCCCCCAAGGGATATATATTTTACCCACACATTTGGAGCCCTCCTGGGATGCCCTCTAACATACTATTACCTCATTTAGCGGAGATTTTCACAAAAAAGTGAAATTTTCAAAAAGTCAGAAATTTTGCAAAAAAGACTAAGTATGAAGGACTCATCGGGTGAATCACTCTGGAACTGAAATCGGATGCGCGCACTGACATGCTCCCCTCTCTGGAAGTCTGAGACATGTGTGAAAATTTTCTAAGTCCAGAAAAAAAAATTTTCAACTTTTTTTCAAATTTCCCCCCAAGGGATACATATTTTACCGACACATTTGGAGACCTCCTGCGATGCCCTCTAACATACTATAACCTCATTTAGCGGAGATTTTCACAAAAAAGTGAAATTTTCAAAAAGTCAGAAATTTTGCAAAAAACGACTAAGTATGAAGGACTCATCGGGTGAATCTCTTTGGAACTGAAATCGGATGCGCGCACTGACATGCTCCCCTCTCTGGAAGTCTGAGACATGTGTGAAAATTTTCTAAGTCCAGAAAAAAAATTTTTTTCAACTTTTTTTCAAATTTCCCCCCAAGGGATATATATCTTACCCACACATTTGGATCCCTCCTGGGATGCCCTCTAACATACTATAACCTCATTTAGAGGAGATTTTCACAAAAAAGTGAAATTTTCAAAAAGTTAAATTTTTTCTAAAAAACGACTAAGTATGAAGGACTCATCGGGTGAAACGCTCTGGAACTGAAATCGGATGCGCTTACAGACATGCTCCCCTCTCTGGAAGTCTGAGACATGTGTGAAAATTTTCTAAGTCCAGAAAAAAAATTTTTTTAACTTTTTTTCAAATTTCCCCCCAAGGGATATATATTTTACCCACACATTTGGAGCCCTCCTGCGATGCCCTCTAACACACTGTAACCTCATTTAGCGGAGATTTTCACAAAAAAGTGAAATTTTCAAAAAGTCAGAAATTTTGCAAAAAACGACTAAGTATGAAGGACTCATCGGGTGAATCTCTTTGGAACTGAAATTGGATGCGCGCACTGACATGCTCCCCTCTCTGGAAGTCTGAGACATGTGTGAAAATTTTCTAAGTCCAGAAAAAAATTTTTTTTCAACTTTTTTTCAAATTTCCCCCCAAGGGATATATATTTTACCCACACATTTGGATCCCTCCTGGGATGCCCTCTAACATACTATAACCTCATTTAGCGGAGATTTTCACAAAAAAGTGAAATTTTCAAAAAGTTAGAAATTTTGCAAAAACGACTAAGTATGAAGGGCTCATCGGGTGAAACGCTCTGGAACTGAAATCGGATGCGCTTACAGACATGCTCCCCTCTCTGGAAGTCTGAGACATGTGTGAAAATTTTCTAAGTCCAGAAAAAAAAAAATTTTCAACTTTTTTTCAAATGTACCCCCAAGGGATATATATTTTACCGACACATTTGGAGCCCTCCTGCGATGCCCTCTAACATACTATAACCTCATTTAGCGGAGATTTTCACAAAAAAGTGAAATTTTCAAAAAGTCAGAAATTTTGCAAAAAATGACTATGAAGGACTCATCGGGTGAATCACTCTGGAACTGAAATCGGATGCGCGCACTGACATGCTCCCCTCTCTGAAAGTCTGAGACATGTGTGAAAATTTTCTAAGTCCAGAAAAAAAAATTTTTTTAACTTTTTTTCAAATTTCCCCCCAAGGGATATATATTTTACCCACACATTTGGATCCCTCCTGGGATGCCCTCTAACATACTATAACCTCATTTAGCGGAGATTTTCACAAAAAAGTGAAATTTTCAAAAAGTTTAATTTTTTCCAAAAAACGACTAAGTATGAAGGACTCATCGGGTGAAACGCTCTGGAACTGAAATCGGATGCGCTTACTGACATGCTCCCCTCTCTGGAAGTCTGAAACATGTGTGAAAATTTTCGAAGTCCAGAAAAAAAAAATTTTTAAACTTTTTTTCAAATGTCCCCCCAAGGGATATATATTTTACCCACACATTTGAAACCCTCCTGGGATGTCCTCTAACATACTATAACCTCATTTAGCGGAGATTTTCACAAAAAAGTGAAATTTTCAAAAAGTTTAATTTTTTCCAAAAAACGACTAAGTATGAAGGACTCATCGGGTGAAACGCTCTGGAACTGAAATCGGATGCGCTTACTGACATGCTCCCCTCTCTGGAAGTCTGAAACATGTGTGAAAATTTTCGAAGTCCAGAAAAAAAAATTTTTAAACTTTTTTTCAAATTTCCCCCCAAGGGATATATATTTTACCCACACATTTGGAGCCCTCCTGCGATGCCCTCTAACACACTGTAACCTCATTTAGCGGAGATTTTCACAAAAAAGTGAAATTTTCAAAAAGTCAGAAATTTTGCAAAAAACGACTAACTATGAAGGACTCATCGGGTGAATCTCTTTGGAACTGAAATCGGATGCGCGCACTGACATGGTCCCCTCTCTGGAAGTCTGAGACATGTGTGAAAATTTTCTAAGTCCAGAAAAAAATTTTTTTTCAACTTTTTTTCAAATTTCCCCCCAAGGGATATATATTTTACCCACACATTTGGATCCCTCCTGGGATGCCCTCTAACATACTATAACCTCATTTAGCGGAGATTTTCACAAAAAAGTGAAATTTTCAAAAAGTTAGAAATTTTGCAAAAACGACTAAGTATGAAGGGCTCATCGGGTGAAACGCTCTGGAACTGAAATCGGATGCGCTTACAGACATGCTCCCCTCTCTGGAAGTCTGAGACATGTGTGAAAATTTTCTAAGTCCAGAAAAAAAAAAATTTTCAACTTTTTTTCAAATGTACCCCCAAGGGATATATATTTTACCCACACATTTGGATCCCTCCTGGGATGCCCTCTAACATACTATAACCTCATTTAGCAGAGATTTTCACAAAAAAGTGAAATTTTCAAAAAGTTTAATTTTTCCAAAAAACGACTAAGTATGAAGGACTCATCGGGTGAAACGCTCTGGAACTGAAATCGGATGCGCTTACTGACATGCTCCCCTCTCTGGAAGTCTGAAACATGTGTGAAAATTTTCGAAGTCCAGAAAAAAAAATTTTTTAAACTTTTTTTCAAATGTCCCCCCAAGGGATATATATTTTACCCACAAATTTGAAACCCTCCTGGGATGTCCTCTAACATACTATAACCTCATTTAGCGGAGATTTTCACAAAAAGTGAAATTTTCAAAAAGTCAGAAATTTTGCAAAAAACGACTAAGTATGAAGGACTCATCGGGTGAAACGCTCTGGAACTGAAATCGGATGCACTTACAGACATGCTCCCCTCTCTGGAAGTCTGAGACATGTGTGAAAATTTTCTAAGTCCAGAAAAAAAAAAATTTTTCAACTTTTTTTCAAATTTCCCCCCAAGGGATATATATTTTACCCACACATTTGGAGCCCTCCTGGGATGCCCTCTAACATACTATTACCTCATTTAGCGGAGATTTTCACAAAAAAGTGAAATTTTCAAAAAGTCAGAAATTTTGCAAAAAAGACTAAGTATGAAGGACTCATCGGGTGAATCACTCTGGAACTGAAATCGGATGCGCGCACTGACATGCTCCCCTCTCTGGAAGTCTGAGACATGTGTGAAAATTTTCTAAGTCCAGAAAAAAAAATTTTCAACTTTTTTTCAAATTTCCCCCCAAGGGATACATATTTTACCGACACATTTGGAGACCTCCTGCGATGCCCTCTAACATACTATAACCTCATTTAGCGGAGATTTTCACAAAAAAGTGAAATTTTCAAAAAGTCAGAAATTTTGCAAAAAACGACTAAGTATGAAGGACTCATCGGGTGAATCTCTTTGGAACTGAAATCGGATGCGCGCACTGACATGCTCCCCTCTCTGGAAGTCTGAGACATGTGTGAAAATTTTCTAAGTCCAGAAAAAAAATTTTTTTCAACTTTTTTTCAAATTTCCCCCCAAGGGATATATATCTTACCCACACATTTGGATCCCTCCTGGGATGCCCTCTAACATACTATAACCTCATTTAGAGGAGATTTTCACAAAAAAGTGAAATTTTCAAAAAGTTTAATTTTTTCCAAAAAACGACTAAGTATGAAGGACTCATCGGGTGAAACGCTCTGGAACTGAAATCGGATGCGCTTACTGACATGCTCCCCTCTCTGGAAGTCTGAAACATGTGTGAAAATTTTCGAAGTCCAGAAAAAAAAAATTTTTAAACTTTTTTTCAAATGTCCCCCCAAGGGATATATATTTTACCCACACATTTGAAACCCTCCTGGGATGTCCTCTAACATACTATAACCTCATTTAGCGGAGATTTTCACAAAAAAGTGAAATTTTCAAAAAGTTAAATTTTTTCTAAAAAACGACTAAGTATGAAGGACTCATCGGGTGAAACGCTCTGGAGCTGAAATCGGATGCGCTTACAGACATGCTCCCCTCTCTGGAAGTCTGAGACATGTGTGAAAATTTTCTAAGTCCAGAAAAAAAAATTTTTAAACTTTTTTTCAAATTTCCCCCCAAGGGATATATATTTTACCCACACATTTGGAGCCCTCCTGCGATGCCCTCTAACACACTGTAACCTCATTTAGCGGAGATTTTCACAAAAAAGTGAAATTTTCAAAAAGTCAGAAATTTTGCAAAAAACGACTAACTATGAAGGACTCATCGGGTGAATCTCTTTGGAACTGAAATCGGATGCGCGCACTGACATGCTCCCCTCTCTGGAAGTCTGAGACATGTGTGAAAATTTTCTAAGTCCAGAAAAAAATTTTTTTTCAACTTTTTTTCAAATTTCCCCCCAAGGGATATATATTTTACCCACACATTTGGATCCCTCCTGGGATGCCCTCTAACATACTATAACCTCATTTAGCGGAGATTTTCACAAAAAAGTGAAATTTTCAAAAAGTTAGAAATTTTGCAAAAACGACTAAGTATGAAGGGCTCATCGGGTGAAACGCTCTGGAACTGAAATCGGATGCGCTTACAGACATGCTCCCCTCTCTGGAAGTCTGAGACATGTGTGAAAATTTTCTAAGTCCAGAAAAAAAAAAATTTTCAACTTTTTTTCAAATGTACCCCCAAGGGATATATATTTTACCGACACATTTGGAGCCCTCCTGCGATGCCCTCTAACATACTATAACCTCATTTAGCGGAGATTTTCACAAAAAAGTGAAATTTTCAAAAAGTCAGAAATTTTGCAAAAAATGACTATGAAGGACTCATCGGGTGAATCACTCTGGAACTGAAATCGGATGCGCGCACTGACATGCTCCCCTCTCTGAAAGTCTGAGACATGTGTGAAAATTTTCTAAGTCCAGAAAAAAAAATTTTTTAAACTTTTTTTCAAATTTCCCCCCAAGGGATATATATTTTACCCACACATTTGGATCCCTCCTGGGATGCCCTCTAACATACTATAACCTCATTTAGCGGAGATTTTCACAAAAAAGTGAAATTTTCAAAAAGTTTAATTTTTTCCAAAAAACGACTAAGTATGAAGGACTCATCGGGTGAAACGCTCTGGAACTGAAATCGGATGCGCTTACAGACATGCTCCCCTCTCTGGAAGTCTGAGACATGTGTGAAAATTTTCTAAGTCCAGAAAAAAAAAAATTTTCAACTTTTTTTCAAATGTACCCCCAAGGGATATATATTTTACCGACACATTTGGAGCCCTCCTGCGATGCCCTCTAACATACTATAACCTCATTTAGCGGAGATTTTCACAAAAAAGTGAAATTTTCAAAAAGTCAGAAATTTTGCAAAAAATGACTATGAAGGACTCATCGGGTGAATCACTCTGGAACTGAAATCGGATGCGCGCACTGACATGCTCCCCTCTCTGAAAGTCTGAGACATGTGTGAAAATTTTCTAAGTCCAGAAAAAAAAATTTTTTTAACTTTTTTTCAAATTTCCCCCCAAGGGATATATATTTTACCCACACATTTGGATACCTCCTGGGATGCCCTCTAACATACTATAACCTCATTTAGCGGAGATTTTCACAAAAAAGTGAAATTTTCAAAAAGTTTAATTTTTTCCAAAAAACGACTAAGTATGAAGGACTCATCGGGTGAAACGCTCTGGAACTGAAATCGGATGCGCTTACTGACATGCTCCCCTCTCTGGAAGTCTGAAACATGTGTGAAAATTTTCGAAGTCCAGAAAAAAAAAATTTTTAAACTTTTTTTCAAATGTCCCCCCAAGGGATATATATTTTACCCACACATTTGAAACCCTTCTGGGATGTCCTCTAACATACTATAACCTCATTTAGCAGAGATTTTCACAAAAAAGTGAAATTTTCAAAAAGTTAAATTTTTTCTAAAAAACGACTAAGTATGAAGGACTCATCGGGTGAAACGCTCTGGAGCTGAAATCGGATGCGCTTACAGACATGCTCCCCTCTCTGGAAGTCTGAGACATGTG
This sequence comes from Phyllobates terribilis, assembly GCF_046119375.1. Lineage (NCBI taxonomy): Eukaryota > Metazoa > Chordata > Amphibia > Anura > Dendrobatidae > Phyllobates > Phyllobates terribilis. Next base: position 1,183,986 of record NW_027363218.1, on the reverse strand, counting down.
TGAAAATTTTCTAAGTCCAGAAAAAAAAATTTTTAAACTTTTTTTCAAATTTCCCCCCAAGGGATATATATTTTACCCACACATTTGGAGCCCTCCTGCGATGCCCTCTAACACACTGTAACCTCATTTAGCGGAGATTTTCACAAAAAAGTGAAATTTTCAAAAAGTCAGAAATTTTGCAAAAAACGACTAACTATGAAGGACTCATCGGGTGAATCTCTTTGGAACTGAAATCGGATGCGCGCACTGACATGCTCCCCTCTCTGGAAGTCTGAGACATGTGTGAAAATTTTCTAAGTCCAGAAAAAAATTTTTTTTCAACTTTTTTTCAAATTTCCCCCCAAGGGATATATATTTTACCCACACATTTGGATCCCTCCTGGGATGCCCTCTAACATACTATAACCTCATTTAGCGGAGATTTTCACAAAAAAGTGAAATTTTCAAAAAGTTAGAAATTTTGCAAAAACGACTAAGTATGAAGGGCTCATCGGGTGAAACGCTCTGGAACTGAAATCGGATGCGCTTACAGACATGCTCCCCTCTCTGGAAGTCTGAGACATGTGTGAAAATTTTCTAAGTCCAGAAAAAAAAAAATTTTCAACTTTTTTTCAAATGTACCCCCAAGGGATATATATTTTACCGACACATTTGGAGCCCTCCTGCGATGCCCTCTAACATACTATAACCTCATTTAGCGGAGATTTTCACAAAAAAGTGAAATTTTCAAAAAGTCAGAAATTTTGCAAAAAATGACTAAGTATGAAGGACTCATCGGGTGAATCACTCTGGAACTGAAATCGGATGCGCGCACTGACATGCTCCCCTCTCTGAAAGTCTGAGACATGTGTGAAAATTTTCTAAGTCCAGAAAAAAAAATTTTTTAAACTTTTTTTCAAATTTCCCCCCAAGGGATATATATTTTACCCACACATTTGGATCCCTCCTGGGATGCCCTCTAACATACTATAACCTCATTTAGCAGAGATTTTCACAAAAAAGTGAAATTTTCAAAAAGTTTAATTTTTCCAAAAAACGACTAAGTATGAAGGACTCATCGGGTGAAACGCTCTGGAACTGAAATCGGATGCGCTTACTGACATGCTCCCCTCTCTGGAAGTCTGAAACATGTGTGAAAATTTTCGAAGTCCAGAAAAAAAAATTTTTTAAACTTTTTTTCAAATGTCCCCCCAAGGGATATATATTTTACCCACACATTTGAAACCCTCCTGGGATGTCCTCTAACATACTATAACCTCATTTAGCGGAGATTTTCACAAAAAGTGAAATTTTCAAAAAGTCAGAAATTTTGCAAAAAACGACTAAGTATGAAGGACTCATCGGGTGAAACGCTCTGGAACTGAAATCGGATGCACTTACAGACATGCTCCCCTCTCTGGAAGTCTGAGACATGTGTGAAAATTTTCTAAGTCCAGAAAAAAAAAAATTTTTCAACTTTTTTTCAAATTTCCCCCCAAGGGATATATATTTTACCCACACATTTGGAGCCCTCCTGGGATGCCCTCTAACATACTATTACCTCATTTAGCGGAGATTTTCACAAAAAAGTGAAATTTTCAAAAAGTCAGAAATTTTGCAAAAAAGACTAAGTATGAAGGACTCATCGGGTGAATCACTCTGGAACTGAAATCGGATGCGCGCACTGACATGCTCCCCTCTCTGGAAGTCTGAGACATGTGTGAAAATTTTCTAAGTCCAGAAAAAAAAATTTTCAACTTTTTTTCAAATTTCCCCCCAAGGGATACATATTTTACCGACACATTTGGAGACCTCCTGCGATGCCCTCTAACATACTATAACCTCATTTAGCGGAGATTTTCACAAAAAAGTGAAATTTTCAAAAAGTCAGAAATTTTGCAAAAAACGACTAAGTATGAAGGACTCATCGGGTGAATCTCTTTGGAACTGAAATCGGATGCGCGCACTGACATGCTCCCCTCTCTGGAAGTCTGAGACATGTGTGAAAATTTTCTAAGTCCAGAAAAAAAATTTTTTTCAACTTTTTTTCAAATTTCCCCCCAAGGGATATATATCTTACCCACACATTTGGATCCCTCCTGGGATGCCCTCTAACATACTATAACCTCATTTAGAGGAGATTTTCACAAAAAAGTGAAATTTTCAAAAAGTTAAATTTTTTCTAAAAAACGACTAAGTATGAAGGACTCATCGGGTGAAACGCTCTGGAACTGAAATCGGATGCGCTTACAGACATGCTCCCCTCTCTGGAAGTCTGAGACATGTGTGAAAATTTTCTAAGTCCAGAAAAAAAATTTTTTTAACTTTTTTTCAAATTTCCCCCCAAGGGATATATATTTTACCCACACATTTGGAGCCCTCCTGCGATGCCCTCTAACACACTGTAACCTCATTTAGCGGAGATTTTCACAAAAAAGTGAAATTTTCAAAAAGTCAGAAATTTTGCAAAAAACGACTAAGTATGAAGGACTCATCGGGTGAATCTCTTTGGAACTGAAATTGGATGCGCGCACTGACATGCTCCCCTCTCTGGAAGTCTGAGACATGTGTGAAAATTTTCTAAGTCCAGAAAAAAATTTTTTTTCAACTTTTTTTCAAATTTCCCCCCAAGGGATATATATTTTACCCACACATTTGGATCCCTCCTGGGATGCCCTCTAACATACTATAACCTCATTTAGCGGAGATTTTCACAAAAAAGTGAAATTTTCAAAAAGTTAGAAATTTTGCAAAAACGACTAACTATGAAGGACTCATCGGTTGAAACGCTCTGGAACTGAAATCGGATGCGCTTACAGACATGCTCCCCTCTCTGGAAGTCTGAGACATGTGTGAAAATTTTCTAAGTCCAGAAAAAAAAAATTTTTCAACTTTTTTTCAAATGTACCCCCAAGGGATATATATTTTACCGACACATTTGGAGCCCTCCTGCGATGCCCTCTAACATACTATAACCTCATTTAGCGGAGATTTTCACAAAAAAGTGAAATTTTCAAAAAGTCAGAAATTTTGCAAAAAATGACTAAGTATGAAGGACTCATCGGGTGAATCACTCTGGAACTGAAATCGGATGCGCGCACTGACATGCTCCCCTCTCTGAAAGTCTGAGACATGTGTGAAAATTTTCTAAGTCCAGAAAAAAAAATTTTTTAAACTTTTTTTCAAATTTCCCCCCAAGGGATATATATTTTACCCACACATTTGGATCCCTCCTGGGATGCCCTCTAACATACTATAACCTCATTTAGCGGAGATTTTCACAAAAAAGTGAAATTTTCAAAAAGTTTAATTTTTTCCAAAAAACGACTAAGTATGAAGGACTCATCGGGTGAAACGCTCTGGAACTGAAATCGGATGCGCTTACTGACATGCTCCCCTCTCTGGAAGTCTGAAACGTGTGAAAATTTTCGAAGTCCAGAAAAAAAAAATTTTTAAACTTTTTTTCAAATGTCCCCCCAAAGGGATATATATTTTACCCACACATTTGAAACCCTCCTGGGATGTCCTCTAACATACTATAACCTCATTTAGCGGAGATTTTCACAAAAAAGTGAAATTTTCAAAAAGTTAAATTTTTTCTAAAAAACGACTAAGTATGAAGGACTCATCGGGTGAAACGCTCTGGAGCTGAAATCGGATGCGCTTACAGACATGCTCCCCTCTCTGGAAGTCTGAGACATGTGTGAAAATTTTCTAAGTCCAGAAAAAAAATTTTTTAAACTTTTTTTCAAATTTCCCCCCAAGGGATATATATTTTACCCACACATTTGGAGCCCTCCTGCGATGCCCTCTAACACACTGTAACCTCATTTAGCGGAGATTTTCACAAAAAAGTGAAATTTTCAAAAAGTCAGAAATTTTGCAAAAAACGACTAAGTATGAAGGACTCATCGGGTGAATCTCTTTGGAACTGAAATCGGATGCGCGCACTGACATGCTCCCCTCTCTGGAAGTCTGAGACATGTGTGAAAATTTTCTAAGTCCAGAAAAAAATTTTTTTTCAACTTTTTTTCAAATTTCCCCCCAAGGGATATATATTTTACCCACACATTTGGATCCCTCCTGGGATGCCCTCTAACATACTATAACCTCATTTAGCGGAGATTTTCACAAAAAAGTGAAATTTTCAAAAAGTTAGAAATTTTGCAAAAACGACTAAGTATGAAGGACTCATCGGGTGAAACGCTCTGGAACTGAAATCGGATGCGCTTACAGACATGCTCCCCTCTCTGGAAGTCTGAGACATGTGTGAAAATTTTCTAAGTCCAGAAAAAAAAAAATTTTCAACTTTTTTTCAAATGTACCCCCAAGGGATATATATTTTACTGACACATTTGGAGCCCTCCTGCGATGCCCTCTAACATACTATAACCTCATTTAGCGGAGATTTTCACAAAAAAGTGAAATTTTCAAAAAGTCAGAAATTTTGCAAAAAATGACTAAGTATGAAGGACTCATCGGGTGAATCACTCTGGAACTGAAATCGGATGCGCGCACTGACATGCTCCCCTCTCTGAAAGTCTGAGACATGTGTGAAAATTTTCTAAGTCCAGAAAAAAAAATTTTTTAAACTTTTTTTCAAATTTCCCCCCAAGGGATATATATTTTACCCACACATTTGGATCCCTCCTGGGATGCCCTCTAACATACTATAACCTCATTTAGCGGAGATTTTCACAAAAAAGTGAAATTTTCAAAAAGTTTAATTTTTTCCAAAAAACGACTAAGTATGAAGGACTCATCGGGTGAAACGCTCTGGAACTGAAATCGGATGCGCTTACAGACATGCTCCCCTCTCTGGAAGTCTGAGACATGTGTGAAAATTTTCTAAGTCCAGAAAAAAAAAAATTTTCAACTTTTTTTCAAATGTACCCCCAAGGGATATATATTTTACCGACACATTTGGAGCCCTCCTGCGATGCCCTCTAACATACTATAACCTCATTTAGCGGAGATTTTCACAAAAAAGTGAAATTTTCAAAAAGTCAGAAATTTTGCAAAAAATGACTAAGTATGAAGGACTCATCGGGTGAATCACTCTGGAACTGAAATCGGATGCGCGCACTGACATGCTCCCCTCTCTGAAAGTCTGAGACATGTGTGAAAATTTTCTAAGTCCAGAAAAAAAAAATTTTTTAACTTTTTTTCAAATTTCCCCCCAAGGGATATATATTTTACCCACACATTTGGATCCCTCCTGGGATGCCCTCTAACATACTATAACCTCATTTAGCGGAGATTTTCACAAAAAAGTGAAATTTTCAAAAAGTTTAATTTTTTCCAAAAAACGACTAAGTATGAAGGACTCATCGGGTGAAACGCTCTGGAACTGAAATCGGATGCGCTTACTGACATGCTCCCCTCTCTGGAAGTCTGAAACATGTGTGAAAATTTTCGAAGTCCAGAAAAAAAAAATTTTTAAACTTTTTTTCAAATGTCCCCCCAAGGGATATATATTTTACCCACACATTTGAAACCCTCCTGGGATGTCCTCTAACATACTATAACCTCATTTAGCGGAGATTTTCACAAAAAAGTGAAATTTTCAAAAAGTCAGAAATTTTGCAAAAAACGACTAACTATGAAGGACTCATCGGGTGAATCTCTTTGGAACTGAAATCGGATGCGCGCACTGACATGCTCCCCTCTCTGGAAGTCTGAGACATGTGTGAAAATTTTCTAAGTCCAGAAAAAAATTTTTTTTCAACTTTTTTTCAAATTTCCCCCCAAGGGATATATATTTTACCCACACATTTGGATCCCTCCTGGGATGCCCTCTAACATACTATAACCTCATTTAGCGGAGATTTTCACAAAAAAGTGAAATTTTCAAAAAGTTAGAAATTTTGCAAAAACGACTAAGTATGAAGGACTCATCGGGTGAAACGCTCTGGAACTGAAATCGGATGCGCTTACAGACATGCTCCCCTCTCTGGAAGTCTGAGACATGTGTGAAAATTTTCTAAGTCCAGAAAAAAAAAAATTTTCAACTTTTTTTCAAATGTACCACCAAGGGATATATATTTTACCGACACATTTGGAGCCCTCCTGCGATGCCCTCTAACATACTATAACCTCATTTAGCGGAGATTTTCACAAAAAAGTGAAATTTTCAAAAAGTCAGAAATTTTGCAAAAAATGACTAAGTATGAAGGACTCATCGGGTGAATCACTCTGGAACTGAAATCGGATGCGCGCACTGACATGCTCCCCTCTCTGAAAGTCTGAGACATGTGTGAAAATTTTCTAAGTCCAGAAAAAAAAATTTTTTAAACTTTTTTTCAAATTTCCCCCCAAGGGATATATATTTTACCCACACATTTGGATCCCTCCTGGGATGCCCTCTAACATACTATAACCTCATTTAGCGGAGATTTTCACAAAAAAGTGAAATTTTCAAAAAGTTAGAAATTTTGCAAAAAAGACTAAGTATGAAGGACTCATCGGGTGAAACGCTCTGGAACTGAAATCGGATGCGCTTACTGACATGCTCCCCTCTCTGGAAGTCTGAAACGTGTGAAAATTTTCGAAGTCCAGAAAAAAAAAATTTTTAAACTTTTTTTCAAATGTCCCCCCAAGGGATATATATTTTACCCACACATTTGAAACCCTCCTGGGATGTCCTCTAACATACTATAACCTCATTTAGCGGAGATTTTCACAAAAAGTGAAATTTTCAAAAAGTCAGAAATTTTGCAAAAAACGACTAAGTATGAAGGACTCATCGGGTGAAACGCTCTGGAACTGAAATCGGATGCACTTACAGACATGCTCCCCTCTCTGGAAGTCTGAGACATGTGTGAAAATTTTCTAAGTCCAGAAAAAAAAAATTTTTCAACTTTTTTTCAAATTTCCCCCCAAGGGATATATATTTTACCCACACATTTGGAGCCCTCCTGGGATGCCCTCTAACATACTATAACCTCATTTAGTGGAGATTTTCACAAAAAAGTGAAATTTTCAAAAAGTCAGAAATTTTGCAAAAAACGACTAAGTATGAAGGACTCATCGGGTGAATCACTCTGGAACTGAAATCGGATGCGCGCACTGACATGCTCCCCTCTCTGGAAGTCTGAGACATGTGTGAAAATTTTCTAAGTCCAGAAAAAAAATTTTTTAAACTTTTTTCAAATTTCCCCCCAAGGGATATATATTTTACCCACACATTTGGAGCCCTCCTGCGATGCCCTCTAACACACTGTAACCTCATTTAGCGGAGATTTTCACAAAAAAGTGAAATTTTCAAAAAGTCAGAAATTTTGCAAAAAACGACTAACTATGAAGGACTCATCAGGTGAATCTCTTTGGAACTGAAATCGGATGCGCGCACTGACATGCTCCCCTCTCTGGAAGTCTGAGACATGTGTGAAAATTTTCTAAGTCCAGAAAAAAAAAATTTTTCAACTTTTTTTCAAATTTCCCCCCAAGGGATATATATTTTACCCACACATTTGGAGCCCTCCTGGGATGCCCTCTACCATACTATAACCTCATTTAGTGGAGATTTTCACAAAAAAGTGAAATTTTCAAAAAGTCAGAAATTTTGCAAAAAACGACTAAGTATGAAGGACTCATCGGGTGAATCACTCTGGAACTGAAATCGGATGCGCGCACTGACATGCTCCCCTCTCTGGAAGTCTGAGACATGTGTGAAAATTTTCTAAGTCCAGAAAAAAATTTTTTTTCAACTTTTTTTCAAATTTCCCCCTAAGGGATATATATTTTACCCACACATTTGGATCCCTCCTGGGATGCCCTCTAACATACTATAACCTCATTTAGTGGAGATTTTCACAAAAAAGTGAAATTTTCAAAAAGTTAAATTTTTTCTAAAAAACGACTAAGTATGAAGGACTCATCGGGTGAAACGCTCTGGAACTGAAATCGGATGCGCTTACAGACATGCTCCCCTCTCTGGAAGTCTGAGACATGTGTGAAAATTTTCTAAGTCCAGAAAAAAAAAAATTTTCAACATTTTTTCAAATGTACCCCCAAGGGATATATATTTTACCGACACATTTGGAGCCCTCCTACGATGCCCTCTAACATACTATAACCTCATTTAGCGGAGATTTTCACAAAAAAGTGAAATTTTCAAAAAGTCAGAAATTTTGCAAAAAATGACTAAGTATGAAGGACTCATCGGGTGAATCACTCTGGAACTGAAATCGGATGCGCGCACTGACATGCTCCCCTCTCTGAAAGTCTGAGACATGTGTGAAAATTTTCTAAGTCCAGAAAAAAAAAATTTTTAAACTTTTTTTCAAATTTCCCCCCAAGGGATATATATTTTACCCACACATTTGGATCCCTCCTGGAATGCCCTCTAACATACTATAACCTCATTTAGCGGAGATTTTCACAAAAAAGTGAAATTTTCAAAAAGTTTAATTTTTTCCAAAAAACGACTAAGTATGAAGGACTCATCGGGTGAAACGCTCTGGAACTGAAATCGGATGCGCTTACTGACATGCTCCCCTCTCTGGAAGTCTGAAACATGTGTGAAAATTTTCGAAGTCCAGAAAAAAAAAATTTTTAAACTTTTTTTCAAATGTCCCCCCAAGGGATATATATTTTACCCACACATTTGAAACCCTCCTGGGATGTCCTCTAACATACTATAACCTCATTTAGCGGAGATTTTCACAAAAAGTGAAATTTTCAAAAAGTCAGAAATTTTGCAAAAAACGACTAAGTATGAAGGACTCATCGGGTGAATCTCTTTGGAACTGAAATCGGATGCGCGCACTGACATGCTCCCCTCTCTGGAAGTCTGAGACATGTGTAAAAATTTTCTAAGTCCAGAAAAAAAATTTTTCAACTTTTTTTCAAATTTCCCCCCAAGGGATACATATTTTACCCACACATTTGGAGACCTCCTGCGATGCCCTCTAACATACTATAACCTCATTTAGCCGAGATTTTCACAAAAAAGTGAAATTTTCAAAAAGTCAGAAATTTTGCAAAAAACGACTAAGTATGAAGGACTCATCGGGTGAATCTCTTTGGAACTGAAATCGGATGCGCGCACTGACATGCTCCCCTCTCTGGAAGTCTGAGACATGTGTGAAAATTTTCTAAGTCCAGAAAAAAAATTTTTTTCAACTTTTTTTCAAATTTCCCCCCAAGGGATATATATTTTACCCACACATTTGGATCCCTCCTGGGATGCCCTCTAACATACTATAACCTCATTTAGTGGAGATTTTCACAAAAAAGTGAAATTTTCAAAAAGTTAAATTTTTTCTAAAAAACGACTAAGTATGAAGGACTCATCGGGTGAAACGCTCTGGAACTGAAATCGGATGCGCTTACAGACATGCTCCCCTCTCTGGAAGTCTGAGACATGTGTGAAAATTTTCTAAGTCCAGAAAAAAAAATTTTTTCAACTTTTTTTCAAATGTCCCCCCAAGTGATATATATTTTACCCACACATTTGGAGCCCTCCTGGGATGCCCTCTAACATACTATAACCTCATTTAGCGGAGATTTTCACAAAAAAGTGAAATTTTCAAAAAGTCAGAAATTTTGCAAAAAATGACTAAGTATGAAGGACTCATCGGGTGAATCGCTCTGGAACTGAAATCGGATGCGCGCACTGACATGCTCCCCTCTCTGGAAGTCTGAGACATGTGTGAAAATTTTATCAGTCCAGAAAAAAAAATTTTTTCAACTTTTTTTCAAATTTCCCCCCAAGGGATATATATTTTACCCCCACATTTGGAGCCCTCCTGGGATGCCCTCTAACATACTATAACCTCATTTGGCGGAGATTTTCACAAAAAAGTGAAATTTTCAAAAACTTAGAAATTTTGCAAAAAATGACTAAGTATGAAGGACTCACCTTGTGAATCGCTCTGGAACTGAAATCGGATGCGCTTACAGACATGCTCCCCTCTCTGGAAGTCTGAGACATGTGTGAAAATTTTCTAAGTCCAGAAAAAAAATTTTTTTCAACTTTTTTTCAAATGTCCCCCCAAGGGATATATATTTTACCCACACATTTGGATCCCTCCTGGGATGCCCTCTAACATACTATAACCTCATTTAGCGGAGATTTTCACAAAAAAGTGAAATTTTCAAAAAGTTAGAAATTTTGCAAAAACGACTAAGTATGAAGGACTCATCGGGTGAAACGCTCTGGAACTGAAATTGGATGCGCTTACAGACATGCTCCCCTCTCTGGAAGTCTGAGACATGTGTGAAAATTTTCTAAGTCCAGAAAAAAAAAAATTTTCAACTTTTTTTCAAATGTACCCCCAAGGGATATATATTTTACCGACACATTTGGAGCCCTCCTGCGATGCCCTCTAACATACTATAACCTCATTTAGCGGAGATTTTCACAAAAAAGTGAAATTTTCAAAAAGTCAGAAATTTTGCAAAAAATGACTAAGTATGAAGGACTCATCGGGTGAATCACTCTGGAACTGAAATCGGATGCGCGCACTGACATGCTCCCCTCTCTGAAAGTCTGAGACATGTGTGAAAATTTTCTAAGTCCAGAAAAAAAAATGTTTTAAACTTTTTTTCAAATTTCCCCCCAAGGGATATATATTTTACCCACACATTTGGATCCCTCCTGGGATGCCCTCTAACATACTATAACCTCATTTAGCGGAGATTTTCACAAAAAAGTGAAATTTTCAAAAAGTTTAATTTTTTCCAAAAAACGACTAAGTATGAAGGACTCATCGGGTGAAACGCTCTGGAACTGAAATCGGATGCGCTTACTGACATGCTCCCCTCTCTGGAAGTCTGAAACATGTGTGAAAATTTTCGAAGTCCAGAAAAAAAAAATTTTTAAACTTTTTTTCAAATGTCCCCCCAAGGGATATATATTTTACCCACACATTTGAAACCCTCCTGGGATGTCCTCTAACATACTATAACCTCATTTAGCGGAGATTTTCACAAAAAAGTGAAATTTTCAAAAAGTTAAATTTTTTCTAAAAAACGACTAAGTATGAAGGACTCATCGGGTGAAACGCTCTGGAGCTGAAATCGGATGCGCTTACAGACATGCTCCCCTCTCTGGAAGTCTGAGACATGTGTGAAAATTTTCTAAGTCCAGAAAAAAAATTTTTTAAACTTTTTTTCAAATTTCCCCCCAAGGGATATATATTTTACCGACACATTTGGAGCCCTCCTGCGATGCCCTCTAACATACTATAACCTCATTTAGCGGAGATTTTCACAAAAAAGTGAAATTTTCAAAAAGTCAGAAATTTTGCAAAAAACGACTAAGTATGAAGGACTCATCGGGTGAATTGCTCTGGAACTGAAATCGGATGTGCGCACAGACATGCTCCCCTCTCTGGAAGTCTGAGACATGTGTGAAAATTTTCTAAGTCCAGAAAAAAAAAAATTTTCAACTTTTTTTCAAATGTCCCCCCAAGGGATATATATTTTACCCACACATTTGGATCCGTCCTGGGATGCCCTCTAACATACTATAACCTCATTTAGCGGAGATTTTCACAAAAAGTGAAATTTTCAAAAAGTCAGAAATTTTGCAAAAAACGACTAAGTATGAAGGACTCATCGGGTGAAACGCTCTGGAACTGAAATCGGATGCACTTACAGACATGCTCCCCTCTGGAAGTCTGAGACATGTGTGAAAATTTTCTAAGTCCAGAAAAAAAATTTTTTTCAACTTTTTTTCAAATTTCCCCCCAAGGGATATATATTTTACCCACACATTTGGATCCCTCCTGGGATGCCCTCTAACATACTATAACCTCATTTAGCGGAGATTTTCACAAAAAAGTGAAATTTTCAAAAAGTTTAATTTTTTCCAAAAAACGACTAAGTATGAAGGACTCATCGGGTGAAACGCTCTGGAACTGAAATCGGATGCGCTTACTGACATGCTCCCCTCTCTGGAAGTCTGAAACATGTGTGAAAATTTTCGAAGTCCAGAAAAAAAAAATTTTTAAACTTTTTTTCAAATGTCCCCCCAAGGGATATATATTTTACCCACACATTTGAAACCCTCCTGGGATGTCCTCTAACATACTATAACCTCATTTAGCGGAGATTTTCACAAAAAGTGAAATTTTCAAAAAGTCAGAAATTTTGCAAAAAACGACTAAGTATGAAGGACTCATCGGGTGAAACGCTCTGGAACTGAAATCGGATGCACTTACAGACATGCTCCCCTCTCTGGAAGTCTGAGACATGTGTGAAAATTTTCTAAGTCCAGAAAAAAAAATTTTTCAACTTTTTTTCAAATTTCCCCCCAAGGGATATATATTTTACCGACACATTTGGAGCCCTCCTGCGATGCCCTCTAACATACTATAACCTCATTTAGCGGAGATTTTCACAAAAAAGTGAAATTTTCAAAAAGTCAGAAATTTTGCAAAAAACGACTAAGTATGAAGGACTCATCGGGTGAATTGCTCTGGAACTGAAATCGGATGTGCGCACAGACATGCTCCCCTCTCTGGAAGTCTGAGACATGTGTGAAAATTTTCTAAGTCCAGAAAAAAAAAATTTTTCAACTTTTTTTCAAATGTCCCCCCAAGGGATATATATTTTACCCACACATTTGGATCCCTCCTGGGATGCCCTCTAACATACTATAACCTCATTTAGCGGAGATTTTCACAAAAAGTGAAATTTTCAAAAAGTCAGAAATTTTGCAAAAAACGACTAAGTATGAAGGACTCATCGGGTGAAACGCTCTGGAACTGAAATCGGATGCACTTACAGACATGCTCCCCTCTGGAAGTCTGAGACATGTGTGAAAATTTTCTAAGTCCGAAAAAAAAATTTTTTTCAACTTTTTTTAAAATGTCCCCCCAAGGGATATATATTTTACCCACACATTTGGATCCCTCCTGGGATGCCCTCTAACATACTATAACCTCATTTAGCGGAGATTTTCACAAAAAAGTGAAATTTTCAAAAAGTTAGAAATTTTGCAAAAACGACTAAGTATGAAGGACTCATCGGGTGAAACGCTCTGGAACTGAAATCGGATGCGCTTACAGACATGCTCCCCTCTCTGGAAGTCTGAGACATGTGTGAAAATTTTCTAAGTCCAGAAAAAAAAAAATTTTCAACTTTTTTTCAAATGTACCCCCAAGGGATATATATTTTACCGACACATTTGGAGCCCTCCTGCGATGCCCTCTAACATACTATAACCTCATTTAGCGGAGATTTTCACAAAAAAGTGAAATTTTCAAAAAGTCAGAAATTTTGCAAAAAATGACTAAGTATGAAGGACTCATCGGGTGAATCACTCTGGAACTGAAATCGGATGCGCGCACTGACATGCTCCCCTCTCTGAAAGTCTGAGACATGTGTGAAAATTTTCTAAGTCCAGAAAAAAAAATTTTTTAAACTTTTTTTCAAATTTCCCCCCAAGGGATATGTATTTTACCCACACATTTGGATCCCTCCTGGGATGCCCTCTAACATACTATAACCTCATTTAGCGGAGATTTTCACAAAAAAGTGAAATTTTCAAAAAGTTTAATTTTTTCCAAAAAACGACTAAGTATGAAGGACTCATCGGGTGAAACGCTCTGGAACTGAAATCGGATGCGCTTACTGACATGCTCCCCTCTCTGGAATTCTGAAACATGTGTGAAAATTTTCGAAGTCCAGAAAAAAAAAATTTTTAAACTTTTTTTCAAATGTCCCCCCAAGGGATATATATTTTACCCACACATTTGAAACCCTCCTGGGATGTCCTCTAACATACTATAACCTCATTTAGCGGAGATTTTCACAAAAAAGTGAAATTTTCAAAAGTTTAATTTTTTCCAAAAAACGACTAAGTATGAAGGACTCATCGGGTGAAACGCTCTGGAACTGAAATCGGATGCGCTTACTGACATGCTCCCCTCTCTGGAAGTCTGAAACATGTATGAAAATTTTCGAAGTCCAGAAAAAAAAAATTTTTAAACTTTTTTTCAAATGTCCCCCCAAGGGATATATATTTTACCCACACATTTGAAACCCTCCTGGGATGTCCTCTAACATACTATAACCTCATTTAGCGGAGATTTTCACAAAAAGTGAAATTTTCAAAAAGTCAGAAATTTTGCAAAAAACGACTAAGTATGAAGGACTCATCGGGTGAAACGCTCTGGAACTGAAATCGGATGCACTTACAGACATGCTCCCCTCTCTGGAAGTCTGAGACATGTGTGAAAATTTTCTAAGTCCAGAAAAAAAAATTTTTTCAACTTTTTTTCAAATTTCCCCCCAAGGGATATATATTTTACCGACACATTTGGAGCCCTCCTGCGATGCCCTCTAACATACTATAACCTCATTTAGCGGAGATTTTCACAAAAAAGTGAAATTTTCAAAAAGTCAGAAATTTTGCAAAAAACGACTATGAAGGACTCATCGGGTGAACTGCTCTGGAACTGAAATCGGATGTGCGCACAGACATGCTCCCCTCTCTGGAAGTCTGAGACATGTGTGAAAATTTTCTAAGTCCAGAAAAAAAAAAATTTTCAACTTTTTTTCAAATGTCCCCCCAAGGGATATATATTTTACCCACACATTTGGATCCCTCCTGGGATGCCCTCTAACATACTATAACCTCATTTAGCGGAGATTTTCACAAAAAGTGAAATTTTCAAAAAGTCAGAAATTTTGCAAAAAACGACTAAGTATGAAGGACTCATCGGGTGAAACGCTCTGGAACTGAAATCGGATGCACTTACAGACATGCTCCCCTCTGGAAGTCTGAGACATGTGTGAAAATTTTCTAAGTCCGAAAAAAAAATTTTTTTCAACTTTTTTTAAAATGTCCCCCCAAGGGATATATATTTTACCCACACATTTGGATCCCTCCTGGGATGCCCTCTAACATACTATAACCTCATTTAGCGGAGATTTTCACAAAAAAGTGAAATTTTCAAAAAGTTAGAAATTTTGCAAAAACGACTAAGTATGAAGGACTCATCGGGTGAAACGCTCTGGAACTGAAATCGGATGCGCTTACAGACATGCTCCCCTCTCTGGAAGTCTGAGACATGTGTGAAAATTTTCTAAGTCCAGAAAAAAAAAAATTTTCAACTTTTTTTCAAATGTACCCCCAAGGGATATATATTTTACCGACACATTTGGAGCCCTCCTGCGATGCCCTCTAACATACTATAACCTCATTTAGCGGAGATTTTCACAAAAAAGTGAAATTTTCAAAAAGTCAGAAATTTTGCAAAAAATGACTAAGTATGAAGGACTCATCGGGTGAATCACTCTGGAACTGAAATCGGATGCGCGCACTGACATGCTCCCCTCTCTGAAAGTCTGAGACATGTGTGAAAATTTTCTAAGTCCAGAAAAAAAAATTTTTTAAACTTTTTTTCAAATTTCCCCCCAAGGGATATGTATTTTACCCACACATTTGGATCCCTCCTGGGATGCCCTCTAACATACTATAACCTCATTTAGCGGAGATTTTCACAAAAAAGTGAAATTTTCAAAAAGTTTAATTTTTTCCAAAAAACGACTAAGTATGAAGGACTCATCGGGTGAAACGCTCTGGAACTGAAATCGGATGCGCTTACTGACATGCTCCCCTCTCTGGAATTCTGAAACATGTGTGAAAATTTTCGAAGTCCAGAAAAAAAAAATTTTTAAACTTTTTTTCAAATGTCCCCCCAAGGGATATATATTTTACCCACACATTTGAAACCCTCCTGGGATGTCCTCTAACATACTATAACCTCATTTAGCGGAGATTTTCACAAAAAAGTGAAATTTTCAAAAGTTTAATTTTTTCCAAAAAACGACTAAGTATGAAGGACTCATCGGGTGAAACGCTCTGGAACTGAAATCGGATGCGCTTACTGACATGCTCCCCTCTCTGGAAGTCTGAAACATGTATGAAAATTTTCGAAGTCCAGAAAAAAAAAATTTTTAAACTTTTTTTCAAATGTCCCCCCAAGGGATATATATTTTACCCACACATTTGAAACCCTCCTGGGATGTCCTCTAACATACTATAACCTCATTTAGCGGAGATTTTCACAAAAAGTGAAATTTTCAAAAAGTCAGAAATTTTGCAAAAAACGACTAAGTATGAAGGACTCATCGGGTGAAACGCTCTGGAACTGAAATCGGATGCACTTACAGACATGCTCCCCTCTCTGGAAGTCTGAGACATGTGTGAAAATTTTCTAAGTCCAGAAAAAAAAATTTTTTCAACTTTTTTTCAAATTTCCCCCCAAGGGATATATATTTTACCGACACATTTGGAGCCCTCCTGCGATGCCCTCTAACATACTATAACCTCATTTAGCGGAGATTTTCACAAAAAAGTGAAATTTTCAAAAAGTCAGAAATTTTGCAAAAAACGACTATGAAGGACTCATCGGGTGAACTGCTCTGGAACTGAAATCGGATGTGCGCACAGACATGCTCCCCTCTCTGGAAGTCTGAGACATGTGTGAAAATTTTCTAAGTCCAGAAAAAAAAAAATTTTCAACTTTTTTTCAAATGTCCCCCCAAGGGATATATATTTTACCCACACATTTGGATCCCTCCTGGGATGCCCTCTAACATACTATAACCTCATTTAGCGGAGATTTTCACAAAAAGTGAAATTTTCAAAAAGTCAGAAATTTTGCAAAAAACGACTAAGTATGAAGGACTCATCGGGTGAAACGCTCTGGAACTGAAATCGGATGCACTTACAGACATGCTCCCCTCTGGAAGTCTGAGACATGTGTGAAAATTTTCTAAGTCCGAAAAAAAAATTTTTTTCAACTTTTTTTCAAATTTCCCCCCAAGGAATATATATTTTACCCACACATTTGGATCCCTCCTGGGATGCCCTCTAACATACTATAACCTCATTTAGCGGAGATTTTCACAAAAAGTGAAATTTTCAAAAAGTCAGAAATTTTGCAAAAAACGACTAAGTATGAAGGACTCATCGGGTGAAACGCTCTGGAACTGAAATCGGATGCGCTTACAGACATGCTCCCCTCTCTGGAAGTCTGAGACATGTGTGAAAATTTTCTAAGTCCAGAAAAAAAAATTTTTCAACTTTTTTTCAAATTTCCCCCCAAGGGATATATATTTTACCCACACATTTGGAGCCCTCCTGCGATGCCCTCTAACACACTGTAACCTCATTTAGCGGAGATTTTCACAAAAAAGTGAAATTTTCAAAAAGTCAGAAATTTTGCAAAAAACGACTAAGTATGAAGGACTCATCGGGTGAATCTCTTTGGAACTGAAATCGGATGCGCGCACTGACATGCTCCCCTCTCTGGAAGTCTGAGACATGTGTGAAAATTTTCTAAGTCCAGAAAAAAAAATTTTTTAAACTTTTTTTCAAATTTCCCCCCAAGGGATATGTATTTTACCCACACATTTGGATCCCTCCTGGGATGCCCTCTAACATACTATAACCTCATTTAGCGGAGATTTTCACAAAAAAGTGAAATTTTCAAAAAGTTTAATTTTTTCCAAAAAACGACTAAGTATGAAGGACTCATCGGGTGAAACGCTCTGGAACTGAAATCGGATGCGCTTACTGACATGCTCCCCTCTCTGGAAGTCTGAAACATGTGTGAAAATTTTCGAAGTCCAGAAAAAAAAAATTTTTAAACTTTTTTTCAAATGTCCCCCCAAGGGATATATATTTTACCCACACATTTGAAACCCTCCTGGGATGTCCTCTAACATACTATAACCTCATTTAGCGGAGATTTTCACAAAAAGTGAAATTTTCAAAAAGTCAGAAATTTTGCAAAAAACGACTAAGTATGAAGGACTCATCGGGTGAAACGCTCTGGAACTGAAATCGGATGCACTTACAGACATGCTCCCCTCTCTGGAAGTCTGAGACATGTGTGAAAATTTTCTAAGTCCAGAAAAAAAAATTTTTCAACTTTTTTTCAAATTTCCCCCCAAGGGATATATATTTTACCGACACATTTGGAGCCCTCCTGCGATGCCCTCTAACATACTATAACCTCATTTAGCGGAGATTTTCACAAAAAAGTGAAATTTTCAAAAAGTCAGAAATTTTGCAAAAAACGACTAAGTATGAAGGACTCATCGGGTGAATTGCTCTGGAACTGAAATCGGATGTGCGCACAGACATGCTCCCCTCTCTGGAAGTCTGAGACATGTGTGAAAATTTTCTAAGTCCAGAAAAAAAAAAATTTTCAACTTTTTTTCAAATGTCCCCCCAAGGGATATATATTTTACCCACACATTTGGATCCCTCCTGGGATGCCCTCTAACATACTATAACCTCATTTAGCGGAGATTTTCACAAAAAGTGAAATTTTCAAAAAGTCAGAAATTTTGCAAAAAACGACTAAGTATGAAGGACTCATCGGGTGAAACGCTCTGGAACTGAAATCGGATGCACTTACAGACATGCTCCCCTCTGGAAGTCTGAGACATGTGTGAAAATTTTCTAAGTCCGAAAAAAAAATTTTTTTCAACTTTTTTTCAAATTTCCCCCCAAGGAATATATATTTTACCCACACATTTGGATCCCTCCTGGGATGCCCTCTAACATACTATAACCTCATTTAGCGGAGATTTTCACAAAAAGTGAAATTTTCAAAAAGTCAGAAATTTTGCAAAAAACGACTAAGTATGAAGGACTCATCGGGTGAAATGCTCTGGAACTGAAATCGGATGCGCTTACAGACATGCTCCCCTCTCTGGAAGTCTGAGACATGTGTGAAAATTTTCTAAGTCCAGAAAAAAAAATTTTTCAACTTTTTTTCAAATTTCCCCCCAAGGGATATATATTTTACCCACACATTTGGAGCCCTCCTGCGATGCCCTCTAACACACTGTAACCTCATTTAGCGGAGATTTTCACAAAAAAGTGAAATTTTCAAAAAGTCAGAAATTTTGCAAAAAACGACTAAGTATGAAGGACTCACCTTGTGAATCGCTCTGGAACTGAAATCGGATGCGCTTACAGACATGCTCCCCTCTCTGGAAGTCTGAGACATGTGTGAAAATTTTCTAAGTCCAGAAAAAAAAATTTTTTCAACTTTTTTCAAATGTCCCCCCAAGGGATACATATTTTACCCACACATTTGGAGCCCTCCTGGGATGCCCTCTAACATACTATAACCTCATTTAGTGGAGATTTTCACAAAAAAGTGAAATTTTCAGAAAGTCAGAAATTTTGCAAAAAACGACTAAGTATGAAGGACTCATCGGGTGAAACGCTCTGGAACTGAAATCGGATGCGCTTACAGACATGCTCCCCTCTCTGGAAGTCTGAGACATGTGTGAAAATTTTCTAAGTCCAGAAAAAAAAATTTTTCAACTTTTTTTCAAATTTCCCCCCAAGGGATATATATTTTACCGACACATTTGGAGCCCTCCTGCGATGCCCTCTAACATACTATAACCTCATTTAGCGGAGATTTTCACAAAAAAGTGAAATTTTCAAAAAGTCAGAAATTTTGCAAAAAATGACTAAGTATGAAGGACTCATCGGGTGAATCACTCTGGAACTGAAATCGGATGCGCGCACTGACATGCTCCCCTCTCTGAAAGTCTGAGACATGTGTGAAAATTTTCTAAGTCCAGAAAAAAAAATTTTTTAAACTTTTTTTCAAATTTCCCCCCAAGGGATATATATTTTACCCACACATTTGGATCCCTCCTGGGATGCCCTCTAACATACTATAACCTCATTTAGCGGAGATTTTCACAAAAAGTGAAATTTTCAAAAAGTCAGAAATTTTGCAAAAAACGACTAAGTATGAAGGACTCATCGGGTGAAACGCTCTGGAACTGAAATCGGATGCACTTACAGACATGCTCCCCTCTGGAAGTCTGAGACATGTGTGAAAATTTTCTAAGTCCAGAAAAAAAAATTTTTCAACTTTTTTTCAAATTTCCCCCCAAGGAATATATATTTTACCCACACATTTGGATCCCTCCTGGGATGCCCTCTAACATACTATAACCTCATTAAGCGGAGATTTTCACAAAAAGTGAAATTTTCAAAAAGTCAGAAATTTTGCAAAAAACGACTAAGTATGAAGGACTCACCTTGTGAATCGCTCTGGAACTGAAATCGGATGCGCTTACAGACATGCTCCCCTCTCTGGAAGTCTGAGACATGTGTGAAAATTTTCTAAGTCCAGAAAAAAAAATTTTTTCAACTTTTTTCAAATGTCCCCCCAAGGGATACATATTTTACCCACACATTTGGAGCCCTCCTGGGATGCCCTCTAACATACTATAACCTCATTTAGTGGAGATTTTCACAAAAAAGTGAAATTTTCAAAAAGTCAGAAATTTTGCAAAAAACGACTAAGTATGAAGGACTCATCGGGTGAAACGCTCTGGAACTGAAATCGGATGCGCTTACAGACATGCTCCCCTCTCTGGAAGTCTGAGACATGTGTGAAAATTTTCTAAGTCCAGAAAAAAAAATTTTTCAACTTTTTTTCAAATTTCCCCCCAAGGGATATATATTTTACCGACACATTTGGAGCCCTCCTGCGATGCCCTCTAACATACTATAACCTCATTTAGCGGAGATTTTCACAAAAAAGTGAAATTTTCAAAAAGTCAGAAATTTTGCAAAAAATGACTAAGTATGAAGGACTCATCGGGTGAATCACTCTGGAACTGAAATCGGATGCGCGCACTGACATGCTCCCCTCTCTGAAAGTCTGAGACATGTGTGAAAATTTTCTAAGTCCAGAAAAAAAAATTTTTTAAACTTTTTTTCAAATTTCCCCCCAAGGGATATATATTTTACCCACACATTTGGATCCCTCCTGGGATGCCCTCTAACATACTATAACCTCATTTAGCGGAGATTTTCACAAAAAAGTGAAATTTTCAAAAAGTTTAATTTTTTCCAAAAAACGACTAAGTATGAAGGACTCATCGGGTGAAACGCTCTGGAACTGAAATCGGATGCGCTTACTGACATGCTCCCCTCTCTGGAAGTCTGAAACATGTGTGAAAATTTTCGAAGTCCAGAAAAAAAAAAATTTTAAACTTTTTTTCAAATGTCCCCCCAAGGGATATATATTTTACCCACACATTTGAAACCCTCCTGGGATGTCCTCTAACATACTATAACCTCATTTAGCGGAGATTTTCACAAAAAGTGAAATTTTCAAAAAGTCAGAAATTTTGCAAAAAACGACTAAGTATGAAGGACTCATCGGGTGAAACGCTCTGGAACTGAAATCGGATGCGCTTACAGACATGCTCCCCTCTCTGGAAGTCTGAGACATGTGTGAAAATTTTCTAAGTCCAGAAAAAAAAATTTTTTCAACTTTTTTTCAAATGTCCCCCCAAGTGATATATATTTTACCCACACATTTGGAGCCCTCCTGGGATGCCCTCTAACATACTATAACCTCATTTAGCGGAGATTTTCACAAAAAAGTGAAATTTTCAAAAAGTCAGAAATTTTGCAAAAAATGACTAAGTATGAAGGACTCATCGTGTGAAACGCTCTGGAACTGAAATCGGATGCGCTTACAGACATGCTCCCCTCTCTGGAAGTCTGAGACATGTGTGAAAATTTTCTAAGTCCAGAAAAAAAAAATTTTCAACTTTTTTTCAAATTTCCCCCCAAGGGATATATATTTTACCGACACATTTGGAGCCCTCCTGCGATGCCCTCTAACATACTATAACCTCATTTAGCGGAGATTTTCACAAAAAAGTGAAATTTTCAAAAAGTCAGAAATTTTGCAAAAAACGACTAAGTATGAAGGACTCATCGGGTGAATTGCTCTGGAACTGAAATCGGATGTGCGCACAGACATGCTCCCCTCTCTGGAAGTCTGAGACATGTGTGAAAATTTTCTAAGTCCAGAAAAAAAAAAATTTTCAACTTTTTTTCACATGTCCCCCCAAGGGATATATATTTTACCCACACATTTGGATCCCTCCTGGGATGCCCTCTAACATACTATAACCTCATTTAGCGGAGATTTTCACAAAAAGTGAAATTTTCAAAAAGTCAGAAATTTTGCAAAAAACGACTAAGTATGAAGGACTCATCGGGTGAAACGCTCTGGAACTGAAATCGGATGCGCTTACAGACATGCTCCCCTCTCTGGAAGTCTGAGACATGTGTGAAAATTTTCTAAGTCCAGAAAAAAAAATTTTTCAACTTTTTTTCAAATTTCCCCCCAAGGGATATATATTTTACCGACACATTTGGAGCCCTCCTGCGATGCCCTCTAACATACTATAACCTCATTTAGCGGAGATTTTCACAAAAAAGTGAAATTTTCAAAAAGTCAGAAATTTTGCAAAAAATGACTAAGTATGAAGGACTCATCGGGTGAATCACTCTGGAACTGAAATCGGATGCGCGCACTGACATGCTCCCCTCTCTGAAAGTCTGAGACATGTGTGAAAATTTTCTAAGTCCAGAAAATAAAATTTTTTAAACTTTTTTTCAAATTTCCCCCCAAGGGATATATATTTTACCCACACATTTGGATCCCTCCTGGGATGCCCTCTAACATACTATAACCTCATTTAACGGAGATTTTCACAAAAAAGTGAAATTTTCAAAAAGTTTAATTTTTTCCAAAAAACGACTAAGTATGAAGGACTCATCGGGTGAAACGCTCTGGAACTGAAATCGGATGCGCTTACTGACATGCTCCCCTCTCTGGAAGTCTGAAACATGTGTGAAAATTTTCGAAGTCCTGAAAAAAAAAAATTTTAAACTTTTTTTCAAATGTCCCCCCAAGGGATATATATTTTACCCACACATTTGAAACCCTCCTGGGATGTCCTCTAACATACTATAACCTCATTTAGCGGAGATTTTCACAAAAAGTGAAATTTTCAAAAAGTCAGAAATTTTGCAAAAAACGACTAAGTATGAAGGACTCATCGGGTGAAACGCTCTGGAACTGAAATCGGATGCGCTTACAGACATGCTCCCCTCTCTGGAAGTCTGAGACATGTGTGAAAATTTTCTAAGTCCAGAAAAAAAAATTTTTTCAACTTTTTTTCAAATGTCCCCCCAAGTGATATATATTTTACCCACACATTTGGAGCCCTCCTGGGATGCCCTCTAACATACTATAACCTCATTTAGCGGAGATTTTCACAAAAAAGTGAAATTTTCAAAAAGTCAGAAATTTTGCAAAAAATGACTAAGTATGAAGGACTCATCGGGTGAATCGCTCTGGAACTGAAATCAGATGCGCGCACTGACATGCTCCCCTCTCTGGAAGTCTGAGACATGTGTGAAAATTTTCTCAGTCCAGAAAAAAAAATTTTTTCAACTTTTTTTCAAATTTCCCCCCAAGGGATATATATTTTACCCCCACATTTGGAGCCCTCCTGGGATGCCCTCTAACATACTATAACCTCATGTAGCGGAGATTTTCACAAAAAAGTGAAATTTTCAAAAAGTTAGAAATTTTGCAAAAAATGACTAAGTATGAAGGACTCACCTTGTGAATCGCTCTGGAACTGAAATCGGATGCGCTTACAGACATGCTCCCCTCTCTGGAAGTCTGAGACATGTGTGAAAATTTTCTAAGTCCAGAAAAAAAATTTTTTTCAACTTTTTTTCAAATGTCCCCCCAAGGGATATATATTTTACCCCCACATTTGGAGCCCTCCTGGGATGCCCTCTAACATACTATAACCTCATTTAGCGGAGATTTTCACAAAAAAGTGAAATTTTCAGAAAGTCAGAAATTTTGCAAAAAACGACTAAGTATGAAGGACTCATCGGGTGAATTGCTCTGGAACTGAAATCGGATGCGCGCACTGACATGCTCCCCTCTCTGGAAGTCTGAGACATGTGTGAAAATTTTCTAAGTCCAGAAAAAAAAAAATTTCAACTTTTTTTCAAATTTCCCCCCCGAGGGATACATATTTTACCCACACATTTGGAGACCTCCTGCGATGCCCTCTAACATACTATAACCTCATTTAGCGGAGATTTTCACAAAAAAGTAAAATTTTCAAAAAGTCAGAAATTTTGCAAAAAACGACTAAGTATGAAGGACTCATCGGGTGAATCTCTTTGGAACTGAAATCGGATGCGCGCACTGACATGCTCCCCTCTCTGGAAGTCTGAGACATGTGTGAAAATTTTCTAAGTCCAGAAAAATTTTTTTTTTCAACTTTTTTCAAATTTCCCCCCAAGGGATATATATTTTACCCACACATTTGGATCCCTCCTGGGATGCCCTCTAACATACTATAACCTCATTTAGCGGAGATTTTCACAAAAAAGTGAAATTTTCAAAAAGTTAGAAATTTTGCAAAAAATGACTAAGTATGAAGGACTCACCTTGTGAATCGCTCTGGAACTGAAATCGGATGCGCTTACAGACATGCTCCCCTCTCTGAAAGTCTGAGAAATGTGTGAAAATTTTCTAAGTCCAGAAAAAAAAAATTTTTAAACTTTTTTTCAAATTTCCCCCCAAGGGATATATATTTTACCCACACATTTGGATCCCTCCTGGGATGCCCTCTAACATACTATAACCTCATTTAGCGGAGATTTTCACAAAAAAGTGAAATTTTCAAAAAGTTTAATTTTTTCCAAAAAACGACTAAGTATGAAGGACTCATCGGGTGAAACGCTCTGGAACTGAAATCGGATGCGCTTACTGACATGCTCCCCTCTCTGGAAGTCTGAAACATGTGTGAAAATTTTCGAAGTCCAGAAAAAAAAAATTTTTTAACTTTTTTTCAAATGTCCCCCCAAGGGATATATATTTTACCCACACATTTGAAACCCTCCTGGGATGTCCTCTAACATACTATAACCTCATTTAGCGGAGATTTTCACAAAAAGTGAAATTTTCAAAAAGTCAGAAATTTTGCAAAAAACGACTAAGTATGAAGGACTCATCGGGTGAAACGCTCTGGAACTGAAATCGGATGCACTTACAGACATGCTCCCCCCTCTGGAAGTCTGAGACATGTGTGAAAATTTTCTAAGTCCAGAAAAAAAAAATTTTTTCAACTTTTTTTCAAATTTCCCCCCAAGGGATATATATTTTACCCACACATTTGGAGCCCTCCTGGGATGCCCTCTAACATACTATTACCTCATTTAGCGGAGATTTTCACAAAAAGTGAAAATTTCAAAAAGTCAGAAATTTTGCAAAAAACGACTAAGTATGAAGGACTCACCTTGTGAATCGCTCTGGAACTGAAATCGGATGCGCTTACAGACATGCTCCCCTCTCTGGAAGTCTGAGACATGTGTGAAAATTTTCTAAGTCCAGAAAAAAAAATTTTTTCAACTTTTTTCAAATGTCCCCCCAAGGGATACATATTTTACCCACACATTTGGAGCCCTCCTGGGATGCCCTCTAACATACTATAACCTCATTTAGTGGAGATTTTCACAAAAAAGTGAAATTTTCAAAAAGTCAGAAATTTTGCAAAAAACGACTAAGTATGAAGGACTCATCGGGTGAAACGCTCTGGAACTGAAATCGGATGCGCTTACAGACATGCTCCCCTCTCTGGAAGTCTGAGACATGTGTGAAAATTTTCTAAGTCCAGAAAAAAAAATTTTTCAACTTTTTTTCAAATTTCCCCCCAAGGGATATATATTTTACCGACACATTTGGAGCCCTCCTGCGATGCCCTCTAACATACTATAACCTCATTTAGCGGAGATTTTCACAAAAAAGTGAAATTTTCAAAAAGTCAGAAATTTTGCAAAAAATGACTAAGTATGAAGGACTCATCGGGTGAATCACTCTGGAACTGAAATCGGATGTGCGCACTGACATGCTCCCCTCTCTGAAAGTCTGAGACATGTGTGAAAATTTTCTAAGTCCAGAAAATAAAATTTTTTAAACTTTTTTTCAAATTTCCCCCCAAGGGATATATATTTTACCCACACATTTGGATCCCTCCTGGGATGCCCTCTAACATACTATAACCTCATTTAACGGAGATTTTCACAAAAAAGTGAAATTTTCAAAAAGTTTAATTTTTTCCAAAAAACGACTAAGTATGAAGGACTCATCGGGTGAAACGCTCTGGAACTGAAATCGGATGCGCTTACTGACATGCTCCCCTCTCTGGAAGTCTGAAACATGTGTGAAAATTTTCGAAGTCCTGAAAAAAAAAAATTTTAAACTTTTTTTCAAATGTCCCCCCAAGGGATATATATTTTACCCACACATTTGAAACCCTCCTGGGATGTCCTCTAACATACTATAACCTCATTTAGCGGAGATTTTCACAAAAAGTGAAATTTTCAAAAAGTCAGAAATTTTGCAAAAAACGACTAAGTATGAAGGACTCATCGGGTGAAACGCTCTGGAACTGAAATCGGATGCGCTTACAGACATGCTCCCCTCTCTGGAAGTCTGAGACATGTGTGAAAATTTTCTAAGTCCAGAAAAAAAAATTTTTTCAACTTTTTTTCAAATGTCCCCCCAAGTGATATATATTTTACCCACACATTTGGAGCCCTCCTGGGATGCCCTCTAACATACTATAACCTCATTTAGCGGAGATTTTCACAAAAAAGTGAAATTTTCAAAAAGTCAGAAATTTTGCAAAAAATGACTAAGTATGAAGGACTCATCGGGTGAATCGCTCTGGAACTGAAATCGGATGCGCGCACTGACATGCTCCCCTCTCTGGAAGTCTGAGACATGTGTGAAAATTTTCTCAGTCCAGAAAAAAAAATTTTTTCAACTTTTTTTCAAATTTCCCCCCAAGGGATATATATTTTACCCCCACATTTGGAGCCCTCCTGGGATGCCCTCTAACATACTATAACCTCATGTAGCGGAGATTTTCACAAAAAAGTGAAATTTTCAAAAAGTTAGAAATTTTGCAAAAAATGACTAAGTATGAAGGACTCACCTTGTGAATCGCTCTGGAACTGAAATCGGATGCGCTTACAGACATGCTCCCCTCTCTGGAAGTCTGAGACATGTGTGAAAATTTTCTAAGTACAGAAAAAAAATTTTTTTCAACTTTTTTTCAAATGTCCCCCCAAGGGATATATATTTTACCCCCACATTTGGAGCCCTCCTGGGATGCCCTCTAACATACTATAACCTCATTTAGCGGAGATTTTCACAAAAAAGTGAAATTTTCAGAAAGTCAGAAATTTTGCAAAAAACGACTAAGTATGAAGGACTCATCGTGTGAAACGCTCTGGAACTGAAATCAGATGCGCTTACAGACATGCTCCCCTCTCTGGAAGTCTGAGACATGTGTGAAAATTTTCTAAGTCCAGAAAAAAAATTTTTTCAACTTTTTTTCAAATTTCCCCCCAAGGGATATATATTTTACCCACACATTTGGAGCCCTCCTGCGATGCCCTCTAACACACTGTAACCTCATTTAGCGGAGATTTTCACAAAAAAGTGAAATTTTCAAAAAGTCAGAAATTTTGCAAAAAACGACTAAGTATGAAGGACTCATCGGGTGAATTGCTCTGGAACTGAAATCGGATGCGCGCACTGACATGCTCCCCTCTCTGGAAGTCTGAGACATGTGTGAAAATTTTCTAAGTCCAGAAAAAAAAAAATTTCAACTTTTTTTCAAATTTCCCCCCGAGGGATATATATTTTACCCACACATTTGGAGACCTCCTGCGATGCCCTCTAACATACTATAACCTCATTTAGCGGAGATTTTCACAAAAAAGTTAAATTTTCAAAAAGTCAGAAATTTTGCAAAAAACGACTAAGTATGAAGGACTCATCGGGTGAATCTCTTTGGAACTGAAATCGGATGCGCGCACTGACATGCTCCCCTCTCTGGAAGTCTGAGACATGTGTGAAAATTTTCTAAGTCCAGAAAAATTTTTTTTTTCAACTTTTTTCAAATTTCCCCCCAAGGGATATATATTTTACCCACACATTTGGATCCCTCCTGGGATGCCCTCTAACATACTATAACCTCATTTAGCGGAGATTTTCACAAAAAAGTGAAATTTTCAAAAAGTTAGAAATTTTGCAAAAAATGACTAAGTATGAAGGACTCACCTTGTGAATCGCTCTGGAACTGAAATCGGATGCGCTTACAGACATGCTCCCCTCTCTGAAAGTCTGAGAAATGTGTGAAAATTTTCTAAGTCCAGAAAAAAAAAATTTTTAAACTTTTTTTCAAATTTCCCCCCAAGGGATATATATTTTACCCACACATTTGGATCCCTCCTGGGATGCCCTCTAACATACTATAACCTCATTTAGCGGAGATTTTCACAAAAAAGTGAAATTTTCAAAAAGTTTAATTTTTTCCAAAAAACGACTAAGTATGAAGGACTCATCGGGTGAAACGCTCTGGAACTGAAATCGGATGCGCTTACTGACATGCTCCCCTCTCTGGAAGTCTGAAACATGTGTGAAAATTTTCGAAGTCCAGAAAAAAAAAATTTTTTAACTTTTTTTCAAATGTCCCCCCAAGGGATATATATTTTACCCACACATTTGAAACCCTCCTGGGATGTCCTCTAACATACTATAACCTCATTTAGCGGAGATTTTCACAAAAAGTGAAATTTTCAAAAAGTCAGAAATTTTGCAAAAAACGACTAAGTATGAAGGACTCATCGGGTGAAACGCTCTGGAACTGAAATCGGATGCACTTACAGACATGCTCCCCCCTCTGGAAGTCTGAGACATGTGTGAAAATTTTCTAAGTCCAGAAAAAAAAAAATTTTTCAACTTTTTTTCAAATTTCCCCCCAAGGGATATATATTTTACCCACACATTTGGAGCCCTCCTGGGATGCCCTCTAACATACTATTACCTCATTTAGCGGAGATTTTCACAAAAAAGTGAAAATTTCAAAAAGTCAGAAATTTTGCAAAAAATGACTAAGTATGAAGGACTCATCGGGTAAATCACTCTGGAACTGAAATCGGATGCGCGCACTGACATGCTCCCCTCTCTGGAAGTCTGAGACATGTGTGAAAATTTTCTAAGTCCAGAAAAAAAAATTTTCAACTGTTTTTCAAATTTCCCCCCAAGGGATACATATTTTACCCACACATTTGGAGACCTCCTGCGATGCCCTCTAACATACTATAAACTCATTTAGTGGAGATTTTCACAAAAAAGTGAAATTTTCAAAAAGTTAGAAATTTTGCAAAAAATGACTAAGTATGAAGGACTCACCTTGTGAATCGCTCTGGAACTGAAATCGGATGCACTTACAGACATGCTCCCCTCTCTGGAAGTCTGAGACATGTGTGAAAATTTTCTAAGTCCAGAAAAAAAATTTTTTTCAACTTTTTTTCAAATGTCCCCCAAGGGATATATATTTTACCCCCACATTTGGAGCCCTCCTGGGATGCCCTCTAACATACTATAACCTCATTTAGCGGAGATTTTCACAAAAAAGTGAAATTTTCAAAAAGTCAGAAATTTTGCAAAAAACGACTAAGTATGAAGGACTCATCGTGTGAAACGCTCTGGAACTGAAATCGGATGCGCTTACAGACATGCTCCCCTCTCTGGAAGTCTGAGACATGTGTGAAAATTTTCTAAGTCCAGAAAAAAAAATTTTTCAACTTTTTTTCAAATTTCCCCCCAAGGGATATATATTTTACCCACACATTTGGATCCCTCCTGGGATGCCCTCTAACATACTATAACCTCATTTAGCGGAGATTTTCACAAAAAAGTGAAATTTTCAAAAAGTTAGAAATTTTGCAAAAAATGACTAAGTATGAAGGACTCACCTTGTGAATCGCTCTGGAACTGAAATCGGATGCGCTTACAGACATGCTCCCCTCTCTGGAAGTCTGAGACATGTGTGAAAATTTTCTAAGTCCAGAAAAAAAAATTTTTTCAACTTTTTTTCAAATGTCCCCCCAAGTGATATATATTTTACCCACACATTTGGAGCCCTCCTGGGATGCCCTCTAACATACTATAACCTCATTTAGCGGAGATTTTCACAAAAAAGTGAAATTTTCAAAAAGTCAGAAATTTTGCAAAAAATGACTAAGTATGAAGGACTCATCGGGTGAATCGCTCTGGAACTGAAATCGGATGCGCGCACTGACATGCTCCCCTCTCTGGAAGTCTGAGACATGTGTGAAAATTTTCTCAGTCCAGAAAAAAAAATTTTTTCAACTTTTTTTCAAATTTCCCCCCAAGGGATATATATTTTACCCCCACATTTGGAGCCCTCCTGGGATGCCCTCTAACATACTATAACCTCATGTAGCGGAGATTTTCACAAAAAAGTGAAATTTTCAAAAAGTTAGAATGTTTGCAAAAAATGACTAAGTATGAAGGACTCACCTTGTGAATCGCTCTGGAACTGAAATCGGATGCGCTTACAGACATGCTCCCCTCTCTGGAAGTCTGAGACATGTGTGAAAATTTTCTAAGTCCAGAAAAAAAATTTTTTTCAACTTTTTTTCAAATGTCCCCCCAAGGGATATATATTTTACCCCCACATTTGGAGCCCTCCTGGGATGCCCTCTAACATACTATAACCTCATTTAGCGGAGATTTTCACAAAAAAGTGAAATTTTCAGAAAGTCAGAAATTTTGCAAAAAACGACTAAGTATGAAGGACTCATCGTGTGAAACGCTCTGGAACTGAAATCGGATGCGCTTACAGACATGCTCCCCTCTCTGGAAGTCTGAGACATGTGTGAAAATTTTCTAAGTCCAGAAAAAAAATTTTTTCAACTTTTTTTCAAATTTCCCCCCAAGGGATATATATTTTACCCACACATTTGGAGCCCTCCTGCGATGCCCTCTAACACACTGTAACCTCATTTAGCGGAGATTTTCACAAAAAAGTGAAATTTTCAAAAAGTCAGAAATTTTGCAAAAAACGACTAAGTATGAAGGACTCATCGGGTGAATTGCTCTGGAACTGAAATCGGATGCGCGCACTGACATGCTCCCCTCTCTGGAAGTCTGAGACATGTGTGAAAATTTTCTAAGTCCAGAAAAAAAAAAATTTCAACTTTTTTTCAAATTTCCCCCCGAGGGATACATATTTTACTTACACATTTGGAGCCCTCCTGGGATGCCCTCTAACATACTATTACCTCATTTAGCGGAGATTTTCACAAAAAAGTGAAAATTTCAAAAAGTCAGAAATTTTGCAAAAAATGACTAAGTATGAAGGACTCATCGGGTAAATCACTCTGGAACTGAAATCGGATGCGCGCACTGACATGCTCCCCTCTCTGGAAGTCTGAGACATGTGTGAAAATTTTCTAAGTCCAGAAAAAAAAATTTTCAACTGTTTTTCAAATTTCCCCCCAAGGGATACATATTTTACCCACACATTTGGAGACCTCCTGCGATGCCCTCTAACATACTATAAACTCATTTAGTGGAGATTTTCACAAAAAAGTGAAATTTTCAAAAAGTTAGAAATTTTGCAAAAAATGACTAAGTATGAAGGACTCACCTTGTGAATCGCTCTGGAACTGAAATCGGATGCACTTACAGACATGCTCCCCTCTCTGGAAGTCTGAGACATGTGTGAAAATTTTCTAAGTCCAGAAAAAAAATTTTTTTCAACTTTTTTTCAAATGTCCCCCAAGGGATATATATTTTACCCCCACATTTGGAGCCCTCCTGGGATGCCCTCTAACATACTATAACCTCATTTAGCGGAGATTTTCACAAAAAAGTGAAATTTTCAAAAAGTCAGAAATTTTGCAAAAAACGACTAAGTATGAAGGACTCATCGTGTGAAACGCTCTGGAACTGAAATCGGATGCGCTTACAGACATGCTCCCCTCTCTGGAAGTCTGAGACATGTGTGAAAATTTTCTAAGTCCAGAAAAAAAAATTTTTCAACTTTTTTTCAAATTTCCCCCCAAGGGATATATATTTTACCCACACATTTGGATCCCTCCTGGGATGCCCTCTAACATACTATAACCTCATTTAGCGGAGATTTTCACAAAAAAGTGAAATTTTCAAAAAGTTAGAAATTTTGCAAAAAATGACTAAGTATGAAGGACTCACCTTGTGAATCGCTCTGGAACTGAAATCGGATGCGCTTACAGACATGCTCCCCTCTCTGGAAGTCTGAGACATGTGTGAAAATTTTCTAAGTCCAGAAAAAAAAATTTTTTCAACTTTTTTTCAAATGTCCCCCCAAGTGATATATATTTTACCCACACATTTGGAGCCCTCCTGGGATGCCCTCTAACATACTATAACCTCATTTAGCGGAGATTTTCACAAAAAAGTGAAATTTTCAAAAAGTCAGAAATTTTGCAAAAAATGACTAAGTATGAAGGACTCATCGGGTGAATCGCTCTGGAACTGAAATCGGATGCGCGCACTGACATGCTCCCCTCTCTGGAAGTCTGAGACATGTGTGAAAATTTTCTCAGTCCAGAAAAAAAAATTTTTTCAACTTTTTTTCAAATTTCCCCCCAAGGGATATATATTTTACCCCCACATTTGGAGCCCTCCTGGGATGCCCTCTAACATACTATAACCTCATGTAGCGGAGATTTTCACAAAAAAGTGAAATTTTCAAAAAGTTAGAATGTTTGCAAAAAATGACTAAGTATGAAGGACTCACCTTGTGAATCGCTCTGGAACTGAAATCGGATGCGCTTACAGACATGCTCCCCTCTCTGGAAGTCTGAGACATGTGTGAAAATTTTCTAAGTCCAGAAAAAAAATTTTTTTCAACTTTTTTTCAAATGTCCCCCCAAGGGATATATATTTTACCCCCACATTTGGAGCCCTCCTGGGATGCCCTCTAACATACTATAACCTCATTTAGCGGAGATTTTCACAAAAAAGTGAAATTTTCAGAAAGTCAGAAATTTTGCAAAAAACGACTAAGTATGAAGGACTCATCGTGTGAAACGCTCTGGAACTGAAATCGGATGCGCTTACAGACATGCTCCCCTCTCTGGAAGTCTGAGACATGTGTGAAAATTTTCTAAGTCCAGAAAAAAAATTTTTTCAACTTTTTTTCAAATTTCCCCCCAAGGGATATATATTTTACCCACACATTTGGAGCCCTCCTGCGATGCCCTCTAACACACTGTAACCTCATTTAGCGGAGATTTTCACAAAAAAGTGAAATTTTCAAAAAGTCAGAAATTTTGCAAAAAACGACTAAGTATGAAGGACTCATCGGGTGAATTGCTCTGGAACTGAAATCGGATGCGCGCACTGACATGCTCCCCTCTCTGGAAGTCTGAGACATGTGTGAAAATTTTCTAAGTCCAGAAAAAAAAAAATTTCAACTTTTTTTCAAATTTCCCCCCGAGGGATACATATTTTACTTACACATTTGGAGACCTCCTGCGATGCCCTCTAACATACTATAACCTCATTTAGCGGAGATTTTCACAAAAAAGTAAAATTTTCAAAAAGTCAGAAATTTTGCAAAAAACGACTAAGTATGAAGGACTCATCGGGTGAATCTCTTTGGAACTGAAATCGGATGCGCGCACTGACATGCTCCCCTCTCTGGAAGTCTGAGACATGTGTGAAAATTTTCTAAGTCCAGAAAAAAAAAATTTTTAAACTTTTTTTCAAATTTCCCCCCAAGGGATATATATTTTACCCACACATTTGGATCCCTCCTGGGATGCCCTCTAACATACTATAACCTCATTTAGCGGAGATTTTCACAAAAAAGTGAAATTTTCAAAAAGTTTAATTTTTTCCAAAAAACGACTAAGTATGAAGGACTCATCGGGTGAAACGCTCTGGAACTGAAATCGGATGCGCTTACTGACATGCTCCCCTCTCTGGAAGTCTGAAACATGTGTGAAAATTTTCGAAGTCCAGAAAAAAAAAATTTTTTAACTTTTTTTCAAATGTCCCCCCAAGGGATATATATTTTACCCACACATTTGAAACCCTCCTGGGATGTCCTCTAACATACTATAACCTCATTTAGCGGAGATTTTCACAAAAAGTGAAATTTTCAAAAAGTCAGAAATTTTGCAAAAAACGACTAAGTATGAAGGACTCATCGGGTGAAACGCTCTGGAACTGAAATCGGATGCACTTACAGACATGCTCCCCCCTCTGGAAGTCTGAGACATGTGTGAAAATTTTCTAAGTCCAGAAAAAAAAAAATTTTTCAACTTTTTTTCAAATTTCCCCCCAAGGGATATATATTTTACCCACACATTTGGAGCCCTCCTGGGATGCCCTCTAACATACTATTACCTCATTTAGCGGAGATTTTCACAAAAAAGTGAAAATTTCAAAAAGTCAGAAATTTTGCAAAAAATGACTAAGTATGAAGGACTCATCGGGTAAATCACTCTGGAACTGAAATCGGATGCGCGCACTGACATGCTCCCCTCTCTGGAAGTCTGAGACATGTGTGAAAATTTTCTAAGTCCAGAAAAAAAAATTTTCAACTGTTTTTCAAATTTCCCCCCAAGGGATACATATTTTACCCACACATTTGGAGACCTCCTGCGATGCCCTCTAACATACTATAAACTCATTTAGTGGAGATTTTCACAAAAAAGTGAAATTTTCAAAAAGTTAGAAATTTTGCAAAAAATGACTAAGTATGAAGGACTCACCTTGTGAATCGCTCTGGAACTGAAATCGGATGCACTTACAGACATGCTCCCCTCTCTGGAAGTCTGAGACATGTGTGAAAATTTTCTAAGTCCAGAAAAAAAATTTTTTTCAACTTTTTTTCAAATGTCCCCCAAGGGATATATATTTTACCCCCACATTTGGAGCCCTCCTGGGATGCCCTCTAACATACTATAACCTCATTTAGCGGAGATTTTCACAAAAAAGTGAAATTTTCAAAAAGTCAGAAATTTTGCAAAAAACGACTAAGTATGAAGGACTCATCGTGTGAAACGCTCTGGAACTGAAATCGGATGCGCTTACAGACATGCTCCCCTCTCTGGAAGTCTGAGACATGTGTGAAAATTTTCTAAGTCCAGAAAAAAAAATTTTTCAACTTTTTTTCAAATTTCCCCCCAAGGGATATATATTTTACCCACACATTTGGATCCCTCCTGGGATGCCCTCTAACATACTATAACCTCATTTAGCGGAGATTTTCACAAAAAAGTGAAATTTTCAAAAAGTTAGAAATTTTGCAAAAAATGACTAAGTATGAAGGACTCACCTTGTGAATCGCTCTGGAACTGAAATCGGATGCGCTTACAGACATGCTCCCCTCTCTGGAAGTCTGAGACATGTGTGAAAATTTTCTAAGTCCAGAAAAAAAAAATTTTTCAACTTTTTTTCAAATGTACCCCCAAGGGATATATATTTTACCCACACATTTGGAGCCCTCCTGGGATGCCCTCTAACATACTATAACCTCATTTAGTGGAGATTTTCACAAAAAAGTGAAATTTTCAAAAAGTCAGAAATTTTGCAAAAAACGACTAAGTATGAAGGACTCATCTGGTGAAACGCTCTGGAACTGAAATCGGATGCGCTTACAGACATGCTCCCCTCTGGAAGTCTGAGACATGTGTGAAAATTTTCTAAGTCCGAAAAAAAAAATTTTTTCAACTTTTTTTCAAATGTACCCCCAAGGAATATATATTTTACCCACACATTTGGATCCCTCCTGGGATGCCCTCTAACATACTATAACCTCATTTAGCGGAGATTTTCACAAAAAGTGAAATTTTCAAAAAGTCAGAAATTTTGCAAAAAACGACTAAGTATGAAGGACTCACCTTGTGAATCGCTCTGGAACTGAAATCGGATGCGCGCACTGACATGCTCCCCTCTCTGGAAGTCTGAGACATGTGTGAAAATTTTCTAAGTCCAGAAAAAAAAAATTTTCAACTTTTTTTCAAATTTCCCCCCAAGGGATATATATTTTACCCACACATTTGGAGCCCTCCTGGGATGCCCTCTAACATACTATAACCTCATTTAGCGGAGATTTTCACAAAAAAGTGAAATTTTCAAAAATTCAGAAATTTTGCAAAAAATGACTAAGTATGAAGGACTCATCGGGTGAAACGCTCTGGAACTGAAATCGGATGCGCTTACAGACATGCTCCCCTCTCTGGAAGTCTGAGACATGTGTGAAAATTTTCTAAGTCCAGAAAAAAAAAAATTTCAACTTTTTTTCAAATTTCCCCCCGAGGGATACATATTTTACCCACACATTTGGAGACCTCCTGCGATGCCCTCTAACATACTATAACCTCATTTAGCGGAGATTTTCACAAAAAAGTAAAATTTTCAAAAAGTCAGAAATTTTGCAAAAAACGACTAAGTATGAAGGACTCATCGGGTGAATCTCTTTGGAACTGAAATCGGATGCGCGCACTGACATGCTCCCCTCTCTGGAAGTCTGAGACATGTGTGAAAATTTTCTAAGTCCAGAAAAAATTTTTTTTTCAACTTTTTTCAAATTTCCCCCCAAGGGATATATATTTTACCCACACATTTGGATCCCTCCTGGGATGCCCTCTAACATACTATAACCTCATTTAGCGGAGATTTTCACAAAAAAGTGAAATTTTCAAAAAGTTTAATTTTTTCCAAAAAACGACTAAGTATGAAGGACTCATCGGGTGAAACGCTCTGGAACTGAAATCGGATGCGCTTACTGACATGCTCCCCTCTCTGGAAGTCTGAAACATGTGTGAAAATTTTCGAAGTCCAGAAAAAAAAAATTTTTAAACTTTTTTTCAAATGTCCCCCCAAGGGATATATATTTTACCCACACATTTGAAACCCTCCTGGGATGTCCTCTAACATACTATAACCTCATTTAGCGGAGATTTTCACAAAAAGTGAAATTTTCAAAAAGTCAGAAATTTTGCAAAAAACGACTAAGTATGAAGGACTCATCGGGTGAAACGCTCTGGAACTGAAATCGGATGCACTTACAGACATGCTCCCCTCTCTGGAAGTCTGAGACATGTGTGAAAATTTTCTAAGTCCAGAAAAAAAAAAATTTTTCAACTTTTTTTCAAATTTCCCCCCAAGGGATATATATTTTACCCACACATTTGGAGCCCTCCTGGGATGCCCTCTAACATACTATTACCTCATTTAGCGGAGATTTTCACAAAAAAGTGAAATTTTCAAAAAGTCAGAAATTTTGCAAAAAATGACTAAGTATGAAGGACTCATCGGGTGAATCTCTTTGGAACTGAAATCGGATGCGCGCACTGACATGCTCCCCTCTCTGGAAGTCTGAGACATGTGTGAAAATTTTCTAAGTCCAGAAAAAAAAATTTTCAACTTTTTTTCAAATTTCCCCCCAAGGGATACATATTTTACCCACACATTTGGAGACCTCCTGCGATGCCCTCTAACATACTATAACCTCATTTAGCGGAGATTTTCACAAAAAAGTGACATTTTCAAAAAGTCAGAAATTTTGCAAAAAACGACTAAGTATGAAGGACTCATCGGGTGAATCTCTTTGGAACTGAAATCGGATGCGCGCACTGACATGCTCCCCTCTCTGGAAGTCTGAGACATGTGTGAAAATTTTCTAAGTCCAGAAAAAAAAAAATTTTCAACTTTTTTTCAAATGTACCCCCAAGGGATATGTATTTTACCGACACATTTGGAGCCCTCCTGCGATGCCCTCTAACATACTATAACCTCATTTAGCGGAGATTTTCACAAAAAAGTGAAATTTTCAAAAAGTCAGAAATTTTGCAAAAAATGACTAAGTATGAAGGACTCATCGGGTGAATCACTCTGGAACTGAAATCGGATGCGCGCACTGACATGCTCCCCTCTCTGGAAGTCTGAGACATGTGTGAAAATTTTCTAAGTCCAGAAAAAAATTTTTTTTCAACTTTTTTTCAAATTTCCCCCCAAGGGATATATATCTTACCCACACATTTGGATCCCTCCTGGGATGCCCTCTAACATACTATAACCTCATTTAGTGGAGATTTTCACAAAAAAGTGAAATTTTCAAAAAGTTAAATTTTTTCTAAAAAACGACTAAGTATGAAGGACTCATCGGGTGAAACGCTCTGGAACTGAAATCGGATGCGCTTACAGACATGCTCCCCTCTCTGGAAGTCTGAGACATGTGTGAAAATTTTCTAAGTCCAGAAAAAAAAAATTTTTCAACTTTTTTTCAAATTTCCCCCCAAGGGATATATATTTTACCCACACATTTGGAGCCCTCCTGGGATGCCCTCTAACATACTATTACCTCATTTAGCGGAGATTTTCACAAAAAAGTGAAATTTTCAAAAAGTCAGAAATTTTGCAAAAAATGACTAAGTATGAAGGACTCATCGGGTGAATCACTCTGGAACTGAAATCGGATGCGCGCACTGACATGCTCCCCTCTCTGGAAGTCTGAGACATGTGTGAAAATTTTCTAAGTCCAGAAAAAAAAAATTTCAACTTTTTTTCAAATTTCCCCCCAAGGGATACATATTTTACCCACACATTTGGAGACCTCCTGCGATGCCCTCTAACATACTATAACCTCATTTAGCGGAGATTTTCACAAAAAAGTGAAATTTTCAAAAAGTCAGAAATTTTGCAAAAAACGACTAAGTATGAAGGACTCATCGGGTGAATTTCTTTGGAACTGAAATCGGATGCGCGCACTGACATGCTCCCCTCTCTGGAAGTCTGAGACATGTGTGAAAATTTTCTAAGTCCAGAAAAAAAAATTTTCAACTTTTTTTCAAATTTCCCCCCAAGGGATACATATTTTACCCACACATTTGGAGACCTCCTGCGATGCCCTCTAACATACTATAACCTCATTTAGCGGAGATTTTCACAAAAAAGTGACATTTTCAAAAAGTCAGAAATTTTGCAAAAAACGACTAAGTATGAAGGACTCATCGGGTGAATCTCTTTGGAACTGAAATCGGATGCGCGCACTGACATGCTCCCCTCTCTGGAAGTCTGAGACATGTGTGAAAATTTTCTAAGTCCAGAAAAAAAAAAATTTTCAACTTTTTTTCAAATGTACCCCCAAGGGATATGTATTTTACCGACACATTTGGAGCCCTCCTGCGATGCCCTCTAACATACTATAACCTCATTTAGCGGAGATTTTCACAAAAAAGTGAAATTTTCAAAAAGTCAGAAATTTTGCAAAAAATGACTAAGTATGAAGGACTCATCGGGTGAATCACTCTGGAACTGAAATCGGATGCGCGCACTGACATGCTCCCCTCTCTGGAAGTCTGAGACATGTGTGAAAATTTTCTAAGTCCAGAAAAAAATTTTTTTTCAACTTTTTTTCAAATTTCCCCCCAAGGGATATATATCTTACCCACACATTTGGATCCCTCCTGGGATGCCCTCTAACATACTATAACCTCATTTAGTGGAGATTTTCACAAAAAAGTGAAATTTTCAAAAAGTTAAATTTTTTCTAAAAAACGACTAAGTATGAAGGACTCATCGGGTGAAACGCTCTGGAACTGAAATCGGATGCGCTTACAGACATGCTCCCCTCTCTGGAAGTCTGAGACATGTGTGAAAATTTTCTAAGTCCAGAAAAAAAAAATTTTTCAACTTTTTTTCAAATTTCCCCCCAAGGGATATATATTTTACCCACACATTTGGAGCCCTCCTGGGATGCCCTCTAACATACTATTACCTCATTTAGCGGAGATTTTCACAAAAAAGTGAAATTTTCAAAAAGTCAGAAATTTTGCAAAAAATGACTAAGTATGAAGGACTCATCGGGTGAATCACTCTGGAACTGAAATCGGATGCGCGCACTGACATGCTCCCCTCTCTGGAAGTCTGAGACATGTGTGAAAATTTTCTAAGTCCAGAAAAAAAAAATTTCAACTTTTTTTCAAATTTCCCCCCAAGGGATACATATTTTACCCACACATTTGGAGACCTCCTGCGATGCCCTCTAACATACTATAACCTCATTTAGCGGAGATTTTCACAAAAAAGTGAAATTTTCAAAAAGTCAGAAATTTTGCAAAAAACGACTAAGTATGAAGGACTCATCGGGTGAATTTCTTTGGAACTGAAATCGGATGCGCGCACTGACATGCTCCCCTCTCTGGAAGTCTGAGACATGTGTGAAAATTTTCTAAGTCCAGAAAAAAATTTTTTTTCAACTTTTTTTCAAATTTCCCCCCAAGGGATATATATCTTACCCACACATTTGGATCCCTCCTGGGATGCCCTCTAACATACTATAACCTCATTTAGTGGAGATTTTCACAAAAAAGTGAAATTATCAAAAAGTTAAATTTTTTCTAAAAAACGACTAAGTATGAAGGACTCATCGGGTGAAACGCTCTGGAACTGAAATCGGATGCGCTTACAGACATGCTCCCCTCTCTGGAAGTCTGAGACATGTGTGAAAATTTTCTAAGTCCAGAAAAAAAATTTTTTAAACTTTTTTTCAAATTTCCCCCCAAGGGATATATATTTTACCCACACATTTGGAGCCCTCCTGCGATGCCCTCTAACACACTGTAACCTCATTTAGCGGAGATTTTCACAAAAAAGTGAAATTTTCAAAAAGTCAGAAATTTTGCAAAAAACGACTAAGTATGAAGGACTCATCGGGTGAATCTCTTTGGAACTGAAATCGGATGCGCGCACTGACATGCTCCCCTCTCTGGAAGTCTGAGACATGTGTGAAAATTTTCTAAGTCCAGAAAAAAAATTTTTTTCAACTTTTTTTCAAATTTCCCCCCAAGGGATATATATTTTACCCACACATTTGGATCCCTCCTGGGATGCCCTCTAACATACTATAACCTCATTTAGCGGAGATTTTCACAAAAAAGTGAAATTTTCAAAAAGTTAGAAATTTTGCAAAAACGACTAAGTATGAAGGACTCATCGGGTGAAACGCTCTGGAACTGAAATCGGATGCGCTTACAGACATGCTCCCCTCTCTGGAAGTCTGAGACATGTGTGAAAATTTTCTAAGTCCAGAAAAAAAAAAATTTTCAACTTTTTTTCAAATGTACCCCCAAGGGATATATATTTTACCGACACATTTGGAGCCCTCCTGCGATGCCCTCTAACATAATATAACCTCATTTAGCGGAGATTTTCACAAAAAAGTTAAATTTTCAAAAAGTCAGAAATTTTGCAAAAAACGACTAAGTATGAAGGACTCATCGGGTGAAACGCTCTGGAACTGAAATCAGATGCACTTACAGACATGCTCCCCTCTCTGGAAGTCTGAGACATGTGTGAAAATTTTCTAAGTCCAGAAAAAAAAATTTTTCAACTTTTTTTCAAATTTCCCCCCAAGGGATATATATTTTACCCACACATTTGGAGCCCTCCTGGGATGCCCTCTAACATACTATAACCTCATTTAGTGGAGATTTTCACAAAAAAGTGAAATTTTCAAAAAGTTAAATTTTTTCTAAAAAACGACTAAGTATGAAGGACTCATCGGGTGAAACGCTCTGGAGCTGAAATCGGATGCGCTTACAGACATGCTCCCCTCTCTGGAAGTCTGAGACATGTGTGAAAATTTTCTAAGTCCAGAAAAAAAATTTTTTAAACTTTTTTTCAAATTTCCCCCCAAGGGATATATATTTTACCCACACATTTGGAGCCCTCCTGCGATGCCCTCTAACACACTGTAACCTCATTTAGCGGAGATTTTCACAAAAAAGTGAAATTTTCAAAAAGTCAGAAATTTTGCAAAAAACGACTAAGTATGAAGGACTCATCGGGTGAATCTCTTTGGAACTGAAATCGGATGCGCGCACTGACATGCTCCCCTCTCTGGAAGTCTGAGACATGTGTGAAAATTTTCTAAGTCCAGAAAAAAAAAATTTTTCAACTTTTTTTCAAATGTACCCCCAAGGGATATATATTTTACCCACACATTTGGAGCCCTCCTGGGATGCCCTCTAACATACTATAACCTCATTTAGTGGAGATTTTCACAAAAAAGTGAAATTTTCAAAAAGTCAGAAATTTTGCAAAAAACGACTAAGTATGAAGGACTCATCGGGTGAAACGCTCTGGAACTGAAATCGGATGCGCTTACAGACATGCTCCCCTCTCTGGAAGTCTGAGACATGTGTGAAAATTTTCTAAGTCCAGAAAAAAAAAATTTTCAACTTTTTTTCAAATTTCCCCCAAGGGATATATATTTTACCGACACATTTGGAGCCCTCCTGCGATGCCCTCTAACATACTATAACCTCATTTAGCGGAGATTTTCACAAAAAAGTGAAATTTTCAAAAAGTCAGAAATTTTGCAAAAAATGACTAAGTATGAAGGACTCATCGGGTGAATTGCTCTGGAACTGAAATCGGATGTGCGCACAGACATGCTCCCCTCTCTGGAAGTCTGAGACATGTGTGAAAATTTTCTAAGTCCAGAAAAAAAAAAATTTTCAACTTTTTTTCAAATGTCCCCCCAAGGGATATATATTTTACCCACACATTTGGATCCCTCCTGGGATGCCCTCTAACATACTATAACCTCATTTAGCGGAGATTTTCACAAAAAGTGAAATTTTCAAAAAGTCAGAAATTTTGCAAAAAACGACTAAGTATGAAGGACTCATCGGGTGAAACGCTCTGGAACTGAAATCGGATGCACTTACAGACATGCTCCCCTCTGGAAGTCTGAGACATGTGTGAAAATTTTCTAAGTCCGAAAAAAAAAATTTTTTCAACTTTTTTTCAAATGTACCCCCAAGGAATATATATTTTACCCACACATTTGGATCCCTCCTGGGATGCCCTCTAACATACTATAACCTCATTTAGCGGAGATTTTCACAAAAAGTGAAATTTTCAAAAAGTCAGAAATTTTGCAAAAAACGACTAAGTATGAAGGACTCACCCTGTGAATCGCTCTGGAACTGAAATCGGATGCGCGCACTGACATGCTCCCCTCTCTGGAAGTCTGAGACATGTGTGAAAATTTTCTAAGTCCAGAAAAAAAAAATTTTCAACTTTTTTTCAAATTTCCCCCCAAGGGATATATATTTTACCCACACATTTGGAGCCCTCCTGGGATGCCCTCTAACATACTATAACCTCATTTAGCGGAGATTTTCACAAAAAAGTGAAATTTTCAAAAAGTTTAATTTTTTCCAAAAAACGACTAAGTATGAAGGACTCATCGGGTGAAACGCTCTGGAACTGAAATCGGATGCGCTTACTGACATGCTCCCCTCTCTGGAAGTCTGAAACATGTGTGAAAATTTTCGAAGTCCAGAAAAAAAAAATTTTTAAACTTTTTTTCAAATGTCCCCCCAAGGGATATATATTTTACCCACACATTTGAAACCCTCCTGGGATGTCCTCTAACATACTATAACCTCATTTAGCGGAGATTTTCACAAAAAGTGAAATTTTCAAAAATTCAGAAATTTTGCAAAAAACGACTAAGTATGAAGGACTCATCGGGTGAAACGCTCTGGAACTGAAATCGGATGCACTTACAGACATGCTCCCTTCTCTGGAAGTCTGAGACATGTGTGAAAATTTTCTAAGTCCAGAAAAAAAAAAATTTTTCAACTTTTTTTCAAATTTCCCCCCAAGGGATATATATTTTACCCACACATTTGGAGCCCTCCTGGGATGCCCTCTAACATACTATTACCTCATTTAGCGGAGATTTTCACAAAAAAGTGAAATTTTCAAAAAGTCAGAAATTTTGCAAAAAATGACTAAGTATGAAGGACTCATTGGGTGAATCACTCTGGAACTGAAATCGGATGCGCGCACTGACATGCTCCCCTCTCTGGAAGTCTGAGACATGTGTGAAAATTTTCTAAGTCCAGAAAAAAAA
Organism: Phyllobates terribilis; assembly: GCF_046119375.1. Lineage (NCBI taxonomy): Eukaryota > Metazoa > Chordata > Amphibia > Anura > Dendrobatidae > Phyllobates > Phyllobates terribilis. The sequence goes on along the minus strand of NW_027363218.1, from coordinate 1,140,345 downwards.
ATTTTCAACTTTTTTTCAAATTTCCCCCCAAGGGATACATATTTTACCCACACATTTGGAGACCTCCTGCGATGCCCTCTAACATACTATAACCTCATTTAGCGGAGATTTTCACAAAAAAGTGAAATTTTCAAAAAGTCAGAAATTTTGCAAAAAACGACTAAGTATGAAGGACTCATCGGGTGAATCTCTTTGGAACTGAAATCGGATGCGCGCACTGACATGCTCCCCTCTCTGGAAGTCTGAGACATGTGTGAAAATTTTCTAAGTCCAGAAAAAAAAATTTTTTCAACTTTTTTTCAAATTTCCCCCCAAGGGATATATATCTTACCCACACATTTGGATCCCTCCTGGGATGCCCTCTAACATACTATAACCTCATTTAGTGGAGATTTTCACAAAAAAGTGAAATTTTCAAAAAGTTAAATTTTTTCTAAAAAACGACTAAGTATGAAGGACTCATCGGGTGAAACGCTCTGGAACTGAAATCGGATGCGCTTACAGACATGCTCCCCTCTCTGGAAGTCTGAGACATGTGTGAAAATTTTCTAAGTCCAGAAAAAAAAAATTTTTCAACTTTTTTTCAAATTTCCCCCCAAGGGATATATATTTTACCCACACATTTGGAGCCCTCCTGGGATGCCCTCTAACATACTATTACCTCATTTAGCGGAGATTTTCACAAAAAAGTGAAATTTTCAAAAAGTCTGAAATTTTGCAAAAAATGACTAAGTATGAAGGACTCATCGGGTGAATCACTCTGGAACTGAAATCGGATGCGCGCACTGACATGCTCCCCTCTCTGGAAGTCTGAGACATGTGTGAAAATTTTCTAAGTCCAGAAAAAAAAATTTTCAACTTTTTTTCAAATTTCCCCCCAAGGGATACATATTTTACCCACACATTTGGAGACCTCCTGCGATGCCCTCTAACATACTATAACCTCATTTAGCGGAGATTTTCACAAAAAAGTGAAATTTTCAAAAAGTCAGAAATTTTGCAAAAAACGACTAAGTATGAAGGACTCATCGGGTGAATCTCTTTGGAACTGAAATCGGATGCGCGCACTGACATGCTCCCCTCTCTGGAAGTCTGAGACATGTGTGAAAATTTTCTAAGTCCAGAAAAAAAAAAATTTTCAACTTTTTTTCAAATGTACCCCCAAGGGATATGTATTTTACCGACACATTTGGAGCCCTCCTGCGATGCCCTCTAACATACTATAACCTCATTTAGCGGAGATTTTCACAAAAAAGTGAAATTTTCAAAAAGTCAGAAATTTTGCAAAAAATGACTAAGTATGAAGGACTCATCGGGTGAATCACTCTGGAACTGAAATCGGATGCGCGCACTGACATGCTCCCCTCTCTGGAAGTCTGAGACATGTGTGAAAATTTTCTAAGTCCAGAAAAAATTTTTTTTTCAACTTTTTTTCAAATTTCCCCCCAAGGGATATATATCTTACCCACACATTTGGATCCCTCCTGGGATGCCCTCTAACATACTATAACCTCATTTAGTGGAGATTTTCACAAAAAAGTGAAATTTTCAAAAAGTTAAATTTTTTCTAAAAAACGACTAAGTATGAAGGACTCATCGGGTGAAACGCTCTGGAACTGAAATCGGATGCGCTTACAGACATGCTCCCCTCTCTGGAAGTCTGAGACATGTGTGAAAATTTTCTAAGTCCAGAAAAAAAAAATTTTTCAACTTTTTTTCAAATTTCCCCCCAAGGGATATATATTTTACCCACACATTTGGAGCCCTCCTGGGATGCCCTCTAACATACTATTACCTCATTTAGCGGAGATTTTCACAAAAAAGTGAAATTTTCAAAAAGTCAGAAATTTTGCAAAAAATGACTAAGTATGAAGGACTCATCGGGTGAATCACTCTGGAACTGAAATCGGATGCGCGCACTGACATGCTCCCCTCTCTGGAAGTCTGAGACATGTGTGAAAATTTTCTAAGTCCAGAAAAAAAAAATTTCAACTTTTTTTCAAATTTCCCCCCAAGGGATACATATTTTACCCACACATTTGGAGACCTCCTGCGATGCCCTCTAACATACTATAACCTCATTTAGCGGAGATTTTCACAAAAAAGTGAAATTTTCAAAAAGTCAGAAATTTTGCAAAAAACGACTAAGTATGAAGGACTCATCGGGTGAATCTCTTTGGAACTGAAATCGGATGCGCGCACTGACATGCTCCCCTCTCTGGAAGTCTGAGACATGTGTGAAAATTTTCTAAGTCCAGAAAAAAATTTTTTTTCAACTTTTTTTCAAATTTCCCCCCAAGGGATATATATCTTACCCACACATTTGGATCCCTCCTGGGATGCCCTCTAACATACTATAACCTCATTTAGTGGAGATTTTCACAAAAAAGTGAAATTATCAAAAAGTTAAATTTTTTCTAAAAAACGACTAAGTATGAAGGACTCATCGGGTGAAACGCTCTGGAACTGAAATCGGATGCGCTTACAGACATGCTCCCCTCTCTGGAAGTCTGAGACATGTGTGAAAATTTTCTAAGTCCAGAAAAAAAATTTTTTAAACTTTTTTTCAAATTTCCCCCCAAGGGATATATATTTTACCCACACATTTGGAGCCCTCCTGCGATGCCCTCTAACACACTGTAACCTCATTTAGCGGAGATTTTCACAAAAAAGTGAAATTTTCAAAAAGTCAGAAATTTTGCAAAAAACGACTAAGTATGAAGGACTCATCGGGTGAATCTCTTTGGAACTGAAATCGGATGCGCGCACTGACATGCTCCCCTCTCTGGAAGTCTGAGACATGTGTGAAAATTTTCTAAGTCCAGAAAAAAAATTTTTTTCAACTTTTTTTCAAATTTCCCCCCAAGGGATATATATTTTACCCACACATTTGGAGCCCTCCTGGGATGCCCTCTAACATACTATTACCTCATTTAGCGGAGATTTTCACAAAAAAGTGAAATTTTCAAAAAGTCAGAAATTTTGCAAAAAAGACTAAGTATGAAGGACTCATCGGGTGAATCACTCTGGAACTGAAATCGGATGCGCGCACTGACATGCTCCCCTCTCTGGAAGTCTGAGACATGTGTGAAAATTTTCTAAGTCCAGAAAAAAAAATTTTCAACTTTTTTTCAAATTTCCCCCCAAGGGATACATATTTTACCGACACATTTGGAGACCTCCTGCGATGCCCTCTAACATACTATAACCTCATTTAGCGGAGATTTTCACAAAAAAGTGAAATTTTCAAAAAGTCAGAAATTTTGCAAAAAACGACTAAGTATGAAGGACTCATCGGGTGAATCTCTTTGGAACTGAAATCGGATGCGCGCACTGACATGCTCCCCTCTCTGGAAGTCTGAGACATGTGTGAAAATTTTCTAAGTCCAGAAAAAAAATTTTTTTCAACTTTTTTTCAAATTTCCCCCCAAGGGATATATATCTTACCCACACATTTGGATCCCTCCTGGGATGCCCTCTAACATACTATAACCTCATTTAGAGGAGATTTTCACAAAAAAGTGAAATTTTCAAAAAGTTAAATTTTTTCTAAAAAACGACTAAGTATGAAGGACTCATCGGGTGAAACGCTCTGGAACTGAAATCGGATGCGCTTACTGACATGCTCCCCTCTCTGGAAGTCTGAAACATGTGTGAAAATTTTCGAAGTCCAGAAAAAAAAAATTTTTAAACTTTTTTTCAAATGTCCCCCCAAGGGATATATATTTTACCCACACATTTGAAACCCTCCTGGGATGTCCTCTAACATACTATAACCTCATTTAGCGGAGATTTTCACAAAAAAGTGAAATTTTCAAAAAGTCAGGAATTTTGCAAAAAACGACTAAGTATGAAGGACTCATCGGGTGAATCTCTTTGGAACTGAAATCGGATGCGCGCACTGACATGCTCCCCTCTCTGGAAGTCTGAGACATGTGTGAAAATTTTCTAAGTCCAGAAAAAAATTTTTTTTCAACTTTTTTTCAAATTTCCCCCCAAGGGATATATATTTTACCCACACATTTGGATCCCTCCTGGGATGCCCTCTAACATACTATAACCTCATTTAGCGGAGATTTTCACAAAAAAGTGAAATTTTCAAAAAGTTAGAAATTTTGCAAAAACGACTAAGTATGAAGGACTCATCGGGTGAAACGCTCTGGAACTGAAATCGGATGCGCTTACAGACATGCTCCCCTCTCTGGAAGTCTGAGACATGTGTGAAAATTTTCTAAGTCCAGAAAAAAAAAATTTTTCAACTTTTTTTCAAATGTACCCCCAAGGGATATATATTTTACTGACACATTTGGAGCCCTCCTGCGATGCCCTCTAACATACTATAACCTCATTTAGCGGAGATTTTCACAAAAAAGTGAAATTTTCAAAAAGTCAGAAATTTTGCAAAAAATGACTAAGTATGAAGGACTCATCGGGTGAATCACTCTGGAACTGAAATCGGATGCGCGCACTGACATGCTCCCCTCTCTGAAAGTCTGAGACATGTGTGAAAATTTTCTAAGTCCAGAAAAAAAAATTTTTTAAACTTTTTTTCAAATTTCCCCCCAAGGGATATATATTTTACCCACACATTTGGATCCCTCCTGGGATGCCCTCTAACATACTATAACCTCATTTAGCGGAGATTTTCACAAAAAAGTGAAATTTTCAAAAAGTTTAATTTTTTCCAAAAAACGACTAAGTATGAAGGACTCATCGGGTGAAACGCTCTGGAACTGAAATCGGATGCGCTTACAGACATGCTCCCCTCTCTGGAAGTCTGAGACATGTGTGAAAATTTTCTAAGTCCAGAAAAAAAAAAATTTTCAACTTTTTTTCAAATGTACCCCCAAGGGATATATATTTTACCGACACATTTGGAGCCCTCCTGCGATGCCCTCTAACATACTATAACCTCATTTAGCGGAGATTTTCAAAAAAAGTGAAATTTTCAAAAAGTCAGAAATTTTGCAAAAAATGACTAAGTATGAAGGACTCATCGGGTGAATCACTCTGGAACTGAAATCGGATGCGCGCACTGACATGCTCCCCTCTCTGAAAGTCTGAGACATGTGTGAAAATTTTCTAAGTCCAGAAAAAAAAATTTTTTTTAACTTTTTTTCAAATTTCCCCCCAAGGGATATATATTTTACCCACACATTTGGATCCCTCCTGGGATGCCCTCTAACATACTATAACCTCATTTAGCGGAGATTTTCACAAAAAAGTGAAATTTTCAAAAAGTTTAATTTTTTCCAAAAAACGACTAAGTATGAAGGACTCATCGGGTGAAACGCTCTGGAACTGAAATCGGATGCGCTTACTGACATGCTCCCCTCTCTGGAAGTCTGAAACATGTGTGAAAATTTTCGAAGTCCAGAAAAAAAAAATTTTTAAACTTTTTTTCAAATGTCCCCCCAAGGGATATATATTTTACCCACACATTTGAAACCCTCCTGGGATGTCCTCTAACATACTATAACCTCATTTAGCGGAGATTTTCACAAAAAAGTGAAATTTTCAAAAAGTTAAATTTTTTCTAAAAAACGACTAAGTATGAAGGACTCATCGGGTGAAACGCTCTGGAGCTGAAATCGGATGCGCTTACAGACATGCTCCCCTCTCTGGAAGTCTGAGACATGTGTGAAAATTTTCTAAGTCCAGAAAAAAAAATTTTTAAACTTTTTTTCAAATTTCCCCCCAAGGGATATATATTTTACCCACACATTTGGAGCCCTCCTGCGATGCCCTCTAACACACTGTAACCTCATTTAGCGGAGATCTTCACAAAAAAGTGAAATTTTCAAAAAGTCAGAAATTTTGCAAAAAACGACTAACTATGAAGGACTCATCGGGTGAATCTCTTTGGAACTGAAATCGGATGCGCGCACTGACATGCTCCCCTCTCTGGAAGTCTGAGACATGTGTGAAAATTTTCTAAGTCCAGAAAAAAATTTTTTTTCAACTTTTTTTCAAATTTCCCCCCAAGGGATATATATTTTACCCACACATTTGGATCCCTCCTGGGATGCCCTCTAACATACTATAACCTCATTTAGCGGAGATTTTCACAAAAAAGTGAAATTTTCAAAAAGTTAGAAATTTTGCAAAAACGACTAAGTATGAAGGACTCATCGGGTGAAACGCTCTGGAACTGAAATCGGATGCGCTTACAGACATGCTCCCCTCTCTGGAAGTCTGAGACATGTGTGAAAATTTTCTAAGTCCAGAAAAAAAAAAATTTTCAACTTTTTTTCAAATGTACCCCCAAGGGATATATATTTTACCGACACATTTGGAGCCCTCCTGCGATGCCCTCTAACATACTATAACCTCATTTAGCGGAGATTTTCACAAAAAAGTGAAATTTTCAAAAAGTTAGAAATTTTGCAAAAACGACTAAGTATGAAGGACTCATCGGGTGAAACGCTCTGGAACTGAAATCGGATGCGCTTACAGACATGCTCCCCTCTCTGGAAGTCTGAGACATGTGTGAAAATTTTCTAAGTCCAGAAAAAAAAAAAATTTCAACTTTTTTGCAAATTTCCCCCCGAGGGATACATATTTTACCCACACATTTGGAGACCTCCTGCGATGCCCTCTAACATACTATAACCTCATTTAGCGGAGATTTTCACAAAAAAGTGAAATTTTCAAAAAGTCAGAAATTTTGCAAAAAACGAGTAAGTATGAAGGACTCATCGGGTGAATCTCTTTGGAACTGAAATCCGATGCGCGCACTGACATGCTCCCCTCTCTGGAAGTCTGAGACATGTGTGAAAATTTTCTAAGTCCAGAAAAAATTTTTTTTTCAACTTTTTTTCAAATTTCCCCCCAAGGGATATATATTTTACCCACACATTTGGATCCCTCCTGGGATGCCCTCTAACATACTATAACCTCATTTAGCAGAGATTTTCACAAAAAAGTGAAATTTTCAAAAAGTTTAATTTTTCCAAAAAACGACTAAGTATGAAGGACTCATCGGGTGAAACGCTCTGGAACTGAAATCGGATGCGCTTACTGACATGCTCCCCTCTCTGGAAGTCTGAAACATGTGTGAAAATTTTCGAAGTCCAGAAAAAAAAATTTTTTAAACTTTTTTTCAAATGTCCCCCCAAGGGATATATATTTTACCCACACATTTGAAACCCTCCTGGGATGTCCTCTAACATACTATAACCTCATTTAGCGGAGATTTTCACAAAAAGTGAAATTTTCAAAAAGTCAGAAATTTTGCAAAAAACGACTAAGTATGAAGGACTCATCGGGTGAAACGCTCTGGAACTGAAATCGGATGCACTTACAGACATGCTCCCCTCTCTGGAAGTCTGAGACATGTGTGAAAATTTTCTAAGTCCAGAAAAAAAAAAATTTTTCAACTTTTTTTCAAATTTCCCCCCAAGGGATATATATTTTACCCACACATTTGGAGCCCTCCTGGGATGCCCTCTAACATACTATTACCTCATTTAGCGGAGATTTTCACAAAAAAGTGAAATTTTCAAAAAGTCAGAAATTTTGCAAAAAAGACTAAGTATGAAGGACTCATCGGGTGAATCACTCTGGAACTGAAATCGGATGCGCGCACTGACATGCTCCCCTCTCTGGAAGTCTGAGACATGTGTGAAAATTTTCTAAGTCCAGAAAAAAAAATTTTCAACTTTTTTTCAAATTTCCCCCCAAGGGATACATATTTTACCGACACATTTGGAGACCTCCTGCGATGCCCTCTAACATACTATAACCTCATTTAGCGGAGATTTTCACAAAAAAGTGAAATTTTCAAAAAGTCAGAAATTTTGCAAAAAACGACTAAGTATGAAGGACTCATCGGGTGAATCTCTTTGGAACTGAAATCGGATGCGCGCACTGACATGCTCCCCTCTCTGGAAGTCTGAGACATGTGTGAAAATTTTCTAAGTCCAGAAAAAAAATTTTTTTCAACTTTTTTTCAAATTTCCCCCCAAGGGATATATATCTTACCCACACATTTGGATCCCTCCTGGGATGCCCTCTAACATACTATAACCTCATTTAGAGGAGATTTTCACAAAAAAGTGAAATTTTCAAAAAGTTAAATTTTTTCTAAAAAACGACTAAGTATGAAGGACTCATCGGGTGAAACGCTCTGGAACTGAAATCGGATGCGCTTACTGACATGCTCCCCTCTCTGGAAGTCTGAAACATGTGTGAAAATTTTCGAAGTCCAGAAAAAAAAAATTTTTAAACTTTTTTTCAAATGTCCCCCCAAGGGATATATATTTTACCCACACATTTGAAACCCTCCTGGGATGTCCTCTAACATACTATAACCTCATTTAGCGGAGATTTTCACAAAAAAGTGAAATTTTCAAAAAGTCAGGAATTTTGCAAAAAACGACTAAGTATGAAGGACTCATCGGGTGAATCTCTTTGGAACTGAAATCGGATGCGCGCACTGACATGCTCCCCTCTCTGGAAGTCTGAGACATGTGTGAAAATTTTCTAAGTCCAGAAAAAAATTTTTTTTCAACTTTTTTTCAAATTTCCCCCCAAGGGATATATATTTTACCCACACATTTGGATCCCTCCTGGGATGCCCTCTAACATACTATAACCTCATTTAGCGGAGATTTTCACAAAAAAGTGAAATTTTCAAAAAGTTAGAAATTTTGCAAAAACGACTAAGTATGAAGGACTCATCGGGTGAAACGCTCTGGAACTGAAATCGGATGCGCTTACAGACATGCTCCCCTCTCTGGAAGTCTGAGACATGTGTGAAAATTTTCTAAGTCCAGAAAAAAAAAATTTTTCAACTTTTTTTCAAATGTACCCCCAAGGGATATATATTTTACTGACACATTTGGAGCCCTCCTGCGATGCCCTCTAACATACTATAACCTCATTTAGCGGAGATTTTCACAAAAAAGTGAAATTTTCAAAAAGTCAGAAATTTTGCAAAAAATGACTAAGTATGAAGGACTCATCGGGTGAATCACTCTGGAACTGAAATCGGATGCGCGCACTGACATGCTCCCCTCTCTGAAAGTCTGAGACATGTGTGAAAATTTTCTAAGTCCAGAAAAAAAAATTTTTTAAACTTTTTTTCAAATTTCCCCCCAAGGGATATATATTTTACCCACACATTTGGATCCCTCCTGGGATGCCCTCTAACATACTATAACCTCATTTAGCGGAGATTTTCACAAAAAAGTGAAATTTTCAAAAAGTTTAATTTTTTCCAAAAAACGACTAAGTATGAAGGACTCATCGGGTGAAACGCTCTGGAACTGAAATCGGATGCGCTTACAGACATGCTCCCCTCTCTGGAAGTCTGAGACATGTGTGAAAATTTTCTAAGTCCAGAAAAAAAAAAATTTTCAACTTTTTTTCAAATGTACCCCCAAGGGATATATATTTTACCGACACATTTGGAGCCCTCCTGCGATGCCCTCTAACATACTATAACCTCATTTAGCGGAGATTTTCAAAAAAAGTGAAATTTTCAAAAAGTCAGAAATTTTGCAAAAAATGACTAAGTATGAAGGACTCATCGGGTGAATCACTCTGGAACTGAAATCGGATGCGCGCACTGACATGCTCCCCTCTCTGAAAGTCTGAGACATGTGTGAAAATTTTCTAAGTCCAGAAAAAAAATTTTTTTTAACTTTTTTTCAAATTTCCCCCCAAGGGATATATATTTTACCCACACATTTGGATCCCTCCTGGGATGCCCTCTAACATACTATAACCTCATTTAGCGGAGATTTTCACAAAAAAGTGAAATTTTCAAAAAGTTTAATTTTTTCCAAAAAACGACTAAGTATGAAGGACTCATCGGGTGAAACGCTCTGGAACTGAAATCGGATACGCTTACTGACATGCTCCCCTCTCTGGAAGTCTGAAACATGTGTGAAAATTTTCGAAGTCCAGAAAAAAAAAATTTTTAAACTTTTTTTCAAATGTCCCCCCAAGGGATATATATTTTACCCACACATTTGAAACCCTCCTGGGATGTCCTCTAACATACTATAACCTCATTTAGCGGAGATTTTCACAAAAAAGTGAAATTTTCAAAAAGTTAAATTTTTTCTAAAAAACGACTAAGTATGAAGGACTCATCGGGTGAAACGCTCTGGAGCTGAAATCGGATGCGCTTACAGACATGCTCCCCTCTCTGGAAGTCTGAGACATGTGTGAAAATTTTCTAAGTCCAGAAAAAAAAATTTTTAAACTTTTTTTCAAATTTCCCCCCAAGGGATATATATTTTACCCACACATTTGGAGCCCTCCTGCGATGCCCTCTAACACACTGTAACCTCATTTAGCGGAGATTTTCACAAAAAAGTGAAATTTTCAAAAAGTCAGAAATTTTGCAAAAAACGACTAACTATGAAGGACTCATCGGGTGAATCTCTTTGGAACTGAAATCGGATGCGCGCACTGACATGCTCCCCTCTCTGGAAGTCTGAGACATGTGTGAAAATTTTCTAAGTCCAGAAAAAAATTTTTTTTCAACTTTTTTTCAAATTTCCCCCCAAGGGATATATATTTTACCCACACATTTGGATCCCTCCTGGGATGCCCTCTAACATACTATAACCTCATTTAGCGGAGATTTTCACAAAAAAGTGAAATTTTCAAAAAGTTAGAAATTTTGCAAAAACGACTAAGTATGAAGGACTCATCCGGTGAAACGCTCTGGAACTGAAATCGGATGCGCTTACAGACATGCTCCCCTCTCTGGAAGTCTGAGACATGTGTGAAAATTTTCTAAGTCCAGAAAAAAAAAAATTTTCAACTTTTTTTCAAATGTACCCCCAAGGGATATATATTTTACCGACACATTTGGAGCCCTCCTGCGATGCCCTCTAACATACTATAACCTCATTTAGCGGAGATTTTCACAAAAAAGTGAAATTTTCAAAAAGTCAGAAATTTTGCAAAAAATGACTAAGTATGAAGGACTCATCGGGTGAATCACTCTGGAACTGAAATCGGATGCGCGCACTGACATGCTCCCCTCTCTGAAAGTCTGAGACATGTGTGAAAATTTTCTAAGTCCAGAAAAAAAAATTTTTTAAACTTTTTTTCAAATTTCCCCCCAAGGGATATATATTTTACCCACACATTTGGATCCCTCCTGGGATGCCCTCTAACATACTATAACCTCATTTAGCGGAAATTTTCACAAAAAGTGAAATTTTCAAAAAGTCAGAAATTTTGCAAAAAACGACTAAGTATGAAGGACTCATCGGGTGAAACGCTCTGGAACTGAAATCGGATGCACTTACAGACATGCTCCCCTCTCTGGAAGTCTGAGACATGTGTGAAAATTTTCTAAGTCCAGAAAAAAAAAATTTTTCAACTTTTTTTCAAATTTCCCCCCAAGGGATATATATTTTACCCACACATTTGGAGCCCTCCTGGGATGCCCTCTAACATACTATAACCTCATTTAGTGGAGATTTTCACAAAAAAGTGAAATTTTCAAAAAGTCAGAAATTTTGCAAAAAACGACTAAGTATGAAGGACTCATCGGGTGAATCACTCTGGAACTGAAATCGGATGCGCGCACTGACATGCTCCCCTCTCTGGAAGTCTGAGACATGTGTGAAAATTTTCTAAGTCCAGAAAAAAAATTTTTTAAACTTTTTTCAAATTTCCCCCCAAGGGATATATATTTTACCCACACATTTGGAGCCCTCCTGCGATGCCCTCTAACACACTGTAACCTCATTTAGCGGAGATTTTCACAAAAAAGTGAAATTTTCAAAAAGTCAGAAATTTTGCAAAAAACGACTAACTATGAAGGACTCATCGGGTGAATCTCTTTGGAACTGAAATCGGATGCGCGCACTGACATGCTCCCCTCTCTGGAAGTCTGAGACATGTGTGAAAATTTTCTAAGTCCAGAAAAAAAAAATTTTTCAACTTTTTTTCAAATTTCCCCCCAAGGGATATATATTTTACCCACACATTTGGAGCCCTCCTGGGATGCCCTCTACCATACTATAACCTCATTTAGTGGAGATTTTCACAAAAAAGTGAAATTTTCAAAAAGTCAGAAATTTTGCAAAAAACTACTAAGTATGAAGGACTCATCGGGTGAATCACTCTGGAACTGAAATCGGATGCGCGCACTGACATGCTCCCCTCTCTGGAAGTCTGAGACATGTGTGAAAATTTTCTAAGTCCAGAAAAAAAAAAATTTTCAACTTTTTTTCAAATGTACCCCCAAGGGATATATATTTTACCGACACATTTGGAGCCCTCCTACGATGCCCTCTAACATACTATAACCTCATTTAGCGGAGATTTTCACAAAAAAGTGAAATTTTCAAAAAGTTAAATTTTTTCTAAAAAACGACTAAGTATGAAGGACTCATCGGGTGAAACGCTCTGGAGCTGAAATCGGATGCGCTTACAGACATGCTCCCCTCTCTGGAAGTCTGAGACATGTGTGAAAATTTTCTAAGTCCAGAAAAAAAATTTTTTAAACTTTTTTTCAAATTTCCCCCCAAGGGATATATATTTTACCCACACATTTGGAGCCCTCCTGCGATGCCCTCTAACACACTGTAACCTCATTTAGCGGAGATTTTCACAAAAAAGTGAAATTTTCAAAAAGTCAGAAATTTTGCAAAAAACGACTAAGTATGAAGGACTCATCGGGTGAAACGCTCTGGAACTGAAATCGGATGCGCTTACAGACATGCTCCCCTCTCTGGAAGTCTGAGACATGTGTGAAAATTTTCTAAGTCCAGAAAAAAAAAAAATTTCAACTTTTTTGCAAATTTCCCCCCGAGGGATACATATTTTACCCACACATTTGGAGACCTCCTGCGATGCCCTCTAACATACTATAACCTCATTTAGCGGAGATTTTCACAAAAAAGTAAAATTTTCAAAAAGTCAGAAATTTTGCAAAAAACGAGTAAGTATGAAGGACTCATCGGGTGAATCTCTTTGGAACTGAAATCGGATGCGCGCACTGACATGCTCCCCTCTCTGGAAGTCTGAGACATGTGTGAAAATTTTCTAAGTCCAGAAAAAATTTTTTTTTCAACTTTTTTTCAAATTTCCCCCCAAGGGATATATATTTTACCCACACATTTGGATCCCTCCTGGGATGCCCTCTAACATACTATAACCTCATTTAGCAGAGATTTTCACAAAAAAGTGAAATTTTCAAAAAGTTTAATTTTTCCAAAAAACGACTAAGTATGAAGGACTCATCGGGTGAAACGCTCTGGAACTGAAATCGGATGCGCTTACTGACATGCTCCCCTCTCTGGAAGTCTGAAACATGTGTGAAAATTTTCGAAGTCCAGAAAAAAAAATTTTTTAAACTTTTTTTCAAATGTCCCCCCAAGGGATATATATTTTACCCACACATTTGAAACCCTCCTGGGATGTCCTCTAACATACTATAACCTCATTTAGCGGAGATTTTCACAAAAAGTGAAATTTTCAAAAAGTCAGAAATTTTGCAAAAAACGACTAAGTATGAAGGACTCATCGGGTGAAACGCTCTGGAACTGAAATCGGATGCACTTACAGACATGCTCCCCTCTCTGGAAGTCTGAGACATGTGTGAAAATTTTCTAAGTCCAGAAAAAAAAAAATTTTTCAACTTTTTTTCAAATTTCCCCCCAAGGGATATATATTTTACCCACACATTTGGAGCCCTCCTGGGATGCCCTCTAACATACTATTACCTCATTTAGCGGAGATTTTCACAAAAAAGTGAAATTTTCAAAAAGTCAGAAATTTTGCAAAAAAGACTAAGTATGAAGGACTCATCGGGTGAATCACTCTGGAACTGAAATCGGATGCGCGCACTGACATGCTCCCCTCTCTGGAAGTCTGAGACATGTGTGAAAATTTTCTAAGTCCAGAAAAAAAAATTTTCAACTTTTTTTCAAATTTCCCCCCAAGGGATACATATTTTACCGACACATTTGGAGACCTCCTGCGATGCCCTCTAACATACTATAACCTCATTTAGCGGAGATTTTCACAAAAAAGTGAAATTTTCAAAAAGTCAGAAATTTTGCAAAAAACGACTAAGTATGAAGGACTCATCGGGTGAATCTCTTTGGAACTGAAATCGGATGCGCGCACTGACATGCTCCCCTCTCTGGAAGTCTGAGACATGTGTGAAAATTTTCTAAGTCCAGAAAAAAAATTTTTTTCAACTTTTTTTCAAATTTCCCCCCAAGGGATATATATCTTACCCACACATTTGGATCCCTCCTGGGATGCCCTCTAACATACTATAACCTCATTTAGAGGAGATTTTCACAAAAAAGTGAAATTTTCAAAAAGTTAAATTTTTTCTAAAAAACGACTAAGTATGAAGGACTCATCGGGTGAAACGCTCTGGAACTGAAATCGGATGCGCTTACTGACATGCTCCCCTCTCTGGAAGTCTGAAACATGTGTGAAAATTTTCGAAGTCCAGAAAAAAAAAATTTTTAAACTTTTTTTCAAATGTCCCCCCAAGGGATATATATTTTACCCACACATTTGAAACCCTCCTGGGATGTCCTCTAACATACTATAACCTCATTTAGCGGAGATTTTCACAAAAAAGTGAAATTTTCAAAAAGTCAGAAATTTTGCAAAAAACGACTAAGTATGAAGGACTCATCGGGTGAATCTCTTTGGAACTGAAATCGGATGCGCGCACTGACATGCTCCCCTCTCTGGAAGTCTGAGACATGTGTGAAAATTTTCTAAGTCCAGAAAAAAATTTTTTTTCAACTTTTTTTCAAATTTCCCCCCAAGGGATATATATTTTACCCACACATTTGGATCCCTCCTGGGATGCCCTCTAACATACTATAACCTCATTTAGCGGAGATTTTCACAAAAAAGTGAAATTTTCAAAAAGTTAGAAATTTTGCAAAAACGACTAAGTATGAAGGACTCATCGGGTGAAACGCTCTGGAACTGAAATCGGATGCGCTTACAGACATGCTCCCCTCTCTGGAAGTCTGAGACATGTGTGAAAATTTTCTAAGTCCAGAAAAAAAAAAATTTTCAACTTTTTTTCAAATGTACCCCCAAGGGATATATATTTTACTGACACATTTGGAGCCCTCCTGCGATGCCCTCTAACATACTATAACCTCATTTAGCGGAGATTTTCACAAAAAAGTGAAATTTTCAAAAAGTCAGAAATTTTGCAAAAAATGACTAAGTATGAAGGACTCATCGGGTGAATCACTCTGGAACTGAAATCGGATGCGCGCACTGACATGCTCCCCTCTCTGAAAGTCTGAGACATGTGTGAAAATTTTCTAAGTCCAGAAAAAAAAAATTTTTAAACTTTTTTTCAAATTTCCCCCCAAGGGATATATATTTTACCCACACATTTGGATCCCTCCTGGGATGCCCTCTAACATACTATAACCTCATTTAGCGGAGATTTTCACAAAAAAGTGAAATTTTCAAAAAGTCAGAAATTTTGCAAAAAATGACTAAGTATGAAGGACTCATCGGGTGAATCACTCTGGAACTGAAATCGGATGCGCGCACTGACATGCTCCCCTCTCTGAAAGTCTGAGACATGTGTGAAAATTTTCTAAGTCCAGAAAAAAAAATTTTTCAACTTTTTTTCAAATTTCCCCCCAAGGGATATATATTTTACCCACACATTTGGAGCCCTCCTGGGATGCCCTCTAACATACTATAACCTCATTTAGTGGAGATTTTCACAAAAAAGTGAAATTTTCAAAAAGTTAAATTTTTTCTAAAAAACGACTAAGTATGAAGGACTCATCGGGTGAAACGCTCTGGAGCTGAAATCGGATGCGCTTACAGACATGCTCCCCTCTCTGGAAGTCTGAGACATGTGTGAAAATTTTCTAAGTCCAGAAAAAAAAATTTTTAAACTTTTTTTCAAATTTCCCCCCAAGGGATATATATTTTACCCACACATTTGGAGCCCTCCTGCGATGCCCTCTAACACACTGTAACCTCATTTAGCGGAGATTTTCACAAAAAAGTGAAATTTTCAAAAAGTCAGAAATTTTGCAAAAAACGACTAAGTATGAAGGACTCATCGGGTGAAACGCTCTGGAACTGAAATCGGATGCGCTTACAGACATGCTCCCCTCTCTGGAAGTCTGAGACATGTGTGAAAATTTTCTAAGTCCAGAAAAAAAAAAAATTTCAACTTTTTTGCAAATTTCCCCCCGAGGGATACATATTTTACCCACACATTTGGAGACCTCCTGCGATGCCCTCTAACATACTATAACCTCATTTAGCGGAGATTTTCACAAAAAAGTAAAATTTTCAAAAAGTCAGAAATTTTGCAAAAAACGAGTAAGTATGAAGGACTCATCGGGTGAATCTCTTTGGAACTGAAATCGGATGCGCGCACTGACATGCTCCCCTCTCTGGAAGTCTGAGACATGTGTGAAAATTTTCTAAGTCCAGAAAAAATTTTTTTTTCAACTTTTTTTCAAATTTCCCCCCAAGGGATATATATTTTACCCACACATTTGGATCCCTCCTGGGATGCCCTCTAACATACTATAACCTCATTTAGCAGAGATTTTCACAAAAAAGTGAAATTTTCAAAAAGTTTAATTTTTCCAAAAAACGACTAAGTATGAAGGACTCATCGGGTGAAACGCTCTGGAACTGAAATCGGATGCGCTTACTGACATGCTCCCCTCTCTGGAAGTCTGAAACATGTGTGAAAATTTTCGAAGTCCAGAAAAAAAAATTTTTTAAACTTTTTTTCAAATGTCCCCCCAAGGGATATATATTTTACCCACACATTTGAAACCCTCCTGGGATGTCCTCTAACATACTATAACCTCATTTAGCGGAGATTTTCACAAAAAGTGAAATTTTCAAAAAGTCAGAAATTTTGGAAAAAACGACTAAGTATGAAGGACTCATCGGGTGAAACGCTCTGGAACTGAAATCGGATGCACTTACAGACATGCTCCCCTCTCTGGAAGTCTGAGACATGTGTGAAAATTTTCTAAGTCCAGAAAAAAAAAAATTTTTCAACTTTTTTTCAAATTTCCCCCCAAGGGATATATATTTTACCCACACATTTGGAGCCCTCCTGGGATGCCCTCTAACATACTATTACCTCATTTAGCGGAGATTTTCACAAAAAAGTGAAATTTTCAAAAAGTCAGAAATTTTGCAAAAAAGACTAAGTATGAAGGACTCATCGGGTGAATCACTCTGGAACTGAAATCGGATGCGCGCACTGACATGCTCCCCTCTCTGGAAGTCTGAGACATGTGTGAAAATTTTCTAAGTCCAGAAAAAAAAATTTTCAACTTTTTTTCAAATTTCCCCCCAAGGGATACATATTTTACCGACACATTTGGAGACCTCCTGCGATGCCCTCTAACATACTATAACCTCATTTAGCGGAGATTTTCACAAAAAAGTGAAATTTTCAAAAAGTCAGAAATTTTGCAAAAAACGACTAAGTATGAAGGACTCATCGGGTGAATCTCTTTGGAACTGAAATCGGATGCGCGCACTGACATGCTCCCCTCTCTGGAAGTCTGAGACATGTGTGAAAATTTTCTAAGTCCAGAAAAAAAATTTTTTTCAACTTTTTTTCAAATTTCCCCCCAAGGGATATATATCTTACCCACACATTTGGATCCCTCCTGGGATGCCCTCTAACATACTATAACCTCATTTAGAGGAGATTTTCACAAAAAAGTGAAATTTTCAAAAAGTTAAATTTTTTCTAAAAAACGACTAAGTATGAAGGACTCATCGGGTGAAACGCTCTGGAACTGAAATCGGATGCGCTTACTGACATGCTCCCCTCTCTGGAAGTCTGAAACATGTGTGAAAATTTTCGAAGTCCAGAAAAAAAAAATTTTTAAACTTTTTTTCAAATGTCCCCCCAAGGGATATATATTTTACCCACACATTTGAAACCCTCCTGGGATGTCCTCTAACATACTATAACCTCATTTAGCGGAGATTTTCACAAAAAAGTGAAATTTTCAAAAAGTCAGAAATTTTGCAAAAAACGACTAAGTATGAAGGACTCATCGGGTGAATCTCTTTGGAACTGAAATCGGATGCGCGCACTGACATGCTCCCCTCTCTGGAAGTCTGAGACATGTGTGAAAATTTTCTAAGTCCAGAAAAAAATTTTTTTTCAACTTTTTTTCAAATTTCCCCCCAAGGGATATATATTTTACCCACACATTTGGATCCCTCCTGGGATGCCCTCTAACATACTATAACCTCATTTAGCGGAGATTTTCACAAAAAAGTGAAATTTTCAAAAAGTTAGAAATTTTGCAAAAACGACTAAGTATGAAGGACTCATCGGGTGAAACGCTCTGGAACTGAAATCGGATGCGCTTACAGACATGCTCCCCTCTCTGGAAGTCTGAGACATGTGTGAAAATTTTCTAAGTCCAGAAAAAAAAAATTTTTCAACTTTTTTTCAAATGTACCCCCAAGGGATATATATTTTACCGACACATTTGGAGCCCTCCTGCGATGCCCTCTAACATACTATAACCTCATTTAGCGGAGATTTTCACAAAAAAGTGAAATTTTCAAAAAGTCAGAAATTTTGCAAAAAATGACTAAGTATGAAGGACTCATCGGGTGAATCACTCTGGAACTGAAATCGGATGCGCGCACTGACATGCTCCCCTCTCTGAAAGTCTGAGACATGTGTGAAAATTTTCTAAGTCCAGAAAAAAATTTTTTTTTAACTTTTTTTCAAATTTCCCCCCAAGGGATATATATTTTACCCACACATTTGGATCCCTCCTGGGATGCCCTCTAACATACTATAACCTCATTTAGCGGAGATTTTCACAAAAAAGTGAAATTTTCAAAAAGTTTAATTTTTTCCAAAAAACGACTAAGTATGAAGGACTCATCGGGTGAAACGCTCTGGAACTGAAATCGGATGCGCTTACTGACATGCTCCCCTCTCTGGAAGTCTGAAACATGTGTGAAAATTTTCGAAGTCCAGAAAAAAAAAATTTTTAAACTTTTTTTCAAATGTCCCCCCAAGGGATATATATTTTACCCACACATTTGAAACCCTCCTGGGATGTCCTCTAACATACTATAACCTCATTTAGCGGAGATTTTCACAAAAAAGTGAAATTTTCAAAAAGTTAAATTTTTTCTAAAAAACGACTAAGTATGAAGGACTCATCGGGTGAAACGCTCTGGAGCTGAAATCGGATGCGCTTACAGACATGCTCCCCTCTCTGGAAGTCTGAGACATGTGTGAAAATTTTCTAAGTCCAGAAAAAAAAATTTTTAAACTTTTTTTCAAATTTCCCCCCAAGGGATATATATTTTACCCACACATTTGGAGCCCTCCTGCGATGCCCTCTAACACACTGTAACCTCATTTAGCGGAGATTTTCACAAAAAAGTGAAATTTTCAAAAAGTCAGAAATTTTGCAAAAAACGACTAAGTATGAAGGACTCATCGGGTGAAACGCTCTGGAACTGAAATCGGATGCGCTTACAGACATGCTCCCCTCTCTGGAAGTCTGAGACATGTGTGAAAATTTTCTAAGTCCAGAAAAAAAAAAAATTTCAACTTTTTTGCAAATTTCCCCCCGAGGGATACATATTTTACCCACACATTTGGAGACCTCCTGCGATGCCCTCTAACATACTATAACCTCATTTAGCGGAGATTTTCACAAAAAAGTAAAATTTTCAAAAAGTCAGAAATTTTGCAAAAAACGAGTAAGTATGAAGGACTCATCGGGTGAATCTCTTTGGAACTGAAATCGGATGCGCGCACTGACATGCTCCCCTCTCTGGAAGTCTGAGACATGTGTGAAAATTTTCTAAGTCCAGAAAAAATTTTTTTTTCAACTTTTTTTCAAATTTCCCCCCAAGGGATATATATTTTACCCACACATTTGGATCCCTCCTGGGATGCCCTCTAACATACTATAACCTCATTTAGCAGAGATTTTCACAAAAAAGTGAAATTTTCAAAAAGTTTAATTTTTCCAAAAAACGACTAAGTATGAAGGACTCATCGGGTGAAACGCTCTGGAACTGAAATCGGATGCGCTTACTGACATGCTCCCCTCTCTGGAAGTCTGAAACATGTGTGAAAATTTTCGAAGTCCAGAAAAAAAAATTTTTTAAACTTTTTTTCAAATGTCCCCCCAAGGGATATATATTTTACCCACACATTTGAAACCCTCCTGGGATGTCCTCTAACATACTATAACCTCATTTAGCGGAGATTTTCACAAAAAGTGAAATTTTCAAAAAGTCAGAAATTTTGGAAAAAACGACTAAGTATGAAGGACTCATCGGGTGAAACGCTCTGGAACTGAAATCGGATGCACTTACAGACATGCTCCCCTCTCTGGAAGTCTGAGACATGTGTGAAAATTTTCTAAGTCCAGAAAAAAAAAAATTTTTCAACTTTTTTTCAAATTTCCCCCCAAGGGATATATATTTTACCCACACATTTGGAGCCCTCCTGGGATGCCCTCTAACATACTATTACCTCATTTAGCGGAGATTTTCACAAAAAAGTGAAATTTTCAAAAAGTCAGAAATTTTGCAAAAAAGACTAAGTATGAAGGACTCATCGGGTGAATCACTCTGGAACTGAAATCGGATGCGCGCACTGACATGCTCCCCTCTCTGGAAGTCTGAGACATGTGTGAAAATTTTCTAAGTCCAGAAAAAAAAATTTTCAACTTTTTTTCAAATTTCCCCCCAAGGGATACATATTTTACCGACACATTTGGAGACCTCCTGCGATGCCCTCTAACATACTATAACCTCATTTAGCGGAGATTTTCACAAAAAAGTGAAATTTTCAAAAAGTCAGAAATTTTGCAAAAAACGACTAAGTATGAAGGACTCATCGGGTGAATCTCTTTGGAACTGAAATCGGATGCGCGCACTGACATGCTCCCCTCTCTGGAAGTCTGAGACATGTGTGAAAATTTTCTAAGTCCAGAAAAAAAATTTTTTTCAACTTTTTTTCAAATTTCCCCCCAAGGGATATATATCTTACCCACACATTTGGATCCCTCCTGGGATGCCCTCTAACATACTATAACCTCATTTAGAGGAGATTTTCACAAAAAAGTGAAATTTTCAAAAAGTTAAATTTTTTCTAAAAAACGACTAAGTATGAAGGACTCATCGGGTGAAACGCTCTGGAACTGAAATCGGATGCGCTTACTGACATGCTCCCCTCTCTGGAAGTCTGAAACATGTGTGAAAATTTTCGAAGTCCAGAAAAAAAAAATTTTTAAACTTTTTTTCAAATGTCCCCCCAAGGGATATATATTTTACCCACACATTTGAAACCCTCCTGGGATGTCCTCTAACATACTATAACCTCATTTAGCGGAGATTTTCACAAAAAAGTGAAATTTTCAAAAAGTCAGAAATTTTGCAAAAAACGACTAAGTATGAAGGACTCATCGGGTGAATCTCTTTGGAACTGAAATCGGATGCGCGCACTGACATGCTCCCCTCTCTGGAAGTCTGAGACATGTGTGAAAATTTTCTAAGTCCAGAAAAAAATTTTTTTTCAACTTTTTTTCAAATTTCCCCCCAAGGGATATATATTTTACCCACACATTTGGATCCCTCCTGGGATGCCCTCTAACATACTATAACCTCATTTAGCGGAGATTTTCACAAAAAAGTGAAATTTTCAAAAAGTTAGAAATTTTGCAAAAACGACTAAGTATGAAGGACTCATCGGGTGAAACGCTCTGGAACTGAAATCGGATGCGCTTACAGACATGCTCCCCTCTCTGGAAGTCTGAGACATGTGTGAAAATTTTCTAAGTCCAGAAAAAAAAAATTTTTCAACTTTTTTTCAAATGTACCCCCAAGGGATATATATTTTACCGACACATTTGGAGCCCTCCTGCGATGCCCTCTAACATACTATAACCTCATTTAGCGGAGATTTTCACAAAAAAGTGAAATTTTCAAAAAGTCAGAAATTTTGCAAAAAATGACTAAGTATGAAGGACTCATCGGGTGAATCACTCTGGAACTGAAATCGGATGCGCGCACTGACATGCTCCCCTCTCTGAAAGTCTGAGACATGTGTGAAAATTTTCTAAGTCCAGAAAAAAATTTTTTTTTAACTTTTTTTCAAATTTCCCCCCAAGGGATATATATTTTACCCACACATTTGGATCCCTCCTGGGATGCCCTCTAACATACTATAACCTCATTTAGCGGAGATTTTCACAAAAAAGTGAAATTTTCAAAAAGTTTAATTTTTTCCAAAAAACGACTAAGTATGAAGGACTCATCGGGTGAAACGCTCTGGAACTGAAATCGGATGCGCTTACTGACATGCTCCCCTCTCTGGAAGTCTGAAACATGTGTGAAAATTTTCGAAGTCCAGAAAAAAAAAATTTTTAAACTTTTTTTCAAATGTCCCCCCAAGGGATATATATTTTACCCACACATTTGAAACCCTCCTGGGATGTCCTCTAACATACTATAACCTCATTTAGCGGAGATTTTCACAAAAAAGTGAAATTTTCAAAAAGTTAAATTTTTTCTAAAAAACGACTAAGTATGAAGGACTCATCGGGTGAAACGCTCTGGAGCTGAAATCGGATGCGCTTACAGACATGCTCCCCTCTCTGGAAGTCTGAGACATGTGTGAAAATTTTCTAAGTCCAGAAAAAAAAATTTTTAAACTTTTTTTCAAATTTCCCCCCAAGGGATATATATTTTACCCACACATTTGGAGCCCTCCTGCGATGCCCTCTAACACACTGTAAGCTCATTTAGCGGAGATTTTCACAAAAAAGTGAAATTTTCAAAAAGTTAGAAATTTTGCAAAAAAGACTAAGTATGAAGGACTCATCGGGTGAAACGCTCTGGAACTGAAATCGGATGCGCTTACTGACATGCTCCCCTCTCTGGAAGTCTGAAACGTGTGAAAATTTTCGAAGTCCAGAAAAAAAAAATTTTTAAACTTTTTTTCAAATGTCCCCCCAAGGGATATATATTTTACCCACACATTTGAAACCCTCCTGGGATGTCCTCTAACATACTATAACCTCATTTAGCGGAGATTTTCACAAAAAGTGAAATTTTCAAAAAGTCAGAAATTTTGCAAAAAACGACTAAGTATGAAGGACTCATCGGGTGAAACGCTCTGGAACTGAAATCGGATGCACTTACAGACATGCTCCCCTCTCTGGAAGTCTGAGACATGTGTGAAAATTTTCTAAGTCCAGAAAAAAAAAATTTTTTAAACTTTTTTCAAATTTCCCCCCAAGGGATATATATTTTACCCACACATTTGGAGCCCTCCTGCGATGCCCTCTAACACACTGTAACCTCATTTAGCGGAGATTTTCACAAAAAAGTGAAATTTTCAAAAAGTCAGAAATTTTGCAAAAAACGACTAACTATGAAGGACTCATCGGGTGAATCTCTTTGGAACTGAAATCGGATGCACGCACTGACATGCTCCCCTCTCTGGAAGTCTGAGACATGTGTGAAAATTTTCTAAGTCCAGAAAAAAAAAATTTTTCAACTTTTTTTCAAATTTCCCCCCAAGGGATATATATTTTACCCACACATTTGGAGCCCTCCTGGGATGCCCTCTACCATACTATAACCTCATTTAGTGGAGATTTTCACAAAAAAGTGAAATTTTCAAAAAGTCAGAAATTTTGCAAAAAACGACTAAGTATGAAGGACTCATCGGGTGAATCACTCTGGAACTGAAATCGGATGCGCGCACTGACATGCTCCCCTCTCTGGAAGTCTGAGACATGTGTGAAAATTTTCTAAGTCCAGAAAAAAAAAAATTTTCAACTTTTTTTCAAATGTACCCCCAAGGGATATATATTTTACCGACACATTTGGAGCCCTCCTACGATGCCCTCTAACATACTATAACCTCATTTAGCGGAGATTTTCACAAAAAAGTGAAATTTTCAAAAAGTCAGAAATTTTGCAAAAAATGACTAAGTATGAAGGACTCATCGGGTGAATCACTCTGGAACTGAAATCGGATGCGCGCACTGACATGCTCCCCTCTCTGAAAGTCTGAGACATGTGTGAAAATTTTCTAAGTCCAGAAAAAAAAATTTTTCAACTTTTTTTCAAATTTCCCCCCAAGGGATATATATTTTACCCACACATTTGGAGCCCTCCTGGGATGCCCTCTAACATACTATAACCTCATTTAGTGGAGATTTTCACAAAAAAGTGAAATTTTCAAAAAGTTAAATTTTTTCTAAAAAACGACTAAGTATGAAGGACTCATCGGGTGAAACGCTCTGGAGCTGAAATCGGATGCGCTTACAGACATGCTCCCCTCTCTGGAAGTCTGAGACATGTGTGAAAATTTTCTAAGTCCAGAAAAAAAATTTTTTAAACTTTTTTTCAAATTTCCCCCCAAGGGATATATATTTTACCCACACATTTGGAGCCCTCCTGCGATGCCCTCTAACACACTGTAACCTCATTTAGCGGAGATTTTCACAAAAAAGTGAAATTTTCAAAAAGTCAGAAATTTTGCAAAAAACGACTAAGTATGAAGGACTCATCGGGTGAAACGCTCTGGAACTGAAATCGGATGCGCTTACAGACATGCTCCCCTCTCTGGAAGTCTGAGACATGTGTGAAAATTTTCTAAGTCCAGAAAAAAAAAAAATTTCAACTTTTTTGCAAATTTCCCCCCGAGGGATACATATTTTACCCACACATTTGGAGACCTCCTGCGATGCCCTCTAACATACTATAACCTCATTTAGCGGAGATTTTCACAAAAAAGTAAAATTTTCAAAAAGTCAGAAATTTTGCAAAAAACGAGTAAGTATGAAGAACTCATCGGGTGAATCTCTTTGGAACTGAAATCGGATGCGCGCACTGACATGCTCCCCTCTCTGGAAGTCTGAGACATGTGTGAAAATTTTCTAAGTCCAGAAAAAAATTTTTTTTCAACTTTTTTTCAAATTTCCCCCCAAGGGATATATATTTTACCCACACATTTGGATCCCTCCTGGGATGCCCTCTAACATACTATAACCTCATTTAGCAGAGATTTTCACAAAAAAGTGAAATTTTCAAAAAGTTTAATTTTTCCAAAAAACGACTAAGTATGAAGGACTCATCGGGTGAAACGCTCTGGAACTGAAATCGGATGCGCTTACTGACATCCTCCCCTCTCTGGAAGTCTGAAACATGTGTGAAAATTTTCGAAGTCCAGAAAAAAAAATTTTTTAAACTTTTTTTCAAATGTCCCCCCAAGGGATATATATTTTACCCACACATTTGAAACCCTCCTGGGATGTCCTCTAACATACTATAACCTCATTTAGCGGAGATTTTCACAAAAAGTGAAATTTTCAAAAAGTCAGAAATTTTGCAAAAAACGACTAAGTATGAAGGACTCATCGGGTGAAACGCTCTGGAACTGAAATCGGATGCACTTACAGACATGCTCCCCTCTCTGGAAGTCTGAGACATGTGTGAAAATTTTCTAAGTCCAGAAAAAAAAAAATTTTTCAACTTTTTTTCAAATTTCCCCCCAAGGGATATATATTTTACCCACACATTTGGAGCCCTCCTGGGATGCCCTCTAACATACTATTACCTCATTTAGCGGAGATTTTCACAAAAAAGTGAAATTTTCAAAAAGTCAGAAATTTTGCAAAAAAGACTAAGTATGAAGGACTCATCGGGTGAATCACTCTGGAACTGAAATCGGATGCGCGCACTGACATGCTCCCCTCTCTGGAAGTCTGAGACATGTGTGAAAATTTTCTAAGTCCAGAAAAAAAAATTTTCAACTTTTTTTCAAATTTCCCCCCAAGGGATACATATTTTACCGACACATTTGGAGACCTCCTGCGATGCCCTCTAACATACTATAACCTCATTTAGCGGAGATTTTCACAAAAAAGTGAAATTTTCAAAAAGTCAGAAATTTTGCAAAAAACGACTAAGTATGAAGGACTCATCGGGTGAATCTCTTTGGAACTGAAATCGGATGCGCGCACTGACATGCTCCCCTCTCTGGAAGTCTGAGACATGTGTGAAAATTTTCTAAGTCCAGAAAAAAATTTTTTTTCAACTTTTTTTCAAATTTCCCCCCAAGGGATATATATCTTACCCACACATTTGGATCCCTCCTGGGATGCCCTCTAACATACTATAACCTCATTTAGAGGAGATTTTCACAAAAAAGTGAAATTTTCAAAAAGTTAAATTTTTTCTAAAAAACGACTAAGTATGAAGGACTCATCGGGTGAAACGCTCTGGAACTGAAATCGGATGCGCTTACTGACATGCTCCCCTCTCTGGAAGTCTGAAACATGTGTGAAAATTTTCGAAGTCCAGAAAAAAAAAATTTTTAAACTTTTTTTCAAATGTCCCCCCAAGGGATATATATTTTACCCACACATTTGAAACCCTCCTGGGATGTCCTCTAACATACTATAACCTCATTTAGCGGAGATTTTCACAAAAAAGTGAAATTTTCAAAAAGTCAGAAATTTTGCAAAAAACGACTAAGTATGAAGGACTCATCGGGTGAATCTCTTTGGAACTGAAATCGGATGCGCGCACTGACATGCTCCCCTCTCTGGAAGTCTGAGACATGTGTGAAAATTTTCTAAGTCCAGAAAAAAATTTTTTTTCAACTTTTTTTCAAATTTCCCCCCAAGGGATATATATTTTACCCACACATTTGGATCCCTCCTGGGATGCCCTCTAACATACTATAACCTCATTTAGCGGAGATTTTCACAAAAAAGTGAAATTTTCAAAAAGTTAGAAATTTTGCAAAAACGACTAAGTATGAAGGACTCATCGGGTGAAACGCTCTGGAACTGAAATCGGATGCGCTTACAGACATGCTCCCCTCTCTGGAAGTCTGAGACATGTGTGAAAATTTTCTAAGTCCAGAAAAAAAAAAATTTTCAACTTTTTTTCAAATGTACCCCCAAGGGATATATATTTTACTGACACATTTGGAGCCCTCCTGCGATGCCCTCTAACATACTATAACCTCATTTAGCGGAGATTTTCACAAAAAAGTGAAATTTTCAAAAAGTCAGAAATTTTGCAAAAAATTACTAAGTATGAAGGACTCATCGGGTGAATCACTCTGGAACTGAAATCGGATGCGCGCACTGACATGCTCCCCTCTCTGAAAGTCTGAGACATGTGTGAAAATTTTCTAAGTCCAGAAAAAAAAATTTTTTAAACTTTTTTTCAAATTTCCCCCCAAGGGATATATATTTTACCCACACATTTGGATCCCTCCTGGGATGCCCTCTAACATACTATAACCTCATTTAGCGGAGATTTTCACAAAAAAGTGAAATTTTCAAAAAGTTTAATTTTTTCCAAAAAACGACTAAGTATGAAGGACTCATCGGGTGAAACGCTCTGGAACTGAAATCGGATGCGCTTACAGACATGCTCCCCTCTCTGGAAGTCTGAGACATGTGTGAAAATTTTCTAAGTCCAGAAAAAAAAAAATTTTCAACTTTTTTTCAAATGTACCCCCAAGGGATATATATTTTACCGACACATTTGGAGCCCTCCTGCGATGCCCTCTAACATACTATAACCTCATTTAGCGGAGATTTTCACAAAAAAGTGAAATTTTCAAAAAGTCAGAAATTTTGCAAAAAATGACTAAGTATGAAGGACTGATCGGGTGAATCACTCTGGAACTGAAATCGGATGCGCGCACTGACATGCTCCCCTCTCTGAAAGTCTGAGACATGTGTGAAAATTTTCTAAGTCCAGAAAAAAAAATTTTTTTAACTTTTTTTCAAATTTCCCCCCAAGGGATATATATTTTACCCACACATTTGGATCCCTCCTGGGATGCCCTCTAACATACTATAACCTCATTTAGCGGAGATTTTCACAAAAAAGTGAAATTTTCAAAAAGTTTAATTTTTTCCAAAAAACGACTAAGTATGAAGGACTCATCGGGTGAAACGCTCTGGAACTGAAATCGGATGCGCTTACTGACATGCTCCCCTCTCTGGAAGTCTGAAACATGTGTGAAAATTTTCGAAGTCCAGAAAAAAAAAATTTTTAAACTTTTTTTCAAATGTCCCCCAAGGGATATATATTTTACCCACACATTTGAAACCCTCCTGGGATGTCCTCTAACATACTATAACCTCATTTAGCGGAGATTTTCACAAAAAAGTGAAATTTTCAAAAAGTTAAATTTTTTCTAAAAAACGACTAAGTATGAAGGACTCATCGGGTGAAACGCTCTGGAGCTGAAATCGGATGCGCTTACAGACATGCTCCCCTCTCTGGAAGTCTGAGACATGTGTGAAAATTTTCTAAGTCCAGAAAAAAAAATTTTTAAACTTTTTTTCAAATTTCCCCCCAAGGGATATATATTTTACCCACACATTTGGAGCCCTCCTGCGATGCCCTCTAACACACTGTAACCTCATTTAGCGGAGATTTTCACAAAAAAGTGAAATTTTCAAAAAGTCAGAAATTTTGCAAAAAACGACTAACTATGAAGGACTCATCGGGTGAATCTCTTTGGAACTGAAATCGGATGCGCGCACTGACATGCTCCCCTCTCTGGAAGTCTGAGACATGTGTGAAAATTTTCTAAGTCCAGAAAAAAATTTTTTTTCAACTTTTTTTCAAATTTCCCCCCAAGGGATATATATTTTACCCACACATTTGGATCCCTCCTGGGATGCCCTCTAACATACTATAACCTCATTTAGCGGAGATTTTCACAAAAAAGTGAAATTTTCAAAAAGTTAGAAATTTTGCAAAAACGACTAAGTATGAAGGACTCATCGGGTGAAACGCTCTGGAACTGAAATCGGATGCGCTTACAGACATGCTCCCCTCTCTGGAAGTCTGAGACATGTGTGAAAATTTTCTAAGTCCAGAAAAAAAAAAATTTTCAACTTTTTTTCAAATGTACCCCCAAGGGATATATATTTTACCGACACATTTGGAGCCCTCCTGCGATGCCCTCTAACATACTATAACCTCATTTAGCGGAGATTTTCACAAAAAAGTGAAATTTTCAAAAAGTCAGAAATTTTGCAAAAAACGACTAAGTATGAAGGACTCATCGGGTGAATCTCTTTGGAACTGAAATCGGATGCGCGCACTGACATGCTCCCCTCTCTGGAAGTCTGAGACATGTGTGAAAATTTTCTAAGTCCAGAAAAAAAATTTTTTTCAACTTTTTTTCAAATTTCCCCCCAAGGGATATATATTTTACCCACACATTTGGATCCCTCCTGGGATGCCCTCTAACATACTATAACCTCATTTAGTGGAGATTTTCACAAAAAAGTGAAATTTTCAAAAAGTTAAATTTTTTCTAAAAAACGACTAAGTATGAAGGACTCATCGGGTGAAACGCTCTGGAACTGAAATCGAATGCGCTTACAGACATGCTCCCCTCTCTGGAAGTCTGAGACATGTGTGAAAATTTTCTAAGTCCAGAAAAAAAAATTTTTTCAACTTTTTTTCAAATGTCCCCCCAAGTGATATATATTTTACCCACACATTTGGAGCCCTCCTGGGATGCCCTCTAACATACTATAACCTCATTTAGCGGAGATTTTCACAAAAAAGTGAAATTTTCAAAAAGTCAGAAATTTTGCAAAAAATGACTAAGTATGAAGGACTCATCGGGTGAATCGCTCTGGAACTGAAATCGGATGCGCGCACTGACATGCTCCCCTCTCTGGAAGTCTGAGACATGTGTGAAAATTTTCTCAGTCCAGAAAAAAAAATTTTTTCAACTTTTTTTCAAATTTCCCCCCAAGGGATATATATTTTACCCCCACATTTGGAGCCCTCCTGGGATGCCCTCTAACATACTATAACCTCATTTGGCGGAGATTTTCACAAAAAAGTGAAATTTTCAAAAACTTAGAAATTTTGCAAAAAATGACTAAGTATGAAGGACTCACCTTGTGAATCGCTCTGGAACTGAAATCGGATGCGCTTACAGACATGCTCCCCTCTCTGGAAGTCTGAGACATGTGTGAAAATTTTCTAAGTCCAGAAAAAAAAAATTTTTCAACTTTTTTTCAAATGTACCCCCAAGGGATATATATTTTACCGACACATTTGGAGCCCTCCTGCGATGCCCTCTAACATACTATAACCTCATTTAGCGGAGATTTTCACAAAAAAGTGAAATTTTCAAAAAGTCAGAAATTTTGCAAAAAATGACTAAGTATGAAGGACTCATCGGGTGAATCACTCTGGAACTGAAATCGGATGCGCGCACTGACATGCTCCCCTCTCTGAAAGTCTGAGACATGTGTGAAAATTTTCTAAGTCCAGAAAAAAAAATGTTTTAAACTTTTTTTCAAATTTCCCCCCAAGGGATATATATTTTACCCACACATTTGGATCCCTCCTGGGATGCCCTCTAACATACTATAACCTCATTTAGCGGAGATTTTCACAAAAAAGTGAAATTTTCAAAAAGTTTAATTTTTTCCAAAAAACGACTAAGTATGAAGGACTCATCGGGTGAAACGCTCTGGAACTGAAATCGGATGCGCTTACTGACATGCTCCCCTCTCTGGAAGTCTGAAACATGTGTGAAAATTTTCGAAGTCCAGAAAAAAAAAATTTTTAAACTTTTTTTCAAATGTCCCCCCAAGGGATATATATTTTACCCACACATTTGAAACCCTCCTGGGATGTCCTCTAACATACTATAACCTCATTTAGCGGAGATTTTCACAAAAAGTGAAATTTTCAAAAAGTCAGAAATTTTGCAAAAAACGACTAAGTATGAAGGACTCATCGGGTGAATCTCTTTGGAACTGAAATCGGATGCGCGCACTGACATGCTCCCCTCTCTGGAAGTCTGAGACATGTGTAAAAATTTTCTAAGTCCAGAAAAAAAATTTTTCAACTTTTTTTCAAATTTCCCCCCAAGGGATACATATTTTACCCACACATTTGGAGACCTCCTGCGATGCCCTCTAACATACTATAACCTCATTTAGCGGAGATTTTCACAAAAAAGTGAAATTTTCAAAAAGTCAGAAATTTTGCAAAAAACGACTAAGTATGAAGGACTCATCGGGTGAATCTCTTTGGAACTGAAATCGGATGCGCGCACTGACATGCTCCCCTCTCTGGAAGTCTGAGACATGTGTGAAAATTTTCTAAGTCCAGAAAAAAAAATTTTTTCAACTTTTTTTCAAATTTCCCCCGAAGGGATATATATTTTACCCACACATTTGGATCCCTCCTGGGATGCCCTCTAACATACTATAACCTCATTTAGTGGAGATTTTCACAAAAAAGTGAAATTTTCAAAAAGTTAAATTTTTTCTAAAAAACGACTAAGTATGAAGGACTCATCGGGTGAAACGCTCTGGAACTGAAATCGGATGCGCTTACAGACATGCTCCCCTCTCCGGAAGTCTGAGACATGTGTGAAAATTTTCTAAGTCCAGAAAAAAAAATTTTTTCAACTTTTTTTCAAATGTCCCCCCAAGTGATATATATTTTACCCACACATTTGGAGCCCTCCTGGGATGCCCTCTAACATACTATAACCTCATTTAGCGGAGATTTTCACAAAAAAGTGAAATTTTCAAAAAGTCAGAAATTTTGCAAAAAATGACTAAGTATGAAGGACTCATCGGGTGAATCGCTCTGGAACTGAAATCGGATGCGCGCACTGACATGCTCCCCTCTCTGGAAGTCTGAGACATGTGTGAAAATTTTATCAGTCCAGAAAAAAAAATTTTTTCAACTTTTTTTCAAATTTCCCCCCAAGGGATATATATTTTACCCCCACATTTGGAGCCCTCCTGGGATGCCCTCTAACATACTATAACCTCATTTGGCGGAGATTTTCACAAAAAAGTGAAATTTTCAAAAACTTAGAAATTTTGCAAAAAATGACTAAGTATGAAGGACTCACCTTGTGAATCGCTCTGGAACTGAAATCGGATGCGCTTACAGACATGCTCCCCTCTCTGGAAGTCTGAGACATGTGTGAAAATTTTCTAAGTCCAGAAAAAAAATTTTTTTCAACTTTTTTTCAAATGTCCCCCCAAGGGATATATATTTTACCCACACATTTGGATCCCTCCTGGGATGCCCTCTAACATACTATAACCTCATTTAGCGGAGATTTTCACAAAAAAGTGAAATTTTCAAAAAGTTAGAAATTTTGCAAAAACGACTAAGTATGAAGGACTCATCGGGTGAAACGCTCTGGAACTGAAATTGGATGCGCTTACAGACATGCTCCCCTCTCTGGAAGTCTGAGACATGTGTGAAAATTTTCTAAGTCCAGAAAAAAAAAAATTTTCAACTTTTTTTCAAATGTACCCCCAAGGGATATATATTTTACCGACACATTTGGAGCCCTCCTGCGATGCCCTCTAACATACTATAACCTCATTTAGCGGAGATTTTCACAAAAAAGTGAAATTTTCAAAAAGTCAGAAATTTTGCAAAAAATGACTAAGTATGAAGGACTCATCGGGTGAATCACTCTGGAACTGAAATCGGATGCGCGCACTGACATGCTCCCCTCTCTGAAAGTCTGAGACATGTGTGAAAATTTTCTAAGTCCAGAAAAAAAAATGTTTTAAACTTTTTTTCAAATTTCCCCCCAAGGGATATATATTTTACCCACACATTTGGATCCCTCCTGGGATGTCCTCTAACATACTATAACCTCATTTAGCGGAGATTTTCACAAAAAAGTGAAATTTTCAAAAAGTTAAATTTTTTCTAAAAAACGACTAAGTATGAAGGACTCATCGGGTGAAACGCTCTGGAGCTGAAATCGGATGCGCTTACAGACATGCTCCCCTCTCTGGAAGTCTGAGACATGTGTGAAAATTTTCTAAGTCCAGAAAAAAAATTTTTTAAACTTTTTTTCAAATTTCCCCCCAAGGGATATATATTTTACCGACACATTTGGAGCCCTCCTGCGATGCCCTCTAACATACTATAACCTCATTTAGCGGAGATTTTCACAAAAAAGTGAAATTTTCAAAAAGTCAGAAATTTTGCAAAAAACGACTAAGTATGAAGGACTCATCGGGTGAATTGCTCTGGAACTGAAATCGGATGTGCGCACAGACATGCTCCCCTCTCTGGAAGTCTGAGACATGTGTGAAAATTTTCTAAGTCCAGAAAAAAAAAAATTTTCAACTTTTTTTCAAATGTCCCCCCAAGGGATATATATTTTACCCACACATTTGGATCCGTCCTGGGATGCCCTCTAACATACTATAACCTCATTTAGCGGAGATTTTCACAAAAAGTGAAATTTTCAAAAAGTCAGAAATTTTGCAAAAAACGACTAAGTATGAAGGACTCATCGGGTGAATCGCTCTGGAACTGAAATCGGATGCGCTTACAGACATGCTCCCCTCTCTGGAAGTCTGAGACATGTGTGAAAATTTTCTAAGTCCAGAAAAAAAATTTTTTTCAACTTTTTTTCAAATGTCCCCCCAAGGGATATATATTTTACCCACACATTTGGATCCCTCCTGGGATGCCCTCTAACATACTATAACCTCATTTAGCGGAGATTTTCACAAAAAAGTGAAATTTTCAAAAAGTTAGAAATTTTGCAAAAACGACTAAGTATGAAGGACTCATCGGGTGAAACGCTCTGGAACTGAAATTGGATGCGCTTACAGACATGCTCCCCTCTCTGGAAGTCTGAGACATGTGTGAAAATTTTCTAAGTCCAGAAAAAAAAAAATTTTCAACTTTTTTTCAAATGTACCCCCAAGGGATATATATTTTACCGACACATTTGGAGCCCTCCTGCGATGCCCTCTAACATACTATAACCTCATTTAGCGGAGATTTTCACAAAAAAGTGAAATTTTCAAAAAGTCAGAAATTTTGCAAAAAATGACTAAGTATGAAGGACTCATCGGGTGAATCACTCTGGAACTGAAATCGGATGCGCGCACTGACATGCTCCCCTCTCTGAAAGTCTGAGACATGTGTGAAAATTTTCTAAGTCCAGAAAAAAAAATGTTTTAAACTTTTTTTCAAATTTCCCCCCAAGGGATATATATTTTACCCACACATTTGGATCCCTCCTGGGATGTCCTCTAACATACTATAACCTCATTTAGCGGAGATTTTCACAAAAAAGTGAAATTTTCAAAAAGTTAAATTTTTTCCAAAAAACGACTAAGTATGAAGGACTCATCGGGTGAAACGCTCTGGAGCTGAAATCGGATGCGCTTACAGACATGCTCCCCTCTCTGGAAGTCTGAGACATGTGTGAAAATTTTCTAAGTCCAGAAAAAAAATTTTTTAAACTTTTTTTCAAATTTCCCCCCAAGGGATATATATTTTACCGACACATTTGGAGCCCTCCTGCGATGCCCTCTAACATACTATAACCTCATTTAGCGGAGATTTTCACAAAAAAGTGAAATTTTCAAAAAGTCAGAAATTTTGCAAAAAACGACTAAGTATGAAGGACTCATCGGGTGAATTGCTCTGGAACTGAAATCGGATGTGCGCACAGACATGCTCCCCTCTCTGGAAGTCTGAGACATGTGTGAAAATTTTCTAAGTCCAGAAAAAAAAAAATTTTCAACTTTTTTTCAAATGTCCCCCCAAGGGATATATATTTTACCCACACATTTGGATCCGTCCTGGGATGCCCTCTAACATACTATAACCTCATTTAGCGGAGATTTTCACAAAAAGTGAAATTTTCAAAAAGTCAGAAATTTTGCAAAAAACGACTAAGTATGAAGGACTCATCGGGTGAAACGCTCTGGAACTGAAATCGGATGCACTTACAGACATGCTCCCCTCTGGAAGTCTGAGACATGTGTGAAAATTTTCTAAGTCCAGAAAAAAAATTTTTTTCAACTTTTTTTCAAATTTCCCCCCAAGGGATATATATTTTACCCACACATTTGGATCCCTCCTGGGATGCCCTCTAACATACTATAACCTCATTTAGCGGAGATTTTCACAAAAAAGTGAAATTTTCAAAAAGTTTAATTTTTTCCAAAAAACGACTAAGTATGAAGGACTCATCGGGTGAAACGCTCTGGAACTGAAATCGGATGCGCTTACTGACATGCTCCCCTCTCTGGAAGTCTGAAACATGTGTGAAAATTTTCGAAGTCCAGAAAAAAGAAATTTTTAAACTTTTTTTCAAATGTCCCCCCAAGGGATATATATTTTACCCACACATTTGAAACCCTCCTGGGATGTCCTCTAACATACTATAACCTCATTTAGCGGAGATTTTCACAAAAAGTGAAATTTTCAAAAAGTCAGAAATTTTGCAAAAAACGACTAAGTATGAAGGACTCATCGGGTGAAACGCTCTGGAACTGAAATCGGATGCACTTACAGACATGCTCCCCTCTCTGGAAGTCTGAGACATGTGTGAAAATTTTCTAAGTCCAGAAAAAAAAAATTTTCAACTTTTTTTCAAATTTCCCCCCAAGGGATATATATTTTACCGACACATTTGGAGCCCTCCTGCGATGCCCTCTAACATACTATAACCTCATTTAGCGGAGATTTTCACAAAAAAGTGAAATTTTCAAAAAGTCAGAAATTTTGCAAAAAACGACTAAGTATGAAGGACTCATCGGGTGAATTGCTCTGGAACTGAAATCGGATGTGCGCACAGACATGCTCCCCTCTCTGGAAGTCTGAGACATGTGTGAAAATTTTCTAAGTCCAGAAAAAAAAAAATTTTCAACTTTTTTTCAAATGTCCCCCCAAGGGATATATATTTTACCCACACATTTGGATCCCTCTTGGGATGCCCTCTAACATACTATAACCTCATTTAGCGGAGATTTTCACAAAAAGTGAAATTTTCAAAAAGTCAGAAATTTTGCAAAAAACGACTAAGTATGAAGGACTCATCGGGTGAAACGCTCTGGAACTGAAATCGGATGCACTTACAGACATGCTCCCCTCTGGAAGTCTGAGACATGTGTGAAAATTTTCTAAGTCCAGAAAAAAAATTTTTTTCAACTTTTTTTCAAATTTCCCCCCAAGGGATATATATTTTACCCACACATTTGGATCCCTCCTGGGATGCCCTCTAACATACTATAACCTCATTTAGCGGAGATTTTCACAAAAAAGTGAAATTTTCAAAAAGTTTAATTTTTTCCAAAAAACGACTAAGTATGAAGGACTCATCGGGTGAAACGCTCTGGAACTGAAATCGGATGCGCTTACTGACATGCTCCCCTCTCTGGAAGTCTGAAACATGTGTGAAAATTTTCGAAGTCCAGAAAAAAAAAATTTTTAAACTTTTTTTCAAATGTCCCCCCAAGGGATATATATTTTACCCACACATTTGAAACCCTCCTGGGATGTCCTCTAACATACTATAACCTCATTTAGCGGAGATTTTCACAAAAAGTGAAATTTTCAAAAAGTCAGAAATTTTGCAAAAAACGACTAAGTATGAAGGACTCATCGGGTGAAACGCTCTGGAACTGAAATCGGATGCACTTACAGACATGCTCCCCTCTCTGGAAGTCTGAGACATGTGTGAAAATTTTCTAAGTCCAGAAAAAAAAATT
The DNA here is from genome assembly GCF_046119375.1 of Phyllobates terribilis. Taxonomy (NCBI): domain Eukaryota; kingdom Metazoa; phylum Chordata; class Amphibia; order Anura; family Dendrobatidae; genus Phyllobates; species Phyllobates terribilis. Next base: position 1,103,782 of record NW_027363218.1, on the reverse strand, counting down.
TTTCAACTTTTTTTCAAATTTCCCCCCAAGGGATATATATTTTACCGACACATTTGGAGCCCTCCTGCGATGCCCTCTAACATACTATAACCTCATTTAGCGGAGATTTTCACAAAAAAGTGAAATTTTCAAAAAGTCAGAAATTTTGCAAAAAACGACTATGAAGGACTCATCGGGTGAACTGCTCTGGAACTGAAATCGGATGTGCGCACAGACATGCTCCCCTCTCTGGAAGTCTGAGACATGTGTGAAAATTTTCTAAGTCCAGAAAAAAAAAAATTTTCAACTTTTTTTCAAATGTCCCCCCAAGGGATATATATTTTACCCACACATTTGGATCCCTCCTGGGATGCCCTCTAACATACTATAACCTCATTTAGCGGAGATTTTCACAAAAAGTGAAATTTTCAAAAAGTCAGAAATTTTGCAAAAAACGACTAAGTATGAAGGACTCATCGGGTGAAACGCTCTGGAACTGAAATCGGATGCACTTACAGACATGCTCCCCTCTGGAAGTCTGAGACATGTGTGAAAATTTTCTAAGTCCGAAAAAAAAAATTTTTTCAACTTTTTTTCAAATTTCCCCCCAAGGAATATATATTTTACCCACACATTTGGATCCCTCCTGGGATGCCCTCTAACATACTATAACCTCATTTAGCGGAGATTTTCACAAAAAGTGAAATTTTCAAAAAGTCAGAAATTTTGCAAAAAACGACTAAGTATGAAGGACTCATCGGGTGAAACGCTCTGGAACTGAAATCGGATGCGCTTACAGACATGCTCCCCTCTCTGGAAGTCTGAGACATGTGTGAAAATTTTCTAAGTCCAGAAAAAAAAATTTTTCAACTTTTTTTCAAATTTCCCCCCAAGGTATATATATTTTACCCACACATTTGGAGCCCTCCTGCGATGCCCTCTAACACACTGTAACCTCATTTAGCGGAGATTTTCACAAAAAAGTGAAATTTTCAAAAAGTCAGAAATTTTGCAAAAAACGACTAAGTATGAAGGACTCATCGGGTGAATCTCTTTGGAACTGAAATCGGATGCGCGCACTGACATGCTCCCCTCTCTGGAAGTCTGAGACATGTGTGAAAATTTTCTAAGTCCAGAAAAAAAAATTTTTTAAACTTTTTTTCAAATTTCCCCCCAAGGGATATGTATTTTACCCACACATTTGGATCCCTCCTGGGATGCCCTCTAACATACTATAACCTCATTTAGCGGAGATTTTCACAAAAAAGTGAAATTTTCAAAAAGTTTAATTTTTTCCAAAAAACGACTAAGTATGAAGGACTCATCGGGTGAAACGCTCTGGAACTGAAATCGGATGCGCTTACTGACATGCTCCCCTCTCTGGAAGTCTGAAACATGTGTGAAAATTTTCGAAGTCCAGAAAAAAAAAATTTTTAAACTTTTTTTCAAATGTCCCCCCAAGGGATATATATTTTACCCACACATTTGAAACCCTCCTGGGATGTCCTCTAACATACTATAACCTCATTTAGCGGAGATTTTCACAAAAAAGTGAAATTTTCAAAAAGTTAAATTTTTTCTAAAAAACGACTAAGTATGAAGGACTCATCGGGTGAAACGCTCTGGAGCTGAAATCGGATGCGCTTACAGACATGCTCCCCTCTCTGGAAGTCTGAGACATGTGTGAAAATTTTCTAAGTCCAGAAAAAAAATTTTTTAAACTTTTTTTCAAATTTCCCCCCAAGGGATATATATTTTACCGACACATTTGGAGCCCTCCTGCGATGCCCTCTAACATACTATAACCTCATTTAGCGGAGATTTTCACAAAAAAGTGAAATTTTCAAAAAGTCAGAAATTTTGCAAAAAACGACTAAGTATGAAGGACTCATCGGGTGAATTGCTCTGGAACTGAAATCGGATGTGCGCACAGACATGCTCCCCTCTCTGGAAGTCTGAGACATGTGTGGAAATTTTCTAAGTCCAGAAAAAAAAAATTTTTCAACTTTTTTTCAAATGTCCCCCCAAGGGATATATATTTTACCCACACATTTGGATCCCTCCTGGGATGCCCTCTAACATACTATAACCTCATTTAGCGGAGATTTTCACAAAAAGTGAAATTTTCAAAAAGTCAGAAATTTTGCAAAAAACGACTAAGTATGAAGGACTCATCGGGTGAAACGCTCTGGAACTGAAATCGGATGCACTTACAGACATGCTCCCCTCTGGAAGTCTGAGACATGTGTGAAAATTTTCTAAGTCCAGAAAAAAAATTTTTTTCAACTTTTTTTCAAATTTCCCCCCAAGGGATATATATTTTACCCACACATTTGGATCCCTCCTGGGATGCCCTCTAACATACTATAACCTCATTTAGCGGAGATTTTCACAAAAAGTGAAATTTTCAAAAAGTCAGAAATTTTGCAAAAAACGACTAAGTATGAAGGACTCATCGGGTGAAACGCTCTGGAACTGAAATCGGATGCGCTTACAGACATGCTCCCCTCTCTGGAAGTCTGAGACATGTGTGAAAATTTTCTAAGTCCAGAAAAAAAAATTTTTCAACTTTTTTTCAAATTTCCCCCCAAGGGATATATATTTTACCCACACATTTGGAGCCCTCCTGCGATGCCCTCTAACACACTGTAACCTCATTTAGCGGAGATTTTCACAAAAAAGTGAAATTTTCAAAAAGTCAGAAATTTTGCAAAAAACGACTAAGTATGAAGGACTCATCGGGTGAATCTCTTTGGAACTGAAATCGGATGCGCGCACTGACATGCTCCCCTCTCTGGAAGTCTGAGACATGTGTGAAAATTTTCTAAGTCCAGAAAAAAAAATTTTTTCAACTTTTTTTCAAATTCCCCCCCCCAAGGGATATATATTTTACTCACACATTTGGATCCCTCCTGGGATGCCCTCTAACATACTATAACCTCATTTAGCGGAGATTTTCACAAAAAAGTGAAATTTTCAAAAAGTTAGAAATTTTGCAAAAACAACTAAGTATGAAGGACTCATCGGGTGAAACGCTCTGGAACTGAAATCGGATGCGCTTACAGACATGCTCCCCTCTCTGGAAGTCTGAGACATGTGTGAAAATTTTCTAAGTCCAGAAAAAAAAAATTTTTCAACTTTTTTTCAAATGTACCCCCAAGGGATATATATTTTACCCACACATTTGGATCCCTCCTGGGATGCCCTCTAATATACTATAACCTCATTTAGCGGAGATTTTCACAAAAAAGTGAAATTTTCAAAAAGTTTAATTTTTTCCAAAAAACGACTAAGTATGAAGGACTCATCGGGTGAATTGCTCTGGAACTGAAATCGGATGTGCGCACAGACATGCTCCCCTCTCTGGAAGTCTGAGACATGTGTGGAAATTTTCTAAGTCCAGAAAAAAAAAATTTTTCAACTTTTTTTCAAATGTCCCCCCAAGGGATATATATTTTACCCACACATTTGGATCCCTCCTGGGATGCCCTCTAACATACTATAACCTCATTTAGCGGAGATTTTCACAAAAAGTGAAATTTTCAAAAAGTCAGAAATTTTGCAAAAAACGACTAAGTATGAAGGACTCATCGGGTGAAACGCTCTGGAACTGAAATCGGATGCACTTACAGACATGCTCCCCTCTGGAAGTCTGAGACATGTGTGAAAATTTTCTAAGTCCAGAAAAAAAATTTTTTTCAACTTTTTTTCAAATTTCCCCCCAAGGGATATATATTTTACCCACACATTTGGATCCCTCCTGGGATGCCCTCTAACATACTATAACCTCATTTAGCGGAGATTTTCACAAAAAGTGAAATTTTCAAAAAGTCAGAAATTTTGCAAAAAACGACTAAGTATGAAGGACTCATCGGGTGAAACGCTCTGGAACTGAAATCGGATGCGCTTACAGACATGCTCCCCTCTCTGGAAGTCTGAGACATGTGTGAAAATTTTCTAAGTCCAGAAAAAAAAATTTTTCAACTTTTTTTCAAATTTCCCCCCAAGGGATATATATTTTACCCACACATTTGGAGCCCTCCTGCGATGCCCTCTAACACACTGTAACCTCATTTAGCGGAGATTTTCACAAAAAAGTGAAATTTTCAAAAAGTCAGAAATTTTGCAAAAAACGACTAAGTATGAAGGACTCATCGGGTGAATCTCTTTGGAACTGAAATCGGATGCGCGCACTGACATGCTCCCCTCTCTGGAAGTCTGAGACATGTGTGAAAATTTTCTAAGTCCAGAAAAAAAAATTTTTTCAACTTTTTTTCAAATTCCCCCCCCCAAGGGATATATATTTTACTCACACATTTGGATCCCTCCTGGGATGCCCTCTAACATACTATAACCTCATTTAGCGGAGATTTTCACAAAAAAGTGAAATTTTCAAAAAGTTAGAAATTTTGCAAAAACAACTAAGTATGAAGGACTCATCGGGTGAAACGCTCTGGAACTGAAATCGGATGCGCTTACAGACATGCTCCCCTCTCTGGAAGTCTGAGACATGTGTGAAAATTTTCTAAGTCCAGAAAAAAAAAATTTTTCAACTTTTTTTCAAATGTACCCCCAAGGGATATATATTTTACCCACACATTTGGATCCCTCCTGGGATGCCCTCTAATATACTATAACCTCATTTAGCGGAGATTTTCACAAAAAAGTGAAATTTTCAAAAAGTTTAATTTTTTCCAAAAAACGACTAAGTATGAAGGACTCATCGGGTGAAACGCTCTGGAACTGAAATCGGATGCGCTTACTGACATGCTCCCCTCTCTGGAAGTCTGAAACATGTGTGAAAATTTTCGAAGTCCAGAAAAAAAAAATTTTTCAACTTTTTTTCAAATTTCCCCCCAAGGGATATATATTTTACCCACACATTTGGAGCCCTCCTGGGATGCCCTCTAACATACTATAACCTCATTTAGTGGAGATTTTCACAAAAAAGTGAAATTTTCAAAAAGTCAGAAATTTTGCAAAAAACGACTAAGTATGAAGGACTCATCGGGTGAAACGCTCTGGAACTGAAATCGGATGCGCGCACTGACATGCTCCCCTCTCTGGAAGTCTGAAACATGTGTGAAAATTTTCGAAGTCCAGAAAAAAAAAATTTTTAAACTTTTTTTCAAATGTCCCCCCAAGGGATATATATTTTACCCACACATTTGAAACCCTCCTGGGATGTCCTCTAACATACTATAACCTCATTTAGCGGAGATTTTCACAAAAAGTGAAATTTTCAAAAAGTCAGAAATTTTGCAAAAAACGACTAAGTATGAAGGACTCATCGGGTGAAACGCTCTGGAACTGAAATCGGATGCACTTACAGACATGCTCCCCTCTCTGGAAGTCTGAGACATGTGTGAAAATTTTCTAAGTCCAGAAAAAAAAATTTTTTCAACTTTTTTTCAAATTCCCCCCCCCAAGGGATATATATTTTACTCACACATTTGGATCCCTCCTGGGATGCCCTCTAACATACTATAACCTCATTTAGCGGAGATTTTCACAAAAAAGTGAAATTTTCAAAAAGTTAGAAATTTTGCAAAAACAACTAAGTATGAAGGACTCATCGGGTGAAACGCTCTGGAACTGAAATCGGATGCGCTTACAGACATGCTCCCCTCTCTGGAAGTCTGAGACATGTGTGAAAATTTTCTAAGTCCAGAAAAAAAAAATTTTTCAACTTTTTTTCAAATGTACCCCCAAGGGATATATATTTTACCCACACATTTGGATCCCTCCTGGGATGCCCTCTAATATACTATAACCTCATTTAGCGGAGATTTTCACAAAAAAGTGAAATTTTCAAAAAGTTTAATTTTTTCCAAAAAACGACTAAGTATGAAGGACTCATCGGGTGAAACGCTCTGGAACTGAAATCGGATGCGCTTACTGACATGCTCCCCTCTCTGGAAGTCTGAAACATGTGTGAAAATTTTCGAAGTCCAGAAAAAAAAAATTTTTCAACTTTTTTTCAAATTTCCCCCCAAGGGATATATATTTTACCCACACATTTGGAGCCCTCCTGGGATGCCCTCTAACATACTATAACCTCATTTAGTGGAGATTTTCACAAAAAAGTGAAATTTTCAAAAAGTCAGAAATTTTGCAAAAAACGACTAAGTATGAAGGACTCATCGGGTGAATCACTCTGGAACTGAAATCGGATGCGCGCACTGACATGCTCCACTCTCTGGAAGTCTGAGACATGTGTGAAAATTTTCTAAGTCCAGAAAAAAAATTTTTCAACTTTTTTTCAAATTTCCCCCCAAGGGATACATATTTTACCCACACATTTGGAGACCTCCTGCGATGCCCTCTAACATACTATAACCTCATTTAGCGGAGATTTTCACAAAAAAGTGAAATTTTCAAAAAGTCAGAAATTTTGCAAAAAATGACTAAGTATGAAGGACTCATCGGGTGAATCGCTCTGGAACTGAAATCGGATGCGCGCACTGACATGCTCCCCTCTCTGGAAGTCTGAGACATGTGTGAAAATTTTCTCAGTCCAGAAAAAAAAATTTTTTCAACTTTTTTTCAAATTTCCCCCCAAGGGATATATATTTTACCCCCACATTTGGAGCCCTCCTGGGATGCCCTCTAACATACTATAACCTCATTTGGCGGAGATTTTCACAAAAAAGTGAAATTTTCAAAAAGTTAGAAATTTTGCAAAAAATGACTAAGTATGAAGGACTCACCTTGTGAATCGCTCTGGAACTGAAATCGGATGCGCTTACAGACATGCTCCCCTCTCTGGAAGTCTGAGACATGTGTGAAAATTTTCTAAGTCCAGAAAAAAAAATTTTTTCAACTTTTTTTCAAATTCCCCCCCCCAAGGGATATATATTTTACTCACACATTTGGATCCCTCCTGGGATGCCCTCTAACATACTATAACCTCATTTAGCGGAGATTTTCACAAAAAAGTGAAATTTTCAAAAAGTTAGAAATTTTGCAAAAACGACTAAGTATGAAGGACTCATCGGGTGAAACGCTCTGGAACTGAAATCGGATGCGCTTACTGACATGCTCCCCTCTCTGGAAGTCTGAAACATGTGTGAAAATTTTCGAAGTCCAGAAAAAAAAAATTTTTAAACTTTTTTTCAAATGTCCCCCCAAGGGATATATATTTTACCCACACATTTGAAACCCTCCTGGGATGTCCTCTAACATACTATAACCTCATTTAGCGGAGATTTTCACAAAAAGTGAAATTTTCAAAAAGTCAGAAATTTTGCAAAAAACGACTAAGTATGAAGGACTCATCGGGTGAAACGCTCTGGAACTGAAATCGGATGCACTTACAGACATGCTCCCCTCTCTGGAAGTCTGAGACATGTGTGAAAATTTTCTAAGTCCAGAAAAAAAAAATTTTTCAACTTTTTTTCAAATTTCCCCCCAAGGGATATATATTTTACCCACACATTTGGAGCCCTCCTGGGATGCCCTCTAACATACTATAACCTCATTTAGTGGAGATTTTCACAAAAAAGTGAAATTTTCAAAAAGTCAGAAATTTTGCAAAAAACGACTAAGTATGAAGGACTCATCGGGTGAATCACTCTGGAACTGAAATCGGATGCGCGCACTGACATGCTCCACTCTCTGGAAGTCTGAGACATGTGTGAAAATTTTCTAAGTCCAGAAAAAAAATTTTTCAACTTTTTTTCAAATTTCCCCCCAAGGGATACATATTTTACCCACACATTTGGAGACCTCCTGCAATGCCCTCTAACATACTATAACCTCATTTAGCGGAGATTTTCATAAAAAAGTGAAATTTTCAAAAAGTCAGAAATTTTGCAAAAAATGACTAAGTATGAAGGACTCATCGGGTGAATCGCTCTGGAACTGAAATCGGATGCGCGCACTGACATGCTCCCCTCTCTGGAAGTCTGAGACATGTGTGAAAATTTTCTCAGTCCAGAAAAAAAAATTTTTTCAACTTTTTTTCAAATTTCCCCCCAAGGGATATATATTTTACCCCCACATTTGGAGCCCTCCTGGGATGCCCTCTAACATACTATAACCTCATTTGGCGGAGATTTTCACAAAAAAGTGAAATTTTCAAAAAGTTAGAAATTTTGCAAAAAATGACTAAGTATGAAGGACTCACCTTGTGAATCGCTCTGGAACTGAAATCGGATGCGCTTACAGACATGCTCCCCTCTCTGGAAGTCTGAGACATGTGTGAAAATTTTCTAAGTCCAGAAAAAAAATTTTTTTCAACTTTTTTTCAAATGTCCCCCCAAGGGATATATATTTTACCCCCACATTTGGAGCCCTCCTGGGATGCCCTCTAACATACTATAACCTCATTTAGCGGAGATTTTCACAAAAAAGTGAAATTTTCAAAAAGTTTAATTTTTTCCAAAAAACGACTAAGTATGAAGGACTCATCGGGTGAAACGCTCTGGAACTGAAATCGGATGCGCTTACTGACATGCTCCCCTCTCTGGAAGTCTGAAACATGTGTGAAAATTTTCGAAGTCCAGAAAAAAAAAATTTTTCAACTTTTTTTCAAATTTCCCCCCAAGGGATATATATTTTACCCACACATTTGGAGCCCTCCTGGGATGCCCTCTAACATACTATAACCTCATTTAGTGGAGATTTTCACAAAAAAGTGAAATTTTCAAAAAGTCAGAAATTTTGCAAAAAACGACTAAGTATGAAGGACTCATCGGGTGAATCACTCTGGAACTGAAATCGGATGCGCGCACTGACATGCTCCACTCTCTGGAAGTCTGAGACATGTGTGAAAATTTTCTAAGTCCAGAAAAAAAATTTTTCAACTTTTTTTCAAATTTCCCCCCAAGGGATACATATTTTACCCACACATTTGGAGACCTCCTGCGATGCCCTCTAACATACTATAACCTCATTTAGCGGAGATTTTCACAAAAAAGTGAAATTTTCAAAAAGTCAGAAATTTTGCAAAAAATGACTAAGTATGAAGGACTCATCGGGTGAATCGCTCTGGAACTGAAATCGGATGCGCGCACTGACATGCTCCCCTCTCTGGAAGTCTGAGACATGTGTGAAAATTTTCTCAGTCCAGAAAAAAAAATTTTTTCAACTTTTTTTCAAATTTCCCCCCAAGGGATATATATTTTACCCCCACATTTGGAGCCCTCCTGGGATGCCCTCTAACATACTATAACCTCATTTGGCGGAGATTTTCACAAAAAAGTGAAATTTTCAAAAAGTTAGAAATTTTGCAAAAAATGACTAAGTATGAAGGACTCACCTTGTGAATCGCTCTGGAACTGAAATCGGATGCGCTTACAGACATGCTCCCCTCTCTGGAAGTCTGAGACATGTGTGAAAATTTTCTAAGTCCAGAAAAAAAAATTTTTTCAACTTTTTTTCAAATTCCCCCCCCCAAGGGATATATATTTTACTCACACATTTGGATCCCTCCTGGGATGCCCTCTAACATACTATAACCTCATTTAGCGGAGATTTTCACAAAAAAGTGAAATTTTCAAAAAGTTAGAAATTTTGCAAAAACGACTAAGTATGAAGGACTCATCGGGTGAAACGCTCTGGAACTGAAATCGGATGCGCTTACTGACATGCTCCCCTCTCTGGAAGTCTGAAACATGTGTGAAAATTTTCGAAGTCCAGAAAAAAAAAATTTTTAAACTTTTTTTCAAATGTCCCCCCAAGGGATATATATTTTACCCACACATTTGAAACCCTCCTGGGATGTCCTCTAACATACTATAACCTCATTTAGCGGAGATTTTCACAAAAAGTGAAATTTTCAAAAAGTCAGAAATTTTGCAAAAAACGACTAAGTATGAAGGACTCATCGGGTGAAACGCTCTGGAACTGAAATCGGATGCACTTACAGACATGCTCCCCTCTCTGGAAGTCTGAGACATGTGTGAAAATTTTCTAAGTCCAGAAAAAAAAAATTTTTCAACTTTTTTTCAAATTTCCCCCCAAGGGATATATATTTTACCCACACATTTGGAGCCCTCCTGGGATGCCCTCTAACATACTATAACCTCATTTAGTGGAGATTTTCACAAAAAAGTGAAATTTTCAAAAAGTCAGAAATTTTGCAAAAAACGACTAAGTATGAAGGACTCATCGGGTGAATCACTCTGGAACTGAAATCGGATGCGCGCACTGACATGCTCCACTCTCTGGAAGTCTGAGACATGTGTGAAAATTTTCTAAGTCCAGAAAAAAAATTTTTCAACTTTTTTTCAAATTTCCCCCCAAGGGATACATATTTTACCCACACATTTGGAGACCTCCTGCAATGCCCTCTAACATACTATAACCTCATTTAGCGGAGATTTTCATAAAAAAGTGAAATTTTCAAAAAGTCAGAAATTTTGCAAAAAATGACTAAGTATGAAGGACTCATCGGGTGAATCGCTCTGGAACTGAAATCGGATGCGCGCACTGACATGCTCCCCTCTCTGGAAGTCTGAGACATGTGTGAAAATTTTCTCAGTCCAGAAAAAAAAATTTTTTCAACTTTTTTTCAAATTTCCCCCCAAGGGATATATATTTTACCCCCACATTTGGAGCCCTCCTGGGATGCCCTCTAACATACTATAACCTCATTTGGCGGAGATTTTCACAAAAAAGTGAAATTTTCAAAAAGTTAGAAATTTTGCAAAAAATGACTAAGTATGAAGGACTCACCTTGTGAATCGCTCTGGAACTGAAATCGGATGCGCTTACAGACATGCTCCCCTCTCTGGAAGTCTGAGACATGTGTGAAAATTTTCTAAGTCCAGAAAAAAAATTTTTTTCAACTTTTTTTCAAATGTCCCCCCAAGGGATATATATTTTACCCCCACATTTGGAGCCCTCCTGGGATGCCCTCTAACATACTATAACCTCATTTAGCGGAGATTTTCACAAAAAAGTGAAATTTTCAAAAAGTTTAATTTTTTCCAAAAAACGACTAAGTATGAAGGACTCATCGGGTGAAACGCTCTGGAACTGAAATCGGATGCGCTTACTGACATGCTCCCCTCTCTGGAAGTCTGAAACATGTGTGAAAATTTTCGAAGTCCAGAAAAAAAAAATTTTTCAACTTTTTTTCAAATTTCCCCCCAAGGGATATATATTTTACCCACACATTTGGAGCCCTCCTGGGATGCCCTCTAACATACTATAACCTCATTTAGTGGAGATTTTCACAAAAAAGTGAAATTTTCAAAAAGTCAGAAATTTTGCAAAAAACGACTAAGTATGAAGGACTCATCGGGTGAATCACTCTGGAACTGAAATCGGATGCGCGCACTGACATGCTCCACTCTCTGGAAGTCTGAGACATGTGTGAAAATTTTCTAAGTCCAGAAAAAAAATTTTTCAACTTTTTTTCAAATTTCCCCCCAAGGGATACATATTTTACCCACACATTTGGAGACCTCCTGCGATGCCCTCTAACATACTATAACCTCATTTAGCGGAGATTTTCACAAAAAAGTGAAATTTTCAAAAAGTCAGAAATTTTGCAAAAAATGACTAAGTATGAAGGACTCATCGGGTGAATCGCTCTGGAACTGAAATCGGATGCGCGCACTGACATGCTCCCCTCTCTGGAAGTCTGAGACATGTGTGAAAATTTTCTCAGTCCAGAAAAAAAATTTTTTTCAACTTTTTTTCAAATTTCCCCCCAAGGGATATATATTTTACCCCCACATTTGGAGCCCTCCTGGGATGCCCTCTAACATACTATAACCTCATTTGGCGGAGATTTTCACAAAAAAGTGAAATTTTCAAAAAGTTAGAAATTTTGCAAAAAATGACTAAGTATGAAGGACTCACCTTGTGAATCGCTCTGGAACTGAAATCGGATGCGCTTACAGACATGCTCCCCTCTCTGGAAGTCTGAGACATGTGTGAAAATTTTCTAAGTCCAGAAAAAAAATTTTTTTCAACTTTTTTTCAAATTCCCCCCCCCAAGGGATATATATTTTACTCACACATTTGGATCCCTCCTGGGATGCCCTCTAACATACTATAACCTCATTTAGCGGAGATTTTCACAAAAAAGTGAAATTTTCAAAAAGTTAGAAATTTTGCAAAAACGACTAAGTATGAAGGACTCATCGGGTGAAACGCTCTGGAACTGAAATCGGATGCGCTTACAGACATGCTCCCCTCTCTGGAAGTCTGAGACATGTGTGAAAATTTTCTAAGTCCAGAAAAAAAAAAATTTTCAACTTTTTTTCAAATGTACCCCCAAGGGATATATATTTTACCCACACATTTGGATCCCTCCTGGGATGCCCTCTAACATACTATAACCTCATTTAGCGGAGATTTTCACAAAAAAGTGACATTTTCAAAAAGTTAAATTTTTTCTAAAAAACGACTAAGTATGAAGGACTCATCGGGTGAAACGCTCTGGAGCTGAAATCGGATGCGCTTACTGACATGCTCCCCTCTCTGGAAGTCTGAAACATGTGTGAAAATTTTCGAAGTCCAGAAAAAAAAAATTTTTAAACTTTTTTTCAAATGTCCCCCCAAGGGATATATATTTTACCCACACATTTGAAACCCTCCTGGGATGTCCTCTAACATACTATAACCTCATTTAGCGGAGATTTTCACAAAAAGTGAAATTTTCAAAAAGTCAGAAATTTTGCAAAAAACGACTAAGTATGAAGGACTCATCGGGTGAAACGCTCTGGAACTGAAATCGGATGCACTTACAGACATGCTCCCCTCTCTGGAAGTCTGAGACATGTGTGAAAACTTTCTAAGTCCAGAAAAAAAAATTTTTCAACTTTTTTTCAAATTTCCCCCCAAGGGATATATATTTTACCCACACATTTGGAGCCCTCCTGCGATGCCCTCTAACATACTATAACCTCATTTAGCGGAGATTTTCACAAAAAAGTGAAATTTTCAAAAAGTCAGAAATTTTGCAAAAAACGACTAAGTATGAAGGACTCATCGGGTGAATTGCTCTGGAACTGAAATCGGATGTGCGCACAGACATGCTCCCCTCTCTGGAAGTCTGAGACATGTGTGAAAATTTTCTAAGTCCAGAAAAAAAAAAATTTTCAACTTTTTTTCAAATGTCCCCCCAAGGGATATATATTTTACCCACACATTTGGATCCCTCCTGGGATGCCCTCTAACATACTATAACCTCATTTAGCGGAGATTTTCACAAAAAGTGAAATTTTCAAAAAGTCAGAAATTTTGCAAAAAACGACTAAGTATGAAGGACTCATCGGGTGAAACGCTCTGGAACTGAAATCGGATGCACTTACAGACATGCTCCCCTCTGGAAGTCTGAGACATGTGTGAAAATTTTCTAAGTCCGAAAAAAAAATTTTTTTCAACTTTTTTTCAAATTTCCCCCCAAGGAATATATATTTTACCCACACATTTGGATCCCTCCTGGGATGCCCTCTAACATACTATAACCTCATTTAGCGGAGATTTTCACAAAAAGTGAAATTTTCAAAAAGTCAGAAATTTTGCAAAAAACGACTAAATATGAAGGACTCATCGGGTGAAACGCTCTGGAACTGAAATCGGATGCGCTTACAGACATGCTCCCCTCTCTGGAAGTCTGAGACATGTGTGAAAATTTTCTAAGTCCAGAAAAAAAATTTTTTCAACTTTTTTTCAAATTTCCCCCCAAGGGATATATATTTTACCCACACATTTGGAGCCCTCCTGCGATGCCCTCTAACACACTGTAACCTCATTTAGCGGAGATTTTCACAAAAAAGTGAAATTTTCAAAAAGTCAGAAATTTTGCAAAAAACGACTAAGTATGAAGGACTCATCGGGTGAATCTCTTTGGAACTGAAATCGGATGCGCGCACTGACATGCTCCCCTCTCTGGAAGTCTGAGACATGTGTGAAAATTTTCTAAGTCCAGAAAAAAAATTTTTTTCAACTTTTTTTCAAATTTCCCCCCCCCAAGGGATATATATTTTACCCCCACATTTGGAGCCCTCCTGGGATGCCCTCTAACATACTATAACCTCATTTGGCGGAGATTTTCACAAAAAAGTGAAATTTTCAAAAAGTCAGAAATTTTGCAAAAAACGACTAAGTATGAAGGACTCATCGGGTGAAACGCTCTGGAACTGAAATCGGATGCACTTACAGACATGCTCCCCTCTCTGGAAGTCTGAGACATGTGTGAAAATTTTCTAAGTCCAGAAAAAAAAAATTTTTCAACTTTTTTTCAAATTTCCCCCCAAGGGATATATATTTTACCCACACATTTGGAGCCCTCCTGGGATGCCCTCTAACATACTATAACCTCATTTAGTGGAGATTTTCACAAAAAAGTGAAATTTTCAAAAAGTCAGAAATTTTGCAAAAAACGACTAAGTATGAAGGACTCATCGGGTGAATCACTCTGGAACTGAAATCGGATGCGCGCACTGACATGCTCCCCTCTCTGGAAGTCTGAGACATGTGTGAAAATTTTCTAAGTCCAGAAAAAAAATTTTTTTCAACTTTTTTTCAAATTTCCCCCCAAGGGATATATATTTTACCCACACATTTGGATCCCTCCTGGGATGCCCTCTAACATACTATAACCTCATTTAGCGGAGATTTTCACAAAAAAGTGAAATTTTCAAAAAGTTTAATTTTTTCCAAAAAACGACTAAGTATGAAGGACTCATCGGGTGAAACGCTCTGGAACTGAAATCGGATGCGCTTACTGACATGCTCCCCTCTCTGGAAGTCTGAAACATGTGTGAAAATTTTCGAAGTCCAGAAAAAAAAAATTTTTAAACTTTTTTTCAAATGTCCCCCCAAGGGATATATATTTTACCCACACATTTGAAACCCTCCTGGGACGTCCTCTAACATACTATAACCTCATTTAGCGGAGATTTTCACAAAAAGTGAAATTTTCAAAAAGTCAGAAATTTTGCAAAAAACGACTAAGTATGAAGGACTCATCGGGTGAAACGCTCTGGAACTGAAATCGGATGCACTTACAGACATGCTCCCCTCTCTGGAAGTCTGAGACATGTGTGAAAATTTTCTAAGTCCAGAAAAAAAAATTTTTCAACTTTTTTTCAAATTTCCCCCCAAGGGATATATATTTTACCGACACATTTGGAGCCCTCCTGCGATGCCCTCTAACATACTATAACCTCATTTAGCGGAGATTTTCACAAAAAAGTGAAATTTTCAAAAAGTCAGAAATTTTGCAAAAAACGACTAAGTATGAAGGACTCATCGGGTGAATTGCTCTGGAACTGAAATCGGATGTGCGCACAGACATGCTCCCCTCTCTGGAAGTCTGAGACATGTGTGAAAATTTTCTAAGTCCAGAAAAAAAAAAATTTTCAACTTTTTTTCAAATGTCCCCCCAAGGGATATATATTTTACCCACACATTTGGATCCCTCCTGGGATGCCCTCTAACATACTATAACCTCATTTAGCGGAGATTTTCACAAAAAGTGAAATTTTCAAAAAGTCAGAAATTTTGCAAAAAACGACTAAGTATGAAGGACTCATCGGGTGAAACGCTCTGGAACTGAAATCGGATGCACTTACAGACATGCTCCCCTCTGGAAGTCTGAGACATGTGTGAAAATTTTCTAAGTCCGAAAAAAAAATTTTTTTCAACTTTTTTTCAAATTTCCCCCCAAGGAATATATATTTTACCCACACATTTGGATCCCTCCTGGGATGCCCTCTAACATACTATAACCTCATTTAGCGGAGATTTTCACAAAAAGTGAAATTTTCAAAAAGTCAGAAATTTTGCAAAAAACGACTAAATATGAAGGACTCATCGGGTGAAACGCTCTGGAACTGAAATCGGATGCGCTTACAGACATGCTCCCCTCTCTGGAAGTCTGAGACATGTGTGAAAATTTTCTAAGTCCAGAAAAAAAATTTTTTCAACTTTTTTTCAAATTTCCCCCCAAGGGATATATATTTTACCCACACATTTGGAGCCCTCCTGCGATGCCCTCTAACACACTGTAACCTCATTTAGCGGAGATTTTCACAAAAAAGTGAAATTTTCAAAAAGTCAGAAATTTTGCAAAAAACGACTAAGTATGAAGGACTCATCGGGTGAATCTCTTTGGAACTGAAATCGGATGCGCGCACTGACATGCTCCCCTCTCTGGAAGTCTGAGACATGTGTGAAAATTTTCTAAGTCCAGAAAAAAAATTTTTTTCAACTTTTTTTCAAATTTCCCCCCCCCAAGGGATATATATTTTACCCCCACATTTGGAGCCCTCCTGGGATGCCCTCTAACATACTATAACCTCATTTGGCGGAGATTTTCACAAAAAAGTGAAATTTTCAAAAAGTCAGAAATTTTGCAAAAAACGACTAAGTATGAAGGACTCATCGGGTGAAACGCTCTGGAACTGAAATCGGATGCACTTACAGACATGCTCCCCTCTCTGGAAGTCTGAGACATGTGTGAAAATTTTCTAAGTCCAGAAAAAAAAAATTTTTCAACTTTTTTTCAAATTTCCCCCCAAGGGATATATATTTTACCCACACATTTGGAGCCCTCCTGGGATGCCCTCTAACATACTATAACCTCATTTAGTGGAGATTTTCACAAAAAAGTGAAATTTTCAAAAAGTCTGAAATTTTGCAAAAAACGACTAAGTATGAAGGACTCATCGGGTGAATCACTCTGGAACTGAAATCGGATGCGCGCACTGACATGCTCCCCTCTCTGGAAGTCTGAGACATGTGTGAAAATTTTCTAAGTCCAGAAAAAAAATTTTTTTCAACTTTTTTTCAAATTTCCCCCCAAGGGATATATATTTTACCCACACATTTGGATCCCTCCTGGGATGCCCTCTAACATACTATAACCTCATTTAGCGGAGATTTTCACAAAAAAGTGAAATTTTCAAAAAGTTTAATTTTTTCCAAAAAACGACTAAGTATGAAGGACTCATCGGGTGAAACGCTCTGGAACTGAAATCGGATGCGCTTACTGACATGCTCCCCTCTCTGGAAGTCTGAAACATGTGTGAAAATTTTCGAAGTCCAGAAAAAAAAAATTTTTAAACTTTTTTTCAAATGTCCCCCCAAGGGATATATATTTTACCCACACATTTGAAACCCTCCTGGGATGTCCTCTAACATACTATAACCTCATTTAGCGGAGATTTTCACAAAAAGTGAAATTTTCAAAAAGTCAGAAATTTTGCAAAAAACGACTAAGTATGAAGGACTCATCGGGTGAAACGCTCTGGAACTGAAATCGGATGCACTTACAGACATGCTCCCCTCTCTGGAAGTCTGAGACATGTGTGAAAATTTTCTAAGTCCAGAATAAAAAATTTTTCAACTTTTTTTCAAATTTCCCCCCAAGGGATATATATTTTACCGACACATTTGGAGCCCTCCTGCGATGCCCTCTAACATACTATAACCTCATTTAGCGGAGATTTTCACAAAAAAGTGAAATTTTCAAAAAGTCAGAAATTTTGCAAAAAACGACTAAGTATGAAGGACTCATCGGGTGAATTGCTCTGGAACTGAAATCGGATGTGCGCACAGACATGCTCCCCTCTCTGGAAGTCTGAGACATGTGTGAAAATTTTCTAAGTCCAGAAAAAAAAAATTTTTCAACTTTTTTTCAAATGTCCCCCCAAGGGATATATATTTTACCCACACATTTGGATCCCTCCTGGGATGCCCTCTAACATACTATAACCTCATTTAGCGGAGATTTTCACAAAAAGTGAAATTTTCAAAAAGTCAGAAATTTTGCAAAAAACGACTAAGTATGAAGGACTCATCGGGTGAAACGCTCTGGAACTGAAATCGGATGCACTTACAGACATGCTCCCCTCTGGAAGTCTGAGACATGTGTGAAAATTTTCTAAGTCCGAAAAAAAAATTTTTTTCAACTTTTTTTCAAATTTCCCCCCAAGGAATATATATTTTACCCACACATTTGGATCCCTCCTGGGATGCCCTCTAACATACTATAACCTCATTTAGCGGAGATTTTCACAAAAAGTGAAATTTTCAAAAAGTCAGAAATTTTGCAAAAAACGACTAAATATGAAGGACTCATCGGGTGAAACGCTCTGGAACTGAAATCGGATGCGCTTACAGACATGCTCCCCTCTCTGGAAGTCTGAGACATGTGTGAAAATTTTCTAAGTCCAGAAAAAAAATTTTTTCAACTTTTTTTCAAATTTCCCCCCAAGGGATATATATTTTACCCACACATTTGGAGCCCTCCTGCGATGCCCTCTAACACACTGTAACCTCATTTAGCGGAGATTTTCACAAAAAAGTGAAATTTTCAAAAAGTCAGAAATTTTGCAAAAAACGACTAAGTATGAAGGACTCATCGGGTGAATCTCTTTGGAACTGAAATCGGATGCGCGCACTGACATGCTCCCCTCTCTGGAAGTCTGAGACATGTGTGAAAATTTTCTAAGTCCAGAAAAAAATTTTTTTTCAACTTTTTTTCAAATTTCCCCCCCCCAAGGGATATATATTTTACCCCCACATTTGGAGCCCTCCTGGGATGCCCTCTAACATACTATAACCTCATTTGGCGGAGATTTTCACAAAAAAGTGAAATTTTCAAAAAGTCAGAAATTTTGCAAAAAACGACTAAGTATGAAGGACTCATCGGGTGAAACGCTCTGGAACTGAAATTGGATGCACTTACAGACATGCTCCCCTCTCTGGAAGTCTGAGACATGTGTGAAAATTTTCTAAGTCCAGAAAAAAAAAATTTTTCAACTTTTTTTCAAATTTCCCCCCAAGGGATATATATTTTACCCACACATTTGGAGCCCTCCTGGGATGCCCTCTAACATACTATAACCTCATTTAGTGGAGATTTTCACAAAAAAGTGAAATTTTCAAAAAGTCAGAAATTTTGCAAAAAACGACTAAGTATGAAGGACTCATCGGGTGAATCACTCTGGAACTGAAATCGGATGCGCGCACTGACATGCTCCCCTCTCTGGAAGTCTGAGACATGTGTGAAAATTTTCTAAGTCCAGAAAAAAAATTTTTCAACTTTTTTTCAAATTTCCCCCCAAGGGATACATATTTTACCCACACATTTGGAGACCTCCTGCGATGCCCTCTAACATACTATAACCTCATTTAGCGGAGATTTTCACAAAAAAGTGAAATTTTCAAAAAGTCAGAAATTTTGCAAAAAATGACTAAGTATGAAGGACTCATCGGGTGAATCGCTCTGGAACTGAAATCGGATGCGCGCACTGACATGCTCCCCTCTCTGGAAGTCTGAGACATGTGTGAAAATTTTCTCAGTCCAGAAAAAAAAATTTTTTCAACTTTTTTTCAAATTTCCCCCCAAGGGATATATATTTTACCCCCACATTTGGAGCCCTCCTGGGATGCCCTCTAACATACTATAACCTCATTTGGCGGAGATTTTCACAAAAAAGTGAAATTTTCAAAAAGTTAGAAATTTTGCAAAAAATGACTAAGTATGAAGGACTCACCTTGTGAATCGCTCTGGAACTGAAATCGGATGCACTTACAGACATGCTCCCCTCTCTGGAAGTCTGAGACATGTGTGAAAATTTTCTAAGTCCAGAAAAAAAATTTTTTTCAACTTTTTTTCAAATGTCCCCCCAAGGGATATATATTTTACCCCCACATTTGGAGCCCTCCTGGGATGCCCTCTAACATACTATAACCTCATTTAGCGGAGATTTTCACAAAAAAGTGAAATTTTCAAAAAGTTAAATTTTTTCTAAAAAACGACTAAGTATGAAGGACTCATCGGGTGAAACGCTCTGGAGCTGAAATCGGATGCGCTTACAGACATGCTCCCCTCTCTGGAAGTCTGAGACATGTGTGAAAATTTTCTAAGTCCAGAAAAAAAAATTTTTAAACTTTTTTTCAAATTTCCCCCCAAGGGATATATATTTTACCGACACATTTGGAGCCCTCCTGCGATGCCCTCTAACATACTATAACCTCATTTAGCGGAGATTTTCACAAAAAAGTGAAATTTTCAAAAAGTCAGAAATTTTGCAAAAAACGACTAAGTATGAAGGACTCATCGGGTGAATTGCTCTGGAACTGAAATCGGATGTGCGCACAGACATGCTCCCCTCTGGAAGTCTGAGACATGTGTGAAAATTTTCTAAGTCCAGAAAAAAAATTTTTTTCAACTTTTTTTCAAATTTCCCCCCAAGGGATATATATTTTACCCACACATTTGGATCCCTCCTGGGATGCCCTCTAACATACTATAACCTCATTTAGCGGAGATTTTCACAAAAAAGTGAAATTTTCAAAAAGTTTAATTTTTTCCATAAAACGACTAAGTATGAAGGACTCATCGGGTGAAACGCTCTGGAACTGAAATCGGATGCGCTTACTGACATGCTCCCCTCTCTGGAAGTCTGAAACATGTGTGAAAATTTTCGAAGTCCAGAAAAAAAAAATTTTTAAACTTTTTTTCAAATGTCCCCCCAAGGGATATATATTTTACCCACACATTTGAAACCCTCCTGGGATGTCCTCTAACATACTATAACCTCATTTAGCGGAGATTTTCACAAAAAGTGAAATTTTCAAAAAGTCAGAAATTTTGCAAAAAACGACTAAGTATGAAGGACTCATCGGGTGAATTGCTCTGGAACTGAAATCGGATGCACTTACAGACATGCTCCCCTCTCTGGAAGTCTGAGACATGTGTGAAAATTTTCTAAGTCCAGAAAAAAAAAAATTTTCAACTTTTTTTCAAATGTCCCCCCAAGGGATATATATTTTACCCACACATTTGGATCCCTCCTGGGATGCCCTCTAACATACTATAACCTCATTTAGCGGAGATTTTCACAAAAAGTGAAATTTTCAAAAAGTCAGAAATTTTGCAAAAAACGACTAAGTATGAAGGACTCATCGGGTGAAACGCTCTGGAACTGAAATCGGATGCACTTACAGACATGCTCCCCTCTGGAAGTCTGAGACATGTGTGAAAATTTTCTAAGTCCGAAAAAAAAAATTTTTTCAACTTTTTTTCAAATTTCCCCCCAAGGAATATATATTTTACCCACACATTTGGATCCCTCCTGGGATGCCCTCTAACATACTATAGCCTCATTTAGCGGAGATTTTCACAAAAAGTGAAATTTTCAAAAAGTCAGAAATTTTGCAAAAAACCACTAAGTATGAAGGACTCATCGGGTGAAACGCTCTGGAACTGAAATCGGATGCGCTTACAGACATGCTCCCCTCTCTGGAAGTCTGAGACATGTGTGAAAATTTTCTAAGTCCAGAAAAAAAATTTTTTCAACTTTTTTTCAAATTTCCCCCCAAGGGATATATATTTTACCCACACATTTGGAGCCCTCCTGCGATGCCCTCTAACACACTGTAACCTCATTTAGCGGAGATTTTCACAAAAAAGTGAAATTTTCAAAAAGTCAGAAATTTTGCAAAAAACGACTAAGTATGAAGGACTCATCGGGTGAATCTCTTTGGAACTGAAATCGGATGCGCGCACTGACATGCTCCCCTCTCTGGAAGTCTGAGACATGTGTGAAAATTTTCTAAGTCCAGAAAAAAAATTTTTTTCAACTTTTTTTCAAATTTCCCCCCCCCAAGGGATATATATTTTACCCCCACATTTGGAGCCCTCCTGGGATGCCCTCTAACATACTATAACCTCATTTGGCGGAGATTTTCACAAAAAAGTGAAATTTTCAAAAAGTTAGAAATTTTGCAAAAAATGACTAAGTATGATGGACTCACCTTGTGAATCGCTCTGGGACTGAAATCGGATGCGCTTACAGACATGCTCCCCTCTCTGGAAGTCTGAGACATGTGTGAAAATTTTCTAAGTCCAGAAAAAAATTTTTTTTCAACTTTTTTTCAAATTTCCCCCCAAGGGATATATATTTTACCCACACATTTGGATCCCTCCTGGGATGCCCTCTAACATACTATAACCTCATTTAGCGGAGATTTTCACAAAAAGTGAAATTTTCAAAAAGTCAGAAATTTTGCAAAAAACGACTAAGTATGAAGGACTCATCGGGTGAAACGCTCTGGAACTGAAATCGGATGCACTTACAGACATGCTCCCCTCTGGAAGTCTGAGACATGTGTGAAAATTTTCTAAGTCCGAAAAAAAAAATTTTTTCAACTTTTTTTCAAATTTCCCCCCAAGGGATATATATTTTACCCACACATTTGGATCCCTCCTGGGATGCCCTCTAACATACTATAACCTCATTTAGCGGAGATTTTCACAAAAAGTGAAATTTTCAAAAAGTCAGAAATTTTGCAAAAAACGACTAAGTATGAAGGACTCATCGGGTGAAACGCTCTGGAACTGAAATCGGATGCACTTACAGACATGCTCCCCTCTGGAAGTCTGAGACATGTGTGAAAATTTTCTAAGTCCGAAAAAAAAATTTTTTTCAACTTTTTTTCAAATTTCCCCCCAAGGAATATATATTTTACCCACACATTTGGATCCCTCCTGGGATGCCCTCTAACATACTATAACCTCATTTAGCGGAGATTTTCACAAAAAGTGAAATTTTCAAAAAGTCAGAAATTTTGCAAAAAACCACTAAGTATGAAGGACTCACCTTGTGAATCGCTCTGGAACTGAAATCGGATGCGCTTACAGACATGCTCCCCTCTCTGGAAGTCTGAGACATGTGTGAAAATTTTCTAAGTCCAGAAAAAAAAATTTTTTCAACTTTTTTTCAAATGTCCCCCCAAGGGATATATATTTTACCCACACATTTGGAGCCCTCCTGGGATGCCCTCTAACATACTATAACCTCATTTAGCGGAGATTTTCACAAAAAAGTGAAATTTTCAAAAAGTCAGAAATTTTGCAAAAAACGACTAAGTATGAAGGACTCATCGGGTGAAACGCTCTGGAACTGAAATCGGATGAGCTTACAGACATGCTCCCCTCTCTGGAAGTCTGAGACATGTGTGAAAATTTTCTAAGTCCAGAAAAAAAAATTTTTCAACTTTTTTTCAAATTTCCCCCCAAGGGATATATATTTTACCCACACATTTGGAGCCCTCCTGCGATGCCCTCTAACACACTGTAACCTCATTTAGCGGAGATTTTCACAAAAAAGTGAAATTTTCAAAAAGTCAGAAATTTTGCAAAAAACGACTAAGTATGAAGGACTCATCGGGTGAATTGCTCTGGAACTGAAATCGGATGCGCGCACTGACATGCTCCCCTCTCTGGAAGTCTGAGACATGTGTGAAAATTTTCTAAGTCCAGAAAAAAAAAATTTTCAACTTTTTTTCAAATTTCCCCCCAAGGGATATATATTTTACCCACACATTTGGAGCCCTCCTGGGATGCCCTCTAACATACTATAACCTCATTTAGCGGAGATTTTCACAAAAAAGTGAAATTTTCAAAAATTCAGAAATTTTGCAAAAAATGACTAAGTATGAAGGACTCATCGGGTGAAACGCTCTGGAACTGAAATCGGATGCACTTACAGACATGCTCCCCTCTGGAAGTCTGAGACATGTGTGAAAATTTTCTAAGTCCGAAAAAAAAAATTTTTTCAACTTTTTTTCAAATTTCCCCCCAAGGGATATATATTTTACCCACACATTTGGAGCCCTCCTGGGATGCCCTCTAACATACTATAACCTCATTTAGTGGAGATTTTCACAAAAAAGTGAAATTTTCAAAAAGTCAGAAATTTTGCAAAAAACGACTAAGTATGAAGGACTCACCTTGTGAATCGCTCTGGAACTGAAATCGGATGCGCTTACAGACATGCTCCCCTCTCTGGAAGTCTGAGACATGTGTGAAAATTTTCTAAGTCCAGAAAAAAAAATTTTTTCAACTTTTTTTCAAATGTCCCCCCAAGGGATATATATTTTACCCACACATTTGGAGCCCTCCTGGGATGCCCTCTAACATACTATAACCTCATTTAGCGGAGATTTTCACAAAAAAGTGAAATTTTCAAAAAGTCAGAAATTTTGCAAAAAACGACTAAGTATGAAGGACTCATCGGGTGAAACGCTCTGGAACTGAAATCGGATGAGCTTACAGACATGCTCCCCTCTCTGGAAGTCTGAGACATGTGTGAAAATTTTCTAAGTCCAGAAAAAAAAATTTTTCAACTTTTTTTCAAATTTCCCCCCAAGGGATATATATTTTACCCACACATTTGGAGCCCTCCTGCGATGCCCTCTAACACACTGTAACCTCATTTAGCGGAGATTTTCACAAAAAAGTGAAATTTTCAAAAAGTCAGAAATTTTGCAAAAAACGACTAAGTATGAAGGACTCATCGGGTGAATTGCTCTGGAACTGAAATCGGATGCGCGCACTGACATGCTCCCCTCTCTGGAAGTCTGAGACATGTGTGAAAATTTTCTAAGTCCAGAAAAAAAAAATTTTCAACTTTTTTTCAAATTTCCCCCCAAGGGATATATATTTTACCCACACATTTGGAGCCCTCCTGGGATGCCCTCTAACATACTATAACCTCATTTAGCGGAGATTTTCACAAAAAAGTGAAATTTTCAAAAATTCAGAAATTTTGCAAAAAATGACTAAGTATGAAGGACTCATCGGGTGAAACGCTCTGGAACTGAAATCGGATGCACTTACAGACATGCTCCCCTCTGGAAGTCTGAGACATGTGTGAAAATTTTCTAAGTCCGAAAAAAAAAATTTTTTCAACTTTTTTTCAAATTTCCCCCCAAGGGATATATATTTTACCCACACATTTGGAGCCCTCCTGGGATGCCCTCTAACATACTATAACCTCATTTAGTGGAGATTTTCACAAAAAAGTGAAATTTTCAAAAAGTCAGAAATTTTGCAAAAAACGACTAAGTATGAAGGACTCATCGGGTGAATCTCTTTGGAACTGAAATCGGATGCGCGCACTGACATGCTCCCCTCTCTGGAAGTCTGAGACATGTGTGAAAATTTTCTAAGTCCAGAAAAAAAATTTTTTTCAACTTTTTTTCAAATTTCCCCCCAAGGGATATATATTTTACCCACACATTTGGATCCCTCCTGGGATGCCCTCTAACATACTATAACCTCATTTAGCGGAGATTTTCACAAAAAGTGAAATTTTCAAAAAGTCAGAAATGTTGCAAAAAACGACTAAGTATGAAGGACTCATCGGGTGAAACGCTCTGGAACTGAAATCGGATGCACTTACAGACATGCTACCCTCTGGAAGTCTGAGACATGTGTGAAAATTTTCTAAGTCCGAAAAAAAAAATTTTTTCAACTTTTTTTCAAATTTCCCCCCAAGGAATATATATTTTACCCACACATTTGGATCCCTCCTGGGATGCCCTCTAACATACTATAACCTCATTTAGCGGAGATTTTCACAAAAAGTGAAATTTTCAAAAAGTCAGAAATTTTGCAAAAAACGACTAAGTATGAAGGACTCACCTTGTGAATCGCTCTGGAACTGAAATCGGATGCGCTTACAGACATGCTCCCCTCTCTGGAAGTCTGAGACATGTGTGAAAATTTTCTAAGTCCAGAAAAAAAAATTTTTTCAACTTTTTTTCAAATGTCCCCCCAAGGGATATATATTTTACCCACACATTTGGAGCCCTCCTGCGATGCCCTCTAACACACTGTAACCTCATTTAGCGGAGATTTTCACAAAAAAGTGAAATTTTCAAAAAGTCAGAAATTTTGCAAAAAACGACTAAGTATGAAGGACTCATCGGGTGAATTGCTCTGGAACTGAAATCGGATGCGCGCACTGACATGCTCCCCTCTCTGGAAGTCTGAGACATGTGTGAAAATTTTCTAAGTCCAGAAAAAAAAAATTTTCAACTTTTTTTCAAATTTCCCCCCAAGGGATATATATTTTACCCACACATTTGGAGCCCTCCTGGGATGCCCTCTAACATACTATAACCTCATTTAGCGGAGATTTTCACAAAAAAGTGAAATTTTCAAAAATTCAGAAATTTTGCAAAAAATGACTAAGTATGAAGGACTCATCGGGTGAAACGCTCTGGAACTGAAATCGGATGCACTTACAGACATGCTCCCCTCTGGAAGTCTGAGACATGTGTGAAAATTTTCTAAGTCCGAAAAAAAAAATTTTTTCAACTTTTTTTCAAATTTCCCCCCAAGGGATATATATTTTACCCACACATTTGGAGCCCTCCTGGGATGCCCTCTAACATACTATAACCTCATTTAGTGGAGATTTTCACAAAAAAGTGAAATTTTCAAAAAGTCAGAAATTTTGCAAAAAACGACTAAGTATGAAGGACTCACCTTGTGAATCGCTCTGGAACTGAAATCGGATGCGCTTACAGACATGCTCCCCTCTCTGGAAGTCTGAGACATGTGTGAAAATTTTCTAAGTCCAGAAAAAAAAATTTTTTCAACTTTTTTTCAAATGTCCCCCCAAGGGATATATATTTTACCCACACATTTGGAGCCCTCCTGGGATGCCCTCTAACATACTATAACCTCATTTAGCGGAGATTTTCACAAAAAAGTGAAATTTTCAAAAAGTCAGAAATTTTGCAAAAAACGACTAAGTATGAAGGACTCATCGGGTGAAACGCTCTGGAACTGAAATCGGATGAGCTTACAGACATGCTCCCCTCTCTGGAAGTCTGAGACATGTGTGAAAATTTTCTAAGTCCAGAAAAAAAAATTTTTCAACTTTTTTTCAAATTTCCCCCCAAGGGATATATATTTTACCCACACATTTGGAGCCCTCCTGCGATGCCCTCTAACACACTGTAACCTCATTTAGCGGAGATTTTCACAAAAAAGTGAAATTTTCAAAAAGTCAGAAATTTTGCAAAAAACGACTAAGTATGAAGGACTCATCGGGTGAATTGCTCTGGAACTGAAATCGGATGCGCGCACTGACATGCTCCCCTCTCTGGAAGTCTGAGACATGTGTAAAAATTTTCTAAGTCCAGAAAAAAAAAATTTTCAACTTTTTTTCAAATTTCCCCCCAAGGGATATATATTTTACCCACACATTTGGAGCCCTCCTGGGATGCCCTCTAACATACTATAACCTCATTTAGCGGAGATTTTCACAAAAAAGTGAAATTTTCAAAAATTCAGAAATTTTGCAAAAAATGACTAAGTATGAAGGACTCATCGGGTGAAACGCTCTGGAACTGAAATCGGATGCACTTACAGACATGCTCCCCTCTGGAAGTCTGAGACATGTGTGAAAATTTTCTAAGTCCGAAAAAAAAAATTTTTTCAACTTTTTTTCAAATTTCCCCCCAAGGGATATATATTTTACCCACACATTTGGAGCCCTCCTGGGATGCCCTCTAACATACTATAACCTCATTTAGTGGAGATTTTCACAAAAAAGTGAAATTTTCAAAAAGTCAGAAATTTTGCAAAAAACGACTAAGTATGAAGGACTCATCGGGTGAATCTCTTTGGAACTGAAATCGGATGCGCGCACTGACATGCTCCCCTCTCTGGAAGTCTGAGACATGTGTGAAAATTTTCTAAGTCCAGAAAAAAAATTTTTTTCAACTTTTTTTCAAATTTCCCCCCAAGGGATATATATTTTACCCACACATTTGGATCCCTCCTGGGATGCCCTCTAACATACTATAACCTCATTTAGCGGAGATTTTCACAAAAAGTGAAATTTTCAAAAAGTCAGAAATGTTGCAAAAAACGACTAAGTATGAAGGACTCATCGGGTGAAACGCTCTGGAACTGAAATCGGATGCACTTACAGACATGCTCCCCTCTGGAAGTCTGAGACATGTGTGAAAATTTTCTAAGTCCGAAAAAAAAAATTTTTTCAACTTTTTTTCAAATTTCCCCCCAAGGAATATATATTTTACCCACACATTTGGATCCCTCCTGGGATGCCCTCTAACATACTATAACCTCATTTAGCGGAGATTTTCACAAAAAGTGAAATTTTCAAAAAGTCAGAAATTTTGCAAAAAACGACTAAGTATGAAGGACTCACCTTGTGAATCGCTCTGGAACTGAAATCGGATGCGCTTACAGACATGCTCCCCTCTCTGGAAGTCTGAGACATGTGTGAAAATTTTCTAAGTCCAGAAAAAAAAATTTTTTCAACTTTTTTTCAAATGTCCCCCCAAGGGATATATATTTTACCCACACATTTGGAGCCCTCCTGGGATGCCCTCTAACATACTATAACCTCATTTAGCGGAGATTTTCACAAAAAAGTGAAATTTTCAAAAAGTCAGAAATTTTGCAAAAAACGACTAAGTATGAAGGACTCATCGGGTGAAACGCTCTGGAACTGAAATCGGATGAGCTTACAGACATGCTCCCCTCTCTGGAAGTCTGAGACATGTGTGAAAATTTTCTAAGTCCAGAAAAAAAAATTTTTCAACTTTTTTTCAAATTTCCCCCCAAGGGATATATATTTTACCCACACATTTGGAGCCCTCCTGCGATGCCCTCTAACACACTGTAACCTCATTTAGCGGAGATTTTCACAAAAAAAGTGAAATTTTCAAAAAGTCAGAAATTTTGCAAAAAACGACTAAGTATGAAGGACTCATCGGGTGAATTGCTCTGGAACTGAAATCGGATGCGCGCACTGACATGCTCCCCTCTCTGGAAGTCTGAGACATGTGTGAAAATTTTCTAAGTCCAGAAAAAAAAAATTTTCAACTTTTTTTCAAATTTCCCCCCCAAGGGATATATATTTTACCCACACATTTGGAGCCCTCCTGGGATGCCCTCTAACATACTATAACCTCATTTAGCGGAGATTTTCACAAAAAAGTGAAATTTTCAAAAATTCAGAAATTTTGCAAAAAATGACTAAGTATGAAGGACTCATCGGGTGAAACGCTCTGGAACTGAAATCGGATGCGCTTACAGACATGCTCCCCTCTCTGGAAGTCTGAGACATGTGTGAAAATTTTCTAAGTCCAGAAAAAAAAAATTTTCAACTTTTTTTCAAATTTCCCCCCGAGGGATACATATTTTACCCACACATTTGGAGACCTCCTGTGATGCCCTCTAACATACTATAACCTCATTTAGCGGAGATTTTCACAAAAAAGTGAAATTTTCAAAAAGTCAGAAATTTTGCAAAAAACGACTAAGTATGAAGGACTCATCGGGTGAATCTCTTTGGAACTGAAATCGGATGCGCGCACTGACATTCTCCCCTCTCTGGAAGTCTGAGACATGTGTGAAAATTTTCTAAGTCCAGAAAAAAAATTTTTTTCAACTTTTTTTCAAATTTCCCCCCAAGGGATATATATTTTACCGACACATTTGGATCCCTCCTGGGATGCCCTCTAACATACTATAACCTCATTTAGCGGAGATTTTCACAAAAAAGTGAAATTTTCAAAAAGTTTAATTTTTTCCAAAAAACGACTAAGTATGAAGGACTCATCGGGTGAAACGCTCTGGAACTGAAATCGGATGCGCTTACTGACATGCTCCCCTCTCTGGAAGTCTGAAGCATGTGTGAAAATTTTCGAAGTCCAGAAAAAAAAAATTTTTAAACTTTTTTTCAAATGTCCCCCCAAGGGATATATATTTTACCCACACATTTGAAACCCTCCTGGGATGTCCTCTAACATACTATAACCTCATTTAGCGGAGATTTTCACAAAAAGTGAAATTTTCAAAAAGTCAGAAATTTTGCAAAAAATGACTAAGTATGAAGGACTCATCGGGTGAATCACTCTGGAACTGAAATCGGATGCGCGCACTGACATGCTCCCCTCTCTGGAAGTCTGAGACATGTGTGAAAATTTTCTAAGTCCAGAAAAAAAAAATTTTTAAACTTTTTTTCAAATGTCCCCCAAGGGATATATATTTTAGCCACACATTTGGAGCCCTCCTGGGATGCCCTCTAACATACTATAACCTCATTTAGCGGAGATTTTCACAAAAAAGTGAAATTTTCAAAAAGTCAGAAATTTTGCAAAAAATGACTAAGTATGAAGGGCTCACCTTGTGAATCGCTCTGGAACTGAAATCGGATGCGCGCACTGACATGCTCCCCTCTCTGGAAGTCTGAGACATGAGTGAAAATTTTCTAAGTCCAGAAAAAAAAATTTTTTAAACTTTTTTTCAAATTTCCCCCCAAGGGATATATATTTTACCCACACATTTGGATCCCTCCTGGGATGCCCTCTAACATACTATAACCTCATTTAGCGGAGATTTTCACAAAAAAGTGAAATTTTCAAAAAGTTAAATTTTTTCCAAAAAACGACTAAGTATGAAGGACTCATCGGGTGAAACGCTCTGGAACTGAAATCGGATGCGCTTACAGACATGCTCCCCTCTCTGGAAGTCTGAGACATGTGTGAAAATTTTCTAAGTCCAGAAAAAAAAAAATTTTAAACTTTTTTTCAAATGTCCCCCAAGGGATATATATTTTACCCACACATTTGGAGCCCTCCTGGGATGCCCTCTTACATACTATAACCTCATTTAGCGGAGATTTTCACAAAAAAGTAAAATTTCAAAAAGTCAGAAATTTTGCAAAAAATGACTAAGTATGAAGGACTCATCGGGTGAATTGCTCTGGAACTGAAATCGGATGCGCGCACTGACATGCTCCCCTCTCTGGAAGTCTGAGACATGTGTGAAAATTTTCTAAGTCCAGAAAAAAAATTTTTTTCAACTTTTTTTCAAATGTCCCCCAAGGGATATATATTTTACCCACACATTTGGATCCCTCCTGGGATGCCCTCTAACATACTATAACCTCATTTAGCGGAGATTTTCACAAAAAAGTGAAATTTTCAAAAAGTCAGAAATTTTGCAAAAAATGACTAAGTATGAAGGGCTCACCTTGTGAATCGCTCTGGAACTGAAATCGGATGCGCTTACAGACATGCTCCCCTCTCTGGAAGTCTGAGACATGTGTGAAAATTTTCTAAGTCCAGAAAAAAAAAATTTTTAAACTTTTTTTCAAATTTCCCCCCAAGGGATATATATTTTACCCACACATTTGGATCCCTCCTGGGATGCCCTCTAACATACTATAACCTCACTTAGCGGAGATTTTCACAAAAAAGTGAAATTTTCAAAAAGTTTAATTTTTTCCAAAAAACGACTAAGTATGAAGGACTCATCGGGTGAAACGCTCTGGAACTGAAATCGGATGCGCTTACAGACATGCTCCCCTCTCTGGAAGTCTGAGACATGTGTGAAAATTTTCTAAGTAAAGAAAAAAAAATTTTTTCAACTTTTTTTCAAATGTCCCCCAAGGGATATATATTTTACCCACACATTTGGAGCCCTCCTGGGATGCCCTCTTACATACTATAACCTCATTTAGCGGAGATTTTCACAAAAAAGTAAAATTTCAAAAAGTCAGAAATTTTGCAAAAAATGACTAAGTATGAAGGACTCATCGGGTGAATTGCTCTGGAACTGAAATCGGATGCGCGCACTGACATGCTCCCCTCTCTGGAAGTCTGAGACATGTGTGAAAATTTTCTAAGTCCAGAAAAAAAAATTTTTTAAACTTTTTTTCAAATGTCCCCCAAGGGATATATATTTTACCCACACATTTGGAGCCCTCCTGGGATGCCCTCTAACATACTATAACCTCATTTAGCGGAGATTTTCACAAAAAAGTGAAATTTTCAAAAAGTCAGAAATTTTGCAAAAAATGACTAAGTATGAAGGGCTCACCTTGTGAATCGCTCTGGAACTGAAATCGGATGCGCTTACAGACATGCTCCCCTCTCTGGAAGTCTGAGACATGTGTGAAAATTTTCTAAGTCCAGAAAAAAAAAATTTTTAAACTTTTTTTCAAATGTCCCCCAAGGGATATATATTTTACCCACACATTTGGAGCCCTCCTGGGATGCCCTCTTACATACTATAACCTCATTTAGCGGAGATTTTCACAAAAAAGTAAAATTTCAAAAAGTCAGAAATTTTGCAAAAAATGACTAAGTATGAAGGACTCATCGGGTGAATTGCTCTGGAACTGAAATCGGATGCGCGCACTGACATGCTCCCCTCTCTGGAAGTCTGAGACATGTGTGAAAATTTTCTAAGTCCAGAAAAAAAAATTTTTTCAACTTTTTTTCAAATTTCCCCCCAAGGGATATATATTTTACCCACACATTTGGATCCCTCCTGGGATGCCCTCTAACATACTATAACCTCATTTAGCAGAGATTTTCACAAAAAGTGAAATTTTCAAAAAGTCAGAAATTTTGCAAAAAACGACTAAGTATGAAGGACTCATCGGGTGAAACGCTCTGGAACTGAAATCGGATGCACTTACAGACATGCTCCCCTCTCTGGAAGTCTGAGACATGTGTGAAAATTTTCTAAGTCCAGAAAAAAAAAATTTTTCAACTTTTTTTCAAATTTCCCCCCAAGGGATATATATTTTACCCACACATTTGGAGCCCTCCTGGGATGCCCTCTAACATACTATAACCTCATTTAGCGGAGATTTTCACAAAAAAGTGAAATTTTCAAAAAGTCAGAAATTTTGCAAAAAATGACTAAGTATGAAGGACTCATCGGGTGAATCGCTCTGGAACTGAAATTGGATGCGCGCACTGACATGCTCCCCTCTCTGGAAGTCTGAGACATGTGTGAAAATTTTCTAAGTCCGGAAAAAAAAAATTTTTAAACTTTTTTTCAAATTTCCCCCCAAGGGATATATATTTTACCCACACATTTGGATCCCTCCTGGGATGCCCTCTAACATACTATAACCTCATTTAGCGGAGATTTTCACAAAAAAGTGAAATTTTCAAAAAGTTTAATTTTTTCCAAAAAACGACTAAGTATGAAGGACTCATCGGGTGAAACGCTCTGGAACTGAAATCGGATGCGCTTACAGACATGCTCCCCTCTCTGGAAGTCTGAGACATGTGTGAAAATTTTCTAAGTCCAGAAAAAAAAATTTTTTCAACTTTTTTTCAAATGTCCCCCAAGGGATATATATTTTACCCACACATTTGGATCCCTCCTGGGATGCCCTCTAACATACTATAACCTCATTTAGCGGAGATTTTCACAAAAAAGTGAAATTTTCAAAAAGTCAGAAATTTTGCAAAAAACGACTAAGTATGAAGGACTCATCGGGTGAATTGCTCTGGAACTGAAATCGGATGTGCGCACAGACATGCTCCCCTCTCTGAAAGTCTGAGACATGTGTGAAAATTTTCTAAGTCCAGAAAAAAAAAATTTTTAAACTTTTTTTCAAATGTCCCCCAAGGGATATATATTTTACCCACACATTTGGAGCCCTCCTGGGATGCCCTCTAACATACTATAACCTCATTTAGCGGAGATTTTCACAAAAAAGTGAAATTTTCAAAAAGTTTAATTTTTTCCAAAAAACGACTAAGTATGAAGGACTCATCGGGTGAAACGCTCTGGAACTGAAATCGGATGTGCTTACTGACATGCTCCCCTCTCTGGAAGTCTGAAACATGTGTGAAAATTTTCTAAGTCCAGAAAAAAAAATTTTTTCAACTTTTTTTCAAATTTCCCCCCAAGGGATATATATTTTACCCACACATTTGGATCCCTCCTGGGATGCCCTCTAACATACTATAACCTCATTTAGAAGATTTTCACAAAAAAGTGAAATTTTCAAAAAGTTAGAAATTTTGCAAAAAATGACTAAGTATGAAGGACTCACCTTGTGAATCGCTCTGGAACTGAAATCGGATGCGCTTACAGACATGCTCCCCTCTCTGGAAGTCTGAGACATGTGTGAAAATTTTCTAAGTCCAGAAAAAAAAATTTTTCAACTTTTTTTCAAATGTCCCCCCAAGGGATATATATTTTACCCCCACATTTGGAGCCCTCCTGGGATGCCCTCTAACATACTATAACCTCATTTAGCGGAGATTTTCACAAAAAAGTGAAATTTTCAAAAAGTTAGAAATTTTGCAAAAAATGACTAAGTATGAAGGACTCACCTTGTGAATCGCTCTGGAACTGAAATCGGATGCGCTTACAGACATGCTCCCCTCTCTGGAAGTCTGAGACATGTGTGAAAATTTTCTAAGTCCAGAAAAAAAAATTTTTTAAACTTTTTTTCAAATTTCCCCCCAAGGGATATATATTTTACCCACACATTTGGATCCCTCCTGGGATGCCCTCTAACATACTATAACCTCATTTAGCGGAGATTTTCACAAAAAAGTGAAATTTTCAAAAAGTTTAATTTTTTCCAAAAAACGACTAAGTATGAAGGACTCATCGGGTGAAACGCTCTGGAACTGAAATCGGATGCGCTTACTGACATGCTCCCCTCTCTGGAAGTCTGAAACATGTGTGAAAATTTTCGAAGTCCAGAAAAAAAAAATTTTTAAACTTTTTTTCAAATGTCCCCCCAAGGGATATATATTTTACCCACACATTTGAAACCCTCCTGGGATGTCCTCTAACATACTATAACCTCATTTAGCGGAGATTTTCACAAAAAGTGAAATTTTCAAAAAGTCAGAAATTTTGCAAAAAACGACTAAGTATGAAGGACTCATCGGGTGAAACGCTCTGGAACTGAAATCGGATGCACTTACAGACATGCTCCCCTCTCTGGAAGTCTGAGACATGTGTGAAAATTTTCTAAGTCCAGAAAAAAAAAAATTTTCAACTTTTTTTCAAATTTCCCCCCAAGGGATATATATTTTACCCACACATTTGGAGCCCTCCTGGGATGCCCTCTAACATACTATAACCTCATTTAGCGGAGATTTTCACAAAAAAGTGAAATTTTCAAAAAGTCAGAAATTTTGCAAAAAATGACTAAGTATGAAGGACTCATCGGGTGAATCACTCTGGAACTGAAATCGGATGCGCGCACTGACATGCTCCCCTCTCTGGAAGTCTGAGACATGTGTGAAGATTTTCTAAGTCCGGAAAAAAAAATTTTTTAAACTTTTTTTCAAATTTCCCCCCAAGGGATATATATTTTACCCACACATTTGGATCCCTCCTGGGATGCCCTCTAACATACTATAACCTCATTTAGCGGAGATTTTCACAAAAAAGTGAAATTTTCAAAAAGTCTGAAATTTTGCAAAAAACGACTAAGTATGAAGGACTCATCGGGTGAATTGCTCTGGAACTGAAATCGGATGTGCGCACAGACATGCTCCCCTCTCTGGAAGTCTGAGACATGTGTGAAAATTTTCTAAGTCCAGAAAAAAAATATTTTTAAACTTTTTTTCAAATGTCCCCCAAGGGATATATATTTTACCCACACATTTGGAGCCCTCCTGGGATGCCCTCTAACATACTATAACCTCATTTAGCGGAGATTTTCACAAAAAAGTGAAATTTTCAAAAAGTCAGAAATTTTGCAAAAAATGACTAAGTATGAAGGGCTCACCTTGTGAATCGCTCTGGAACTGAAATCGGATGCGCTTACAGACATGCTCCCCTCTCTGGAAGTCTGAGACATGTGTGAAAATTTTCTAAGTCCAGAAAAAAAAATTTTTTAAACTTTTTTTCAAATGTCCCCCAAGGGATATATATTTTACCCACACATTTGGAGCCCTCCTGGGATGCCCTCTTACATACTATAACCTCATTTAGCGGAGATTTTCACAAAAAAGTAAAATTTCAAAAAGTCAGAAATTTTGCAAAAAATGACTAAGTATGAAGGACTCATCGGGTGAATTGCTCTGGAACTGAAATCGGATGCGCGCACTGACATGCTCCCCTCTCTGGAAGTCTGAGACATGTGTGAAAATTTTCTAAGTCCAGAAAAAAAATTTTTTTCAACTTTTTTTCAAATTTCCCCCCAAGGGATATATATTTTACCCACACATTTGGATCCCTCCTGGGATGCCCTCTAACATACTATAACCTCATTTAGAAGATTTTCACAAAAAAGTGAAATTTTCAAAAAGTTAGAAATTTTGCAAAAAATGACTAAGTATGAAGGACTCACCTTGTGAATCGCTCTGGAACTGAAATCGGATGCGCTTACAGACATGCTCCCCTCTCTGGAAGTCTGAGACATGTGTGAAAATTTTCTAAGTCCAGAAAAAAAAATGTTTCAACTTTTTTTCAAATGTCCCCCCAAGGGATATATATTTTACCCCCACATTTGGAGCCCTCCTGGGATGCCCTCTAACATACTATAACCTCATTTAGCGGAGATTTTCACAAAAAAGTGAAATTTTCAAAAAGTTAGAAATTTTGCAAAAAATGACTAAGTATGAAGGACTCACCTTGTGAATCGCTCTGGAACTGAAATCGGATGCGCTTACAGACATGCTCCCCTCTCTGGAAGTCTGAGACATGTGTGAAAATTTTCTAAGTCCAGAAAAAAAAAATTTTTCAACTTTTTTTCAAATGTACCCCCAAGGGATATATATTTTACCCACACATTTGGAGCCCTCCTGGGATGCCCTCTAACATACTATAACCTCATTTAGTGGAGATTTTCACAAAAAAGTGAAATTTTCAAAAAGTCAGAAATTTTGCAAAAAACGACTAAGTATGAAGGACTCATCGGGTGAAACGCTGTGGAACTGAAATCGGATGCGCTTACTGACATGCTCCCCTCTCTGGAAGTCTGAAACATGTGTGAAAATTTTCGAAGTCCAGAAAAAAAAAATTTTTAAACTTTTTTTCAAATGTCCCCCCAAGGGATATATATTTTACCCACACATTTGAAACCCTCCTGGGATGTCCTCTAACATACTATAACCTCATTTAGCGGAGATTTTCACAAAAAGTGAAATTTTCAAAAAGTCAGAAATTTTGCAAAAAACGACTAAGTATGAAGGACTCATCGGGTGAATTGCTCTGGAACTGAAATCGGATGTGCGCACAGACATGCTCCCCTCTCTGGAAGTCTGAGACATGTGTGAAAATTTTCTAAGTCCAGAAAAAAAAAATTTTTAAACTTTTTTTCAAATGTCCCCCAAGGGATATATATTTTACCCACACATTTGGAGCCCTCCTGGGATGCCCTCTAACATACTATAACCTCATTTAGCGGAGATTTTCACAAAAAAGTGAAATTTTCAAAAAGTCAGAAATTTTGCAAAAAATGACTAAGTATGAAGGGCTCACCTTGTGAATCGCTCTGGAACTGAAATCGGATGCGCTTACAGACATGCTCCCCTCTCTGGAAGTCTGAGACATGTGTGAAAATTTTCTAAGTCCAGAAAAAAAAAAATTTTAAACTTTTTTTCAAATGTCCCCCAAGGGATATATATTTTACCCACACATTTGGAGCCCTCCTGGGATGCCCTCTTACATACTATAACCTCATTTAGCGGAGATTTTCACAAAAAAGTAAAATTTCAAAAAGTCAGAAATTTTGCAAAAAATGACTAAGTATGAAGGACTCATCGGGTGAATTGCTCTGGAACTGAAATCGGATGCGCGCACTGACATGCTCCCCTCTCTGGAAGTCTGAGACATGTGTGAAAATTTTCTAAGTCCAGAAAAAAAAATTTTTTCAACTTTTTTTCAAATTTCCCCCCAAGGGATATATATTTTACCCACACATTTGGAGCCCTCCTGGGATGCCCTCTAACATACTATAACCTCATTTAGCGGAGATTTTCACAAAAAAGTGAAATTTTCAAAAAAGTCAGAAATTTTGCAAAAAATGACTAAGTATGAAGGACTCATCGGGTGAATCGCTCTGGAACTGAAATCGGATGCGCGCACTGACATGCTCCCCTCTCTGGAAGTCTGAGACATGTGTGAAAATTTTCTAAGTCCAGAAAAAAAAATTTTTTTCAACTTTTTTTTCAAATTTCCCTTCAAGGGATATATATTTTACCCACACATTTGGATCCCTCCTGGGATGCCCTCTAACATACTATAACCTCATTTTTAACGGAGATTTTCACAAAAAAGTGAAATTTTCAAAAAGTCAGAAATTTTGCAAAAAACGACTAAGTATGAAGGACTCATCGGGTGAATTGCTCTGGAACTGAAATCGGATGTGCGCACAGACATGCTCCCCTCTCTGGAAGTCTGAGACATGTGTGAAAATTTTCTAAGTCCAGAAAAAAAAAAATTTTCAACTTTTTTTCAAATGTCCCCGAAGGGATATATATTTTACCCACACATTTGGATCCCTCCTGGGATGCCCTCTAACATACTATAACCTCATTTAGCGGAGATTTTCACAAAAAGTGAAATTTTCAAAAAGTCAGAAATTTTGCAAAAAACGACTAAGTATGAAGGACTCATCGGGTGAAACGCTCTGGAACTGAAATCGGATGCACTTACAGACATGCTCCCCTCTCTGGAAGTCTGAGACATGTGTGAAAATTTTCTAAGTCCAGAAAAAAAAATTTTTTAAACTTTTTTTCAAATGTCCCCCAAGGGATATATATTTTACCCACACATTTGGAGCCCTCCTGGGATGCCCTCTTACATACTATAACCTCATTTAGCGGAGATTTTCACAAAAAAGTAAAATTTCAAAAAGTCAGAAATTTTGCAAAAAATGACTAAGTATGAAGGACTCATCGGGTGAATTGCTCTGGAACTGAAATCGGATGCGCGCACTGACATGCTCCCCTCTCTGGAAGTCTGAGACATGTGTGAAAATTTTCTAAGTCCAGAAAAAAAATTTTTTTCAACTTTTTTTCAAATTTCCCCCCAAGGGATATATATTTTACCCACACATTTGGATCCCTCCTGGGATGCCCTCTAACATACTATAACCTCATTTAGAAGATTTTCACAAAAAAGTGAAATTTTCAAAAAGTTAGAAATTTTGCAAAAAATGACTAAGTATGAAGGACTCACCTTGTGAATCGCTCTGGAACTGAAATCGGATGCGCTTACAGACATGCTCCCCTCTCTGGAAGTCTGAGACATGTGTGAAAATTTTCTAAGTCCAGAAAAAAAAATTTTTCAACTTTTTTTCAAATGTCCCCCCAAGGGATATATATTTTACCCCCACATTTGGAGCCCTCCTGGGATGCCCTCTTGCATACTATAACCTCATTTAGCGGAGATTTTCACAAAAAAGTGAAATTTTCAAAAAGTTAGAAATTTTGCAAAAAATGACTAAGTATGAAGGACTCACCTTGTGAATCGCTCTGGAACTGAAATCGGATGCGCTTACAGACATGCTCCCCTCTCTGGAAGTCTGAGACATGTGTGAAAATTTTCTAAGTCCAGAAAAAAAAATTTTTCAACTTTTTTTCAAATTTCCCCCCAAGGGATATATATTTTACCGACACATTTGGAGCCCTCCTGCGATGCCCTCTAACATACTATAACCTCATTTAGCGGAGATTTTCACAAAAAAGTGAAATTTTCAAAAAGTCAGAAATTTTGCAAAAAATGACTAAGTATGAAGGACTCATCGGGTGAATCACTCTGGAACTGAAATCGGATGCGCGCACTGACATGATCCCCTCTCTGAAAGTCTGAGACATGTGTGAAAATTTTCTAAGTCCAGAAAAAAAAAATTTTTAAACTTTTTTTCAAATGTCCCCCCAAGGGATATATATTTTACCCACACATTTGAAACCCTCCTGGGATGTCCTCTAACATACTATAACCTCATTTAGCGGAGATTTTCACAAAAAGTGAAATTTTCAAAAAGTCAGAAATTTTGCAAAAAACGACTAAGTATGAAGGACTCATCGGGTGAAACGCTCTGGAACTGAAATCGGATGCTCTTACAGACATGCTCCCCTCTCTGGAAGTCTGAGACATGTGTGAAAATTTTCTAAGTCCAGAAAAAAAAATTTTTTCAACTTTTTTTCAAATTTCCCCCCAAGGAATATATATTTTACCGACACATTTGGATCCCTCCTGGGATGCCCTCTAACATACTATAACCTCATTTAGCGGAGATTTTCACAAAAAAGTGAAATTTTCAAAAAGTCAGAAATTTTGCAAAAAATGACTAAGTATGAAGGGCTCACCTTGTGAATCGCTCTGGAACTGAAATCGGATGCGCTTACAGACATGCTCCCCTCTCTGGAAGTCTGAGACATGTGTGAAAATTTTCTAAGTCCAGAAAAAAAAATTTTTTAAACTTTTTTTCAAATGTCCCCCAAGGGATATATATTTTACCCACACATTTGGAGCCCTCCTGGGATGCCCTCTTACATACTATAACCTCATTTAGCGGAGATTTTCACAAAAAAGTAAAATTTCAAAAAGTCAGAAATTTTGCAAAAAATGACTAAGTATGAAGGACTCATCGGGTGAATTGCTCTGGAACTGAAATCGGATGCGCGCACTGACATGCTCCCCTCTCTGGAAGTCTGAGACATGTGTGAAAATTTTCTAAGTCCAGAAAAAAAATTTTTTTCAACTTTTTTTCAAATTTCCCCCCAAGGGATATATATTTTACCCACACATTTGGATCCCTCCTGGGATGCCCTCTAACATACTATAACCTCATTTAGAAGATTTTCACAAAAAAGTGAAATTTTCAAAAAGTTAGAAATTTTGCAAAAAATGACTAAGTATGAAGGACTCACCTTGTGAATCGCTCTGGAACTGAAATCGGATGCGCTTACAGACATGCTCCCCTCTCTGGAAGTCTGAGACATGTGTGAAAATTTTCTAAGTCCAGAAAAAAAAATTTTTCAACTTTTTTTCAAATGTCCCCCCAAGGGATATATATTTTACCCCCACATTTGGAGCCCTCCTGGGATGCCCTCTAACATACTATAACCTCATTTAGCGGAGATTTTCACAAAAAAGTGAAATTTTCAAAAAGTTAGAAATTTTGCAAAAAATGACTAAGTATGAAGGACTCACCTTGTGAATCGCTCTGGAACTGAAATCGGATGCGCTTACAGACATGCTCCCCTCTCTGGAAGTCTGAGACATGTGTGAAAATTTTCTAAGTCCAGAAAAAAAAAATTTTTCAACTTTTTTTCAAATGTACCCCCAAGGGATATATATTTTACCCACACATTTGGAGCCCTCCTGGGATGCCCTCTAACATACTATAACCTCATTTAGTGGAGATTTTCACAAAAAAGTGAAATTTTCAAAAAGTCAGAAATTTTGCAAAAAACGACTAAGTATGAAGGACTCATCGGGTGAAACGCTCTGGAACTGAAATCGGATGCGCTTACAGACATGCTCCCCTCTCTGGAAGTCTGAGACATGTGTGAAAATTTTCTAAGTCCAGAAAAAAAAATTTTTCAACTTTTTTTCAAATTTCCCCCCAAGGGATATATATTTTACCGACACATTTGGAGCCCTCCTGCGATGTCCTCTAACATACTATAACCTCATTTAGCGGAGATTTTCACAAAAAAGTGAAATTTTCAAAAAGTCAGAAATTTTGCAAAAAATGACTAAGTATGAAGGACTCATCGGGTGAATCACTCTGGAACTGAAATCGGATGCGCGCACTGACATGCTCCCCTCTCTGAAAGTCTGAGACATGTGTGAAAATTTTCTAAGTCCAGAAAAAAAAAATTTTTAAACTTTTTTTCAAATGTCCCCCCAAGGGATATATATTTTACCCACACATTTGAAACCCTCCTGGGATGTCCTCTAACATACTATAACCTCATTTAGCGGAGATTTTCACAAAAAGTGAAATTTTCAAAAAGTCAGAAATTTTGCAAAAAACGACTAAGTATGAAGGACTCATCGGGTGAAACGCTCTGGAACTGAAATCGGATGCACTTACAGACATGCTCCCCTCTCTGGAAGTCTGAGACATGTGTGAAAATTTTCTAAGTCCAGAAAAAAAAAATTTTTCAACTTTTTTTCAAATTTCCCCCCAAGGGATATATATTTTACCCACACATTTGGAGCCCTCCTGGGATGCCCTCTAACATACTATAACCTCATTTAGCGGAGATTTTCACAAAAAAGTGAAATTTTCAAAAAGTCAGAAATTTTGCAAAAAATGACTAAGTATGAAGGACTCATCGGGTGAATCACTCTGGAACTGAAATCGGATGCGCGCACTGACATGCTCCCCTCTCTGGAAGTCTGAGACATGTGTGAAAATTTTCTAAGTCCGGAAAAAAAAATTTTTTAAACTTTTTTTCAAATTTCCCCCCAAGGGATATATATTTTACCCACACATTTGGATCCCTCCTGGGATGCCCTCTAACATACTATAACCTCATTTAGCGGAGATTTTCACAAAAAAGTGAAATTTTCAAAAAGTCTGAAATTTTGCAAAAAACGACTAAGTATGAAGGACTCATCGGGTGAATTGCTCTGGAACTGAAATCGGATGTGCGCACAGACATGCTCCCCTCTCTGGAAGTCTGAGACATGTGTGAAAATTTTCTAAGTCCAGAAAAAAAAAATTTTTAAACTTTTTTTCAAATGTCCCCCAAGGGATATATATTTTACCCACACATTTGGAGCCCTCCTGGGATGCCCTCTAACATACTATAACCTCATTTAGCGGAGATTTTCACAAAAAAGTGAAATTTTCAAAAAGTCAGAAATTTTGCAAAAAATGACTAAGTATGAAGGGCTCACCTTGTGAATCGCTGTGGAACTGAAATCGGATGCGCTTACAGACATGCTCCCCTCTCTGGAAGTCTGAGACATGTGTGAAAATTTTCTAAGTCCAGAAAAAAAAATTTTTTAAACTTTTTTTCAAATGTCCCCCAAGGGATATATATTTTACCCACACATTTGGAGCCCTCCTGGGATGCCCTCTTACATACTATAACCTCATTTAGCGGAGATTTTCACAAAAAAGTAAAATTTCAAAAAGTCAGAAATTTTGCAAAAAATGACTAAGTATGAAGGACTCATCGGGTGAATTGCTCTGGAACTGAAATCGGATGCGCGCACTGACATGCTCCCCTCTCTGGAAGTCTGAGACATGTGTGAAAATTTTCTAAGTCCAGAAAAAAAATTTTTTTCAACTTTTTTTCAAATTTCCCCCCAAGGGATATATATTTTACCCACACATTTGGATCCCTCCTGGGATGCCCTCTAACATACTATAACCTCATTTAGAAGATTTTCACAAAAAAGTGAAATTTTCAAAAAGTTAGAAATTTTGCAAAAAATGACTAAGTATGAAGGACTCACCTTGTGAATCGCTCTGGAACTGAAATCGGATGCGCTTACAGACATGCTCCCCTCTCTGGAAGTCTGAGACATGTGTGAAAATTTTCTAAGTCCAGAAAAAAAAAATTTTCAACTTTTTTTCAAATGTCCCCCCAAGGGATATATATTTTACCCCCACATTTGGAGCCCTCCTGGGATGCCCTCTAACATACTATAACCTCATTTAGCGGAGATTTTCACAAAAAAGTGAAATTTTCAAAAAGTTAGAAATTTTGCAAAAAATGACTAAGTATGAAGGACTCACCTTGTGAATCGCTCTGGAACTGAAATCGGATGCGCTTACAGACATGCTCCCCTCTCTGGAAGTCTGAGACATGTGTGAAAATTTTCTAAGTCCAGAAAAAAAAAATTTTTCAACTTTTTTTCAAATGTACCCCCAAGGGATATATATTTTACCCACACATTTGGAGCCCTCCTGGGATGCCCTCTAACATACTATAACCTCATTTAGTGGAGATTTTCACAAAAAAGTGAAATTTTCAAAAAGTCAGAAATTTTGCAAAAAACGACTAAGTATGAAGGACTCATCGGGTGAAACACTCTGGAACTGAAATCGGATGCGCTTACTGACATGCTCCCCTCTCTGGAAGTCTGAAACATGTGTGAAAATTTTCGAAGTCCAGAAAAAAAAAATTTTTAAACTTTTTTTCAAATGTCCCCCCAAGGGATATATATTTTACCCACACATTTGAAACCCTCCTGGGATGTCCTCTAACATACTATAACCTCATTTAGCGGAGATTTTC
The DNA here is from genome assembly GCF_046119375.1 of Phyllobates terribilis. Lineage (NCBI taxonomy): Eukaryota > Metazoa > Chordata > Amphibia > Anura > Dendrobatidae > Phyllobates > Phyllobates terribilis. The sequence goes on along the minus strand of NW_027363218.1, from coordinate 1,060,057 downwards.
ACAAAAAGTGAAATTTTCAAAAAGTCAGAAATTTTGCAAAAAACGACTAAGTATGAAGGACTCATCGGGTGAATTGCTCTGGAACTGAAATCGGATGTGCGCACAGACATGCTCCCCTCTCTGGAAGTCTGAGACATGTGTGAAAATTTTCTAAGTCCAGAAAAAAAAAATTTTTAAACTTTTTTTCAAATGTCCCCCAAGGGATATATATTTTACCCACACATTTGGAGCCCTCCTGGGATGCCCTCTAACATACTATAACCTCATTTAGCGGAGATTTTCACAAAAAAGTGAAATTTTCAAAAAGTCAGAAATTTTGCAAAAAATGACTAAGTATGAAGGGCTCACCTTGTGAATCGCTCTGGAACTGAAATCGGATGCGCTTACAGACATGCTCCCCTCTCTGGAAGTCTGAGACATGTGTGAAAATTTTCTAAGTCCAGAAAAAAAAAATTTTTAAACTTTTTTTCAAATGTCCCCCAAGGGATATATATTTTACCCACACATTTGGAGCCCTCCTGGGATGCCCTCTTACATACTATAACCTCATTTAGCGGAGATTTTCACAAAAAAGTAAAATTTCAAAAAGTCAGAAATTTTGCAAAAAATGACTAAGTATGAAGGACTCATCGGGTGAATTGCTCTGGAACTGAAATCGGATGCGCGCACTGACATGCTCCCCTCTCTGGAAGTCTGAGACATGTGTGAAAATTTTCTAAGTCCAGAAAAAAAAATTTTTTCAACTTTTTTTCAAATTTCCCCCCAAGGGATATATATTTTACCCACACATTTGGAGCCCTCCTGGGATGCCCTCTAACATACTATAACCTCATTTAGCGGAGATTTTCACAAAAAAGTGAAATTTTCAAAAAAGTCAGAAATTTTGCAAAAAATGACTAAGTATGAAGGACTCATCGGGTGAATCGCTCTGGAACTGAAATCGGATGCGCGCACTGACATGCTCCCCTCTCTGGAAGTCTGAGACATGTGTGAAAATTTTCTAAGTCCAGAAAAAAAAATTTTTTTCAACTTTTTTTTCAAATTTCCCCCCAAGGGATATATATTTTACCGACACATTTGGAGCCCTCCTGCGATGCCCTCTAACATACTATAACCTCATTTAGCGGAGATTTTCACAAAAAAGTGAAATTTTCAAAAAGTCAGAAATTTTGCAAAAAATGACTAAGTATGAAGGACTCATCGGGTGAATCACTCTGGAACTGAAATCGGATGCGCGCACTGACATGCTCCCCTCTCTGAAAGTCTGAGACATGTGTGAAAATTTTCTAAGTCCAGAAAAAAAAAATTTTTAAACTTTTTTTCAAATGTCCCCCCAAGGGATATATATTTTACCCACACATTTGAAACCCTCCTGGGATGTCCTCTAACATACTATAACCTCATTTAGCGGAGATTTTCACAAAAAGTGAAATTTTCAAAAAGTCAGAAATTTTGCAAAAAACGACTAAGTATGAAGGACTCATCGGGTGAAACGCTCTGGAACTGAAATCGGATGCACTTACAGACATGCTCCCATCTCTGGAATTCTGAGACATGTGTGAAAATTTTCTAAGTCCAGAAAAAAAAAAATTTTCAACTTTTTTTCAAATGTCCCCGAAGGGATATATATTTTACCCACACATTTGGATCCCTCCTGGGATGCCCTCTAACATACTATAACCTCATTTAGCGGAGATTTTCACAAAAAGTGAAATTTTCAAAAAGTCAGAAATTTTGCAAAAAACGACTAAGTATGAAGGACTCATCGGGTGAAACGCTCTGGAACTGAAATCGGATGCACTTACAGACATGCTCCCCTCTCTGGAAGTCTGAGACATGTGTGAAAATTTTCTAAGTCCAGAAAAAAAAATTTTTTCAACTTTTTTTCAAATTTCCCCCCAAGGAATATATATTTTACCGACACATTTGGATCCCTCCTGGGATGCCCTCTAACATACTATAACCTCATTTAGCGGAGATTTTCACAAAAAAGTGAAATTTTCAAAAAGTCAGAAATTTTGCAAAAAATGACTAAGTATGAAGGGCTCACCTTGTGAATCGCTCTGGAACTGAAATCGGATGCGCTTACAGACATGCTCCCCTCTCTGGAAGTCTGAGACATGTGTGAAAATTTTCTAAGTCCAGAAAAAAAAATTTTTTAAACTTTTTTTCAAATGTCCCCCAAGGGATATATATTTTACCCACACATTTGGAGCCCTCCTGGGATGCCCTCTTACATACTATAACCTCATTTAGCGGAGATTTTCACAAAAAAGTAAAATTTCAAAAAGTCAGAAATTTTGCAAAAAATGACTAAGTATGAAGGACTCATCGGGTGAATTGCTCTGGAACTGAAATCGGATGCGCGCACTGACATGCTCCCCTCTCTGGAAGTCTGAGACATGTGTGAAAATTTTCTAAGTCCAGAAAAAAAATTTTTTTCAACTTTTTTTCAAATTTCCCCCCAAGGGATATATATTTTACCCACACATTTGGATCCCTCCTGGGATGCCCTCTAACATACTATAACCTCATTTAGAAGATTTTCACAAAAAAGTGAAATTTTCAAAAAGTTAGAAATTTTGCAAAAAATGACTAAGTATGAAGGACTCACCTTGTGAATCGCTCTGGAACTGAAATCGGATGCGCTTACAGACATGCTCCCCTCTCTGGAAGTCTGAGACATGTGTGAAAATTTTCTAAGTCCAGAAAAAAAAATTTTTCAACTTTTTTTCAAATGTCCCCCCAAGGGATATATATTTTACCCCCACATTTGGAGCCCTCCTGGGATGCCCTCTAACATACTATAACCTCATTTAGCGGAGATTTTCACAAAAAAGTGAAATTTTCAAAAAGTTAGAAATTTTGCAAAAAATGACTAAGTATGAAGGACTCACCTTGTGAATCGCTCTGGAACTGAAATCGGATGCGCTTACAGACATGCTCCCCTCTCTGGAAGTCTGAGACATGTGTGAAAATTTTCTAAGTCCAGAAAAAAAAAATTTTTCAACTTTTTTTCAAATGTACCCCCAAGGGATATATATTTTACCCACACATTTGGAGCCCTCCTGGGATGCCCTCTAACATACTATAACCTCATTTAGTGGAGATTTTCACAAAAAAGTGAAATTTTCAAAAAGTCAGAAATTTTGCAAAAAACGACTAAGTATGAAGGACTCATCGGGTGAAACGCTCTGGAACTGAAATCGGATGCGCTTACAGACATGCTCCCCTCTCTGGAAGTCTGAGACATGTGTGAAAATTTTCTAAGTCCAGAAAAAAAAATTTTTCAACTTTTTTTCAAATTTCCCCCCAAGGGATATATATTTTACCGACACATTTGGAGCCCTCCTGCGATGCCCTCTAACATACTATAACCTCATTTAGCGGAGATTTTCACAAAAAAGTGAAATTTTCAAAAAGTCAGAAATTTTGCAAAAAATGACTAAGTATGAAGGACTCATCGGGTGAATCACTCTGGAACTGAAATCGGATGCGCGCACTGACATGCTCCCCTCTCTGAAAGTCTGAGACATGTGTGAAAATTTTCTAAGTCCAGAAAAAAAAAATTTTTAAACTTTTTTTCAAATGTCCCCCCAAGGGATATATATTTTACCCACACATTTGAAACCCTCCTGGGATGTCCTCTAACATACTATAACCTCATTTAGCGGAGATTTTCACAAAAAGTGAAATTTTCAAAAAGTCAGAAATTTTGCAAAAAACGACTAAGTATGAAGGACTCATCGGGTGAAACGCTCTGGAACTGAAATCGGATGCACTTACAGACATGCTCCCCTCTCTGGAAGTCTGAGACATGTGTGAAAATTTTCTAAGTCCAGAAAAAAAAAATTTTTCAACTTTTTTTCAAATTTCCCCCAAGGGATATATATTTTACCCACACATTTGGAGCCCTCCTGGGATGCCCTCTAACATACTATAACCTCATTTAGCGGAGATTTTCACAAAAAAGTGAAATTTTCAAAAAAGTCAGAAATTTTGCAAAAAATGACTAAGTATGAAGGACTCATCGGGTGAATCGCTCTGGAACTGAAATCGGATGCGCGCACTGACATGCTCCCCTCTCTGGAAGTCTGAGACATGTGTGAAAATTTTCTAAGTCCAGAAAAAAAATTTTTTTTCAACTTTTTTTTCAAATTTCCCTTCAAGGGATATATATTTTACCCACACATTTGGATCCCTCCTGGGATGCCCTCTAACATACTATAACCTCATTTAGCGGAGATTTTCACAAAAAAGTGAAATTTTCAAAAAGTCAGAAATTTTGCAAAAAACGACTAAGTATGAAGGACTCATCGGGTGAATTGCTCTGGAACTGAAATCGGATGTGCGCACAGACATGCTCCCCTCTCTGGAAGTCTGAGACATGTGTGAAAATTTTCTAAGTCCAGAAAAAAAAAAATTTTCAACTTTTTTTCAAATGTCCCCGAAGGGATATATATTTTACCCACACATTTGGATCCCTCCTGGGATGCCCTCTAACATACTATAACCTCATTTAGCGGAGATTTTCACAAAAAGTGAAATTTTCAAAAAGTCAGAAATTTTGCAAAAAACGACTAAGTATGAAGGACTCATCGGGTGAAACGCTCTGGAACTGAAATCGGATGCACTTACAGACATGCTCCCCTCTCTGGAAGTCTGAGACATGTGTGAAAATTTTCTAAGTCCAGAAAAAAAAATTTTTTCAACTTTTTTTCAAATTTCCCCCCAAGGAATATATATTTTACCGACACATTTGGATCCCTCCTGGGATGCCCTCTAACATACTATAACCTCATTTAGCGGAGATTTTCACAAAAAAGTGAAATTTTCAAAAAAGTCAGAAATTTTGCAAAAAATGACTAAGTATGAAGGACTCATCGGGTGAATCGCTCTGGAACTGAAATCGGATGCGCGCACTGACATGCTCCCCTCTCTGGAAGTCTGAGACATGTGTGAAAATTTTCTAAGTCCAGAAAAAAAAATTTTTTTCAACTTTTTTTTCAAATTTCCCTTCAAGGGATATATATTTTACCCACACATTTGGATCCCTCCTGGGATGCCCTCTAACATACTATATACTCATTTAGCGGAGATTTTCACAAAAAAGTGAAATTTTCAAAAATTTAAATTTTTTACAAAAAACGACTAAGTATGAAGGACTCATCGGGTGAAACGCTCTGTAACTGAAATCGGATGCGCTTACAGACATGCTCCCCTCTCTGGAAGTCTGAGACATGTGTGAAAATTTTCTAAGTCCAGAAAAAAAAAAATTTTCAACTTTTTTTCAAATGTCCCCCCAAGGAATATATATTTTACCCACACATTTGGATCCCTCCTGGGATGCCCTCTTACATACTATAACCTCATTTAGCGGAGATTTTCACAAAAAAGTAAAATTTCAAAAAGTCAGAAATTTTGCAAAAAATGACTAAGTATGAAGGACTCATCGGGTGAATTGCTCTGGAACTGAAATCGGATGCGCGCACTGACATGCTCCCCTCTCTGGAAGTCTGAGACATGTGTGAAAATTTTCTAAGTCCAGAAAAAAAATTTTTTTCAACTTTTTTTCAAATTTCCCCCCAAGGGATATATATTTTACCCACACATTTGGAGCCCTCCTGGGATGCCCTCTAACATACTATAACCTCATTTAGCGGAGATTTTCACAAAAAAGTGAAATTTTCAAAAATTTAAATTTTTTACAAAAAACGACTAAGTATGAAGGACTCATCGGGTGAAACGCTCTGGAACTGAAATCGGATGCGCTTACAGACATGCTCCCCTCTCTGGAAGTCTGAGACATGTGTGAAAATTTTCTAAGTCCAGAAAAAAAAAATTTTTCAACTTTTTTTCAAATGTCCCCCCAAGGAATATATATTTTACCCACACATTTGGATCCCTCCTGGGATGCCCTCTAACATACTATAACCTCATTTAGCGGAGATTTTCACAAAAAAGTGAAATTTTCAAAAAGTCAGAAATTTTGCAAAAAACGACTAAGTATGAAGGACTCACCTTGTGAATCGCTCTGGAACTGAAATCGGATGCGCTTACAGACATGCTCCCCTGTCTGGAAGTCTGAGACATGTGTGAAAATTTTCTAAGTCCAGAAAAAAAAATTTTTTAAACTTTTTTTCAAATGTCCCCCAAGGGATATATATTTTACCCCCACATTTGGAGCCCTCCTGGGATGCCCTCTAACATACTATAACCTCATTTAGCGGAGATTTTCACAAAAAAGTAAAATTTCAAAAAGTCAGAAATTTTGCAAAAAATGACTAAGTATGAAGGACTCATCGGGTGAATTGCTCTGGAACTGAAATCGGATGCGCGCACTGACATTCTCCCCTCTCTGGAAGTCTGAGACATGTGTGAAAATTTTCTAAGTCCAGAAAAAAAAAATGTTTAAACTTTTTTTCAAATGTCCCCCCAAGGAATATATATTTTACCCACACATTTGGAGCCCTCCTGGGATGCCCATTAACGTACTATATCCTCATTTAGTGGAGATTTTCACAAAAAAGTGAAATTTTCAAAAAGTCAGAAATTTTGCAAAAAATGACTATGAAAGACTCATCGGGTGAATCGCTCTGGAACTGAAATCGGATGCGCTTACAGACATGCTCCCCTCTCTGGAAGTCTGAGACATGTGTGAAAATTTTCTAAGTCCAGAAAAAAAAATTTTTTCAACTTTTTTTCAAATTTCCCCCCAAGGTATATATATTTTACCCACACATTTGGATCCCTCCTGGGATGCCCTCTAACATACTATAACCTCATTTAGCGGAGATTTTCACAAAAAAGTGAAATTTTCAAAAAGTCAGAAATTTTGCAAAAAATGACTAAGTATGAAGGACTCATCGGGTGAATCACTCTGGAACTGAAATCGGATGCGCGCACTGACATGCTCCCCTCTCTGAAAGTCTGAGACATGTGTGAAAATTTTCTAAGTCCAGAAAAAAATTTTTTTTTAACTTTTTTTCAAATTTCCCCCCAAGGGATATATATTTTACCCACACATTTGGATCCCTCCTGGGATGCCCTCTAACATACTATAACCTCATTTAGCGGAGATTTTCACAAAAAAGTGAAATTTTCAAAAAGTTTATTTTTTTCCAAAAATCGACTAAGTATGAATTACTCATCGGGTGAAACGCTCTGGAACTAAAATCGGATGCGCTTACTGACATGCTCCCCTCTCTGGAAGTCTGAAACATGTGTGAAAATTTTCGAAGTCCAGAAAAAAAATTTTTTCAACTTTTTTTCAAATTTCCCCCCAAGGGATATATATTTTACCCACACATTTGGAGCCCTCCTGGGATGCCCTCTAACATACTATAACCTCATTTAGCGGAGATTTTCACAAAAAAGTGAAATTTTCAATAAGACAGAAATTTTTGCAAAAAACGACTAAGTATGAAGGACTCATCGGGTGAAACGCTCTGGAACTGAAATCGGATACGCTTACAGACATGCTCCCCTCTCTGGAAGTCTGAGACATGTGTGAAAATTTTCTAAGTCCAGAAAAAAAAATTTTTTCAACTTTTTTTCAAATTTCCCCCAAGGTATATATAGTTTACCCACACATTTGGAGCCCTCCTGGGATGCCCTCTAACATACTATAACCTCATTTAGCGGAGATTTTCACAAAAAAGTGAAATTTTCAAAAAGTCAGAAATTTTGCAAAAAATGACTAAGTATGAAGGGCTCACCTTGTGAATCGCTCTGGAACTGAAATCGGATGCGCGCACTGACATGCTCCCCTCTCTGGAAGTCTGAGACATGTGTGAAAATTTTCTAAGTCCATAAAAAAAAATTTTTTTCAACTTTTTTTTCAAATTTCCCTTCAAGGGATATATATTTTACCCAAACATTTGGATCCCTCCTGGGATGCCCTCTAACATACTATAAACTCATTTAGCGGAGATTTTCACAAAAAAGTGAAATTTTCAAAAATTTTAATTTTTTACAAAAAACGACTAAGTATGAAGGACTCATCGGGTGAAACGCTCTGGAACTGAAATCGGATGCGCTTACAGACATGCTCCCCTCTCTGGAAGTCTGAGACATGTGTGAAAATTTTCTAAGTCCAGAAAAAAAAAAAATTTCAACTTTTTTTCAAATGTCCCCCCAAGGAATATATATTTTACCCACACATTTGGAGCCCTCCTGGGATGCCCATTAACGTACTATATCATCATTTAGTGGAGATTTTCACAAAAAAGTGAAATTTTCAAAAATTTTAATTTTTTACAAAAAACGACTAAGTATGAAGGACTCATCGGGTGAAACGCTCTGGAACTGAAATCGGATACGCTTACAGACATGCTCCCCTCTCTGGAAGTCTGAGACATGTGTGAAAATTTTCTAAGTCCAGAAAAAAAAATTTTTTCAACTTTTTTTCAAATTTCCCCCAAGGTATATATAGTTTACCCACACATTTGGAGCCCTCCTGGGATGCCCTCTAACATACTATAACCTCATTTAGCGGAGATTTTCACAAAAAAGTGAAATTTTCAAAAAGTCAGAAATTTTGCAAAAAATGACTAAGTATGAAGGGCTCACCTTGTGAATCGCTCTGGAACTGAAATCGGATGCGCGCACTGACATGCTCCCCTCTCTGGAAGTCTGAGACATGTGTGAAAATTTTCTAAGTCCATAAAAAAAAATTTTTTTCAACTTTTTTTTCAAATTTCCCTTCAAGGGATATATATTTTACCCAAACATTTGGATCCCTCCTGGGATGCCCTCTAACATACTATAAACTCATTTAGCGGAGATTTTCACAAAAAAGTGAAATTTTCAAAAATTTTAATTTTTTACAAAAAACGACTAAGTATGAAGGACTCATCGGGTGAAACGCTCTGGAACTGAAATCGGATGCGCTTACAGACATGCTCCCCTCTCTGGAAGTCTGAGACATGTGTGAAAATTTTCTAAGTCCAGAAAAAAAAAAAATTTCAACTTTTTTTCAAATGTCCCCCCAAGGAATATATATTTTACCCACACATTTGGAGCCCTCCTGGGATGCCCATTAACGTACTATATCATCATTTAGTGGAGATTTTCACAAAAAAGTGAAATTTTCAAAAAGTCAGAAATTTTGCAAAAAATGACTAAGTATGAAGGACTCATGGGGTGAATCGCTCTGGAACTGAAATCGGATGCGCGCACTGACATGCTCCCCTCTCTGGAAGTCTGAGACATGTGTGAAAATTTTCTAAGTCCAGAAAAAAAAAAATTTTCAACTTTTTTTCAAATGTCCCCCCAAGGAATATATATTTTACCCACACATTTGGATCCCTCCTGGGATGCCCTCTTACATACTATAACCTCATTTAGCGGAGATTTTCACAAAAAAGTAAAATTTCAAAAAGTCAGAAATTTTGCAAAAAATGACTAAGTATGAAGGACTCATCGGGTGAATTGCTCTGGAACTGAAATCGGATGCGCGCACTGACATGCTCCCCTCTCTGGAAGTCTGAGACATGTGTGAAAATTTTCTAAGTCCAGAAAAAAAAATGTTTTCAACTTTTTTTCAAATTTCCCCCCAAGGGATATATATTTTACCCACACATTTGGAGCCCTCCTGGGATGCCCTCTAACATACTATAAACTCATTTAGCGGAGATTTTCACAAAAAAGTGAAATTTTCAAAAATTTAAATTTTTTACAAAAAACGACTAAGTATGAAGGACTCATCGGGTGAAACGCTCTGGAACTGAAATCGGATGCGCTTACAGACATGCTCCCCTCTCTGGAAGTCTGAGACATGTGTGAAAATTTTCTAAGTCCAGAAAAAAAAAATTTTTCAACTTTTTTTCAAATTTCCCCCAAGGTATATATAGTTTACCCACACATTTGGAGCCCTCCTGGGATGCCCTCTAACATACTATAACCTCATTTAGCGGAGATTTTCACAAAAAAGTGAAATTTTCAAAAAGTCAGAAATTTTGCAAAAAATGACTAAGTATGAAGGGCTCACCTTGTGAATCGCTCTGGAACTGAAATCGGATGCGCGCACTGACATGCTCCCCTCTCTGGAAGTCTGAGACATGTGTGAAAATTTTCTAAGTCCATAAAAAAAAATTTTTTTCAACTTTTTTTTCAAATTTCCCTTCAAGGGATATATATTTTACCCAAACATTTGGATCCCTCCTGGGATGCCCTCTAACATACTATGAACTCATTTAGCGGAGATTTTCACAAAAAAGTGAAATTTTCAAAAATTTTAATTTTTTACAAAAAACGACTAAGTATGAAGGACTCATCCGGTGAAACGCTCTGGAACTGAAATCGGATGCGCTTACAGACATGCTCCCCTCTCTGGAAGTCTGAGACATGTGTGAAAATTTTCTAAGTCCAGAAAAAAAAAAAATTTCAACTTTTTTTCAAATGTCCCCCCAAGGAATATATATTTTACCCACACATTTGGAGCCCTCCTGGGATGCCCATTAACGTACTATATCATCATTTAGTGGAGATTTTCACAAAAAAGTGAAATTTTCAAAAAGTCAGAAATTTTGCAAAAAATGACTAAGTATGAAGGACTCATGGGGTGAATCGCTCTGGAACTGAAATCGGATGCGCGCACTGACATGCTCCCCTCTCTGGAAGTCTGAGACATGTGTGAAAATTTTCTAAGTCCAGAAAAAAAAATTTTTTTCAACTTTTTTTTCAAATTTCCCTTCAAGGGATATATATTTTACCCACACATTTGGATCCCTCCTGGGATGCCCTCTAACATACTATATACTCATTTAGCGGAGATTTTCACAAAAAAGTGAAATTTTCAAAAATTTAAATTTTTTACAAAAAACGACTAAGTATGAAGGACTCATCGGGTGAAACGCTCTGTAACTGAAATCGGATGCGCTTACAGACATGCTCCCCTCTCTGGAAGTCTGAGACATGTGTGAAAATTTTCTAAGTCCAGAAAAAAAAAAATTTTCAACTTTTTTTCAAATGTCCCCCCAAGGAATATATATTTTACCCACACATTTGGATCCCTCCTGGGATGCCCTCTTACATACTATAACCTCATTTAGCGGAGATTTTCACAAAAAAGTAAAATTTCAAAAAGTCAGAAATTTTGCAAAAAATGACTAAGTATGAAGGACTCATCGGGTGAATTGCTCTGGAACTGAAATCGGATGCGCGCACTGACATGCTCCCCTCTCTGGAAGTCTGAGACATGTGTGAAAATTTTCTAAGTCCAGAAAAAAAAATGTTTTCAACTTTTTTTCAAATTTCCCCCCAAGGGATATATATTTTACCCACACATTTGGAGCCCTCCTGGGATGCCCTCTAACATACTATAAACTCATTTAGCGGAGATTTTCACAAAAAAGTGAAATTTTCAAAAATTTAAATTTTTTACAAAAAACGACTAAGTATGAAGGACTCATCGGGTGAAACGCTCTGGAACTGAAATCGGATGCGCTTACAGACATGCTCCCCTCTCTGGAAGTCTGAGACATGTGTGAAAATTTTCTAAGTCCAGAAAAAAAAAATTTTTCAACTTTTTTTCAAATGTCCCCCCAAGGAATATATATTTTACCCACACATTTGGATCCCTCCTGGGATGCCCTCTAACATACTATAACCTCATTTAGCGGAGATTTTCACAAAAAAGTGAAATTTTCAAAAAGTCAGAAATTTTGCAAAAAACGACTAAGTATGAAGGACTCACCTTGTGAATCGCTCTGGAACTGAAATCGGATGCGCTTACAGACATGCTCCCCTCTCTGGAAGTCTGAGACATGTGTGAAAATTTTCTAAGTCCAGAAAAAAAAATTTTTTAAACTTTTTTTCAAATGTCCCCCAAGGGATATATATTTTACCCCCACATTTGGAGCCCTCCTGGGATGCCCTCTAACATACTATAACCTCATTTAGCGGAGATTTTCACAAAAAAGTAAAATTTCAAAAAGTCAGAAATTTTGCAAAAAATGACTAAGTATGAAGGACTCATCGGGTGAATTGCTCTGGAACTGAAATCGGATGCGCGCACTGACATTCTCCCCTCTCTGGAAGTCTGAGACATGTGTGAAAATTTTCTAAGTCCAGAAAAAAAAAATGTTTAAACTTTTTTTCAAATGTCCCCCCAAGGAATATATATTTTACCCACACATTTGGAGCCCTCCTGGGATGCCCATTAACGTACTATATCCTCATTTAGTGGAGATTTTCACAAAAAAGTGAAATTTTCAAAAAGTCAGAAATTTTGCAAAAAATGACTATGAAAGACTCATCGGGTGAATCGCTCTGGAACTGAAATCGGATGCGCTTACAGACATGCTCCCCTCTCTGGAAGTCTGAGACATGTGTGAAAATTTTCTAAGTCCAGAAAAAAAAATTTTTTCAACTTTTTTTCAAATTTCCCCCCAAGGTATATATATTTTACCCACACATTTGGATCCCTCCTGGGATGCCCTCTAACATACTATAACCTCATTTAGCGGAGATTTTCACAAAAAAGTGAAATTTTCAAAAAGTTTATTTTTTTCCAAAAATCGACTAAGTATGAATTACTCATCGAGTGAAACGCTCTGGAACTAAAATCGGATGCGCTTACTGACATGCTCCCCTCTCTGGAAGTCTGAAACATGTGTGAAAATTTTCGAAGTCCAGAAAAAAAATTTTTTCAACTTTTTTTCAAATTTCCCCCCAAGGGATATATATTTTACCCACACATTTGGAGCCCTCCTGGGATGCCCTCTAACATACTATAACCTCATTTAGCGGAGATTTTCACAAAAAAGTGAAATTTTCAATAAGACAGAAATTTTGCAAAAAACGACTAAGTATGAAGGACTCATCGGGTGAAACGCTCTGGAACTGAAATCGGATGCGCTTACAGACATGCTCCCCTCTCTGGAAGTCTGAGACATGTGTGAAAATTTTCTAAGTCCAGAAAAAAAAATTTTTTCAACTTTTTTTCAAATTTCCCCCAAGGTATATATAGTTTACCCACACATTTGGAGCCCTCCTGGGATGCCCTCTAACATACTATAACCTCATTTAGCGGAGATTTTCACAAAAAAGTGAAATTTTCAAAAAGTCAGAAATTTTGCAAAAAATGACTAAGTATGAAGGGCTCACCTTGTGAATCGCTCTGGAACTGAAATCGGATGCGCGCACTGACATGCTCCCCTCTCTGGAAGTCTGAGACATGTGTGAAAATTTTCTAAGTCCATAAAAAAAATTTTTTTCAACTTTTTTTTCAAATTTCCCTTCAAGGGATATATATTTTACCCAAACATTTGGATCCCTCCTGGGATGCCCTCTAACATACTATAAACTCATTTAGCGGAGATTTTCACAAAAAAGTGAAATTTTCAAAAATTTTAATTTTTTACAAAAAACGACTAAGTATGAAGGACTCATCGGGTGAAACGCTCTGGAACTGAAATCGGATGCGCTTACAGACATGCTCCCCTCTCTGGAAGTCTGAGACATGTGTGAAAATTTTCTAAGTCCAGAAAAAAAAAAATTTTCAACTTTTTTTCAAATGTCCCCCCAAGGAATATGTATTTTACCCACACATTTGGAGCCCTCCTGGGATGCCCATTAACGTACTATATCATCATTTAGTGGAGATTTTCACAAAAAAGTGAAATTTTCAAAAAGTCAGAAATTTTGCAAAAAACGACTAAGTATGAAGGACTCATCGGGTGAAACGCTCTGGAACTGAAATCGGATGCCCGCACTGACATGCTCCCCTCTCTGGAAGTCTGAGACATGTGTGAAAATTTTCTAAGTCCAGAAAAAAAAAATTTTTCAACTTTTTTTCAAATGTCCCCCCAAGGAATATATATTTTACCCACACATTTGGATCCCTCCTGGGATGCCCTCTAACATACTATAACCTCATTTAGCGGAGATTTTCACAAAAAAGTGAAATTTTCAAAAAGTCAGAAACTTTGCAAAAAACGACTAAGTATGAAGGACTCATCGGGTGAAACGCTCTGGAACTGAAATCGGATGCGCTTACAGACATGCTCCCCTCTCTGGAAGTCTGAGACATGTGTGAAAATTTTCTAAGTCCAGAAAAAAAAATTTTTCAACTTTTTTTCAAATTTCCCCCAAGGTATATATAGTTTACCCACACATTTGGAGTCCTCCTGGGATGCCCTCTAACATACTATAACCTCATTTAGCGGAGATTTTCACAAAAAAGTGAAATTTTCAAAAAGTCAGAAATTTTGCAAAAAATGACTAAGTATGAAGGGCTAACCTTGTGAATTGCTCTGGAACTGAAATCGGATGCGCGCACTGACATGCTCCCCTCTCTGGAAGTCTGAGACATGTGTGAAAATTTTCTTAGTCCATAAAAAAAAGTTTTTATCAACTTTTTTTTCAAATTTCCCTTCAAGGGATATATATTTTACCCAAACATTTGGATCCCTCCTGGGATGCCCTCTAACATACTATAAACTCATTTAGCGGAGATTTTCACAAAAAAGTTAAATTTTCAAAAATTTTAATTTTTTACAAAAAACGACTAAGTATGAAGGACTCATCGGGTGAAGCGCTCTGGAACTGAAATTGGATGCGCTTACAGACATGCTCCCCTCTCTGGAAGTCTGAGACATGTGTGAAAATTTTCTAAGTCCAGAAAAAAAAAATTTTTCAACATTTTTTCAAATGTCCCCCCAAGGAATATATATTTTACCCACACATTTGGAGCCCTCCTGGGATGCCCTTTAACGTACTATATCCTCATTTAGTGGAGATTTACACAAAAAAGTGAAATTTTCAAAAAGTCAGAAATTTTGCAAAATGCGGAGAAATTACTGTTTGTGCATTTACAATATTCATTGATTTTTGCCATTGAAAAACGTCCAGAAATGTTTGAAGCTACTGACTGAATGAAAGGAGCTGGCATCTCACTCTCTTTGAATCTTCTTTATCATGCTAAGAGGAGCAGGAAAAAGAAAAAAATTTCAAAATTGCACCTTGCAATGCTGAGAAATTACTCTTTGTGCATTTACAATATTCATTGATTTTTGCCATTGAAAAATGTCCAGAAATGTTTGAAGCTACTGACTGAATGAAAGGAGCTGGCATCTCACTCTCTTTGAATCTTCTTTATCATGCTAAGAGGAGCAGGAAAAAGCAAAAAATTTCAGAATTGCACCTTGCAATGTGGAGAAATTACTGTTTGTGCATTTACAATATTCATTGATTTTTGCCATTGAAAAACGTCCAGAAATGTTTGAAGCTACTGACTGAATGAAAGGAGCTGGCATCTCACTCTCTTTGAATCTTCTTTAACATGCTAAGAGGAGCAGGAAAAAGCAAAAAATTTCAGAATTGCACCTTGCAATGCGGAGAAATTACTGTTTGTGCATTTACAATATTCATTGATTTTTGCCATTGAAAAACATCATGTTATTCATATACCAGAAATGTTTAAAGCTACTGACTGAATGAAAAGAGCTGGCATCTCACTCTCTTTGAATCTTCTTTATCATGCTAAGAGGAGCAGGAAAAAGCAAAACATTTCAGAATTGCACCTTGCAATGTGGAGAAATTACTGTTTGTGCATTTACAATATTCATTGATTTTTGCCATTGAAAAACGTCCAGAAATATTTGAAGCTACTGACTGAATGAAAGGAGCTGGCATCTCACTCTCATTGAATCTTCTTTATCATGCTAAGAGGAGCAGGAAAAAGCAAAAAATTTCAGAATTGCACCTTGCAATGCGGAGAAATTACTGTTTGTGCATTTACAATATTCATTGATTTTTGCCATTGAAAAACATCATGTTATTCATATACCAGAAATGTTTGAAGCTACTGACTGAATGAAAAGAGCTGGCATCTTACTCTCTTTGAATCTTCTTTATCATGCTAAGAGGAGCAGGAAAAAGCAAAAAATTTCAGAATTGCACCTTGCAATGTGGAGAAATTACTGTTTGTGCATTTACAATATTCATTGATTTTTGCCATTGAAAAACGTCCATAAATGTTTGAAGCTACTGACTGAATGAAAGGAGCTGGCATCTCACTCTCTTTGAATCTTCTTTATCATGCTAAGAGGAGCAGGAAAAAGCAAAAAATTTCAGAATTGCACCTTGCAATGCTGAGAAATTACTCTTTGTGCATTTACAATATTCATTGATTTTTGCCATTGAAAAATGTCCAGAAATGTTTGAAGCTACTGACTGAATGAAAGGAGCTGGCATCTCACTCTCTTTGAATCTTCTTTATCATGCTAAGAGGAGCAGGAAAAAGCAAAAAATTTCAGAATTGCACCTTGCAATGCGGAAAAATTACTGTTTGTGCATTTACAATATTCATTGATTTTTGCCATTGAAAAACATCATGTTATTCATATACCAGAAATGTTTGAAGCTACTGACTGAATGAAAAGAGCTGGCATCTCACTCTCTTTGAATCTTCTTTATCATGCTAAGAGGAGCAGGAAAAAGCAAAAAATTTCAGAATTGCACCTTGCAATGCGGAGAAATTACTGTTTGTGCATTTACAATATTCATTGATTTTTGCCATTGAAAAACATCATGTTATTCATATACCAGAAATGTTTGAAGCTACTGACTGAATGAAAAGAGCTGGCATCTCACTCTCTTTGAATCTTCTTTATCATGCTAAGAGGAGCAGGAAAAAGCAAAAAATTTCAGAATTGCACCTTGCAATGTGGAGAAATTACTGTTTGTGCATTTACAATATTCATTGATTTTTGCCATTGAAAAACGTCCAGAAATGTTTGAAGCTACTGACTGAATGAAAGGAGCTGGCATCTCACTCTCTTTGAATCTTCTTTATCATGCTAAGAGGAGCAGGAAAAAGCAAAAAATTTCAGAATTGCACCTTGCAATGCGGAGAAATTACTGTTTGTGCATTTACAATATTCATTGATTTTTGCCATTGAAAAACATCATGTTATTCATATACCAGAAATGTTTGAAGCTACTGACTGAATGAAAAGAGCTGGCATCTCACTCTCTTTGAATCTTCTTTATCATGCTAAGAGGAGCAGGAAAAAGCAAAAAATTTCAGAATTGCACCTTGCAATGTGGAGAAATTACTGTTTGTGCATTTACAATATTCATTGATTTTTGCCATTGAAAAACGTCCAGAAATGTTTGAAGCTACTGACTGAATGAAAGGAGCTGGCATCTCACTCTCTTTGAATCTTCTTTATCATGCTAAGAGGAGCAGGAAAAAGCAAAAAATTTCAGAATTGCACCTTGCAATGCTGAGAAATTACTCTTTGTGCATTTACAATATTCATTGATTTTTGCCATTGAAAAACATCATGTTATTCATATACCAGAAATGTTTGAAGCTACTGACTGAATGAAAAGAGCTGGCATCTCACTCTCTTTGAATCTTCTTTATCATGCTAAGAGGAGCAGGAAAAAGCAAAACATTTCAGAATTGCACCTTGCAATGTGGAGAAATTACTCTTTGTGCATTTACAATATTCATTGATTTTTGCCATTGAAAAATGTCCAGAAATGTTTGAAGCTACTGACTGAATGAAAGGAGCTGGCATCTCACTCTCTTTGAATCTTCTTTATCATGCTAAGAGGAGCAGGAAAAAGCAAAAAATTTCAGAATTGCACCTTGCAATGCGGAAAAATTACTGTTTGTGCATTTACAATATTCATTGATTTTTGCCATTGAAAAACATCATGTTATTCATATACCAGAAATGTTTGAAGCTACTGACTGAATGAAAAGAGCTGGCATCTCACTCTCTTTGAATCTTCTTTATCATGCTAAGAGGAGCAGGAAAAAGCAAAAAATTTCAGAATTGCACCTTGCAATGCGGAGAAATTACTGTTTGTGCATTTACAATATTCATTGATTTTTGCCATTGAAAAACGTCCAGAAATGTTTGAAGCTACTGACTGAATGAAAGGAGCTGGCATCTCACTCTCTTTGAATCTTCTTTATCATGCTAAGAGGAGCAGGAAAAAGCAAAAAATTTCAGAATTGCACCTTGCAATGCGGAGAAATTACTGTTTGTGCATTTCCAATATTCATTGATTTTTGCCATTGAAAAACATCATGTTATTCATATACCAGAAATGTTTGAAGCTACTGACTGAATTAAAAGAGCTGGCATCTCACTCTCTTTGAATCTTCTTTATCATGCTAAGAGGAGCAGGAAAAAGCAAAAAATTTCAGAATTGCACCTTGCAATGTGGAGAAATTACTGTTTGTGCATTTACAATATTCATTGATTTTTGCCATTGAAAAACGTCCAGAAATGTTTGAAGCTACTGACTGAATGAAAGGAGCTGGCATCTCACTCTCTTTGAATCTTCTTTATCATGCTAAGAGGAGCAGGAAAAAGTAAAAAATTTCAGAATTGCACCTTGCAATGCGGAGAAATTACTGTTTGTGCATTTACAATATTCATTGATTTTTGCCATTGAAAAACATCATGTTATTCATATACCAGAAATGTTTGAAGCTACTGACTGAATGAAAAGAGCTGGCATCTCACTCTCTTTGAATCTTCTTTATCATGCAAAGAGGAGCAGGAAAAAGCAAAAAATTTCAGAATTGCACCTTGCAATGCGGAGAAATTACTGTTTGTGCATTTACAATATTCATTGATTTTTGCCATTGAAAAACATCATGTTATTCATATACCAGAAATGTTTGAAGCTACTGACTGAATGAAAAGAGCTGGCATCTTACTCTCTTTGAATCTTCTTTATCATGCTAAGAGGAGCAGGAAAAAGCAAAAAATTTCAGAATTGCACCTTGCAATGTGGAGAAATTACTGTTTGTGCATTTACAATATTCATTGATTTTTGCCATTGAAAAACGTCCAGAAATGTTTGAAGCTACTGACTGAATGAAAGGAGCTGGCATCTCACTCTCTTTGAATCTTCTTTATCATGCTAAGAGGAGCAGGAAAAAGCAAAAAATTTCAGAATTGCACCTTGCAATGTGGAGAAATTACTGTTTGTGCATTTACAATATTCATTGATTTTTGCCATTGAAAAACGTCCAGAAATGTTTGAAGCTACTGACTGAATGAAATGAGCTGGCATCTCACTCTCTTTGAATCTTCTTTATCATGCTAAGAGGAGCAGGAAAAAGCAAAAAATTTCAGAATTGCACCTTGCAATGTGGAGAAATTACTGTTTGTGCATTTACAATATTCATTGATTTTTGCCATTGAAAAACGTCCAGAAATGTTTGAAGCTACTGACTGAATGAAAGGAGCTGGCATCTCACTCTCTTTGAATCTTCTTTATCATGCTAAGAGGAGCAGGAAAAAGCAAAAAATTTCAGAATTGCACCTTGCAATGCGGAGAAATTACTGTTTGTGCATTTACAATATTCATTGATTTTTGCCATTGAA
Organism: Phyllobates terribilis; assembly: GCF_046119375.1. Classification (NCBI taxonomy): domain Eukaryota; kingdom Metazoa; phylum Chordata; class Amphibia; order Anura; family Dendrobatidae; genus Phyllobates; species Phyllobates terribilis. Next base: position 1,040,693 of record NW_027363218.1, on the reverse strand, counting down.
AAACATCATGTTATTCATATACCAGAAATGTTTGAAGCTACTGACTGAATGAAAAGAGCTGGCATCTCACTCTCTTTGAATCTTCTTTATCATGCTAAGAGGAGCAGGAAAAAGCAAAAAATTTCAGAATTGCACCTTGCAATGTGGAGAAATTACTGTTTGCGCATTTACAATATTCATTGATTTTTGCCATTGAAAAACGTCCAGAAATGTTTGAAGCTACTGACTGAATGAAAGGAGCTGGCATCTCACTCTCTTTGAATCTTCTTTATCATGCTAAGAGGAGCAGGAAAAAGCAAAAAATTTCAGAATTGCACCTTGCAATGCGGAGAAATTACTGTTTGTGCATTTACAATATTCATTGATTTTTGCCATTGAAAAACATCATGTTATTCATATACCAGAAATGTTTGAAGCTACTGACTGAATGAAAAGAGCTGGCATCTCACTCTCTTTGAATCTTCTTTATCATGCTAAGAGGAGCAGGAAAAAGCAAAAAATTTCAGAATTGCACCTTGCAATGCGGAGAAATTACTGTTTGTGCATTTACAATATTCATTGATTTTTGCCATTGAAAAACATCATGTTATTCATATACCAGAAATGTTTGAAGCTACTGACTGAATGAAAAGAGCTGGCATCTCACTCTCTTTGAATCTTCTTTATCATGCTAAGAGGAGCAGGAAAAAGCAAAAAATTTCAGAATTGCACCTTGCAATGTGGAGAAATTACTCTTTGTGCATTTACAATATTCATTGATTTTTGCCATTGAAAAACGTCCAGAAATGTTTGAAGCTACTGACTGAATGAAAGGAGCTGGCATCTCACTCTCTTTGAATCTTCTTTATCATGCTAAGAGGAGCAGGAAAAAGCAAAAAATTTCAGAATTGCACCTTGCAATGCGGAGAAATTACTGTTTGTGCATTTACAATATTCATTGATTTTTGCCATTGAAAAACATCATGTTATTCATATACCAGAAATGTTTGAAGCTACTGACTGAATGAAAAGAGCTGGCATCTCACTCTCTTTGAATCTTCTTTATCATGCTAAGAGGAGCAGGAAAAAGCAAAAAATTTCAGAATTGCACCTTGCAATGTGGAGAAATTACTGTTTGTGCATTTACAATATTCATTGATTTTTGCCATTGAAAAACGTCCAGAAATGTTTGAAGCTACTGACTGAATGAAAGGAGCTGGCATCTCACTCTCTTTGAATCTTCTTTATCATGCTAAGAGGAGCAGGAAAAAGCAAAAAATTTCAGAATTGCACCTTGCAATGCGGAGAAATTACTGTTTGTGCATTTACAATATTCATTGATTTTTGCCATTGAAAAACATCATGTTATTCATATACCAGAAATGTTTGAAGCTACTGACTGAATGAAAAGAGCTGGCATCTTACTCTCCTTGAATCTTCTTTATCATGCTAAGAGGAGCAGGAAAAAGCAAAAAATTTCAGAATTGCACCTTGCAATGTGGAGAAATTACTGTTTGTGCATTTACAATATTCATTGATTTTTGCCATTGAAAAACGTCCAGAAATGTTTGAAGCTACTGACTGAATGAAAGGAGCTGGCATCTCACTCTCTTTGAATCTTCTTTATCATGCTAAGAGGAGCAGGAAAAAGCAAAAAATTTCAGAATTGCACCTTGCAATGTGGAGAAATTACTCTTTGTGCATTTACAATATTCATTGATTTTTGCCATTGAAAAATGTTAAGAAATGTTTGAAGCTACTGACTGAATGAAAGGAGCTGGCATCTCACTCTCTTTGAATCTTCTTTATCATGCTAAGAGGAGCAGGAAAAAGCAAAAAATTTCAGAATTGCACCTTGCAATGCGGAAAAATTACTGTTTGTGCATTTACAATATTCATTGATTTTTGCCATTGAAAAACATCATGTTATTCATATACCAGAAATGTTTGAAGCTACTGACTGAATGAAAAGAGCTGGCATCTCACTCTCTTTGAATCTTCTTTATCATGCTAAGAGGAGCAGGAAAAAGCAAAAAATTTCAGAATTGCACCTTGCAATGTGGAGAAATTACTGTTTGTGCATTTACAATATTCATTGATTTTTGCCATTGAAAAACGTCCAGAAATGTTTGAAGCTACTGACTGAATGAAAGGAGCTGGCATCTCACTCTCTTTGAATCTTCTTTATCATGCTAAGAGGAGCAGGAAAAAGCAAAAAATTTCAGAATTGCACCTTGCAATGTGGAGAAATTACTGTTTGTGCATTTACAATATTCATTGATTTTTGCCATTGAAAAACGTCCAGAAATGTTTGAAGCTACTGACTGAATGAAAGGAGCTGGCATCTCACTCTCTTTGAATCTTCTTTATCATGCTAAGAGGAGCAGGAAAAAGCAAAAAATTTCAGAATTGCACCTTGCAATGCTGAGAAATTACTCTTTGTGCATTTACAATATTCATTGATTTTTGCCATTGAAAAATGTCCAGAAATGTTTGAAGCTACTGACTGAATGAAAGGAGCTGGCATCTCACTCTCTTTGAATCTTCTTTATCATGCTAAGAGGAGCAGGAAAAAGCAAAAAATTTCAGAATTGCACCTTGCAATGCGGAAAAATTACTGTTTGTGCATTTACAATATTCATTGATTTTTGCCATTGAAAAACATCATGTTATTCATATACCAGAAATGTTTGAAGCTACTGACTGAATGAAAAGAGCTGGCATCTCACTCTCTTTGAATCTTCTTTATCATGCTAAGAGGAGCAGGAAAAAGCCAAAAATTTCAGAATTGCACCTTGCAATGCGGAGAAATTACTGTTTGTGCATTTACAATATTCATTGATTTTTGCCATTGAAAAACATCATGTTATTCATATACCAGAAATGTTTGAAGCTACTGACTGAATGAAAAGAGCTGGCATCTCACTCTCTTTGAATCTTCTTTATCATGCTAAGAGGAGCAGGAAAAAGCAAAAAATTTCAGAATTGCACCTTGCAATGTGGAGAAGTTACTGTTTGTGCATTTACAATATTCATTGATTTTTGCCATTGAAAAACGTCCAGAAATGTTTGAAGCTACTGACTGAATGAAAGGAGCTGGCATCTCACTCTCTTTGAATCTTCTTTATCATGCTAAGAGGAGCAGGAAAAAGCAAAAAATTTCAGAATTGCACCTTGCAATGCGGAGAAATTACTGTTTGTGCATTTCCAATATTCATTGATTTTTGCCATTGAAAAACATCATGTTATTCATATACCAGAAATGTTTGAAGCTACTGACTGAATTAAAAGAGCTGGCATCTCACTCTCTTTGAATCTTCTTTATCATGCTAAGAGGAGCAGGAAAAAGCAAAAAATTTCAGAATTGCACCTTGCAATGTGGAGAAATTACTGTTTGTGCATTTACAATATTCATTGATTTTTGCCATTGAAAAACGTCCAGAAATGTTTGAAGCTACTGACTGAATGAAAGGAGCTGGCATCTCACTCTCTTTGAATCTTCTTTATCATGCTAAGAGGAGCAGGAAAAAGTAAAAAATTTCAGAATTGCACCTTGCAATGCGGAGAAATTACTGTTTGTGCATTTACAATATTCATTGATTTTTGCCATTGAAAAACATCATGTTATTCATATACCAGAAATGTTTGAAGCTACTGACTGAATGAAAAGAGCTGGCATCTCACTCTCTTTGAATCTTCTTTATCATGCAAAGAGGAGCAGGAAAAAGCAAAAAATTTCAGAATTGCACCTTGCAATGCGGAGAAATTACTGTTTGTGCATTTACAATATTCATTGATTTTTGCCATTGAAAAACATCATGTTATTCATATACCAGAAATGTTTGAAGCTACTGACTGAATGAAAAGAGCTGGCATCTTACTCTCTTTGAATCTTCTTTATCATGCTAAGAGGAGCAGGAAAAAGCAAAAAATTTCAGAATTGCACCTTGCAATGTGGAGAAATTACTGTTTGTGCATTTACAATATTCATTGATTTTTGCCATTGAAAAACGTCCAGAAATGTTTGAAGCTACTGACTGAATGAAAGGAGCTGGCATCTCACTCTCTTTGAATCTTCTTTATCATGCTAAGAGGAGCAGGAAAAAGCAAAAAATTTCAGAATTGCACCTTGCAATGTGGAGAAATTACTGTTTGTGCAATTACAATATTCATTGATTTTTGCCATTGAAAAACGTCCAGAAATGTTTGAAGCTACTGACTGAATGAAATGAGCTGGCATCTCACTCTCTTTGAATCTTCTTTATCATGCTAAGAGGAGCAGGAAAAAGCAAAAAATTTCAGAATTGCACCTTGCAATGTGGAGAAATTACTGTTTGTGCATTTACAATATTCATTGATTTTTGCCATTGAAAAACGTCCAGAAATGTTTGAAGCTACTGACTGAATGAAAGGAGCTGGCATCTCACTCTCTTTGAATCTTCTTTATCATGCTAAGAGGAGCAGGAAAAAGCAAAAAATTTCAGAATTGCACCTTGCAATGCTGAGAAATTACTCTTTGTGCATTTACAATATTCATTGATTTTTGCCATTGAAAAATGTCCAGAAATGTTTGAAGCTACTGACTGAATGAAAGGAGCTGGCATCTCACTCTCTTTGAATCTTCTTTATCATGCTAAGAGGAGCAGGAAAAAGCAAAAAATTTCAGAATTGCACCTTGCAATGCGGAAAAATTACTGTTTGTGCATTTACAATATTCATTGATTTTTGCCATTGAAAAACATCATGTTATTCATATACCAGAAATGTTTGAAGCTACTGACTGAATGAAAAGAGCTGGCATCTCACTCTCTTTGAATCTTCTTTATCATGCTAAGAGGAGCAGGAAAAAGCAAAAAATTTCAGAATTGCACCTTGCAATGCGGAGAAATTACTGTTTGTGCATTTACAATATTCATTGATTTTTGCCATTGAAAAACATCATGTTATTCATATACCAGAAATGTTTGAAGCTACTGACTGAATGAAAAGAGCTGGCATCTCACTCTCTTTGAATCTTCTTTATCATGCTAAGAGGAGCAGGAAAAAGCAAAAAATTTCAGAATTGCACCTTGCAATGTGGAGAAATTACTGTTTGTGCATTTACAATATTCATTGATTTTTGCCATTGAAAAACGTCCAGAAATGTTTGAAGCTACTGACTGAATGAAAGGAGCTGGCATCTCACTCTCTTTGAATCTTCTTTATCATGCTAAGAGGAGCAGGAAAAAGCAAAAAATTTCAGAATTGCACCTTGCAATGCGGAGAAATTACTGTTTGTGCATTTACAATATTCATTGATTTTTGCCATTGAAAAACATCATGTTATTCATATACCAGAAATGTTTGAAGCTACTGACTGAATGAAAAGAGCTGGCATCTCACTCTCTTTGAATCTTCTTTATCATGCTAAGAGGAGCAGGAAAAAGCAAAAAATTTCAGAATTGCACCTTGCAATGTGGAGAAATTACTGTTTGCGCATTTACAATATTCATTGATTTTTGCCATTGAAAAACGTCCAGAAATGTTTGAAGCTACTGACTGAATGAAAGGAGCTGGCATCTCACTCTCTTTGAATCTTCTTTATCATGCTAAGAGGAGCAGGAAAAAGCAAAAAATTTCAGAATTGCACCTTGCAATGCGGAGAAATTACTGTTTGTGCATTTACAATATTCATTGATTTTTGCCATTGAAAAATGTCCAGAAATGTTTGAAGCTACTGACTGAATGAAAGGAGCTGGCATCTCACTCTCTTTGAATCTTCTTTATCATGCTAAGAGGAGCAGGAAAAAGCAAAAAATTTCAGAATTGCACCTTGCAATGCGGAAAAATTACTGTTTGTGCATTTACAATATTCATTGATTTTTGCCATTGAAAAACATCATGTTATTCATATACCAGAAATGTTTGAAGCTACTGACTGAATGAAAAGAGCTGGCATCTCACTCTCTTTGAATCTTCTTTATCATGCTAAGAGGAGCAGGAAAAAGCAAAAAATTTCAGAATTGCACCTTGCAATGCGGAGAAATTACTGTTTGTGCATTTACAATATTCATTGATTTTTGCCATTGAAAAACATCATGTTATTCATATACCAGAAATGTTTGAAGCTACTGAGTGAATGAAAAGAGCTGGCATCTCACTCTCTTTGAATCTTCTTTATCATGCTAAGAGGAGCAGGAAAAAGCAAAAAATTTCAGAATTGCACCTTGCAATGTGGAGAAATTACTGTTTGTGCATTTACAATATTCATTGATTTTTGCCATTGAAAAACGTCCAGAAATGTTTGAAGCTACTGACTGAATGAAAGGAGCTGGCATCTCACTCTCTTTGAATCTTCTTTATCATGCTAAGAGGAGCAGGAAAAAGCAAAAAATTTCAGAATTGCACCTTGCAATGCGGAGAAATTACTGTTTGTGCATTTACAATATTCATTGATTTTTGCCATTGAAAAACATCATGTTATTCATATACCAGAAATGTTTGAAGCTACTGACTGAATGAAAAGAGCTGGCATCTCACTCTCTTTGAATCTTCTTTATCATGCTAAGAGGAGCAGGAAAAAGCAAAAAATTTCAGAATTGCACCTTGCAATGTGGAGAAATTACTGTTTGCGCATTTACAATATTCATTGATTTTTGCCATTGAAAAACGTCCAGAAATGTTTGAAGCTACTGACTGAATGAAAGGAGCTGGCATCTCACTCTCTTTGAATCTTCTTTATCATGCTAAGAGGAGCAGGAAAAAGCAAAAAATTTCAGAATTGCACCTTGCAATGCGGAGAAATTACTGTTTGTGCATTTACAATATTCATTGATTTTTGCCATTGAAAAATGTCCAGAAATGTTTGAAGCTACTGACTGAATGAAAGGAGCTGGCATCTCACTCTCTTTGAATCTTCTTTATCATGCTAAGAGGAGCAGGAAAAAGCAAAAAATTTCAGAATTGCACCTTGCAATGCGGAAAAATTACTGTTTGTGCATTTACAATATTCATTGATTTTTGCCATTGAAAAACATCATGTTATTCATATACCAGAAATGTTTGAAGCTACTGACTGAATGAAAAGAGCTGGCATCTCACTCTCTTTGAATCTTCTTTATCATGCTAAGAGGAGCAGGAAAAAGCAAAAAATTTCAGAATTGCACCTTGCAATGCGGAGAAATTACTGTTTGTGCATTTACAATATTCATTGATTTTTGCCATTGAAAAACATCATGTTATTCATATACCAGAAATGTTTGAAGCTACTGACTGAATGAAAAGAGCTGGCATCTCACTCTCTTTGAATCTTCTTTATCATGCTAAGAGGAGCAGGAAAAAGCAAAAAATTTCAGAATTGCACCTTGCAATGTGGAGAAATTACTGTTTGTGCATTTACAATATTCATTGATTTTTGCCATTGAAAAACGTCCAGAAATGTTTGAAGCTACTGACTGAATGAAAGGAGCTGGCATCTCACTCTCTTTGAATCTTCTTTATCATGCTAAGAGGAGCAGGAAAAAGCAAAAAATTTCAGAATTGCACCTTGCAATGCGGAGAAATTACTGTTTGTGCATTTACAATATTCATTGATTTTTGCCATTGAAAAACATCATGTTATTCATATACCAGAAATGTTTGAAGCTACTGACTGAATGAAAAGAGCTGGCATCTCACTCTCTTTGAATCTTCTTTATCATGCTAAGAGGAGCAGGAAAAAGCAAAAAATTTCAGAATTGCACCTTGCAATGTGGAGAAATTACTGTTTGCGCATTTACAATATTCATTGATTTTTGCCATTGAAAAACGTCCAGAAATGTTTGAAGCTACTGACTGAATGAAAGGAGCTGGCATCTCACTCTCTTTGAATCTTCTTTATCATGCTAAGAGGAGCAGGAAAAAGCAAAAAATTTCAGAATTGCACCTTGCAATGCGGAGAAATTACTGTTTGTGCATTTACAATATTCATTGATTTTTGCCATTGAAAAACATCATGTTATTCATATACCAGAAATGTTTGAAGCTACTGACTGAATGAAAAGAGCTGGCATCTCACTCTCTTTGAATCTTCTTTATCATGCTAAGAGGAGCAGGAAAAAGCAAAACATTTCAGAATTGCACCTTGCAATGTGGAGAAATTACTGTTTGTGCATTTACAATATTCATTGATTTTTGCCATTGAAAAACGTCCAGAAATATTTGAAGCTACTGACTGAATGAAAGGAGCTGGCATCTCACTCTCATTGAATCTTCTTTATCATGCTAAGAGGAGCAGGAAAAAGCAAAAAAATTTCAGAATTGCACCTTGCAATGCGGAGAAATTACTGTTTGTGCATTTACAATATTCATTGATTTTTGCCATTGAAAAACATCATGTTATTCATATACCAGAAATGTTTGAAGCTACTGACTGAATGAAAAGAGCTGGCATCTTACTCTCCTTGAATCTTCTTTATCATGCTAAGAGGAGCAGGAAAAAGCAAAAAATTTCAGAATTGCACCTTGCAATGTGGAGAAATTACTGTTTGTGCATTTACAATATTCATTGATTTTTGCCATTGAAAAACGTCCAGAAATGTTTGAAGCTACTGACTGAATGAAAGGAGCTGGCATCTCACTCTCTTTGAATCTTCTTTATCATGCTAAGAGGAGCAGGAAAAAGCAAAAAATTTCAGAATTGCACCTTGCAATGTGGAGAAATTACTCTTTGTGCATTTACAATATTCATTGATTTTTGCCATTGAAAAATGTCCAGAAATGTTTGAAGCTACTGACTGAATGAAAGGAGCTGGCATCTCACTCTCTTTGAAACTTCTTTATCATGCTAAGAGGAGCAGGAAAAAGCAAGAAATTTCAGAATTGCACCTTGCAATGCGGAAAAATTACTGTTTGTGCATTTACAATATTCATTGATTTTTGCCATTGAAAAACATCATGTTATTCATATACCAGAAATGTTTGAAGCTACTGACTGAATGAAAAGAGCTGGCATCTCACTCTCTTTGAATCTTCTTTATCATGCTAAGAGGAGCAGGAAAAAGCAAAAAATTTCAGAATTGCACCTTGCAATGTGGAGAAATTACTGTTTGTGCATTTACAATATTCATTGATTTTTGCCATTGAAAAACGTCCAGAAATGTTTGAAGCTACTGACTGAATGAAAGGAGCTGGCATCTCACTCTCTTTGAATCTTCTTTATCATGCTAAGAGGAGCAGGAAAAAGCAAAAAATTTCAGAATTGCACCTTGCAATGTGGAGAAATTACTGTTTGTGCATTTACAATATTCATTGATTTTTGCCATTGAAAAACATCATGTTATTCATATACCAGAAATGTTTGAAGCTACTGACTGAATGAAAAGAGCTGGCATCTCACTCTCTTTGAATCTTCTTTATCATGCAAAGAGGAGCAGGAAAAAGCAAAAAATTTCAGAATTGCACCTTGCAATGCGGAGAAATTACTGTTTGTGCATTTACAATATTCATTGATTTTTGCCATTGAAAAACATCATGTTATTCATATACCAGAAATGTTTGAAGCTACTGACTGAATGAAAAGAGCTGGCATCTTACTCTCTTTGAATCTTCTTTATCATGCTAAGAGGAGCAGGAAAAAGCAAAAAATTTCAGAATTGCACCTTGCAATGTGGAGAAATTACTGTTTGTGCATTTACAATATTCATTGATTTTTGCCATTGAAAAACGTCCAGAAATGTTTGAAGCTACTGACTGAATGAAAGGAGCTGGCATCTCACTCTCTTTGAATCTTCTTTATCATGCTAAGAGGAGCAGGAAAAAGCAAAAAATTTCAGAATTGCACCTTGCAATGTGGAGAAATTACTGTTTGTGCATTTACAATATTCATTGATTTTTGCCATTGAAAAACGTCCAGAAATGTTTGAAGCTACTGACTGAATGAAATGAGCTGGCATCTCACTCTCTTTGAATCTTCTTTATCATGCTAAGAGGAGCAGGAAAAAGCAAAAAATTTCAGAATTGCACCTTGCAATGTGGAGAAATTACTGTTTGTGCATTTACAATATTCATTGATTTTTGCCATTGAAAAACGTCCAGAAATGTTTGAAGCTACTGACTGAATGAAAGGAGCTGGCATCTCACTCTCTTTGAATCTTCTTTATCATGCTAAGAGGAGCAGGAAAAAGCAAAAAATTTCAGAATTGCACCTTGCAATGCTGAGAAATTACTCTTTGTGCATTTACAATATTCATTGATTTTTGCCATTGAAAAATGTCCAGAAATGTTTGAAGCTACTGACTGAATGAAAGGAGCTGGCATCTCACTCTCTTTGAATCTTCTTTATCATGCTAAGAGGAGCAGGAAAAAGCAAAAAATTTCAGAATTGCACCTTGCAATGCGGAAAAATTACTGTTTGTGCATTTACAATATTCATTGATTTTTGCCATTGAAAAACATCATGTTATTCATATACCAGAAATGTTTGAAGCTACTGACTGAATGAAAAGAGCTGGCATCTCACTCTCTTTGAATCTTCTTTATCATGCTAAGAGGAGCAGGAAAAAGCAAAAAATTTCAGAATTGCACCTTGCAATGCGGAGAAATTACTGTTTGTGCATTTACAATATTCATTGATTTTTGCCATTGAAAAACATCATGTTATTCATATACCAGAAATGTTTGAAGCTACTGACTGAATGAAAAGAGCTGGCATCTCACTCTCTTTGAATCTTCTTTATCATGCTAAGAGGAGCAGGAAAAAGCAAAAAATTTCAGAATTGCACCTTGCAATGTGGAGAAATTACTGTTTGTGCATTTACAATATTCATTGATTTTTGCCATTGAAAAACGTCCAGAAATGTTTGAAGCTACTGACTGAATGAAAGGAGCTGGCATCTCACTCTCTTTGAATCTTCTTTATCATGCTAAGAGGAGCAGGAAAAAGCAAAAAATTTCAGAATTGCACCTTGCAATGCGGAGAAATTACTGTTTGTGCATTTACAATATTCATTGATTTTTGCCATTGAAAAACATCATGTTATTCATATACCAGAAATGTTTGAAGCTACTGACTGAATGAAAAGAGCTGGCATCTCACTCTCTTTGAATCTTCTTTATCATGCTAAGAGGAGCAGGAAAAAGCAAAAAATTTCAGAATTGCACCTTGCAATGTGGAGAAATTACTGTTTGCGCATTTACAATATTCATTGATTTTTGCCATTGAAAAACGTCCAGAAATGTTTGAAGCTACTGACTGAATGAAAGGAGCTGGCATCTCACTCTCTTTGAATCTTCTTTATCATGCTAAGAGGAGCAGGAAAAAGCAAAAAATTTCAGAATTGCACCTTGCAATGCGGAGAAATTACTGTTTGTGCATTTACAATATTCATTGATTTTTGCCATTGAAAAACATCATGTTATTCATATACCAGAAATGTTTGAAGCTACTGACTGAATGAAAAGAGCTGGCATCTCACTCTCTTTGAATCTTCTTTATCATGCTAAGAGGAGCAGGAAAAAGCAAAACATTTCAGAATTGCACCTTGCAATGTGGAGAAATTACTGTTTGTGCATTTACAATATTCATTGATTTTTGCCATTGAAAAACGTCCAGAAATATTTGAAGCTACTGACTGAATGAAAGGAGCTGGCTTCTCACTCTCATTGAATCTTCTTTATCATGCTAAGAGGAGCAGGAAAAAGCAAAAAATTTCAGAATTGCACCTTGCAATGCGGAGAAATTACTGTTTGTGCATTTACAATATTCATTGATTTTTGCCATTGAAAAACATCATGTTATTCATATACCAGAAATGTTTGAAGCTACTGACTGAATGAAAAGAGCTGGCATCTTACTCTCCTTGAATCTTCTTTATCATGCTAAGAGGAGCAGGAAAAAGCAAAAAATTTCAGAATTGCACCTTGCAATGTGGAGAAATTACTGTTTGTGCATTTACAATATTCATTGATTTTTGCCATTGAAAAACGTCCAGAAATGTTTGAAGCTACTGACTGAATGAAAGGAGCTGGCATCTCACTCTCTTTGAATCTTCTTTATCATGCTAAGAGGAGCAGGAAAAAGCAAAAAATTTCAGAATTGCACCTTGCAATGTGGAGAAATTACTCTTTGTGCATTTACAATATTCATTGATTTTTGCCATTGAAAAATGTCCAGAAATGTTTGAAGCTACTGACTGAATGAAAGGAGCTGGCATCTCACTCTCTTTGAAACTTCTTTATCATGCTAAGAGGAGCAGGAAAAAGCAAGAAATTTCAGAATTGCACCTTGCAATGCGGAAAAATTACTGTTTGTGCATTTACAATATTCATTGATTTTTGCCATTGAAAAACATCATGTTATTCATATACCAGAAATGTTTGAAGCTACTGACTGAATGAAAAGAGCTGGCATCTCACTCTCTTTGAATCTTCTTTATCATGCTAAGAGGAGCAGGAAAAAGCAAAAAATTTCAGAATTGCACCTTGCAATGTGGAGAAATTACTGTTTGTGCATTTACAATATTCATTGATTTTTGCCATTGAAAAACGTCCAGAAATGTTTGAAGCTACTGACTGAATGAAAGGAGCTGGCATCTCACTCTCTTTGAATCTTCTTTATCATGCTAAGAGGAGCAGGAAAAAGCAAAAAATTTCAGAATTGCACCTTGCAATGCGGAGAAATTACTGTTTGTGCATTTCCAATATTCATTGATTTTTGCCATTGAAAAACATCATGTTATTCATATACCAGAAATGTTTGAAGCTACTGACTGAATTAAAAGAGCTGGCATCTCACTCTCTTTGAATCTTCTTTATCATGCTAAGAGGAGCAGGAAAAAGCAAAAAATTTCAGAATTGCACCTTGCAATGTGGAGAAATTACTGTTTGTGCATTTACAATATTCATTGATTTTTGCCATTGAAAAACGTCCAGAAATGTTTGAAGCTACTGACTGAATGAAAGGAGCTGGCATCTCACTCTCTTTGAATCTTCTTTATCATGCTAAGAGGAGCAGGAAAAAGCAAAAAATTTCAGAATTGCACCTTGCAATGCGGAGAAATTACTGTTTGTGCATTTACAATATTCATTGATTTTTGCCATTGAAAAACATCATGTTATTCATATACCAGAAATGTTTGAAGCTACTGACTGAATGAAAAGAGCTGGCATCTCACTCTCTTTGAATCTTCTTTATCATGCTAAGAGGAGCAGGAAAAGGCAAAAAATTTCAGAATTGCACCTTGCAATGTGGAGAAATTACTGTTTGTGCATTTACAATATTCATTGATTTTTGCCATTGAAAAACGTCCAGAAATGTTTGAAGCTACTGACTGAATGAAAGGAGCTGGCATCTCACTCTCTTTGAATCTTCTTTATCATGCTAAGAGGAGCAGGAAAAAGCAAAAAATTTCAGAATTGCACCTTGCAATGCGGAGAAATTACTGTTTGTGCATTTACAATATTCATTGATTTTTGCCATTGAAAAACATCATGTTATTCATATACCAGAAATGTTTGAAGCTACTGACTGAATGAAAAGAGCTGGCATCTCACTCTCTTTGAATCTTCTTTATCATGCTAAGAGGAGCAGGAAAAAGGAAAAAATTTCAGAATTGCACCTTGCAATGCGGAGAAATTACTGTTTGTGCATTTACAATATTCATTGATTTTTGCCATTGAAAAACGTCCAGAAATGTTTGAAGCTACTGACTGAATGAAAGGAGCTGGCATCTCACTCTCTTTGAATCTTCTTTATCATGCTAAGAGGAGCAGGAAAAAGTAAAAAATTTCAGAATTGCACCTTGCAATGCGGAGAAATTACTGTTTGTGCATTTACAATATTCATTGATTTTTGCCATTGAAAAACATCATGTTATTCATATACCAGAAATGTTTGAAGCTACTGACTGAATGAAAAGAGCTGGCATCTCACTCTCTTTGAATCTTCTTTATCATGCTAAGAGGAGCAGGAAAAAGCAAAAAATTTCAGAATTGCACCTTGCAATGCGGAGAAATTACTGTTTGTGCATTTACAATATTCATTGATTTTTGCCATTGAAAAACATCATGTTATTCATATACCTGAAATGTTTGAAGCTACTGACTGAATGAAAAGAGCTGGCATCTTACTCTCTTTGAATCTTCTTTATCATGCTAAGAGGAGCAGGAAAAAGCAAAAAAATTTCAGAATTGCACCTTGCAATGTGGAGAAATTACTGTTTGTGCATTTACAATATTCATTGATTTTTGCCATTGAAAAACGTCCAGAAATGTTTGAAGCTACTGACTGAATGAAAGGAGCTGGCATCTCACTCTCTTTGAATCTTCTTTATCATGCTAAGAGGAGCAGGAAAAAGCAAAAAATTTCAGAATTGCACCTTGCAATGCGGAGAAATTACTGTTTGTGCATTTACAATATTCATTGATTTTTGCCATTGAAAAACATCATGTTATTCATATACCAGAAATGTTTGAAGCTACTGACTGAATGAAAAGAGCTGGCATCTCACTCTCTTTGAATCTTCTTTATCATGCTAAGAGGAGCAGGAAAAAGGAAAAAATTTCAGAATTGCACCTTGCAATGCGGAGAAATTACTGTTTGTGCATTTACAATATTCATTGATTTTTGCCATTGAAAAACGTCCAGAAATGTTTGAAGCTACTGACTGAATGAAAGGAGCTGGCATCTCACTCTCTTTGAATCTTCTTTATCATGCTAAGAGGAGCAGGAAAAAGTAAAAAATTTCAGAATTGCACCTTGCAATGCGGAGAAATTACTGTTTGTGCATTTACAATATTCATTGATTTTTGCCATTGAAAAACATCATGTTATTCATATACCAGAAATGTTTGAAGCTACTGACTGAATGAAAAGAGCTGGCATCTCACTCTCTTTGAATCTTCTTTATCATGCTAAGAGGAGCAGGAAAAAGCAAAAAATTTCAGAATTGCACCTTGCAATGCGGAGAAATTACTGTTTGTGCATTTACAATATTCATTGATTTTTGCCATTGAAAAACATCATGTTATTCATATACCTGAAATGTTTGAAGCTACTGACTGAATGAAAAGAGCTGGCATCTTACTCTCTTTGAATCTTCTTTATCATGCTAAGAGGAGCAGGAAAAAGCAAAAAATTTCAGAATTGCACCTTGCAATGTGGAGAAATTACTGTTTGTGCATTTACAATATTCATTGATTTTTCCATTGAAAAACGTCCAGAAATGTTTGAAGCTACTGACTGAATGAAAGGAGCTGGCATCTCACTCTCTTTGAATCTTCTTTATCATGCTAAGAGGAGCAGGAAAAAGCAAAAAATTTCAGAATTGCACCTTGCAATGCGGAAAAATTACTGTTTGTGCATTTACAATATTCATTGATTTTTGCCATTGAAAAACATCATGTTATTCATATACCAGAAATGTTTGAAGCTATTGACTGAATGAAAAGAGCTGGCATCTCACTCTCTTTGAATCTTCTTTATCATGCTAAGAGGAGCAGGAAAAAGGAAAAAATTTCAGAATTGCACCTTGCAATGCGGAGAAATTACTGTTTGTGCATTTACAATATTCATTGATTTTTGCCATTGAAAAACGTCCAGAAATGTTTGAAGCTACTGACTGAATGAAAGGAGCTGGCATCTCACTCTCTTTGAATCTTCTTTATCATGCTAAGAGGAGCAGGAAAAAGTAAAAAATTTCAGAATTGCACCTTGCAATGCGGAGAAATTACTGTTTGTGCATTTACAATATTCATTGATTTTTGCCATTGAAAAACATCATGTTATTCATATACCAGAAATGTTTGAAGCTACTGACTGAATGAAAAGAGCTGGCATCTCACTCTCTTTGAATCTTCTTTATCATGCTAAGAGGAGCAGGAAAAAGCAAAAAATTTCAGAATTGCACCTTGCAATGCGGAGAAATTACTGTTTGTGCATTTACAATATTCATTGATTTTTGCCATTGAAAAACATCATGTTATTCATATACCTGAAATGTTTGAAGCTACTGACTGAATTAAAAGAGCTGGCATCTCACTCTCTTTGAATCTTCTTTATCATGCTAAGAGGAGCAGGAAAAAGCAAAAAATTTCAGAATTGCACCTTGCAATGTGGAGAAATTACTGTTTGTGCATTTACAATATTCATTGATTTTTGCCATTGAAAAACGTCCAGAAATGTTTGAAGCTACTGACTGAATGAAAGGAGCTGGCATCTCACTCTCTTTGAATCTTCTTTATCATGCTAAGAGGAGCAGGAAAAAGCGAAAAATTTCAGAATTGCACCTTGCAATGCGGAGAAATTACTGTTTGTGCATTTACAATATTCATTGATTTTTGCCATTGAAAAATATCATGTTATTCATATACCAGAAATGTTTGAAGCTACTGACTGAATGAAAAGAGCTGGCATCTCACTCTCTTTGAATCTTCTTTATCATGCTAAGAGGAGCAGGAAAAAGCAAAAAATTTCAGAATTGCACCTTGCAATGTGGAGAAATTACTGTTTGTGCATTTACAATATTCATTGATTTTTGCCATTGAAAAACGTCCAGAAATGTTTGAAGCTACTGACTGAATGAAAGGAGCTGGCATCTCACTCTCTTTGAATCTTCTTTATCATGCTAAGAGGAGCAGGAAAAAGCAAAAAATTTCAGAATTGCACCTTGCAATGCGGAGAAATTACTGTTTGTGCATTTACAATATTCATTGATTTTTGCCATTGAAAAACATCATGTTATTCATATACCAGAAATGTTTGAAGCTACTGACTGAATGAAAAGAGCTGGCATCTCACTCTCTTTGAATCTTCTTTATCATGCTAAGAGGAGCAGGAAAAAGCAAAAAATTTCAGAATTGCTCTTTGCAATGCGGAGAAATTACTGTTTGTGCATTTACAATGTTCATTGATTTTTGTCATTGAAAAACATCATGTTATTCATATACCAGAAATGTTTGAAGCTACTGACTGAATGAAAAGAGCTGGCATCTCACTCTCTTTGAATCTTCTTTATCATGCTAAGAGGAGCAGGAAAAAGCAAAAAATTTCAGAATTGCACCTTGCAATGTGGAGAAATTACTGTTTGTGCATTTACAATATTCATTGATTTTTGCCATTGAAAAACGTCCAGAAATGTTTGAAGCTACTGACTGAATGAAAGGAGCTGGCATCTCACTCTCTTTGAATCTTCTTTATCATGCTAAGAGGAGCAGGAAAAAGCAAAAAATTTCAGAATTGCACCTTGCAATGCGGAGAAATTACTGTTTGTGCATTTACAATATTCATTGATTTTTGCCATTGAAAAACATCATGTTATTCATATACCAGAAATGTTTGAAGCTACTGACTGAATGAAAAGAGCTGGCATCTCACTCTCTTTGAATCTTCTTTATCATGCTAAGAGGAGCAGGAAAAAGGAAAAAATTTCAGAATTGCACCTTGCAATGCGGAGAAATTACTGTTTGTGCATTTACAATATTCATTGATTTTTGCCATTGAAAAACGTCCAGAAATGTTTGAAGCTACTGACTGAATGAAAGGAGCTGGCATCTCACTCTCTTTGAATCTTCTTTATCATGCTAAGAGGAGCAGGAAAAAGTAAAAAATTTCAGAATTGCACCTTGCAATGCGGAGAAATTACTGTTTGTGCATTTACAATATTCATTGATTTTTGCCATTGAAAAACATCATGTTATTCATATACCAGAAATGTTTGAAGCTACTGACTGAATGAAAAGAGCTGGCATCTCACTCTCTTTGAATCTTCTTTATCATGCTAAGAGGAGCAGGAAAAAGCAAAAAATTTCAGAATTGCACCTTGCAATGCGGAGAAATTACTGTTTGTGCATTTACAATATTCATTGATTTTTGCCATTGAAAAACATCATGTTATTCATATACCTGAAATGTTTGAAGCTACTGACTGAATGAAAAGAGCTGGCATCTTACTCTCTTTGAATCTTCTTTATCATGCTAAGAGGAGCAGGAAAAAGCAAAAAATTTCAGAATTGCACCTTGCAATGTGGAGAAATTACTGTTTGTGCATTTACAATATTCATTGATTTTTCCATTGAAAAACGTCCAGAAATGTTTGAAGCTACTGACTGAATGAAAGGAGCTGGCATCTCACTCTCTTTGAATCTTCTTTATCATGCTAAGAGGAGCAGGAAAAAGCAAAAAATTTCAGAATTGCACCTTGCAATGCGGAAAAATTACTGTTTGTGCATTTACAATATTCATTGATTTTTGCCATTGAAAAACATCATGTTATTCATATACCAGAAATGTTTGAAGCTACTGACTGAATGAAAAGAGCTGGCATCTCACTCTCTTTGAATCTTCTTTATCATGCTAAGAGGAGCAGGAAAAAGGAAAAAATTTCAGAATTGCACCTTGCAATGCGGAGAAATTACTGTTTGTGCATTTACAATATTCATTGATTTTTGCCATTGAAAAACGTCCAGAAATGTTTGAAGCTACTGACTGAATGAAAGGAGCTGGCATCTCACTCTCTTTGAATCTTCTTTATCATGCTAAGAGGAGCAGGAAAAAGTAAAAAATTTCAGAATTGCACCTTGCAATGCGGAGAAATTACTGTTTGTGCATTTACAATATTCATTGATTTTTGCCATTGAAAAACATCATGTTATTCATATACCAGAAATGTTTGAAGCTACTGACTGAATGAAAAGAGCTGGCATCTCACTCTCTTTGAATCTTCTTTATCATGCTAAGAGGAGCAGGAAAAAGCAAAAAATTTCAGAATTGCACCTTGCAATGCGGAGAAATTACTGTTTGTGCATTTACAATATTCATTGATTTTTGCCATTGAAAAACATCATGTTATTCATATACCTGAAATGTTTGAAGCTACTGACTGAATGAAAAGAGCTGGCATCTTACTCTCTTTGAATCTTCTTTATCATGCTAAGAGGAGCAGGAAAAAGCAAAAAATTTCAGAATTGCACCTTGCAATGTGGAGAAATTACTGTTTGTGCATTTTCAATATTCATTGATTTTTCCATTGAAAAACGTCCAGAAATGTTTGAAGCTACTGACTGAATGAAAGGAGCTGGCATCTCACTCTCTTTGAATCTTCTTTATCATGCTAAGAGGAGCAGGAAAAAGCAAAAAATTTCAGAATTGCACCTTGCAATGCGGAAAAATTACTGTTTGTGCATTTACAATATTCATTGATTTTTGCCATTGAAAAACATTATGTTATTCATATACCAGAAATGTTTGAAGCTACTGACTGAATGAAAAGAGCTGGCATCTCACTCTCTTTGAATCTTCTTTATCATGCTAAGAGGAGCAGGAAAAAGCAAAAAATTTCAGAATTGCACCTTGCAATGTGGAGAAATTACTGTTTGTGCATTTACAATATTCATTGATGTTTGCCATTGAAAAACGTCCAGAAATGTTTGAAGCTACTGACTGAATGAAAGGAGCTGGCATCTCACTCTCTTTGAATCTTCTTTATCATGCTAAGAGGAGCAGGAAAAAGCAAAAAATTTCAGAATTGCACCTTGCAATGTGGAAAAATTACTCTTTGTGCATTTACAATATTCATTGATTTTTGCCATTGAAAAATGTCCAGAAATGTTTGAAGCTACTGACTAAATGAAAGGAGCTGGCATCTCACTCTCTTTGAATCTTCTTTATCATGCTAAGAGGAGCAGGAAAAAGCAAAAAATTTCAGAATTGCACCTTGCAATGCGGAAAAATTACTGTTTGTGCATTTACAATATTCATTGATTTTTGCCATTGAAAAACATCATGTTATTCATATACCAGAAATGTTTGAAGCTACTGACTGAATTAAAAGAGCTGGCATCTCACTCTCTTTGAATCTTCTTTATCATGCTAAGAGGAGCAGGAAAAAGCAAAAAATTTCAGAATTGCACCTTGCAATGTGGAGAAATTACTGTTTGTGCATTTACAATATTCATTGATTTTTGCCATTGAAAAACGTCCAGAAATGTTTGAAGCTACTGACTGAATGAAAGGAGCTGGCATCTCACTCTCTTTGAATCTTCTTTATCATGCTAAGAGGAGCAGGAAAAAGCAAAAAATTTCAGAATTGCACCTTGCAATGCGGAGAAATTACTGTTTGTGCATTTACAATATTCATTGATTTTTGCCATTGAAAAATATCATGTTATTCATATACCAGAAATGTTTGAAGCTACTGACTGAATGAAAAGAGCTGGCATCTCACTCTCTTTGAATCTTCTTTATCATGCTAAGAGGAGCAGGAAAAAGCAAAAAATTTCAGAATTGCACCTTGCAATGTGGAGAAATTACTGTTTGTGCATTTACAATATTCATTGATTTTTGCCATTGAAAAACGTCCAGAAATGTTTGAAGCTACTGACTGAATGAAAGGAGCTGGCATCTCACTCTCTTTGAATCTTCTTTATCATGCTAAGAGGAGCAGGAAAAAGCAAAAAATTTCAGAATTGCACCTTGCAATGCGGAGAAATTACTGTTTGTGCATTTACAATATTCATTGATTTTTGCCATTGAAAAACATCATGTTATTCATATACCAGAAATGTTTGAAGCTACTGACTGAATGAAAAGAGCTGGCATCTCACTCTCTTTGAATCTTCTTTATCATGCTAAGAGGAGCAGGAAAAAGGAAAAAATTTCAGAATTGCACCTTGCAATGCGGAGAAATTACTGTTTGTGCATTTACAATATTCATTGATTTTTGCCATTGAAAAACGTCCAGAAATGTTTGAAGCTACTGACTGAATGAAAGGAGCTGGCATCTCACTCTCTTTGAATCTTCTTTATCATGCTAAGAGGAGCAGGAAAAAGCAAAAAATTTCAGAATTGCACCTTGCAATGCGGAGAAATTACTGTTTGTGCATTTACAATATTCATTGATTTTTGCCATTGAAAAACATCATGTTATTCATATACCAGAAATGTTTGAAGCTACTGACTGAATGAAAAGAGCTGGCATCTCACTCTCTTTGAATCTTCTTTATCATGCTAAGAGGAGCAGGAAAAAGCAAAAAATTTCAGAATTGCACCTTGCAATGTGGAGAAATTACTGTTTGTGCATTTACAATATTCATTGATTTTTGCCATTGAAAAACGTCCAGAAATGTTTGAAGCTACTGACTGAATGAAAGGAGCTGGCATCTCACTCTCTTTGAATCTTCTTTATCATGCTAAGAGGAGCAGGAAAAAGCAAAAAATTTCAGAATTGCACCTTGCAATGCGGAGAAATTACTGTTTGTGCATTTACAATATTCATTGATTTTTGCCATTGAAAAACGTCCAGAAATGTTTGAAGCTACTGACTGAATGAAAGGAGCTGGCATCTCACTCTCTTTGAATCTTCTTCTATCATGCTAAGAGGAGCAGGAAAAAGCAAAAAATTTCAGAATTGCACCTTGCAATGCGGAGAAATTACTGTTTGTGCATTTACAATATTCATTGATTTTTGCCATTGAAAAACATCATGTTATTCATATACCAGAAATGTTTGAAGCTACTGACTGAATGAAAGAGCTGGCATCTCACTCTCTTTGAATCTTCTTTATCATGCTAAGAGGAGCAGGAAAAAGCAAAAAATTTCAGAATTGCACCTTGCAATGTGGAGAAATTACTGTTTGTGTATTTACAATATTCATTGATTTTTGCCATTGAAAAACGTCCAGAAATGTTTGAAGCTACTGACTGAATGAAAGGAGCTGGCATCTCACTCTCTTTGAATCTTCTTTATCATGCTAAGAGGAGCAGGAAAAAGCAAAAAATTTCAGAATTGCACCTTGCAATGCGGAGAAATTACTGTTTGTGCATTTACAATATTCATTGATTTTTGCCATTGAAAAACATCATGTTATTCATATACCAGAAATGTTTGAAGCTACTGACTGAATGAAAAGAGCTGGCATCTCACTCTCTTTGAATCTTCTTTATCATGCTAAGAGGAGCAGGAAAAAGCAAAAAATTTCAGAATTGCACCTTGCAATGTGGAGAAATCACTGTTTGTGCATTTACAATATTCATTGATTTTTGCCATTGAAAAACGTCCAGAAATGTTTGAAGCTACTGACTGAATTTAAGGAGCTGGCATCTCACTCTCTTTGAATCTTCTTTATCATGCTAAGAGGAGCAGGAAAAAGCAAAAAATTTCAGAATTGCACCTTGCAATGCGGAGAAATTACTGTTTGTGCATTTACAATATTCATTGATTTTTGCCATTGAAAAACATCATGTTATTCATATACCAGAAATGTTTGAAGCTACTGACTGAATGAAAAGAGCTGGCATCTCACTCTCTTTGAATCTTCTTTATCATGCTAAGAGGAGCAGGAAAAAGCAAAAAATTTCAGAATTGCACCTTGCAATGTGGAGAAATTACTGTTTGTGCATTTACAATATTCATTGATTTTTGCCATTGAAAAACGTCCAGAAATGTTTGAAGCTACTGACTGAATGAAAGGAGCTGGCATCTCACTCTCTTTGAATCTTCTTTATCATGCTAAGAGGAGCAGGAAAAAGCAAAAAATTTCAGAATTGCACCTTGCAATGCGGAGAAATTACTGTTTGTGCATTTACAATATTCATTGATTTTTGCCATTGAAAAACGTCCAGAAATGTTTGAAGCTACTGACTGAATGAAAGGAGCTGGCATCTCACTCTCTTTGAATCTTCTTCTATCATGCTAAGAGGAGCAGGAAAAAGCAAAAAATTTCAGAATTGCACCTTGCAATGCGGAGAAATTACTGTTTGTGCATTTACAATATTCATTGATTTTTGCCATTGAAAAACATCATGTTATTCATATACCAGAAATGTTTGAAGCTACTGACTGAATGAAAGAGCTGGCATCTCACTCTCTTTGAATCTTCTTTATCATGCTAAGAGGAGCAGGAAAAAGCAAAAAATTTCAGAATTGCACCTTGCAATGTGGAGAAATTACTGTTTGTGTATTTACAATATTCATTGATTTTTGCCATTGAAAAACGTCCAGAAATGTTTGAAGCTACTGACTGAATGAAAGGAGCTGGCATCTCACTCTCTTTGAATCTTCTTTATCATGCTAAGAGGAGCAGGAAAAAGCAAAAAATTTCAGAATTGCACCTTGCAATGCGGAGAAATTACTGTTTGTGCATTTACAATATTCATTGATTTTTGCCATTGAAAAACATCATGTTATTCATATACCTGAAATGTTTGAAGCTACTGACTGAATGAAAAGAGCTGGCATCTTACTCTCTTTGAATCTTCTTTATCATGCTAAGAGGAGCAGGAAAAAGCAAAAAATTTCAGAATTGCACCTTGCAATGTGGAGAAATTACTGTTTGTGCATTTACAATATTCATTGATTTTTGCCATTG
Organism: Phyllobates terribilis; assembly: GCF_046119375.1. Taxonomy (NCBI): domain Eukaryota; kingdom Metazoa; phylum Chordata; class Amphibia; order Anura; family Dendrobatidae; genus Phyllobates; species Phyllobates terribilis. The sequence goes on along the minus strand of NW_027363218.1, from coordinate 1,017,395 downwards.
AAAAACGTCCAGAAATGTTTGAAGCTACTGACTGAATGAAAGGAGCTGGCATCTCACTCTCTTTGAATCTTCTTTATCATGCTAAGAGGAGCAGGAAAAAGCAAAAAATTTCAGAATTGCACCTTGCAATGCGGAGAAATTACTGTTTGTGCATTTACAATATTCATTGATTTTTGCCATTGAAAAACATCATGTTATTCATATACCAGAAATGTTTGAAGCTACTGACTGAATGAAAAGAGCTGGCATCTCACTCTCTTTGAATCTTCTTTATCATGCTAAGAGGAGCAGGAAAAAGGAAAAAATTTCAGAATTGCACCTTGCAATGCGGAGAAATTACTGTTTGTGCATTTACAATATTCATTGATTTTTGCCATTGAAAAACGTCCAGAAATGTTTGAAGCTACTGACTGAATGAAAGGAGCTGGCATCTCACTCTCTTTGAATCTTCTTTATCATGCTAAGAGGAGCAGGAAAAAGTAAAAAATTTCAGAATTGCACCTTGCAATGCGGAGAAATTACTGTTTGTGCATTTACAATATTCATTGATTTTTGCCATTGAAAAACATCATGTTATTCATATACCAGAAATGTTTGAAGCTACTGACTGAATGAAAAGAGCTGGCATCTCACTCTCTTTGAATCTTCTTTATCATGCTAAGAGGAGCAGGAAAAAGCAAAAAATTTCAGAATTGCACCTTGCAATGCGGAGAAATTACTGTTTGTGCATTTACAATATTCATTGATTTTTGCCATTGAAAAACATCATGTTATTCATATACCTGAAATGTTTGAAGCTACTGACTGAATGAAAAGAGCTGGCATCTTACTCTCTTTGAATCTTCTTTATCATGCTAAGAGGAGCAGGAAAAAGCAAAAAATTTCAGAATTGCACCTTGCAATGTGGAGAAATTACTGTTTGTGCATTTACAATATTCATTGATTTTTCCATTGAAAAACGTCCAGAAATGTTTGAAGCTACTGACTGAATGAAAGGAGCTGGCATCTCACTCTCTTTGAATCTTCTTTATCATGCTAAGAGGAGCAGGAAAAAGCAAAAAATTTCAGAATTGCACCTTGCAATGCGGAAAAATTACTGTTTGTGCATTTACAATATTCATTGATTTTTGCCATTGAAAAACATCATGTTATTCATATACCAGAAATGTTTGAAGCTACTGACTGAATGAAAAGAGCTGGCATCTCACTCTCTTTGAATCTTCTTTATCATGCTAAGAGGAGCAGGAAAAAGGAAAAAATTTCAGAATTGCACCTTGCAATGCGGAGAAATTACTGTTTGTGCATTTACAATATTCATTGATTTTTGCCATTGAAAAACGTCCAGAAATGTTTGAAGCTACTGACTGAATGAAAGGAGCTGGCATCTCACTCTCTTTGAATCTTCTTTATCATGCTAAGAGGAGCAGGAAAAAGCAAAAAATTTCAGAATTGCACCTTGCAATGCGGAGAAATTACTGTTTGTGCATTTACAATATTCTTTGACTTTTGCCATTGAAAAACATCATGTTATTCATATACCAGAAATGTTTGAAGCTACTGACTGAATGAAAAGAGCTGGCATCTCACTCTCTTTGAATCTTCTTTATCATGCTAAGAGGAGCAGGAAAAAGCAAAAAATTTCAGAATTGCACCTTGCAATGCGGAGAAATTACTGTTTGTGCATTTACAATATTCATTGATTTTTGCCATTGAAAAACGTCCAGAAATGTTTGAAGCTACTGACTGAATGAAAGGAGCTGGCATCTCACTCTCTTTGAATCTTCTTTATCATGCTAAGAGGAGCAGGAAAAAGTAAAAAATTTCAGAATTGCACCTTGCAATGCGGAGAAATTACTGTTTGTGCATTTACAATATTCATTGATTTTTGCCATTGAAAAACATCATGTTATTCATATACCAGAAATGTTTGAAGCTACTGACTGAATGAAAAGAGCTGGCATCTCACTCTCTTTGAATCTTCTTTATCATGCTAAGAGGAGCAGGAAAAAGCAAAAAATTTCAGAATTGCACCTTGCAATGCGGAGAAATTACTGTTTGTGCATTTACAATATTCATTGATTTTTGCCATTGAAAAACATCATGTTATTCATATACCTGAAATGTTTGAAGCTACTGACTGAATTAAAAGAGCTGGCATCTCACTCTCTTTGAATCTTCTTTATCATGCTAAGAGGAGCAGGAAAAAGCAAAAAATTTCAGAATTGCACCTTGCAATGTGGAGAAATTACTGTTTGTGCATTTACAATATTCATTGATTTTTGCCATTGAAAAACGTCCAGAAATGTTTGAAGCTACTGACTGAATGAAAGGAGCTGGCATCTCACTCTCTTTGAATCTTCTTTATCATGCTAAGAGGAGCAGGAAAAAGCAAAAAATTTCAGAATTGCACCTTGCAATGCGGAGAAATTACTGTTTGTGCATTTACAATATTCATTGATTTTTGCCATTGAAAAACATCATGTTATTCATATACCAGAAATGTTTGAAGCTACTGACTGAATGAAAAGAGCTGGCATCTCACTCTCTTTGAATCTTCTTTATCATGCTAAGAGGAGCAGGAAAAGGCAAAAAATTTCAGAATTGCACCTTGCAATGTGGAGAAATTACTGTTTGTGCATTTACAATATTCATTGATTTTTGCCATTGAAAAACGTCCAGAAATGTTTGAAGCTACTGACTGAATGAAAGGAGCTGGCATCTCACTCTCTTTGAATCTTCTTTATCATGCTAAGAGGAGCAGGAAAAAGCAAAAAATTTCAGAATTGCACCTTGCAATGCGGAGAAATTACTGTTTGTGCATTTACAATATTCATTGATTTTTGCCATTGAAAAACATCATGTTATTCATATACCAGAAATGTTTGAAGCTACTGACTGAATGAAAAGAGCTGGCATCTCACTCTCTTTGAATCTTCTTTATCATGCTAAGAGGAGCAGGAAAAAGGAAAAAATTTCAGAATTGCACCTTGCAATGCGGAGAAATTACTGTTTGTGCATTTACAATATTCATTGATTTTTGCCATTGAAAAACGTCCAGAAATGTTTGAAGCTACTGACTGAATGAAAGGAGCTGGCATCTCACTCTCTTTGAATCTTCTTTATCATGCTAAGAGGAGCAGGAAAAAGTAAAAAATTTCAGAATTGCACCTTGCAATGCGGAGAAATTACTGTTTGTGCATTTACAATATTCATTGATTTTTGCCATTGAAAAACATCATGTTATTCATATACCAGAAATGTTTGAAGCTACTGACTGAATGAAAAGAGCTGGCATCTCACTCTCTTTGAATCTTCTTTATCATGCTAAGAGGAGCAGGAAAAAGCAAAAAATTTCAGAATTGCACCTTGCAATGCGGAGAAATTACTGTTTGTGCATTTACAATATTCATTGATTTTTGCCATTGAAAAACATCATGTTATTCATATACCTGAAATGTTTGAAGCTACTGACTGAATGAAAAGAGCTGGCATCTTACTCTCTTTGAATCTTCTTTATCATGCTAAGAGGAGCAGGAAAAAGCAAAAAATTTCAGAATTGCACCTTGCAATGTGGAGAAATTACTGTTTGTGCATTTACAATATTCATTGATTTTTGCCATTGAAAAACGTCCAGAAATGTTTGAAGCTACTGACTGAATGAAAGGAGCTGGCATCTCACTCTCTTTGAATCTTCTTTATCATGCTAAGAGGAGCAGGAAAAAGCAAAAAATTTCAGAATTGCACCTTGCAATGCGGAGAAATTACTGTTTGTGCATTTACAATATTCATTGATTTTTGCCATTGAAAAACATCATGTTATTCATATACCAGAAATGTTTGAAGCTACTGACTGAATGAAAAGAGCTGGCATCTCACTCTCTTTGAATCTTCTTTATCATGCTAAGAGGAGCAGGAAAAGGCAAAAAATTTCAGAATTGCACCTTGCAATGTGGAGAAATTACTGTTTGTGCATTTACAATATTCATTGATTTTTGCCATTGAAAAACGTCCAGAAATGTTTGAAGCTACTGACTGAATGAAAGGAGCTGGCATCTCACTCTCTTTGAATCTTCTTTATCATGCTAAGAGGAGCAGGAAAAAGCAAAAAATTTCAGAATTGCACCTTGCAATGCGGAGAAATTACTGTTTGTGCATTTACAATATTCATTGATTTTTGCCATTGAAAAACATCATGTTATTCATATACCAGAAATGTTTGAAGCTACTGACTGAATGAAAAGAGCTGGCATCTCACTCTCTTTGAATCTTCTTTATCATGCTAAGAGGAGCAGGAAAAAGGAAAAAATTTCAGAATTGCACCTTGCAATGCGGAGAAATTACTGTTTGTGCATTTACAATATTCATTGATTTTTGCCATTGAAAAACGTCCAGAAATGTTTGAAGCTACTGACTGAATGAAAGGAGCTGGCATCTCACTCTCTTTGAATCTTCTTTATCATGCTAAGAGGAGCAGGAAAAAGTAAAAAATTTCAGAATTGCACCTTGCAATGCGGAGAAATTACTGTTTGTGCATTTACAATATTCATTGATTTTTGCCATTGAAAAACATCATGTTATTCATATACCAGAAATGTTTGAAGCTACTGACTGAATGAAAAGAGCTGGCATCTCACTCTCTTTGAATCTTCTTTATCATGCTAAGAGGAGCAGGAAAAAGCAAAAAATTTCAGAATTGCACCTTGCAATGCGGAGAAATTACTGTTTGTGCATTTACAATATTCATTGATTTTTGCCATTGAAAAACATCATGTTATTCATATACCTGAAATGTTTGAAGCTACTGACTGAATGAAAAGAGCTGGCATCTTACTCTCTTTGAATCTTCTTTATCATGCTAAGAGGAGCAGGAAAAAGCAAAAAATTTCAGAATTGCACCTTGCAATGTGGAGAAATTACTGTTTGTGCATTTACAATATTCATTGATTTTTGCCATTGAAAAACGTCCAGAAATGTTTGAAGCTACTGACTGAATGAAAGGAGCTGGCATCTCACTCTCTTTGAATCTTCTTTATCATGCTAAGAGGAGCAGGAAAAAGCAAAAAATTTCAGAATTGCACCTTGCAATGCGGAGAAATTACTGTTTGTGCATTTACAATATTCATTGATTTTTGCCATTGAAAAACATCATGTTATTCATATACCAGAAATGTTTGAAGCTACTGACTGAATGAAAAGAGCTGGCATCTCACTCTCTTTGAATCTTCTTTATCATGCTAAGAGGAGCAGGAAAAAGGAAAAAATTTCAGAATTGCACCTTGCAATGCGGAGAAATTACTGTTTGTGCATTTACAATATTCATTGATTTTTGCCATTGAAAAACGTCCAGAAATGTTTGAAGCTACTGACTGAATGAAAGGAGCTGGCATCTCACTCTCTTTGAATCTTCTTTATCATGCTAAGAGGAGCAGGAAAAAGTAAAAAATTTCAGAATTGCACCTTGCAATGCGGAGAAATTACTGTTTGTGCATTTACAATATTCATTGATTTTTGCCATTGAAAAACATCATGTTATTCATATACCAGAAATGTTTGAAGCTACTGACTGAATGAAAAGAGCTGGCATCTCACTCTCTTTGAATCTTCTTTATCATGCTAAGAGGAGCAGGAAAAAGCAAAAAATTTCAGAATTGCACCTTGCAATGCGGAGAAATTACTGTTTGTGCATTTACAATATTCATTGATTTTTGCCATTGAAAAACGTCCAGAAATGTTTGAAGCTACTGACTGAATGAAAGGAGCTGGCATCTCACTCTCTTTGAATCTTCTTTATCATGCTAAGAGGAGCAGGAAAAAGCAAAAAATTTCAGAATTGCACCTTGCAATGCGGAGAAATTACTGTTTGTGCATTTACAATATTCATTGATTTTTGCCATTGAAAAACATCATGTTATTCATATACCAGAAATGTTTGAAGCTACTGACTGAATGAAAGAGCTGGCATCTCACTCTCTTTGAATCTTCTTTATCATGCTAAGAGGAGCAGGAAAAAGCAAAAAATTTCAGAATTGCACCTTGCAATGTGGAGAAATTACTGTTTGTGTATTTACAATATTCATTGATTTTTGCCATTGAAAAACGTCCAGAAATGTTTGAAGCTACTGACTGAATGAAAGGAGCTGGCATCTCACTCTCTTTGAATCTTCTTTATCATGCTAAGAGGAGCAGGAAAAAGCAAAAAATTTCAGAATTGCACCTTGCAATGCGGAGAAATTACTGTTTGTGCATTTACAATATTCATTGATTTTTGCCATTGAAAAACATCATGTTATTCATATACCAGAAATGTTTGAAGCTACTGACTGAATGAAAAGAGCTGGCATCTCACTCTCTTTGAATCTTCTTTATCATGCTAAGAGGAGCAGGAAAAAGCAAAAAATTTCAGAATTGCACCTTGCAATGTGGAGAAATCACTGTTTGTGCATTTACAATATTCATTGATTTTTGCCATTGAAAAACGTCCAGAAATGTTTGAAGCTACTGACTGAATTTAAGGAGCTGGCATCTCACTCTCTTTGAATCTTCTTTATCATGCTAAGAGGAGCAGGAAAAAGCAAAAAATTTCAGAATTGCACCTTGCAATGCGGAGAAATTACTGTTTGTGCATTTACAATATTCATTGATTTTTGCCATTGAAAAACATCATGTTATTCATATACCAGAAATGTTTGAAGCTACTGACTGAATGAAAAGAGCTGGCATCTCACTCTCTTTGAATCTTCTTTATCATGCTAAGAGGAGCAGGAAAAAGCAAAAAATTTCAGAATTGCACCTTGCAATGTGGAGAAATTACTGTTTGTGCATTTACAATATTCATTGATTTTTGCCATTGAAAAACGTCCAGAAATGTTTGAAGCTACTGACTGAATGAAAGGAGCTGGCATCTCACTCTCTTTGAATCTTCTTCTATCATGCTAAGAGGAGCAGGAAAAAGCAAAAAATTTCAGAATTGCACCTTGCAATGCGGAGAAATTACTGTTTGTGCATTTACAATATTCATTGATTTTTGCCATTGAAAAACATCATGTTATTCATATACCAGAAATGTTTGAAGCTACTGACTGAATGAAAAGAGCTGGCATCTCACTCTCTTTGAATCTTCTTTATCATGCTAAGAGGAGCAGGAAAAAGCAAAAAATTTCAGAATTGCACCTTGCAATGTGGAGAAATTACTGTTTGTGCATTTACAATATTCATTGATTTTTGCCATTGAAAAACGTCCAGAAATGTTTGAAGCTACTGACTGAATGAAAGGAGCTGGCATCTCACTCTCTTTGAATCTTCTTTATCATGCTAAGAGGAGCAGGAAAAAGCAAAAAATTTCAGAATTGCACCTTGCAATGCGGAGAAATTACTGTTTGTGCATTTACAATATTCATTGATTTTTGCCATTGAAAAACGTCCAGAAATGTTTGAAGCTACTGACTGAATGAAAGGAGCTGGCATCTCACTCTCTTTGAATCTTCTTCTATCATGCTAAGAGGAGCAGGAAAAAGCAAAAAATTTCAGAATTGCACCTTGCAATGCGGAGAAATTACTGTTTGTGCATTTACAATATTCATTGATTTTTGCCATTGAAAAACATCATGTTATTCATATACCAGAAATGTTTGAAGCTACTGACTGAATGAAAGAGCTGGCATCTCACTCTCTTTGAATCTTCTTTATCATGCTAAGAGGAGCAGGAAAAAGCAAAAAATTTCAGAATTGCACCTTGCAATGTGGAGAAATTACTGTTTGTGTATTTACAATATTCATTGATTTTTGCCATTGAAAAACGTCCAGAAATGTTTGAAGCTACTGACTGAATGAAAGGAGCTGGCATCTCACTCTCTTTGAATCTTCTTTATCATGCTAAGAGGAGCAGGAAAAAGCAAAAAATTTCAGAATTGCACCTTGCAATGCGGAGAAATTACTGTTTGTGCATTTACAATATTCATTGATTTTTGCCATTGAAAAACATCATGTTATTCATATACCTGAAATGTTTGAAGCTACTGACTGAATGAAAAGAGCTGGCATCTTACTCTCTTTGAATCTTCTTTATCATGCTAAGAGGAGCAGGAAAAAGCAAAAAATTTCAGAATTGCACCTTGCAATGTGGAGAAATTACTGTTTGTGTATTTACAATATTCATTGATTTTTGCCATTGAAAAACGTCCAGAAATGTTTGAAGCTACTGACTGAATGAAAGGAGCTGGCATCTCACTCTCTTTGAATCTTCTTTATCATGCTAAGAGGAGCAGGAAAAAGCAAAAAATTTCAGAATTGCTCCTTGCAATGCGGAGAAATTACTGTTTGTGCATTTACAATATTCATTGATTTTTGCCATTGAAAAACGTCCAGAAATGTTTGAAGCTACTGACTGAATGAAAGGAGCTGGCATCTCACTCTCTTTGAATCTTCTTCTATCATGCTAAGAGGAGCAGGAAAAAGCAAAAAATTTCAGAATTGCACCTTGCAATGCTGAGAAATTACTGTTTGTGCATTTACAATATTCATTGATTTTTGCCATTGAAAAACATCATGTTATTCATATACCAGAAATGTTTGAAGCTACTGACTGAATGAAAAGAGCTGGCATCTCACTCTCTTTGAATCTTCTTTATCATGCTAAGAGGAGCAGGAAAAAGCAAAAAATTTCAGAATTGCACCTTGCAATGTGGAGAAATTACTGTTTGTGTATTTACAATATTCATTGATTTTTGCCATTGAAAAACGTCCAGAAATGTTTGAAGCTACTGACTGAATGAAAGGAGCTGGCATCTCACTCTCTTTGAATCTTCTTTATCATGCTAAGAGGAGCAGGAAAAAGCAAAACATTTCAGAATTGCACCTTGCAATGCGGAGAAATTACTGTTTGTGCATTTCCAATATTCATTGATTTTTGCCATTGAAAAACATCATGTTATTCATATACCATAAATGTTTGAAGCTACTGACTGAATGAAAAGAGCTGGCATCTCACTCTCTTTGAATCTTCTTTATCATGCTAAGAGGAGCAGGAAAAAGCAAAAAATTTCAGAATTGCACCTTGCAATGTTGAGAAATTACTGTTTGTGCATTTACAATATTCATTGATTTTTGCCATTGAAAAACGTCCAGAAATGTTTGAAGCTACTGACTGAATGAAAGGAGCTGGCATCTCACTCTCTTTGAATCTTCTTTATCATGCTAAGAGGAGCAGGAAAAAGCAACAAATTTCAAAATTGCACCTTGCAATGCGGAGAAATTACTGTTTGTGCATTTACAATATTCATTGATTTTTGCCATTGAAAAACATCATGTTATTCATATACCAGAAATGTTTGAAGATACTGACTGAATGAAAAGAGCTGGCATCTCACTCTCTTTGAATCTTCTTTATCATGCTAAGAGGAGCAGGAAAAAGCAAAAAATTTCAGAATTGCACCTTGCAATGTGGAGAAATTACTGTTTGTGCATTTACAATATTCATTGGTTTTTGCCATTGAAAAACGTCCAGAAATGTTTGAAGCTACTGACTGAATGAAAGGAGCTGACATCTCACTCTCTTTGAATCTTCTTTATCATGCTAAGAGGAGCAGGAAAAAGCAAAAAATTTCAGAATTGCACCTTGCAATGCGGAGAAATTACTGTTTGTGCATTTACAATATTCATTGCTTTTTGCCATTGAAAAACATCATGTTATTCATATACCAGAAATGTTTGAAGCTACTGACTGAATGAAAGAGCTGGCATCTCACTCTCTTTGAATCTTCTTTATCATGCTAAGAGGAGCAGGAAAAAGCAAAAAATTTCAGAATTGCACCTTGCAATGTGGAGAAATTACTGTTTGTGTATTTACAATATTCATTGATTTTTGCCATTGAAAAACGTCCAGAAATGTTTGAAGCTACTGACTGAATGAAAGGAGCTGGCATCTCACTCTCTTTGAATCTTCTTTATCATGCTAAGAGGAGCAGGAAAAAGCAAAAAATTTCAGAATTGCACCTTGCAATGCGGAGAAATTACTGTTTGTGCATTTATAATATTCATTGATTTTTGCCATTGAAAAACATCATGTTATTCATATACCAGAAATGTTTGAAGCTACTGACTGAATGAAAAGAGCTGGCATCTCACTCTCTTTGAATCTTCTTTATCATGCTAAGAGGAGCAGGAAAAAGCAAAAAATTTCAGAATTGCACCTTGCAATGTGGAGAAATTACTGTTTGTGTATTTACAATATTCATTGATTTTTGCCATTGAAAAACGTCCAGAAATGTTTGAAGCTACTGACTGAATGAAAGGAGCTGGCATCTCACTCTCTTTGAATCTTCTTTATCATGCTAAGAGGAGCAGGAAAAAGCAAAAAATTTCAGAATTGCTCCTTGCAATGCGGAGAAATTACTGTTTGTGCATTTACAATATTCATTGATTTTTGCCATTGAAAAACGTCCAGAAATGTTTGAAGCTACTGACTGAATGAAAGGAGCTGGCATCTCACTCTCTTTGAATCTTCTTCTATCATGCTAAGAGGAGCAGGAAAAAGCAAAAAATTTCAGAATTGCACCTTGCAATGCTGAGAAATTACTGTTTGTGCATTTACAATATTCATTGATTTTTGCCATTGAAAAACATCATGTTATTCATATACCAGAAATGTTTGAAGCTACTGACTGAATGAAAAGAGCTGGCATCTCACTCTCTTTGAATCTTCTTTATCATGCTAAGAGGAGCAGGAAAAAGCAAAAAATTTCAGAATTGCACCTTGCAATGTGGAGAAATTACTGTTTGTGTATTTACAATATTCATTGATTTTTGCCATTGAAAAATGTCCAGAAATGTTTGAAGCTACTGACTGAATGAAAGAAGCTGGCATCTCACTCTCTTTGAATCTTCTTTATCATGCTAAGAGGAGCAGGAAAAAGCAAAACATTTCAGAATTGCACCTTGCAATGCGGAGAAATTACTGTTTGTGCATTTCCAATATTCATTGATTTTTGCCATTGAAAAACATCATGTTATTCATATACCAGAAATGTTTGAAGCTACTGACTGAATAAAAAGAGCTGGCATCTCACTCTCTTTGAATCTTCTTTATCATGCTAAGAGGAGCAGGAAAAAGCAAAAAATTTCAGAATTGCACCTTGCAATGTGGAGAAATTACTGTTTGTGCATTTACAATATTCATTGGTTTTTGCCATTGAAAAACGTCCAGAAATGTTTGAAGCTACTGACTGAATGAAAGGAGCTGACATCTCACTCTCTTTGAATCTTCTTTATCATGCTAAGAGGAGCAGGAAAAAGCAAAAAATTTCAGAATTGCACCTTGCAATGCGGAGAAATTACTGTTTGTGCATTTACAATATTCATTGCTTTTTGCCATTGAAAAACATCATGTTATTCATATACCAGAAATGTTTGAAGCTACTGACTGAATGAAAGAGCTGGCATCTCACTCTCTTTGAATCTTCTTTATCATGCTAAGAGGAGCAGGAAAAAGCAAAAAATTTCAGAATTGCACCTTGCAATGTGGAGAAATTACTGTTTGTGTATTTACAATATTCATTGATTTTTGCCATTGAAAAACGTCCAGAAATGTTTGAAGCTACTGACTGAATGAAAGGAGCTGGCATCTCACTCTCTTTGAATCTTCTTTATCATGCTAAGAGGAGCAGGAAAAAGCAAAAAATTTCAGAATTGCACCTTGCAATGCGGAGAAATTACTGTTTGTGCATTTATAATATTCATTGATTTTTGCCATTGAAAAACATCATGTTATTCATATACCAGAAATGTTTGAAGCTACTGACTGAATGAAAAGAGCTGGCATCTCACTCTCTTTGAATCTTCTTTATCATGCTAAGAGGAGCAGGAAAAAGCAAAAAATTTCAGAATTGCACCTTGCAATGTGGAGAAATTACTGTTTGTGTATTTACAATATTCATTGATTTTTGCCATTGAAAAACGTCCAGAAATGTTTGAAGCTACTGACTGAATGAAAGGAGCTGGCATCTCACTCTCTTTGAATCTTCTTTATCATGCTAAGAGGAGCAGGAAAAAGCAAAAAATTTCAGAATTGCTCCTTGCAATGCGGAGAAATTACTGTTTGTGCATTTACAATATTCATTGATTTTTGCCATTGAAAAACGTCCAGAAATGTTTGAAGCTACTGACTGAATGAAAGGAGCTGGCATCTCACTCTCTTTGAATCTTCTTCTATCATGCTAAGAGGAGCAGGAAAAAGCAAAAAATTTCAGAATTGCACCTTGCAATGCTGAGAAATTACTGTTTGTGCATTTACAATATTCATTGATTTTTGCCATTGAAAAACATCATGTTATTCATATACCAGAAATGTTTGAAGCTACTGACTGAATGAAAAGAGCTGGCATCTCACTCTCTTTGAATCTTCTTTATCATGCTAAGAGGAGCAGGAAAAAGCAAAAAATTTCAGAATTGCACCTTGCAATGTGGAGAAATTACTGTTTGTGTATTTACAATATTCATTGATTTTTGCCATTGAAAAATGTCCAGAAATGTTTGAAGCTACTGACTGAATGAAAGAAGCTGGCATCTCACTCTCTTTGAATCTTCTTTATCATGCTAAGAGGAGCAGGAAAAAGCAAAACATTTCAGAATTGCACCTTGCAATGCGGAGAAATTACTGTTTGTGCATTTCCAATATTCATTGATTTTTGCCATTGAAAAACATCATGTTATTCATATACCAGAAATGTTTGAAGCTACTGACTGAATAAAAAGAGCTGGCATCTCACTCTCTTTGAATCTTCTTTATCATGCTAAGAGGAGCAGGAAAAAGCAAAAAATTTCAGAATTGCACCTTGCAATGTGGAGAAATTACTGTTTGTGCATTTACAATATTCATTGATTTTTGCCATTGAAAAACGTCCAGAAATGTTTGAAGCTACTGACTGAATGAAAGGAGCTGGCATCTCACTCTCTTTGAATCTTCTTTATCATGCTAAGAGGAGCAGGAAAAAGCAAAAAATTTCAGAATTGCACCTTGCAATGCGGAGAAATTACTGTTTGTGCATTTACAATATTCATTGATTTTTGCCATTGAAAAACGTCCAGAAATGTTTGAAGCTACTGACTGAATGAAAGGAGCTGGCATCTCACTCTCTTTGAATCTTCTTCTATCATGCTAAGAGGAGCAGGAAAAAGCAAAAAATTTCAGAATTGCACCTTGCAATGCGGAGAAATTACTGTTTGTGCATTTACAATATTCATTGATTTTTGCCATTGAAAAACATCATGTTATTCATATACCAGAAATGTTTGAAGCTACTGACTGAATGAAAGAGCTGGCATCTCACTCTCTTTGAATCTTCTTTATCATGCTAAGAGGAGCAGGAAAAAGCAAAAAATTTCAGAATTGCACCTTGCAATGTGGAGAAATTACTGTTTGTGTATTTACAATATTCATTGATTTTTGCCATTGAAAAACGTCCAGAAATGTTTGAAGCTACTGACTGAATGAAAGGAGCTGGCATCTCACTCTCTTTGAATCTTCTTTATCATGCTAAGAGGAGCAGGAAAAAGCAAAAAATTTCAGAATTGCACCTTGCAATGCGGAGAAATTACTGTTTGTGCATTTATAATATTCATTGATTTTTGCCATTGAAAAACATCATGTTATTCATATACCAGAAATGTTTGAAGCTACTGACTGAATGAAAAGAGCTGGCATCTCACTCTCTTTGAATCTTCTTTATCATGCTAAGAGGAGCAGGAAAAAGCAAAAAATTTCAGAATTGCACCTTGCAATGTGGAGAAATTACTGTTTGTGTATTTACAATATTCATTGATTTTTGCCATTGAAAAACGTCCAGAAATGTTTGAAGCTACTGACTGAATGAAAGGAGCTGGCATCTCACTCTCTTTGAATCTTCTTTATCATGCTAAGAGGAGCAGGAAAAAGCAAAAAATTTCAGAATTGCTCCTTGCAATGCGGAGAAATTACTGTTTGTGCATTTACAATATTCATTGATTTTTGCCATTGAAAAACGTCCAGAAATGTTTGAAGCTACTGACTGAATGAAAGGAGCTGGCATCTCACTCTCTTTGAATCTTCTTCTATCATGCTAAGAGGAGCAGGAAAAAGCAAAAAATTTCAGAATTGCACCTTGCAATGCTGAGAAATTACTGTTTGTGCATTTACAATATTCATTGATTTTTGCCATTGAAAAACATCATGTTATTCATATACCAGAAATGTTTGAAGCTACTGACTGAATGAAAAGAGCTGGCATCTCACTCTCTTTGAATCTTCTTTATCATGCTAAGAGGAGCAGGAAAAAGCAAAAAATTTCAGAATTGCACCTTGCAATGTTGAGAAATTACTGTTTGTGCATTTACAATATTCATTGATTTTTGCCATTGAAAAACGTCCAGAAATGTTTGAAGCTACTGACTGAATGAAAGGAGCTGGCATCTCACTCTCTTTGAATCTTCTTTATCATGCTAAGAGGAGCAGGAAAAAGCAACAAATTTCAAAATTGCACCTTGCAATGCGGAGAAATTACTGTTTGTGCATTTACAATATTCATTGATTTTTGCCATTGAAAAACATCATGTTATTCATATACCAGAAATGTTTGAAGCTACTGACTGAATGAAAAGAGCTGGCATCTCACTCTCTTTGAATCTTCTTTATCATGCTAAGAGGAGCAGGAAAAAGCAAAAAATTTCAGAATTGCACCTTGCAATGTGGAGAAATTACTGTTTGTGCATTTACAATATTCATTGGTTTTTGCCATTGAAAAACGTCCAGAAATGTTTGAAGCTACTGACTGAATGAAAGGAGCTGACATCTCACTCTCTTTGAATCTTCTTTATCATGCTAAGAGGAGCAGGAAAAAGCAAAAAATTTCAGAATTGCACCTTGCAATGCGGAGAAATTACTGTTTGTGCATTTACAATATTCATTGCTTTTTGCCATTGAAAAACATCATGTTATTCATATACCAGAAATGTTTGAAGCTACTGACTGAATGAAAGAGCTGGCATCTCACTCTCTTTGAATCTTCTTTATCATGCTAAGAGGAGCAGGAAAAAGCAAAAAATTTCAGAATTGCACCTTGCAATGTGGAGAAATTACTGTTTGTGTATTTACAATATTCATTGATTTTTGCCATTGAAAAACGTCCAGAAATGTTTGAAGCTACTGACTGAATGAAAGGAGCTGGCATCTCACTCTCTTTGAATCTTCTTTATCATGCTAAGAGGAGCAGGAAAAAGCAAAAAATTTCAGAATTGCACCTTGCAATGCGGAGAAATTACTGTTTGTGCATTTATAATATTCATTGATTTTTGCCATTGAAAAACATCATGTTATTCATATACCAGAAATGTTTGAAGCTACTGACTGAATGAAAAGAGCTGGCATCTCACTCTCTTTGAATCTTCTTTATCATGCTAAGAGGAGCAGGAAAAAGCAAAAAATTTCAGAATTGCACCTTGCAATGTGGAGAAATTACTGTTTGTGTATTTACAATATTCATTGATTTTTGCCATTGAAAAACGTCCAGAAATGTTTGAAGCTACTGACTGAATGAAAGGAGCTGGCATCTCACTCTCTTTGAATCTTCTTTATCATGCTAAGAGGAGCAGGAAAAAGCAAAAAATTTCAGAATTGCTCCTTGCAATGCGGAGAAATTACTGTTTGTGCATTTACAATATTCATTGATTTTCGCCATTGAAAAACGTCCAGAAATGTTTGAAGCTACTGACTGAATGAAAGGAGCTGGCATCTCACTCTCTTTGAATCTTCTTCTATCATGCTAAGAGGAGCAGGAAAAAGCAAAAAATTTCAGAATTGCACCTTGCAATGCTGAGAAATTACTGTTTGTGCATTTACAATATTCATTGATTTTTGCCATTGAAAAATGTCCAGAAATGTTTGAAGCTACTGACTGAATGAAAGAAGCTGGCATCTCACTCTCTTTGAATCTTCTTTATCATGCTAAGAGGAGCAGGAAAAAGCAAAACATTTCAGAATTGCACCTTGCAATGCGGAGAAATTACTGTTTGTGCATTTCCAATATTCATTGATTTTTGCCATTGAAAAACATCATGTTATTCATATACCAGAAATGTTTGAAGCTACTGACTGAATAAAAAGAGCTGGCATCTCACTCTCTTTGAATCTTCTTTATCATGCTAAGAGGAGCAGGAAAAAGCAAAAAATTTCAGAATTGCACCTTGCAATGTGGAGAAATTACTGTTTGTGCATTTACAATATTCATTGATTTTTGCCATTGAAAAACGTCCAGAAATGTTTGAAGCTACTGACTGAATGAAAGGAGCTGGCATCTCACTCTCTTTGAATCTTCTTTATCATGCTAAGAGGAGCAGGAAAAAGCAACAAATTTCAAAATTGCACCTTGCAATGCGGAGAAATTACTGTTTGTGCATTTACAATATTCATTGATTTTTGCCATTGAAAAACATCATGTTATTCATATACCAGAAATGTTTGAAGCTACTGACTGAATGAAAAGAGCTGGCATCTCACTCTCTTTGAATCTTCTTTATCATGCTAAGAGGAGCAGGAAAAAGCAAAAAATTTCAGAATTGCACCTTGCAATGTGGAGAAATTACTGTTTGTGCATTTACAATATTCATTGATTTTTGCCATTGAAAAACGTCCAGAAATGTTTGAAGCTACTGACTGAATGAAAGGAGCTGACATCTCACTCTCTTTGAATCTTCTTTATCATGCTAAGAGGAGCAGGAAAAAGCAAAAAATTTCAGAATTGCACCTTGCAATGCGGAGAAATTACTGTTTGTGCATTTACAATATTCATTGATTTTTGCCATTGAAAAACATCATGTTATTCATATACCAGAAATGTTTGAAACTACTGACTGAATGAAAAGAGCTGGCATCTCACTCTCTTTGAATCTTCTTTATCATGCTAAGAGGAGCAGGAAAAAGCAAAAAAATTCAGAATTGCACCTTGCAATGTGGAGAAATTACTGTTTGTGCATTTACAATATTCATTGATTTTTGCCATTGAAAAACGTCCAGAAATGTTTGAAGCTACTGACTGAATGAAAGGAGCTGGCATCTCACTCTCTTTGAATCCTCTTTATCATGCTAAGAGGAGCAGGAAAAAGCAAAAAATTTCAGAATTGCACCTTGCAATGCGGAGAAATTACTGTTTGTGCATTTACAATATTCATTGATTTTTGCCATTGAAAAACATCATGTTATTCATATACCAGAAATGTTTGAAGCTACTGACTGAATGAAAAGAGCTGGCATCTCACTCTCTTTGAATCTTCTTTGTCATGCTAAGATGAGCAGGAAAAAGCAAAACATTTCAGAATTGCACCTTGCAATGTGGAGAAATTACTGTTTGTGCATTTACAATATTCATAGATTTTTGCCATTGAAAAACGTCCAGAAATATTTGAAGCTACTGACTGAATGAAAGGAGCTGGCATCTCACTCTCTTTGAATCTTCTTTATCATGCTAAGAGGAGCAGGAAAAAGCAAAAAATTTCAGAATTGCACCTTGCAATGCGGAGAAATTACTGTTTGTGCATTTACAATATTCATTGATTTTTGCCATTGAAAAACATCATGTTATTCATATACCAGAAATGTTTGAAGCTACTGACTGAATGAAAAGAGCTGGCATCTCACTCTCTTTGAATCTTCTTTATCATGCTAAGAGGAGCAGGAAAAAGCAAAAAATTTCAGAATTGCACCTTGCAATGTGGAGAAATTACTGTTTGTGCATTTACAATATTCATTGATTTTTGCCATTGAAAAACGTCCAGAAATGTTTGAAGCTACTGACTGAATGAAAGGAGCTGGCATCTCACTCTCTTTGAATCTTCTTTATCATGCTAAGAGGAGCAGGAAAAGCAAAAAATTTCAGAATTGCAAATTGCAATGCGGAGCAATTACTGTTTGTGCATTTACAATATTCATTGATTTTTGCCATTGAAAAACATCATGTTATTCATATACCAGAAATGTTTGAAGCTACTGACTGAATGAAAAGAGCTGGCATTTCACTCTCTTTGAATCTTCTTTATCATGCTAAGAGGAGCAGGAAAAAGCAAAAAATTTCAGAATTGCACCTTGCAATGCGGAGAAATTACTGTTTGTGCATTTACATTATTCATTGATTTTTGCCATTGAAAAACGTCCAGAAATATTTGAAGCTACTGACTGAATGAAAGGAGCTGGCATCTCACTCTCTTTGAATCTTCTTTATCATGCTAAGAGGAGCAGGAAAAAGCAAAAAATTTCAGAATTGCACCTTGCAATGCGGAGAAATTACTGTTTGTGCATTTACAATATTCATTGATTTTTGCCATTGAAAAACATCATGTTATTCATATACCAGAAATGTTTGAAGCTACTGACTGAATGAAAAGAGCTGGCATCTCACTCTCTTTGAATCTTCCTTATCATGCTAAGAGGAGCAGGAAAAAGCAAAAAATTTCAGAATTGCACCTTGCAATGTGGAGAAATTACTGTTTGTGCATTTACAATATTCATTGATTTTTGCCATTGAAAAACGTCCAGAAATGTTTGAAGCTACTGACTGAATGAAAGGAGCTGGCATCTCACTCTCTTTGAATCTTCTTTATCATGCTAAGAGGAGCAGGAAAAAGCAAAAAATTTCAGAATTGCACCTTGCAATGCGGAGAAATTACTGTTTGTGCATTTACAATATTCATTGATTTTTGCCATTGAAAAACGTCCAGAAATGTTTGAAGCTACTGACTGAATGAAAGGAGCTGGCATCTCACTCTCTTTGAATCTTCTTTATCATGCTAAGAGGAGCAGGAAAAAGCAAAAAATTTCAGAATTGCACCTTGCAATGCGGAGAAATTACTGTTTGTGCATTTACAATATTCATTGATTTTTGCCATTGAAAAACATCATGTTATTCATATACCAGAAATGTTTGAAGCTACTGACTGAATGAAAAGAGCTGGCATCTCACTCTCTTTGAATCTTCTTTATCATGCTAAGAGGAGCAGGAAAAAGCAAAAAATTTCAGAATTGCACCTTGCAATGTGGAGAAATTACTGTTTGTGCATTTACAATATTCATTGATTTTTGCCATTGAAAAACGTCCAGAAATGTTTGAAGCTACTGACTGAATGAAAGGAGCTGGCATCTCACTCTCTTTGAATCTTTTTTATCATGCTAAGAGGAGCAGGAAAAAGCAAAAAATTTCAGAATTGCACCTTGCAATGCGGAGAAATTACTGTTTGTGCATTTACAATATTCATTGATTTTTGCCATTGAAAAACATCATGTTATTCATATACCAGAAATGTTTGAAGCTACTGACTGAATGAAAAGAGCTGGCATCTCACTCTCTTTGAATCTTCTTTATCATGCTAAGAGGAGCAGGAAAAAGCAAAAAATTTCAGAATTGCACCTTGCAATGTGGAGAAATTACTGTTTGTGCATTTACAATATTCATTGATTTTTGCCATTGAAAAACGTCCAGAAATGTTTGAAGCTACTGACTGAATGAAAGGAGCTGGCATCTCACTCTCTTTGAATCTTCTTTATCATGCTAAGAGGAGCAGGAAAAAGCAAAAAATTTCAGAATTGCACCTTGCAATGCGGAGAAATTACTGTTTGTGCATTTACAATATTCATTGATTTTTGCCATTGAAAAACATCATGTTATTCATATACCAGAAATGTTTGAAGCTACTGACTGAGTGAAAAGAGCTGGCATCTCACTCTCTATGAATCTTCTTTATCATGCTAAGAGGAGCAGGAAAAAGCAAAAAATTTCAGAATTGCACCTTGAAATGTGGAGAAATTACTGTTTGTGCATTTACAATATTCATTGATTTTTGCCATTGAAAAACGTCCAGAAATGTTTGAAGCTACTGACTGAATGAAAGGAGCTGGCATCTCACTCTCTTTGAATCTTCTTTATCATGCTAAGAGGAGCAGGAGAAAGCAAAAAATTTCAGAATTGCACCTTGCAATGCGGAGAAATTACTGTTTGTGCATTTACAATATTCATTGATTTTTGCCATTGAAAAACATCATGTTATTCATATACCAGAAATGTTTGAAGCTACTGACTGAATGAAAAGAGCTGGCATCTCACTCTCTTTGAATCTTCTTTATCATGCTAAGAGGAGCAGGAAAAAGCAAAAAATTTCAGAATTGCACCTTGCAATGTGGAGAAATTACTGTTTGTGCATTTACAATATTCATTGATTTTTGCCATTGAAAAACGTCCAGAAATATTTGAAGCTACTGACTGAATGAAAGGAGCTGGCATCTCACTCTCTTTGAATCTTCTTTATCATGCTAAGAGGAGCAGGAAAAGCAAAAAATTTCAGAATTGCACCTTGCAATGCGGAGAAATTACTGTTTGTGCATTTACAATATTCATTGATTTTTGCCATTGAAAAACATCATGTTATTCATATACCAGAAATGTTTGAAGCTACTGACTTAATGAAAAGAGCTGGCATCTCACTCTCTTTGAATCTTCTTTATCATGCTAAGAGGAGCAGGAAAAAGCAAAAAATTTCAGAATTGCACCTTGCAATGTGGAGAAATTACTGTTTGTGCATTTACAATATTCATTGATTTTTGCCATTGAAAAACGTCCAGAAATATTTGAAGCTACTGACTGTATGAAAGGAGCTGGCATCTCACTCTCTTTGAATCTTCTTTATCATGCTAAGAGGAGCAGGAAAAAGCAAAAAATGTCAGAATTGCACCTTGCAATGCGGAGAAATTACTGTTTGTGCATTTACAATATTCATTGATTTTTGCCATTGAAAAACATCATGTTATTCATATACCAGAAATGTTTGAAGCTACTGACTGAATGAAAAGAGCTGGCATCTCACTCTCTTTGAATCTTCTTTATCATGCTAAGAGGAGCAGGAAAAAGCAAAAAATTTCAGAATTGCACCTTGCAATGTGGAGAAATTACTGTTTGTGCATTTACAATATTCATTGATTTTTGCCATTGAAAAACGTCCAGAAATGTTTGAAGCTACTGACTGAATGAAAGGAGCTGGCATCTCACTCTCTTTGAATCTTCTTTATCATGCTAAGAGGAGCAGGAAAAAGCAAAAAATTTCAGAATTGCACCTTGCAATGCGGAGAAATTACTGTTTGTGCATTTACAATATTCATTGATTTTTGCCATTGAAAAACATCATGGTATTCATATACCAGAAATGTTTGAAGCTACTGACTGAATGAAAAGAGCTGGCATCTCACTCTCTTTGAATCTTCTTTATCGTGCTAAGAGGAGCAGGAAAAAGCAAAAAATTTCAGAATTGCACCTTGCAATGTGGAGAAATTACTGTTTGTGCATTTACAATATTCATTGATTTTTGCCATTGAAAAACGTCCAGAAATGTTTGAAGCTACTGACTGAATGAAAGGAGCTTGCATCTCACTCTCTTTGAATCTTCTTTATCATGCTAAGAGGAGCAGGAAAAAGCAAAAAATTTCAGAATTGCACCTAGCAATGCGGAGAAATTACTGTTTGTGCATTTACAATATTCATTGATTTTTGCCATTGAAAAACATCATGTTATTCATATACCAGAAATGTTTGAAGCTACTGACTGAATGAAAAGAGCTGGCATCTCACTCTCTTTGAATCTTCTTTATCATGCTAAGAGGAGCAGGAAAAAGCAAAAAATTTCAGAATTGCACCTTGCAATGTGGAGAAATTACTGTTTGTGCATTTACAATATTCATTGATTTTTGCCATTGAAAAACGTCCAGAAATGTTTGAAGCTACTGACTGAATGAAAGGAGCTGGCATCTCACTCTCTTTGAATCTTCTTTATCATGCTAAGAGGAGCAGGAAAAAGCAAAAAATTTCAGAATTGCACCTTGCAATGCGGAGAAATTACTGTTTGTGCATTTACAATATTCATTGATTTTTGCCATTGAAAAACATCATGTTATTCATATACCAGAAATGTTTGAAGCTACTGACTGAATGAATAGAGATGGCATCTCACTCTCTTTGGATCTTCTTTATCATGCTAAGAGGAGCAGGAAAAAGCATAAAATTTCAGAATTGCACCTTGCAATGTGGAGAAATTACTCTTTGTGCATTTACAATATTCATTGATTTTTGCCATTGAAAAACGTCCAGAAATGTTTGAAGTTACTGACTGAATGAAAGGAGCTGGCATCTCACTCTCTTTGAATCTTCTTTATCATGCTAAGAGGAGCAGGAAAAAGCAAAAAATTTCAGAATTGCACCTTGCAATGCGGAGAAATTACTGTTTGTGCATTTACAATATTCATTGATTTTTGCCATTGAAAAACATCATGTTATTCATATACCAGAAATGTTTGAAGCTACTGACTGAATGAAAAGAGCTGGCATCTCACTCTCTTTGAATCTTCTTTATCATGCTAAGAGGAGCAGGAAAAAGCAAAAAATTTCAGAATTGCACCTTGCAATGTGGAGAAATTACTGTTTGTGCATTTACAATATTCATTGATTTTTGCCATTGAAAAACGTCCAGAAATATTTGAAGCTACTGACTGAATGAAAGGAGCTGGCATCTCACTCTCTTTGAATCTTCTTTATCATGCTAAGAGGAGCAGGAAAAGCAAAAAATTTCAGAATTGCACCTTGCAATGCGGAGAAATTACTGTTTGTGCATTTACAATATTCATTGATTTTTGCCATTGAAAAACATCATGTTATTCATATACCAGAAATGTTTGAAGCTACTGACTGAATGAAAAGAGCTGGCATCTCACTCTCTTTGAATCTTCTTTATCATGCTAAGAGGAGCAGGAAAAAGCAAAAAATTTCAGAATTGCACCTTGCAATGTGGAGAAATTACTGTTTGTGCATTTACAATATTCATTGATTTTTGCCATTGAAAAACGTCCAGAAATATTTGAAGCTACTGACTGAATGAAAGGAGCTGGCATCTCACTCTCTTTGAATCTTCTTTATCATGCTAAGAGGAGCAGGAAAAGCAAAAAATTTCAGAATTGCACCTTGCAATGCGGAGAAATTACTGTTTGTGCATTTACAATATTCATTGATTTTTGCCATTGAAAAACATCATGTTATTCATATACCAGAAATGTTTGAAGCTACTGACTTAATGAAAAGAGCTGGCATCTCACTCTCTTTGAATCTTCTTTATCATGCTAAGAGGAGCAGGAAAAAGCAAAAAATTTCAGAATTGCACCTTGCAATGTGGAGAAATTACTGTTTGTGCATTTACAATATTCATTGATTTTTGCCATTGAAAAACGTCCAGAAATATTTGAAGCTACTGACTGTATGAAAGGAGCTGGCATCTCACTCTCTTTGAATCTTCTTTATCATGCTAAGAGGAGCAGGAAAAAGCAAAAAATGTCAGAATTGCACCTTGCAATGCGGAGAAATTACTGTTTGTGCATTTACAATATTCATTGATTTTTGCCATTGAAAAACATCATGTTATTCATATACCAGAAATGTTTGAAGCTACTGACTGAATGAAAAGAGCTGGCATCTCACTCTCTTTGAATCTTCTTTATCATGCTAAGAGGAGCAGGAAAAAGCAAAAAATTTCAGAATTGCACCTTGCAATGTGGAGAAATTACTGTTTGTGCATTTACAATATTCATTGATTTTTGCCATTGAAAAACGTCCAGAAATGTTTGAAGCTACTGACTGAATGAAAGGAGCTGGCATCTCACTCTCTTTGAATCTTCTTTATCATGCTAAGAGGAGCAGGAAAAAGCAAAAAATTTCAGAATTGCACCTTGCTATGCGGAGAAATTACTGTTTGTGCATTTACAATATTCATTGATTTTTGCCATTGAAAAACATCATGGTATTCATATACCAGAAATGTTTGAAGCTACTGACTGAATGAAAAGAGCTGGCATCTCACTCTCTTTGAATCTTCTTTATCGTGCTAAGAGGAGCAGGAAAAAGCAAAAAATTTCAGAATTGCACCTTGCAATGTGGAGAAATTACTGTTTGTGCATTTACAATATTCATTGATTTTTGCCATTGAAAAACGTCCAGAAATGTTTGAAGCTACTGACTGAATGAAAGGAGCTGGCATCTCACTCTCTTTGAATCTTCTTTATCATGCTAAGAGGAGCAGGAAAAAGCAAAAAATTTCAGAATTGCACCTAGCAATGCGGAGAAATTACTGTTTGTGCATTTACAATATTCATTGATTTTTGCCATTGAAAAACATCATGTTATTCATATACCAGAAATGTTTGAAGCTACTGACTGAATGAAAAGAGCTGGCATCTCACTCTCTTTGAATCTTCTTTATCATGCTAAGAGGAGCAGGAAAAAGCAAAAAATTTCAGAATTGCACCTTGCAATGTGGAGAAATTACTGTTTGTGCATTTACAATATTCATTGATTTTTGCCATTGAAAAACGTCCAGAAATGTTTGAAGCTACTGACTGAATGAAAGGAGCTGGCATCTCACTCTCTTTGAATCTTCTTTATCATGCTAAGAGGAGCAGGAAAAAGCAAAAAATTTCAGAATTGCACCTTGCAATGCGGAGAAATTACTGTTTGTGCATTTACAATATTCATTGATTTTTGCCATTGAAAAACATCATGTTATTCATATACCAGAAATGTTTGAAGCTACTGACTGAATGAATAGAGCTGGCATCTCACTCTCTTTGGATCTTCTTTATCATGCTAAGAGGAGCAGGAAAAAGCATAAAATTTCAGAATTGCACCTTGCAATGTGGAGAAATTACTCTTTGTGCATTTACAATATTCATTGATTTTTGCCATTGAAAAACGTCCAGAAATGTTTGAAGTTACTGACTGAATGAAAGGAGCTGGCATCTCACTCTCTTTGAATCTTCTTTATCATGCTAAGAGGAGCAGGAAAAAGCAAAAAATTTCAGAATTGCACCTTGCAATGCGGAGAAATTACTGTTTGTGCATTTACAATATTCATTGATTTTTGCCATTGAAAAACATCATGTTATTCATATACCAGAAATGTTTGAAGCTACTGACTGAATGAAAAGAGCTGGCATCTCACTCTCTTTGAATCTTCTTTATCATGCTAAGAGGAGCAGGAAAAAGCAAAAAATTTCAGAATTGCACCTTGCAATGTGGAGAAATTACTGTTTGTGCATTTACAATATTCATTGATTTTTGCCATTGAAAAACGTCCAGAAATATTTGAAGCTACTGACTGAATGAAAGGAGCTGGCATCTCACTCTCTTTGAATCTTCTTTATCATGCTAAGAGGAGCAGGAAAAGCAAAAAATTTCAGAATTGCACCTTGCAATGCGGAGAAATTACTGTTTGTGCATTTACAATATTCATTGATTTTTGCCATTGAAAAACATCATGTTATTCATATACCAGAAATGTTTGAAGCTACTGACTTAATGAAAAGAGCTGGCATCTCACTCTCTTTGAATCTTCTTTATCATGCTAAGAGGAGCAGGAAAAAGCAAAAAATTTCAGAAATGCACCTTGCAATGTGGAGAAATTACTGTTTGTGCATTTACAATATTCATTGATTTTTGCCATTGAAAAACGTCCAGAAATGTTTGAAGCTACTGACTGAATGAAAGGAGCTGGCATCTCACTCTCTTTGAATCTTCTTTATCATGCTAAGAGGAGCAGGAAAAAGCAAAAAATTTCAGAATTGCACCTTGCTATGCGGAGAAATTACTGTTTGTGCATTTACAATATTCATTGATTTTTGCCATTGAAAAACATCATGGTATTCATATACCAGAAATGTTTGAAGCTACTGACTGAATGAAAGGAGCTGGCATCTCACTCTCTTTGAATCTTCTTTATCATGCTAAGAGGAGCAGGAAAAAGCAAAAAATGTCAGAATTGCACCTTGCAATGCGGAGAAATTACTGTTTGTGCATTTACAATATTCATTGATTTTTGCCATTGAAAAACATCATGTTATTCATATACCAGAAATGTTTGAAGCTACTGACTGAATGAAAAGAGCTGGCATCTCACTCTCTTTGAATCTTCTTTATCATGCTAAGAGGAGCAGGAAAAAGCAAAAAATTTCAGAATTGCACCTTGCAATGTGGAGAAATTACTGTTTGTGCATTTACAATATTCATTGATTTTTGCCATTGAAAAACGTCCAGAAATGTTTGAAGCTACTGACTGAATGAAAGGAGCTGGCATCTCACTCTCTTTGAATCTTCTTTATCATGCTAAGAGGAGCAGGAAAAAGCAAAAAATTTCAGAATTGCACCTTGCAATGCGGAGAAATTACTGTTTGTGCATTTACAATATTCATTGATTTTTGCCATTGAAAAACATCATGGTATTCATATACCAGAAATGTTTGAAGCTACTGACTGAATGAAAAGAGCTGGCATCTCACTCTCTTTGAATCTTCTTTATCGTGCTAAGAGGAGCAGGAAAAAGCAAAAAATTTCAGAATTGCACCTTGCAATGTGGAGAAATTACTGTTTGTGCATTTACAATATTCATTGATTTTTGCCATTGAAAAACGTCCAGAAATGTTTGAAGCTACTGACTGAATGAAAGGAGCTTGCATCTCACTCTCTTTGAATCTTCTTTATCATGCTAAGAGGAGCAGGAAAAAGCAAAAAATTTCAGAATTGCACCTAGCAATGCGGAGAAATTACTGTTTGTGCATTTACAATATTCATTGATTTTTGCCATTGAAAAACATCATGTTATTCATATACCAGAAATGTTTGAAGCTACTGACTGAATGAAAAGAGCTGGCATCTCACTCTCTTTGAATCTTCTTTATCATGCTAAGAGGAGCAGGAAAAAGCAAAAAATTTCAGAATTGCACCTTGCAATGTGGAGAAATTACTGTTTGTGCATTTACAATATTCATTGATTTTTGCCATTGAAAAACGTCCAGAAATGTTTGAAGCTACTGACTGAATGAAAGGAGCTGGCATCTCACTCTCTTTGAATCTTCTTTATCATGCTAAGAGGAGCAGGAAAAAGCAAAAAATTTCAGAATTGCACCTTGCAATGCGGAGAAATTACTGTTTGTGCATTTACAATATTCATTGATTTTTGCCATTGAAAAACATCATGTTATTCATATACCAGAAATGTTTGAAGCTACTGACTGAATGAATAGAGATGGCATCTCACTCTCTTTGGATCTTCTTTATCATGCTAAGAGGAGCAGGAAAAAGCATAAAATTTCAGAATTGCACCTTGCAATGTGGAGAAATTACTCTTTGTGCATTTACAATATTCATTGATTTTTGCCATTGAAAAACGTCCAGAAATGTTTGAAGTTACTGACTGAATGAAAGGAGCTGGCATCTCACTCTCTTTGAATCTTCTTTATCATGCTAAGAGGAGCAGGAAAAAGCAAAAAATTTCAGAATTGCACCTTGCAATGCGGAGAAATTACTGTTTGTGCATTTACAATATTCATTGATTTTTGCCATTGAAAAACATCATGTTATTCATATACCAGAAATGTTTGAAGCTACTGACTGAATGAAAAGAGCTGGCATCTCACTCTCTTTGAATCTTCTTTATCATGCTAAGAGGAGCAGGAAAAAGCAAAAAATTTCAGAATTGCACCTTGCAATGTGGAGAAATTACTGTTTGTGCATTTACAATATTCATTGATTTTTGCCATTGAAAAACGTCCAGAAATATTTGAAGCTACTGACTGAATGAAAGGAGCTGGCATCTCACTCTCTTTGAATCTTCTTTATCATGCTAAGAGGAGCAGGAAAAGCAAAAAATTTCAGAATTGCACCTTGCAATGCGGAGAAATTACTGTTTGTGCATTTACAATATTCATTGATTTTTGCCATTGAAAAACATCATGTTATTCATATACCAGAAATGTTTGAAGCTACTGACTGAATGAAAAGAGCTGGCATCTCACTCTCTTTGAATCTTCTTTATCATGCTAAGAGGAGCAGGAAAAAGCAAAAAATTTCAGAATTGCACCTTGCAATGTGGAGAAATTACTGTTTGTGCATTTACAATATTCATTGATTTTTGCCATTGAAAAACGTCCAGAAATATTTGAAGCTACTGACTGAATGAAAGGAGCTGGCATCTCACTCTCTTTGAATCTTCTTTATCATGCTAAGAGGAGCAGGAAAAGCAAAAAATTTCAGAATTGCACCTTGCAATGCGGAGAAATTACTGTTTGTGCATTTACAATATTCATTGATTTTTGCCATTGAAAAACATCATGTTATTCATATACCAGAAATGTTTGAAGCTACTGACTTAATGAAAAGAGCTGGCATCTCACTCTCTTTGAATCTTCTTTATCATGCTAAGAGGAGCAGGAAAAAGCAAAAAATTTCAGAATTGCACCTTGCAATGTGGAGAAATTACTGTTTGTGCATTTACAATATTCATTGATTTTTGCCATTGAAAAACGTCCAGAAATATTTGAAGCTACTGACTGTATGAAAGGAGCTGGCATCTCACTCTCTTTGAATCTTCTTTATCATGCTAAGAGGAGCAGGAAAAAGCAAAAAATGTCAGAATTGCACCTTGCAATGCGGAGAAATTACTGTTTGTGCATTTACAATATTCATTGATTTTTGCCATTGAAAAACATCATGTTATTCATATACCAGAAATGTTTGAAGCTACTGACTGAATGAAAAGAGCTGGCATCTCACTCTCTTTGAATCTTCTTTATCATGCTAAGAGGAGCAGGAAAAAGCAAAAAATTTCAGAATTGCACCTTGCAATGTGGAGAAATTACTGTTTGTGCATTTACAATATTCATTGATTTTTGCCATTGAAAAACGTCCAGAAATGTTTGAAGCTACTGACTGAATGAAAGGAGCTGGCATCTCACTCTCTTTGAATCTTCTTTATCATGCTAAGAGGAGCAGGAAAAAGCAAAAAATTTCAGAATTGCACCTTGCTATGCGGAGAAATTACTGTTTGTGCATTTACAATATTCATTGATTTTTGCCATTGAAAAACATCATGGTATTCATATACCAGAAATGTTTGAAGCTACTGACTGAATGAAAAGAGCTGGCATCTCACTCTCTTTGAATCTTCTTTATCGTGCTAAGAGGAGCAGGAAAAAGCAAAAAATTTCAGAATTGCACCTTGCAATGTGGAGAAATTACTGTTTGTGCATTTACAATATTCATTGATTTTTGCCATTGAAAAACGTCCAGAAATGTTTGAAGCTACTGACTGAATGAAAGGAGCTGGCATCTCACTCTCTTTGAATCTTCTTTATCATGCTAAGAGGAGCAGGAAAAAGCAAAAAATTTCAGAATTGCACCTAGCAATGCGGAGAAATTACTGTTTGTGCATTTACAATATTCATTGATTTTTGCCATTGAAAAACATCATGTTATTCATATACCAGAAATGTTTGAAGCTACTGACTGAATGAAAAGAGCTGGCATCTCACTCTCTTTGAATCTTCTTTATCATGCTAAGAGGAGCAGGAAAAAGCAAAAAATTTCAGAATTGCACCTTGCAATGTGGAGAAATTACTGTTTGTGCATTTACAATATTCATTGATTTTTGCCATTGAAAAACGTCCAGAAATGTTTGAAGCTACTGACTGAATGAAAGGAGCTGGCATCTCACTCTCTTTGAATCTTCTTTATCATGCTAAGAGGAGCAGGAAAAAGCAAAAAATTTCAGAATTGCACCTTGCAATGCGGAGAAATTACTGTTTGTGCATTTACAATATTCATTGATTTTTGCCATTGAAAAACATCATGTTATTCATATACCAGAAATGTTTGAAGCTACTGACTGAATGAATAGAGCTGGCATCTCACTCTCTTTGGATCTTCTTTATCATGCTAAGAGGAGCAGGAAAAAGCATAAAATTTCAGAATTGCACCTTGCAATGTGGAGAAATTACTCTTTGTGCATTTACAATATTCATTGATTTTTGCCATTGAAAAACGTCCAGAAATGTTTGAAGTTACTGACTGAATGAAAGGAGCTGGCATCTCACTCTCTTTGAATCTTCTTTATCATGCTAAGAGGAGCAGGAAAAAGCAAAAAATTTCAGAATTGCACCTTGCAATGCGGAGAAATTACTGTTTGTGCATTTACAATATTCATTGATTTTTGCCATTGAAAAACATCATGTTATTCATATACCAGAAATGTTTGAAGCTACTGACTTAATGAAAAGAGCTGGCATCTCACTCTCTTTGAATCTTCTTTATCATGCTAAGAGGAGCAGGAAAAAGCAAAAAATTTCAGAAATGCACCTTGCAATGTGGAGAAATTACTGTTTGTGCATTTACAATATTCATTGATTTTTGCCATTGAAAAACGTCCAGAAATATTTGAAGCTACTGACTGTATGAAAGGAGCTGGCATCTCACTCTCTTTGAATCTTCTTTATCATGCTAAGAGGAGCAGGAAAAAGCAAAAAATGTCAGAATTGCACCTTGCAATGCGGAGAAATTACTGTTTGTGCATTTACAATATTCATTGATTTTTGCCATTGAAAAACATCATGTTATTCATATACCAGAAATGTTTGAAGCTACTGACTGAATGAAAAGAGCTGGCATCTCACTCTCTTTGAATCTTCTTTATCATGCTAAGAGGAGCAGGAAAAAGCAAAAAATTTCAGAATTGCACCTTGCAATGTGGAGAAATTACTGTTTGTGCATTTACAATATTCATTGATTTTTGCCATTGAAAAACGTCCAGAAATGTTTGAAGCTACTGACTGAATGAAAGGAGCTGGCATCTCACTCTCTTTGAATCTTCTTTATCATGCTAAGAGGAGCAGGAAAAAGCAAAAAATTTCAGAATTGCACCTTGCTATGCGGAGAAATTACTGTTTGTGCATTTACAATATTCATTGATTTTTGCCATTGAAAAACATCATGGT
Organism: Phyllobates terribilis; assembly: GCF_046119375.1. Taxonomy (NCBI): domain Eukaryota; kingdom Metazoa; phylum Chordata; class Amphibia; order Anura; family Dendrobatidae; genus Phyllobates; species Phyllobates terribilis. The sequence goes on along the minus strand of NW_027363218.1, from coordinate 986,536 downwards.
ATTCATATACCAGAAATGTTTGAAGCTACTGACTGAATGAAAAGAGCTGGCATCTCACTCTCTTTGAATCTTCTTTATCGTGCTAAGAGGAGCAGGAAAAAGCAAAAAATTTCAGAATTGCACCTTGCAATGTGGAGAAATTACTGTTTGTGCATTTACAATATTCATTGATTTTTGCCATTGAAAAACGTCCAGAAATGTTTGAAGCTACTGACTGAATGAAAGGAGCTGGCATCTCACTCTCTTTGAATCTTCTTTATCATGCTAAGAGGAGCAGGAAAAAGCAAAAAATTTCAGAATTGCACCTAGCAATGCGGAGAAATTACTGTTTGTGCATTTACAATATTCATTGATTTTTGCCATTGAAAAACATCATGTTATTCATATACCAGAAATGTTTGAAGCTACTGACTGAATGAAAAGAGCTGGCATCTCACTCTCTTTGAATCTTCTTTATCATGCTAAGAGGAGCAGGAAAAAGCAAAAAATTTCAGAATTGCACCTTGCAATGTGGAGAAATTACTGTTTGTGCATTTACAATATTCATTGATTTTTGCCATTGAAAAACGTCCAGAAATGTTTGAAGCTACTGACTGAATGAAAGGAGCTGGCATCTCACTCTCTTTGAATCTTCTTTATCATGCTAAGAGGAGCAGGAAAAAGCAAAAAATTTCAGAATTGCACCTTGCAATGCGGAGAAATTACTGTTTGTGCATTTACAATATTCATTGATTTTTGCCATTGAAAAGCATCATGTTATTCATATACCAGAAATGTTTGAAGCTACTGACTGAATGAAAAGAGCTGGCATCTCACTCTCTTTGAATCTTCTTTATCATGCTAAGAGGAGCAGGAAAAAGCAAAAAATTTCAGAATTGCACCTTGCAATGTGGAGAAATTACTGTTTGTGCATTTACAATATTCATTGATTTTTGCCATTGAAAAACGTCCAGAAATGTTTGAAGCTACTGACTGAATGAAAGGAGCTGGCATCTCACTCTCTTTGAATCTTCTTTATCATGCTAAGAGGAGCAGGAAAAAGCAAAAAATTTCAGAATTGCACCTTGCAATGCGGAGAAATTACTGTTTGTGCATTTACAATATTCATTGATTTTTGCCATTGAAAAACATCATGTTATTCATATACCAGAAATGTTTGAAGCTACTGACTGAATGAATAGAGCTGGCATCTCACTCTCTTTGGATCTTCTTTATCATGCTAAGAGGAGCAGGAAAAAGCATAAAATTTCAGAATTGCACCTTGCAATGTGGAGAAATTACTCTTTGTGCATTTACAATATTCATTGATTTTTGCCATTGAAAAACGTCCAGAAATGTTTGAAGTTACTGACTGAATGAAAGGAGCTGGCATCTCACTCTCTTTGAATCTTCTTTATCATGCTAAGAGGAGCAGGAAAAAGCAAAAAATTTCAGAATTGCACCTTGCAATGCGGAGAAATTACTGTTTGTGCATTTACAATATTCATTGATTTTTGCCATTGAAAAACATCATGTTATTCATATACCAGAAATGTTTGAAGCTACTGAATGAATGAAAAGAGCTGGCATCTCACTCTCTTTGAATCTTCTTTATCATGCTAAGAGGAGCAGGAAAAAGCAAAAAATTTCAGAATTGCACCTTGCAATGTGGAGAAATTACTGTTTGTGCATTTACAATATTCATTGATTTTTGCCATTGAAAAACGTCCAGAAATGTTTGAAGCTACTGACTGAATGAAAGGAGCTGGCATCTCACTCTCTTTGAATCTTCTTTATCATGCTAAGAGGAGCAGGAAAAAGCAAAAAATTTCAGAATTGCACCTTGCAATGCGGAGAAATTACTGTTTGCATTTACAATATTCATTGATTTTTGCCTTTGAAAAACATCATGTTATTCATATACCAGAAATGTTTGAAGCTACTGACTGAATGAAAAGAGCTGGCATCTCACTCTCTTTGAATCTTCTTTATCATGCTAAGAGGAGCAGGATAAAGCAAAAAATTTCAGAATTGCACCTTGCAATGTGGAGAAATTACTGTTTGTGCATTTACAATATTCATTGATTTTTGCCATTGAAAAACATCCAGAAATGTTTGAAGCTACTGACTGAATGAAAGGAGCTGGCATCTCACTCTCTTTGAATCTTCTTTATCATGCTAAGAGGAGCAGGAAAAAGCAAAAAATTTCAGAATTGCACCTTGCAATGCAGAGAAATTACTGTTTGTGCATTTACAATATTCATTGATTTTTGCCATTGAAAAACATCATGTTATTCATATACCAGAAATGTTTGAAGCTACTGACTGAATGAAAAGAGCTGGCATCTCACTCTCTTTGAATCTTCTTTATCATGCTAAGAGGAGCAGGAAAAAGCAAAACATTTCAGAATTGCACCTTGCAATGTGGAGAAATTACTGTTTGTGCATTTACAATATTCATTGATTTTTGCCATTGAAAAACATCCAGAAATGTTTGAAGCTACTGACTGAATGAAAGGAGCTGGCATCTCACTCTCTTTGAATCTTCTTTATCATGCTAAGAGGAGCAGGAAAAAGCAAAAAAATTCAGAATTGCACCTTGCATTACGGAGAAATTACTGTTTGTGCATTTACAATATTCATTGATTTTTGCGATTGAAAAACATCATGTTATTCATATACCAGAAATGTTTGAAGCTACTGACTGAATGAAAAGAGCTGGCATCTCACTCTCTTTGAATCTTCTTTATCATGCTAAGAGGAGCAGGAAAAAGCAAAAAATTTCAGAATTGCACCTTGCAATGTGGAGAAATTACTGTTTGTGCATTTACAATATTCATTGATTTTTGCCATTGAAAAACATCCAGAAATGTTTGAAGCTACTGACTGAATGAAAGGAGCTGGCATCTCACTCTCTTTGAATCTTCTTTATCATGCTAAGAGAAGCATGAAAAAGCAAAAAATTTCAGAATTGCACCTTGCAATGCGGAGAAATTACTGTTTGTGCATTTACAATATTCATTGATTTTTGCCATTGAAAAACATCATGTTATTCATATACCAGAAATGTTTGAAGCTACTGACTGAATGAAAAGAGCTGGCATTTCACTCTCTTTGAATCTTCTTTATCATGCTAAGAGGAGCAGGAAAAAGCAAAAAAATTCAGAATTGCACCTTGCAATGCGGAGAAATTACTGTTTGTGCATTTACAATATTCATTGATTTTTGCCATTGAAAAACATCATGTTATTCATATACCAGAAATGTTTGAAGCTACTGACTGAATGAAAAGAGCTGGCATCTCACTCTCTTTGAATCTTCTTTATCATGCTAAGAGGAGCAGGAAAAAGCAAAAAAATTCAGAATTGCACCTTGCAATGCGGAGAAATTACTGTTTGTGCATTTACAATATTCATTGATTTTTGCCATTGAAAAACATCATGTTATTCATATACCAGAAATGTTTGAAGCTACTGACTGAATGAAAAGAGCTGGCATCTCACTCTCTTTGAATCTTCTTTATCATGCTAAGCGGAGCAGGAAAAAGCAAAAAATTTCAGAATTGGACCTTGCAATGTGGAGAAATTACTGTTTGTGCATTTACAATATTAATTGATTTTTGCCATTGAAAAACGTCCAGAAATGTTTGAAGCTACTGACTGAATGAAAGGAGCTGGCATCTCACTCTCTTTGAATCTTCTTTATCATGCTAAGATGAGCAGGAAAAAGCAAAAAATTTCAGAATTGCACCTTGCAATGCGGAGAAATTACTGTTTGTGCATTTACAATATTCATTGATTTTTGCCATTGAAAAACATCATGTTATTCATATACCAGAAATGTATGAAGCTACTGACTGAATGAAAAGAGCTGGCATCTCACTCTCTTTGAATCTTTTTTATCATGCTAAGAGGAGCAGGAAAAAGCAAAAAATTTCAGAATTGCACCTTGCAATGTGGAGAAATTACTGTTTGTGCATTTACAATATTCATTGATTTTTGCCATTGAAAAACGTCCAGAAATGTTTGAAGCTACTGACTGAATGAAAGGAGCTGGCATCTCACTCTCTTTGAATCTTCTTTATCATGCTAAGAGGAGCAGCAAAAAGCAAAAAATTTCAGAATTGCACCTTGCAATGCGGAGAAATTACTGTTTGTGCATTTACTATATTCATTGATTTTTGCCATTGAAAAACATCATGTTATTCATATACCAGAAATGTTTGAAGCTACTGACTGAATGAAAAGAGCTGGCATCTCACTCTCTTTGAATCTTCTTTATCATGCTAAGAGGAGCAGGAAAAAGCAAAAAATTTCAGAATTGCACCTTGCAATGTGGAGAAATTACTGTTTGTGCATTTACAATATTCATTGATTTTTGCCATTGAAAAACATCCAGAAATGTTTGAAGCTACTGACTGAATGAAAGGAGCTGGCATCTCACTCTCTTTGAATCTTCTTTATCATGCTAAGAGGAGCAGGAAAAAGCAAAAAAATTCAGAATTGCACGTTGCAATGCGGAGAAATTACTGTTTGTGCATTTAAAATATTCATTGATTTTTGCCATTGAAAAACATCATGTTATTCATATACCAGAAATGTTTGAAGCTACTGACTGAATGAAAAGAGCTGGCATCTCACTCTCTTTGAATCTTCTTTATCATGCTAAGACGAGCAGGAAAAAGCAAAAAATTTCAGAATTGCACCTTGCAATGTGGAGAAATTACTGTTTGTGCATTTACAATATTCATTGATTTTTGCCATTGAAAAACATCATGTTATTCATATACCAGAAATGTTTGAAGCTACTGACTGAATGAAAAGAGCTGGCATCTCACTCTCTTTGAATCTTCTTTATCATGCTAAGAGGAGCAGGAAAAAGCAAAAAATTTCAGAATTGCACCTTGCAATGTGGAGAAATTACTGTTTGTGCATTTACAATATTCATTGATTTTTGCCATTGAAAAACATCCAGAAATGTTTGAAGCTACTGACTGAATGAAAGGAGCTGGCATCTCACTCTCTTTGAATCTTCTTTATCATGCTAAGAGGAGCAGGAAAAAGCAAAAAATTTCAGAATTGCACGTTGCAATGCGGAGAAATTACTGTTTGTGCATTTACAATATTCATTGATTTTTGCCATTGAAAAACATCATGTTATTCATATACCAGAAATGTTTGAAGCTACTGACTGAATGAAAAGAGCTGGCATCTCACTCTCTTTGAATCTTCTTTATCATGCTAAGAGGAGCAGGAAAAAGCATAAAATTTCAGAATTGCACCTTGCAATGTGGAGAAATTACTGTTTGTGCATTTACAATATTCATTGATTTTTGCCATTGAAAAACGTCCAGAAATGTTTGAAGCTACTGACTGAATGAAAGGAGCTGGCATCTCACTCTCTTTGAATCTTCTTTATCATGCTAAGAGGAGCAGGAAAAGCAAAAAATTTCAGAATTGCTCCTTGCAATGCGGAGAAATTACTGTTTGTGCATTTACAATGTTCATTGATTTTTGTCATTGAAAAACATCATGTTATTCATATACCAGAAATGTTTGAAGCTACTGACTGAATGAAAAGAGCTGGCATCTCACTCTCTTTGAATCTTCTTTATCATGCTAAGACGAGCAGGAAAAAGCAAAAAATTTCAGAATTGCACCTTGCAATGTGGAGAAATTACTGTTTGTGCATTTACAATATTCATTGATTTTTGCCATTGAAAAACGTCCAGAAATGTTTGAAGCTACTGACTGAATGAAAGGAGCTGGCATCTCACTCTCTTTGAATCTTCTTTATCATGCTAAGAGGAGCAGCAAAAAGCAAAAAATTTCAGAATTGCACCTTGCAATGCGGAGAAATTACTGTTTGTGCATTTACTATATTCATTGATTTTTTGCCATTGAAAAACATCATGTTATTCATATACCAGAAATGTTTGAAGCTACTGACTGAATGAAAAGAGCTGGCATCTCACTCTCTTTGAATCTTCTTTATCATGCTAAGAGGAGCAGGAAAAAGCAAAAAATTTCAGAATTGCACCTTGCAATGTGGAGAAATTACTGTTTGTGCATTTACAATATTCATTGATTTTTGCCATTGAAAAACATCCAGAAATGTTTGAAGCTACTGACTGAATGAAAGGAGCTGGCATCTCACTCTCTTTGAATCTTCTTTATCATGCTAAGAGGAGCAGGAAAAAGCAAAAAAATTCAGAATTGCACGTTGCAATGCGGAGAAATTACTGTTTGTGCATTTACAATATTCATTGATTTTTGCCATTGAAAAACATCATGTTATTCATATACCAGAAATGTTTGAAGCTACTGACTGAATGAAAAGAGCTGGCATCTCACTCTCTTTGAATCTTCTTTATCATGCTAAGACGAGCAGGAAAAAGCAAAAAATTTCAGAATTGCACCTTGCAATGTGGAGAAATTACTGTTTGTGCATTTACAATATTCATTGATTTTTGCCATTGAAAAACGTCCAGAAATGTTTGAAGCTACTGACTGAATGAAAGGAGCTGGCATCTCACTCTCTTTGAATCTTCTTTATCATGCTAAGAGGAGCAGGAAAAAGCAAAAAATTTCAGAATTGTACCTTGCAATGCGGAGAAATTACTGTTTGTGCATTTACAATATTCATTGATTTTTGCCATTGAAAAACATCATGTTATTCATATACCAGAAATGTTTGAAGCTACTGACTGAATGAAAAGAGCTGGCATCTCACTCTCTTTGAATCTTCTTTATCATGCTAAGAGGAGCAGGAAAAAGCAAAAAATTTCAGAATTGCACCTTGCAATGTGGAGAAATTACTGTTTGTGCATTTACAATATTCATTGATTTTTGCCATTGAAAAACATCCAGAAATGTTTGAAGCTACTGACTGAATGAAAGGAGCTGGCATCTCACTCTCTTTGAATCTTCTTTATCATGCTAAGAGGAGCAGGAAAAAGCAAAAAATTTCAGAATTGCACGTTGCAATGCGGAGAAATTACTGTTTGTGCATTTACAATATTCATTGATTTTTGCCATTGAAAAACATCATGTTATTCATATACCAGAAATGTTTGAAGCTACTGACTGAATGAAAAGAGCTGGCATCTCACTCTCTTTGAATCTTCTTTATCATGCTAAGAGGAGCAGGAAAAAGCATAAAATTTCAGAATTGCACCTTGCAATGTGGAGAAATTACTGTTTGTGCATTTACAATATTCATTGATTTTTGCCATTGAAAAACGTCCAGAAATGTTTGAAGCTACTGACTGAATGAAAGGAGCTGGCATCTCACTCTCTTTGAATCTTCTTTATCATGCTAAGAGGAGCAGGAAAAGCAAAAAATTTCAGAATTGCTCCTTGCAATGCGGAGAAATTACTGTTTGTGCATTTACAATGTTCATTGATTTTTGTCATTGAAAAACATCATGTTATTCATATACCAGAAATGTTTGAAGCTACTGACTGAATGAAAAGAGCTGGCATCTCACTCTCTTTGAATCTTCTTTATCATGCTAAGACGAGCAGGAAAAAGCAAAAAATTTCAGAATTGCACCTTGCAATGTGGAGAAATTACTGTTTGTGCATTTACAATATTCATTGATTTTTGCCATTGAAAAACGTCCAGAAATGTTTGAAGCTACTGACTGAATGAAAGGAGCTGGCATCTCACTCTCTTTGAATCTTCTTTATCATGCTAAGAGGAGCAGGAAAAAGCAAAAAATTTCAGAATTGTACCTTGCAATGCGGAGAAATTACTGTTTGTGCATTTACAATATTCATTGATTTTTGCCATTGAAAAACATCATGTTATTCATATACCAGAAATGTTTGAAGCTACTGACTGAATGAAAAGAGCTGGCATCTCACTCTCTTTGAATCTTCTTTATCATGCTAAGAGGAGCAGGAAAAAGCAAAAAATTTCAGAATTGCACCTTGCAATGTGGAGAAATTACTGTTTGTGCATTTACAATATTCATTGATTTTTGCCATTGAAAAACGTCCAGAAATGTTTGAAGCTACTGACTGAATAAAAGGAGCTGGCATCTCACTCTCTTTGAATCTTCTTTATCATGCTAAGAGGAGCAGGAAAAAGCAAAAAAATTCAGAATTGCACCTTGCAATGCGGAGAAATTACTGTTTGTGCATTTACAATATTCATTGATTTTTGCCATTGAAAAACATCATGTTATTCATATACCAGAAATGTTTGAAGCTACTGACTGAATGAAAAGAGCTGGCATCTCACTCTCTTTGAATCTTCTTTATCATGCTAAGAGGAGCAGGAAAAAGCATAAAATTTCAGAATTGCACCTTGCAATGTGGAGAAATTACTGTTTGTGCATTTACAATATTCATTGATTTTTGCCATTGAAAAACGTCCAGAAATGTTTGAAGCTACTGACTGAATGAAAGGAGCTGGCATCTCACTCTCTTTGAATCTTCTTTATCATGCTAAGAGGAGCAGGAAAAGCAAAAAATTTCAGAATTGCTCCTTGCAATGCGGAGAAATTACTGTTTGTGCATTTACAATGTTCATTGATTTTTGTCATTGAAAAACATCATGTTATTCATATACCAGAAATGTTTGAAGCTACTGACTGAATGAAAAGAGCTGGCATCTCACTCTCTTTGAATCTTCTTTATCATGCTAAGACGAGCAGGAAAAAGCAAAAAATTTCAGAATTGCACCTTGCAATGTGGAGAAATTACTGTTTGTGCATTTACAATATTCATTGATTTTTGCCATTGAAAAACGTCCAGAAATGTTTGAAGCTACTGACTGAATGAAAGGAGCTGGCATCTCACTCTCTTTGAATCTTCTTTATCATGCTAAGAGGAGCAGCAAAAAGCAAAAAATTTCAGAATTGCACCTTGCAATGCGGAGAAATTACTGTTTGTGCATTTACTATATTCATTGATTTTTGCCATTGAAAAACATCATGTTATTCATATACCAGAAATGTTTGAAGCTACTGACTGAATGAAAAGAGCTGGCATCTCACTCTCTTTGAATCTTCTTTATCATGCTAAGAGGAGCAGGAAAAAGCAAAAAATTTCAGAATTGCACCTTGCAATGTGGAGAAATTACTGTTTGTGCATTTACAATATTCATTGATTTTTGCCATTGAAAAACATCCAGAAATGTTTGAAGCTACTGACTGAATGAAAGGAGCTGGCATCTCACTCTCTTTGAATCTTCTTTATCATGCTAAGAGGAGCAGGAAAAAGCAAAAAAATTCAGAATTGCACGTTGCAATGCGGAGAAATTACTGTTTGTGCATTTACAATATTCATTGATTTTTGCCATTGAAAAACATCATGTTATTCATATACCAGAAATGTTTGAAGCTACTGACTGAATGAAAAGAGCTGGCATCTCACTCTCTTTGAATCTTCTTTATCATGCTAAGACGAGCAGGAAAAAGCAAAAAATTTCAGAATTGCACCTTGCAATGTGGAGAAATTACTGTTTGTGCATTTACAATATTCATTGATTTTTGCCATTGAAAAACGTCCAGAAATGTTTGAAGCTACTGACTGAATGAAAGGAGCTGGCATCTCACTCTCTTTGAATCTTCTTTATCATGCTAAGAGGAGCAGGAAAAAGCAAAAAATTTCAGAATTGTACCTTGCAATGCGGAGAAATTACTGTTTGTGCATTTACAATATTCATTGATTTTTGCCATTGAAAAACATCATGTTATTCATATACCAGAAATGTTTGAAGCTACTGACTGAATGAAAAGAGCTGGCATCTCACTCTCTTTGAATCTTCTTTATCATGCTAAGAGGAGCAGGAAAAAGCAAAAAATTTCAGAATTGCACCTTGCAATGTGGAGAAATTACTGTTTGTGCATTTACAATATTCATTGATTTTTGCCATTGAAAAACATCCAGAAATGTTTGAAGCTACTGACTGAATGAAAGGAGCTGGCATCTCACTCTCTTTGAATCTTCTTTATCATGCTAAGAGGAGCAGGAAAAAGCAAAAAATTTCAGAATTGCACGTTGCAATGCGGAGAAATTACTGTTTGTGCATTTACAATATTCATTGATTTTTGCCATTGAAAAACATCATGTTATTCATATACCAGAAATGTTTGAAGCTACTGACTGAATGAAAAGAGCTGGCATCTCACTCTCTTTGAATCTTCTTTATCATGCTAAGAGGAGCAGGAAAAAGCATAAAATTTCAGAATTGCACCTTGCAATGTGGAGAAATTACTGTTTGTGCATTTACAATATTCATTGATTTTTGCCATTGAAAAACGTCCAGAAATGTTTGAAGCTACTGACTGAATGAAAGGAGCTGGCATCTCACTCTCTTTGAATCTTCTTTATCATGCTAAGAGGAGCAGGAAAAGCAAAAAATTTCAGAATTGCTCCTTGCAATGCGGAGAAATTACTGTTTGTGCATTTACAATGTTCATTGATTTTTGTCATTGAAAAACATCATGTTATTCATATACCAGAAATGTTTGAAGCTACTGACTGAATGAAAAGAGCTGGCATCTCACTCTCTTTGAATCTTCTTTATCATGCTAAGACGAGCAGGAAAAAGCAAAAAATTTCAGAATTGCACCTTGCAATGTGGAGAAATTACTGTTTGTGCATTTACAATATTCATTGATTTTTGCCATTGAAAAACGTCCAGAAATGTTTGAAGCTACTGACTGAATGAAAGGAGCTGGCATCTCACTCTCTTTGAATCTTCTTTATCATGCTAAGAGGAGCAGGAAAAAGCAAAAAATTTCAGAATTGTACCTTGCAATGCGGAGAAATTACTGTTTGTGCATTTACAATATTCATTGATTTTTGCCATTGAAAAACATCATGTTATTCATATACCAGAAATGTTTGAAGCTACTGACTGAATGAAAAGAGCTGGCATCTCACTCTCTTTGAATCTTCTTTATCATGCTAAGAGGAGCAGGAAAAAGCAAAAAATTTCAGAATTGCACCTTGCAATGTGGAGAAATTACTGTTTGTGCATTTACAATATTCATTGATTTTTGCCATTGAAAAACGTCCAGAAATGTTTGAAGCTACTGACTGAATAAAAGGAGCTGGCATCTCACTCTCTTTGAATCTTCTTTATCATGCTAAGAGGAGCAGGAAAAAGCAAAAAAATTCAGAATTGCACCTTGCAATGCGGAGAAATTACTGTTTGTGCATTTACAATATTCATTGATTTTTGCCATTGAAAAACATCATGTTATTCATATACCAGAAATGTTTGAAGCTACTGACTGAATGAAAAGAGCTGGCATCTCACTCTCTTTGAATCTTCTTAATCATGCTAAGAGGAGCAGGAAAAAGCAAAAAATTTCAGAATTGCACCTTGCAATGTGGAGAAATTACTGTTTGTGCATTTACAATATTCATTGATTTTTGCCATTGAAAAACGTCCAGAAATGTTTGAAGCTACTGACTGAATTAAAGGAGCTGGCATCTCACTCTCTTTGAATCTTCTTTATCATGCTAAGAGGAGCAGGAAAAAGCAAAAAATTTCAGAATTGCAGCTTGCAATGCGGAGAAATTACTGTTTGTGCATTTACAATATTCATTGATTTTTGCCATTGAAAAACATCATGTTATTCATATACCAGAAATGTTTGAAGCTACTGACTGAATGAAAAGAGCTGTCATCTCACTCTCTTTGAATCTTCTTTATCATGCTAAGAGGAGCAGGAAAAAGCAAAAAATTTCAGAATTGCACCTTGCAATGTGGAGAAATTACTGTTTGTGCATTTACAATATTCATTGATTTTTGCCATTGAAAAACGTCCAGAAATGTTTGAAGCTACTGACTGAATGAAAGGAGCTGGCATCTCACTCTCTTTGAATCTTCTTTATCATGCTAAGAGGAGCAGGAAAAAGCAAAAAATTTCAGAATTGCACCTTGCAATGTGGAGAAATTACTGTTTGTGCATTTACAATATTCATTGATTTTTGCCATTGAAAAACGTCCAGAAATGTTTGAAGCTACTGACTGAATGAAAGGAGCTGGCATCTCACTCTCTTTGAATCTTCTTTATCATGCTAAGAGGAGCAGGAAAAAGCAAAAAATTTCAGAATTGCACGTTGCAATGCGGAGAAATTACTGTTTGTGCATTTACAATATTCATTGATTTTTGCCATTGAAAAACATCATGTTATTCATATACCAGAAATGTTTGAAGCTACTGACTGAATGAAAAGAGCTGGCATCTCACTCTCTTTGAATCTTCTTTATCATGCTAAGAGGAGCAGGAAAAAGCAAAAAATTTCAGAATTGCACCTTGCAATGTGGAGAAATTACTGTTTGTGCATTTACAATATTCATTGATTTTTGCCATTGAAAAACGTCCAGAAATGTTTGAAGCTACTGACTGAATGAAAGGAGCTGGCATCTCACTCTCTTTGAATCTTCTTTATCATGCTAAGAGGAGCAGGAAAAAGCCAAAAATTTCAGAATTGCAGCTTGCAATGCGGAGAAATTACTGTTTGTGCATTTACAATATTCATTGATTTTTGCCATTGAAAAACATCATGTTATTCATATACCAGAAATGTTTGAAGCTACTGACTGAATGAAAAGAGCTGTCATCTCACTCTCTTTGAATCTTCTTTATCATGCTAAGAGGAGCAGGAAAAAGCAAAAAATTTCAGAATTGCACCTTGCAATGTGGAGAAATTACTGTTTGTGCATTTACAATATTCATTGATTTTTGCCATTGAAAAACGTCCAGAAATGTTTGAAGCTACTGACTGAATGAAAGGAGCTGGCATCTCACTCTCTTTGAATCTTCTTTATCATGCTAAGAGGAGCAGGAAAAAGCAAAAAATTTCAGAATTGCACCTTGCAATGCGGAGAAATTACTGTTTGTGCATTTACAATATTCATTGATTTTTGCCATTGAAAAACATCATGTTATTCATATACCAGAAATGTTTGAAGCTACTGACTGAATGAAAAGAGCTGGCATCTCACTCTCTTTGAATCTTCTTTATCATGCTAAGAGGAGCAGGAAAAAGCAAAAAATTTCAGAATTGCACCTTGCAATGTGGAGAAATTACTGTTTGTGCATTTACAATATTCATTGATTTTTGCCATTGAAAAACGTCCAGAAATGTTTGAAGCTACTGACTGAATGAAAGGAGCTGGCATCTCACTCTCTTTGAATCTTCTTTATCATGCTAAGAGGAGCAGGAAAAAGCACAAAATTTCAGAATTGCACGTTGCAATGCGGAGAAATTACTGTTTGTGCATTTACAATATTCATTGATTTTTGCCATTGAAAAACATCATGTTATTCATATACCAGAAATGTTTGAAGCTACTGACTGAATGAAAAGAGCTGGCATCTCACTCTCTTTGAATCTTCTTTATCATGCTAAGAGGAGCAGGAAAAAGCAAAAAATTTCAGAATTGCACCTTGCAATGTGGAGAAATTACTGTTTGTGCATTTACAATATTCATTGATTTTTGCCATTGAAAAACGTCCAGAAATGTTTGAAGCTACTGACTGAATGAAAGGAGCTGGCATCTCACTCTCTTTGAATCTTCTTTATCATGCTAAGAGGAGCAGGAAAAAGCAAAACATTTCAGAATTGCAGCTTGCAATGCGGAGAAATTACTGTTTGTGCATTTACAATATTCATTGATTTTTGCCATTGAAAAACATCATGTTATTCATATACCAGAAATGTTTGAAGCTACTGACTGAATGAAAAGAGCTGTCATCTCACTCTCTTTGAATCTTCTTTATCATGCTAAGAGGAGCAGGAAAAAGCAAAAAATTTCAGAATTGCACCTTGCAATGTGGAGAAATTACTGTTTGTGCATTTACAATATTCATTGATTTTTGCCATTGAAAAACGTCCAGAAATGTTTGAAGCTACTGACTGAATGAAAGGAGCTGGCATCTCACTCTCTTTGAATCTTCTTTATCATGCTAAGAGGAGCAGGAAAAAGCAAAAAATTTCAGAATTGCACCTTGCAATGCGGAGAAATTACTGTTTGTGCATTTACAATATTCATTGATTTTTGCCATTGAAAAACATCATGTTATTCATATACCAGAAATGTTTGAAGCTACTGACTGAATGAAAAGAGCTGGCATCTCACTCTCTTTGAATCTTCTTTATCATGCTAAGAGGAGCAGGAAAAAGCAAAAAATTTCAGAATTGCGCCTTGCAATGTGGAGAAATTACTGTTTGTGCATTTACAATATTCATTGATTTTTGCCATTGAAAAACGTCCAGAAATGTTTGAAGCTACTGACTGAATGAAAGGAGCTGGCATCTCACTCTCTTTGAATCTTCTTTATCATGCTAAGAGGAGCAGGAAAAAGCAAAAAATTTCAGAATTGCACGTTGCAATGCGAAGAAATTAATGTTTGTGCATTTACAATATTCATTGATTTTTGCCAATGAAAATCATCATGTTATTCATATACCAGAAATGTTTGAAGCTACTGACTGAATGAAAAGAGCTGGCATCTCACTCTCTTTGAATCTTCTTTATCATGCTAAGAGGAGCAGGAAAAAGCAAAAATTTTCAGAATTGCACCTTGCAATGTGGAGAAATTACTGTTTGTGCATTTACAATATTCATTGATTTTTGCCATTGAAAAACGTCCAGAAATGTTTGAAGCTACTGACTGAATGAAAGGAGCTGGCATCTCACTCTCTTTGAATCTTCTTTATCATGCTAAGAGGAGCAGGAAAAAGCAAAAAATTTCAGAATTGCACCTTGCAATGCGGAGAAATTACTGTTTGTGCATTTACAATATTCATTGATTTTTGCCATTGAAAAACATCATGTTATTCATATACCAGAAATGTTTGAAGCTACTGACTGAATGAAAAGAGTTGGCATCTCACTCTCTTTGAATCTTCTTTATCATGCTAAGAGGAGCAGGAAAAACCAAAAAATTTCAGAATTGCACCTTGCAATGTGGAGAAATTACTGTTTGTGCATTTACAATATTCATTGATTTTTGCCATTGAAAAACGTCCAGAAATGTTTGAAGCTACTGACTGAATGAAAGGAGCTGGCATCTCACTCTCTTTGAATCTTCTTTATCATGCTAAGATGAGCAGGAAAAAGCAAAAAATTTCAGAATTGCACCTTGCAATGCGGAGAAATTACTGTTTGTGCATTTACAATATTCATTGATTTTTGCCATTGAAAAACATCATGTTATTCATATACCAGAAATGTTTGAAGCTACTGACTGAATGAAAAGAGCTGGCATCTCACTCTCTTTGAATCTTCTTTATCATGCTAAGAGGAGCAGGAAAAAGCAAAAAATTTCAGAATTGCACCTTGCAATGTGGAGAAATTACTGTTTGTGCATTTACAATATTCATTGATTTTTGCCATTGAAAAACGTCCAGAAATGTTTGAAGCTACTGACTGAATGAAAGGAGCTGGCATCTCACTCTCTTTGAATCTTCTTTATCATGCTAAGAGGAGCAGGAAAAAGCAAAAAATTTCAGAATTGCACCTTGCAATGCGGAGAAATTACTGTTTGTGCATTTACAATATTCATTGATTTTTGCCATTGAAAAACATCATGTTATTCATATTCCAGAAATGTTTGAAGCTACTGACTGAATGAAAAGAGCTGGCATCTCACTCTCTTTGAATCTTCTTTATCATGCTAAGAGGAGCAGGAAAAAGCAAAAAATTTCAGAATTGCACCTTGCAATGTGGAGAAATTACTGTTTGTGCATTTACAATATTCATTGATTTTTGCCATTGAAAAACGTCCAGAAATGTTTGAAGCTACTGACTGAATGAAAGGAGCTGACATCTCACTCTCTTTGAATCTTCTTTATCATGCTAAGAGGAGCAGGAAAAAGCCAAAAATTTCAGAATTGCAGCTTGCAATGCGGAGAAATTACTGTTTGTGCATTTACAATATTCATTGATTTTTGCCATTGAAAAACATCATGTTATTCATATACCAGAAATGTTTGAAGCTACTGACTGAATGAAAAGAGCTGTCATCTCACTCTCTTTGAATCTTCTTTATCATGCTAAGAGGAGCAGGAAAAAGCAAAAAATTTCAGAATTGCACCTTGCAATGTGGAGAAATTACTGTTTGTGCATTTACAATATTCATTGATTTTTGCCATTGAAAAACGTCCAGAAATGTTTGAAGCTACTGACTGAATGAAAGGAGCTGGCATCTCACTCTCTTTGAATCTTCTTTATCATGCTAAGAGGAGCAGGAAAAAGCAAAAAATTTCAGAATTGCACCTTGCAATGCGGAGAAATTACTGTTTGTGCATTTACAATATTCATTGATTTTTGCCATTGAAAAACATCATGTTATTCATATACCAGAAATGTTTGAAGCTACTGACTGAATGAAAAGAGCTGGCATCTCACTCTCTTTGAATCTTCTTTATCATGCTAAGAGGAGCAGGAAAAAGCAAAAAATTTCAGAATTGCACCTTGCAATGTGGAGAAATTACTGTTTGTGCATTTACAATATTCATTGATTTTTGCCATTGAAAAACGTCCAGAAATGTTTGAAGCTACTGACTGAATGAAAGGAGCTGGCATCTCACTCTCTTTGAATCTTCTTTATCATGCTAAGAGGAGCAGGAAAAAGCAAAAAATTTCAGAATTGCACGTTGCAATGCGGAGAAATTACTGTTTGTGCATTTACAATATTCATTGATTTTTGCCATTGAAAAACATCATGTTATTCATATACCAGAAATGTTTGAAGCTACTGACTGAATGAAAAGAGCTGGCATCTCACTCTCTTTGAATCTTCTTTATCATGCTAAGAGGAGCAGGAAAAAGCAAAAAATTTCAGAATTGCACCTTGCAATGTGGAGAAATTACTGTTTGTGCATTTACAATATTCATTGATTTTTGCCATTGAAAAACGTCCAGAAATGTTTGAAGCTACTGACTGAATGAAAGGAGCTGGCATCTCACTCTCTTTGAATCTTCTTTATCATGCTAAGAGGAGCAGGAAAAAGCAAAAAATTTCAGAATTGCAGCTTGCAATGCGGAGAAATTACTGTTTGTGCATTTACAATATTCATTGATTTTTGCCATTGAAAAACATCATGTTATTCATATACCAGAAATGTTTGAAGCTACTGACTGAATGAAAAGAGCTGTCATCTCACTCTCTTTGAATCTTCTTTATCATGCTAAGAGGAGCAGGAAAAAGCAAAAAATTTCAGAATTGCACCTTGCAATGTGGAGAAATTACTGTTTGTGCATTTACAATATTCATTGATTTTTGCCATTGAAAAACGTCCAGAAATGTTTGAAGCTACTGACTGAATGAAAGGAGCTGGCATCTCACTCTCTTTGAATCTTCTTTATCATGCTAAGAGGAGCAGGAAAAAGCAAAAAATTTCAGAATTGCACCTTGCAATGCGGAGAAATTACTGTTTGTGCATTTACAATATTCATTGATTTTTGCCATTGAAAAACATCATGTTATTCATATACCAGAAATGTTTGAAGCTACTGACTGAATGAAAAGAGCTGGCATCTCACTCTCTTTGAATCTTCTTTATCATGCTAAGAGGAGCAGGAAAAAGCAAAAAATTTCAGAATTGCGCCTTGCAATGTGGAGAAATTACTGTTTGTGCATTTACAATATTCATTGATTTTTGCCATTGAAAAACGTCCAGAAATGTTTGAAGCTACTGACTGAATGAAAGGAGCTGGCATCTCACTCTCTTTGAATCTTCTTTATTATGCTAAGAGGAGCAGGAAAAAGCAAAAAATTTCAGAATTGCACGTTGCAATGCGAAGAAATTAATGTTTGTGCATTTACAATATTCATTGATTTTTGCCAATGAAAAACATCATGTTATTCATATACCAGAAATGTTTGAAGCTACTGACTGAATGAAAAGAGCTGGCATCTCACTCTCTTTGAATCTTCTTTATCATGCTAAGAGGAGCAGGAAAAAGCAAAAATTTTCAGAATTGCACCTTGCAATGTGGAGAAATTACTGTTTGTGCATTTACAATATTCATTGATTTTTGCCATTGAAAAACGTCCAGAAATGTTTGAAGCTACTGACTGAATGAAAGGAGCTGGCATCTCACTCTCTTTGAATCTTCTTTATCATGCTAAGAGGAGCAGGAAAAAGCAAAAAATTTCAGAATTGCACCTTGCAATGCGGAGAAATTACTGTTTGTGCATTTACAATATTCATTGATTTTTGCCATTGAAAAACATCATGTTATTCATATACCAGAAATGTTTGAAGCTACTGACTGAATGAAAAGAGTTGGCATCTCACTCTCTTTGAATCTTCTTTATCATGCTAAGAGGAGCAGGAAAAACCAAAAAATTTCAGAATTGCACCTTGCAATGTGGAGAAATTACTGTTTGTGCATTTACAATATTCATTGATTTTTGCCATTGAAAAACGTCCAGAAATGTTTGAAGCTACTGACTGAATGAAAGGAGCTGGCATCTCACTCTCTTTGAATCTTCTTTATCATGCTAAGATGAGCAGGAAAAAGCAAAAAATTTCAGAATTGCACCTTGCAATGCGGAGAAATTACTGTTTGTGCATTTACAATATTCATTGATTTTTGCCATTGAAAAACATCATGTTATTCATATACCAGAAATGTTTGAAGCTACTGACTGAATGAAAAGAGCTGGCATCTCACTCTCTTTGAATCTTCTTTATCATGCTAAGAGGAGCAGGAAAAAGCAAAAAATTTCAGAATTGCACCTTGCAATGTGGAGAAATTACTGTTTGTGCATTTACAATATTCATTGATTTTTGCCATTGAAAAACGTCCAGAAATGTTTGAAGCTACTGACTGAATGAAAGGAGCTGGCATCTCACTCTCTTTGAATCTTCTTTATCATGCTAAGAGGAGCAGGAAAAAGCAAAAAATTTCAGAATTGCACCTTGCAATGCGGAGAAATTACTGTTTGTGCATTTACAATATTCATTGATTTTTGCCATTGAAAAACATCATGTTATTCATATTCCAGAAATGTTTGAAGCTACTGACTGAATGAAAAGAGCTGGCATCTCACTCTCTTTGAATCTTCTTTATCATGCTAAGAGGAGCAGGAAAAAGCAAAAAATTTCAGAATTGCACCTTGCAATGTGGAGAAATTACTGTTTGTGCATTTACAATATTCATTGATTTTTGCCATTGAAAAACGTCCAGAAATGTTTGAAGCTACTGACTGAATGAAAGGAGCTGACATCTCACTCTCTTTGAATCTTCTTTATCATGCTAAGAGGAGCAGGAAAAAGCAAAAAATTTCAGAATTGCACCTTGCAATGCGGAGAAATTACTGTTTGTGCATTTACAATATTCATTGATTTTTGCCATTGAAAAACGTCCAGAAATGTTTGAAGCTACTGACTGAATGAAAGGAGCTGGCATCTCACTCTCTTTGAATCTTCTTCTATCATGCTAAGAGGAGCAGGAAAAAGCAAAAAATTTCAGAATTGCACCTTGCAATGCGGAGAAATTACTGTTTATGCATTTACAATATTCATTGATTTTTGCCATTGAAAAACATCATGTTATTCATATACCAGAAATGTTTGAAGCTACTGACTGAATGAAAGGAGCTGGCATCTCACTCTCTTTGAATCTTCTTTATCATGCTAAGAGGAGCAGGAAAAAGCAAAAAATTTCAGAATTGCTCCTTGCAATGCGGAGAAATTACTGTTTGTGCATTTACAATATTCATTGATTTTTGCCATTGAAAAACGTCCAGAAATGTTTGAAGCTACTGACTGAATGAAAGGAGCTGGCATCTCACTCTCTTTGAATCTTCTTCTATCATGCAAAGAGGAGCAGGAAAAAGCAAAAAATTTCAGAATTGCACCTTGCAATGCTGAGAAATTACTGTTTGTGCATTTACAATATTCATTGATTTTTGCCATTGAAAAACATCATGTTATTCATATACCAGAAATGTTTGAAGCTACTGACTGAATGAAAAGAGCTGGCATCTCACTCTCTTTGAATCTTCTTTATCATGCTAAGAGGAGCAGGAAAAAGCAAAAAATTTCAGAATTGCACCTTGCAATGTGGAGAAATTACTGTTTGTGTATTTACAATATTCATTGATTTTTGCCATTGAAAAACGTCCAGAAATGTTTGAAGCTACTGACTGAATGAAAGGAGCTGGCATCTCACTCTCTTTGAATCTTCTTTATCATGCTAAGAGGAGCAGGAAAAAGCAAAACATTTCAGAATTGCACCTTGCAATGCGGAGAAATTACTGTTTGTGCATTTCCAATATTCATTGATTTTTGCCATTGAAAAACATCATGTTATTCATATACCAGAAATGTTTGAAGCTACTGACTGAATGAAAAGAGCTGGCATCTCACTCTCTTTGAATCTTCTTTATCATGCTATGAGGAGCAGGAAAAAGCTAAAAATTTCAGAATTGCACCTTGCAATGTGGAGAAATTACTGTTTGTGCATTTACAATATTCATTGATTTTTGCCATTGAAAAACGTCCAGAAATGTTTGAAGCTACTGACTGAATGAAAGGAGCTGGCATCTCACTCTCTTTGAATCTTCTTTATCATGCTAAGAGGAGCAGGAAAAAGCAACAAATTTCAAAATTGCACCTTGCAATGCGGAGAAATTACTGTTTGTGCATTTACAATATTCATTGATTTTTGCCATTGAAAAACATCATGTTATTCATATACCAGAAATGTTTGAAGCTACTGACTGAATGAAAAGAGCTGGCATCTCACTCTCTTTGAATCTTCTTTATCATGCTAAGAGGAGCAGGAAAAAGCAAAAAATTTCAGAATTGCACCTTGCAATGCGGAGAAATTACTGTTTGTGCATTTACAATATTCATTGATTTTTGCCATTGAAAAACATCATGTTATTCATATACCAGAAGTGTTTGAAGCTACTGACTGAATGAAAAGAGCTGGCATCTCACTCTCTTTGAATCTTCTTTATCATGCTAAGAGGAGCAGGAAAAAGCAAAAAATTTCAGAATTGCACCTTGCAATGTGGAGAAATTACTGTTTGTGCATTTACAATATTCATTGATTTTTGCCATTGAAAAACGTCCAGAAATGTTTGAAGCTACTGACTGAATGAAAGGA
Source organism: Phyllobates terribilis (assembly GCF_046119375.1). Classification (NCBI taxonomy): domain Eukaryota; kingdom Metazoa; phylum Chordata; class Amphibia; order Anura; family Dendrobatidae; genus Phyllobates; species Phyllobates terribilis. The sequence goes on along the minus strand of NW_027363218.1, from coordinate 965,452 downwards.
GCTGGCATCTCACTCTCTTTGAATCCTCTTTATCATGCTAAGAGGAGCAGGAAAAAGCAAAAAATTTCAGAATTGCACCTTGCAATGCGGAGAAATTACTGTTTGTGCATATACAATATTCATTGATTTTTGCCATTGAAAAACATCATGTTATTCATATACCAGAAATGTTTGAAGCTACTGACTGAATGAAAAGAGCTGGCATCTCACTCTCTTTGAATCTTCTTTATCATGCTAAGATGAGCAGGAAAAAGCAAAACATTTCAGAATTGCACCTTGCAATGTTAAGAAATTACTGTTTGTGCATTTACAATATTCATAGATTTTTGCCATTGAAAAACGTCCAGAAATATTTGAAGCTACTGACTGAATGAAAGGAGCTGGCATCTCACTCTCTTTGAATCTTCTTTATCATGCTAAGAGGAGCAGGAAAAAGAAAAAAATTTCAGAATTGCACCTTGCAATGCGGAGAAATTACTCTTTGTGCATTTACAATATTCATTGATTTTTGCCATTGAAAAACATCATGTTATTCATATACCAGAAATATTTGAAGCTACTGACTGAACGAAAAGAGCTGGCATCACACTCTCTTTGAATCTTCTTTATCATGCTAAGAGGAGCAGGAAAAAGCAAAAAATTTCAGAATTGCACCTTGCAATGTGGAGAAATTACTGTTTGTGCATTTACAATATTCATTGATTTTTGCCATTGAAAAACGTCCAGAAATGTTTGAAGCTACTGACTGAATGAAAGGAGCTGGCATCTCACTCTCTTTGAATCTTCTTTATCATGCTAAGAGGAGCAGGAAAAAGCAAAAGATTTCAGAATTGCAGCTTGCAATGCGGAGAAATTACTGTTTGTGCATTTACAATATTCATTGATTTTTGCCAATGAAAAACATCATGTTATTCATATACCAGAAATGTTTGAAGCTACTGACTGAATGAAAAGAGCTGGCATCTCACTCTCTTTGAATCTTCTTTATCATGCTAAGAGGAGCAGGAAAAAGCAAAAAATTTCAGAATTGCACCTTGCAATGTGGAGAAATTACTGTTTGTGCATTTACAATATTCATTGATTTTTGCCATTGAAAAACGTCCAGAAATGTTTGAAGCTACTGACTGAATGAAAGGAGCTGGCATCTCACTCTCTTTGAATCTTCTTTATCATGCTAAGAGGAGCAGGAAAAAGCAAAAAATTTCAGAATTGCTCCTTGCAATGCGGAGAAATTACTGTTTGTGCATTTACAATGTTCATTGATTTTTGTCATTGAAAAACATCATGTTATTCATATACCAGAAATGTTTGAAGCTACTGACTGAATGAAAAGAGCTGGCATCTCACTCTCTTTGAATCTTCTTTATCATGCTAAGAGGAGCAGGAAAAAGCAAAAAATTTCAGAATTGCACCTTGCAATGTGGAGAAATTACTGTTTGTGCATTTACAATATTCATTGATTTTTGCCATTGAAAAACGTCCAGAAATGTTTGAAGCTACTGACTGAATGAAAGGAGCTGGCATCTCACTCTCTTTGAATCTTCTTTATCATGCTAAGAGGAGCAGGAAAAAGCAAAAAATTTCAGAATTGCACCTTGCAATGCGGAGAAATTACTGTTTGTGCATTTACAATATTCATTGATTTTTGCCATTGAAAAACATCATGTTATTCATATACCAGAAATGTTTGAAGCTACTGACTGAATGAAAAGAGTTGGCATCTCACTCTCTTTGAATCTTCTTTATCATGCTAAGAGGAGCAGGAAAAACCAAAAAATTTCAGAATTGCACCTTGCAATGTGGAGAAATTACTGTTTGTGCATTTACAATATTCATTGATTTTTGCCATTGAAAAACGTCCAGAAATGTTTGAAGCTACTGACTGAATGAAAGGAGCTGGCATCTCACTCTCTTTGAATCTTCTTTATCATGCTAAGATGAGCAGGAAAAAGCAAAAAATTTCAGAATTGCACCTTGCAATGCGGAGAAATTACTGTTTGTGCATTTACAATATTCATTGATTTTTGCCATTGAAAAACATCATGTTATTCATATACCAGAAATGTTTGAAGCTACTGACTGAATGAAAAGAGCTGGCATCTCACTCTCTTTGAATCTTCTTTATCATGCTAAGAGGAGCAGGAAAAAGCAAAAAATTTCAGAATTGCACCTTGCAATGTGGAGAAATTACTGTTTGTGCATTTACAATATTCATTGATTTTTGCCATTGAAAAACGTCCAGAAATGTTTGAAGCTACTGACTGAATGAAAGGAGCTGGCATCTCACTCTCTTTGAATCTTCTTTATCATGCTAAGAGGAGCAGGAAAAAGCAAAAAATTTCAGAATTGCACCTTGCAATGCGGAGAAATTACTGTTTGTGCATTTACAATATTCATTGATTTTTGCCATTGAAAAACATCATGTTATTCATATTCCAGAAATGTTTGAAGCTACTGACTGAATGAAAAGAGCTGGCATCTCACTCTCTTTGAATCTTCTTTATCATGCTAAGAGGAGCAGGAAAAAGCAAAAAATTTCAGAATTGCACCTTGCAATGTGGAGAAATTACTGTTTGTGCATTTACAATATTCATTGATTTTTGCCATTGAAAAACGTCCAGAAATGTTTGAAGCTACTGACTGAATGAAAGGAGCTGACATCTCACTCTCTTTGAATCTTCTTTATCATGCTAAGAGGAGCAGGAAAAAGCAAAAAATTTCAGAATTGCACCTTGCAATGCGGAGAAATTACTGTTTGTGCATTTACAATATTCATTGATTTTTGCCATTGAAAAACGTCCAGAAATGTTTGAAGCTACTGACTGAATGAAAGGAGCTGGCATCTCACTCTCTTTGAATCTTCTTCTGTCATGCTAAGAGGAGCAGGAAAAAGCAAAAAATTTCAGAATTGCACCTTGCAATGCGGAGAAATTACTGTTTATGCATTTACAATATTCATTGATTTTTGCCATTGAAAAACATCATGTTATTCATATACCAGAAATGTTTGAAGCTACTGACTGAATGAAAGAGCTGGCATCTCACTCTCTTTGAATCTTCTTTATCATGCTAAGAGGAGCAGGAAAAAGCAAAAAATTTCAGAATTGCACCTTGCAATGTGGAGAAATTACTGTTTGTGTATTTACAATATTCATTGATTTTTGCCATTGAAAAACGTCCAGAAATGTTTGAAGCTACTGACTGAATGAAAGGAGCTGGCATCTCACTCTCTTTGAATCTTCTTTATCATGCTAAGAGGAGCAGGAAAAAGCAAAAAATTTCATAATTGCACCTTGCAATGTGGAGAAATTACTGTTTGTGTATTTACAATATTCATTGATTTTTGCCATTGAAAAACGTCCAGAAATGTTTGAAGCTACTGACTGAATGAAAGGAGCTGGCATCTCACTCTCTTTGAATCTTCTTTATCATGCTAAGAGGAGCAGGAAAAAGCAAAAAATTTCAGAATTGCTCCTTGCAATGCGGAGAAATTACTGTTTGTGCATTTACAATATTCATTGATTTTTGCCATTGAAAAACGTCCAGAAATGTTTGAAGCTACTGACTGAATGAAAGGAGCTGGCATCTCACTCTCTTTGAATCTTCTTCTATCATGCAAAGAGGAGCAGGAAAAAGCAAAAAATTTCAGAATTGCACCTTGCAATGCTGAGAAATTACTGTTTGTGCATTTACAATATTCATTGATTTTTGCCAATGAAAAACATCATGTTATTCATATACCAGAAATGATTGAAGCTACTGACTGAATGAAAAGAGCTGGCATCTCACTCTCTTTGAATCTTCTTTATCATGCTAAGAGGAGCAGGAAAAAGCAAAAAATTTCAGAATTGCACCTTGCAATGTGGAGAAATTACTGTTTGTGTATTTACAATATTCATTGATTTTTGCCATTGAAAAACGTCCAGAAATGTTTGAAGCTACTGACTGAATGAAAGGAGCTGGCATCTCACTCTCTTTGAATCTTCTTTATCATGCTAAGAGGAGCAGGAAAAAGCAAAACATTTCAGAATTGCACCTTGCAATGCGGAGAAATTACTGTTTGTGCATTTCCAATATTCATTGATTTTTGCCATTGAAAAACATCATGTTATTCATATACCAGAAATGTTTGAAGCTACTGACTGAATGAAAAGAGCTGGCATCTCACTCTCTTTGAATCTTCTTTATCATGCTATGAGGAGCAGGAAAAAGCAAAAAATTTCAGAATTGCACCTTGCAATGTGGAGAAATTACTGTTTGTGCATTTACAATATTCATTGATTTTTGCCATTGAAAAACGTCCAGAAATGTTTGAAGCTACTGACTGAATGAAAGGAGCTGGCATCTCACTCTCTTTGAATCTTCTTTATCATGCTAAGAGGAGCAGGAAAAAGCAACAAATTTCAAAATTGCACCTTGCAATGCGGAGAAATTACTGTTTGTGCATTTACAATATTCATTGATTTTTGCCATTGAAAAACATCATGTTATTCATATACCAGAAATGTTTGAAGCTACTGACTGAATGAAAAGAGCTGGCATCTCACTCTCTTTGAATCTTCTTTATCATGCTAAGAGGAGCAGGAAAAAGCAAAAAATTTCAGAATTGCACCTTGCAATGCGGAGAAATTACTGTTTGTGCATTTACAATATTCATTGATTTTTGCCATTGAAAAACATCATGTTATTCATATACCAGAAATGTTTGAAGCTACTGACTGAATGAAAAGAGCTGGCATCTCACTCTCTTTGAATCTTCTTTATCATGCTAAGAGGAGCAGGAAAAAGCAAAAAATTTCAGAATTGCACCTTGCAATGTGGAGAAATTACTGTTTGTGCATTTACAATATTCATTGATTTTTGCCATTGAAAAACGTCCAGAAATGTTTGAAGCTACTGACTGAATGAAAGGAGCTGGCATCTCACTCTCTTTGAATCCTCTTTATCATGCTAAGAGGAGCAGGAAAAAGCAAAAAATTTCAGAATTGCACCTTGCAATGCGGAGAAATTACTGTTTGTGCATATACAATATTCATTGATTTTTGCCATTGAAAAACATCATGTTATTCATATACCAGAAATGTTTGAAGCTACTGACTGAATGAAAAGAGCTGGCATCTCACTCTCTTTGAATCTTCTTTATCATGCTAAGATGAGCAGGAAAAAGCAAAACATTTCAGAATTGCACCTTGCAATGTGAAGAAATTACTGTTTGTGCATTTACAATATTCATAGATTTTTGCCATTGAAAAACGTCCAGAAATATTTGAAGCTACTGACTGAATGAAAGGAGCTGGCATCTCACTCTCTTTGAATCTTCTTTATCATGCTAAGAGGAGCAGGTAAAAGAAAAAAATTTCAGAATTGCACCTTGCAATGCGGAGAAATTACTCTTTGTGCATTTACAATATTCATTGATTTTTGCCATTGAAAAACATCATGTTATTCATATACCAGAAATATTTGAAGCTACTGACTGAACGAAAAGAGCTGGCATCTCACTCTCTTTGAATCTTCTTTATCATGCTAAGAGGAGCAGGAAAAAGCAAAAAATTTCAGAATTGCACCTTGCAATGTGGAGAAATTACTGTTTGTGCATTTACAATATTCATTGATTTTTGCCATTGAAAAACGTCCAGAAATGTTTGAAGCTACTGACTGAATGAAAGGAGCTGGCATCTCACTCTCTTTGAATCTTCTTTATCATGCTAAGAGGAGCAGGAAAAAGCAAAAAATTTCAGAATTGCACCTTGCAATGCGGAGAAATTACTGTTTGTGCATTTACAATATTCATTGATTTTTGCCATTGAAAAACATCATGTTATTCATATACCAGAAATGTTTGAAGCTACTGACTGAATGAAAAGAGCTGGCATCTCACTCTCTTTGAATCTTCTTTATCATGCTAAGAGGAGCAGGAAAAAGCAAAAAATTTCAGAATTGCACCTTGCAATGTGGAGAAATTACTGTTTGTGCATTTACAATATTCATTGATTTTTGCCATTGAAAAACGTCCAGAAATGTTTGAAGCTACTGACTGAATGAAAGGAGCTGGCATCTCACTCTCTTTGAATCTTCTTTATCATGCTAAGAGGAGCAGGAAAAAGCAAAAAATTTCAGAATTGCACCTTGCAATGATGAGAAATTACTGTTTGTGCATTTACAATATTCATTGATTTTTGCCATTGAAAAACGTCCAGAAATGTTTGAAGCTACTGACTGAATGAAAGGAGCTGGCATCTCACTCTCTTTGAATCTTCTTCTATCATGCTAAGAGGAGCAGAAAAAGTAAAAAATTTCAGAATTGCACCTTGCAATGCGGAGAAATTACTGTTTGTGCATTTACAATATTCATTGATTTTTGCCATTGAAAAACATCATGTTATTCATATACCAGAAATGTTTGAAGCTACTGACTGAATGAAAAGAGCTGGCATCTCACTCTCTTTGAATCTTCTTTATCATGCTAAGAGGAGCAGGAAAAAGCAAAAAATTTCAGAATTGCACCTTGCAATGTGGAGAAATTACTGTTTGTGCATTTACAATATTCATTGATTTTTGCCATTGAAAAACGTCCAGAAATGTTTGAAGCTACTGACTGAATGAAAGGAGCTGGCATCTCACTCTCTTTGAATCTTCTTTATCATGCTAAGAGGAGCAGGAAAAGCAAAAAATTTCAGAATTGCACCTTGCAATGCGGAGCAATTACTGTTTGTGCATTTACAATATTCATTGATTTTTGCCATTGAAAAACGTCCAGAAATGTTTGAAGCTACTGACTGAATGAAAGGAGCTGGCATCTCACTCTCTTTGAATCTTCTTTATCATGCTAAGAGGAGCAGGAAAAAGCAAAAAATTTCAGAATTGCACCTTGCAATGCGGAGAAATTACTGTTTGTGCATTTACAATATTCATTGATTTTTGCCATTGAAAAACATCATGTTATTCATATACCAGAAATGTTTGAAGCTACTGACTGAATGAAAAGAGCTGGCATCTCACTCTCTTTGAATCTTCTTTATCATGCTAAGAGGAGCAGGAAAAAGCAAAAAATTTCAGAATTGCACCTTGCAATGTGGAGAAATTACTGTTTGTGCATTTACAATATTCATTGATTTTTGCCATTGAAAAACGTCCAGAAATGTTTGAAGCTACTGACTGAATGAAAGGAGCTGGCATCTCACTCTCTTTGAATCTTTTTTATCATGCTAAGAGGAGCAGGAAAAAGCAAAAAATTTCAGAATTGCACCTTGCAATGCGGAGAAATTACTGTTTGTGCATTTACAATATTCATTGATTTTTGCCATTGAAAAACATCATGTTATTCATATACCAGAAATGTTTGAAGCTACTGACTGAATGAAAAGAGCTGGCATCTCACTCTCTTTGAATCTTCTTTATCATGCTAAGAGGAGCAGGAAAAAGCAAAAAATTTCAGAATTGCACCTTGCAATGTGGAGAAATTACTGTTTGTGCATTTACAATATTCATTGATTTTTGCCATTGAAAAACGTCCAGAAATGTTTGAAGCTACTGACTGAATGAAAGGAGCTGGCATCTCACTCTCTTTGAATCTTCTTTATCATGCTAAGAGGAGCAGGAAAAAGCAAAAAATTTCAGAATTGCACCTTGCAATGCGGAGAAATTACTGTTTGTGCATTTACAATATTCATTGATTTTTGCCATTGAAAAACATCATGTTATTCATATACCAGAAATGTTTGAAGCTACTGACTGAATGAAAAGAGCTGGCATCTCACTCTCTTTGAATCTTCTTTATCATGCTAAGAGGAGCAGGAAAAAGCAAAAAATTTCAGAATTGCACCTTGCAATGTGGAGAAATTACTGTTTGTGCATTTACAATATTCATTGATTTTTGCCATTGAAAAACGTCCAGAAATGTTTGAAGCTACTGACTGAATGAAAGGAGCTGGCATCTCACTCTCTTTGAATCTTCTTTATCATGCTAAGAGGAGCAGGAAAAAGCAAAAAATTTCAGAATTGCACCTTGCAATGCGGAGAAATTACTGTTTGTGCATTTACAATATTCATTGATTTTTGCCATTGAAAAACATCATGTTATTCATATACCAGAAATGTTTGAAGCTACTGACTGAATGAAAAGAGCTGGCATCTCACTCTCTTTGAATCTTCTTTATCATGCTAAGAGGAGCAGGAAAAAGCAAAAAATTTCAGAATTGCACCTTGCAATGTGGAGAAATTACTGTTTGTGCATTTACAATATTCATTGATTTTTGCCATTGAAAAACGTCCAGAAATGTTTGAAGCTACTGACTGAATGAAAGGAGCTGGCATCTCACTCTCTTTGAATCTTCTTTATCATGCTAAGAGGAGCAGGAAAAAGCAAAAAAATTCAGAATTGCACCTTGCTATGCGGAGAAATTACTGTTTGTGCATTTACAATATTCATTGATTTTTGCCATTGAAAAACATCATGGTATTCATATACCAGAAATGTTTGAAGCTACTGACTGAATGAAAAGAGCTGGCATCTCACTCTCTTTGAATCTTCTTTATCGTGCTAAGAGGAGCAGGAAAAAGCAAAAAATTTCAGAATTGCACCTTGCAATGTGGAGAAATTACTGTTTGTGCATTTACAATATTCATTGATTTTTGCCATTTAAAAACGTCCAGAAATGTTTGAAGCTACTGACTGAATGAAAGGAGCTGGCATCTCAATCTCTTTGAATCTTCTTTATCATGCTAAGAGGAGCAGGAAAAAGCAAAAAATTTCAGAATTGCACCTAGCAATGCGGAGAAATTACTGTTTGTGCATTTACAATATTCATTGATTTTTGCCATTGAAAAACATCATGTTATTCATATACCAGAAATATTTGAAGCTACTGACTGAATGAAAAGAGCTGGCATCTCACTCTCTTTGAATCTTCTTTATCATGCTAAGAGGAGCAGGAAAAAGCAAAAAATTTCAGAATTGCACCTTGCAATGTGGAGAAATTACTGTTTGTGCATTTACAATATTCATTGATTTTTGCCATTGAAAAACGTCCAGAAATGTTTGAAGCTACTGACTGAATGAAAGGAGCTGGCATCTCACTCTCTTTGAATCTTCTTTATCATGCTAAGAGGAGCAGGAAAAAGCAAAAAATTTCAGAATTGCACCTTGCAATGCGGAGAAATTACTGTTTGTGCATTTACAATATTCATTGATTTTTGCCATTGAAAAACATCATGTTATTCATATACCAGAAATGTTTGAAGCTACTGACTGAATGAATAGAGCTGGCATCTCACTCTCTTTGAATCTTCTTTATCATGCTAAGAGGAGCAGGAAAAAGCAAAAAATTTCAGAATTGCACCTTGCAATGTGGAGAAATTACTGTTTGTGCATTTACAATATTCATTGATTTTTGCCATTGAAAAACGTCCAGAAATATTTGAAGCTACTGACTGAATGAAAGGAGCTGGCATCTCACTCTCTTTGAATCTTCTTTATCATGCTAAGAGGAGCAGGAAAAGCAAAAAATTTCAGAATTGCACCTTGCAATGCGGAGAAATTACTGTTTGTGCATTTACAATATTCATTGATTTTTGCCATTGAAAAACATCATGTTATTCATATACCAGAAATGTTTGAAGCTACTGACTGAATGAAAAGAGCTGGCATCTCACTCTCTTTGAATCTTCTTTATCATGCTAAGAGGAGCAGGAAAAAGCAAAAAATTTCAGAATTGCACCTTGCAATGTGGAGAAATTACTGTTTGTGCATTTACAATATTCATTGATTTTTGCCATTGAAAAACGTCCAGAAATATTTGAAGCTACTGACTGAATGAAAGGAGCTGGCATCTCACTCTCTTTGAATCTTCTTTATCATGCTAAGAGGAGCAGGAAAAGCAAAAAATTTCAGAATTGCACCTTGCAATGCGGAGAAATTACTGTTTGTGCATTTACAATATTCATTGATTTTTGCCATTGAAAAACATCATGTTATTCATATACCAGAAATGTTTGAAGCTACTGACTTAATGAAAAGAGCTGGCATCTCACTCTCTTTGAATCTTCTTTATCATGCTAAGAGGAGCAGGAAAAAGCAAAAAATTTCAGAATTGCACCTTGCAATGTGGAGAAATTACTGTTTGTGCATTTACAATATTCATTGATTTTTGCCATTGAAAAACGTCCAGAAATATTTGAAGCTACTGACTGTATGAAAGGAGCTGGCATCTCACTCTCTTTGAATCTTCTTTATCATGCTAAGAGGAGCAGGAAAAAGCAAAAAATGTCAGAATTGCACCTTGCAATGCGGAGAAATTACTGTTTGTGCATTTACAATATTCATTGATTTTTGCCATTGAAAAACATCATGTTATTCATATACCAGAAATGTTTGAAGCTACTGACTGAATGAAAAGAGCTGGCATCTCACTCTCTTTGAATCTTCTTTATCATGCTAAGACGAGCAGGAAAAAGCAAAAAATTTCAGAATTGCACCTTGCAATGTGGAGAAATTACTGTTTGTGCATTTACAATATTCATTGATTTTTGCCATTGAAAAACGTCCAGAAATGTTTGAAGCTACTGACTGAATGAAAGGAGCTGGCATCTCACTCTCTTTGAATCTTCTTTATCATGCTAAGAGGAGCAGGAAAAAGCAAAAAATTTCAGAATTGCACCTTGCTATGCGGAGAAATTACTGTTTGTGCATTTACAATATTCATTGATTTTTGCCATTGAAAAACATCATGGTATTCATATACCAGAAATGTTTGAAGCTACTGACTGAATGAAAAGAGCTGGCATCTCACTCTCTTTGAATCTTCTTTATCGTGCTAAGAGGAGCAGGAAAAAGCAAAAAATTTCAGAATTGCACCTTGCAATGTGGAGAAATTACTGTTTGTGCATTTACAATATTCATTGATTTTTGCCATTGAAAAACGTCCAGAAATGTTTGAAGCTACTGACTGAATGAAAGGAGCTGGCATCTCACTCTCTTTGAATCTTCTTTATCATGCTAAGAGGAGCAGGAAAAAGCAAAAAATTTCAGAATTGCACCTAGCAATGCGGAGAAATTACTGTTTGTGCATTTACAATATTCATTGATTTTTGCCATTGAAAAACATCATGTTATTCATATACCAGAAATGTTTGAAGCTACTGACTGAATGAAAAGAGCTGGCATCTCACTCTCTTTGAATCTTCTTTATCATGCTAAGAGGAGCAGGAAAAAGCAAAAAATTTCAGAATTGCACCTTGCAATGTGGAGAAATTACTGTTTGTGCATTTACAATATTCATTGATTTTTGCCATTGAAAAACGTCCAGAAATGTTTGAAGCTACTGACTGAATGAAAGGAGCTGGCATCTCACTCTCTTTGAATCTTCTTTATCATGCTAAGAGGAGCAGGAAAAAGCAAAAAATTTCAGAATTGCACCTTGCAATGCGGAGAAATTACTGTTTGTGCATTTACAATATTCATTGATTTTTGCCATTGAAAAACATCATGTTATTCATATACCAGAAATGTTTGAAGCTACTGACTGAATGAATAGAGCTGGCATCTCACTCTCTTTGGATCTTCTTTATCATGCTAAGAGGAGCAGGAAAAAGCATAAAATTTCAGAATTGCACCTTGCAATGTGGAGAAATTACTCTTTGTGCATTTACAATATTCATTGATTTTTGCCATTGAAAAACGTCCAGAAATGTTTGAAGTTACTGACTGAATGAAAGGAGCTGGCATCTCACTCTCTTTGAATCTTCTTTATCATGCTAAGAGGAGCAGGAAAAAGCAAAAAATTTCAGAATTGCACCTTGCAATGCGGAGAAATTACTGTTTGTGCATTTACAATATTCATTGATTTTTGCCATTGAAAAACATCATGTTATTCATATACCAGAAATGTTTGAAGCTACTGACTGAATGAAAAGAGCTGGCATCTCACTCTCTTTGAATCTTCTTTATCATGCTAAGAGGAGCAGGAAAAAGCAAAAAATTTCAGAATTGCACCTTGCAATGTGGAGAAATTACTGTTTGTGCATTTACAATATTCATTGATTTTTGCCATTGAAAAACGTCCAGAAATATTTGAAGCTACTGACTGAATGAAAGGAGCTGGCATCTCACTCTCTTTGAATCTTCTTTATCATGCTAAGAGGAGCAGGAAAAGCAAAAAATTTCAGAATTGCACCTTGCAATGCGGAGAAATTACTGTTTGTGCATTTACAATATTCATTGATTTTTGCCATTGAAAAACATCATGTTATTCATATACCAGAAATGTTTGAAGCTACTGACTTAATGAAAAGAGCTGGCATCTCACTCTCTTTGAATCTTCTTTATCATGCTAAGAGGAGCAGGAAAAAGCAAAAAATTTCAGAAATGCACCTTGCAATGTGGAGAAATTACTGTTTGTGCATTTACAATATTCATTGATTTTTGCCATTGAAAAACGTCCAGAAATATTTGAAGCTACTGACTGTATGAAAGGAGCTGGCATCTCACTCTCTTTGAATCTTCTTTATCATGCTAAGAGGAGCAGGAAAAAGCAAAAAATGTCAGAATTGCACCTTGCAATGCGGAGAAATTACTGTTTGTGCATTTACAATATTCATTGATTTTTGCCATTGAAAAACATCATGTTATTCATATACCAGAAATGTTTGAAGCTACTGACTGAATGAAAAGAGCTGGCATCTCACTCTCTTTGAATCTTCTTTATCATGCTAAGAGGAGCAGGAAAAAGCAAAAAATTTCAGAATTGCACCTTGCAATGTGGAGAAATTACTGTTTGTGCATTTACAATATTCATTGATTTTTGCCATTGAAAAACGTCCAGAAATGTTTGAAGCTACTGACTGAATGAAAGGAGCTGGCATCTCACTCTCTTTGAATCTTCTTTATCATGCTAAGAGGAGCAGGAAAAAGCAAAAAATTTCAGAATTGCACCTTGCTATGCGGAGAAATTACTGTTTGTGCATTTACAATATTCATTGATTTTTGCCATTGAAAAACATCATGGTATTCATATACCAGAAATGTTTGAAGCTACTGACTGAATGAAAAGAGCTGGCATCTCACTCTCTTTGAATCTTCTTTATCGTGCTAAGAGGAGCAGGAAAAAGCAAAAAATTTCAGAATTGCACCTTGCAATGTGGAGAAATTACTGTTTGTGCATTTACAATATTCATTGATTTTTGCCATTGAAAAACGTCCAGAAATGTTTGAAGCTACTGACTGAATGAAAGGAGCTGGCATCTCACTCTCTTTGAATCTTCTTTATCATGCTAAGAGGAGCAGGAAAAAGCAAAAAATTTCAGAATTGCACCTAGCAATGCGGAGAAATTACTGTTTGTGCATTTACAATATTCATTGATTTTTGCCATTGAAAAACATCATGTTATTCATATACCAGAAATGTTTGAAGCTACTGACTGAATGAAAAGAGCTGGCATCTCACTCTCTTTGAATCTTCTTTATCATGCTAAGAGGAGCAGGAAAAAGCAAAAAATTTCAGAATTGCACCTTGCAATGTGGAGAAATTACTGTTTGTGCATTTACAATATTCATTGATTTTTGCCATTGAAAAACGTCCAGAAATGTTTGAAGCTACTGACTGAATGAAAGGAGCTGGCATCTCACTCTCTTTGAATCTTCTTTATCATGCTAAGAGGAGCAGGAAAAAGCAAAAAATTTCAGAATTGCACCTTGCAATGCGGAGAAATTACTGTTTGTGCATTTACAATATTCATTGATTTTTGCCATTGAAAAGCATCATGTTATTCATATACCAGAAATGTTTGAAGCTACTGACTGAATGAAAAGAGCTGGCATCTCACTCTCTTTGAATCTTCTTTATCATGCTAAGAGGAGCAGGAAAAAGCAAAAAATTTCAGAATTGCACCTTGCAATGTGGAGAAATTACTGTTTGTGCATTTACAATATTCATTGATTTTTGCCATTGAAAAACGTCCAGAAATGTTTGAAGCTACTGACTGAATGAAAGGAGCTGGCATCTCACTCTCTTTGAATCTTCTTTATCATGCTAAGAGGAGCAGGAAAAAGCAAAAAATTTCAGAATTGCACCTTGCAATGCGGAGAAATTACTGTTTGTGCATTTACAATATTCATTGATTTTTGCCATTGAAAAACATCATGTTATTCATATACCAGAAATGTTTGAAGCTACTGACTGAATGAATAGAGCTGGCATCTCACTCTCTTTGGATCTTCTTTATCATGCTAAGAGGAGCAGGAAAAAGCATAAAATTTCAGAATTGCACCTTGCAATGTGGAGAAATTACTCTTTGTGCATTTACAATATTCATTGATTTTTGCCATTGAAAAACGTCCAGAAATGTTTGAAGTTACTGACTGAATGAAAGGAGCTGGCATCTCACTCTCTTTGAATCTTCTTTATCATGCTAAGAGGAGCAGGAAAAAGCAAAAAATTTCAGAATTGCACCTTGCAATGCGGAGAAATTACTGTTTGTGCATTTACAATATTCATTGATTTTTGCCATTGAAAAACATCATGTTATTCATATACCAGAAATGTTTGAAGCTACTGAATGAATGAAAAGAGCTGGCATCTCACTCTCTTTGAATCTTCTTTATCATGCTAAGAGGAGCAGGAAAAAGCAAAAAATTTCAGAATTGCACCTTGCAATGTGGAGAAATTACTGTTTGTGCATTTACAATATTCATTGATTTTTGCCATTGAAAAACGTCCAGAAATGTTTGAAGCTACTGACTGAATGAAAGGAGCTGGCATCTCACTCTCTTTGAATCTTCTTTATCATGCTAAGAGGAGCAGGAAAAAGCAAAAAATTTCAGAATTGCACCTTGCAATGCGGAGAAATTACTGTTTGCATTTACAATATTCATTGATTTTTGCCTTTGAAAAACATCATGTTATTCATATACCAGAAATGTTTGAAGCTACTGACTGAATGAAAAGAGCTGGCATCTCACTCTCTTTGAATCTTCTTTATCATGCTAAGAGGAGCAGGATAAAGCAAAAAATTTCAGAATTGCACCTTGCAATGTGGAGAAATTACTGTTTGTGCATTTACAATATTCATTGATTTTTGCCATTGAAAAACATCCAGAAATGTTTGAAGCTACTGACTGAATGAAAGGAGCTGGCATCTCACTCTCTTTGAATCTTCTTTATCATGCTAAGAGGAGCAGGAAAAAGCAAAAAATTTCAGAATTGCACCTTGCAATGCAGAGAAATTACTGTTTGTGCATTTACAATATTCATTGATTTTTGCCATTGAAAAACATCATGTTATTCATATACCAGAAATGTTTGAAGCTACTGACTGAATGAAAAGAGCTGGCATCTCACTCTCTTTGAATCTTCTTTATCATGCTAAGAGGAGCAGGAAAAAGCAAAACATTTCAGAATTGCACCTTGCAATGTGGAGAAATTACTGTTTGTGCATTTACAATATTCATTGATTTTTGCCATTGAAAAACATCCAGAAATGTTTGAAGCTACTGACTGAATGAAAGGAGCTGGCATCTCACTCTCTTTGAATCTTCTTTATCATGCTAAGAGGAGCAGGAAAAAGCAAAAAAATTCAGAATTGCACCTTGCATTACGGAGAAATTACTGTTTGTGCATTTACAATATTCATTGATTTTTGCGATTGAAAAACATCATGTTATTCATATACCAGAAATGTTTGAAGCTACTGACTGAATGAAAAGAGCTGGCATCTCACTCTCTTTGAATCTTCTTTATCATGCTAAGAGGAGCAGGAAAAAGCAAAAAATTTCAGAATTGCACCTTGCAATGTGGAGAAATTACTGTTTGTGCATTTACAATATTCATTGATTTTTGCCATTGAAAAACATCCAGAAATGTTTGAAGCTACTGACTGAATGAAAGGAGCTGGCATCTCACTCTCTTTGAATCTTCTTTATCATGCTAAGAGAAGCATGAAAAAGCAAAAAATTTCAGAATTGCACCTTGCAATGCGGAGAAATTACTGTTTGTGCATTTACAATATTCATTGATTTTTGCCATTGAAAAACATCATGTTATTCATATACCAGAAATGTTTGAAGCTACTGACTGAATGAAAAGAGCTGGCATTTCACTCTCTTTGAATCTTCTTTATCATGCTAAGAGGAGCAGGAAAAAGCAAAAAAATTCAGAATTGCACCTTGCAATGCGGAGAAATTACTGTTTGTGCATTTACAATATTCATTGATTTTTGCCATTGAAAAACATCATGTTATTCATATACCAGAAATGTTTGAAGCTACTGACTGAATGAAAAGAGCTGGCATCTCACTCTCTTTGAATCTTCTTTATCATGCTAAGAGGAGCAGGAAAAAGCAAAAAAATTCAGAATTGCACCTTGCAATGCGGAGAAATTACTGTTTGTGCATTTACAATATTCATTGATTTTTGCCATTGAAAAACATCATGTTATTCATATACCAGAAATGTTTGAAGCTACTGACTGAATGAAAAGAGCTGGCATCTCACTCTCTTTGAATCTTCTTTATCATGCTAAGCGGAGCAGGAAAAAGCAAAAAATTTCAGAATTGGACCTTGCAATGTGGAGAAATTACTGTTTGTGCATTTACAATATTAATTGATTTTTGCCATTGAAAAACGTCCAGAAATGTTTGAAGCTACTGACTGAATGAAAGGAGCTGGCATCTCACTCTCTTTGAATCTTCTTTATCATGCTAAGATGAGCAGGAAAAAGCAAAAAATTTCAGAATTGCACCTTGCAATGCGGAGAAATTACTGTTTGTGCATTTACAATATTCATTGATTTTTGCCATTGAAAAACATCATGTTATTCATATACCAGAAATGTATGAAGCTACTGACTGAATGAAAAGAGCTGGCATCTCACTCTCTTTGAATCTTTTTTATCATGCTAAGAGGAGCAGGAAAAAGCAAAAAATTTCAGAATTGCACCTTGCAATGTGGAGAAATTACTGTTTGTGCATTTACAATATTCATTGATTTTTGCCATTGAAAAACGTCCAGAAATGTTTGAAGCTACTGACTGAATGAAAGGAGCTGGCATCTCACTCTCTTTGAATCTTCTTTATCATGCTAAGAGGAGCAGCAAAAAGCAAAAAATTTCAGAATTGCACCTTGCAATGCGGAGAAATTACTGTTTGTGCATTTACTATATTCATTGATTTTTGCCATTGAAAAACATCATGTTATTCATATACCAGAAATGTTTGAAGCTACTGACTGAATGAAAAGAGCTGGCATCTCACTCTCTTTGAATCTTCTTTATCATGCTAAGAGGAGCAGGAAAAAGCAAAAAATTTCAGAATTGCACCTTGCAATGTGGAGAAATTACTGTTTGTGCATTTACAATATTCATTGATTTTTGCCATTGAAAAACATCCAGAAATGTTTGAAGCTACTGACTGAATGAAAGGAGCTGGCATCTCACTCTCTTTGAATCTTCTTTATCATGCTAAGAGGAGCAGGAAAAAGCAAAAAAATTCAGAATTGCACGTTGCAATGCGGAGAAATTACTGTTTGTGCATTTAAAATATTCATTGATTTTTGCCATTGAAAAACATCATGTTATTCATATACCAGAAATGTTTGAAGCTACTGACTGAATGAAAAGAGCTGGCATCTCACTCTCTTTGAATCTTCTTTATCATGCTAAGACGAGCAGGAAAAAGCAAAAAATTTCAGAATTGCACCTTGCAATGTGGAGAAATTACTGTTTGTGCATTTACAATATTCATTGATTTTTGCCATTGAAAAACGTCCAGAAATGTTTGAAGCTACTGACTGAATGAAAGGAGCTGGCATCTCACTCTCTTTGAATCTTCTTTATCATGCTAAGAGGAGCAGGAAAAAGCAAAAAATTTCAGAATTGTACCTTGCAATGCGGAGAAATTACTGTTTGTGCATTTACAATATTCATTGATTTTTGCCATTGAAAAACATCATGTTATTCATATACCAGAAATGTTTGAAGCTACTGACTGAATGAAAAGAGCTGGCATCTCACTCTCTTTGAATCTTCTTTATCATGCTAAGAGGAGCAGGAAAAAGCAAAAAATTTCAGAATTGCACCTTGCAATGTGGAGAAATTACTGTTTGTGCATTTACAATATTCATTGATTTTTGCCATTGAAAAACATCCAGAAATGTTTGAAGCTACTGACTGAATGAAAGGAGCTGGCATCTCACTCTCTTTGAATCTTCTTTATCATGCTAAGAGGAGCAGGAAAAAGCAAAAAATTTCAGAATTGCACGTTGCAATGCGGAGAAATTACTGTTTGTGCATTTACAATATTCATTGATTTTTGCCATTGAAAAACATCATGTTATTCATATACCAGAAATGTTTGAAGCTACTGACTGAATGAAAAGAGCTGGCATCTCACTCTCTTTGAATCTTCTTTATCATGCTAAGAGGAGCAGGAAAAAGCATAAAATTTCAGAATTGCACCTTGCAATGTGGAGAAATTACTGTTTGTGCATTTACAATATTCATTGATTTTTGCCATTGAAAAACGTCCAGAAATGTTTGAAGCTACTGACTGAATGAAAGGAGCTGGCATCTCACTCTCTTTGAATCTTCTTTATCATGCTAAGAGGAGCAGGAAAAGCAAAAAATTTCAGAATTGCTCCTTGCAATGCGGAGAAATTACTGTTTGTGCATTTACAATGTTCATTGATTTTTGTCATTGAAAAACATCATGTTATTCATATACCAGAAATGTTTGAAGCTACTGACTGAATGAAAAGAGCTGGCATCTCACTCTCTTTGAATCTTCTTTATCATGCTAAGACTAGCAGGAAAAAGCAAAAAATTTCAGAATTGCACCTTGCAATGTGGAGAAATTACTGTTTGTGCATTTACAATATTCATTGATTTTTGCCATTGAAAAACGTCCAGAAATGTTTGAAGCTACTGACTGAATGAAAGGAGCTGGCATCTCACTCTCTTTGAATCTTCTTTATCATGCTAAGAGGAGCAGCAAAAAGCAAAAAATTTCAGAATTGCACCTTGCAATGCGGAGAAATTACTGTTTGTGCATTTACTATATTCATTGATTTTTTGCCATTGAAAAACATCATGTTATTCATATACCAGAAATGTTTGAAGCTACTGACTGAATGAAAAGAGCTGGCATCTCACTCTCTTTGAATCTTCTTTATCATGCTAAGAGGAGCAGGAAAAAGCAAAAAATTTCAGAATTGCACCTTGCAATGTGGAGAAATTACTGTTTGTGCATTTACAATATTCATTGATTTTTGCCATTGAAAAACATCCAGAAATGTTTGAAGCTACTGACTGAATGAAAGGAGCTGGCATCTCACTCTCTTTGAATCTTCTTTATCATGCTAAGAGGAGCAGGAAAAAGCAAAAAAATTCAGAATTGCACGTTGCAATGCGGAGAAATTACTGTTTGTGCATTTACAATATTCATTGATTTTTGCCATTGAAAAACATCATGTTATTCATATACCAGAAATGTTTGAAGCTACTGACTGAATGAAAAGAGCTGGCATCTCACTCTCTTTGAATCTTCTTTATCATGCTAAGACGAGCAGGAAAAAGCAAAAAATTTCAGAATTGCACCTTGCAATGTGGAGAAATTACTGTTTGTGCATTTACAATATTCATTGATTTTTGCCATTGAAAAACGTCCAGAAATGTTTGAAGCTACTGACTGAATGAAAGGAGCTGGCATCTCACTCTCTTTGAATCTTCTTTATCATGCTAAGAGGAGCAGGAAAAAGCAAAAAATTTCAGAATTGTACCTTGCAATGCGGAGAAATTACTGTTTGTGCATTTACAATATTCATTGATTTTTGCCATTGAAAAACATCATGTTATTCATATACCAGAAATGTTTGAAGCTACTGACTGAATGAAAAGAGCTGGCATCTCACTCTCATTGAATCTTCTTTATCATGCTAAGAGGAGCAGGAAAAAGCAAAAAATTTCAGAATTGCACCTTGCAATGTGGAGAAATTACTGTTTGTGCATTTACAATATTCATTGATTTTTGCCATTGAAAAACATCCAGAAATGTTTGAAGCTACTGACTGAATGAAAGGAGCTGGCATCTCACTCTCTTTGAATCTTCTTTATCATGCTAAGAGGAGCAGGAAAAAGCAAAAAATTTCAGAATTGCACGTTGCAATGCGGAGAAATTACTGTTTGTGCATTTACAATATTCATTGATTTTTGCCATTGAAAAACATCATGTTATTCATATACCAGAAATGTTTGAAGCTACTGACTGAATGAAAAGAGCTGGCATCTCACTCTCTTTGAATCTTCTTTATCATGCTAAGAGGAGCAGGAAAAAGCATAAAATTTCAGAATTGCACCTTGCAATGTGGAGAAATTACTGTTTGTGCATTTACAATATTCATTGATTTTTGCCATTGAAAAACGTCCAGAAATGTTTGAAGCTACTGACTGAATGAAAGGAGCTGGCATCTCACTCTCTTTGAATCTTCTTTATCATGCTAAGAGGAGCAGGAAAAGCAAAAAATTTCAGAATTGCTCCTTGCAATGCGGAGAAATTACTGTTTGTGCATTTACAATGTTCATTGATTTTTGTCATTGAAAAACATCATGTTATTCATATACCAGAAATGTTTGAAGCTACTGACTGAATGAAAAGAGCTGGCATCTCACTCTCTTTGAATCTTCTTTATCATGTTAAGACGAGCAGGAAAAAGCAAAAAATTTCAGAAATGCACCTTGCAATGTGGAGAAATTACTGTTTGTGCATTTACAATATTCATTGATTTTTGCCATTGAAAAACGTCCAGAAATGTTTGAAGCTACTGACTGAATGAAAGGAGCTGGCATCTCACTCTCTTTGAATCTTCTTTATCATGCTAAGAGGAGCAGGAAAAAGCAAAAAATTTCAGAATTGTACCTTGCAATGCGGAGAAATTACTGTTTGTGCATTTACAATATTCATTGATTTTTGCCATTGAAAAACATCATGTTATTCATATACCAGAAATGTTTGAAGCTACTGACTGAATGAAAAGAGCTGGCATCTCACTCTCTTTGAATCTTCTTTATCATGCTAAGAGGAGCAGGAAAAAGCAAAAAATTTCAGAATTGCACCTTGCAATGTGGAGAAATTACTGTTTGTGCATTTACAATATTCATTGATTTTTGCCATTGAAAAACGTCCAGAAATGTTTGAAGCTACTGACTGAATAAAAGGAGCTGGCATCTCACTCTCTTTGAATCTTCTTTATCATGCTAAGAGGAGCAGGAAAAAGCAAAAAAATTCAGAATTGCACCTTGCAATGCGGAGAAATTACTGTTTGTGCATTTACAATATTCATTGATTTTTGCCATTGAAAAACATCATGTTATTCATATACCAGAAATGTTTGAAGCTACTGACTGAATGAAAAGAGCTGGCATCTCACTCTCTTTGAATCTTCTTTATCATGCTAAGAGGAGCAGGAAAAAGCATAAAATTTCAGAATTGCACCTTGCAATGTGGAGAAATTACTGTTTGTGCATTTACAATATTCATTGATTTTTGCCATTGAAAAACGTCCAGAAATGTTTGAAGCTACTGACTGAATGAAAGGAGCTGGCATCTCACTCTCTTTGAATCTTCTTTATCATGCTAAGAGGAGCAGGAAAAGCAAAAAATTTCAGAATTGCTCCTTGCAATGCGGAGAAATTACTGTTTGTGCATTTACAATGTTCATTGATTTTTGTCATTGAAAAACATCATGTTATTCATATACCAGAAATGTTTGAAGCTACTGACTGAATGAAAAGAGCTGGCATCTCACTCTCTTTGAATCTTCTTTATCATGCTAAGACGAGCAGGAAAAAGCAAAAAATTTCAGAATTGCACCTTGCAATGTGGAGAAATTACTGTTTGTGCATTTACAATATTCATTGATTTTTGCCATTGAAAAACGTCCAGAAATGTTTGAAGCTACTGACTGAATGAAAGGAGCTGGCATCTCACTCTCTTTGAATCTTCTTTATCATGCTAAGAGGAGCAGCAAAAAGCAAAAAATTTCAGAATTGCACCTTGCAATGCGGAGAAATTACTGTTTGTGCATTTACTATATTCATTGATTTTTGCCATTGAAAAACATCATGTTATTCATATACCAGAAATGTTTGAAGCTACTGACTGAATGAAAAGAGCTGGCATCTCACTCTCTTTGAATCTTCTTTATCATGCTAAGAGGAGCAGGAAAAAGCAAAAAATTTCAGAATTGCACCTTGCAATGTGGAGAAATTACTGTTTGTGCATTTACAATATTCATTGATTTTTGCCATTGAAAAACATCCAGAAATGTTTGAAGCTACTGACTGAATGAAAGGAGCTGGCATCTCACTCTCTTTGAATCTTCTTTATCATGCTAAGAGGAGCAGGAAAAAGCAAAAAAATTCAGAATTGCACGTTGCAATGCGGAGAAATTACTGTTTGTGCATTTACAATATTCATTGATTTTTGCCATTGAAAAACATCATGTTATTCATATACCAGAAATGTTTGAAGCTACTGACTGAATGAAAAGAGCTGGCATCTCACTCTCTTTGAATCTTCTTTATCATGCTAAGACGAGCAGGAAAAAGCAAAAAATTTCAGAATTGCACCTTGCAATGTGGAGAAATTACTGTTTGTGCATTTACAATATTCATTGATTTTTGCCATTGAAAAACGTCCAGAAATGTTTGAAGCTACTGACTGAATGAAAGGAGCTGGCATCTCACTCTCTTTGAATCTTCTTTATCATGCTAAGAGGAGCAGGAAAAAGCAAAAAATTTCAGAATTGTACCTTGCAATGCGGAGAAATTACTGTTTGTGCATTTACAATATTCATTGATTTTTGCCATTGAAAAACATCATGTTATTCATATACCAGAAATGTTTGAAGCTACTGACTGAATGAAAAGAGCTGGCATCTCACTCTCTTTGAATCTTCTTTATCATGCTAAGAGGAGCAGGAAAAAGCAAAAAATTTCAGAATTGCACCTTGCAATGTGGAGAAATTACTGTTTGTGCATTTACAATATTCATTGATTTTTGCCATTGAAAAACATCCAGAAATGTTTGAAGCTACTGACTGAATGAAAGGAGCTGGCATCTCACTCTCTTTGAATCTTCTTTATCATGCTAAGAGGAGCAGGAAAAAGCAAAAAATTTCAGAATTGCACGTTGCAATGCGGAGAAATTACTGTTTGTGCATTTACAATATTCATTGATTTTTGCCATTGAAAAACATCATGTTATTCATATACCAGAAATGTTTGAAGCTACTGACTGAATGAAAAGAGCTGGCATCTCACTCTCTTTGAATCTTCTTTATCATGCTAAGAGGAGCAGGAAAAAGCATAAAATTTCAGAATTGCACCTTGCAATGTGGAGAAATTACTGTTTGTGCATTTACAATATTCATTGATTTTTGCCATTGAAAAACGTCCAGAAATGTTTGAAGCTACTGACTGAATGAAAGGAGCTGGCATCTCACTCTCTTTGAATCTTCTTTATCATGCTAAGAGGAGCAGGAAAAGCAAAAAATTTCAGAATTGCTCCTTGCAATGCGGAGAAATTACTGTTTGTGCATTTACAATGTTCATTGATTTTTGTCATTGAAAAACATCATGTTATTCATATACCAGAAATGTTTGAAGCTACTGACTGAATGAAAAGAGCTGGCATCTCACTCTCTTTGAATCTTCTTTATCATGCTAAGACGAGCAGGAAAAAGCAAAAAATTTCAGAATTGCACCTTGCAATGTGGAGAAATTACTGTTTGTGCATTTACAATATTCATTGATTTTTGCCATTGAAAAACGTCCAGAAATGTTTGAAGCTACTGACTGAATGAAAGGAGCTGGCATCTCACTCTCTTTGAATCTTCTTTATCATGCTAAGAGGAGCAGGAAAAAGCAAAAAATTTCAGAATTGTACCTTGCAATGCGGAGAAATTACTGTTTGTGCATTTACAATATTCATTGATTTTTGCCATTGAAAAACATCATGTTATTCATATACCAGAAATGTTTGAAGCTACTGACTGAATGAAAAGAGCTGGCATC
Source organism: Phyllobates terribilis (assembly GCF_046119375.1). Classification (NCBI taxonomy): domain Eukaryota; kingdom Metazoa; phylum Chordata; class Amphibia; order Anura; family Dendrobatidae; genus Phyllobates; species Phyllobates terribilis. The sequence goes on along the minus strand of NW_027363218.1, from coordinate 941,392 downwards.
TCACTCTCTTTGAATCTTCTTTATCATGCTAAGAGGAGCAGGAAAAAGCAAAAAATTTCAGAATTGCACCTTGCAATGTGGAGAAATTACTGTTTGTGCATTTACAATATTCATTGATTTTTGCCATTGAAAAACGTCCAGAAATGTTTGAAGCTACTGACTGAATAAAAGGAGCTGGCATCTCACTCTCTTTGAATCTTCTTTATCATGCTAAGAGGAGCAGGAAAAAGCAAAAAAATTCAGAATTGCACCTTGCAATGCGGAGAAATTACTGTTTGTGCATTTACAATATTCATTGATTTTTGCCATTGAAAAACATCATGTTATTCATATACCAGAAATGTTTGAAGCTACTGACTGAATGAAAAGAGCTGGCATCTCACTCTCTTTGAATCTTCTTAATCATGCTAAGAGGAGCAGGAAAAAGCAAAAAATTTCAGAATTGCACCTTGCAATGTGGAGAAATTACTGTTTGTGCATTTACAATATTCATTGATTTTTGCCATTGAAAAACGTCCAGAAATGTTTGAAGCTACTGACTGAATTAAAGGAGCTGGCATCTCACTCTCTTTGAATCTTCTTTATCATGCTAAGAGGAGCAGGAAAAAGCAAAAAATTTCAGAATTGCAGCTTGCAATGCGGAGAAATTACTGTTTGTGCATTTACAATATTCATTGATTTTTGCCATTGAAAAACATCATGTTATTCATATACCAGAAATGTTTGAAGCTACTGACTGAATGAAAAGAGCTGTCATCTCACTCTCTTTGAATCTTCTTTATCATGCTAAGAGGAGCAGGAAAAAGCAAAAAATTTCAGAATTGCACCTTGCAATGTGGAGAAATTACTGTTTGTGCATTTACAATATTCATTGATTTTTGCCATTGAAAAACGTCCAGAAATGTTTGAAGCTACTGACTGAATGAAAGGAGCTGGCATCTCACTCTCTTTGAATCTTCTTTATCATGCTAAGAGGAGCAGGAAAAAGCAAAAAATTTCAGAATTGCACCTTGCAATGTGGAGAAATTACTGTTTGTGCATTTACAATATTCATTGATTTTTGCCATTGAAAAACGTCCAGAAATGTTTGAAGCTACTGACTGAATGAAAGGAGCTGGCATCTCACTCTCTTTGAATCCTCTTTATCATGCTAAGAGGAGCAGGAAAAAGCAAAAAATTTCAGAATTGCACGTTGCAATGCGGAGAAATTACTGTTTGTGCATTTACAATATTCATTGATTTTTGCCATTGAAAAACATCATGTTATTCATATACCAGAAATGTTTGAAGCTACTGACTGAATGAAAAGAGCTGGCATCTCACTCTCTTTGAATCTTCTTTATCATGCTAAGAGGAGCAGGAAAAAGCAAAAAATTTCAGAATTGCACCTTGCAATGTGGAGAAATTACTGTTTGTGCATTTACAATATTCATTGATTTTTGCCATTGAAAAACGTCCAGAAATGTTTGAAGCTACTGACTGAATGAAAGGAGCTGGCATCTCACTCTCTTTGAATCTTCTTTATCATGCTAAGAGGAGCAGGAAAAAGCCAAAAATTTCAGAATTGCAGCTTGCAATGCGGAGAAATTACTGATTGTGCATTTACAATATTCATTGATTTTTGCCATTGAAAAACATCATGTTATTCATATACCAGAAATGTTTGAAGCTACTGACTGAATGAAAAGAGCTGTCATCTCACTCTCTTTGAATCTTCTTTATCATGCTAAGAGGAGCAGGAAAAAGCAAAAAATTTCAGAATTGCACCTTGCAATGTGGAGAAATTACTGTTTGTGCATTTACAATATTCATTGATTTTTGCCATTGAAAAACGTCCAGAAATGTTTGAAGCTACTGACTGAATGAAAGGAGCTGGCATCTCACTCTCTTTGAATCTTCTTTATCATGCTAAGAGGAGCAGGAAAAAGCAAAAAATTTCAGAATTGCACCTTGCAATGCGGAGAAATTACTGTTTGTGCATTTACAATATTCATTGATTTTTGCCATTGAAAAACATCATGTTATTCATATACCAGAAATGTTTGAAGCTACTGACTGAATGAAAAGAGCTGGCATCTCACTCTCTTTGAATCTTCTTTATCATGCTAAGAGGAGCAGGAAAAAGCAAAAAATTTCAGAATTGCACCTTGCAATGTGGAGAAATTACTGTTTGTGCATTTACAATATTCATTGATTTTTGCCATTGAAAAACGTCCAGAAATGTTTGAAGCTACTGACTGAATGAAAGGAGCTGGCATCTCACTCTCTTTGAATCTTCTTTATCATGCTAAGAGGAGCAGGAAAAAGCACAAAATTTCAGAATTGCACGTTGCAATGCGGAGAAATTACTGTTTGTGCATTTACAATATTCATTGATTTTTGCCATTGAAAAACATCATGTTATTCATATACCAGAAATGTTTGAAGCTACTGACTGAATGAAAAGAGCTGGCATCTCACTCTCTTTGAATCTTCTTTATCATGCTAAGAGGAGCAGGAAAAAGCAAAAAATTTCAGAATTGCACCTTGCAATGTGGAGAAATTACTGTTTGTGCATTTACAATATTCATTGATTTTTGCCATTGAAAAACGTCCAGAAATGTTTGAAGCTACTGACTGAATGAAAGGAGCTGGCATCTCACTCTCTTTGAATCTTCTTTATCATGCTAAGAGGAGCAGGAAAAAGCAAAACATTTCAGAATTGCAGCTTGCAATGCGGAGAAATTACTGTTTGTGCATTTACAATATTCATTGATTTTTGCCATTGAAAAACATCATGTTATTCATATACCAGAAATGTTTGAAGCTACTGACTGAATGAAAAGAGCTGTCATCTCACTCTCTTTGAATCTTCTTTATCATGCTAAGAGGAGCAGGAAAAAGCAAAAAATTTCAGAATTGCACCTTGCAATGTGGAGAAATTACTGTTTGTGCATTTACAATATTCATTGATTTTTGCCATTGAAAAACGTCCAGAAATGTTTGAAGCTACTGACTGAATGAAAGGAGCTGGCATCTCACTCTCTTTGAATCTTCTTTATCATGCTAAGAGGAGCAGGAAAAAGCAAAAAATTTCAGAATTGCACCTTGCAATGCGGAGAAATTACTGTTTGTGCATTTACAATATTCATTGATTTTTGCCATTGAAAAACATCATGTTATTCATATACCAGAAATGTTTGAAGCTACTGACTGAATGAAAAGAGCTGGCATCTCACTCTCTTTGAATCTTCTTTATCATGCTAAGAGGAGCAGGAAAAAGCAAAAAATTTCAGAATTGCGCCTTGCAATGTGGAGAAATTACTGTTTGTGCATTTACAATATTCATTGATTTTTGCCATTGAAAAACGTCCAGAAATGTTTGAAGCTACTGACTGAATGAAAGGAGCTGGCATCTCACTCTCTTTGAATCTTCTTTATCATGCTAAGAGGAGCAGGAAAAAGCAAAAAATTTCAGAATTGCACGTTGCAATGCGAAGAAATTAATGTTTGTGCATTTACAATATTCATTGATTTTTGCCAATGAAAATCATCATGTTATTCATATACCAGAAATGTTTGAAGCTACTGACTGAATGAAAAGAGCTGGCATCTCACTCTCTTTGAATCTTCTTTATCATGCTAAGAGGAGCAGGAAAAAGCAAAAATTTTCAGAATTGCACCTTGCAATGTGGAGAAATTACTGTTTGTGCATTTACAATATTCATTGATTTTTGCCATTGAAAAACGTCCAGAAATGTTTGAAGCTACTGACTGAATGAAAGGAGCTGGCATCTCACTCTCTTTGAATCTTCTTTATCATGCTAAGAGGAGCAGGAAAAAGCAAAAAATTTCAGAATTGCACCTTGCAATGCGGAGAAATTACTGTTTGTGCATTTACAATATTCATTGATTTTTGCCATTGAAAAACATCATGTTATTCATATACCAGAAATGTTTGAAGCTACTGACTGAATGAAAAGAGTTGGCATCTCACTCTCTTTGAATCTTCTTTATCATGCTAAGAGGAGCAGGAAAAACCAAAAAATTTCAGAATTGCACCTTGCAATGTGGAGAAATTACTGTTTGTGCATTTACAATATTCATTGATTTTTGCCATTGAAAAACGTCCAGAAATGTTTGAAGCTACTGACTGAATGAAAGGAGCTGGCATCTCACTCTCTTTGAATCTTCTTTATCATGCTAAGATGAGCAGGAAAAAGCAAAAAATTTCAGAATTGCACCTTGCAATGCGGAGAAATTACTGTTTGTGCATTTACAATATTCATTGATTTTTGCCATTGAAAAACATCATGTTATTCATATACCAGAAATGTTTGAAGCTACTGACTGAATGAAAAGAGCTGGCATCTCACTCTCTTTGAATCTTCTTTATCATGCTAAGAGGAGCAGGAAAAAGCAAAAAATTTCAGAATTGCACCTTGCAATGTGGAGAAATTACTGTTTGTGCATTTACAATATTCATTGATTTTTGCCATTGAAAAACGTCCAGAAATGTTTGAAGCTACTGACTGAATGAAAGGAGCTGGCATCTCACTCTCTTTGAATCTTCTTTATCATGCTAAGAGGAGCAGGAAAAAGCAAAAAATTTCAGAATTGCACCTTGCAATGCGGAGAAATTACTGTTTGTGCATTTACAATATTCATTGATTTTTGCCATTGAAAAACATCATGTTATTCATATTCCAGAAATGTTTGAAGCTACTGACTGAATGAAAAGAGCTGGCATCTCACTCTCTTTGAATCTTCTTTATCATGCTAAGAGGAGCAGGAAAAAGCAAAAAATTTCAGAATTGCACCTTGCAATGTGGAGAAATTACTGTTTGTGCATTTACAATATTCATTGATTTTTGCCATTGAAAAACGTCCAGAAATGTTTGAAGCTACTGACTGAATGAAAGGAGCTGACATCTCACTCTCTTTGAATCTTCTTTATCATGCTAAGAGGAGCAGGAAAAAGCCAAAAATTTCAGAATTGCAGCTTGCAATGCGGAGAAATTACTGTTTGTGCATTTACAATATTCATTGATTTTTGCCATTGAAAAACATCATGTTATTCATATACCAGAAATGTTTGAAGCTACTGACTGAATGAAAAGAGCTGTCATCTCACTCTCTTTGAATCTTCTTTATCATGCTAAGAGGAGCAGGAAAAAGCAAAAAATTTCAGAATTGCACCTTGCAATGTGGAGAAATTACTGTTTGTGCATTTACAATATTCATTGATTTTTGCCATTGAAAAACGTCCAGAAATGTTTGAAGCTACTGACTGAATGAAAGGAGCTGGCATCTCACTCTCTTTGAATCTTCTTTATCATGCTAAGAGGAGCAGGAAAAAGCAAAAAATTTCAGAATTGCACCTTGCAATGCGGAGAAATTACTGTTTGTGCATTTACAATATTCATTGATTTTTGCCATTGAAAAACATCATGTTATTCATATACCAGAAATGTTTGAAGCTACTGACTGAATGAAAAGAGCTGGCATCTCACTCTCTTTGAATCTTCTTTATCATGCTAAGAGGAGCAGGAAAAAGCAAAAAATTTCAGAATTGCACCTTGCAATGTGGAGAAATTACTGTTTGTGCATTTACAATATTCATTGATTTTTGCCATTGAAAAACGTCCAGAAATGTTTGAAGCTACTGACTGAATGAAAGGAGCTGGCATCTCACTCTCTTTGAATCTTCTTTATCATGCTAAGAGGAGCAGGAAAAAGCAAAAAATTTCAGAATTGCACGTTGCAATGCGGAGAAATTACTGTTTGTGCATTTACAATATTCATTGATTTTTGCCATTGAAAAACATCATGTTATTCATATACCAGAAATGTTTGAAGCTACTGACTGAATGAAAAGAGCTGGCATCTCACTCTCTTTGAATCTTCTTTATCATGCTAAGAGGAGCAGGAAAAAGCAAAAAATTTCAGAATTGCACCTTGCAATGTGGAGAAATTACTGTTTGTGCATTTACAATATTCATTGATTTTTGCCATTGAAAAACGTCCAGAAATGTTTGAAGCTACTGACTGAATGAAAGGAGCTGGCATCTCACTCTCTTTGAATCTTCTTTATCATGCTAAGAGGAGCAGGAAAAAGCAAAAAATTTCAGAATTGCAGCTTGCAATGCGGAGAAATTACTGTTTGTGCATTTACAATATTCATTGATTTTTGCCATTGAAAAACATCATGTTATTCATATACCAGAAATGTTTGAAGCTACTGACTGAATGAAAAGAGCTGTCATCTCACTCTCTTTGAATCTTCTTTATCATGCTAAGAGGAGCAGGAAAAAGCAAAAAATTTCAGAATTGCACCTTGCAATGTGGAGAAATTACTGTTTGTGCATTTACAATATTCATTGATTTTTGCCATTGAAAAACGTCCAGAAATGTTTGAAGCTACTGACTGAATGAAAGGAGCTGGCATCTCACTCTCTTTGAATCTTCTTTATCATGCTAAGAGGAGCAGGAAAAAGCAAAAAATTTCAGAATTGCACCTTGCAATGCGGAGAAATTACTGTTTGTGCATTTACAATATTCATTGATTTTTGCCATTGAAAAACATCATGTTATTCATATACCAGAAATGTTTGAAGCTACTGACTGAATGAAAAGAGCTGGCATCTCACTCTCTTTGAATCTTCTTTATCATGCTAAGAGGAGCAGGAAAAAGCAAAAAATTTCAGAATTGCGCCTTGCAATGTGGAGAAATTACTGTTTGTGCATTTACAATATTCATTGATTTTTGCCATTGAAAAACGTCCAGAAATGTTTGAAGCTACTGACTGAATGAAAGGAGCTGGCATCTCACTCTCTTTGAATCTTCTTTATCATGCTAAGAGGAGCAGGAAAAAGCAAAAAATTTCAGAATTGCACGTTGCAATGCGAAGAAATTAATGTTTGTGCATTTACAATATTCATTGATTTTTGCCAATGAAAAACATCATGTTATTCATATACCAGAAATGTTTGAAGCTACTGACTGAATGAAAAGAGCTGGCATCTCACTCTCTTTGAATCTTCTTTATCATGCTAAGAGGAGCAGGAAAAAGCAAAAATTTTCAGAATTGCACCTTGCAATGTGGAGAAATTACTGTTTGTGCATTTACAATATTCATTGATTTTTGCCATTGAAAAACGTCCAGAAATGTTTGAAGCTACTGACTGAATGAAAGGAGCTGGCATCTCACTCTCTTTGAATCTTCTTTATCATGCTAAGAGGAGCAGGAAAAAGCAAAAAATTTCAGAATTGCACCTTGCAATGCGGAGAAATTACTGTTTGTGCATTTACAATATTCATTGATTTTTGCCATTGAAAAACATCATGTTATTCATATACCAGAAATGTTTGAAGCTACTGACTGAATGAAAAGAGTTGGCATCTCACTCTCTTTGAATCTTCTTTATCATGCTAAGAGGAGCAGGAAAAACCAAAAAATTTCAGAATTGCACCTTGCAATGTGGAGAAATTACTGTTTGTGCATTTACAATATTCATTGATTTTTGCCATTGAAAAACGTCCAGAAATGTTTGAAGCTACTGACTGAATGAAAGGAGCTGGCATCTCACTCTCTTTGAATCTTCTTTATCATGCTAAGATGAGCAGGAAAAAGCAAAAAATTTCAGAATTGCACCTTGCAATGCGGAGAAATTACTGTTTGTGCATTTACAATATTCATTGATTTTTGCCATTGAAAAACATCATGTTATTCATATACCAGAAATGTTTGAAGCTACTGACTGAATGAAAAGAGCTGGCATCTCACTCTCTTTGAATCTTCTTTATCATGCTAAGAGGAGCAGGAAAAAGCAAAAAATTTCAGAATTGCACCTTGCAATGTGGAGAAATTACTGTTTGTGCATTTACAATATTCATTGATTTTTGCCATTGAAAAACGTCCAGAAATGTTTGAAGCTACTGACTGAATGAAAGGAGCTGGCATCTCACTCTCTTTGAATCTTCTTTATCATGCTAAGAGGAGCAGGAAAAAGCAAAAAATTTCAGAATTGCACCTTGCAATGCGGAGAAATTACTGTTTGTGCATTTACAATATTCATTGATTTTTGCCATTGAAAAACATCATGTTATTCATATTCCAGAAATGTTTGAAGCTACTGACTGAATGAAAAGAGCTGGCATCTCACTCTCTTTGAATCTTCTTTATCATGCTAAGAGGAGCAGGAAAAAGCAAAAAATTTCAGAATTGCACCTTGCAATGTGGAGAAATTACTGTTTGTGCATTTACAATATTCATTGATTTTTGCCATTGAAAAACGTCCAGAAATGTTTGAAGCTACTGACTGAATGAAAGGAGCTGACATCTCACTCTCTTTGAATCTTCTTTATCATGCTAAGAGGAGCAGGAAAAAGCAAAAAATTTCAGAATTGCACCTTGCAATGCGGAGAAATTACTGTTTGTGCATTTACAATATTCATTGATTTTTGCCATTGAAAAACGTCCAGAAATGTTTGAAGCTACTGACTGAATGAAAGGAGCTGGCATCTCACTCTCTTTGAATCTTCTTCTATCATGCTAAGAGGAGCAGGAAAAAGCAAAAAATTTCAGAATTGCACCTTGCAATGCGGAGAAATTACTGTTTATGCATTTACAATATTCATTGATTTTTGCCATTGAAAAACATCATGTTATTCATATACCAGAAATGTTTGAAGCTACTGACTGAATGAAAGGAGCTGGCATCTCACTCTCTTTGAATCTTCTTTATCATGCTAAGAGGAGCAGGAAAAAGCAAAAAATTTCAGAATTGCTCCTTGCAATGCGGAGAAATTACTGTTTGTGCATTTACAATATTCATTGATTTTTGCCATTGAAAAACGTCCAGAAATGTTTGAAGCTACTGACTGAATGAAAGGAGCTGGCATCTCACTCTCTTTGAATCTTCTTCTATCATGCAAAGAGGAGCAGGAAAAAGCAAAAAATTTCAGAATTGCACCTTGCAATGCTGAGAAATTACTGTTTGTGCATTTACAATATTCATTGATTTTTGCCATTGAAAAACATCATGTTATTCATATACCAGAAATGTTTGAAGCTACTGACTGAATGAAAAGAGCTGGCATCTCACTCTCTTTGAATCTTCTTTATCATGCTAAGAGGAGCAGGAAAAAGCAAAAAATTTCAGAATTGCACCTTGCAATGTGGAGAAATTACTGTTTGTGTATTTACAATATTCATTGATTTTTGCCATTGAAAAACGTCCAGAAATGTTTGAAGCTACTGACTGAATGAAAGGAGCTGGCATCTCACTCTCTTTGAATCTTCTTTATCATGCTAAGAGGAGCAGGAAAAAGCAAAACATTTCAGAATTGCACCTTGCAATGCGGAGAAATTACTGTTTGTGCATTTCCAATATTCATTGATTTTTGCCATTGAAAAACATCATGTTATTCATATACCAGAAATGTTTGAAGCTACTGACTGAATGAAAAGAGCTGGCATCTCACTCTCTTTGAATCTTCTTTATCATGCTATGAGGAGCAGGAAAAAGCTAAAAATTTCAGAATTGCACCTTGCAATGTGGAGAAATTACTGTTTGTGCATTTACAATATTCATTGATTTTTGCCATTGAAAAACGTCCAGAAATGTTTGAAGCTACTGACTGAATGAAAGGAGCTGGCATCTCACTCTCTTTGAATCTTCTTTATCATGCTAAGAGGAGCAGGAAAAAGCAACAAATTTCAAAATTGCACCTTGCAATGCGGAGAAATTACTGTTTGTGCATTTACAATATTCATTGATTTTTGCCATTGAAAAACATCATGTTATTCATATACCAGAAATGTTTGAAGCTACTGACTGAATGAAAAGAGCTGGCATCTCACTCTCTTTGAATCTTCTTTATCATGCTAAGAGGAGCAGGAAAAAGCAAAAAATTTCAGAATTGCACCTTGCAATGCGGAGAAATTACTGTTTGTGCATTTACAATATTCATTGATTTTTGCCATTGAAAAACATCATGTTATTCATATACCAGAAGTGTTTGAAGCTACTGACTGAATGAAAAGAGCTGGCATCTCACTCTCTTTGAATCTTCTTTATCATGCTAAGAGGAGCAGGAAAAAGCAAAAAATTTCAGAATTGCACCTTGCAATGTGGAGAAATTACTGTTTGTGCATTTACAATATTCATTGATTTTTGCCATTGAAAAACGTCCAGAAATGTTTGAAGCTACTGACTGAATGAAAGGAGCTGGCATCTCACTCTCTTTGAATCCTCTTTATCATGCTAAGAGGAGCAGGAAAAAGCAAAAAATTTCAGAATTGCACCTTGCAATGCGGAGAAATTACTGTTTGTGCATATACAATATTCATTGATTTTTGCCATTGAAAAACATCATGTTATTCATATACCAGAAATGTTTGAAGCTACTGACTGAATGAAAAGAGCTGGCATCTCACTCTCTTTGAATCTTCTTTATCATGCTAAGATGAGCAGGAAAAAGCAAAACATTTCAGAATTGCACCTTGCAATGTTAAGAAATTACTGTTTGTGCATTTACAATATTCATAGATTTTTGCCATTGAAAAACGTCCAGAAATATTTGAAGCTACTGACTGAATGAAAGGAGCTGGCATCTCACTCTCTTTGAATCTTCTTTATCATGCTAAGAGGAGCAGGAAAAAGAAAAAAATTTCAGAATTGCACCTTGCAATGCGGAGAAATTACTCTTTGTGCATTTACAATATTCATTGATTTTTGCCATTGAAAAACATCATGTTATTCATATACCAGAAATATTTGAAGCTACTGACTGAACGAAAAGAGCTGGCATCACACTCTCTTTGAATCTTCTTTATCATGCTAAGAGGAGCAGGAAAAAGCAAAAAATTTCAGAATTGCACCTTGCAATGTGGAGAAATTACTGTTTGTGCATTTACAATATTCATTGATTTTTGCCATTGAAAAACGTCCAGAAATGTTTGAAGCTACTGACTGAATGAAAGGAGCTGGCATCTCACTCTCTTTGAATCTTCTTTATCATGCTAAGAGGAGCAGGAAAAAGCAAAAGATTTCAGAATTGCAGCTTGCAATGCGGAGAAATTACTGTTTGTGCATTTACAATATTCATTGATTTTTGCCAATGAAAAACATCATGTTATTCATATACCAGAAATGTTTGAAGCTACTGACTGAATGAAAAGAGCTGGCATCTCACTCTCTTTGAATCTTCTTTATCATGCTAAGAGGAGCAGGAAAAAGCAAAAAATTTCAGAATTGCACCTTGCAATGTGGAGAAATTACTGTTTGTGCATTTACAATATTCATTGATTTTTGCCATTGAAAAACGTCCAGAAATGTTTGAAGCTACTGACTGAATGAAAGGAGCTGGCATCTCACTCTCTTTGAATCTTCTTTATCATGCTAAGAGGAGCAGGAAAAAGCAAAAAATTTCAGAATTGCTCCTTGCAATGCGGAGAAATTACTGTTTGTGCATTTACAATGTTCATTGATTTTTGTCATTGAAAAACATCATGTTATTCATATACCAGAAATGTTTGAAGCTACTGACTGAATGAAAAGAGCTGGCATCTCACTCTCTTTGAATCTTCTTTATCATGCTAAGAGGAGCAGGAAAAAGCAAAAAATTTCAGAATTGCACCTTGCAATGTGGAGAAATTACTGTTTGTGCATTTACAATATTCATTGATTTTTGCCATTGAAAAACGTCCAGAAATGTTTGAAGCTACTGACTGAATGAAAGGAGCTGGCATCTCACTCTCTTTGAATCTTCTTTATCATGCTAAGAGGAGCAGGAAAAAGCAAAAAATTTCAGAATTGCACCTTGCAATGCGGAGAAATTACTGTTTGTGCATTTACAATATTCATTGATTTTTGCCATTGAAAAACATCATGTTATTCATATACCAGAAATGTTTGAAGCTACTGACTGAATGAAAAGAGTTGGCATCTCACTCTCTTTGAATCTTCTTTATCATGCTAAGAGGAGCAGGAAAAACCAAAAAATTTCAGAATTGCACCTTGCAATGTGGAGAAATTACTGTTTGTGCATTTACAATATTCATTGATTTTTGCCATTGAAAAACGTCCAGAAATGTTTGAAGCTACTGACTGAATGAAAGGAGCTGGCATCTCACTCTCTTTGAATCTTCTTTATCATGCTAAGATGAGCAGGAAAAAGCAAAAAATTTCAGAATTGCACCTTGCAATGCGGAGAAATTACTGTTTGTGCATTTACAATATTCATTGATTTTTGCCATTGAAAAACATCATGTTATTCATATACCAGAAATGTTTGAAGCTACTGACTGAATGAAAAGAGCTGGCATCTCACTCTCTTTGAATCTTCTTTATCATGCTAAGAGGAGCAGGAAAAAGCAAAAAATTTCAGAATTGCACCTTGCAATGTGGAGAAATTACTGTTTGTGCATTTACAATATTCATTGATTTTTGCCATTGAAAAACGTCCAGAAATGTTTGAAGCTACTGACTGAATGAAAGGAGCTGGCATCTCACTCTCTTTGAATCTTCTTTATCATGCTAAGAGGAGCAGGAAAAAGCAAAAAATTTCAGAATTGCACCTTGCAATGCGGAGAAATTACTGTTTGTGCATTTACAATATTCATTGATTTTTGCCATTGAAAAACATCATGTTATTCATATTCCAGAAATGTTTGAAGCTACTGACTGAATGAAAAGAGCTGGCATCTCACTCTCTTTGAATCTTCTTTATCATGCTAAGAGGAGCAGGAAAAAGCAAAAAATTTCAGAATTGCACCTTGCAATGTGGAGAAATTACTGTTTGTGCATTTACAATATTCATTGATTTTTGCCATTGAAAAACGTCCAGAAATGTTTGAAGCTACTGACTGAATGAAAGGAGCTGACATCTCACTCTCTTTGAATCTTCTTTATCATGCTAAGAGGAGCAGGAAAAAGCAAAAAATTTCAGAATTGCACCTTGCAATGCGGAGAAATTACTGTTTGTGCATTTACAATATTCATTGATTTTTGCCATTGAAAAACGTCCAGAAATGTTTGAAGCTACTGACTGAATGAAAGGAGCTGGCATCTCACTCTCTTTGAATCTTCTTCTGTCATGCTAAGAGGAGCAGGAAAAAGCAAAAAATTTCAGAATTGCACCTTGCAATGCGGAGAAATTACTGTTTATGCATTTACAATATTCATTGATTTTTGCCATTGAAAAACATCATGTTATTCATATACCAGAAATGTTTGAAGCTACTGACTGAATGAAAGAGCTGGCATCTCACTCTCTTTGAATCTTCTTTATCATGCTAAGAGGAGCAGGAAAAAGCAAAAAATTTCAGAATTGCACCTTGCAATGTGGAGAAATTACTGTTTGTGTATTTACAATATTCATTGATTTTTGCCATTGAAAAACGTCCAGAAATGTTTGAAGCTACTGACTGAATGAAAGGAGCTGGCATCTCACTCTCTTTGAATCTTCTTTATCATGCTAAGAGGAGCAGGAAAAAGCAAAAAATTTCAGAATTGCACCTTGCAATGTGGAGAAATTACTGTTTGTGTATTTATAATATTCATTGATTTTTGCCATTGAAAAACGTCCAGAAATGTTTGAAGCTACTGACTGAATGAAAGGAGCTGGCATCTCACTCTCTTTGAATCTTCTTTATCATGCTAAGAGGAGCAGGAAAAAGCAAAAAATTTCAGAATTGCTCCTTGCAATGCGGAGAAATTACTGTTTGTGCATTTACAATATTCATTGATTTTTGCCATTGAAAAACGTCCAGAAATGTTTGAAGCTACTGACTGAATGAAAGGAGCTGGCATCTCACTCTCTTTGAATCTTCTTCTATCATGCAAAGAGGAGCAGGAAAAAGCAAAAAATTTCAGAATTGCACCTTGCAATGCTGAGAAATTACTGTTTGTGCATTTACAATATTCATTGATTTTTGCCAATGAAAAACATCATGTTATTCATATACCAGAAATGATTGAAGCTACTGACTGAATGAAAAGAGCTGGCATCTCACTCTCTTTGAATCTTCTTTATCATGCTAAGAGGAGCAGGAAAAAGCAAAAAATTTCAGAATTGCACCTTGCAATGTGGAGAAATTACTGTTTGTGTATTTACAATATTCATTGATTTTTGCCATTGAAAAACGTCCAGAAATGTTTGAAGCTACTGACTGAATGAAAGGAGCTGGCATCTCACTCTCTTTGAATCTTCTTTATCATGCTAAGAGGAGCAGGAAAAAGCAAAACATTTCAGAATTGCACCTTGCAATGCGGAGAAATTACTGTTTGTGCATTTCCAATATTCATTGATTTTTGCCATTGAAAAACATCATGTTATTCATATACCAGAAATGTTTGAAGCTACTGACTGAATGAAAAGAGCTGGCATCTCACTCTCTTTGAATCTTCTTTATCATGCTATGAGGAGCAGGAAAAAGCAAAAAATTTCAGAATTGCACCTTGCAATGTGGAGAAATTACTGTTTGTGCATTTACAATATTCATTGATTTTTGCCATTGAAAAACGTCCAGAAATGTTTGAAGCTACTGACTGAATGAAAGGAGCTGGCATCTCACTCTCTTTGAATCTTCTTTATCATGCTAAGAGGAGCAGGAAAAAGCAACAAATTTCAAAATTGCACCTTGCAATGCGGAGAAATTACTGTTTGTGCATTTACAATATTCATTGATTTTTGCCATTGAAAAACATCATGTTATTCATATACCAGAAATGTTTGAAGCTACTGACTGAATGAAAAGAGCTGGCATCTCACTCTCTTTGAATCTTCTTTATCATGCTAAGAGGAGCAGGAAAAAGCAAAAAATTTCAGAATTGCACCTTGCAATGCGGAGAAATTACTGTTTGTGCATTTACAATATTCATTGATTTTTGCCATTGAAAAACATCATGTTATTCATATACCAGAAATGTTTGAAGCTACTGACTGAATGAAAAGAGCTGGCATCTCACTCTCTTTGAATCTTCTTTATCATGCTAAGAGGAGCAGGAAAAAGCAAAAAATTTCAGAATTGCACCTTGCAATGTGGAGAAATTACTGTTTGTGCATTTACAATATTCATTGATTTTTGCCATTGAAAAACGTCCAGAAATGTTTGAAGCTACTGACTGAATGAAAGGAGCTGGCATCTCACTCTCTTTGAATCCTCTTTATCATGCTAAGAGGAGCAGGAAAAAGCAAAAAATTTCAGAATTGCACCTTGCAATGCGGAGAAATTACTGTTTGTGCATATACAATATTCATTGATTTTTGCCATTGAAAAACATCATGTTATTCATATACCAGAAATGTTTGAAGCTACTGACTGAATGAAAAGAGCTGGCATCTCACTCTCTTTGAATCTTCTTTATCATGCTAAGATGAGCAGGAAAAAGCAAAACATTTCAGAATTGCACCTTGCAATGTGAAGAAATTACTGTTTGTGCATTTACAATATTCATAGATTTTTGCCATTGAAAAACGTCCAGAAATATTTGAAGCTACTGACTGAATGAAAGGAGCTGGCATCTCACTCTCTTTGAATCTTCTTTATCATGCTAAGAGGAGCAGGTAAAAGAAAAAAATTTCAGAATTGCACCTTGCAATGCGGAGAAATTACTCTTTGTGCATTTACAATATTCATTGATTTTTGCCATTGAAAAACATCATGTTATTCATATACCAGAAATATTTGAAGCTACTGACTGAACGAAAAGAGCTGGCATCTCACTCTCTTTGAATCTTCTTTATCATGCTAAGAGGAGCAGGAAAAAGCAAAAAATTTCAGAATTGCACCTTGCAATGTGGAGAAATTACTGTTTGTGCATTTACAATATTCATTGATTTTTGCCATTGAAAAACGTCCAGAAATGTTTGAAGCTACTGACTGAATGAAAGGAGCTGGCATCTCACTCTCTTTGAATCTTCTTTATCATGCTAAGAGGAGCAGGAAAAAGCAAAAAATTTCAGAATTGCACCTTGCAATGCGGAGAAATTACTGTTTGTGCATTTACAATATTCATTGATTTTTGCCATTGAAAAACATCATGTTATTCATATACCAGAAATGTTTGAAGCTACTGACTGAATGAAAAGAGCTGGCATCTCACTCTCTTTGAATCTTCTTTATCATGCTAAGAGGAGCAGGAAAAAGCAAAAAATTTCAGAATTGCACCTTGCAATGTGGAGAAATTACTGTTTGTGCATTTACAATATTCATTGATTTTTGCCATTGAAAAACGTCCAGAAATGTTTGAAGCTACTGACTGAATGAAAGGAGCTGGCATCTCACTCTCTTTGAATCTTCTTTATCATGCTAAGAGGAGCAGGAAAAAGCAAAAAATTTCAGAATTGCACCTTGCAATGATGAGAAATTACTGTTTGTGCATTTACAATATTCATTGATTTTTGCCATTGAAAAACGTCCAGAAATGTTTGAAGCTACTGACTGAATGAAAGGAGCTGGCATCTCACTCTCTTTGAATCTTCTTCTATCATGCTAAGAGGAGCAGAAAAAGTAAAAAATTTCAGAATTGCACCTTGCAATGCGGAGAAATTACTGTTTGTGCATTTACAATATTCATTGATTTTTGCCATTGAAAAACATCATGTTATTCATATACCAGAAATGTTTGAAGCTACTGACTGAATGAAAAGAGCTGGCATCTCACTCTCTTTGAATCTTCTTTATCATGCTAAGAGGAGCAGGAAAAAGCAAAAAATTTCAGAATTGCACCTTGCAATGTGGAGAAATTACTGTTTGTGCATTTACAATATTCATTGATTTTTGCCATTGAAAAACGTCCAGAAATGTTTGAAGCTACTGACTGAATGAAAGGAGCTGGCATCTCACTCTCTTTGAATCTTCTTTATCATGCTAAGAGGAGCAGGAAAAGCAAAAAATTTCAGAATTGCACCTTGCAATGCGGAGCAATTACTGTTTGTGCATTTACAATATTCATTGATTTTTGCCATTGAAAAACGTCCAGAAATGTTTGAAGCTACTGACTGAATGAAAGGAGCTGGCATCTCACTCTCTTTGAATCTTCTTTATCATGCTAAGAGGAGCAGGAAAAAGCAAAAAATTTCAGAATTGCACCTTGCAATGCGGAGAAATTACTGTTTGTGCATTTACAATATTCATTGATTTTTGCCATTGAAAAACATCATGTTATTCATATACCAGAAATGTTTGAAGCTACTGACTGAATGAAAAGAGCTGGCATCTCACTCTCTTTGAATCTTCTTTATCATGCTAAGAGGAGCAGGAAAAAGCAAAAAATTTCAGAATTGCACCTTGCAATGTGGAGAAATTACTGTTTGTGCATTTACAATATTCATTGATTTTTGCCATTGAAAAACGTCCAGAAATGTTTGAAGCTACTGACTGAATGAAAGGAGCTGGCATCTCACTCTCTTTGAATCTTTTTTATCATGCTAAGAGGAGCAGGAAAAAGCAAAAAATTTCAGAATTGCACCTTGCAATGCGGAGAAATTACTGTTTGTGCATTTACAATATTCATTGATTTTTGCCATTGAAAAACATCATGTTATTCATATACCAGAAATGTTTGAAGCTACTGACTGAATGAAAAGAGCTGGCATCTCACTCTCTTTGAATCTTCTTTATCATGCTAAGAGGAGCAGGAAAAAGCAAAAAATTTCAGAATTGCACCTTGCAATGTGGAGAAATTACTGTTTGTGCATTTACAATATTCATTGATTTTTGCCATTGAAAAACGTCCAGAAATGTTTGAAGCTACTGACTGAATGAAAGGAGCTGGCATCTCACTCTCTTTGAATCTTCTTTATCATGCTAAGAGGAGCAGGAAAAAGCAAAAAATTTCAGAATTGCACCTTGCAATGCGGAGAAATTACTGTTTGTGCATTTACAATATTCATTGATTTTTGCCATTGAAAAACATCATGTTATTCATATACCAGAAATGTTTGAAGCTACTGACTGAATGAAAAGAGCTGGCATCTCACTCTCTTTGAATCTTCTTTATCATGCTAAGAGGAGCAGGAAAAAGCAAAAAATTTCAGAATTGCACCTTGCAATGTGGAGAAATTACTGTTTGTGCATTTACAATATTCATTGATTTTTGCCATTGAAAAACGTCCAGAAATGTTTGAAGCTACTGACTGAATGAAAGGAGCTGGCATCTCACTCTCTTTGAATCTTCTTTATCATGCTAAGAGGAGCAGGAAAAAGCAAAAAATTTCAGAATTGCACCTTGCAATGCGGAGAAATTACTGTTTGTGCATTTACAATATTCATTGATTTTTGCCATTGAAAAACATCATGTTATTCATATACCAGAAATGTTTGAAGCTACTGACTGAATGAAAAGAGCTGGCATCTCACTCTCTTTGAATCTTCTTTATCATGCTAAGAGGAGCAGGAAAAAGCAAAAAATTTCAGAATTGCACCTTGCAATGTGGAGAAATTACTGTTTGTGCATTTACAATATTCATTGATTTTTGCCATTGAAAAACGTCCAGAAATGTTTGAAGCTACTGACTGAATGAAAGGAGCTGGCATCTCACTCTCTTTGAATCTTCTTTATCATGCTAAGAGGAGCAGGAAAAAGCAAAAAAATTCAGAATTGCACCTTGCTATGCGGAGAAATTACTGTTTGTGCATTTACAATATTCATTGATTTTTGCCATTGAAAAACATCATGGTATTCATATACCAGAAATGTTTGAAGCTACTGACTGAATGAAAAGAGCTGGCATCTCACTCTCTTTGAATCTTCTTTATCGTGCTAAGAGGAGCAGGAAAAAGCAAAAAATTTCAGAATTGCACCTTGCAATGTGGAGAAATTACTGTTTGTGCATTTACAATATTCATTGATTTTTGCCATTTAAAAACGTCCAGAAATGTTTGAAGCTACTGACTGAATGAAAGGAGCTGGCATCTCAATCTCTTTGAATCTTCTTTATCATGCTAAGAGGAGCAGGAAAAAGCAAAAAATTTCAGAATTGCACCTAGCAATGCGGAGAAATTACTGTTTGTGCATTTACAATATTCATTGATTTTTGCCATTGAAAAACATCATGTTATTCATATACCAGAAATATTTGAAGCTACTGACTGAATGAAAAGAGCTGGCATCTCACTCTCTTTGAATCTTCTTTATCATGCTAAGAGGAGCAGGAAAAAGCAAAAAATTTCAGAATTGCACCTTGCAATGTGGAGAAATTACTGTTTGTGCATTTACAATATTCATTGATTTTTGCCATTGAAAAACGTCCAGAAATGTTTGAAGCTACTGACTGAATGAAAGGAGCTGGCATCTCACTCTCTTTGAATCTTCTTTATCATGCTAAGAGGAGCAGGAAAAAGCAAAAAATTTCAGAATTGCACCTTGCAATGCGGAGAAATTACTGTTTGTGCATTTACAATATTCATTGATTTTTGCCATTGAAAAACATCATGTTATTCATATACCAGAAATGTTTGAAGCTACTGACTGAATGAATAGAGCTGGCATCTCACTCTCTTTGAATCTTCTTTATCATGCTAAGAGGAGCAGGAAAAAGCATAAAATTTCAGAATTGCACCTTGCAATGTGGAGAAATTACTGTTTGTGCATTTACAATATTCATTGATTTTTGCCATTGAAAAACGTCCAGAAATGTTTGAAGTTACTGACTGAATGAAAGGAGCTGGCATCTCACTCTCTTTGAATCTTCTTTATCATGCTAAGAGGAGCAGGAAAAAGCAAAAAATTTCAGAATTGCACCTTGCAATGCGGAGAAATTACTGTTTGTGCATTTACAATATTCATTGATTTTTGCCATTGAAAAACATCATGTTATTCATATACCAGAAATGTTTGAAGCTACTGACTGAATGAAAAGAGCTGGCATCTCACTCTCTTTGAATCTTCTTTATCATGCTAAGAGGAGCAGGAAAAAGCAAAAAATTTCAGAATTGCACCTTGCAATGTGGAGAAATTACTGTTTGTGCATTTACAATATTCATTGATTTTTGCCATTGAAAAACGTCCAGAAATGTTTGAAGCTACTGACTGAATGAAAGGAGCTGGCATCTCACTCTCTTTGAATCTTCTTTATCATGCTAAGAGGAGCAGGAAAAAGCAAAAAATTTCAGAATTGCACCTTGCAATGCGGAGAAATTCCTGTTTGTGCATTTACAATATTCATTGATTTTTGCCTTTGAAAAACATCATGTTATTCATATACCAGAAATGTTTGAAGCTACTGACTGAATGAAAAGAGCTGGCATGTCACTCTCTTTGAATCTTCTTTATCATGCTAAGAGGAGCAGGAAAAAGCAAAAAATTTCAGAATTGCACCTTGCAATGTGGAGAAATTACTGTTTGTGCATTTACAATATTCATTGATTTTTGCCATTGAAAAACGTCCAGAAATGTTTGAAGCTACTGACTGAATGAAAGGAGCTGGCATCTCACTCTCTTTGAATCTTCTTTATCATGCTAAGAGGAGCAGGAAAAAGCAAAAAATTTCAGAATTGCACCTTGCAATGCAGAGAAATTACTGTTTGTGCATTTACAATATTCATTGATTTTTGCGATTGAAAAACATCATGTTATTCATATACCAGAAATGTTTGAAGCTACTGACTGAATGAAAAGAGCTGGCATCTCACTCTCTTTGAATCTTCTTTATCATGCTAAGAGGAGCAGGAAAAAGCAAAACATTTCAGAATTGCACCTTGCAATGTGGAGAAATTACTGTTTGTGCATTTACAATATTCATTGATTTTTGCCATTGAAAAACATCCAGAAATGTTTGAAGCTACTAACTGAATGAAAGGAGCTGGCATCTCACTCTCTTTGAATCTTCTTTATCATGCTAAGAGGAGCAGGAAAAAGCAAAAAAATTCAGAATTGCACCTTGCATTACGGAGAAATTACTGTTTGTGCATTTACAATATTCATTGATTTTTGCGATTGAAAAACATCATGTTATTCATATACCAGAAATGTTTGAAGCTACTGACTGAATGAAAAGAGCTGGCATCTCACTCTCTTTGAATCTTCTTTATCATGCTAAGAGGAGCAGGAAAAAGCAAAAAATTTCAGAATTGCACCTTGCAATGTGGAGAAATTACTGTTTGTGCATTTACAATATTCATTGATTTTTGCCATTGAAAAACATCCAGAAATGTTTGAAGCTACTGACTGAATGAAAGGAGCTGGCATCTCACTCTCTTTGAATCTTCTTTATCATGCTAAGAGAAGCAGGAAAAAGCAAAAAATTTCAGAATTGCACCTTGCAATGCGGAGAAATTACTGTTTGTGCATTTACAATATTCATTGATTTTTGCCATTGAAAAACATCATGTTATTCATATACCAGAAATGTTTGAAGCTACTGACTGAATGAAAAGAGCTGGCATCTCACTCTCTTTGAATCTTCTTTATCATGCTAAGAGGAGCAGGAAAAAGCAAAAAATTTCAGAATTGCACCTTGCAATGTGGAGAAATTACTGTTTGTGCATTTACAATATTCATTGATTTTTGCCATTGAAAAACGTCCAGAAATGTTTGAAGCCACTGACTGAATGAAAGGAGCTGGCATTTCACTCTCTTTGAATCTTCTTTATCATGCTAAGAGGAGCAGGAAAAAGCAAAAAAATTTCAGAATTGCACCTTGCAATGCGGAGAAATTACTGTTTGTGCATTTACAATATTCATTGATTTTTGCCATTCAAAAACATCATGTTATTCATATACCAGAAATGTTTGAAGCTACTGACTGAATGAAAAGAGCTGGCATCTCACTCTCTTTGAATCTTCTTTATCATGCTAAGCGGAGCAGGAAAAAGCAAAAAATTTCAGAATTGCACCTTGCAATGTGGAGAAATTACTGTTTGTGCATTTACAATATTAATTGATTTTTGCCATTGAAAAACGTCCAGAAATGTTTGAAGCTACTGACTGAATGAAAGGAGCTGGCATCTCACTCTCTTTGAATCTTCTTTATCATGCTAAGAGGAGCAGGAAAAAGCAAAAAATTTCAGAATTGCTCCTTGCAATGCGGAGAAATTACTGTTTGTGCATTTACAATATTCATTGATTTTTGCCATTGAAAAACATCATGTTATTCATATACCAGAAATGTTTGAAGCTACTGACTGAATGAAAAGAGCTGGCATCTCACTCTCTTTGAATCTTCTTTATCATGCTAAGAGGAGCAGGAAAAAGCAAAAAATTTCAGAATTGCACCTTGCAATGTGGAGAAATTACTGTTTGTGCATTTACAATATTCATTGATTTTTGCCATTGAAAAACATCCAGAAATGTTTGAAGCTACTGACTGAATGAAAGGAGCTGGCATCTCACTCTCTTTGAATCTTCTTTATCATGCTAAGAGGAGCAGGAAAAAGCAAAAAATTTCAGAATTGCACGTTGCAATGCGGAGAAATTACTGTTTGTGCATTTACAATATTCATTGATTTTTGCCATTGAAAAACATCATGTTATTCATATACCAGAATGTTTGAAGCTACTGACTGAATGAAAAGAGCTGGCATCTCACTCTCTTTGAATCTTCTTTATCATGCTAAGAGGAGCAGGAAAAAGCAAAAAATTTCAGAATTGCACCTTGCAATGTGGAGAAATTACTGTTTGTGCATTTACAATATTCATTGATTTTTGCCATTGAAAAACGTCCAGAAATGTTTGAAGCTACTGACTGAATGAAAGGAGCTGGCATCTCACTCTCTTTGAATCTTCTTTATCATGCTAAGAGGAGCAGGAAAAAGCAAAAAATTTCAGAATTGCTCCTTGCAATGCGGAGAAATTACTGTTTGTGCATTTACAATGTTCATTGATTTTTGTCATTGAAAAACATCATGTTATTCATATACCAGAAATGTTTGAAGCTACTGACTGAATGAAAAGAGCTGGCATCTCACTCTCTTTGAATCTTCTTTATCATGCTAAGACGAGCAGGAAAAAGCAAAAAATTTCAGAATTGCACCTTGCAATGTGGAGAAATTACTGTTTGTGCATTTACAATATTCATAGATTTTTGCCATTGAAAAACGTCCAGAAATGTTTGAAGCTACTGACTGAATGAAAGGAGCTAGCATCTCACTCTCTTTGAATCTTCTTTATCATGCTAAGAGGAGCAGGAAAAAGCAAAAAATTTCAGAATTGCACCTTGCATTACGGAGAAATTACTGTTTGTGCATTTACAATATTCATTGATTTTTGCGATTGAAAAACATCATGTTATTCATATACCAGAAATGTTTGAAGCTACTGACTGAATGAAAAGAGCTGGCATCTCACTCTCTTTGAATCTTCATATCATGCTAAGAGGAGCAGGAAAAAGCAAAAAATTTCAGAATTGCACCTTGCAATGTGGAGAAATTACTGTTTGTGCATTTACAATATTCATTGATTTTTGCCATTGAAAAACGTCCAGAAATGTTTGAAGCCACTGACTGAATGAAAGGAGCTGGCATTTCACTCTCTTTGAATCTTCTTTATCATGCTAAGAGGAGCAGGAAAAAGCAAAAAAATTTCAGAATTGCACCTTGCAATGCGGAGAAATTACTGTTTGTGCATTTACAATATTCATTGATTTTTGCCATTCAAAAACATCATGTTATTCATATACCAGAAATGTTTGAAGCTACTGACTGAATGAAAAGAGCTGGCATCTCACTCTCTTTGAATCTTCTTTATCATGCTAAGCGGAGCAGGAAAAAGCAAAAAATTTCAGAATTGCACCTTGCAATGTGGAGAAATTACTGTTTGTGCATTTACAATATTAATTGATTTTTGCCATTGAAAAACGTCCAGAAATGTTTGAAGCTACTGACTGAATGAAAGGAGCTGGCATCTCACTCTCTTTGAATCTTCTTTATCATGCTAAGAGGAGCAGGAAAAAGCAAAAAATTTCAGAATTGCTCCTTGCAATGCGGAGAAATTACTGTTTGTGCATTTACAATATTCATTGATTTTTGCCATTGAAAAACATCATGTTATTCATATACCAGAAATGTTTGAAGCTACTGACTGAATGAAAAGAGCTGGCATCTCACTCTCTTTGAATCTTCTTTATCATGCTAAGAGGAGCAGGAAAAAGCAAAAAATTTCAGAATTGCACCTTGCAATGTGGAGAAATTACTGTTTGTGCATTTACAATATTCATTGATTTTTGCCATTGAAAAACATCCAGAAATGTTTGAAGCTACTGACTGAATGAAAGGAGCTGGCATCTCACTCTCTTTGAATCTTCTTTATCATGCTAAGAGGAGCAGGAAAAAGCAAAAAATTTCAGAATTGCACGTTGCAATGCGGAGAAATTACTGTTTGTGCATTTACAATATTCATTGATTTTTGCCATTGAAAAACATCATGTTATTCATATACCAGAATGTTTGAAGCTACTGACTGAATGAAAAGAGCTGGCATCTCACTCTCTTTGAATCTTCTTTATCATGCTAAGAGGAGCAGGAAAAAGCAAAAAATTTCAGAATTGCACCTTGCAATGTGGAGAAATTACTGTTTGTGCATTTACAATATTCATTGATTTTTGCCATTGAAAAACGTCCAGAAATGTTTGAAGCTACTGACTGAATGAAAGGAGCTGGCATCTCACTCTCTTTGAATCTTCTTTATCATGCTAAGAGGAGCAGGAAAAAGCAAAAAATTTCAGAATTGCTCCTTGCAATGCGGAGAAATTACTGTTTGTGCATTTACAATGTTCATTGATTTTTGTCATTGAAAAACATCATGTTATTCATATACCAGAAATGTTTGAAGCTACTGACTGAATGAAAAGAGCTGGCATCTCACTCTCTTTGAATCTTCTTTATCATGCTAAGACGAGCAGGAAAAAGCAAAAAATTTCAGAATTGCACCTTGCAATGTGGAGAAATTACTGTTTGTGCATTTACAATATTCATAGATTTTTGCCATTGAAAAACGTCCAGAAATGTTTGAAGCTACTGACTGAATGAAAGGAGCTAGCATCTCACTCTCTTTGAATCTTCTTTATCATGCTAAGAGGAGCAGGAAAAAGCAAAAAATTTCAGAATTGCACCTTGCATTACGGAGAAATTACTGTTTGTGCATTTACAATATTCATTGATTTTTGCGATTGAAAAACATCATGTTATTCATATACCAGAAATGTTTGAAGCTACTGACTGAATGAAAAGAGCTGGCATCTCACTCTCTTTGAATCTTCATATCATGCTAAGAGGAGCAGGAAAAAGCAAAAAATTTCAGAATTGCACCTTGCAATGTGGAGAAATTACTGTTTGTGCATTTACAATATTCATTGATTTTTGCCATTGAAAAACATCCAGAAATGTTTGAAGCTACTGACTGAATGAAAGGAGCTGGCATCTCACTCTCTTTGAATCTTCTTTATCATGCTAAGAGAAGCAGGAAAAAGCAAAAAATTTCAGAATTGCACCTTGCAATGCGGAGAAATTACTGTTTGTGCATTTACAATATTCATTGATTTTTGCCATTGAAAAACATCATGTTATTCATATACCAGAAATGTTTGAAGCTACTGACTGAATGAAAAGAGCTGGCATCTCACTCTCTTTGAATCTTCTTTATCATGCTAAGAGGAGCAGGAAAAAGCAAAAAATTTCAGAATTGCACCTTGCAATGTGGAGAAATTACTGTTTGTGCATTTACAATATTCATTGATTTTTGCCATTGAAAAATGTCCAGAAATGTTTGAAGCCACTGACTGAATGAAAGGAGCTGGCATTTCACTCTCTTTGAATCTTCTTTATCATGCTAAGAGGAGCAGGAAAAAGCAAAAAAATTTCAGAATTGCACCTTGCAATGCGGAGAAATTACTGTTTGTGCATTTACAATATTCATTGATTTTTGCCATTGAAAAACATCATGTTATTCATATACCAGAAATGTTTGAAGCTACTGACTGAATGAAAACAGCTGGCATCTCACTCTCTTTGAATCTTCTTTATCATGCTAAGCGGAGCAGGAAAAAGCAAAAAATTTCAGAATTGCACCTTGCAATGTGGAGAAATTACTGTTTGTGCATTTACAATATTAATTGATTTTTGCCATTGAAAAACGTCCAGAAATGTTTGAAGCTACTGACTGAATGAAAGGAGCTGGCATCTCACTCTCTTTGAATCTTCTTTATCATGCTAAGATGAGCAGGAAAAAGCGAAAAATTTCAGAATTGCACCTTGCAAAGCGGAGAAATTACTGTTTGTGCATTTACAATATTCATTGATTTTTGCCATTGAAAAACATCATGTTATTCATATACCAGAAATGTATGAAGCTACTGACTGAATGAAAAGAGCTGGCATCTCACTCTCTTTGAATCTTCTTTATCATGCTAAGAGGAGCAGGAAAAAGCAAAAAATTTCAGAATTGCACCTTGCAATGTGGAGAAATTACTGTTTGTGCATTTACAATATTCATTGATTTTTGCCATTGAAAAACATCCAGAAATGTTTGAAGCTACTGACTGAATGAAAGGAGCTGGCATCTCACTCTCTTTGAATCTTCTTTATCATGCTAAGAGGAGCAGGAAAAAGCAAAAAATTTCAGAATTGCACCTTGCAATGCGGAGAAATTACTGTTTGTGCATTTACAATTTTCATTGATTTTTGCCTTGAAAAACATCATGTTATTCATATACCAGAAATGTTTGAAGCTACTGACTGAATGAAAAGAGCTGGCATCTCACTCTCTTTGAATCTTCTTTATCATGCTAAGAGGAGCAGGAAAAAGCAAAAAATTTCAGAATTGCACCTTGCAATGTGGAGAAATTACTGTTTGTGCATTTACAATATTCATTGATTTTTGCCATTGAAAAACATCCAGAAATGTTTGAAGCTACTGACTGAATGAAAGGAGCTGGCATCTCACTCTCTTTGAATCTTCTTTATCATGCTAAGAGGAGCAGGAAAAAGCAAAAAATTTCAGAATTGCACGTTGCAATGCGGAGAAATTACTGTTTGTGCATTTCCAATATTCATTGATTTTTGCCATTGAAAAACATCATGTTATTCATATACCAGAAATGTTTGAAGCTACTGACTGAATGAAAAGAGCTGGCATCTCACTCTCTTTGAATCTTCTTTATCATGCTAAGAGGAGCAGGAAAAAGCAAAAAATTTCAGAATTGCACCTTGCAATGTGGAGAAATTACTGTTTGTGCATTTACAATATTCATTGATTTTTGCCATTGAAAAACGTTCAGAAATGTTTGAAGCTACTGACTGAATGAAAGGAGCTGGCATCTCACTCTCTTTGAATCTTCTTTATCATGCTAAGAGGAGCAGGAAAAAGCAAAAAATTTCAGAATTGCTCCTTGCAATGCGGAGAAATTACTGTTTGTGCATTTACAATATTCATTGATTTTTGCCATTGAAAAACATCATGTTATTCATATACCAGAAATGTTTGAAGCTACTGACTGAATGAAAAGAGCTGGCATCTCACTCTCTTTGAATCTTCTTTATCATGCTAAGAGGAGCAGGAAAAAGCAAAAAATTTCAGAATTGCACCTTGCAATGTGGAGAAATTACTGTTTGTGCATTTACAATATTCATTGATTTTTGCCATTGAAAAACATCCAGAAATGTTTGAAGCTACTGACTGAATGAAAGGAGCTGGCATCTCACTCTCTTTGAATCTTCTTTATCATGCTAAGAGGAGCAGGAAAAAGCAAAAAATTTCAGAATTGCACGTTGCAATGCGGAGAAATTACTGTTTGTGCATTTACAATATTCATTGATTTTTGCCATTGAAAAACATCATGTTATTCATATACCAGAATGTTTGAAGCTACTGACTGAATGAAAAGAGCTGGCATCTCACTCTCTTTGAATCTTCTTTATCATGCTAAGAGGAGCAGGAAAAAGCAAAAAATTTCAGAATTGCACCTTGCAATGTGGAGAAATTACTGTTTGTGCATTTACAATATTCATTGATTTTTGCCATTGAAAAACGTCCAGAAATGTTTGAAGCTACTGACTGAATGAAAGGAGCTGGCATCTCACTCTCTTTGAATCTTCTTTATCATGCTAAGAGGAGCAGGAAAAAGCAAAAAATTTCAGAATTTCTCCTTGCAATGCGGAGAAATTACTGTTTGTGCATTTACAATGTTCATTGATTTTTGTCATTGAAAAACATCATGTTATTCATATACCAGAAATGTTTGAAGCTACTGACTGAATGAAAAGAGCTGGCATCTCACTCTCTTTGAATCTTCTTTATCATGCTAAGACGAGCAGGAAAAAGCAAAAAATTTCAGAATTGCACCTTGCAATGTGGAGAAATTACTGTTTGTGCATTTACAATATTCATTGATTTTTGCCATTGAAAAATGTCCAGAAATGTTTGAAGCCACTGACTGAATGAAAGGAGCTGGCATTTCACTCTCTTTGAATCTTCTTTATCATGCTAAGAGGAGCAGGAAAAAGCAAAAAAATTTCAGAATTGCACCTTGCAATGCGGAGAAATTACTGTTTGTGCATTTACAATATTCATTGATTTTTGCCATTGAAAAACATCATGTTATTCATATACCAGAAATGTTTGAAGCTACTGACTGAATGAAAAGAGCTGGCATCTCACTCTCTTTGAATCTTCTTTATCATGCTAAGCGGAGCAGGAAAAAGCAAAAAATTTCAGAATTGCACCTTGCAATGTGGAGAAATTACTGTTTGTGCATTTACAATATTAATTGATTTTTGCCATTGAAAAACGTCCAGAAATGTTTGAAGCTACTGACTGAATGAAAGGAGCTGGCATCTCACTCTCTTTGAATCTTCTTTATCATGCTAAGAGGAGCAGGAAAAAGCAAAAAATTTCAGAATTGCACCTTGCAATGCGGAGAAATTACTGTTTGTGCATTTACAATTTTCATTGATTTTTGCCTTGAAAAACATCATGTTATTCATATACCAGAAATGTTTGAAGCTACTGACTGAATGAAAAGAGCTGGCATCTCACTCTCTTTGAATCTTCTTTATCATGCTAAGAGGAGCAGGAAAAAGCAAAAAATTTCAGAATTGCACCTTGCAATGTGGAGAAATTACTGTTTGTGCATTTACAATATTCATTGATTTTTGCCATTGAAAAACATCATGTTATTCATATACCAGAAATGTTTGAAGCTACTGACTGAATGAAAAGAGCTGGCATCTCACTCTCTTTGAATCTTCTTTATCATGCTAAGAGGAGCAGGAAAAAGCAAAAAATTTCAGAATTGCACCTTGCAATGTGGAGAAATTACTGTTTGTGCATTTACAATATTCATTGATTTTTGCCATTGAAAAACATCCAGAAATGTTTGAAGCTACTGACTGAATGAAAGGAGCTGGCATCTCACTCTCTTTGAATCTTCTTTATCATGCTAAGAGGAGCAGGAAAAAGCAAAAAATTTCAGAATTGCACGTTGCAATGCGGAGAAATTACTGTTTGTGCATTTACAATATTCATTGATTTTTGCCATTGAAAAACATCATGTTATTCATATACCAGAATGTTTGAAGCTACTGACTGAATGAAAAGAGCTGGCATCTCACTCTCTTTGAATCTTCTTTATCATGCTAAGAGGAGCAGGAAAAAGCAAAAAATTTCAGAATTGCACCTTGCAATGTGGAGAAATTACTGTTTGTGCATTTACAATATTCATTGATTTTTGCCATTGAAAAACGTCCAGAAATGTTTGAAGCTACTGACTGAATGAAAGGAGCTGGCATCTCACTCTCTTTGAATCTTCTTTATCATGCTAAGAGGAGCAGGAAAAAGCAAAAAATTTCAGAATTTCTCCTTGCAATGCGGAGAAATTACTGTTTGTGCATTTACAATGTTCATTGATTTTTGTCATTGAAAAACATCATGTTATTCATATACCAGAAATGTTTGAAGCTACTGACTGAATGAAAAGAGCTGGCATCTCACTCTCTTTGAATCTTCTTTATCATGCTAAGACGAGCAGGAAAAAGCAAAAAATTTCAGAATTGCACCTTGCAATGTGGAGAAATTACTGTTTGTGCATTTACAATATTCATTGATTTTTGCCATTGAAAAACGTCCAGAAATGTTTGAAGCTACTGACTGAATGAAAGGAGCTGGCATCTCACTCTCTTTGAATCTTCTTTATCATGCTAAGAGGAGCAGGAAAAAGCAAAAAAATTCAGAATTGCACCTTGCAATGCGGAGAAATTACTGTTTGTGCATTTACAATATTCATTGATTTTTGCCATTGAAAAACATTATGTTATTCATATACCAGAAATGTTTGAATCTACTGACTGAATGAAAAGAGCTGGCATCTCACTCTCTTTGAATCTTCTTTATCATGCTAAGAGGAGCAGGAAAAAGCAAAAAATTTCAGAATTGCACCTTGCAATGTGGAGAAATTACTGTTTGTGAATTTACAATATTCATTGATTTTTGCCATTGAAAAACATCCAGAAATGTTTGAAGCTACTGACTGAATGAAAGGAGCTGGCATCTCACTCTCTTTGAATCTTCTTTATCATGCTAAGAGGAGCAGGAAAAAGCCAAAAATTTCAGAATTGCACCTTGCAATGCGGAGAAATTACTGTTTGTGCATTTACAATATTCATTGATTTTTGCCATTGAAAAACATCATGTTATTCATATACCAGAAATGTTTGAAGCTACTGACTGAATGAAAAGAGCTGGCATCTCACTCTCTTTGAATCTTCTTTATCATGCTAAGAGGAGCAGGAAAAAGCAAAAAATTTCAGAATTGCACCTTGCAATGTGGAGAAATTACTGTTTGTGCATTTACAATATTCATTGATTTTTGCCATTGAAAAACATCCAGAAATGTTTGAAGCTACTGACTGAATGAAAGGAGCTGGCATCTCACTCTCTTTGAATCTTCTTTATCATGCTAAGAGGAGCAGGAAAAAGCAAAAAATTTCAGAATTGCACGTTGCAATGCGGAGAAATTACTGTTTGTGCATTTACAATATTCATTGATTTTTGCCATTGAAAAACATCATGTTATTCATATACCAGAATGTTTGAAGCTACTGACTGAATGAAAAGAGCTGGCATCTCACTCTCTTTGAATCTTCTTTATCATGCTAAGAGGAGCAGGAAAAAGCAAAAAATTTCAGAATTGCACCTTGCAATGTGGAGAAATTACTGTTTGTGCATTTACAATATTCATTGATTTTTGCCATTGAAAAACGTCCAGAAATGTTTGAAGCTACTGACTGAATGAAAGGAGCTGGCATCTCACTCTCTTTGAATCTTCTTTATCATGCTAAGAGGAGCAGGAAAAAGCAAAAAATTTCAGAATTGCTCCTTGCAATGCGGAGAAATTACTGTTTGTGCATTTGCAATGTTCATTGATTTTTGTCATTGAAAAACATCATGTTATTCATATACCAGAAATGTTTGAAGCTACTGACTGAATGAAAAGAGCTGGCATCTCACTCTCTTTGAATCTTCTTTATCATGCTAAGACGAGCAGGAAAAAGCAAAAAATTTCAGAATTGCACCTTGCAATGTGGAGAAATTACTGTTTGTGCATTTACAATATTCATTGATTTTTGCCATTGAAAAACGTCCAGAAATGTTTGAAGCTACTGACTGAATGAAAGGAGCTGGCATCTCACTCTCTTTGAATCTTCTTTATCATGCTAAGAGGAGCAGGAAAAAGCAAAAAATTTCAGAATTGTACCTTGCAATGCGGAGAAATTACTGTTTGTGCATTTACAATATTCATTGATTTTTGCCATTGAAAAACATCATGTTATTCATATACCAGAAATGTTTGAAGCTACTGACTGAATGAAAAGAGCTGGCATCTCACTCTCTTTGAATCTTCTTTATCATGCTAAGAGGAGCAGGAAAAAGCAAAAAATTTCAGAATTGCACCTTGCAATGTGGAGAAATTACTGTTTGTGCATTTACAATATTCATTGATTTTTGCCATTGAAAAACGTCCAGAAATGTTTGAAGCTACTGACTGAATGAAAGGAGCTGGCATCTCACTCTCTTTGAATCTTCTTTATCATGCTAAGAGGAGCAGGAAAAAGCAAAAAAATTCAGAATTGCACCTTGCAATGCGGAGAAATTACTGTTTGTGCATTTACAATATTCATTGATTTTTGCCATTGAAAAACATTATGTTATTCATATACCAGAAATGTTTGAAGCTACTGACTGAATGAAAAGAGCTGGCATCTCACTCTCTTTGAATCTTCTTTATCATGCTAAGAGGAGCAGGAAAAAGCAAAAAATTTCAGAATTGCACCTTGCAATATGGAGAAATTACTGTTTGTGAATTTACAATATTCATTGATTTTTGCCATTGAAAAACATCCAGAAATGTTTAAAGCTACTGACTGAATGAAAGGAGCTGGCATCTCACTCTCTTTGAATCTTCTTTATCATGCTAAGAGGAGCAGGAAAAAGCAAAAAATGTCAGAATTGCACCTTGCAATGCGGAGAAATTACTGTTTGTGCATTTACAATATTCATTGATTTTTGCCATTGAAAAACATCATGTTATTCATATACCACAAATGTTTGAAGCTACTGACTGAATGAAAAGAGCTGGCATCTCACTCTCTTTGAATCTTCTTTATCATGCTAAGAGGAGCAGGAAAAAGCAAAAAATTTCAGAATTGCACCTTGCAATGTGGAGAAATTACTGTTTGTGCATTTACAATATTCATTGATTTTTGCCATTGAAAAACGTCCAGAAATGTTTGAAGCTATTGACTGAATGAAAGGAGCTGACATCTCACTCTCTTTGAATCTTCTTTATCATGCTAAGAGGAGCAGGAAAAAGCAAAAAATTTCAGAATTGCAGCTTGCAATGCGGAGAAATTACTGTTTGTGCATTTACAATATTCATTGATTTTTGCCATTGAAAAACATCATGTTATTCATATACCAGAAATTTTTGAAGCTACTGACTGAATGAAAAGAGCTGGCATCTCACTCTCTTTGAATCTTCTTTATCATGCTAAGAGGAGCAGGAAAAAGCAAAAAATTTCAGAATTGCACCTTGCAATGTGGAGAAATTACTGTTTGTGCATTTACAATATTCATTGATTTTTGCCATTGAAAAACATCATGTTATTCATATACCAGAATGTTTGAAGCTACTGACTGAATGAAAAGAGCTGGCATCTCACTCTCTTTGAATCTTCTTTATCATGCTAAGAGGAGCAGGAAAAAGCAAAAAATTTCAGAATTGCACCTTGCAATGTGGAGAAATTACTGTTTGTGCATTTACAATATTCATTGATTTTTGCCATTGAAAAACGTCCAGAAATGTTTGAAGCTACTGACTGAATGAAAGGAGCTGGCATCTCACTCTCTTTGAATCTTCTTTATCATGCTAAGAGGAGCAGGAAAAAGCAAAAAATTTCAGAATTTCTCCTTGCAATGCGGAGAAATTACTGTTTGTGCATTTACAATGTTCATTGATTTTTGTCATTGAAAAACATCATGTTATTCATATACCAGAAATGTTTGAAGCTACTGACTGAATGAAAAGAGCTGGCATCTCACTCTCTTTGAATCTTCTTTATCATGCTAAGACGAGCAGGAAAAAGCAAAAAATTTCAGAATTGCACCTTGCAATGTGGAGAAATTACTGTTTGTGCATTTACAATATTCATTGATTTTTGCCATTGAAAAACGTCCAGAAATGTTTGAAGCTACTGACTGAATGAAAGGAGCTGGCATCTCACTCTCTTTGAATCTTCTTTATCATGCTAAGAGGAGCAGGAAAAAGCAAAAAAATTCAGAATTGCACCTTGCAATGCGGAGAAATTACTGTTTGTGCATTTACAATATTCATTGATTTTTGCCATTGAAAAACATTATGTTATTCATATACCAGAAATGTTTGAATCTACTGACTGAATGAAAAGAGCTGGCATCTCACTCTCTTTGAATCTTCTTTATCATGCTAAGAGGAGCAGGAAAAAGCAAAAAATTTCAGAATTGCACCTTGCAATGTGGAGAAATTACTGTTTGTGAATTTACAATATTCATTGATTTTTGCCATTGAAAAACATCCAGAAATGTTTGAAGCTACTGACTGAATGAAAGGAGCTGGCATCTCACTCTCTTTGAATCTTCTTTATCATGCTAAGAGGAGCAGGAAAAAGCCAAAAATTTCAGAATTGCACCTTGCAATGCGGAGAAATTACTGTTTGTGCATTTACAATATTCATTGATTTTTGCCATTGAAAAACATCATGTTATTCATATACCAGAAATGTTTGAAGCTACTGACTGAATGAAAAGAGCTGGCATCTCACTCTCTTTGAATCTTCTTTATCATGCTAAGAGGAGCAGGAAAAAGCAAAAAATTTCAGAATTGCACCTTGCAATGTGGAGAAATTACTGTTTGTGCATTTACAATATTCATTGATTTTTGCCATTGAAAAACATCCAGAAATGTTTGAAGCTACTGACTGAATGAAAGGAGCTGGCATCTCACTCTCTTTGAATCTTCTTTATCATGCTAAGAGGAGCAGGAAAAAGCAAAAAATTTCAGAATTGCACGTTGCAATGCGGAGAAATTACTGTTTGTGCATTTACAATATTCATTGATTTTTGCCATTGAAAAACATCATGTTATTCATATACCAGAATGTTTGAAGCTACTGACTGAATGAAAAGAGCTGGCATCTCACTCTCTTTGAATCTTCTTTATCATGCTAAGAGGAGCAGGAAAAAGCAAAAAATTTCAGAATTGCACCTTGCAATGTGGAGAAATTACTGTTTGTGCATTTACAATATTCATTGATTTTTGCCATTGAAAAACGTCCAGAAATGTTTGAAGCTACTGACTGAATGAAAGGAGCTGGCATCTCACTCTCTTTGAATCTTCTTTATCATGCTAAGAGGAGCAGGAAAAAGCAAAAAATTTCAGAATTGCTCCTTGCAATGCGGAGAAATTACTGTTTGTGCATTTGCAATGTTCATTGATTTTTGTCATTGAAAAACATCATGTTATTCATATACCAGAAATGTTTGAAGCTACTGACTGAATGAAAAGAGCTGGCATCTCACTCTCTTTGAATCTTCTTTATCATGCTAAGACGAGCAGGAAAAAGCAAAAAATTTCAGAATTGCACCTTGCAATGTGGAGAAATTACTGTTTGTGCATTTACAATATTCATTGATTTTTGCCATTGAAAAACGTCCAGAAATGTTTGAAGCTACTGACTGAATGAAAGGAGCTGGCATCTCACTCTCTTTGAATCTTCTTTATCATGCTAAGAGGAGCAGGAAAAAGCAAAAAATTTCAGAATTGTACCTTGCAATGCGGAGAAATTACTGTTTGTGCATTTACAATATTCATTGATTTTTGCCATTGAAAAACATCATGTTATTCATATACCAGAAATGTTTGAAGCTACTGACTGAATGAAAAGAGCTGGCATCTCACTCTCTTTGAATCTTCTTTATCATGCTAAGAGGAGCAGGAAAAAGCAAAAAATTTCAGAATTGCACCTTGCAATGTGGAGAAATTACTGTTTGTGCATTTACAATATTCATTGATTTTTGCCATTGAAAAACGTCCAGAAATGTTTGAAGCTACTGACTGAATGAAAGGAGCTGGCATCTCACTCTCTTTGAATCTTCTTTATCATGCTAAGAGGAGCAGGAAAAAGCAAAAAAATTCAGAATTGCACCTTGCAATGCGGAGAAATTACTGTTTGTGCATTTACAATATTCATTGATTTTTGCCATTGAAAAACATTATGTTATTCATATACCAGAAATGTTTGAAGCTACTGACTGAATGAAAAGAGCTGGCATCTCACTCTCTTTGAATCTTCTTTATCATGCTAAGAGGAGCAGGAAAAAGCAAAAAATTTCAGAATTGCACCTTGCAATATGGAGAAATTACTGTTTGTGAATTTACAATATTCATTGATTTTTGCCATTGAAAAACATCCAGAAATGTTTAAAGCTACTGACTGAATGAAAGGAGCTGGCATCTCACTCTCTTTGAATCTTCTTTATCATGCTAAGAGGAGCAGGAAAAAGCAAAAAATGTCAGAATTGCACCTTGCAATGCGGAGAAATTACTGTTTGTGCATTTACAATATTCATTGATTTTTGCCATTGAAAAACATCATGTTATTCATATACCACAAATGTTTGAAGCTACTGACTGAATGAAAAGAGCTGGCATCTCACTCTCTTTGAATCTTCTTTATCATGCTAAGAGGAGCAGGAAAAAGCAAAAAATTTCAGAATTGCACCTTGCAATGTGGAGAAATTACTGTTTGTGCATTTACAATATTCATTGATTTTTGCCATTGAAAAACGTCCAGAAATGTTTGAAGCTATTGACTGAATGAAAGGAGCTGACATCTCACTCTCTTTGAATCTTCTTTATCATGCTAAGAGGAGCAGGAAAAAGCAAAAAATTTCAGAATTGCAGCTTGCAATGCGGAGAAATTACTGTTTGTGCATTTACAATATTCATTGATTTTTGCCATTGAAAAACATCATGTTATTCATATACCAGAAATTTTTGAAGCTACTGACTGAATGAAAAGAGCTGGCATCTCACTCTCTTTGAATCTTCTTTATCATGCTAAGAGGAGCAGGAAAAAGCAAAAAATTTCAGAATTGCACCTTGCAATGTGGAGAAATTACTGTTTGTGCATTTACAATATTCATTGATTTTTGCCTTTGAAAAACGTCCAGAAATGTTTGAAGCTACTGACTGAATGAAAGGAGCTGGCATCTCACTCTCTTTGAATCTTCTTTATCATGCTAAGAGGAGCAGGAAAAAGCAAAAAATTTCAGAATTGCACCTTGCAATGCGGAGAAATTACTGTTTGTGCATTTACAATATTCATTGATTTTTGCCATTGAAAAACATCATGTTATTGATATACCAGAAATGTTTGAAGCTACTGACTGAATGAAAAGAGCTGGCATCTCACTCTCTTTGAATCTTCTTTATCATGCTAAGAGGAGCAGGAAAAAGCAAAAAATTTCAGAATTGCACCTTGCAATGTGGAGAAATTACTGTTTGTGCATTTACAATATTCGTTGATCTTTGCCATTGAAAAACGTCCAGAAATGCTTGAAGCTACTGACTGAATGAAAGGAGCTGGCATCTCACTCTCTTTGAATCTTCTTTATCATGCTAAGAGGAGCAGGAAAAAGCAAAAAATTTCAGAATTGCACGTTGCAATGCGGAGAAATTACTGTTTGTGCATTTACAATATTCATTGATTTTTGCCATTGAAAAACATCATGTTATTCATATACCAGAAATGTTTGAAGCTACTGACTGAATGAAAAGAGCTGGCATCTCACTCTCTTTGAATCTTCTTTATCATGCTAAGAGGAGCAGGAAAAAGCAAAAAATTTCAGAATTGCACCTTGCAATGTGGAGAAATTACTGTTTGTGCATTTACAATATTCATTGATTTTTGCCATTGAAAAACGTCCAGAAATGTTTGAAGCTACTGACTGAATGAAAGGAGCTGGCATCTCACTCTCTTTGAATCTTCTTTATCATGCTAAGAGGAGCAGGAAAAAGCAAAAAATTTCAGAATTGCAGCTTGCAATGCGGAGAAATTACTGTTTGTGCATTTACAATATTCATTGATTTTTGCCATTGAAAAACATCATGTTATTCATATACCAGAAATGTTTGAAGCTACTGACTGAATGAAAAGAGCTGTCATCTCACTCTCTTTGAATCTTCTTTATCATGCTAAGAGGAGCAGGAAAAAGCAAAAAATTTCAGAATTGCACCTTGCAATGTGGAGAAATTACTGTTTGTGCATTTACAATATTCATTGATTTTTGCCATTGAAAAACGTCCAGAAATGTTTGAAGCTACTGACTGAATGAAAGGAGCTGGCATCTCACTCTCTTTGAATCTTCTTTATCATGCTAAGAGGAGCAGGAAAAAGCAAAAAATTTCAGAATTGCACCTTGCAATGCGGAGAAATTACTGTTTGTGCATTTACAATATTCATTGATTTTTGCCATTGAAAAACATCATGTTATTCATATACCAGAAATGTTTGAAGCTACTGACTGAATGAAAAGAGCTGGCATCTCACTCTCTTTGAATCTTCTTTATCATGCTAAGAGGAGCAGGAAAAAGCAAAAAATTTCAGAATTGCACCTTGCAATGTGGAGAAATTACTGTTTGTGCATTTACAATATTCATTGATTTTTGCCATTGAAAAACGTCCAGAAATGTTTGAAGCTACTGACTGAATGAAAGGAGCTGGCATCTCACTCTCTTTGAATCTTCTTTATCATGCTAAGAGGAGCAGGAAAAAGCAAAAAATTTCAGAATTGCAGCTTGCAATGCGGAGAAATTACTGTTTGTGCATTTACAATATTCATTGATTTTTGCCATTGAAAAACATCATGTTATTCATATACCAGAAATGTTTGAAGCTACTGACTGAATGAAAAGAGCTGTCATCTCACTCTCTTTGAATCTTCTTTATCATGCTAAGAGGAGCAGGAAAAAGCAAAAAATTTCAGAATTGCACCTTGCAATGTGGAGAAATTACTGTTTGTGCATTTACAATATTCATTGATTTTTGCCATTGAAAAACGTCCAGAAATGTTTGAAGCTACTGACTGAATGAAAGGAGCTGGCATCTCACTCTCTTTGAATCTTCTTTATCATGCTAAGAGGAGCAGGAAAAAGCAAAAAATTTCAGAATTGCACCTTGCAATGCGGAGAAATTACTGTTTGTGCATTTACAATATTCATTGATTTTTGCCATTGAAAAACATCATGTTATTCATATACCAGAAATGTTTGAAGCTACTGACTGAATGAAAAGAGCTGGCATCTCACTCTCTTTGAATCTTCTTTATCATGCTAAGAGGAGCAGGAAAAAGCAAAAAATTTCAGAATTGCACCTTGCAATGTGGAGAAATTACTGTTTGTGCATTTACAATATTCATTGATTTTTGCCATTGAAAAACGTCCAGAAATGTTTGAAGCTACTGACTGAATGAAAGGAGCTGGCATCTCACTCTCTTTGATTCTTCTTTATCATGCTAAGAGGAGCAGGAAAAAGCAAAAAATTTCAGAATTGCACGTTGCAATGCGGAGAAATTACTGTTTGAGCATTTACAATATTCATTGATTTTTGCCATTGAAAAACATCATGTTATTCATATACCAGAAATGTTTGAAGCTACTGACTGAATGAAAAGAGCTGGCATCTCACTCTCTTTGAATCTTCTTTATCATGCTAAGAGGAGCAGGAAAAAGCAAAAAATTTCAGAATTGCACCTTGCAATGTGGAGAAATTACTGTTTGTGCATTTACAATATTCATTGATTTTTGGCATTGAAAAACGTCCAGAAATGTTTGAAGCTACTGACTGAATGAAAGGAGCTGGCATCTCACTCTCTTTGAATCTTCTTTATCATGCTAAGAGGAGCAGGAAAAAGCAAAAAATTTCAGAATTGCACCTTGCAATGTGGAGAAATTACTGTTTGTGCATTTACAATATTCATTGATTTTTGCCATTGAAAAACGTCCAGAAATGTTTGAAGCTACTGACTGAATGAAAGGAGCTGGCATCTCACTCTCTTTGAATCTTCTTTACCATGCTAAGAGGAGCAGGAAAAAGCAAAAAATTTCAGAATTGCACCTTGCAATGCAGAGAAATTACTGTTTGTGCATTTACAATATTCATTGATTTTTGCCATTGAAAAACATCATGTTATTCATATACCAGAAATGTTTGAAGCTACTGACTGAATGAAAAGAGCTGGCATCTCACTCTCTTTGAATCTTCTTTATCATGCTAAGAGGAGCAGGAAAAAGCAAAAAATTTCAGAATTGCGCCTTGCAATGTGGAGAAATTACTGTTTGTGCATTTACAATATTCATTGATTTTTGCCATTGAAAAACGTCCAGAAATGTTTGAAGCTACTGACTGAATGAAAGGAGCTGGCATCTCACTCTCTTTGAATCTTCTTTATCATGCTAAGAGGAGCAGGAAAAAGCAAAAAATTTCAGAATTGCACGTTGCAATGCGAAGAAATTACTGTTTGTGCATTTACAATATTCATTGATTTTTGCCATTGAAAAACATCATGTTATTCATATACCAGAAATGTTTGAAGCTACTGACTGAATGAAAAGAGCTGGCATCTCACTCTCTTTGAATCTTCTTTATCATGCTAAGAGGAGCAGGAAAAAGCAAAAATTTTCAGAATTGCACCTTGCAATGTGGAGAAATTACTGTTTGTGCATTTACAATATTCATTGATTTTTGCCATTGAAAAACGTCCAGAAATGTTTGAAGCTACGGACTGAATGAAAGGAGCTGGCATCTCACTCTCTTTGAATCTTCTTTATCATGCTAAGAGGAGCAGGAAAAAGCAAAAAATTTCAGAATTGCAGCTTGCAATGCGGAGAAATTACTGTTTGTGCATTTACTATATTCATTGATTTTTGCCATTGAAAAACATCATGTTATTCATATACCAGAAATGTTTGAAGCTACTGACTGAATGAAAAGAGCTGGCATCTCACTCTCTTTGAATCTTCTTTATCATGCTAAGAGGAGCAGGAAAAAGCAAAAAATTTCAGAATTGCACCTTGCAATGTGGAGAAATTACTGTTTGTGCATTTACAATATTCATTGATTTTTGCCATTGAAAAACGTCCAGAAATGTTTGAAGCTACTGACTGAATGAAAGGAGCTGGCATCTCACTCTCTTTGAATCTTCTTTATCATGCTAAGAGGAGCAGGAAAAAGCAAAAAATTTCAGAATTGCTCCTTGCAATGCGGAGAAATTACTGTTTGTGCATTTACAATGTTCATTGATTTTTGTCATTGAAAAACATCATGTTATTCATATACCAGAAATGTTTGAAGCTACTGACTGAATGAAAAGAGCTGGCATCTCACTCTCTTTGAATCTTCTTTATCATGCTAAGAGGAGCAGGAAAAAGCAAAACATTTCAGAATTGCACCTTGCAATGTGGAGAAATTACTGTTTGTGCATTTACAATATTCATTGATTTTTGCCATTGAAAAACGTCCAGAAATGTTTGAAGCTACTGACTGAATGAAAGGAGCTGGCATCTCACTCTCTTTGAATCTTCTTTATCATGCTAAGAGGAGCAGGAAAAAGCAAAAAATTTCAGAATTGCACTTTGCAATGCGGAGAAATTACTGTTTGTGCATTTACAATATTCATTGATTTTTGCCATTGAAAAACATCATGTTATTCATATACCAGAAATGTTTGAAGCTACTGACTTAATGAAAAGAGCTGGCATCTCATTCTCTTTGAATCTTCTTTATCATGCTAAGAGGAGCAGGAAAAAGCAAAAAATTTCAGAATTGCACCTTGCAATGCGGAGAAATTACTGTTTGTGCATTTACAATATTCATTGATTTTTGCCATTGAAAAACATCATGTTATTCATATACCAGAAATGTTTGAAGCTACTGACTGAATGAAAAGAGCTGGCATCTCACTCTCTTTGAATCTTCTTTATCATGCTAAGAGGAGCAGGAAAAAGCAAAAAATTTCAGAATTGAACCTTGCAATGTGGAGAAATTACTGTTTGTGCATTTACAATATTCATTGATTTTTGCCATTGAAAAACGTCCAGAAATGTTTGAAGCTACTGACTGAATGAAAGGAGCTGGCATCTCACTCTCTTTGAATCTTCTTTATCATGCTAAGAGGAGCAGGAAAAAGCAAAAAATTTCAGAATTGCAGCTTGCAATGCGGAGAAATTACTGTTTGTGCATTTACAATATTCATTGATTTTTGCCATTGAAAAACATCATGTTATTCATATACCAGAAATGTTTGAAGCTACTGACTGAATGAAAAGAGCTGGCATCTCACTCTCTTTGAATCTTCTTTATCATGCTAAGAGGAGCAGGAAAAAGCAAAAAATTTCAGAATTGCACCTTGCAATGTGGAGAAATTACTGTTTGTGCATTTACAATATTCATTGATTTTTGCCATTGAAAAACGTCCAGAAATGTTTGAAGCTACTGACTGAATGAAAGCAGCTGGCATCTCACTCTCTTTGAATCTTCTTTATCATGCTAAGAGGAGCAGGAAAAAGCAAAAAATTTCAGAATTGCAGCTTGCAATGCGGAGAAATTACTGTTTGTGCATTTACAATATTCATTGATTTTTGCCATTGAAAAACATCATGTTATTCATATACCAGATATGTTTGAAGCTACTGACTGAATGAAAAGAGCTGTCATCTCACTCTCTTTGAATCTTCTTTATCATGCTAAGAGGAGCAGGAAAAAGCAAAAAATTTCAGAATTGCACCTTGCAATGTGGAGAAATTACTGTTTGTGCATTTACAATATTCATTGATTTTTGCCATTGAAAAACGTCCAGAAATGTTTGAAGCTACTGACTGAATGAAAGAAGCTGGCATCTCACTCTCTTTGAATCTTCTTTATCATGCTAAGAGGAGCAGGAAAAAGCAAAAAATTTCAGAATTGCACCTTGCAATGCGGAGAAATTACTGTTTGTGCATTTACAATATTCATTGATTTTTGCCATTGAAAAACATCATGTTATTCATATACCAGAAATGTTTGAAGCTACTGACTGAATGAAAAGAGCTGGC
Organism: Phyllobates terribilis; assembly: GCF_046119375.1. Lineage (NCBI taxonomy): Eukaryota > Metazoa > Chordata > Amphibia > Anura > Dendrobatidae > Phyllobates > Phyllobates terribilis. The sequence goes on along the minus strand of NW_027363218.1, from coordinate 898,785 downwards.
ATCTCACTCTCTTTGAATCTTCTTTATCATGCTAAGAGGAGCAGGAAAAAGCAAAAAATTTCAGAATTGCGCCTTGCAATGTGGAGAAATTACTGTTTGTGCATTTACAATATTCATTGATTTTTGCCATTGAAAAACGTCCAGAAATGTTTGAAGCTACTGACTGAATGAAAGGAGCTGGCATCTCACTCTCTTTGAATCTTCTTTATCATGCTAAGAGGAGCAGGAAAAAGCAAAAAATTTCAGAATTGCACGTTGCAATGCGAAGAAATTACTGTTTGTGCATTTACAATATTCATTGATTTTTGCCATTGAAAAACATCATGTTATTCATATACCAGAAATGTTTGAAGCTACTGACTGAATGAAAAGAGCTGGCATCTCACTCTCTTTGAATCTTCTTTATCATGCTAAGAGGAGCAGGAAAAAGCAAAAATTTTCAGAATTGCACCTTGCAATGTGGAGAAATTACTGTTTGTGCATTTACAATATTCATTGATTTTTGCCATTGAAAAACGTCCAGAAATGTTTGAAGCTACGGACTGAATGAAAGGAGCTGGCATCTCACTCTCTTTGAATCTTCTTTATCATGCTAAGAGGAGCAGGAAAAAGCAAAAAATTTCAGAATTGCAGCTTGCAATGCGGAGAAATTACTGTTTGTGCATTTACTATATTCATTGATTTTTGCCATTGAAAAACATCATGTTATTCATATACCAGAAATGTTTGAAGCTACTGACTGAATGAAAAGAGCTGGCATCTCACTCTCTTTGAATCTTCTTTATCATGCTAAGAGGAGCAGGAAAAAGCAAAAAATTTCAGAATTGCACCTTGCAATGTGGAGAAATTACTGTTTGTGCATTTACAATATTCATTGATTTTTGCCATTGAAAAACGTCCAGAAATGTTTGAAGCTACTGACTGAATGAAAGGAGCTGGCATCTCACTCTCTTTGAATCTTCTTTATCATGCTAAGAGGAGCAGGAAAAAGCAAAAAATTTCAGAATTGCTCCTTGCAATGCGGAGAAATTACTGTTTGTGCATTTACAATGTTCATTGATTTTTGTCATTGAAAAACATCATGTTATTCATATACCAGAAATGTTTGAAGCTACTGACTGAATGAAAAGAGCTGGCATCTCACTCTCTTTGAATCTTCTTTATCATGCTAAGAGGAGCAGGAAAAAGCAAAACATTTCAGAATTGCACCTTGCAATGTGGAGAAATTACTGTTTGTGCATTTACAATATTCATTGATTTTTGCCATTGAAAAACGTCCAGAAATGTTTGAAGCTACTGACTGAATGAAAGGAGCTGGCATCTCACTCTCTTTGAATCTTCTTTATCATGCTAAGAGGAGCAGGAAAAAGCAAAAAATTTCAGAATTGCACTTTGCAATGCGGAGAAATTACTGTTTGTGCATATACAATATTCATTGATTTTTGCCATTGAAAAACATCATGTTATTCATATACCAGAAATGTTTGAAGCTACTGACTTAATGAAAAGAGCTGGCATCTCACTCTCTTTGAATCTTCTTTATCATGCTAAGAGGAGCAGGAAAAAGCAAAAAATTTCAGAATTGCACCTTGCAATGCGGAGAAATTACTGTTTGTGCATTTACAATATTCATTGATTTTTGCCATTGAAAAACATCATGTTATTCATATACCAGAAATGTTTGAAGCTACTGACTGAATGAAAAGAGCTGGCATCTCACTCTCTTTGAATCTTCTTTATCATGCTAAGAGGAACAGGAAAAAGCAAAAAATTTCAGAATTGAACCTTGCAATGTGGAGAAATTACTGTTTGTGCATTTACAATATTCATTGATTTTTGCCATTGAAAAACGTCCAGAAATGTTTGAAGCTACTGACTGAATGAAAGGAGCTGGCATCTCACTCTCTTTGAATCTTCTTTATCATGCTAAGAGGAGCAGGAAAAAGCAAAAAATTTCAGAATTGCAGCTTGCAATGCGGAGAAATTACTGTTTGTGCATTTACAATATTCATTGATTTTTGCCATTGAAAAACATCATGTTATTCATATACCAGAAATGTTTGAAGCTACTGACTGAATGAAAAGAGCTGGCATCTCACTCTCTTTGAATCTTCTTTATCATGCTAAGAGGAGCAGGAAAAAGCAAAAAATTTCAGAATTGCACCTTGCAATGTGGAGAAATTACTGTTTGTGCATTTACAATATTCATTGATTTTTGCCATTGAAAAACGTCCAGAAATGTTTGAAGCTACTGACTGAATGAAAGCAGCTGGCATCTCACTCTCTTTGAATCTTCTTTATCATGCTAAGAGGAGCAGGAAAAAGCAAAAAATTTCAGAATTGCAGCTTGCAATGCGGAGAAATTACTGTTTGTGCATTTACAATATTCATTGATTTTTGCCATTGAAAAACATCATGTTATTCATATACCAGATATGTTTGAAGCTACTGACTGAATGAAAAGAGCTGTCATCTCACTCTCTTTGAATCTTCTTTATCATGCTAAGAGGAGCAGGAAAAAGCAAAAAATTTCAGAATTGCACCTTGCAATGTGGAGAAATTACTGTTTGTGCATTTACAATATTCATTGATTTTTGCCATTGAAAAACGTCCAGAAATGTTTGAAGCTACTGACTGAATGAAAGGAGCTGGCATCTCACTCTCTTTGAATCTTCTTTATCATGCTAAGAGGAGCAGGAAAAAGCAAAAAATTTCAGAATTGCAGCTTGCAATGCGGAGAAATTACTGTTTGTGCATTTACAATATTCATTGATTTTTGCCATTGAAAAACATCATGTTATTCATATACCAGAAATGTTTGAAGCTACTGACTGAATGAAAAGAGCTGGCATCTCACTCTCTTTGAATCTTCTTTATCATGCTAAGAGGAGCAGGAAAAAGCAAAAAATTTCAGAATTGCACCTTGCAATGTGGAGAAATTACTGTTTGTGCATTTACAATATTCATTGATTTTTGCCATTGAAAAACGTCCAGAAATGTTTGAAGCTACTGACTGAATGAAAGGAGCTGGCATCTCACTATCTTTGAATCTTCTTTATCATGCTAAGAGGAGCAGGAAAAAGCAAAAAATTTCAGAATTGCAGCTTGCAATGCGGAGAAATTACTGTTTGTGCATTTACAATATTCATTGATTTTTGCCATTGAAAAACATCATGTTATTCATATACCAGAAATGTTTGAAGCTACTGACTGAATGAAAAGAGCTGTTATCTCACTCTCTTTGAATCTTCTTTATCATGCTAAGAGGAGCAGGATAAAGCAAAAAATTTCAGAATTGCACCTTGCAATGTGGAGAAATTACTGTTTGTGCATTTACAATATTCATTGATTTTTGCCATTGAAAAACGTCCAGAAATGTTTGAAGCTACTGACTGAATGAAAGGAGCTGGCATCTCTCTCTTTGAATCATCTTTATCATGCTAAGAGGAGCAGGAAAAAGCAAAAAATTTCAGAATTGCACCTTGCAATGCGGAGAAATTACTGTTTGTGCATTTACAATATTCATTGATTTTTGCCATTGAAAAACATCAAGTTATTCATATACCAGAAATGTTTGAAGCTACTGACTGAATGAAAAGAGCTGGCATCTCACTCTCTTTGAATCTTCTTTATCATGCTAAGAGGAGCAGGAAAAAGCAAAAAATTTCAGAATTGCACCTTGCAATGTGGAGAAATTACAGTTTGTGCATTTACAATATTCATTGATTTTTGCCATTGAAAAACGTCCAGAAATGTTTGAAGCTACTGACTGAATGAAAGGAGCTGGCATCTCACTCTCTTTGAATCTTCTTTATCATGCTAAGAGGAGCAGGAAAAAGCAAAAAATTTCAGAATTGCACCTTGCAATGCGGAGAAATTACTGTTTGTGCATTTACAATATTCATTGATTTTTGCCATTGAAAAACATCATGTTATTCATATACCAGAAATGTTTGAAGCTACTGACTGAATGAAAAGAGCTGGCATCTCACTCTCTTTGAATCTACTTTATCATGCTAAGAGGAGCAGGAAAAAGCAAAAAATTTCAGAATTGCACCTTACAATGTGGAGAAATTACTGTTTGTGCATTTACAATATTCATTGATTTTTGCCATTGAAAAACGTCCAGAAATGTTTGAAGCTACTGACTGAATGAAAGGAGCTGGCATCTCACTCTCTTTGAATCTTCTTTATCATGCTAAGAGGAGCAGGAAAAAGCAAAAAATTTCAGAATTGCACCTTGCAATGCGGAGAAATTACTGTTTGTGCATTTACAATATTCATTGATTTTTGCCATTGAAAAACATCATGTTATTCATATACCAGAAATGTTTGAAGCTACTGACTGAATGAAAAGAGCTGGCATCTCACTCTCTTTGAATCTTCTTTATCATGCTAAGAGGAGCAGGAAAAAGCAAAAAATTTCAGAATTGCTCTTTGCAATGCGGAGAAATTACTGTTTGTGCATTTACAATGTTCATTGATTTTTGTCATTGAAAAACATCATGTTATTCATATACCAGAAATGTTTGAAGCTACTGACTGAATGAAAAGAGCTGGCATCTCACTCTCTTTGAATCTTCTTTATCATGCTAAGAGGAGCAGGAAAAAGCAAAAAATTTCAGAATTGCACCTTGCAATGTGGAGAAATTACTGTTTTTGCATTTACAATATTCATTGATTTTTGCCATTGAAAAACGTCCAGAAATGTTTGAAGCTACTGACTGAATGAAAGGAGCTGGCATCTCACTCTCTTTGAATCTTCTTTATCATGCTAAGAGGAGCAGGAAAAAGCAAAAAATTTCAGAATTGCACCTTGCAATGCGGAGAAATTACTGTTTGTGCATTTACAATATTCATTGATTTTTGCCATTGAAAAACATCATGTTATTCATATACCAGAAATGTTTGAAGCTACTGACTGAATGAAAAGAGCTGGCATCTCACTCTGTTTGAATCTTCTTTATCATGCTAAGAGGAGCAGGAAAAAGCAAAAAATTTAAGAATTGCACCTTGCAATGTGGAGAAATTACTGTTTGTGCATTTACAATATTCATTGATTTTTGCCATTGAAAAACGTCCAGAAATGTTTGAAGCTACTGACGGAATGAAAGGAGCTGGCATCTCACTCTCTTTGAATCTTCTTTATCATGCTAAGAGGAGCAGGAAAAAGCAAAAAATTTCAGAATTGCACCTTGCAATGCGGAGAAATTACTGTTTGTGCATTTACAATATTCATTGATTTTTGCCATTGAAAAACATCATGTTATTCATATACCAGAAATGTTTGAAGCTACTGACTGAATGAAAAGAGCTGGCATCTCACTCTCTTTGAATCTTCTTTATCATGCTAAGAGGAGCAGGAAAAAGCAAAAAATTTCAGAATTGCACCTTGCAATGTGGAGAAATTACTGTTTGTGCATTTACAATATTCATTGATTTTTGCCATTGAAAAACGTCCAGAAATGTTTGAAGCTACTGACTGAATGAAAGGAGCTGGCATCTCACTCTTTTTGAATCTTCTTTATCATGCTAAGAGGAGCAGGAAAAAGCAAAAAATTTCAGAATTGCACCTTGCAATGCGGAGAAATTACTGTTTGTGCATTTACAATATTCATTGATTTTTGCCATTGAAAAACATCATGTTATTCATATACCAGAAATGTTTGAAGCTACTGACTGAATGAAAAGAGCTGGCATCTCACTCTCTTTGAATCTTCTTTATCATGCTAAGAGGAGCAGGAAAAAGCAAAACATTTCAGAATTGCACCTTGCAATGTGGAGAAATTACTGTTTGTGCATTTACAATATTCATTGATTTTTGCCATTGAAAAACGTCCAGAAATGTTTGAAGCTACTGACTGAATGAAAGGAGCTGGCATCTCACTCTCTTTGAATCTTCTTTATCATGCTAAGAGGAGCAGGAAAAAGCAAAAAATTTCAGAATTGCACCTTGCAATGCGGAGAAATTACTGTTTGTGCATTTACAATATTCATTGATTTTTGCCATTGAAAAACATCATGTTATTCATATACCAGAAATGTTTGAAGCTACTGACTGAATGAAAAGAGCTGGCATCTCACTCTCTTTGAATCTTCTTTATCATGCTAAGAGGAGCAGGAAAAAGCAAAAAATTTCAGAATTGCACCTTGCAATGTGGAGAAATTACTGTTTGTGCATTTACAATATTCATTGATTTTTGCCATTGAAAAACGTCCAGAAATGTTTGAAGCTACTGACTGAATGAAAGGAGCTGGCATCTCACTCTATTTGAATCTTCTTTATCATGCTAAGATGAGCAGGAAAAAGCAAAAAATTTCAGAATTGCACCTTGCAATGCGGAGAAATTACTGTTTGTGCATTTACAATATTCATTGATTTTTGCCATTGATTTTTACCCACACATTTGGAGCCCTCCTGGGATGCCCTCTAACATACTATAACCTCATTTAGCGGAGATTTTCACAAAAAACTGAAATTTTCAAAAAGTGAAATTTTTTCCAAAAAACGACTAAGTATGAAGGACTCATCGGGTGAAACGCTCTGGAACTGAAATCGTATGCGCTTACAAACATGCTCCCCTCTCTGGAAGTCTGAGACATGTGTGAAAATTTTCTTAAGTCCAGAAAAAAAAATTTTTCAACTTTTTTTCAAATTTCCCCCTAAGGGACATATATTTGACGCACACATTTGGAGCCCTCCTGGGATGCCGTCTAACATACTATAACCTCATTTAGCGGAGATTTTCACAAAAAAGTGAATTTTTCAGAAAGTCAGAAATTTTGCAAAAAATGACTACGTTTGAAGGACTCATCGGGTGAAACGCTCTGGAACTGAAACCGGATGCGCTTACAGACATGCTCCCCTCTCTGGAAGTCTGAGACATGTGTGAAAATTTTCTAAGTCCAGAAAAAAAAAAATTTTCAACTTTTTTTCAAATTTCCCCCCAAGGGATATATATTTTACCCACACATTTGGAGCCCTCCTGGGATGCCCTCTAACATACTATAACCTCATTTAGCGGAGACTTTCACAAAAAAGTGAAATTTTCAAAAAGTCAGAAATTTTGCAAAAAACGACTGAGTATGAAGGACTCATCGGGTGAATTGCTCTGGAACTGAAATCGGATGCGCGCACTGACATGCTCCCCTCTCTGGAAGTCTGAGACATGTGTGAAAATTTTCTAAGTCCAGAAAAAAAAAATTTTTCAACTTTTTTTCAAATTTCCCCCCAAGGTATATATATTTTACCCACACATTTGGAGCCCTCCTGGGATGCCCTCTAACATACTATAACCTCATTTAGCGGAGATTTTCACAAAAAAGTGAAATTTTCAAAAAGTCAGAAATTTTGCAAAAAATGACTAAGTATGAAGGACTCATCGGGTGAATCGCTCTGGAACTGAAATCGGATGCGCGCACTGACATGCTCCCCTCTCTGGAAGTCTGAGACATGTGTGAAAATTTTCTAAGTCTAGAAAAAAAATTTTTTTCAACTTTTTTTCAAATTTGCCCCCAAGGGATATATATTTTACCCACACATTTGGATCCCTCCTGGGATGCCCTCTAACATACTATAAACTCATTTAGCGGAGATTTTCACAAAAAAGTGAAATTTTCAAAAAGTTACATTTTTTCCAAAAAACGACTAAGTATGAAGGACTCATCGGGTGAAACGCTTTGGAACTGAAATCGGATGCGCTTACAGACATGCTCCCCTATCTGGAAGTCTGAGATATGTGTGAAAATTTTCTAAGTCCAGAAAAAAAAATTTTTTCAACTTTTTTTCAAATGTCCCCCCAAGGGATATATATTTTACCCACACATTTGGAGCCCTCCTGGGATGCCCTCTAACATACTATAACCTCATTTAGCGGAGATTTTCACAAAAAAGTTAAATTTTCAAAAAGTCAGAAATTTGCAAAAAATGGCTAAGTATGAAGGACTCATCGGGTGAAACGCTCTGGAACTGAAATTGGATGCGCTTACAGACATGCTCCCCTCTCTGGAAGTCTGAGACATGTGTGAAAATTTTCTAAGTCCAGAAAAAAAAAATTTTCAACTTTTTTTCAAATTTCCCCCCAAGGGATATATATTTTACCCACACATTTGGAGCCCTCCTGCGATGCCCTCTAACATACTATAACCTAATTTAACGGAGATTTTCACAAAAAAGTGAAATTTTCAAAAAGTTAAATTTTGCAAAAAATGACTAAGTATGAAGGACTCATCGGGTGAATCGCTCTGGAACTGAAATCGGATGCGCGCACTGACATGCTCCCCTCTCTGGAAGTCTGAGACATGTGTGAAAATTTTCTAAGTCCAGAAAAAAAAAATTTTTCAACTTTTTTCAAATGTCCCCCCAAGAGATATATATTTTACCCCCACATTTGGAGCCCTCCTGGGATGCCCTCTAACATACTATAACCTCATTTAGCGGAGATTTTCACAAAAAAGTGAAATTTTCAAAAAGTTAGAAATTTTGCAAAAAATGACTAAGTATGAAGGACTCACCTTGTTAATCGCTCTGGAACTGAAATTGGATGCGCTTACAGACATGCTCCCCTCTGTGGAAGTCAGAGACATGTGTGAAAATTTTCTAAGTCCAGAAAAAAAAATTTTTCAACTTTTTTTCAAATTTCCCCCGAAGGTATATATATTTTACCCACACATTTGGAGCCCTCCTGGGATGCCCTCTAACATACTATAACCTCATTTAGCGGAGATTTTCACAAAAAAGTGAAATTTTCAAAAAGTCAGAAATTTTGCAAAAAATGACTAAGTATGAAGGACTCATCGGGTGAATCTCTTTGGAACTGAAATCGGATGCGCGCAATGACATGCTCCCCTCTCTGGAAGTCTGAGACATGTGTGAAAATTTTCTAAGTCCAGAAAAAAAAAATTTTTCAACTTTTTTTCAAATTTCCCCCCAAGGGATATATATTTTACCCACACATTTGGAGCCCTCCTGGGATGCCCTCTAAAATACTATAACCTCATTTAGCGGAGATTTTCACAAAAAAGTGAAATTTTCAAAAAGTCAGAAATTTTGCAAAAAATGACTAAGTATGAAGGACTCATCGGGTGAAACGCTCTGGAACTGAAATCGGATGCGCTTACAGGCATGCTCCCCTCTCTGGAAGTCTGAGACATGTGTGAAAATTTTCTAAGTCAAGAAAAAAAAAATTTTTCAACTTTTTTTCAAATTTCCCCCCAAGGGATATATATTTTACCCACACATTTGGAGCCCTCCTGGGATGCCCTCTAACATACTATAACCTCATTTAGCGGAGATTTTCACAAAAAAGTGAAATTTTCAAAAAGTCAGAAATTTTGCAAAAAACGACTAAGTATGAAGGACTCATCGGGTGAAACGCTCTGGAACTGAAATCGGATGCGCTTACAGACATGCTGCCCTCTCTGGAAGTCTGAGACATGTGTGAAAATTTTCTAAGTCCAGAAAAAAAAAAATTTTAAACTTTTTTTCAAATGCCCCCCCAAGGGATATATATTTTACCCACACATTTGGAGCCCTCCTGGGATGCCCTCTAACATACTATAACCTCATTTAGCGGAGATTTTCACGAAAAAGTGAAATTTTCAAAAAGTCAGAAATTTTGCAAAAAACGACTAAGTATGAAGGACTCATCGGGTGAATTGCTCTGGAACTGAAATCGGATGCGCGCACTGACATGCTCCCCTCTCTGGAAGTCTGAGACATGTGTGAAAATTTTCTAAGTCCAGAAAAAAAAATTTTTCAACTTTTTTTCAAATTTCCCCCCAAGGGATACATATTTTACCCACACATTTGGAGCCCTCCTGCGATGCCCTCTAACATACTATAACCTCATTTAGCGGAGATTTTCACAAAAAAGTGAAATTTTCAAAAAGTCAGAAATTTTGCAAAAAACGACTAAGTATGAAGGACTCATCGGGTGAATTGCTCTGGAACTGAAATCGGATGCGCGCACTGACATGCTCCCCTCTCTGGAAGTCTGAGACATGTGTGAAAATTTTCTAAGTCCAGAAAAAAAATTTTTTTCAACTTTTTTTCAAATTTCCCCCCAAGGGATATATATTTTACCCACACATTTGGAGCCCTCCTGGGATGCCCTCTAACATACTATAACCTCATTTAGCGGAGATTTTCACAAAAAAGTGAAATTTTCAAAAAGTTAAATTTTTTCCAAAAAACGACTAAGTATGAAGGACTCATCGGGTGAAACGCTCTGGAACTGAAATCGGATGCGCTTACAGACATGCTGCCCTCTCTGGAAGTCTGAGACATGTGTAAAAATTTTCTAAGTCCAGAAAAAAAAAATTTTTAAACTTTTTTTCAAATGCCCCCCCAAGGGATATATATTTTACCCACACATTTGGAGCCCTCCTGGGATGCCCTCTAACATACTATAACCTCATTTAGCGGAGATTTTCACGAAAAAGTGAAATTTTCAAAAAGTCAGAAATTTTGCAAAAAACGACTAAGTATGAAGGACTCATCGGGTGAATTGCTCTGGAACTGAAATCGGATGCGCTTACAGACATGCTCCCCTCTCTGGAAGTCAGAGACATGTGTGAAAATTTTCTAAGTCCAGAAAAAAAAATTTTTCAACTTTTTTTCAAATTTCCCCCGAAGGTATATATATTTTACCCACACATTTGGAGCCCTCCTGGGATGCCCTCTAACATACTATAACCTCATTTAGCGGAGATTTTCACAAAAAAGTGAAATTTTCAAAAAGTCAGAAATTTTGCAAAAAATGACTAAGTATGAAGGACTCATCGGGTGAATCTCTTTGGAACTGAAATCGGATGCGCGCAATGACATGCTCCCCTCTCTGGAAGTCTGAGACATGTGTGAAAATTTTCTAAGTCCAGAAAAAAAAAATTTTTCAACTTTTTTTCAAATTTCCCCCCAAGGGATATATATTTTACCCACACATTTGGAGCCCTCCTGGGATGCCCTCTAACATACTATAACCTCATTTAGCGGAGATTTTCACAAAAAAGTGAAATTTTCAAAAAGTCAGAAATTTTGCAAAAAATGACTAAGTATGAAGGACTCATCGGGTGAAACGCTCTGGAACTGAAATCGGATGCGCTTACAGGCATGCTCCCCTCTCTGGAAGTCTGAGACATGTGTGAAAATTTTCTAAGTCAAGAAAAAAAAATTTTTTCAACTTTTTTTCAAATTTCCCCCCAAGGGATATATATTTTACCCACACATTTGGAGCCCTCCTGGGATGCCCTCTAACATACTATAACCTCATTTAGCGGAGATTTTCACAAAAAAGTGAAATTTTCAAAAAGTCAGAAATTTTGCAAAAAACGACTAAGTATGAAGGACTCATCGGGTGAAACGCTCTGGAACTGAAATCGGATGCGCTTACAGACATGCTCCCCTCTCTGGAAGTCAGAGACATGTGTGAAAATTTTCTAAGTCCAGAAAAAAAAAATTTTTCAACTTTTTTTCAAATTTCCCCCCAAGGTATATATATTTTACCCACACATTTGGAGCCCTCCTGGGATGCCCTCTAACATACTATAACCTCATTTAGCGGAGATTTTCACAAAAAAGTGAAATTTTCAAAAAGTCAGAAATTTTGCAAAAAATGACTAAGTATGAAGGACTCATCGGGTGAATCTCTTTGGAACTGAAATCGGATGCGCGCACTGACATGCTCCCCTCTCTGGAAGTCTGAGACATGTGTGAAAATTTTCTAAGTCCAGAAAAAAAAAATTTTTCAACTTTTTTTCAAATGTCCCCCCAAGGGATATATATTTTACCCCCACATTTGGAGCCCTCCTGGGATGCCCTCTAACATACTATAACCTCATTTAGCGGAGATTTTCACAAAAAAGTGAAATTTTCAAAAATTCAGAAATTTTGCAAAAAACGACTAAGTATGAAGGACTCATCGGGTGAAACGCTCTGGAACTGAAATCGGATGCGCTTACAGGCATGCTCCCCTCTCTGGAAGTCTGAGACATGTGTGAAAATTTTCTAAGTCAAGAAAAAAAATTTTTTTCAACTTTTTTTCAAATTTCCCCCCAAGGGATATATATTTTACCCATACATTTGGAGCCCTCCTGGGATGCCCTCTAACATACTATAACCTCATTTAGCGGAGATTTTCACAAAAAAGTGAAATTTTCAAAAAGTTAAATTTTTTCCAAAAAACGACTAAGTATGAAGGACTCATCGGGTGAAACGCTCTGGAACTGAAATCGGATGCGCTTACAGACATGCTCCCTTCTCTGGAAGTCTGAGACATGTGTGAAAATTTTCTAAGTCCAGAAAAAAAAATTGTTCAACTTTTTTCAAATTTCCCCCCAAGGGATACATATTTTACCCACACATTTGGAGCCCTCCTGGGATGCCCTCTAACATACTATAACCTCATTTAGCGGAGATTTTCACAAAAAAGTGAAATTTTCAAAAAGTCAGAAATTTTGCAAAAAACGACTAAGTATGAAGGACTCATCGGGTGAATTGCTCTGGAACTGAAATCGGATGCGCGCACTGACATGCTCCCCTCTCTGGAAGTCTGAGACATGTGTGAAAATTTTCTAAGTCCAGAAAAAAAATTTTTTTCAACTTTTTTTCAAATTTCCCCCCAAGGGATATATATTTTACCCACACATTTGGAGCCCTCCTGGGATGCCCTCTAACATACTATAACCTCATTTAGCGGAGATTTTCACAAAAAAGTGAAATTTTCAAAAAGTTAAATTTTTTCCAAAAAACGACTAAGTATGAAGGACTCATCGGGTGAAACGCTCTGGAACTGAAATCGGATGCGCTTACAGACATGCTCCCCTCTCTGGAAGTCTGAGACATGTGTGAAAATTTTCTAAGTCCAGAAAAAAAAAATTTTTCAACTTTTTTTCAAATTTCCCCCCAAGGTATATATATTTTACCCACACATTTGGAGCCCTCCTGGGATGCCCTCTAACATACTATAACCTCATTTAGCGGAGATTTTCACAAAAAAGTGAAATTTTCAAAAAGTCAGAAATTTTGCAAAAAATGACTAAGTATGAAGGACTCATCGGGTGAATCTCTTTGGAACTGAAATCGGATGCGCGCACTGACATGCTCCCCTCTCTGGAAGTCTGAGACATGTGTGAAAATTTTCTAAGTCCAGAAAAAAAAAATTTTTCAACTTTTTTTCAAATGTCCCCCCAAGGGATATATATTTTACCCCCACATTTGGAGCCCTCCTGGGATGCCCTCTAACATACTATAACCTCATTTAGCGGAGATTTTCACAAAAAAGTGAAATTTTCAAAAATTCAGAAATTTTGCAAAAAACGACTAAGTATGAAGGACTCATCGGGTGAAACGCTCTGGAACTGAAATCGGATGCGCTTACAGGCATGCTCCCCTCTCTGGAAGTCTGAGACATGTGTGAAAATTTTCTAAGTCAAGAAAAAAAAATTTTTTCAACTTTTTTCAAATTTCCCCCCAAGGGATATATATTTTACCCATACATTTGGAGCCCTCCTGGGATGCCCTCTAACATACTATAACCTCATTTAGCGGAGATTTTCACAAAAAAGTGAAATTTTCAAAAAGTTAAATTTTTTCCAAAAAACGACTAAGTATGAAGGACTCATCGGGTGAAACGCTCTGGAACTGAAATCGGATGCGCTTACAGACATGCTCCCCTCTCTGGAAGTCTGAGACATGTGTGAAAATTTTCTAAGTCCAGAAAAAAAAATTGTTCAACTTTTTTCAAATTTCCCCCCAAGGGATACATATTTTACCCACACATTTGGAGCCCTCCTGGGATGCCCTCTAACATACTATAACCTCATTTAGCGGAGATTTTCACAAAAAAGTGAAATTTTCAAAAAGTCAGAAATTTTGCAAAAAACGACTAAGTATGAAGGACTCATCGGGTGTATTGCTCTGGAACTGAAATCGGATGCGCGCACTGACATGCTCCCCTCTCTGGAAGTCTGAGACATGTGTGAAAATTTTCTAAGTCCAGAAAAAAAATTTTTTTCAACTTTTTTTCAAATTTCCCCCCAAGGGATATATATTTTACCCACACATTTGGAGCCCTCCTGGGATGCCCTCTAACATACTATAACCTCATTTAGCGGAGATTTTCACAAAAAAGTGAAATTTTCAAAAAGTTAAATTTTTTCCAAAAAACGACTAAGTATGAAGGACTCATCGGGTGAAACGCTCTGGAACTGAAATCGGATGCGCTTACAGACATGCTCCCCTCTCTGGAAGTCTGAGACATGTGTGAAAATTTTCTAAGTCCAGAAAAAAAAAATTTTTCAACTTTTTTTCAAATTTCCCCCCAAGGTATATATATTTTACCCACACATTTGGAGCCCTCCTGGGATGCCCTCTAACATACTATAACCTCATTTAGCGGAGATTTTCACAAAAAAGTGAAATTTTCAAAAAGTCAGAAATTTTGCAAAAAATGACTAAGTATGAAGGACTCATCGGGTGAATCTCTTTGGAACTGAAATCGGATGCGCGCACTGACATGCTCCCCTCTCTGGAAGTCTGAGACATGTGTGAAAATTTTCTAAGTCCAGAAAAAAAAAATTTTTCAACTTTTTTTCAAATGTCCCCCCAAGGGATATATATTTTACCCCCACATTTGGAGCCCTCCTGGGATGCCCTCTAACATACTATAACCTCATTTAGCGGAGATTTTCACAAAAAAGTGAAATTTTCAAAAAGTCAGAAATTTTGCAAAAAATGACTAAGTATGAAGGACTCATCGGGTGAATCTCTTTGGAACTGAAATCGGATGCGCGCACTGACATGCTCCCCTCTCTGGAAGTCTGAGACATGTGTGAAAATTTTCTAAGTCCAGAAAAAAAAAATTTTTCAACTTTTTTTCAAATGTCCCCCCAAGGGATATATATTTTACCCCCACATTTGGAGCCCTCCTGGGATGCCCTCTAACATACTATAACCTCATTTAGCGGAGATTTTCACAAAAAAGTGAAATTTTCAAAAATTCAGAAATTTTGCAAAAAACGACTAAGTATGAAGGACTCATCGGGTGAAACGCTCTGGAACTGAAATCAGATGCGCTTACAGGCATGCTCCCCTCTCTGGAAGTCTGAGACATGTGTGAAAATTTTCTAAGTCAAGAAAAAAAAATTTTTTCAACTTTTTTTCAAATTTCCCCCCAAGGGATATATATTTTACCCATACATTTGGAGCCCTCCTGGGATGCCCTCTAACATACTATAACCTCATTTAGCGGAGATTTTCACAAAAAAGTGAAATTTTCAAAAAGTTAAATTTTTTCCAAAAAACGACTAAGTATGAAGGACTCATCGGGTGAAACGCTCTGGAACTGAAATCGGATGCGCTTACAGACATGCTCCCCTCTCTGGAAGTCTGAGACATGTGTGAAAATTTTCTAAGTCCAGAAAAAAAAATTGTTCAACTTTTTCAAATTTCCCCCCAAGGGATACATATTTTACCCACACATTTGGAGCCCTCCTGGGATGCCCTCTAACATACTATAACCTCATTTAGCGGAGATTTTCACAAAAAAGTGAAATTTTCAAAAAGTCAGAAATTTTGCAAAAAACGACTAAGTATGAAGGACTCATCGGGTGAATTGCTCTGGAACTGAAATCGGATGCGCGCACTGACATGCTCCCCTCTCTGGAAGTCTGAGACATGTGTGAAAATTTTCTAAGTCCAGAAAAAAAAAATTTTTTTCAACTTTTTTTCAAATTTCCCCCCAAGGTATATATATTTTACCCACACATTTGGAGCCCTCCTGGGATGCCCTCTAACATACTATAACCTCATTTAGCGGAGATTTTCACAAAAAAGTGAAATTTTCAAAAAGTCAGAAATTTTGCAAAAAATGACTAAGTATGAAGGACTCATCGGGTGAATCTCTTTGGAACTGAAATCCGATGCGCGCACTGACATGCTCCCCTCTCTGGAAGTCTGAGACATGTGTGAAAATTTTCTAAGTCCAGAAAAAAAAAATTTTTCAACTTTTTTTCAAATGTCCCCCCAAGGGATATATATTTTACCCCCACATTTGGAGCCCTCCTGGGATGCCCTCTAACATACTATAACCTCATTTAGCGGAGATTTTCACAAAAAAGTGAAATTTTCAAAAATTCAGAAATTTTGCCAAAAACGACTAAGTATGAAGGACTCATCGGGTGAAACGCTCTGGAACTGAAATCGGATGCGCTTACAGACATGCTCCCCTCTCTGGAAGTCTGAGACATGTGTGAAAATTTTCTAAGTCCAGAAAAAAAAATTTTTCAACTTTTTTCAAATTTCCCCCCAAGGGAAACATATTTTACCCACACATTTGGAGCCCTCCTGCGATGCCCTCTAACATACTATAACCTCATTTAGCGGAGATTTTCACAAAAAACTGAAATTTTCAAAAAGTGAAATTTTTTCCAAAAAACGACTAAGTATGAAGGACTCATCGGGTGAAACGCTCTGGAACTGAAATCGTATGCGCTTACAAACATGCTCCCCTCTCTGGAAGTCTGAGACATGTGTGAAAATTTTCTAAGTCCAGAAAAAAAAATTTTTCAACTTTTTTTCAAATTTCCCCCTAAGGGACATATATTTGACCCACACATTTGGAGCCCTCCTGGGATGCCGTCTAACATACTATAACCTCATTTAGCGGAGATTTTCACAAAAAAGTGAATTTTTCAGAAAGTCAGAAATTTTGCAAAAAACGACTAAGTATGAAGGACTCATCCGGTGAATCGCTCTGGAACTGAAATCGGATGCCCTTACAGACATGCTCCCCTCTCTGGAAGTCTGAGACATGTGTGAAAATTTTCTAAGTCCAGAAAAAAAAATTTTTTCAACTTTTTTCAAATTTCCCCCCAAGGGATATATATTTCACCCACACATTTGGAGCCCTCCTGGGATGCCCTCTAACATACTATAACCTCATTTAGCGGAGATTTTCACAAAAAAGTGAAATTTTCAAAAAGTCAGAAATTTTGCAAAAAATGACTACGTTTGAAGGACTCATCGGGTGAAACGCTCTGGAACTGAAACCGGATGCGCTTACAGACATGCTCCCCTCTCTGGAAGTCTGAGACATGTGTGAAAATTTTCTAAGTCCAGAAAAAAAAAAATTTTCAACTTTTTTTCAAATTTCCCCCCAAGGGATATATATTTTACCCACACATTTGGAGCCCTCCTGGGATGCCCTCTAACATACTATAACCTCATTTAGCGGAGACTTTCACAAAAAAGTGAAATTTTCAAAAAGTCAGAAATTTTGCAAAACACGACTGAGTATGAAGGACTCATCGGGTGAATTGCTCTGGAACTGAAATCGGATGCGCGCACTGACATGCTCCCCTCTCTGGAAGTCTGAGACATGTGTGAAAATTTTCTAAGTCCAGAAAAAAAAAATTTTTCAACTTTTTTTCAAATTTCCCCCCAAGGTATATATATTTTACCCACACATTTGGAGCCCTCCTGGGATGCCCTCTAACATACTATAACCTCATTTAGCGGAGATTTTAACAAAAAAGTGAAATTTTCAAAAAGTCAGAAATTTTGCAAAAAATGACTAAGTATGAAGGACTCATCGGGTGAATCGCTCTGGAACTGAAATCGGATGCGCGCACTGACATGCTCCCCTCTCTGGAAGTCTGAGACATATGTGAAAATTTTCTAAGTCCAGAAAAAAAAATTTTTTCAACTTTTTTTCAAATGTCCCCCCAAAGGGATATATATTTTATCCACACATTTGGAGCCCTCCTGGGATGCCCTCTAACATACTATAACCTCATTTAGCGGAGATTTTCACAAAAAAGTGAAATTTTCAAAAAGTCAGAAATTTTGCAAAAAACGACTAAGTATGAAGGACTCATCGGGTGAAACGCTCTGGAACTGAAATCGGATGCACTTACAGACATGCTCCCCTCTCTGGAAGTCTGAGACATGTGTGAAAATTTTCTAAGTCCAGAAAAAAAAAAATTTTCAACTTTTTTTCAAATTTCCCCCCAAGGGATATATATTTTACCCACACATTTGGAGCCCTCCTGGGATGCCCTCTAACATACTATAACCTCATTTAGCGGAGATTTTCACAAAAAAGTGAAATTTTCAAAAAGTCAGAAATTTTGCAAAAAATGACTAAGTATGAAGGACTCATCGGGTGAATCGCTCTGGAACTGAAATCGGATGCGCGCACTGACATGCTCCCCTCTCTGGAAGTCTGAGACATGTGTGAAAATTTTCTAAGTCCAGAAAAAAAAATTGTTCAACTTTTTTCAAATTTCCCCCCAAGGGATACATATTTTACCCACACATTTGGAGCCCTCCTGCGATGCCCTCTAACATACTATAACCTCATTTAGCGGAGATTTTCACAAAAAAGTGAAATTTTCAAAAAGTCAGAAATTTTGCAAAAAACGACTAAGTATGAAGGACTCATCGGGTGAATTGCTCTGGAACTGAAATCGGATGCGCGCACTGACATGCTCCCCTCTCTGGAAGTCTGAGACATGTGTGAAAATTTTCTAAGTCCAGAAAAAAAAATTTTTTCAACTTTTTTTCAAATTTCCCCCCAAGGGATATATATTTTACCCACACATTTGGAGCCCTCCTGGGATGCCCTCTAACATACTATAACCTCATTTAGCGGAGATTTTCACAAAAAAGTGAAATTTTCAAAAAGTTAACTTTTTTCCAAAAAACGACTAAGTATGAAGGACTCATCGGGTGAAACGCTCTGGAACTGAAATCGGATGCGCTTACAGACATGCTCCCCTCTCTGGAAGTCTGAGACATGTGTGGAAATTTTCTAAGTCCAGAAAAAAAAAATTTTTCAACTTTTTTTCAAATGTCCCCCCAAGGGATATATATTTTACCCACACATTTGGAGCCCTCCTGGGATGCCCTCTAACATACTATAACCTCATATAACATACTATAACCTCATTTAGTGGAGATTTTCACAAAAAAGTGAAATTTTTAAAAAGTCAGAAATTTTGCAAAAAATGACTAAGTATGAAGGACTCATCTTGTGAATCGCTCTGGAACTGAAATCGGATGCGCTTACAGACATGCTCCCCTCTCTGGAAGTCTGAGACATATGTGAAAATTTTGTAAGTCCAGAAAAAAAAATTTTTTCAACTTTTTTCAAATGTCCCCCCAAGGGATATATATTTTATCCACACATTTGGAGCCCTCCTGGGATGCCCTCTAACATACTATAACCTCATTTAGCGGAGATTTTCACAAAAAAGTGAAATTTTCAAAAAGTCAGAAATTTTGCAAAAAACGACTAAGTATGAAGGACTCATCGGGTGAATTGCCCTCCAACTGAAATCGGATGCGCGCACTGACATGCTCCCCTCTCTGGAAGTCTGAGACATGTGTGAAAATTTTCTAAGTCCAGAAAAAAAAAATTTTTCAACTTTTTTTCAAATTTCCCCCAAGGGATATATATTTTACCCACACATTTGGAGCCCTCCTGGGATGCCCTCTAACATACTATAACCTCATTTAGCGGAGATTTTCCCAAAAAAGTGAAATTTTCAAAAAGTTAAATTTTTTCCAAAAAACGACTAAGTATGAAGGACTCATCGGGTGAAACGCTCTGGAACTGAAATCGGATGCGCTTACAGACATGCTCCCCTCTCTGGAAGTCTGAGACATGTGTGGAAATTTTCTAAGTCCAGAAAAAAAAATTTTTTCAACTTTTTTTCAAATGTCCCCCCAAGGGATATATATTTTACCCACACATTTGGAGCCCTCCTGGGATGCCCTCTAACATACTATAACCTCATATAACATACTATAACCTCATTTAGTGGAGATTTTCACAAAAAAGTGAAATTTTCAAAAAGTCAGAAATTTTGCAAAAAATGACTAAGTATGAAGTACTCATCTTGTGAATCGCTCTGGAACTGAAATCGGATGCGCTTATAGACATGCTCCCCTCTCTGGAAGTCTGAGACATATGTGAAAATTTTCTAAGTCCAGAAAAAAAAAATTTTTCAACTTTTTTTCAAATGTCCCCCCAAGGGATATATATTTTATCCACACATTTGGAGCTCTCCTGGGATGCCCTCTAACATACTATAACCTCATTTAGCGAAGATTTTCACAAAAAAGTGAAATTTTCCAAAAGTCAGAAATTTTGCAAAAAATGACTAAGTATGTAGGACTCATCGGGTGAATCGCTCTGGAACTGAAATCGGATGCGCTTACAGACATGCTCCCCTCTCTGGAAGTCTGAGACATGTGTGAAAATTTTCTAAGTCCAGAAAAAAAAAATTTTCAACTTTTTTCAAATTTCCCCCCAAGGGATACATATTTTACCCACACATTTGGAGCCCTCCTGCGATGCCCTCTAACATACTATAAACTCATTTAGCGGAGATTTTCACAAAAAAGTGAAATTTTCAAAAAGTTACATTTTTTCCAAAAAACGACTAAGTATGAAGGACTCATCAGGTGAAACGCTCTGGAACTGAAATCGGATGCGCGCACTGACATGCTCCCCTCTCTGGAAGTCTGAGACATGTGTGAAAATTTTCTAAGTCCAGAAAAAAATTTTTCATAAACTTTTTTTCAAATTTCCCCCCAAGGGATATATATTTTACCCACACATTTGGATCCCTCCTGGGATGCCCTCTAACATACTATAAACTCATTTAGCGGAGATTTTCACAAAAAAGTGAAATTTTCAAAAAGTTACATTTTTTCCAAAAAACGACTAAGTATGAAGGACTCATCAGGTGAAACGCTCTGGAACTGAAATCGGATGCGCGCACTGACATGCTCCCCTCTCTGGAAGTCTGAGACATGTGTGAAAATTTTCTAAGTCCAGAAAAAAAAATTTTTTCAACTTTTTTTCAAATTTCCCCCCAAGGGATATATATTTTACCCACACATTTGGAGCCCTCCTGGGATGCCCTCTAACATACTATAACCTCATTTAGCGGAGATTTTCACAAAAAAGTGAAATTTTCAAAAAGTTAAATTTTTTCCAAAAAACGACTAAGTATGAAGGACTCATCGGGTGAAACGCTCTGGAACTGAAATCGGATGCGCTTACAGACATGCTCCCCTCTCTGGAAGTCTGAGACATGTGTGGAAATTTTCTAAGTCCAGAAAAAAAAAATTTTTCAACTTTTTTTCAAATGTCCCCCCAAGGGATATATATTTTATCCACACATTTGGAGCCCTCCTGGGCTGCCCTCTAACATACTATAACCTCATTTAGCGGAGATTTTCACAAAAAAGTGACATTTTTAAAAAGTCAGAAATTTTGCAAAAAACGACTAAGTATGAAGGACTCATCGGGTGAAACGCTCTGGAACTGAAATCGGATGCACTTACAGATATGCTCCCCTCTCTGGAAGTCTGAGACATGTGTGAAAATTTTCTAAGTCCAGAAAAAAAAAATTTTTCAACTTTTTTTCAAATTTCCCCCCAAGGTATATATATTTTACCCACACATTTGGAGCCCTCCTGGGATGCCCTCTAACATACTATAACCTCATTTAGCGGAGATTTTCACAAAAAAAGTGAAATTTTCAAAAAGTCAGACATTTTGCAAAAAATGACTAAGTATGAAGGACTCATCGGGTGAATCTCTTTGGAACTGAAATCGGATGCGCGCACTGACATGCTCCCCTCTCTGGAAGTCTGAGACATGTGTGAAAATTTTCTAAGTCCAGAAAAAAAAATTTTTTCAACTTTTTTTCAAATTTCCCCCCAAGGGATATATATTTTACCCACACATTTGGATCCCTCCTGGGATGCCCTCTAACATACTATAACCTCATTTAGCGGAGATTTTCACAAAAAAGTGAAATTTTCAAAAAGTTACATTTTTTCCAAAAAACGACTAAGTATGAAGGACTCATCGGGTGAAACGCTCTGGAACTGAAATCGGATGCGCGCACTGACATGCTCCCCTCTCTGGAAGTCTGAGACATGTGTGAAAATTTTCTAAGTCCAGAAAAAAAAAATTTTTCAACTTTTTTTCAAATTTCCTCCCAAGGGATATATATTTTACCCACACATTTGGAGCCCTCCTGGGATGCCCTCTAACATACTATAACCTCATTTAGCGGAGATTTTCACAAAAAAGTGAAATTTTCAAAAAGTTTAATTTTTTCCAAAAAACGACTAAGTATGAAGGACTCATCGGGTGAAACGCTCTGGAACTGAAATCGGATGCGCTTACAGACATGCTCCCCTCTCTGGAAGTCTGAGACATGTGTGAAAATTTTCTAAGTCCAGAAAAAAAAAATTTTTGAACTTTTTTTCAAATGTCCCCCCAAGGGATACATATTTTGCCCACACATTTGGAGCCCTCCTGCGATGCCCTCTAACATACTATAACCTCATTTAGCGGAGATTTTCACAAAAAAGTGAAATTTTCAAAAAGTCAGAAATTTTGCAAAAAACGACTAAGTATGAAGGACTCATCGGGTGAATTGCTCTGGAACTGAAATCGGATGCGCGCACTGACATGCTCCCCTCTCTGGAAGTCTGAGACATGTGTGAAAATTTTCTAAGTCCAGAAAAAAAAATTTTTTCAACTTTTTTTCAAATTTCCCCCCAAGGGATATATATTTTACCCACACATTTGGAGCCCTCCTGGGATGCCCTCTAACATACTATAACCTCATTTAGCGGAGATTTTCACAAAAAAGTGAAATTTTCAAAAAGTTAAATTTTTTCCAAAAAACGACTAAGTATGAAGGACTCATCGGGTGAAACGCTCTGGAACTGAAATCGGATGCGCTTACAGACATGCTCCCCTCTCTGGAAGTCTGAGACATGTGTGGAAATTTTCTAAGTCCAGAAAAAAAAAATTTTTCAACTTTTTTTCAAATGTCCCCCCAAGGGATATATATTTTACCCACACATTTGGAGCCCTCCTGGGATGCCCTCTAACATACTATAACCTCATATAACATACTATAACCTCATTTAGTGGAGATTTTCACAAAAAAGTGAAATTTTCAAAAAGTCAGAAATTTTGCAAAAAATGACTAAGTATGAAGGACTCATCTTGTGAATCGCTCTGGAACTGAAATCGGATGCGCTTACAGACATGCTCCCCTCTCTGGAAGTCTGAGACATATGTGAAAATTTTCTAAGTCCAGAA
Source organism: Phyllobates terribilis (assembly GCF_046119375.1). Classification (NCBI taxonomy): domain Eukaryota; kingdom Metazoa; phylum Chordata; class Amphibia; order Anura; family Dendrobatidae; genus Phyllobates; species Phyllobates terribilis. The sequence goes on along the minus strand of NW_027363218.1, from coordinate 875,647 downwards.
AAAAAAATTTTTTCAACTTTTTTTCAAATGTCCCCCCAAGGGATATATATTTTATCCACACATTTGGAGCCCTCCTGGGATGCCCTCTAACATACTATAACCTCATTTAGCGGAGATTTTCACAAAAAAGTGAAATTTTCAAAAAGTCAGAAATTTTGCAAAAAACGACTAAGTATGAAGGACTCATCGGGTGAAACGCTCTGGAACTGAAATCGGATGCACTTACAGACATGCTCCCCTCTCTGGAAGTCTGAGACATGTGTGAAAATTTTCTAAGTCCAGAAAAAAAAAAATTTTCAACTTTTTTTCAAATTTCCCCCCAAGGGATATATATTTTACCCACACATTTGGAGCCCTCCTGGGATGCCCTCTAACATACTATAACCTCATTTAGCGGAGATTTTCACAAAAAAGTGAAATTTTCAAAAAGTCAGAAATTTTGCAAAAAATGACTAAGTATGAAGGACTCATCGGGTGAATCGCTCTGGAACTGAAATCGGATGCGCGCACTGACATGCTCCCCTCTCTGGAAGTCTGAGACATGTGTGAAAATTTTCTAAGTCCAGAAAAAAAAATTGTTCAACTTTTTTCAAATTTCCCCCCAAGGGATACATATTTTACCCACTCATTTGGAGCCCTCCTGCGATGCCCTCTAACATACTATAACCTCATTTAGCGGAGATTTTCACAAAAAAGTGAAATTTTCAAAAAGTCAGAAATTTTGCAAAAAACGACTAAGTATGAAGGACTCATCGGGTGAATTGCTCTGGAACTGAAATCGGATGCGCGCACTGACATGCTCCCCTCTCTGGAAGTCTGAGACATGTGTGAAAATTTTCTAAGTCCAGAAAAAAAAATTTTTTCAACTTTTTTTCAAATTTCCCCCCAAGGGATATATATTTTACCCACACATTTGGAGCCCTCCTGGGATGCCCTCTAACATACTATAACCTCATTTAGCGGAGATTTTCACAAAAAAGTGAAATTTTCAAAAAGTTAACTTTTTTCCAAAAAACGACTAAGTATGAAGGACTCATCGGGTGAAACGCTCTGGAACTGAAATCGGATGCGCTTACAGACATGCTCCCCTCTCTGGAAGTCTGAGACATGTGTGGAAATTTTCTAAGTCCAGAAAAAAAAAATTTTTCAACTTTTTTTCAAATGTCCCCCCAAGGGATATATATTTTACCCACACATTTGGAGCCCTCCTGGGATGCCCTCTAACATACTATAACCTCATATAACATACTATAACCTCATTTAGTGGAGATTTTCACAAAAAAGTGAAATTTTTAAAAAGTCAGAAATTTTGCAAAAAATGACTAAGTATGAAGGACTCATCTTGTGAATCGCTCTGGAACTGAAATCGGATGCACTTACAGACATGCTCCCCTCTCTGGAAGTCTGAGACATATGTGAAAATTTTGTAAGTCCAGAAAAAAAAATTTTTTCAACTTTTTTCAAATGTCCCCCCAAGGGATATATATTTTATCCACACATTTGGAGCCCTCCTGGGATGCCCTCTAACATACTATAACCTCATTTAGCGGAGATTTTCACAAAAAAGTGAAATTTTCAAAAAGTCAGAAATTTTGCAAAAAACGACTAAGTATGAAGGACTCATCGGGTGAATTGCCCTGGAACTGAAATCGGATGCGCGCACTGACATGCTCCCCTCTCTGGAAGTCTGAGACATGTGTGAAAATTTTCTAAGTCCAGAAAAAAAAAATTTTTCAACTTTTTTTCAAATTTCCCCCCAAGGGATATATATTTTACCCACACATTTGGAGCCCTCCTGGGATGCCCTCTAACATACTATAACCTCATTTAGCGGAGATTTTCCCAAAAAAGTGAAATTTTCAAAAAGTTAAATTTTTTCCAAAAAACGACTAAGTATGAAGGACTCATCGGGTGAAACGCTCTGGAACTGAAATCGGATGCGCTTACAGACATGCTCCCCTCTCTGGAAGTCTGAGACATGTGTGGAAATTTTCTAAGTCCAGAAAAAAAAATTTTTTCAACTTTTTTTCAAATGTCCCCCCAAGGGATATATATTTTACCCACACATTTGGAGCCCTCCTGGGATGCCCTCTAACATACTATAACCTCATATAACATACTATAACCTCATTTAGTGGAGATTTTCACAAAAAAGTGAAATTTTCAAAAAGTCAGAAATTTTGCAAAAAATGACTAAGTATGAAGTACTCATCTTGTGAATCGCTCTGGAACTGAAATCGGATGCGCTTATAGACATGCTCCCCTCTCTGGAAGTCTGAGACATATGTGAAAATTTTCTAAGTCCAGAAAAAAAAAATTTTTCAACTTTTTTTCAAATGTCCCCCCAAGGGATATATATTTTATCCACACATTTGGAGCTCTCCTGGGATGCCCTCTAACATACTATAACCTCATTTAGCGAAGATTTTCACAAAAAAGTGAAATTTTCAAAAAGTCAGAAATTTTGCAAAAAATGACTAAGTATGTAGGACTCATCGGGTGAATCACTCTGGAACTGAAATCGGATGCGCTTACAGACATGCTCCCCTCTCTGGAAGTCTGAGACATGTGTGAAAATTTTCTAAGTCCAGAAAAAAAAAATTTTCAACTTTTTTCAAATTTCCCCCCAAGGGATACATATTTTACCCACACATTTGGAGCCCTCCTGCGATGCCCTCTAACATACTATAACCTCATTTAGCGGAGATTTTCACAAAAAAGTGAAATTTTCAAAAAGTCAGAAATTTTGCAAAAAACGACTAAGTATGAAGGACTCATCGGGTGACACGCTCTGGAACTGAAATCGGATGCGCTTACAGACATGCTCCCCTCTCTGGAAGTCTGAGACATGTGTGAAAATTTTCTAAGTCCAGAAAAAAAAAATTTTCAACTTTTTTCAAATTTCCCCCCAAGGGATACATATTTTACCCACACATTTGGAGCCCTCCTGCGATGCCCTCTAACATACTATAACCTCATTTAGCGGAGATTTTCACAAAAAAGTGAAATTTTCAAAAAGTCAGAAATTTTGCAAAAAATGACTAAGTATGAAGGACTCATCTTGTGAATCGCTCTGGAACTGAAATCGGATGCGCTTACAGACATGCTCCCCTCTCTGGAAGTCTGAGACATATGTGAAAATTTTCTAAGTCCAGAAAAAAAAATTTTTTCAACTTTTTTTCAAATGTCCCCCCAAGGGATATATATTTTATCCACACATTTGGAGCCCTCCTGGGATGCCCTCTAACATACTATAACCTCATTTAGCGGAGATTTTCACAAAAAAGTGAAATTTTCAATAAGTCAGAAATTTTGCAAAAAACGACTAAGTATGAAGGACTCATCGGGTGAAACGCTCTGGAACTGAAATCGGATGCACTTACAGACATGCTCCCCTCTCTGGAAGTCTGAGACATGTGTGAAAATTTTCTAAGTCCAGAAAAAAAAAATTTTTCAACTTTTTTTCAAATTTCCCCCCAAGGGATATATATTTTACCCACACATTTGGAGCCCTCCTGGGATGCCCTCTAACATACTATAACCTCATTTAGCGGAGATTTTCACAAAAAAGTGAAATTTTCAAAAAGTCAGAAATTTTGCAAAAAATGACTAAGTATGAAGGACTCATCGGGTGAATCGCTCTGGAACTGAAATCGGATGCGCGCACTGACATGCTTCCCTCTCTGGAAGTCTGAGACATGTGTAAAAATTTTCTAAGTCCAGAAAAAAATTTTTCATAAACTTTTTTTCAAATTTCCCCCCAAGGGATATATATTTTACCCACACATTTGGATCCCTCCTGGGATGCCCTCTAACATACTATAAACTCATTTAGCGGAGATTTTCACAAAAAAGTGAAATTTTCAAAAAGTTACATTTTTTCCAAAAAACGACTAAGTATGAAGGACTCATCAGGTGAAACGCTCTGGAACTGAAATCGGATGCGCGCACTGACATGCTCCCCTCTCTGGAAGTCTGAGACATGTGTGAAAATTTTCTAAGTCCAGAAAAAAAAATTTTTTCAACTTTTTTTCAAATTTCCCCCCAAGGGATATATATTTTACCCACACATTTGGAGCCCTCCTGGGATGCCCTCTAACATACTATAACCTCATTTAGCGGAGATTTTCACAAAAAAGTGAAATTTTCAAAAAGTTAAATTTTTTCCAAAAAACGACTAAGTATGAAGGACTCATCGGGTGAAACGCTCTGGAACTGAAATCGGATGCGCTTACAGACATGCTCCCCTCTCTGGAAGTCTGAGACATGTGTGGAAATTTTCTAAGTCCAGAAAAAAAAATTTTTTCAACTTTTTTTCAAATGTCCCCCCAAGGGATATATATTTTACCCACACATTTGGAGCCCTCCTGGGATGCCCTCTAACATACTATAACCTCATATAACATACTATAACCTCATTTAGTGGAGATTTTCACAAAAAAGTGAAATTTTCAAAAAGTCAGAAATTTTGCAAAAAATGACTAAGTATGAAGTACTCATCTTGTGAATCGCTCTGGAACTGAAATCGGATGCGCTTATAGACATGCTCCCCTCTCTGGAAGTCTGAGACATATGTGAAAATTTTCTAAGTCCAGAAAAAAAAAATTTTTCAACTTTTTTTCAAATGTCCCCCCAAGGGATATATATTTTATCCACACATTTGGAGCTCTCCTGGGATGCCCTCTAACATACTATAACCTCATTTAGCGAAGATTTTCACAAAAAAGTGAAATTTTCAAAAAGTCAGAAATTTTGCAAAAAATGACTAAGTATGTAGGACTCATCGGGTGAATCGCTCTGGAACTGAAATCGGATGCGCTTACAGACATGCTCCCCTCTCTGGAAGTCTGAGACATGTGTGAAAATTTTCTAAGTCCAGAAAAAAAAAATTTTCAACTTTTTTCAAATTTCCCCCCAAGGGATACATATTTTACCCACACATTTGGAGCCCTCCTGCGATGCCCTCTAACATACTATAACCTCATTTAGCGGAGATTTTCACAAAAAAGTGAAATTTTCAAAAAGTCAGAAATTTTGCAAAAAACGACTAAGTATGAAGGACTCATCGGGTGACACGCTCTGGAACTGAAATCGGATGCGCTTACAGACATGCTCCCCTCTCTGGAAGTCTGAGACATGTGTGAAAATTTTCTAAGTCCAGAAAAAAAAAATTTTCAACTTTTTTCAAATTTCCCCCCAAGGGATACATATTTTACCCACACATTTGGAGCCCTCCTGCGATGCCCTCTAACATACTATAACCTCATTTAGCGGAGATTTTCACAAAAAAGTGAAATTTTCAAAAAGTCAGAAATTTTGCAAAAAATGACTAAGTATGAAGGACTCATCTTGTGAATCGCTCTGGAACTGAAATCGGATGCGCTTACAGACATGCTCCCCTCTCTGGAAGTCTGAGACATATGTGAAAATTTTCTAAGTCCAGAAAAAAAAATTTTTTCAACTTTTTTTCAAATGTCCCCCCAAGGGATATATATTTTATCCACACATTTGGAGCCCTCCTGGGATGCCCTCTAACATACTATAACCTCATTTAGCGGAGATTTTCACAAAAAAGTGAAATTTTCAATAAGTCAGAAATTTTGCAAAAAACGACTAAGTATGAAGGACTCATCGGGTGAAACGCTCTGGAACTGAAATCGGATGCACTTACAGACATGCTCCCCTCTCTGGAAGTCTGAGACATGTGTGAAAATTTTCTAAGTCCAGAAAAAAAAAATTTTTCAACTTTTTTTCAAATTTCCCCCCAAGGGATATATATTTTACCCACACATTTGGAGCCCTCCTGGGATGCCCTCTAACATACTATAACCTCATTTAGCGGAGATTTTCACAAAAAAGTGAAATTTTCAAAAAGTCAGAAATTTTGCAAAAAATGACTAAGTATGAAGGACTCATCGGGTGAATCGCTCTGGAACTGAAATCGGATGCGCGCACTGACATGCTTCCCTCTCTGGAAGTCTGAGACATGTGTAAAAATTTTCTAAGTCCAGAAAAAAAATTTTCATAAACTTTTTTTCAAATTTCCCCCCAAGGGATATATATTTTACCCACACATTTGGATCCCTCCTGGGATGCCCTCTAACATACTATAAACTCATTTAGCGGAGATTTTCACAAAAAAGTGAAATTTTCAAAAAGTTACATTTTTTCCAAAAAACGACTAAGTATGAAGGACTCATCAGGTGAAACACTCTGGAACTGAAATCGGATGCGCGCACTGACATGCTCCCCTCTCTGGAAGTCTGAGACATGTGTGAAAATTTTCTAAGTCCAGAAAAAAAAATTTTTTCAACTTTTTTTCAAATTTCCCCCCAAGGGATATATATTTTACCCACACATTTGGAGCCCTCCTGGGATGCCCTCTAACATACTATAACCTCATTTAGCGGAGATTTTCACAAAAAAGTGAAATTTTCAAAAAGTTAAATTTTTTCCAAAAAACGACTAAGTATGAAGGACTCATCGGGTGAAACGCTCTGGAACTGAAATCGGATGCGCTTACAGACATGCTCCCCTCTCTGGAAGTCTGAGACATGTGTGGAAATTTTCTAAGTCCAGAAAAAAAAATTTTTTCAACTTTTTTTCAAATGTCCCCCCAAGGGATATATATTTTACCCACACATTTGGAGCCCTCCTGGGATGCCCTCTAACATACTATAACCTCATATAACATACTATAACCTCATTTAGTGGAGATTTTCACAAAAAAGTGAAATTTTCAAAAAGTCAGAAATTTTGCAAAAAATGACTAAGTATGAAGTACTCATCTTGTGAATCGCTCTGGAACTGAAATCGGATGCGCTTATAGACATGCTCCCCTCTCTGGAAGTCTGAGACATATGTGAAAATTTTCTAAGTCCAGAAAAAAAAAAATTTTCAACTTTTTTTCAAATTTCCCCCCAAGGGATATATATTTTATCCACACATTTGGAGCCCTCCTGGGATGCCCTCTAACATACTATAACCTCATTTAGCGGAGATTTTCACAAAAAAGTGAAATTTTCAAAAAGTCAGAAATTTTGCAAAAAATGACTAAGTATGAAGGACTCATCGGGTGAAACGCTCTGGAACTGAAATCGGATGCGCTTACAGACATGCTCCCCTCTCTGGAAGTCTGAGACATGTGTGGAAATTTTCTAAGTCCAGAAAAAAAAAATTTTTCAACTTTTTTTCAAATGTCCCCCCAAGGGATATATATTTTACCCACACATTTGGAGCCCTCCTGGGATGCCCTCTAACATACTATAACCTCATATAACATACTATAACCTCATTTAGTGGAGATTTTCACAAAAAAGTGAAATTTTCAAAAAGTCAGAAATTTTGCAAAAAATGACTAAGTATGAAGGACTCATCTTGTGAATCGCTCTGGAACTGAAATCGGATGCGCTTACAGACATGCTCCCCTCTCTGGAAGTCTGAGACATATGTGAAAATTTTCTAAGTCCAGAAAAAAAAATTTTTTCAACTTTTTTTCAAATGTCCCCCCAAGGGATATATATTTTATCCACACATTTGGAGCCCTCCTGGGATGCCCTCTAACATACTATAACCTCATTTAGCAGAGATTTTCACAAAAAAGTGAAATTTTCAAAAAGTCAGAAATTTTGCAAAAAACGACTAAGTATGAAGGACTCATCGGGTGAAACGCTCTGGAACTGAAATCAGATGCACTTACAGACATGCTCCCCTCTCTGGAAGTCTGAGACATGTGTGAAAATTTTCTAAGTCCAGAAAAAAAAAATTTTTCAACTTTTTTTCAAATTTCCCCCCAAGGGATATATATTTTCCCCACACATTTGGAGCCCTCCAGGGATGCCCTCTAACATACTATAACCTCATTTAGCGGAGATTTTCACAAAAAAGTGAAATTTTCAAAAAGTCAGAAATTTTGCAAAAAATGACTAAGTATGAAGGACTCATCGGGTGAATCGCTCTGGAACTGAAATCGGATGCGCGCACTGACATGCTTCCCTCTCTGGAAGTCTGAGACATGTGTAAAAATTTTCTAAGTCCAGAAAAAAAATTTTAATAAACTTTTTTTCAAATTTCCCCCCAAGGGATATATATTTTACCCACACATTTGGATCCCTCCTGGGATGCCCTCTAACATACTATAAACTCATTTAGCAGAGATTTTCAAAAAAAAGTGAAATTTTCAAAAAGTTACATTTTTTCCAAAAAACGACTAAGTATGAAGGACTCATCGGGTGAAACGCTCTGGAACTGAAATCGGATGCGCTTACAGACATGCTCCCCTCTCTGGAAGTCTGAGACATGTGTGGAAATTTTCTAAGTCCAGAAAAAAAATTTTTTTCAACTTTTTTTCAAATGTCCCCCCAAGGGATATATATTTTACCCACACATTTGGAGCCCTCCTGGGATGCCCTCTAACATACTATAACCTCATATAACATACCATAACCTCATTTAGTGGAGATTTTCACAAAAAAGTGAAATTTTCAAAAAGTCAGAAATTTTGCAAAAAATGACTAAGTATGAAGGACTCATCTTGTGAATCGCTCTGGAACTGAAATCGGATGCGCTTATAGACATGCTCCCCTCTCTGGAAGTCTGAGACATATGTGAAAATTTTCTAAGTCCAGAAAAAAAAAATTTTTCAACTTTTTTTCAAATGTCCCCCCAAGGGATATATATTTTATCCACACATTTGGAGCCCTCCTGGGATGCCCTCTAACATACTATAACCTCATTTAGCGGAGATTTTCACAAAAAAGTGAAATTTTCAAAAAGTCAGAAATTTTGCAAAAAACGACTAAGTATGAAGGACTCATCGGGTGAAACGCTCTGGAACTGAAATCGGATGCACTTACAGACATGCTCCCCTCTCTGGAAGTCTGAGACATGTGTGAAAATTTTCTAAGTCCAGAAAAAAAAAATTTTTCAACTTTTTTTCAAATTTCCCCCCAAGGGATATATATTTTACCCACACATTTGGAGCCCTCCTGGGATGCCCTCTAACATACTATAACCTCATTTAGCGGAGATTTTCACAAAAAAGTGAAATTTTCAAAAAATCAGAAATTTTGCAAAAAACGACTAAGTATGAAGGACTCATCGGGTGAAACGCTCTGAAACTGAAATCGGATGCGCTTACAGACATGCTCCCCTCTCTGGAAGTCTGAGACATGTGTGAAAATTTTCTAAGTCCAGAAAAAAAAATTGTTCAACTTTTTTCAAATTTCCCCCCAAGGGATACATATTTTACCCACACATTTGGAGCCCTCCTGCGATGCCCTCTAACATACTATAACCTCATTTAGCGGAGATTTTCACAAAAAAGTGAAATTTTCAAAAAGTCAGAAATTTTGCAAAAAACGACTAAGTATGAAGGACTCATCGGGTGAATTGCTCTGGAACTGAAATCGGATGCGCGCACTGACATGCTCCCCTCTCTGGAAGTCTGAGACATGTGTGAAAATTTTCTAAGTCCAGAAAAAAAAATTTTTTCAACTTTTTTTCAAATTTCCCCCCAAGGGATATATATTTTACCCACACATTTGGAGCCCTCCTGGGATGCCCTCTAACATACTATAACCTCATTTAGCGGAGATTTTCACAAAAAAGTGAAATTTTCAAAAAGTTAAATTTTTTCCAAAAAACGACTAAGTATGAAGGACTCATCGGGTGAAACGCTCTGGAACTGAAATCGGATGCGCTTACAGACATGCTCCCCTCTCTGGAAGTCTGAGACATGTGTGGAAATTTTCTAAGTCCAGAAAAAAAAAATTTTTCAACTTTTTTTCAAATGTCCCCCCAAGGGATATATATTTTATCCACACATTTGGAGCCCTCCTGGGCTGCCCTCTAACATACTATAACCTCATTTAGCGGAGATTTTCACAAAAAAGTGAAATTTTTAAAAAGTCAGAAATTTTGCAAAAAACGACTAAGTATGAAGGACTCATCGGGTGAAACGCTCTGGAACTGAAATCGGATGCACTTACAGATATGCTCCCCTCTCTGGAAGTCTGAGACATGTGTGAAAATTTTCTAAGTCCAGAAAAAAAAAATTTTTCAACTTTTTTTCAAATTTCCCCCCAAGGTATATATATTTTACCCACACATTTGGAGCCCTCCTGGGATGCCCTCTAACATACTATAACCTCATTTAGCGGAGATTTTCACAAAAAAAGTGAAATTTTCAAAAAGTCAGACATTTTTCAAAAAATGACTAAGTATGAAGGACTCATCGAGTGAATCTCTTTGGAACTGAAATCGGATGCGCGCACTGACATGCTCCCCTCTCTGGAAGTCTGAGACATGTGTGAAAATTTTCTAAGTCCAGAAAAAAAAATTTTTTCAACTTTTTTTCAAATTTCCCCCCAAGGGATATATATTTTACCCACACATTTGGATCCCTCCTGGGATGCCCTCTAACATACTATAACCTCATTTAGCGGAGATTTTCACAAAAAAGTGAAATTTTCAAAAAGTTACATTTTTTCCAAAAAACGACTAAGTATGAAGGACTCATCGGGTGAAACGCTCTGGAACTGAAATCGGATGCGCGCACTGACATGCTCCCCTCTCTGGAAGTCTGAGACATGTGTGAAAATTTTCTAAGTCCAGAAAAAAAAAATTTTTCAACTTTTTTTCAAATTTCCTCCCAAGGGATATATATTTTACCCACACATTTGGAGCCCTCCTGGGATGCCCTCTAACATACTATAACCTCATTTAGCGGAGATTTTCACAAAAAAGTGAAATTTTCAAAAAGTTTAATTTTTTCCAAAAAACGACTAAGTATGAAGGACTCATCGGGTGAAACGCTCTGGAACTGAAATCGGATGCGCTTACAGACATGCTCCCCTCTCTGGAAGTCTGAGACATGTGTGAAAATTTTCTAAGTCCAGAAAAAAAAAATTTTTGAACTTTTTTTCAAATGTCCCCCCAAGGGATACATATTTTGCCCACACATTTGGAGCCCTCCTGCGATGCCCTCTAACATACTATAACCTCATTTAGCGGAGATTTTCACAAAAAAGTGAAATTTTCAAAAAGTCAGAAATTTTGCAAAAAACGACTAAGTATGAAGGACTCATCGGGTGAATTGCTCTGGAACTGAAATCGGATGCGCGCACTGACATGCTCCCCTCTCTGGAAGTCTGAGACATGTGTGAAAATTTTCTAAGTCCAGAAAAAAAAATTTTTTCAACTTTTTTTCAAATTTCCCCCCAAGGGATATATATTTTACCCACACATTTGGAGCCCTCCTGGGATGCCCTCTAACATACTATAACCTCATTTAGCGGAGATTTTCACAAAAAAGTGAAATTTTCAAAAAGTTAAATTTTTTCCAAAAAACGACTAAGTATGAAGGACTCATCGGGTGAAACGCTCTGGAACTGAAATCGGATGCGCTTACAGACATGCTCCCCTCTCTGGAAGTCTGAGACATGTGTGGAAATTTTCTAAGTCCAGAAAAAAAAAATTTTTCAACTTTTTTTCAAATGTCCCCCCAAGGGATATATATTTTACCCACACATTTGGAGCCCTCCTGGGATGCCCTCTAACATACTATAACCTCATTTAGCGGAAATTTTCACAAAAAAGTGAAATTTTCAAAAAGTCAGAAATTTTGCAAAAAATGACTAAGTATGAAGGACTCATCGGGTGAATCTCTTTGGAACTGAAATCGTATGCGCGCATTGACATGCTCCCCTCTCTGGAAGTCTGAGACATGTGTGAAAATTTTCTAAGTCCAGAAAAAAAAAATTTTCAACTTTTTTTCAAATTTCCCCCTAAGGTATATATATTTTACCCACACATTTGGAGCCCTCCTGGGATGCCCTCTAACATACTATAACCTCATTTAGCGGAGATTTTCACAAAAAAGTGAAATTTTCAAAAAGTTACATTTTTTCCAAAAAACGACTAAGTATGAAGGACTCATCGGGTGAATCGCTCTGGAACTGAAATCGGATGCACTTACAGACATGCTCCCCTCTCTGGAAGTCTGAGACATGTGTGAAAATTTTCTAAGTCCAGAAAAAAAAAATTTTTCAACTTTTTTTCAAATGTCCCCTCAAGGGATATATATTTTACCCACACATTTGGAGCCCTCCTGGGATGCCCTCTAACATACTATAACCTCATTTAGTGGAGATTTTCACAAAAAAGTGAAATTTTCAAAAAGTCAGAAATTTTGCAAAAAACGACTAAGTATGAAGGACTCATCGGGTGAAACGCTCTGGAACTGAAATCGGATGCGCGCACTGACATGCTCCCCTCTCTGGAATAGAGATGAGCGTTGTTCGACTAGAACTGTTCGCCAATCTCAAATTCGAGCTGTTTTGGGCGGTGTTCGAGTTGTTTGACGAACCCGAACGATTTGCAAAAAGTTCGGCTGTTCGAGGTTATGTTTGATAACTGTTCGTGCACCAAAAGCGTGTCCTGCATGTCTGGTGCTATTTAGAGCACCAATCTTGCAGGGATTGTCTGCCACTCACTGTAATGCCACAGCCATGGTGGTTGTGGCATTACAGTGATTGCCCAAATCGATGGGAACAGTGCCAACAGTGAAACATGAAAAGCCGGCAATTCAGCAGCGGCATACACCGGTACCCGACAATTTAGAACCGAAAGAATAGAGCTTCACACATAGATTAGATAGATATAAACATGTCAGCCACATATATACGAAGTACAGTGACAGTGTTGCTTACTGTACTTGTCATTTAGTGTAAAGGATTTATCAAAAAAAATATTAGTGTTTTCATGCACCGTCTCTTTAAGAAAGCCGGCCGGCAATTCAGCATCTGTACCCGACAATTTATAACAGACAGAATAGAGCTTCACACATAGATTAGATAGATAGAAACATGTCAGTCACATATATATGAAGTACAGTGACAGTGTTGGTTACTGTACTTGTCATTTAGTATTAAAATAAAGGATTTATTATTAAAAAAATTGGCGAGGGGTACCCCTTATTTTAGGCTCTAGCGGAGGTTAAGCAGACAGCTGGGGCAGATGTTTGAAGCCTGGGAAGGGGGTAATACCCACGGAGCTTCCCAGGCTACTAATATCAGCCCCCAGCTGAATACATAGCCTTTACTAGCTATTAAAATGGGGGACCCCCCCAAAAAAAATGACGTGGGGTCCCCCCTAATTTAATAGCTAGCAAAGGCTAGGCAGACAGCTGGGGGCTGATATTAATAGCCCAGGAAGGGAGCCATGAATATTGGCCCCCTCCCAGGCTAGAAACACCAGCCGTCAGCCGCCCCAGAAATGGCGCATCCATAGGATGCGCCAATTCTGGCACTTAGCCTCGCTCTTCCACGCTGCCCTGGTGCGGTGGCAGGGGGTAATAGGGCTGGGGTTGATGTCAGCTTATAATGCCAGCTGACATCAAGCCCAGGTTAGTAATGGAGAGGCGTCTATAAGACACCCCCATTACTAACCCCATAGTCAAAGTTAAAAAAAACACAAACACCCAGAATAAAGTCCTTTAATTGAAATAAAGACACAATTCTTTGTTGTTCTAAATTAAACCATACTTACCATCACACCCATTCCAGCTGAAGCCAACGATCTCCTGTAATAAAAATAAAATAATAAAGCAACCTCATCCTTACCTTTCCATGGTTCCCACGAAAGCTTCAGCTCTGCTACATCGAGATGACAGGCTGGACCGCAGCAGAACGCTGCCATCCAGCCTGTCATCCCGCAGACACTGAGAAGCGCAGGCATGCTTGCGCTCCTCAGTGTCTCTCTGTGACGGCATCCAGATGAGCCGAGGTCATGTCCAATGAACTCGGCTCACCTCATGCACGTCACTGACAGCGTGGGAGAATTCTCACGCTGAAGCGCTGAGTGCAGGAGAATTTTCCCACGCTGTCAGTGAGGTGCATGAGGTGAGCTGAGTTCATTGGACATGAGCTCACCTCATGCACGTCACTGACAGCGTGCGAGAATTCTCCTGCACTCAGCACTTCAGCGGGAGAATTTTCCCACGCTGTCAGTGACGTGCATGAGGTGAGCCGAGTTCATTGGACATGACCTCGGCTCATCTTTATGCCGTTACAGCGAGACACTGAGGAGCGCAAGCATGCCTGCGCTTCTCAGTGTCTGCGGGATGACAGGCTGGATGTCAGCGTTTTGCTGCGGTCCAGCCTGTCATCTCGATGTAGCAGAGCTGAAGCTGTCGTGGGAACCATGGAAAGGTAAGGATGAGGTTGGTTTATTATTTTTCTTTTATTGCAGGAGATCGTTGGCTTCAGCTGGAATGGGCGTGATGGTAAGTATAGTTTAATTTAGAACAATAAAGAATTGTGTCTTTATTTCAATTAAAGGACTTTTTTCTGGGTGTTTGTGTTTTTTTTAAATACTTTACTAGAAATTCATGGCGGTCATGTCTAATACTGGCGTGACCCCATGAATTTTGGGCTTGGGGCCAGCTGATAATACCAAGCTGGCCCTAACCCCTTTATTACCCGGTGAGCCACCGCACCAGGGCCCTGGATGAGTTGGGTACAGCGCCAGAAAATGGCGCTTCTATGAACGCGCCATTTTCCGGGGTGGCTGCGGACTGCAATTTGCAGCGGGGGGGGCCCAGAGAGCTTGGGCCTCCCTGCGCTGCAGATTCCAGCCCCCAGCTGCCTAGTTGTACCTAGCTGGACACAAAAATAGGGCGAAGCCCCACGTATTTTTTTTTTAATTATTTCATGAAATTCATGAAATAATTAAGAAAAAAAGGCCTTCCCTATATTGTTGTGTCCGGCCAGGTACAAATAGGCAGCTGGTGGTTGGGGGCAGCCCGTTCCTGCCTGCTGTACCTGGCTGGACACAAATATAGTGCGAAGCCCCACTTCAATTTTTTTTAATTATTTCATGAAATAATTAAGAAAAAAGGCCTTCCCTATATTGTTGTGTCCGGCCAGGTACAAATAGGCAGCTGGTGGTTGGGGGCAGCCCGTTCCTGCCTGCTGTACCTGGCTGGACACAAATATAGTGCGAAGCCCCACTTCAATTTTTTTTAATTATTTCATGAAATTCATGAAATAATTAAGAAAAAAAGGCCTTCCCTATATTGTTGTGTCCGGCCAGGTACAAATAGTCAGCTGGTGGTTGGGGGCAGCCCGTTCCTGCCTGCTGTACCTGGCTGGACACAAATATAGTGCGAAGCCCCACTTCAATTTTTTTAAATTATTTCAGGAAATTCATGAAATAATAAAAAAAAAATTGACGTGGGGCTTCGCACTATATTTGTGTCCAGCCAGGTACAGCAGGCAGGAACGGGCTGCCCCCAACCACCAGCTGCCTATTTGTACCTGGCCGGACACAACAATATAGGGAAGCCCTTTTTTTCTTAATTATTTCATGAATTTCATGAAATAATTAAAAAAAAAATACGTGGGGCTTCGCCCTATTTTTGTGTCCAGCCAGGTACAACTAGGCAGCTGGGGGCTGGAATCTGCAGCGCAGGGAGGCCCAAGCTTTCTGGGCCCCACCCACTGCAAATTGCAGTCCGCAGCCGCCCCGGAAAATGGCGCGTTCATAGAAGCGCCATCTTCTGGTGCTGTACCCAACTCATCCAGGGCCCTGATGCGGTGGCTCACTGGGTAATAAAGGGGTTAGGGCCAGCTTGGCATTATCAGCTGGCCCTAAGCCCAAAATTCATGGGGTCACGCCAATATTAGACATGACCACCATGAATTTCTAGTAAAGTATTTAAAAAAACACAACACCCAGAAAAAAGTCCTTTAATTGAAATAAACACACAATTCTTTATTGTTCTAAATTAAACTATACTTACCATCACGCCCATTCCAGCTGAAGCCAACGATCTCCTGCAATAAAAGAAAAATAATAAACCAACCTCATCCTTACCTTTCCATGGTTCCCATGACAGCTTCAGCTCTGCTACATCGAGATGACAGGCTGGACCGCAGCAGAACGCTGCCATCCAGCCTGTCATCCCGCAGACACTGAGAAGCGCAGGCTTGCTTGCGCTCCACAGTGTCTATCTGTGAGGGCATCCAGATGAGCCGAGTTAATGTCCAATGAACTCGGCTCACCTCATGCACGTCACTGACAGCGTGGGAAAATTCTCCTGCACTCAGCGCTTCAGCGTAGGAGAATTCTCACACTGAAGCGCTGAGTGCAGGAGAATTCTCCCACGCTGTCAGTGACGTGCAGGAGGTGAGCTGAGTTCATTGGACATGAGCTCACCTTATGCACGTCACTGACAGCGTGGGAAAATTCTCCTGCACTCAGCACTTCAGCGTGGGAGAATTCTCACGCTGAAGCGCTGAGTGCAGGAGAATTCTCCCACGCTGTCAGTGACGTGCAGGAGGTGAGCTGAGTTCATTGGACATGAGCTCACCTTATGCACGTCACTGACAGCGTGGGAGAATTCTCCTGCACTCAGCGCTTCAGCATGAGAATTTTCCCACGCTGTCAGTGACGTGCATGAGGTGCACCGAGTTCATTGGACATGAACTCGTCTCATCTTTATGCCGTCACAGCCAGACACTGCAGAGCGCAAGCAAGTCTGCGCTTCTCAGTGTCTGCGGGATGACAGGCTGGATGGCAGCTTTCTGCTGCGGTCCAGCCTGTCATCTCGATGTAGCAGAGCTGAAGCTGTCGTGGGAACCATGGAAAGGTAAGGATGAGGTTGCTTTATTATTTTTCTTTTATTGCAGGAGATCGTTGGCTTCAGCTGGAATGGGCGTGACGGTAAGTATGGTTTAATTTAGAACAATAAAGGATTGTGTCTTTATTTCAATTAAAGGACTTTATTCTGGGTGTTTGTGTTTTCTTTTAACTTTGACTATGGGGTTAGTAATGGGGGTGTCTTATAGACGCCTCTCCATTACTAACCTGGGCTTGATGTCAGCTGGCATTATAAGCTGACATCAACCCCAGCCCTATTACCCCCTGCCACCGCTACAGGGCAGTGGGAAGAGCGAGGCTAAGTGCCAGAATTGGCGCATCCTATGAATGCGCCATTTCTGGGGCGGCTGACGGCTGGTGTTTCTAGCCTGGGAGGGGGCCAATATTCATGGCACCCTTCCTGGGCTATTAATATCAGCCCCCAGCTGTCTGCCTAGCCTTTGCTAGCTATTAAATTAGGGGGGACCCCACGTCATTTTTTTGGGGGGGTCCCCCATTTTAATAGCTAGTAAAGGCTATGTATTCAGCTGGGGGCTCATATTAGTAGCCTGGGAAGCTCCGTGGGTATTACCCCCTTCCCAGGCTTCAAACATCTGCCCCAGCTGTCTGCTTAACCTCCGCTAGAGACTAAAATTAAGGGGAACCCCACGCCAATTTTTTTTTAATAATAAATCCTTTATTTTAATACTAAATGACAAGTACAGTAACCAACACTATCACTGTACTTCATATATATGTGACTGACATGTTTCTATCTATCTAATCTATGTGTGAAGCTCTATTCTGTCTGTTATAAATTGTCGGGTACAGTTGCTGAATTGCCGGCCGGCTTTTTTAAAGAGACAGTGCATGAAAACACTATTATATTTTTTAATAAATCCTTTACACTAAATGACAAGTACAGTAAGCAACATTGTCACTGTACTTCATATATATGTGACTGACATGTTTCTATCTAATCTATGTGTGAAGCTCTATTCTGTCTGTTATAAATTGTCGGGTACAGATGCTGAATTGCCGGCCGGCTTTTTTAAAGAGACGGTGCATGAAAACACTATTATATTTTTTAATAAATCCTTTACACTAAATGACAAGTACAGTAAGCAACACTGTCACTGTACTTCATATATATGTGACTGACATGTTTCTATCTATCTAATCTATGTGTGAGGCTCTATTCCTTCTTGTCTAAATTGTCGGGTACCGGTGTATGCCACTGCTGAATTGCCGGCCGGCTTTTTTAAAGAAAGCGTCTTCTGAGCAGTTTGTCAGCTTTTGGACACCTTTGAAGGTGTTTTCTATGTGTTTCTATGTGTTTTTGTTTGCCTGCCATTGGTTTTAACGGTGTTCGACGGTGTTCTAAGGTGTTCGACGAACAGTTCGACGAACAGTTCCTCGAACATCCCGGTGTTCGACGAACCGAACCGAACCCGAACACTACGGGGCTGGCTCAACACTACTCTGGAAGTCTGAGACATGTGTGAAAATTTTCTAAGTCCAGAAAAAAAATTTTTTTCAACTTTTTTTCAAATTTCCCCCCAAGGGATATATATTTTACCCCCACATTTGGAGCCCTCCTGGGATGCCCTCTAACATACTATAACCTCATTTAGCGGAGATTTTCACAAAAAAGTGAAATTTTCAAAAAGTTAGAAATTTTGCAAAAAATGACTAAGTATGAAGGACTCACCTTGTGAATCGCTCTGGAACTGAAATCGGATGCGCTTACAGACATGCTCCCCTCTCTGGAAGTCTGAGACATGTGTGAAAATTTTCTAAGTCCAGAAAAAAAAAATTTTTCAACTTTTTTTCAAATGTCCCCCCAAGGGATATATATTTTACCCACACATTTGGAGCCCTCCTGCGATGCCCTCTAACACACTGTAACCTCATTTAGCGGAGATTTTCACAAAAAAGTGAAATTTTCAAAAAGTCAGAAATTTTGCAAAAAACGACCAAGTATGAAGGACTCATCGGGTGAATTGCTCTGGAACTGAAATCGGATGCGCGCACTGACATGCTCCCCTCTCTGGAAGTCTGAGACATGTGTGAAAATTTTCTAAGTCCAGAAAAAAAAAAATTTCAACTTTTTTTCAAATTTCCCCCCAAGGGATACATATTTTACCCACACATTTGGAGACCTCCTGCGATGCCCTCTAACATACTATAACCTCATTTAGCGGAGATTTTCACAAAAAAGTGAAATTTTCAAAAAGTTAAATTTTTTCCAAAAAACGACTAAGTATGAAGGACTCATCGGGTGAAACGCTCTGGAACTGAAATCGGATGCGCTTACAGACATGCTCCCCTCTCTGGAAGTCTGAGACATGTGTGAAAATTTTCTAAGTCCAGAAAAAAAAAATTTTTCAACTTTTTTTCAAATGTCCCCCCAAGGGATATATATTTTACCCCCACATTTGGAGCCCTCCTGGGATGCCCTCTAACATACTATAACCTCATTTAGCGGAGATTTTAACAAAAAAGTGAAATTTTCAAAAATTCAGAAATTTTGCAAAAAACGACTAAGTATGAAGGACTCATCGGGTGAAACGCTCTGGAACTGAAATCGGATGCGCTTACAGACATGCTCCCCTCTCTGGAAGTCTGAGACATGTGTGAAAATTTTCTAAGTCCAGAAAAAAAATTTTTTCAACTTTTTTCAAATTTCCCCCCAAGGGATACATATTTTACCCACACATTTGGAGCCCTCCTGCGATGCCCTCTAACATACTATAACCTCATTTAGCGGAGATTTTCACAAAAAAGTGAAATTTTCAAAAAGTCAGAAATTTTGCAAAAAACGACTAAGTATGAAGGACTCATCGGGTGAATTGCTCTGGAACTGAAATCGGATGCGCGCACTGACATGCTCCCCTCTCTGGAAGTCTGAGACATGTGTGAAAATTTTCTAAGTCAAGAAAAAAAAATTTTTTCAACTTTTTTTCAAATTTCCCCCCAAGGGATATATATTTTACCCACACATTTGGAGCCCTCCTGGGATGCCCTCTAACATACTATAACCTCATTTAGCGGAGATTTTCACAAAAATGTGAAATTTTCAAAAAGTTTAATTTTTTCCAAAAAACGACTAAGTATGAAGGACTCATCGGGTGAAACGCTCTGGAACTGAAATCGGATGCGCTTACAGACATGCTCCCCTCTCTGGAAGTCTGAGACATGTGTGAAAATTTTCTAAGTCCAGAAAAAAAAATTTTTCAACTTTTTTCAAATTTCCCCCCAAGGGATACATATTTTACCCACACATTTGGAGCCCTCCTGGGATGCCCTCTAACATACTATAACCTCATTTAGCGGAGATTTTCACAAAAAAGTGAAATTTTCAAAAAGTCAGAAATTTTGCAAAAAATGACTAAGTATGAAGGACTCATCAGGTGAATTGCTCTGGAACTGAAATCAGATGCGCGCACTGACATGCTCCCCTCTCTGGAAGTCTGAGACATGTGTGAAAATTTTCTAAGTCAAGAAAAAAAAATTTTTTCAACTTTTTTTCAAATTTCCCCCCAAGGGATATATATTTTACCCACACATTTGGAGCCCTCCTGGGATGCCCTCTAACATACTATAACCTCATTTAGCGGAGATTTTCACAAAAATGTGAAATTTTCAAAAAGTTTAATTTTTTCCAAAAAACGACTAAGTATGAAGGACTCTTCGGGTGAAACGCTCTGGAACTGAAATCGGATGCGCTTACAGACATGCTCCCCTCTCTGGAAGTCTGAGACATGTGTGAAAATTTTCTAAGTCCAGAAAAAAAAAATTTTTCAACTTTTTTTCAAATTTCCCCCCAAGGTATATATATTTTACCCACACATTTGGAGCCCTCCTGGGATGCCCTCTAACATACTATAACCTCATTTAGCGGAGATTTTCACAAAAAAGTGAAATTTTCAAAAAGTCAGAAATTTTGCAAAAAATGACTAAGTATGAAGGACTCATCGGGTGAATCTCTTTGGAACTGAAATCGGATGCGCGCACTGACATGCTCCCCTCTCTGGAAGTCTGAGACATGTGTGAAAATTTTCTAAGTCCAGAAAAAAAAAATTTTTCAACTTTTTTTCAAATGTCCCCCCAAGGGATATATATTTTACCCCCACATTTGGAGCCCTCCTGGGATGCCCTCTAACATACTATAACCTCATTTAGCGGAGATTTTCACAAAAAAGTGAAATTTTCAAAAATTCAGAAGTTTTGCAAAAAACGACTAAGTATGAAGGACTCATCGGGTGAAACGCTCTGGAACTGAAATCGGATGCGCTTACAGACATGCTCCCCTCTCTGGAAGTCAGAGACATGTGTGAAAATTTTCTAAGTCCAGAAAAAAAAAATGTTTCAACTTTTTTTCAAATTTCCCCCCAAGGTATATATATTTTACCCACACATTTGGAGCCCTCCTGGGATGCCCTCTAACATACTATAACCTCATTTAGCGGAGATTTTCACAAAAAAGTGAAATTTTCAAAAAGTCAGAAATTTTCAAAAAATGACTAAGTATGACGGACTCATCGGGTGAATCTCTTTGGAACTGAAATCGGATGCGCGCACTGACATGCTCCCCTCTCTGGAAGTCTGAGACATGTGTGAAAATTTTCTAAGTCCAGAAAAAAATTTTTTTTCAACTTTTTTTCAAATTTCCCCCCAAGGGATATATATTTTACCCACACATTTGGATCCCTCCTGGGATACCCTCTAACATACTATAACCTCATTTAGCGGAGATTTTCACAAAAATGTGAAATTTTCAAAAAGTTTAATTTTTTCCAAAAAACGACTAAGTATGAAGGACTCATCGGGTGAAACGCTCTGGAACTGAAATCGGATGCGCTTACAGACATGCTCCCCTCTCTGGAAGTCTGAGACATGTGTGAAAATTTTCTAAGTCCAGAAAAAAAAATTTTTCAACTTTTTTCAAATTTCCCCCCAAGGGATACATATTTTACCCACACATTTGGAGCCCTCCTGGGATGCCCTCTAACATACTATAACCTCATTTAGCGGAGATTTTCACAAAAAAGTGAAATTTTCAAAAAGTCAGAAATTTTGCAAAAAATGACTAAGTATGAAGGACTCATCAGGTGAATTGCTCTGGAACTGAAATCAGATGCGCGCACTGACATGCTCCCCTCTCTGGAAGTCTGAGACATGTGTGAAAATTTTCTAAGTCAAGAAAAAAAAATTTTTTCAACTTTTTTTCAAATTTCCCCCCAAGGGATATATATTTTACCCACACATTTGGAGCCCTCCTGGGATGCCCTCTAACATACTATAACCTCATTTAGCGGAGATTTTCACAAAAATGTGAAATTTTCAAAAAGTTTAATTTTTTCCAAAAAACGACTAAGTATGAAGGACTCTTCGGGTGAAACGCTCTGGAACTGAAATCGGATGCGCTTACAGACATGCTCCCCTCTCTGGAAGTCTGAGACATGTGTGAAAATTTTCTAAGTCCAGAAAAAAAAAATTTTTCAACTTTTTTTCAAATTTCCCCCCAAGGTATATATATTTTACCCACACATTTGGAGCCCTCCTGGGATGCCCTCTAACATACTATAACCTCATTTAGCGGAGATTTTCACAAAAAAGTGAAATTTTCAAAAAGTCAGAAATTTTGCAAAAAATGACTAAGTATGAAGGACTCATCGGGTGAATCTCTTTGGAACTGAAATCGGATGCGCGCACTGACATGCTCCCCTCTCTGGAAGTCTGAGACATGTGTGAAAATTTTCTAAGTCCAGAAAAAAAAAATTTTTCAACTTTTTTTCAAATGTCCCCCCAAGGGATATATATTTTACCCCCACATTTGGAGCCCTCCTGGGATGCCCTCTAACATACTATAACCTCATTTAGCGGAGATTTTCACAAAAAAGTGAAATTTTCAAAAATTCAGAAGTTTTGCAAAAAACGACTAAGTATGAAGGACTCATCGGGTGAAACGCTCTGGAACTGAAATCGGATGCGCTTACAGACATGCTCCCCTCTCTGGAAGTCAGAGACATGTGTGAAAATTTTCTAAGTCCAGAAAAAAAAAATGTTTCAACTTTTTTTCAAATTTCCCCCCAAGGTATATATATTTTACCCACACATTTGGAGCCCTCCTGGGATGCCCTCTAACATACTATAACCTCATTTAGCGGAGATTTTCACAAAAAAGTGAAATTTTCAAAAAGTCAGAAATTTTCAAAAAATGACTAAGTATGACGGACTCATCGGGTGAATCTCTTTGGAACTGAAATCGGATGCGCGCACTGACATGCTCCCCTCTCTGGAAGTCTGAGACATGTGTGAAAATTTTCTAAGTCCAGAAAAAAATTTTTTTTCAACTTTTTTTCAAATTTCCCCCCAAGGGATATATATTTTACCCACACATTTGGATCCCTCCTGGGATACCCTCTAACATACTATAACCTCATTTAGCGGAGATTTTCACAAAAAAGTGAAATTTTCAAAAAGTTAAATTTTTTCCAAAAAACGACTAAGTATGAAGGACTCATCGGGTGAATTGCTCTGGAACTGAAATCGGATGCGCGCACTGACATGCTTCCCTCTCTGGAAGTCTGAGACATGTGTGAAAATTTTCTAAGTCAAGAAAAAAAAATTTTTTCAACTTTTTTTCAAATTTCCCCCCAAGGGATATATATTTTACCCACACATTTGGAGCCCTCCTGGGATGCCCTCTAACATACTATAACCTCATTTAGCGGAGATTTTCACAAAAATGTGAAATTTTCAAAAAGTTTAATTTTTTCCAAAAAACGACTAAGTATGAAGGACTCTTCGGGTGAAACGCTCTGGAACTGAAATCGGATGCGCTTACAGACATGCTCCCCTCTCTGGAAGTCTGAGACATGTGTGAAAATTTTCTAAGTCCAGAAAAAAAAAATTTTTCAACTTTTTTTCAAATTTCCCCCCAAGGTATATATATTTTACCCACACATTTGGAGCCCTCCTGGGATGCCCTCTAACATACTATAACCTCATTTAGCAGAGATTTTCACAAAAAAGTGAAATTTTCAAAAATTCAGAAATTTTGCAAAAAACGACTAAGTATGAAGGACTCATCGGGTGAAACGCTCTGGAACTGAAATCGGATGCGCTTAGAGACATGCTCCCCTCTCTGGAAGTCAGAGACATGTGTGAAAATTTTCTAAGTCCAGAAAAAAAAAATTTTTCAACTTTTTTTCAAATTTCCCCCCAAGGTATATATATTTTACCCACACATTTGGAGCCCTCCTGGGATGCCCTCTAACATACTATAACCTCATTTAGCGGAGATTTTCACAAAAAAGTGAAATTTTCAAAAAGTCAGAAATTTTGCAAAAAATGACTAAGTATGAAGGACTCATCGGGTGAATCTCTTTGGAACTGAAATCGGATGCGCGCACTGACATGCTCCCCTCTCTGGAAGTCTGAGACATGTGTGAAAATTTTCTAAGTCCAGAAAAAAAATTTTTTTCAACTTTTTTTCAAATTTCCCCCCAAGGGATATATATTTTACCCACACATTTGGATCCCTCCTGGGATACCCTCTAACATACTATAACCTCATTTAGCGGAGATTTTCACAAAAAAGTGAAATTTTCAAAAAGTTAAATTTTTTCCAAAAAACGACTAAGTATGAAGGACTCATCGGGTGAATTGCTCTGGAACTGAAATCGGATGCGCGCACTGACATGCTTCCCTCTCTGGAAGTCTGAGACATGTGTGAAAATTTTCTAAGTCCAGAAAAAAAATTTTTTCAACTTTTTTCAAATTTCCCCCCAAGGGATACATATTTTACCCACACATTTGGAGCCCTCCTGCGATGCCCTCTAACATACTATAACCTCATTTAGCGGAGATTTTCACAAAAATGTGAAATTTTCAAAAAGTTTAATTTTTTCCAAAAAACGACTAAGTATGAAGGACTCATCGGATGAAACGCTCTGGAACTGAAATCGGATGCGCTTACAGACATGCTCCCCTCTCTAGAAGTCTGAGACATGTGTGAAAATTTTCTAAGTCCAGAAAAAAAAAATTTTCAACTTTTTTCAAATTTCCCCCCAAGGGATACATATTTTACCCACACATTTGGAGACCTCCTGGGATGCCCTCTAACATACTATAACCTCATTTAGCGGAGATTTTCACAAAAAAGTGAAATTTTCAAAAAGTCAGAAATTTTGCAAAAAACGACTAAGTATGAAGGACTCATCGGGTGAATTGCTCTGGAACTGAAATCGGATGCGCGCACTGACATGCTCCCCTCTCTGGAAGTCTGAGACATGTGTGAAAATTTTCTAAGTCCAGAAAAAAAAATTTTTTCAACTTTTTTTCAAATTTCCCCCCAAGGGATATATATTTTACCCACACATTTGGAGCCCTCCTGGGATGCCCTCTAACATACTATAACCTCATTTAGCGGAGATTTTCACAAAAAAGTGAAATTTTCAAAAATTTAAATTTTTTCCAAAAAACGACTAAGTATGAAGGACTCTTCGGGTGAAACGCTCTGGAACTGAAATCGGATGCGCTTACAGACATGCTCCCCTCTCTGGAAGTCTGAGACATGTGTGAAAATTTTCTAAGTCCAGAAAAAAAAAATTTTTCAACTTTTTTTCAAATTTCCCCCCAAGGTATATATATTTTACCCACACATTTGGAGCCCTCCTGGGATGCCCTCTAACATACTATAACCTCATTTAGCGGAGATTTTCACAAAAAAGTGAAATTTTCAAAAAGTCAGAAATTTTGCAAAAAATGACTAAGTATGAAGGACTCATCGGGTGAATCTCTTTGGAACTGAAATCGGATGCGCGCACTGACATGCTCCCCTCTCTAGAAGTCTGAGACATGTGTGAAAATTTTCTAAGTCCAGAAAAAAAAAATTTTTCAACTTTTTTTCAAATGTCCCCCCAAGGGATATATATTTTACCCCCACATTTGGAGCCCTCCTGGGATGCCCTCTAACATACTATAACCTCATTTAGCGGAGATTTTCACGAAAAAGTGAAATTTTCAAAAATTCAGAAATTTTGCAAAAAACGACTAAGTATGAAGGACTCATCGGGTGAAACGCTCTGGAACTGAAATCGGATGCGCTTACAGACATGCTCCCCTCTCTAGAAGTCTGAGACATGTGTGAAAATTTTCTAAGTCCAGAAAAAAAAAATTTTCAACTTTTTTCAAATTTCCCCCCAAGGGATACATATTTTACCCACACATTTGGAGCCCTCCTGGGATGCCCTCTAACATACTATAACCTCATTTAGCGGAGATTTTCACAAAAAAGTGAAATTTTCAAAAAGTCAGAAATTTTGCAAAAAACGACTAAGTATGAAGGACTCATCGGGTGAATTGCTCTGGAACTGAAATCGGATGCGCGCACTGACATGCTCCCCTCTCTGGAAGTCTGAGACATGTGTGAAAATTTTCTAAGTCCAGAAAAAAAAAATTTTTCAACTTTTTTTCAAATTTCCCCCCAAGGGATATATATTTTACCCACACATTTGGAGCCCTCCTGGGATGCCCTCTAACATACTATAACCTCATTTAGCGGAGATTTTCACAAAAAAGTGAAATTTTCAAAAATTTAAATTTTTTCCAAAAAACGACTAAGTATGAAGGACTCTTCGGGTGAAACGCTCTGGAACTGAAATCGGATGCGCTTACAGACATGCTCCCCTCTCTGGAAGTCTGAGAAATGTGTGAAAATTTTCTAAGTCCAGAAAAAAAAAATTTTTCAACTTTTTTTCAAATTTCCCCCCAAGGTATATATATTTTACCCACACATTTGGAGCCCTCCTGGGATGCCCTCTAACATACTATAACCTCATTTAGCGGAGATTTTCACAAAAAAGTGAAATTTTCAAAAAGTCAGAAATTTTGCAAAAAATGACTAAGTATGAAGGACTCATCGGGTGAATCTCTTTGGAACTGAAATCGGATGCGCGCACTGACATGCTCCCCTCTCTGGAAGTCTGAGACATGTGTGAAAATTTTCTAAGTTCAGAAAAAAAAAATTTTTCAACTTTTTTTCAAATGTCCCCCCAAGGGATATATATTTTACCCCCACATTTGGAGCCCTCCTGGGATGCCCTCTAACATACTATAACCTCATTTAGCGGAGATTTTCACAAAAAAGTGAAATTTTCAAAAATTCAGAAATTTTGCAAAAAACGACTAAGTATGAAGGACTCATCGGGTGAAACGCTCTGGAACTGAAATCGGATGCGCTTACAGACATGCTCCCCTCTCTGGAAGTCAGAGACATGTGTGAAAATTTTCTAAGTCCAGAAAAAAAAAATTTTCCAACTTTTTTTCAAATTTCCCCCCAAGGTATATATATTTTACCCACACATTTGGAGCCCTCCTGGGATGCCCTCTAACATACTATAACCTCATTTAGCGGAGATTTTCACAAAAAAGTGAAATTTTCAAAAAGTCAGAAATTTTGCAAAAAATGACTAAGTATGAAGGACTCATCGGGTGAATCTCTTTGGAACTGAAATCGGATGCGCGCACTGACATGCTCCCCTCTCTGGAAGTCTGAGACATGTGTGAAAATTTTCTAAGTCCAGAAAAAAAATTTTTTTCAACTTTTTTTCAAATTTCCCCCCAAGGGATATATATTTTACCCACACATTTGGATCCCTCCTGGGATACCCTCTAATATACTATAACCTCATTTAGCGGAGATTTTCACAAAAAAGTGAAATTTTCAAAAAGTTAAATTTTTTCCAAAAAACGACTAAGTATGAAGGACTCATCGGGTGAATTGCTCTGGAACTGAAATCGGATGCGCGCACTGACATGCTCCCCTCTCTGGAAGTCTGAGACATGTGTGAAAATTTTCTAAGTCCAGAAAAAAAATTTTTTTCAACTTTTTTTCAAATTTCCCCCCAAGGGATATATATTTTACCCACACATTTG
The DNA here is from genome assembly GCF_046119375.1 of Phyllobates terribilis. Classification (NCBI taxonomy): domain Eukaryota; kingdom Metazoa; phylum Chordata; class Amphibia; order Anura; family Dendrobatidae; genus Phyllobates; species Phyllobates terribilis. The sequence continues at coordinate 848,059 of NW_027363218.1, read as the reverse complement.
GAGCCCTCCTGGGATGCCCTCTAACATACTATAACCTCATTTAGCGGAGATTTTCACAAAAAAGTGAAATTTTCAAAAAGTTAAATTTTTTCCAAAAAACGACTAAGTATGAAGGACTCATCGGGTGAAACGCTCTGGAACTGAAATCGGATGCGCTTACAGACATGCTCCCCTCTCTGGAAGTCTGAGACATGTGTGAAAATTTTCTAAGTCCAGAAAAAAAAAATTTTTCAACTTTTTTTCAAATTTCCCCCCCAAGGTATATATATTTTACCCACACATTTGGAGCCCTCCTGGGATGCCCTCTAACATACTATAACCTCATTTAGCGGAGATTTTCACAAAAAAGTGAAATTTTCAAAAAGTCAGAATTTTTGCAAAAAATGACTAAGTATGAAGGACTCATCGGGTGAATCTCTTTGGAACTGAAATCGGATGCGCGCACTGACATGCTCCCCTCTCTGGAAGTCTGAGACATGTGTGAAAATTTTCTAAGTCCAGAAAAAAAAAATTTTTCAACTTTTTTTCAAATGTCCCCCCAAGGGATATATATTTTACCCCCACATTTGGAGCCCTCCTGGGATGCCCTCTAACATACTATAACCTCATTTAGCGGAGATTTTCACAAAAAAGTGGAATTTTCAAAAATTCAGAAATTTTGCAAAAAACGACTAAGTATGAAGGACTCATCGGGTGAAACGCTCTGGAACTGAAATCGGATGTGCTTACAGACATGCTCCCCTCTCTGGAAGGCAGAGACATGTGTGAAAATTTTCTAAGTCCAGAAAAAAAAAATTTTTTCAACTTTTTTTCAAATTTCCCCCCAAGGTATATATATTTTGCCCACACATTTGGAGCCCTCCTGGGATGCCCTCTAACATACTATAACCTCATTTAGCGGAGATTTTCACAAAAAAGTGAAATTTTCAAAAAGTCTGAAATTTTGCAAAAAACGACTAAGTATGAAGGACTCATCAGGTGAATTGCTCTGGAACTGAAATCGGATGCGCGCACTGACATGCTCCCCTCTCTGGAAGTCTGAGACATGTGTGAAAATTTTCTAAGTCCAGAAAAAAAAAATTTTTCAACTTTTTTTCAAATTTCCCCCCAAGGGATATATATTTTACCCACACATTTGGAGCCCTCCTGGGATGCCCTCTAACATACTATAACCTCATTTAGCGGAGATTTTCACAAAAAAGTGAAATTTTCAAAAATTCAGAAATTTTGCAAAAAACGACTAAGTATGAAGGACTCATCGGGTGAAACGCTCTGGAACTGAAATCGGATGCGCTTACAGACATGCTCCCCTCTCTGGAAGTCAGAGACATGTGTGAAAATTTTCTAAGTCCAGAAAAAAAAAATTTTTTCAACTTTTTTTCAAATTTCCCCCCAAGGTATATATATTTTGCCCACACATTTGGAGCCCTCCTGGGATGCCCTCTAACATACTATAACCTCATTTAGCGGAGATTTTCACAAAAAAGTGAAATTTTCAAAAAGTCTGAAATTTTGCAAAAAACGACTAAGTATGAAGGACTCATCAGGTGAATTGCTCTGGAACTGAAATCGGATGCGCGCACTGACATGCTCCCCTCTCTGGAAGTCTGAGACATGTGTGAAAATTTTCTAAGTCCAGAAAAAAAAAATTTTTCAACTTTTTTTCAAATTTCCCCCCAAGGGATATATATTTTACCCACACATTTGGAGCCCTTCTGGGATGCCCTCTAACATACTATAACCTCATTTAGCGGAGATTTTCACAAAAAAGTGAAATTTTCAAAAATTCAGAAATTTTGCAAAAAACGACTAAGTATGAAGGACTCATCGGGTGAAACGCTCTGGAACTGAAATCGGATGCGCTTACAGACATGCTCCCCTCTCTGGAAGTCAGAGACATGTGTGAAAATTTTCTAAGTCCAGAAAAAAAAAATTTTCCAACTTTTTTTCAAATTTCCCCCCAAGGTATATATATTTTACCCACACATTTGGAGCCCTCCTGGGATGCCCTCTAACATACTATAACCTCATTTAGCGGAGATTTTCACAAAAAAGTGAAATTTTCAAAAAGTCAGAAATTTTGCAAAAAATGACTAAGTATGAAGGACTCATCGGGTGAATCTCTTTGGAACTGAAATCGGATGCGCGCACTGACATGCTCCCCTCTCTGGAAGTCTGAGACATGTGTGAAAATTTTCTAAGTCCAGAAAAAAAATTTTTTTCAACTTTTTTTCAAATTTCCCCCCAAGGGATATATATTTTACCCACACATTTGGATCCCTCCTGGGATACCCTCTAACATACTATAACCTCATTTAGCGGAGATTTTCACAAAAAAGTGAAATTTTCAAAAAGTTAAATTTTTTCCAAAAAACGACTAAGTATGAAGGACTCATCGGGTGAAACGCTCTGGAACTGAAATCGGATGCGCGCACTGACATGCTCCCCTCTCTGGAAGTCTGAGACATGTGTGAAAATTTTCTAAGTCCAGAAAAAAAAAATTTTTCAACTTTTTTTCAAATTTCCCCCCAAGGGATATATATTTTACCCACACATTTGGAGCCCTCCTGCGATGCCCTCTAACATACTATAACCTAATTTAACGGAGATTTTCACAAAAAAGTGAAATTTTCAAAAAGTTAAATTTTGCAAAAAATGACTAAGTATGAAGGACTCATCGGGTGAATCGCTCTGGAACTGAAATCGGATGCGCGCACTGACATGCTCCCCTCTCTGGAAGTCTGAGACATGTGTGAAAATTTTCTAAGTCCAGAAAAAAAAAAATTTTCAACTTTTTTTCAAATGTCCCCCCAAGTGATATATATTTTACCCACACATTTGGAGCCCTCCTGGGATGCCCTCTAACATACTATAACCTCATTTAGCGGAGATTTTCACAAAAAAGTGAAATTTTCAAAAAGTCAGAAATTTTGCAAAAAACGACTAAGTATGAAGGACTCATCGGGTGAATTGCTCTGGAACTGAAATCGGATGCGCGCACTGACATGCTCCCCTCTCTGGAAGTCTGAGACATGTGTGAAAATTTTCTAAGTCCAGAAAAAAAAATTTTTTCAACTTTTTTTCAAATTTTTCCCCAAGGGATATATATTTTACCCACACATTTGGAGCCCTCCTGGGATGCCCTCTAACATACTATAACCTCATTTAGCGGAGATTTTCACAAAAAAGTGAAATTTTCAAAAATTTAAATTTTTTCCAAAAAACGACTAAGTATGAAGGACTCTTCGGGTGAAACGCTCTGGAACTGAAATCGGATGCGCTTACAGACATGCTCCCCTCTCTGGAAGTTTGAGACATGTGTGAAAATTTTCTAAATCCAGAAAAAAAAAATTTTTCAACTTTTTTTCAAATTTCCCCCCAAGGTATATATATTTTACCCACACATTTGGAGCCCTCCTGGGATGCCCTCTAACATACTATAACCTCATTTAGCGGAGATTTTCACAAAAAAGTGAAATTTTCAAAAAGTCATAAATTTTGCAAAAAACGACTAAGTATGAAGGACTCATCGGGTGAATTGCTCTGGAACTGAAATCGGATGCGCGCACTGACATGCTCCCCTCTCTGGAAGTCTGAGACATGTGTGAAAATTTTCTAAGTCCAGAAAAAAAAAATTTTTCAACTTTTTTTCAAATTTCCCCCCAAGGGATATATATTTTACCCACACATTTGGAGCCCTCCTGGGATGCCCTCTAACATACTATAACCTCATTTAGCGGAGATTTTCACAAAAAAGTGAAATTTTCAAAAAGTCATAAATTTTGCAAAAAACGACTAAGTATGAAGGACTCACCTTGTGAATCGCTCTGGAACTGAAATCGGATGCGCTTACAGACATGCTCCCCTCTCTGGAAGTCTGAGACATGTGTGAAAATTTTCTAAGTCCAGAAAAAAAAAATTTTCAACTTTTTTTCAAATTTCCCCCCAAGGGATATATATTTTACCCACACATTTGGAGCCCTCCTGCGATGCCCTCTAACATACTATAACCTCATTTAGCGGAGATTTTCACAAAAAAGTGAAATTTTCAAAAAGTCACAAATTTTGCAAAAAACGACTAAGTATGAAGGACTCATCGGGTGAATTGCTCTGGAACTAAAATCGGATGCGCGCACTGACATGCTCCCCTCTCTGGAAGTCTGAGACATGTGTGAAAATTTTCTAAGTCCAGAAAAAAAAAATTTTTCAACTTTTTTTCAAATTTCCCCCCAAGGGATATATATTTTACCCACATATTTGGAGCCCTCCTGTGATGCCCTCTAACATACTATAACCTAATTTAACGGAGATTTTCACAAAAAAGTGAAATTTTCAAAAAGTTAAATTTTGCAAAAAATGACTAAGTATGAAGGACTCATCGGGTGAATCGCTCTGGAACTGAAATCGGATGCGCGCACTGACATGCTCCCCTCTCTGGAAGTCTGAGACATGTGTGAAAATTTTCTAAGTCCAGAAAAAAAAAATTTTTCAACTTTTTTTCAAATGTCCCCCCAAGTGATATATATTTTACCCCCACATTTGGAGCCCTCCTGGGATGCCCTCTAACATACTATAAACTCATTTAGCGGAGATTTTCACAAAATAGTGAAATTTTCAAAAAGTTAGAAATTTTGCAAAAAATGACTAAGTATGAAGGACTCACCTTGTGAATCGCTCTGGAACTGAAATCGGATGCGCTTACAGACATGCTCCCCTCTCTGGAAGTCTGAGACATGTGTGAAAATTTTCTAAGTCCAGAAAAAAAAATTTTTTCAACTTTTTTTCAAATTTCCCCCCAAGGTATATATATTTTACCCACACATTTGGAGCCCTCCTGGGATGCCCTCTAACATACTATAACCTCCTTTAGCGGAGATTTTCACAAAAAAGTGAAATTTTCAAAAAGTCTGAAATTTTGCAAAAAACGACTAAGTATGAAGGACTCATCAGGTGAATTGCTCTGGAACTGAAATCGGATGCGCGCACTGACATGCTCCCCTCTCTGGAAGTCTGAGACATGTGTGAAAATGTTCTAAGTCCAGTAAAAAAAAAAATTTCAACTTTTTTTCAAATTTCCCCCAAGGGATATATTTTTTACCCACACATTTGGAGCCCTCCTGGGATGCCCTCTAACATACTATAACCTCATTTAGCAGAGACTTTCACAAAAAAGTGGAATTTTCAAAAAGTCTGAAATTTTGCAAAAAACGACTAAGTATGAAGGACTCATCAGATGAATTGCTCTGGAACTGAAATCGGATGCGCGCACTGACATGCTCCCCTCTCTGGAAGTCTGAGACATGTGTGAAAATTTTCTAAGTCCAGAAAAAAAAAATTTTTCAACTTTTTTTCAAATGTCCCCCCAAGGGATATATATTTTATCCACACATTTGGAGCCCTCCTGGGATGCCCTCTAACATACTATAACCTCATTTAGCGGAGATTTTCACAAAAAAGTGAAATTTTCAAAAAGTCATAAATTTTGCAAAAAACGACTAAGTATGAAGGACTCATCGGGTGAATTGCTCTGGAACTGAAATCTGATGCGCGCACTGACATGCTCCCCTCTCTGGAAGTCTGAGACATGTGTGAAAATTTTCTAAGTCCAGAAAAAAAAAATTTTTCAACTTTTTTTCAAATTTCCCCCCAAGGGATATATATTTTACCCACACATTTGGAGCCCTCCTGGGATGCCCTCTAACATACTATAACCTCATTTAGCGGAGATTTTCACAAAAAAGTGAAATTTTCAAAAAGTCATAAATTTTGCAAAAAACGACTAAGTATGAAGGACTCATCGGGTGAATTGCTCTGGAACTGAAATCGGATGCGCGCACTGACATGCTCCCCTCTCTGGAAGTCTGAGACATGTGTGAAAATTTTCTAAGTCCAGAAAAAAAAATTTTTTCAACTTTTTTTCAAATGTCCCCCCAAGGGATATATATTTTATCCACACATTTGGAGCCCTCCTGCGATGCCCTCTAACATACTATAACCTCATTTAGCGGAGATTTTCACAAAAAAGTGAAATTTTCAAAAATTCAGAAATTTTGCAAAAAACGACTAAGTATGAAGGACTCATCGGGTGAAACGCTCTGGAACTGAAATCGGATGCGCTTACAGACATGCTCCCCTCTCTGGAAGTTTGAGACATGTGTGAAAATTTTCTAAATCCAGAAAAAAAAAATTTTTCAACTTTTTTTCAAATTTCCCCCCAAGGTATATATATTTTACCCACACATTTGGAGCCCTCCTGGGATGCCCTCTAACATACTATAACCTCATTTAGCGGAGATTTTCACAAAAAAGTGAAATTTTCAAAAAGTCATAAATTTTGCAAAAAACGACTAAGTATGAAGGACTCATCGGGTGAATTGCTCTGGAACTGAAATCGGATGCGCGCACTGACATGCTCCCCTCTCTGGAAGTCTGAGACATGTGTGAAAATTTTCTAAGTCCAGAAAAAAAAAATTTTTCAACTTTTTTTCAAATTTCCCCCCAAGGGATATATATTTTACCCACACATTTGGAGCCCTCCTGGGATGCCCTCTAACATACTATAACCTCATTTAGCGGAGATTTTCACAAAAAAGTGAAATTTTCAAAAAGTCATAAATTTTGCAAAAAACGACTAAGTATGAAGGACTCACCTTGTGAATCGCTCTGGAACTGAAATCGGATGCGCTTACAGACATGCTCCCCTCTCTGGAAGTCTGAGACATGTGTGAAAATTTTCTAAGTCCAGAAAAAAAAAATTTTCAACTTTTTTTCAAATTTCCCCCCAAGGGATATATATTTTACCCACACATTTGGAGCCCTCCTGCGATGCCCTCTAACATACTATAACCTCATTTAGCGGAGATTTTCACAAAAAAGTGAAATTTTCAAAAAGTCACAAATTTTGCAAAAAACGACTAAGTATGAAGGACTCATCGGGTGAATTGCTCTGGAACTAAAATCGGATGCGCGCACTGACATGCTCCCCTCTCTGGAAGTCTGAGACATGTGTGAAAATTTTCTAAGTCCAGAAAAAAAAAATTTTTCAACTTTTTTTCAAATTTCCCCCCAAGGGATATATATTTTACCCACATATTTGGAGCCCTCCTGTGATGCCCTCTAACATACTATAACCTAATTTAACGGAGATTTTCACAAAAAAGTGAAATTTTCAAAAAGTTAAATTTTGCAAAAAATGACTAAGTATGAAGGACTCATCGGGTGAATCGCTCTGGAACTGAAATCGGATGCGCGCACTGACATGCTCCCCTCTCTGGAAGTCTGAGACATGTGTGAAAATTTTCTAAGTCCAGAAAAAAAAAATTTTTCAACTTTTTTTCAAATGTCCCCCCAAGTGATATATATTTTACCCCCACATTTGGAGCCCTCCTGGGATGCCCTCTAACATACTATAAACTCATTTAGCGGAGATTTTCACAAAATAGTGAAATTTTCAAAAAGTTAGAAATTTTGCAAAAAATGACTAAGTATGAAGGACTCACCTTGTGAATCGCTCTGGAACTGAAATCGGATGCGCTTACAGACATGCTCCCCTCTCTGGAAGTCTGAGACATGTGTGAAAATTTTCTAAGTCCAGAAAAAAAAATTTTTTCAACTTTTTTTCAAATTTCCCCCCAAGGTATATATATTTTACCCACACATTTGGAGCCCTCCTGGGATGCCCTCTAACATACTATAACCTCCTTTAGCGGAGATTTTCACAAAAAAGTGAAATTTTCAAAAAGTCTGAAATTTTGCAAAAAACGACTAAGTATGAAGGACTCATCAGGTGAATTGCTCTGGAACTGAAATCGGATGCGCGCACTGACATGCTCCCCTCTCTGGAAGTCTGAGACTTGTGTGAAAATGTTCTAAGTCCAGTAAAAAAAAAAATTTCAACTTTTTTTCAAATTTCCCCCAAGGGATATATTTTTTACCCACACATTTGGAGCCCTCCTGGGATGCCCTCTAACATACTATAACCTCATTTAGCAGAGACTTTCACAAAAAAGTGGAATTTTCAAAAAGTCTGAAATTTTGCAAAAAACGACTAAGTATGAAGGACTCATCAGATGAATTGCTCTGGAACTGAAATCGGATGCGCGCACTGACATGCTCCCCTCTCTGGAAGTCTGAGACATGTGTGAAAATTTTCTAAGTCCAGAAAAAAAAAATTTTTCAACTTTTTTTCAAATGTCCCCCCAAGGGATATATATTTTATCCACACATTTGGAGCCCTCCTGGGATGCCCTCTAACATACTATAACCTCATTTAGCGGAGATTTTCACAAAAAAGTGAAATTTTCAAAAAGTCATAAATTTTGCAAAAAACGACTAAGTATGAAGGACTCATCGGGTGAATTGCTCTGGAACTGAAATCTGATGCGCGCACTGACATGCTCCCCTCTCTGGAAGTCTGAGACATGTGTGAAAATTTTCTAAGTCCAGAAAAAAAAAATTTTTCAACTTTTTTTCAAATTTCCCCCCAAGGGATATATATTTTACCCACACATTTGGAGCCCTCCTGGGATGCCCTCTAACATACTATAACCTCATTTAGCGGAGATTTTCACAAAAAAGTGAAATTTTCAAAAAGTCATAAATTTTGCAAAAAACGACTAAGTATGAAGGACTCATCGGGTGAATTGCTCTGGAACTGAAATCGGATGCGCGCACTGACATGCTCCCCTCTCTGGAAGTCTGAGACATGTGTGAAAATTTTCTAAGTCCAGAAAAAAAAATTTTTTCAACTTTTTTTCAAATGTCCCCCCAAGGGATATATATTTTATCCACACATTTGGAGCCCTCCTGCGATGCCCTCTAACATACTATAACCTCATTTAGCGGAGATTTTCACAAAAAAGTGAAATTTTCAAAAAGTCAGAAATTTTGCAAAAAACGACTAAGTATGAAGGACTCATCGGGTGAAACGCTCTGGAACTGAAATCGGATGCACTTACAGACATGCTCCCCTCTCTGGAAGTCTGAGACATGTGTGAAAATTTTCTAAGTCCAGAAAAAAAAAATTTTTCAACTTTTTTTCAAATGTCCCCCCAAGGGATATATATTTTACCCACACATTTGGAGCCCTACTGGGATGCCCTCTAACATACTATAACCTCATTTAGCGGAGATTTTCACAAAAAAGTGAAATTTTCAAAAAGTCATAAATTTTGCAAAAAACGACTAAGTATGAAGGACTCATCGGGTGAATTGCTCTGGAACTGAAATCGGATGCGCGCACTGACATGCTCCCCTCTCTGGAAGTCTGAGACATGTGTGAAAATTTTCTAAGTCCAGAAAAAAAAAATTTTTCAACTTTTTTTCAAATTTCCCCCCAAGGGATATATATTTTACCCACACATTTGGAGCCCTCCTGGGATGCCCTCTAACATACTATAACCTCATTTAGCGGAGATTTTCACAAAAAAGTGAAATTTTCAAAAAGTCATAAATTTTGCAAAAAACGACTAAGTATGAAGGACTCATCGGGTGAATTGCTCTGGAACTGAAATCGGATGCGCGCACTGACATGCTCCCCTCTCTGGAAGTCTGAGACATGTGTGAAAATTTTCTAAGTCCAGAAAAAAAAATTTTTTCAACTTTTTTTCAAATGTCCCCCCAAGGGATATATATTTTATCCACACATTTGGAGCCCTCCTGCGATGCCCTCTAACATACTATAACCTCATTTAGCGGAGATTTTCACAAAAAAGTGAAATTTTCAAAAAGTCAGAAATTTTGCAAAAAACGACTAAGTATGAAGGACTCATCGGGTGAAACGCTCTGGAACTGAAATCGGATGCACTTACAGACATGCTCCCCTCTCTGGAAGTCTGAGACATGTGTGAAAATTTTCTAAGTCCAGAAAAAAAAAATTTTTCAACTTTTTTTCAAATTTCCCCCCAAGGGATATATATTTTACCCACACATTTGGAGCCCTCCTGGGATGCCCTCTAACATACTATAACCTCATTTAGCGGAGATTTTCACAAAAAAGTGAAATTTTCAAAAAGTCATAAATTTTGCAAAAAACGACTAAGTATGAAGGACTCATCGGGTGAAACGCTCTGGAACTGAAATCGGATGCACTTACAGACATGCTCCCCTCTCTGGAAGTCTGAGACATGTGTGAAAATTTTCTAAGTCCAGAAAAAAAAAATTTTTCAACTTTTTTTCAAATGTCCCCCCAAGGGATATATATTTTACCCACACATTTGGAGCCCTACTGGGATGCCCTCTAACATACTATAACCTCATTTAGCGGAGATTTTCACAAAAAAGTGAAATTTTCAAAAAGTCATAAATTTTGCAAAAAACGACTAAGTATGAAGGACTCATCGGGTGAATTGCTCTGGAACTGAAATCGGATGCGCGCACTGACATGCTCCCCTCTCTGGAAGTCTGAGACATGTGTGAAAATTTTCTAAGTCCAGAAAAAAAAAATTTTTCAACTTTTTTTCAAATTTCCCCCCAAGGGATATATATTTTACCCACACATTTGGAGCCCTCCTGGGATGCCCTCTAACATACTATAACCTCATTTAGCGGAGATTTTCACAAAAAAGTGAAATTTTCAAAAAGTCATAAATTTTGCAAAAAACGACTAAGTATGAAGGACTCATCGGGTGAATTGCTCTGGAACTGAAATCGGATGCGCGCACTGACATGCTCCCCTCTCTGGAAGTCTGAGACATGTGTGAAAATTTTCTAAGTCCAGAAAAAAAAATTTTTTCAACTTTTTTTCAAATGTCCCCCCAAGGGATATATATTTTATCCACACATTTGGAGCCCTCCTGCGATGCCCTCTAACATACTATAACCTCATTTAGCGGAGATTTTCACAAAAAAGTGAAATTTTCAAAAAGTCAGAAATTTTGCAAAAAACGACTAAGTATGAAGGACTCATCGGGTGAAACGCTCTGGAACTGAAATCGGATGCACTTACAGACATGCTCCCCTCTCTGGAAGTCTGAGACATGTGTGAAAATTTTCTAAGTCCAGAAAAAAAAAATTTTTCAACTTTTTTTCAAATTTCCCCCCAAGGGATATATATTTTACCCACACATTTGGAGCCCTCCTGGGATGCCCTCTAACATACTATAACCTCATTTAGCGGAGATTTTCACAAAAAAGTGAAATTTTCAAAAAGTCATAAATTTTGCAAAAAACGACTAAGTATGAAGGACTCATCGGGTGAATTGCTCTGGAACTGAAATCGGATGCGCGCACTGACATGCTCCCCTCTCTGGAAGTCTGAGACATGTGTGAAAATTTTCTAAGTCCAGAAAAAAAAATTTTCAACTTTTTTTCAAATTTCCCCCCAAGGGATATATATTTTACCCACACATTTGGAGCCCTCCTGCGATGCCCTCTAACATACTATAACCTAATTTAACGGAGATTTTCACAAAAAAGTGAAATTTTCAAAAAGTTAAATTTTGCAAAAAATGACTAAGTATGAAGGACTCATCGGGTGAATCGCTCTGGAACTGAAATCGGATGCGCGCACTGACATGCTCCCCTCTCTGCAAGTCTGAGACATGTGTGAAAATTTCCTAAGTCCAGAAAAAAAAAATTTTTCAACTTTTTTTCAAATGTCCCCCCAAGGAATATATATTTTACCCACACATTTGGAGCCCTCCTGGGATGCCCTATAACATACTATAACCTCATATAACATACTATAACCTCATTTAGTGGAGATTTTCACAAAAAAGTGAAATTTTCAAAAAGTTACATTTTTTCCAAAAAACGACTAAGTATGAAGGACTCATCGGGTGAAACGCTCTGGAACTGAAATCGGATGCGCTTACAGACATGCTCACGTCTCTGGAAGTCTGAGACATGTGTGAAAATTTTCTAAGTCCAGAAAAAAAAATTTTTTCAACTTTTTTTCAAATTTCCCCCCAAGGTATATATATTTTACCCACACATTTGGAGCCCTCCTGGGATGCCCTCTAACATACTATAACCTCATTTAGCGGAGATTTTCACAAAAAAAGTGAAATTTTCAAAAAGTCAGAAATTTTGCAAAAAATGACTAAGTATGAAGGACTCATCGGGTGAATCTCTTTGGAACTGAAATCGGATGCGCGCACTGACATGCTCCCCTCTCTGGAAGTCTGAGACATGTGTGAAAATTTTCTAAGTCCAGAAAAAAAAAAATTTCAACTTTTTTTCAAATTTCCCCACAAGGAATATATATTTTACCCACACATTTGGAGCCCTCCAGGGTTGCCCTCTAACATACTATAACCTCATTTAGCGGAGATTTTCACAAAAAAGTGAAATTTTCCAAAAGTCAGAAATTTTGCAAAAAACGACTAAGTATGAAGGACTCATCGGGTGAAACGCTCTGGAACTGAAATCGGATGCGCTTACAGACATGCTCCCCTCTCTGGAAGTCTGAGACATGGGTGAAAATTTTCTAAGTCCAGAAAAAAAAAAATTTCAACTTTTTTTCAAATTTCCCCACAAGGGATATATATTTTACCCACACATTTGGAGCCCTCCTGGGATGCCCTCTAACATACTATAACCTCATTTAGCGGAGATTTTCACAAAAAAGTGAAATTTTCAAAAAGTGGAAATTTTTCCAAAAAACGACTAAGTATGAAGGACTCATCGGGTGAAACGCTCTGGAACTGAAATCGGATGTGCTTACAGACATGCTCCCTTCTCTGGAAGTCTGAGACATGTGTGAGAATTTTCTAAGTCCAGAAAAAAAAAATTTTCAACATTTTTTCAAATTTCCCCACAAGGAATATATATTTTACCCACACATTTGGAGCCCTCCTGGGATGCCCTCTAACATACTATAACCTCATTTAGCGGAGATTTTCACAAAAAAGTGAAATTTTCAAAAAATCAAAATTTTTTCCAAAAAACGACTAAGTATGAAGGACTCATTGGGTGAAACGCTCTGGAACTGAAATCGGATGCGCTTACAGACATGCTCCCCTCTCTGGAAGTCTGAGACATGTGTGAAAATTTTCAAAGTCCAGAAAAAAAAATTTTTCAACTTTTTTTCATATTTCCCCACAAGGGATATATATTTTACCCACACATTTGGAGCCCTCCTGGGATGCCCTCTAACATACTATAACCTCATTTAGCGGAGATTTTCACAAAAAAAGTGAAATTTTCAAAAAGTCAGAAATTTTGCAAAAAATGACTAAGTATGAAGGACTCATCGGGTGAATCTCTTTGGAACTGAAATCGGATGCGCGCACTGACATGCTCCCCTCTCTGGAAGTCTGAGACATGTGTGAAAATTTTCTAAGTCCAGAAAAAAAAAAATTTCAACTTTTTTTCAAATTTCCCCACAAGGAATATATATTTTACCCACACATTTGGAGCCCTCCAGGGTTGCCCTCTAACATACTATAACCTCATTTAGCGGAGATTTTCACAAAAAAGTGAAATTTTCCAAAAGTCAGAAATTTTGCAAAAAACGACTAAGTATGAAGGACTCATCGGGTGAAACGCTCTGGAACTGAAATCGGATGCGCTTACAGACATGCTCCCCTCTCTGGAAGTCTGAGACATGTGTGAAAATTTTCTAAGTCCAGAAAAAAAAAAATTTCAACTTTTTTTCAAATTTCCCCACAAGGGATATATATTTTACCCACACATTTGGAGCCCTCCTGGGATGCCCTCTAACATACTATAACCTCATTTAGCGGAGATTTACACAAAAAAGTGAAATTTTCAAAAAGTGTAAATTTTTCCAAAAAACGACTAAGTATGAAGGACTCATCGGGTGAAACGCTCTGGAACTGAAATCGGATGCGCTTACAGACATGCTCCCTTCTCTGGAAGTCTGAGACATGTGTGAGAATTTTCTAAGTCCAGAAAAAAAAAATTTTCAACATTTTTTCAAATTTCCCCACAAGGAATATATATTTTACCCACACATTTGGAGCCCTCCTGGGATGCCCTCTAACATACTATAACCTCATTTAGCGGAGATTTTCACAAAAAAGTGAAATTTTCAAAAAGTCAGAAATTTTGCAAAAAATGACTAAGTATGAAGGACTCATCGGGTGAATCTCTTTGGAACTGAAATCGGATGCGCGCACTGACATGCTCCCCTCTCTGGAAGTCTGAGACATGTGTGAAAATTTTCTAAGTCCAGAAAAAAAAATTTTTTCAACTTTTTTTCAAATTTCCCCCCAAGGTATATATATTTTACCCACACATTTGGAGCCCTCCTGGGATGCCCTCTAACATACTATAACCTCATTTAGCGGAGATTTTCACAAAAAAAGTGAAATTTTCAAAAAGTCAGAAATTTTGCAAAAAATGACTAAGTATGAAGGACTCATCGGGTGAATCTCTTTGGAACTGAAATCGGATGCGCGCACTGACATGCTCCCCTCTCTGGAAGTCTGAGACATGTGTGAAAATTTTCTAAGTCCAGAAAAAAAAAAATTTCAACTTTTTTTCAAATTTCCCCACAAGGAATATATATTTTACCCACACACTTGGAGCCCTCCAGGGTTGCCCTCTAACATACTATAACCTCATTTAGCGGAGATTTTCACAAAAAAGTGAAATTTTCCAAAAGTCAGAAATTTTGCAAAAAACGACTAAGTATGAAGGACTCATCGGGTGAAACGCTCTGGAACTGAAATCGGATGCGCTTACAGACATGCTCCCCTCTCTGGAAGTCTGAGACATGTGTGAAAATTTTCTAAGTCCAGAAAAAAAAAAATTTCAACTTTTTTTCAAATTTCCCCACAAGGGATATATATTTTACCCACACATTTGGAGCCCTCCTGGGATGCCCTCTAACATACTATAACCTCATTTAGCGGAGATTTTCACAAAAAAGTGAAATTTTCAAAAAGTGGAAATTTTTCCAAAAAACGACTAAGTATGAAGGACTCATCGGGTGAAACGCTCTGGAACTGAAATCGGATGCGCTTACAGACATGCTCCCTTCTCTGGAAGTCTGAGACATGTGTGAGAATTTTCTAAGTCCAGAAAAAAAAAATTTTCAACATTTTTTCAAATTTCCCCACAAGGAATATATATTTTACCCACACATTTGGAGCCCTCCTGGGATGCCCTCTAACATACTATAACCTCATTTAGCGGAGATTTTCACAAAAAAGTGAAATTTTCAAAAAGTCAGAAATTTTGCAAAAAATGACTAAGTATGAAGGACTCATCGGGTGAATCTCTTTGGAACTGAAATCGGATGCGCGCACTGACATGCTCCCCTCTCTGGAAGTCTGAGACATGTGTGAAAATTTTCTAAGTCCAGAAAAAAAAAAATTTCAACTTTTTTTCAAATTTCCCCACAAGGGATATATATTTTACCCACACATTTGGAGCCCTCCTGGGATGCCCTCTAACATACTATAACCTCATTTAGCGGAGATTTTCACAAAAAAGTGAAATTTTCAAAAAGTGTAAATTTTTCCAAAAAACGACTAAGTATGAAGGACTCATCGGGTGAAACGCTCTGGAACTGAAATCGGATGCGCTTACAGACATGCTCCCTTCTCTGGAAGTCTGAGACATGTGTGAGAATTTTCTAAGTCCAGAAAAAAAAAATTTTCAACATTTTTTCAAATTTCCCCACAAGGAATATATATTTTACCCACACATTTGGAGCCCTCCTGGGATGCCCTCTAACATACTATAACCTCATTTAGCGGAGATTTTCACAAAAAAAGTGAAATTTTCAAAAAGTCAGAAATTTTGCAAAAAATGACTAAGTATGAAGGACTCATCGGGTGAATCTCTTTGGAACTGAAATCGGATGCGCGCACTGACATGCTCCCCTCTCTGGAAGTCTGAGACATGTGTGAAAATTTTCTAAGTCCAGAAAAAAAAAAATTTCAACTTTTTTTCAAATTTCCCCACAAGGAATATATATTTTACCCACACATTTGGAGCCCTCCAGGGTTGCCCTCTAACATACTATAACCTCATTTAGCGGAGATTTTCACAAAAAAGTGAAATTTTCCAAAAGTCAGAAATTTTGCAAAAAACGACTAAGTATGAAGGACTCATCGGGTGAAACGCTCTGGAACTGAAATCGGATGCGCTTACAGACATGCTCCCCTCTCTGGAAGTCTGAGACATGTGTGAAAATTTTCTAAGTCCAGAAAAAAAAAAATTTCAACTTTTTTTCAAATTTCCCCACAAGGGATATATATTTTACCCACACATTTGGAGCCCTCCTGGGATGCCCTCTAACATACTATAACCTCATTTAGCGGAGATTTTCACAAAAAAGTGAAATTTTCAAAAAGTGGAAATTTTTCCAAAAAACGACTAAGTATGAAGGACTCATCGGGTGAAACGCTCTGGAACTGAAATCGGATGCGCTTACAGACATGCTCCCTTCTCTGGAAGTCTGAGACATGTGTGAGAATTTTCTAAGTCCAGAAAAAAAAAATTTTCAACATTTTTTCAAATTTCCCCACAAGGAATATATATTTTACCCACACATTTGGAGCCCTCCTGGGATGCCCTCTAACATACTATAACCTCATTTAGCGGAGATTTTCACAAAAAAGTGAAATTTTCAAAAAATCAAATTTTTTTCCAAAAAACGACTAAGTATGAAGGACTCATTGGGTGAAACGCTCTGGAACTGAAATCGGATGCGCTTACAGACATGCTCCCCTCTCTGGAAGTCTGAGACATGTGTGAAAATTTTCAAAGTCCAGAAAAAAAAATTTTTCAACTTTTTTTCATATTTCCCCACAAGGGATATATATTTTACCCACACATTTGGAGCCCTCCTGGGATGCCCTCTAACATACTATAACCTCATTTAGCGGAGATTTTCACAAAAAAGTGAAATTTTCAAAAAGTCAAAATTTTTTCCAAAAAACGACTAAGTATGAAGGACTCATTGGGTGAAACGCTCTGGAACTGAAATCGGATGCGCTTACAGACATGCTCCCCTCTCTGGAAGTCTGAGACATGTGTGAAAATTTTCTAAGTCCAGAAAAATAAGTTTCAACTTTTTTTCAAATTTCCCCCCAAGGGATATATATTTTACCCACACATTTGGAGCCCTCCTGGGATGCCCTCTAACATACTATAACCTCATTTAGCGGAGATTTTCACAAAAAAGTGAAATTTTCAAAAAGTGGAAATTTTTCCAAAAAACGACTAAGTATGAAGGACTCATCGGGTGAAACGCTCTGGAACTGAAATCGGATGCGCTTACAGACATGCTCCCCTCTCTGGAAGTCTGAGACATGTGTGAAAATTTTCTAAGTCCAGAAAAAAAATAATTTTCAACTTTTTTTCAAATTTCCCCACAAGGAATATATATTTTACCCACACATTTGGAGCCCTCCAGGGTTGCCCTCTAACATACTATAACCTCATTTAGCGGAGATTTTCACAAAAAAGTGAAATTTTCAAAAAGTCAAAATTTTTTCCAAAAAACGACTAAGTATGAAGGACTCATTGGGTGAAACGCTCTGGAACTGAAATCGGATGCGCTTACAGACATGCTCCCCTCTCTGGAAGTCTGAGACATGTGTGAAAATTTTCTAAGTCCAGAAAAATAAGTTTCAACTTTTTTTCAAATTTCCCCCCAAGGGATATATATTTTACCCACACATTTGGAGCCCTCCTGGGATGCCCTCTAACATACTATAACCTCATTTAGCGGAGATTTTCACAAAAAAGTGAAATTTTCAAAAAGTTACATTTTTTCCAAAAAACGACTAAGTATGAAGGACTCATCGGGTGAAACGCTCTGGAACTGAAATCGGATGCGCTTACAGACATGCTCCCCTCTCTGGAAGTCTGAGACATGTGTGAAAATTTTCTAAGTCCAGAAAAATAAGTTTCAACTTTTTTTCAAATTTCCCCCCAAGGGATATATATTTTACCCACACATTTGGAGCCCTCCTGGGATGCCCTCTAACATACTATAACCTCATTTAGCGGAGATTTTCACAAAAAAGTGAAATTTTCAAAAAGTGGAAATTTTTCCAAAAAACGACTAAGTATGAAGGACTCATCGGGTGAAACGCTCTGGAACTGAAATCGGATGCGCTTACAGACATGCTCCCCTCTCTGGAAGTCTGAGACATGTGTGAAAATTTTCTAAGTCCAGAAAAAAAATAATTTTCAACTTTTTTTCAAATTTCCCCACAAGGAATATATATTTTACCCACACATTTGGAGCCCTCCAGGGTTGCCCTCTAACATACTATAACCTCATTTAGCGGAGATTTTCACAAAAAAGTGAAATTTTCAAAAAGTCAAAATTTTTTCCAAAAAACGACTAAGTATGAAGGACTCATTGGGTGAAACGCTCTGGAACTGAAATCGGATGCGCTTACAGACATGCTCCCCTCTCTGGAAGTCTGAGACATGTGTGAAAATTTTCAAAGTCCAGAAAAAAAAATTTTTCAACTTTTTTTCATATTTCCCCACAAGGGATATATATTTTACCCACACATTTGGAGCCCTCCTGGGATGCCCTCTAACATACTATAACCTCATTTAGCGGAGATTTTCACAAAAAAGTGAAATTTTCAAAAAGTCAAAATTTTTTCCAAAAAACGACTAAGTATGAAGGACTCATTGGGTGAAACGCTCTGGAACTGAAATCGGATGCGCTTACAGACATGCTCCCCTCTCTGGAAGTCTGAGACATGTGTGAAAATTTTCTAAGTCCAGAAAAATAAGTTTCAACTTTTTTTCAAATTTCCCCCCAAGGGATATATATTTTACCCACACATTTGGAGCCCTCCTGGGATGCCCTCTAACATACTATAACCTCATTTAGCGGAGATTTTCACAAAAAAGTGAAATTTTCAAAAAGTTACATTTTTTCCAAAAAACGACTAAGTATGAAGGACTCATCGGGTGAAACGCTCTGGAACTGAAATCGGATGCGCTTACAGACATGCTCACGTCTCTGGAAGTCTGAGACATGTGTGAAAATTTTCTAAGTCCAGAAAAAAAAATTTTTTCAACTTTTTTTCAAATTTCCCCCCAAGGTATATATATTTTACCCACACATTTGGAGCCCTCCTGGGATGCCCTCTAACATACTATAACCTCATTTAGCGGAGATTTTCACAAAAAAAGTGAAATTTTCAAAAAGTCAGAAATTTTGCAAAAAATGACTAAGTATGAAGGACTCATCGGGTGAATCTCTTTGGAACTGAAATCGGATGCGCGCACTGACATGCTCCCCTCTCTGGAAGTCTGAGACATGTGTGAAAATTTTCTAAGTCCAGAAAAAAAAAAATTTCAACTTTTTTTCAAATTTCCCCACAAGGAATATATATTTTACCCACACATTTGGAGCCCTCCTGCGATGCCCTCTAACATACTATAACCTCATTTAGCGGAGATTTTCACAAAAATGTGAAATTTTCAAAAAGTTTAATTTTTTCCAAAAAACGACTAAGTATGAAGGACTCATCGGATGAAACGCTCTGGAACTGAAATCGGATGCGCTTACAGACATGCTCCCCTCTCTAGAAGTCTGAGACATGTGTGAAAATTTTCTAAGTCCAGAAAAAAAAAATTTTCAACTTTTTTCAAATTTCCCCCCAAGGGATACATATTTTACCCACACATTTGGAGACCTCCTGGGATGCCCTCTAACATACTATAACCTCATTTAGCGGAGATTTTCACAAAAAAGTGAAATTTTCAAAAAGTCAGAAATTTTGCAAAAAACGACTAAGTATGAAGGACTCATCGGGTGAATTGCTCTGGAACTGAAATCGGATGCGCGCACTGACATGCTCCCCTCTCTGGAAGTCTGAGACATGTGTGAAAATTTTCTAAGTCCAGAAAAAAAAATTTTTTCAACTTTTTTTCAAATTTCCCCCCAAGGGATATATATTTTACCCACACATTTGGAGCCCTCCTGGGATGCCCTCTAACATACTATAACCTCATTTAGCGGAGATTTTCACAAAAAAGTGAAATTTTCAAAAATTTAAATTTTTTCCAAAAAACGACTAAGTATGAAGGACTCTTCGGGTGAAACGCTCTGGAACTGAAATCGGATGCGCTTACAGACATGCTCCCCTCTCTGGAAGTCTGAGACATGTGTGAAAATTTTCTAAGTCCAGAAAAAAAAAATTTTTCAACTTTTTTTCAAATTTCCCCCCAAGGTATATATATTTTACCCACACATTTGGAGCCCTCCTGGGATGCCCTCTAACATACTATAACCTCATTTAGCGGAGATTTTCACAAAAAAGTGAAATTTTCAAAAAGTCAGAAATTTTGCAAAAAATGACTAAGTATGAAGGACTCATCGGGTGAATCTCTTTGGAACTGAAATCGGATGCGCGCACTGACATGCTCCCCTCTCTGGAAGTCAGAGACATGTGTGAAAATTTTCTAAGTCCAGAAAAAAAAAATTTTCCAACTTTTTTTCAAATTTCCCCCCAAGGTATATATATTTTACCCACACATTTGGAGCCCTCCTGGGATGCCCTCTAACATACTATAACCTCATTTAGCGGAGATTTTCACAAAAAAGTGAAATTTTCAAAAAGTCAGAAATTTTGCAAAAAATGACTAAGTATGAAGGACTCATCGGGTGAATCTCTTTGGAACTGAAATCGGATGCGCGCACTGACATGCTCCCCTCTCTGGAAGTCTGAGACATGTGTGAAAATTTTCTAAGTCCAGAAAAAAAATTTTTTTCAACTTTTTTTCAAATTTCCCCCCAAGGGATATATATTTTACCCACACATTTGGATCCCTCCTGGGATACCCTCTAATATACTATAACCTCATTTAGCGGAGATTTTCACAAAAAAGTGAAATTTTCAAAAAGTTAAATTTTTTCCAAAAAACGACTAAGTATGAAGGACTCATCGGGTGAATTGCTCTGGAACTGAAATCGGATGCGCGCACTGACATGCTCCCCTCTCTGGAAGTCTGAGACATGTGTGAAAATTTTCTAAGTCCAGAAAAAAAAATTTTTTCAACTTTTTTTCAAATTTCCCCCCAAGGGATATATATTTTACCCACACATTTGGAGCCCTCCTGGGATGCCCTCTAACATACTATAACCTCATTTAGCGGAGATTTTCACAAAAAAGTGAAATTTTCAAAAAGTTAAATTTTTTCCAAAAAACGACTAAGTATGAAGGACTCATTGGGTGAAACGCTCTGGAACTGAAATCGGATGCGCTTACAGACATGCTCCCCTCTCTGGAAGTCTGAGACATGTGTGAAAATTTTCAAAGTCCAGAAAAAAAAATTTTTCAACTTTTTTTCATATTTCCCCACAAGGGATATATATTTTACCCACACATTTGGAGCCCTCCTGGGATGCCCTCTAACATACTATAACCTCATTTAGCGGAGATTTTCACAAAAAAGTGAAATTTTCAAAAAGTCAAAATTTTTTCCAAAAAACGACTAAGTATGAAGGACTCATTGGGTGAAACGCTCTGGAACTGAAATCGGATGCGCTTACAGACATGCTCCCCTCTCTGGAAGTCTGAGACATGTGTGAAAATTTTCTAAGTCCAGAAAAATAAGTTTCAACTTTTTTTCAAATTTCCCCCCAAGGGATATATATTTTACCCACACATTTGGAGCCCTCCTGGGATGCCCTCTAACATACTATAACCTCATTTAGCGGAGATTTTCACAAAAAAGTGAAATTTTCAAAAAGTGGAAATTTTTCCAAAAAACGACTAAGTATGAAGGACTCATCGGGTGAAACGCTCTGGAACTGAAATCGGATGCGCTTACAGACATGCTCCCCTCTCTGGAAGTCTGAGACATGTGTGAAAATTTTCTAAGTCCAGAAAAAAAATAATTTTCAACTTTTTTTCAAATTTCCCCACAAGGAATATATATTTTACCCACACATTTGGAGCCCTCCAGGGTTGCCCTCTAACATACTATAACCTCATTTAGCGGAGATTTTCACAAAAAAGTGAAATTTTCAAAAAGTCAAAATTTTTTCCAAAAAACGACTAAGTATGAAGGACTCATTGGGTGAAACGCTCTGGAACTGAAATCGGATGCGCTTACAGACATGCTCCCCTCTCTGGAAGTCTGAGACATGTGTGAAAATTTTCTAAGTCCAGAAAAATAAGTTTCAACTTTTTTTCAAATTTCCCCCCAAGGGATATATATTTTTCCCACACATTTGGAGCCCTCCTGGGATGCCCTCTAACATACTATAACCTCATTTAGCGGAGATTTTCACAAAAAAGTGAAATTTTCAAAAAGTTACATTTTTTCCAAAAAACGACTAAGTATGAAGGACTCATCGGGTGAAACGCTCTGGAACTGAAATCGGATGCGCTTACAGACATGCTCACGTCTCTGGAAGTCTGAGACATGTGTGAAAATTTTCTAAGTCCAGAAAAAAAAATTTTTTCAACTTTTTTTCAAATTTCCCCCCAAGGTATATATATTTTACCCACACATTTGGAGCCCTCCTGGGATGCCCTCTAACATACTATAACCTCATTTAGCGGAGATTTTCACAAAAAAAGTGAAATTTTCAAAAAGTCAGAAATTTTGCAAAAAATGACTAAGTATGAAGGACTCATCGGGTGAATCTCTTTGGAACTGAAATCGGATGCGCGCACTGACATGCTCCCCTCTCTGGAAGTCTGAGACATGTGTGAAAATTTTCTAAGTCCAGAAAAAAAAAATTTTCAACTTTTTTCAAATTTCCCCCCAAGGGATACATATTTTACCCACACATTTGGAGACCTCCTGGGATGCCCTCTAACATACTATAACCTCATTTAGCGGAGATTTTCACAAAAAAGTGAAATTTTCAAAAAGTCAGAAATTTTGCAAAAAACGACTAAGTATGAAGGACTCATCGGGTGAATTGCTCTGGAACTGAAATCGGATGCGCGCACTGACATGCTCCCCTCTCTGGAAGTCTGAGACATGTGTGAAAATTTTCTAAGTCCAGAAAAAAAAATTTTTTCAACTTTTTTTCAAATTTCCCCCCAAGGGATATATATTTTACCCACACATTTGGAGCCCTCCTGGGATGCCCTCTAACATACTATAACCTCATTTAGCGGAGATTTTCACAAAAAAGTGAAATTTTCAAAAATTTAAATTTTTTCCAAAAAACGACTAAGTATGAAGGACTCTTCGGGTGAAACGCTCTGGAACTGAAATCGGATGCGCTTACAGACATGCTCCCCTCTCTGGAAGTCTGAGACATGTGTGAAAATTTTCTAAGTCCAGAAAAAAAAAATTTTTCAACTTTTTTTCAAATTTCCCCCCAAGGTATATATATTTTACCCACACATTTGGAGCCCTCCTGGGATGCCCTCTAACATACTATAACCTCATTTAGCGGAGATTTTCACAAAAAAGTGAAATTTTCAAAAAGTCAGAAAGTTTGCAAAAAATGACTAAGTATGAAGGACTCATCGGGTGAATCTCTTTGGAACTGAAATCGGATGCGCGCACTGACATGCTCCCCTCTCTGGAAGTCAGAGACATGTGTGAAAATTTTCTAAGTCCAGAAAAAAAAAATTTTCCAACTTTTTTTCAAATTTCCCCCCAAGGTATATATATTTTACCCACACATTTGGAGCCCTCCTGGGATGCCCTCTAACATACTATAACCTCATTTAGCGGAGATTTTCACAAAAAAGTGAAATTTTCAAAAAGTCAGAAATTTTGCAAAAAATGACTAAGTATGAAGGACTCATCGGGTGAATCTCTTTGGAACTGAAATCGGATGCGCGCACTGACATGCTCCCCTCTCTGGAAGTCTGAGACATGTGTGAAAATTTTCTAAGTCCAGAAAAAAAATTTTTTTCAACTTTTTTTCAAATTTCCCCCCAAGGGATATATATTTTACCCACACATTTGGATCCCTCCTGGGATACCCTCTAATATACTATAACCTCATTTAGCGGAGATTTTCACAAAAAAGTGAAATTTTCAAAAAGTTAAATTTTTTCCAAAAAACGACTAAGTATGAAGGACTCATCGGGTGAATTGCTCTGGAACTGAAATCGGATGCGCGCACTGACATGCTCCCCTCTCTGGAAGTCTGAGACATGTGTGAAAATTTTCTAAGTCCAGAAAAAAAAATTTTTTCAACTTTTTTTCAAATTTCCCCCCAAGGGATATATATTTTACCCACACATTTGGAGCCCTCCTGGGATGCCCTCTAACATACTATAACCTCATTTAGCGGAGATTTTCACAAAAAAGTGAAATTTTCAAAAAGTTAAATTTTTTCCAAAAAACGACTAAGTATGAAGGACTCATCGGGTGAAACGCTCTGGAACTGAAATCGGATGCGCTTACAGACATGCTCCCCTCTCTGGAAGTCTGAGACATGTGTGAAAATTTTCTAAGTCCAGAAAAAAAAAATTTTTCAACTTTTTTTCAAATTTCCCCCCCAAGGTATATATATTTTACCCACACATTTGGAGCCCTCCTGGGATGCCCTCTAACATACTATAACCTCATTTAGCGGAGATTTTCACAAAAAAGTGAAATTTTCAAAAAGTCAGAATTTTTGCAAAAAATGACTAAGTATGAAGGACTCATCGGGTGAATCTCTTTGGAACTGAAATCGGATGCGCGCACTGACATGCTCCCCTCTCTGGAAGTCTGAGACATGTGTGAAAATTTTCTAAGTCCAGAAAAAAAAAATTTTTCAACTTTTTTTCAAATGTCCCCCCAAGGGATATATATTTTACCCCCACATTTGGAGCCCTCCTGGGATGCCCTCTAACATACTATAACCTCATTTAGCGGAGATTTTCACAAAAAAGTGGAATTTTCAAAAATTCAGAAATTTTGCAAAAAACGACTAAGTATGAAGGACTCATCGGGTGAAACGCTCTGGAACTGAAATCGGATGTGCTTACAGACATGCTCCCCTCTCTGGAAGTCAGAGACATGTGTGAAAATTTTCTAAGTCCAGAAAAAAAAAATTTTTTCAACTTTTTTTCAAATTTCCCCCCAAGGTATATATATTTTGCCCACACATTTGGAGCCCTCCTGGGATGCCCTCTAACATACTATAACCTCATTTAGCGGAGATTTTCACAAAAAAGTGAAATTTTCAAAAAGTCTGAAATTTTGCAAAAAACGACTAAGTATGAAGGACTCATCAGGTGAATTGCTCTGGAACTGAAATCGGATGCGCGCACTGACATGCTCCCCTCTCTGGAAGTCTGAGACATGTGTGAAAATTTTCTAAGTCCAGAAAAAAAAAATTTTTCAACTTTTTTTCAAATTTCCCCCCAAGGGATATATATTTTACCCACACATTTGGAGCCCTCCTGGGATGCCCTCTAACATACTATAACCTCATTTAGCGGAGATTTTCACAAAAAAGTGAAATTTTCAAAAATTTAAATTTTTTCCAAAAAACGACTAAGTATGAAGGACTCTTCGGGTGAAACGCTCTGGAACTGAAATCGGATGCGCTTACAGACATGCTCCCCTCTCTGGAAGTCTGAGACATGTGTGAAAATTTTCTAAGTCCAGAAAAAAAAAATTTTTCAACTTTTTTTCAAATTTCCCCCCAAGGTATATATATTTTACCCACACATTTGGAGCCCTCCTGGGATGCCCTCTAACATACTATAACCTCATTTAGCGGAGATTTTCACAAAAAAGTGAAATTTTCAAAAAGTCAGAAATTTTGCAAAAAATGACTAAGTATGAAGGACTCATCGGGTGAATCTCTTTGGAACTGAAATCGGATGCGCGCACTGACATGCTCCCCTCTCTGGAAGTCTGAGACATGTGTGAAAATTTTCTAAGTCCAGAAAAAAAAAATTTTTCAACTTTTTTTCAAATGTCCCCCCAAGGGATATATATTTTACCCCCACATTTGGAGCCCTCCTGGGATGCCCTCTAACATACTATAACCTCATTTAGCGGAGATTTTCACAAAAAAGTGAAATTTTCAAAAATTCAGAAATTTTGCAAAAAACGACTAAGTATGAAGGACTCATCGGGTGAAACGCTCTGGAACTGAAATCGGATGCGCTTACAGACATGCTCCCCTCTCTGGAAGTCAGAGACATGTGTGAAAATTTTCTAAGTCCAGAAAAAAAAAATTTTCCAACTTTTTTTCAAATTTCCCCCCAAGGTATATATATTTTACCCACACATTTGGAGCCCTCCTGGGATGCCCTCTAACATACTATAACCTCATTTAGCGGAGATTTTCACAAAAAAGTGAAATTTTCAAAAAGTCAGAAATTTTGCAAAAAATGACTAAGTATGAAGGACTCATCGGGTGAATCTCTTTGGAACTGAAATCGGATGCGCGCACTGACATGCTCCCCTCTCTGGAAGTCTGAGACATGTGTGAAAATTTTCTAAGTCCAGAAAAAAAAATTTTTTCAACTTTTTTTCAAATTTCCCCCCAAGGGATATATATTTTACCCACACATTTGGATCCCTCCTGGGATACCCTCTAATATACTATAACCTCATTTAGCGGAGATTTTCACAAAAAAGTGAAATTTTCAAAAGGTTAAATTTTTTCCAAAAAACGACTAAGTATGAAGGACTCATCGGGTGAATTGCTCTGGAACTGAAATCGGATGCGCGCACTGACATGCTCCCCTCTCTGGAAGTCTGAGACATGTGTGAAAATTTTCTAAGTCCAGAAAAAAAAATTTTTTCAACTTTTTTTCAAATTTCCCCCCAAGGGATATATATTTTACCCACACATTTGGAGCCCTCCTGGGATGCCCTCTAACATACTATAACCTCATTTAGCGGAGATTTTCACAAAAAAGTGAAATTTTCAAAAAGTTAAATTTTTTCCAAAAAACGACTAAGTATGAAGGACTCATCGGGTGAAACGCTCTGGAACTGAAATCGGATGCGCTTACAGACATGCTCCCCTCTCTGGAAGTCTGAGACATGTGTGAAAATTTTCTAAGTCCAGAAAAAAAAAAATTTTCAACTTTTTTTCAAATTTCCCCCCCAAGGTATATATATTTTACCCACACATTTGGAGCCCTCCTGGGATGCCCTCTAACATACTATAACCTCATTTAGCGGAGATTTTCACAAAAAAGTGAAATTTTCAAAAAGTCAGAATTTTTGCAAAAAATGACTAAGTATGAAGGACTCATCGGGTGAATCTCTTTGGAACTGAAATCGGATGCGCGCACTGACATGCTCCCCTCTCTGGAAGTCTGAGACATGTGTGAAAATTTTCTAAGTCCAGAAAAAAAAAATTTTTCAACTTTTTTTCAAATGTCCCCCCAAGGGATATATATTTTACCCCCACATTTGGAGCCCTCCTGGGATGCCCTCTAACATACTATAACCTCATTTAGCGGAGATTTTCACAAAAAAGTGGAATTTTCAAAAATTCAGAAATTTTGCAAAAAACGACTAAGTATGAAGGACTCATCGGGTGAAACGCTCTGGAACTGAAATCGGATGTGCTTACAGACATGCTCCCCTCTCTGGAAGTCAGAGACATGTGTGAAAATTTTCTAAGTCCAGAAAAAAAAATTTTTTTCAACTTTTTTTCAAATTTCCCCCCAAGGTATATATATTTTGCCCACACATTTGGAGCCCTCCTGGGATGCCCTCTAACATACTATAACCTCATTTAGCGGAGATTTTCACAAAAAAGTGAAATTTTCAAAAAGTCTGAAATTTTGCAAAAAACGACTAAGTATGAAGGACTCATCAGGTGAATTGCTCTGGAACTGAAATCGGATGCGCGCACTGACATGCTCCCCTCTCTGGAAGTCTGAGACATGTGTGAAAATTTTCTAAGTCCAGAAAAAAAAAATTTTTCAACTTTTTTTCAAATTTCCCCCCAAGGGATATATATTTTACCCACACATTTGGAGCCCTCCTGGGATGCCCTCTAACATACTATAACCTCATTTAGCGGAGATTTTCACAAAAAAGTGAAATTTTCAAAAATTTAAATTTTTTCCAAAAAACGACTAAGTATGAAGGACTCTTCGGGTGAAACGCTCTGGAACTGAAATCGGATGCGCTTACAGACATGCTCCCCTCTCTGGAAGTCTGAGACATGTGTGAAAATTTTCTAAGTCCAGAAAAAAAAAATTTTTCAACTTTTTTTCAAATTTCCCCCCAAGGTATATATATTTTACCCACACATTTGGAGCCCTCCTGGGATGCCCTCTAACATACTATAACCTCATTTAGCGGAGATTTTCACAAAAAAGTGAAATTTTCAAAAAGTCAGAAATTTTGCAAAAAATGACTAAGTATGAAGGACTCATCGGGTGAATCTCTTTGGAACTGAAATCGGATGCGCGCACTGACATGCTCCCCTCTCTGGAAGTCTGAGACATGTGTGAAAATTTTCTAAGTCCAGAAAAAAAAAATTTTTCAACTTTTTTTCAAATGTCCCCCCAAGGGATATATATTTTACCCCCACATTTGGAGCCCTCCTGGGATGCCCTCTAACATACTATAACCTCATTTAGCGGAGATTTTCACAAAAAAGTGAAATTTTCAAAAATTCAGAAATTTTGCAAAAAACGACTAAGTATGAAGGACTCATCGGGTGAAACGCTCTGGAACTGAAATCGGATGCGCTTACAGACATGCTCCCCTCTCTGGAAGTCAGAGACATGTGTGAAAATTTTCTAAGTCCAGAAAAAAAAAATTTTCCAACTTTTTTTCAAATTTCCCCCCAAGGTATATATATTTTACCCACACATTTGGAGCCCTCCTGGGATGCCCTCTAACATACTATAACCTCATTTAGCGGAGATTTTCACAAAAAAGTGAAATTTTCAAAAAGTCAGAAATTTTGCAAAAAATGACTAAGTATGAAGGACTCATCGGGTGAATCTCTTTGGAACTGAAATCGGATGCGCGCACTGACATGCTCCCCTCTCTGGAAGTCTGAGACATGTGTGAAAATTTTCTAAGTCCAGAAAAAAATTTTTTTTCAACTTTTTTTCAAATTTCCCCCCAAGGGATATATATTTTACCCACACATTTGGATCCCTCCTGGGATACCCTCTAACATACTATAACCTCATTTAGCGGAGATTTTCACAAAAAAGTGAAATTTTCAAAAAGTTAAATTTTTTCCAAAAAACGACTAAGTATGAAGGACTCATCGGGTGAATTGCTCTGGAACTGAAATCGGATGCGCGCACTGACATGCTCCCCTCTCTGGAAGTCTGAGACATGTGTGAAAATTTTCTAAGTCCAGAAAAAAAAATTTTTTCAACTTTTTTTCAAATTTCCCCCCAAGGGATATATATTTTACCCACACATTTGGAGCCCTCCTGGGATGCCCTCTAACATACTATAACCTCATTTAGCGGAGATTTTCACAAAAAAGTGAAATTTTCAAAAAGTTAAATTTTTTCCAAAAAACGACTAAGTATGAAGGACTCATCGGGTGAAACGCTCTGGAACTGAAATCGGATGCGCTTACAGACATGCTCCCCTCTCTGGAAGTCTGAGACATGTGTGAAAATTTTCTAAGTCCAGAAAAAAAAAATTTTTCAACTTTTTTTCAAATTTCCCCCCCAAGGTATATATATTTTACCCACACATTTGGAGCCCTCCTGGGATGCCCTCTAACATACTATAACCTCATTTAGCGGAGATTTTCACAAAAAAGTGAAATTTTCAAAAATTCAGAAATTTTGCAAAAAACGACTAAGTATGAAGGACTCATCGGGTGAATCTCTTTGGAACTGAAATCGGATGCGCGCACTGACATGCTCCCCTCTCTGGAAGTCTGAGACATGTGTGAAAATTTTCTAAGTCCAGAAAAAAAAATTTTTTCAACTTTTTTTCAAATTTCCCCCCAAGGGATATATATTTTACCCACACATTTGGATCCCTCCTGGGATACCCTCTAACATACTATAACCTCATTTAGCAGAGATTTTCACAAAAAAGTGAAATTTTCAAAAAGTTAAATTTTTTCCAAAAAACGACTAAGTATGAAGGACTCATCGGGTGAAACGCTCTGGAACTGAAATCGGATGCGCGCACTGACATGCTCCCCTCTCTGGAAGTCTGAGACATGTGTGAAAATTTTCTAAGTCCAGAAAAAAAAAATTTTTCAACTTTTTTTCAAATTTCCCCCCAAGGGATATATATTTTACCCACACATTTGGAGCCCTCCTGGGATGCCCTCTAACATACTATAACCTCATTTAGCGGAGATTTTCACAAAAAAGTGAAATTTTCAAAAAGTCATAAATTTTGCATAAAACGACTAAGTATGAAGGACTCATCGGGTGAATTGCTCTGGAACTGAAATCGGATGCGCGCACTGACATGCTCCCCTCTCTGGAAGTCTGAGACATGTGTGAAAATTTTCTAAGTCCAGAAAAAAAAAATTTTTCAACTTTTTTTCAAATTTCCCCCCAAGGGATATATATTTTACCCACACATTTGGAGCCCTCCTGGGATGCCCTCTAACATACTATAACCTCATTTAGCGGAGATTTTCACAAAAAAGTGAAATTTTCAAAAAGTCATAAATTTTGCAAAAAACGACTAAGTATGAAGGACTCATCGGGTGAATTGCTCTGGAACTGAAATCGGATGCACTTACAGACATGCTCCCCTCTCTGGAAGTCTGAGACATGTGTGAAAATTTTCTAAGTCCAGAAAAAAAAAATTTTTCAACTTTTTTTCAAATTTCCCCCCAAGGGATATATATTTTACCCACACATTTGGAGCCCTCCTGTGATGCCCTCTAACATACTATAACCTAATTTAACGGAGATTTTCACAAAAAAGTGAAATTTTCAAAAAGTTAAATTTTGCAAAAAATGACTAAGTATGAAGGACTCATCGGGTGAATCGCTCTGGAACTGAAATCGGATGCGCGCACTGACATGCTCCCCTCTCTGGAAGTCTGAGACATGTGTGAAAATTTTCTAAGTCCAGAAAAAAAAAATTTTTCAACTTTTTTTCAAATGTCCCCCCAAGTGATATATATTTTACCCCCACATTTGGAGCCCTCCTGGGATGCCCTCTAACATACTATAAACTCATTTAGCGGAGATTTTCACAAAAAAGTGAAATTTTCAAAAAGTTAGAAATTTTGCAAAAAATGACTAAGTATGAAGGACTCACCTTGTGAATCGCTCTGGAACTGAAATCGGATGCGCTTACAGACATGCTCCCCTCTCTGGAAGTCTGAGACATGTGTGAAAATTTTCTAAGTCCAGAAAAAAAAAATTTTCAACTTTTTTTCAAATTTCCCCCCAAGGGATATATATTTTACCCACACATTTGGAGCCCTCCTGCGATGCCCTCTAACATACTATAACCTCATTTAGCGGAGATTTTCACAAAAAAGTGAAATTTTCAAAAAGTCACAAATTTTGCAAAAAACGACTAAGTATGAAGGACTCATCGGGTGAATTGCTCTGGAACTAAAATCGGATGCGCGCACTGACATGCTCCCCTCTCTGGAAGTCTGAGACATGTGTGAAAATTTTCTAAGTCCAGAAAAAAAAAATTTTTCAACTTTTTTTCAAATTTCCCCCCAAGGGATATATATTTTACCCACATATTTGGAGCCCTCCTGTGATGCCCTCTAACATACTATAACCTAATTTAACGGAGATTTTCACAAAAAAGTGAAATTTTCAAAAAGTTAAATTTTGCAAAAAATGACTAAGTATGAAGGACTCATCGGGTGAATCGCTCTGGAACTGAAATCGGATGCGCGCACTGACATGCTCCCCTCTCTGGAAGTCTGAGACATGTGTGAAAATTTTCTAAGTCCAGAAAAAAAAAATTTTTCAACTTTTTTTCAAATGTCCCCCCAAGTGATATATATTTTACCCCCACATTTGGAGCCCTCCTGGGATGCCCTCTAACATACTATAAACTCATTTAGCGGAGATTTTCACAAAATAGTGAAATTTTCAAAAAGTTAGAAATTTTGCAAAAAATGACTAAGTATGAAGGACTCACCTTGTGAATCGCTCTGGAACTGAAATCGGATGCGCTTACAGACATGCTCCCCTCTCTGGAAGTCTGAGACATGTGTGAAAATTTTCTAAGTCCAGAAAAAAAAATTTTTTCAACTTTTTTTCAAATTTCCCCCCAAGGTATATATATTTTACCCACACATTTGGAGCCCTCCTGGGATGCCCTCTAACATACTATAACCTCCTTTAGCGGAGATTTTCACAAAAAAGTGAAATTTTCAAAAAGTCTGAAATTTTGCAAAAAACGACTAAGTATGAAGGACTCATCAGGTGAATTGCTCTGGAACTGAAATCGGATGCGCGCACTGACATGCTCCCCTCTCTGGAAGTCTGAGACATGTGTGAAAATGTTCTAAGTCCAGTAAAAAAAAAAATTTCAACTTTTTTTCAAATTTCCCCCAAGGGATATATTTTTTACCCACACATTTGGAGCCCTCCTGGGATGCCCTCTAACATACTATAACCTCATTTAGCAGAGACTTTCACAAAAAAGTGGAATTTTCAAAAAGTCTGAAATTTTGCAAAAAACGACTAAGTATGAAGGACTCATCAGATGAATTGCTCTGGAACTGAAATCGGATGCGCGCACTGACATGCTCCCCTCTCTGGAAGTCTGAGACATGTGTGAAAATTTTCTAAGTCCAGAAAAAAAAAATTTTTCAACTTTTTTTCAAATGTCCCCCCAAGGGATATATATTTTATCCACACATTTGGAGCCCTCCTGGGATGCCCTCTAACATACTATAACCTCATTTAGCGGAGATTTTCACAAAAAAGTGAAATTTTCAAAAAGTCATAAATTTTGCAAAAAACGACTAAGTATGAAGGACTCATCGGGTGAATTGCTCTGGAACTGAAATCGGATGCGCGCACTGACATGCTCCCCTCTCTGGAAGTCTGAGACATGTGTGAAAATTTTCTAAGTCCAGAAAAAAAAATTTTTTCAACTTTTTTTCAAATGTCCCCCCAAGGGATATATATTTTATCCACACATTTGGAGCCCTCCTGCGATGCCCTCTAACATACTATAACCTCATTTAGCGGAGATTTTCACAAAAAAGTGAAATTTTCAAAAAGTCAGAAATTTTGCAAAAAACGACTAAGTATGAAGGACTCATCGGGTGAAACGCTCTGGAACTGAAATCGGATGCACTTACAGACATGCTCCCCTCTCTGGAAGTCTGAGACATGTGTGAAAATTTTCTAAGTCCAGAAAAAAAAAATTTTTCAACTTTTTTTCAAATTTCCCCCCAAGGGATATATATTTTACCCACACATTTGGAGCCCTCCTGGGATGCCCTCTAACATACTATAACCTCATTTAGCGGAGATTTTCACAAAAAAGTGAAATTTTCAAAAAGTCATAAATTTTGCAAAAAACGACTAAGTATGAAGGACTCATCGGGTGAATTGCTCTGGAACTGAAATCGGATGCGCGCACTGACATGCTCCCCTCTCTGGAAGTCTGAGACATGTGTGAAAATTTTCTAAGTCCAGAAAAAAAAAATTTTTCAACTTTTTTTCAAATGTCCCCCCAAGGGATATATATTTTATCCACACATTTGGAGCCCTCCTGGGATGCCCTCTAACATACTATAACCTCATTTAGCGGAGATTTTCACAAAAAAGTGAAATTTTCAAAAAGTCATAAATTTTGCAAAAAACGACTAAGTATGAAGGACTCATCGGGTGAATTGCTCTGGAACTGAAATCGGATGCGCGCACTGACATGCTCCCCTCTCTGGAAGTCTGAGACATGTGTGAAAATTTTCTAAGTCCAGAAAAAAAAAATTTTTCAACTTTTTTTCAAATTTCCCCCCAAGGGATATATATTTTACCCACACATTTGGAGCCCTCCTGGGATGCCCTCTAACATACTATAACCTCATTTAGCGGAGATTTTCACAAAAAAGTGAAATTTTCAAAAAGTCATAAATTTTGCAAAAAACGACTAAGTATGAAGGACTCATCGGGTGAATTGCTCTGGAACTGAAATCGGATGCGCGCACTGACATGCTCCCCTCTCTGGAAGTCTGAGACATGTGTGAAAATTTTCTAAGTCCAGAAAAAAAAATTTTTTCAACTTTTTTTCAAATGTCCCCCCAAGGGATATATATTTTATCCACACATTTGGAGCCCTCCTGCGATGCCCTCTAACATACTATAACCTCATTTAGCGGAGATTTTCACAAAAAAGTGAAATTTTCAAAAAGTCAGAAATTTTGCAAAAAACGACTAAGTATGAAGGACTCATCGGGTGAAACGCTCTGGAACTGAAATCGGATGCACTTACAGACATGCTCCCCTCTCTGGAAGTCTGAGACATGTGTGAAAATTTTCTAAGTCCAGAAAAAAAAAATTTTTCAACTTTTTTTCAAATTTCCCCCCAAGGGATATATATTTTACCCACACATTTGGAGCCCTCCTGGGATGCCCTCTAACATACTATAACCTCATTTAGCGGAGATTTTCACAAAAAAGTGAAATTTTCAAAAAGTCATAAATTTTGCAAAAAACGACTAAGTATGAAGGACTCATCGGGTGAATTGCTCTGGAACTGAAATCGGATGCGCGCACTGACATGCTCCCCTCTCTGGAAGTCTGAGACATGTGTGAAAATTTTCTAAGTCCAGAAAAAAAAAATTTTTCAACTTTTTTTCAAATGTCCCCCCAAGGGATATATATTTTATCCACACATTTGGAGCCCTCCTGGGATGCCCTCTAACATACTATAACCTCATTTAGCGGAGATTTTCACAAAAAAGTGAAATTTTCAAAAAGTCATAAATTTTGCAAAAAACGACTAAGTATGAAGGACTCATCGGGTGAATTGCTCTGGAACTGAAATCGGATGCGCGCACTGACATGCTCCCCTCTCTGGAAGTCTGAGACATGTGTGAAAATTTTCTAAGTCCAGAAAAAAAAAATTTTTCAACTTTTTTTCAAATTTCCCCCCAAGGGATATATATTTTACCCACACATTTGGAGCCCTCCTGGGATGCCCTCTAACATACTATAACCTCATTTAGCGGAGATTTTCACAAAAAAGTGAAATTTTCAAAAAGTCATAAATTTTGCAAAAAACGACTAAGTATGAAGGACTCATCGGGTGAATTGCTCTGGAACTGAAATCGGATGCGCGCACTGACATGCTCCCCTCTCTGGAAGTCTGAGACATGTGTGAAAATTTTCTAAGTCCAGAAAAAAAAATTTTTTCAACTTTTTTTCAAATGTCCCCCCAAGGGATATATATTTTATCCACACATTTGGAGCCCTCCTGCGATGCCCTCTAACATACTATAACCTCATTTAGCGGAGATTTTCACAAAAAAGTGAAATTTTCAAAAAGTCAGAAATTTTGCAAAAAACGACTAAGTATGAAGGACTCATCGGGTGAAACGCTCTGGAACTGAAATCGGATGCACTTACAGACATGCTCCCCTCTCTGGAAGTCTGAGACATGTGTGAAAATTTTCTAAGTCCAGAAAAAAAAAATTTTTCAACTTTTTTTCAAATGTCCCCCCAAGGGATATATATTTTACCCACACATTTGGAGCCCTACTGGGATGCCCTCTAACATACTATAACCTCATTTAGCGGAGATTTTCACAAAAAAGTGAAATTTTCAAAAAGTCATAAATTTTGCAAAAAACGACTAAGTATGAAGGACTCATCGGGTGAATTGCTCTGGAACTGAAATCGGATGCGCGCACTGACATGCTCCCCTCTCTGGAAGTCTGAGACATGTGTGAAAATTTTCTAAGTCCAGAAAAAAAAAATTTTTCAACTTTTTTTCAAATTTCCCCCCAAGGGATATATATTTTACAGACACATTTGGAGCCCTCCTGGGATGCCCTCTAACATACTATAACCTCATTTAGCGGAGATTTTCACAAAAAAGTGAAATTTTCAAAAAGTCATAAATTTTGCAAAAAACGACTAAGTATGAAGGACTCATCGGGTGAATTGCTCTGGAACTGAAATTGGATGCGCGCACTGACATGCTCCCCTCTCTGGAAGTCTGAGACATGTGTGAAAATTTTCTAAGTCCAGAAAAAAAAATTTTCAACTTTTTTTCAAATTTCCCCCCAAGGGATATATATTTTACCCACACATTTGGAGCCCTCCTGCGATGCCCTCTAACATACTATAACCTAATTTAACGGAGATTTTCACAAAAAAGTGAAATTTTCAAAAAGTTAAATTTTGCAAAAAATGACTAAGTATGAAGGACTCATCGGGTGAATCGCTCTGGAACTGAAATCGGATGCGCGCACTGACATGCTCCCCTCTCTGCAAGTCTGAGACATGTGTGAAAATTTTCTAAGTCCAGAAAAAAAAAATTTTTCAACTTTTTTTCAAATTTCCCCCCAAGTGATATATATTTTACCCCCACATTTGGAGCCCTCCTGGGATGCCCTCTAACATACTATAAACTCATTTAGCGGAGATTTTCACAAAAAAGTGAAATTTTCAAAAAGTTAGAAATTTTGCAAAAAATGACTAAGTATGAAGGACTCACCTTGTGAATCGCTCTGGAACTGAAATCGGATGCGCTTACAGACATGCTCCCCTCTCTGGAAGTCTGAGACATGTGTGAAAATTTTCTAAGTCCAGAAAAAAAAAATTTCAACTTTTTTTCAAATTTCCCCCAAGGGATATATTTTTTACCCACACATTTGGAGCCCTCCTGGGATGCCCTCTAACATACTATAACCTCATTTAGCAGAGACTTTCACAAAAAAGTGAAATTTTCAAAAAGTCTGAAATTTTGCAAAAAACGACTAAGTATGAAGGAGTCATCAGGTGAATTGCTCTGGAACTGAAATCGGATGCGCGCACTGACATGCTCCCCTCTCTGGAAGTCTGAGACATGTGTGAAAATTTTCTAAGTCCAGAAAAAAAAATTTTTTCAACTTTTTTCAAATTTCCCCCCAAGGGATATATATTTTACCCACACATTTGGATCCCTCCTGGGATGCCCTCTAACATACTATAAACTCATTTAGCAGAGATTTTCACAAAAAAGTGACATTTTCAAAAAGTTAAATTTTTTCCAAAAAACGACTAAGTATGAAGGACTCATCGGGTGAAACGCTCTGGAACTGAAATCGGATGCGCTTACAGACATGCTCCCCTCTCTGGAAGTCTGAGACATGTGTGAAAATTTCCTAAGTCCAGAAAAAAAAAATTTTTCAACTTTTTTTCAAATGTCCCCCCAAGGAATATATATTTTACCCACACATTTGGAGCCCTCCTGGGATGCCCTATAACATACTATAACCTCATTTAGTGGAGATTTTCACAAAAAAGTGAAATTTTCAAAAAGTTACATTTTTTCCAAAAAACGACTAAGTATGAAGGACTCATCGGGTGAAACGCTCTGGAACTGAAATCGGATGCGCTTACAGACATGCTCACGTCTCTGGAAGTCTGAGACATGTGTGAAAATTTTCTAAGTCCAGAAAAAAAAATTTTTTCAACTTTTTTTCAAATTTCCCCCCAAGGTATATATATTTTACCCACACATTTGGAGCCCTCCTGGGATGCCCTCTAACATACTATAACCTCATTTAGCGGAGATTTTCACAAAAAAAGTGAAATTTTCAAAAAGTCAGAAATTTTGCAAAAAATGACTAAGTATGAAGGACTCACCTTGTGAATCGCTCTGGAACTGAAATCGGATGCGCTTACAGACATGCTCCCCTCTCTGGAAGTCTGAGACATGTGTGAAAATTTTCTAAGTCCAGAAAAAAAAAATTTCAACTTTTTTTCAAATTTCCCCCAAGGGATATATTTTTTACCCACACATTTGGAGCCCTCCTGGGATGCCCTCTAACATACTATAACCTCATTTAGCAGAGACTTTCACAAAAAAGTGAAATTTTCAAAAAGTCTGAAATTTTGCAAAAAACGACTAAGTATGAAGGAGTCATCAGGTGAATTGCTCTGGAACTGAAATCGGATGCGCGCACTGACATGCTCCCCTCTCTGGAAGTCTGAGACATGTGTGAAAATTTTCTAAGTCCAGAAAAAAAAATTTTTTCAACTTTTTTCAAATTTCCCCCCAAGGGATATATATTTTACCCACACATTTGGATCCCTCCTGGGATGCCCTCTAACATACTATAAACTCATTTAGCAGAGATTTTCACAAAAAAGTGACATTTTCAAAAAGTTAAATTTTTTCCAAAAAACGACTAAGTATGAAGGACTCATCGGGTGAAACGCTCTGGAACTGAAATCGGATGCGCTTACAGACATGCTCCCCTCTCTGGAAGTCTGAGACATGTGTGAAAATTTCCTAAGTCCAGAAAAAAAAAATTTTTCAACTTTTTTTCAAATGTCCCCCCAAGGAATATATATTTTACCCACACATTTGGAGCCCTCCTGGGATGCCCTATAACATACTATAACCTCATTTAGTGGAGATTTTCACAAAAAAGTGAAATTTTCAAAAAGTTACATTTTTTCCAAAAAACGACTAAGTATGAAGGACTCATCGGGTGAAACGCTCTGGAACTGAAATCGGATGCGCTTACAGACATGCTCACGTCTCTGGAAGTCTGAGACATGTGTGAAAATTTTCTAAGTCCAGAAAAAAAAATTTTTTCAACTTTTTTTCAAATTTCCCCCCAAGGTATATATATTTTACCCACACATTTGGAGCCCTCCTGGGATGCCCTCTAACATACTATAACCTCATTTAGCGGAGATTTTCACAAAAAAAGTGAAATTTTCAAAAAGTCAGAAATTTTGCAAAAAATGACTAAGTATGAAGGACTCATCGGGTGAATCTCTTTGGAACTGAAATCGGATGCGCGCACTGACATGCTCCCCTCTCTGGAAGTCTGAGACATGTGTGAAAATTTTCTAAGTCCAGAAAAAAAAAAATTTCAACTTTTTTTCAAATTTCCCCACAAGGAATATATATTTTACCCACACATTTGGAGCCCTCCAGGGTTGCCCTCTAACATACTATAACCTCATTTAGCGGAGATTTTCACAAAAAAGTGAAATTTTCCAAAAGTCAGAAATTTTGCAAAAAACGACTAAGTATGAAGGACTCATCGGGTGAAACGATCTGGAACTGAAATCGGATGCGCTTACAGACATGCTCCCCTCTCTGGAAGTCTGAGACATGTGTGAAAATTTTCTAAGTCCAGAAAAAAAAAAATTTCAACTTTTTTTCAAATTTCCCCACAAGGGATATATATTTTACCCACACATTTGGAGCCCTCCTGGGATGCCCTCTAACATACTATAACCTCATTTAGCGGAGATTTTCACAAAAAAGTGAAATTTTCAAAAAGTGGAAATTTTTCCAAAAAACGACTAAGTATGAAGGACTCATCGGGTGAAACGCTCTGGAACTGAAATCGGATGTGCTTACAGACATGCTCCCTTCTCTGGAAGTCTGAGACATGTGTGAGAATTTTCTAAGTCCAGAAAAAAAAAATTTTCAACATTTTTTCAAATTTCCCCACAAGGAATATATATTTTACCCACACATTTGGAGCCCTCCTGGGATGCCCTCTAACATACTATAACCTCATTTAGCGGAGATTTTCACAAAAAAGTGAAATTTTCAAAAAATCAAAATTTTTTCCAAAAAACGACTAAGTATGAAGGACTCATTGGGTGAAACGCTCTGGAACTGAAATCGGATGCGCTTACAGACATGCTCCCCTCTCTGGAAGTCTGAGACATGTGTGAAAATTTTCAAAGTCCAGAAAAAAAAATTTTTCAACTTTTTTTCATATTTCCCCACAAGGGATATATATTTTACCCACACATTTGGAGCCCTCCTGGGATGCCCTCTAACATACTATAACCTCATTTAGCGGAGATTTTCACAAAAAAAGTGAAATTTTCAAAAAGTCAGAAATTTTGCAAAAAATGACTAAGTATGAAGGACTCATCGGGTGAATCTCTTTGGAACTGAAATCGGATGCGCGCACTGACATGCTCCCCTCTCTGGAAGTCTGAGACATGTGTGAAAATTTTCTAAGTCCAGAAAAAAAAAAATTTCAACTTTTTTTCAAATTTCCCCACAAGGAATATATATTTTACCCACACATTTGGAGCCCTCCAGGGTTGCCCTCTAACATACTATAACCTCATTTAGCGGAGATTTTCACAAAAAAGTGAAATTTTCCAAAAGTCAGAAATTTTGCAAAAAACGACTAAGTATGAAGGACTCATCGGGTGAAACGCTCTGGAACTGAAATCGGATGCGCTTACAGACATGCTCCCCTCTCTGGAAGTCTGAGACATGTGTGAAAATTTTCTAAGTCCAGAAAAAAAAAAATTTCAACTTTTTTTCAAATTTCCCCACAAGGGATATATATTTTACCCACACATTTGGAGCCCTCCTGGGATGCCCTCTAACATACTATAACCTCATTTAGCGGAGATTTTCACAAAAAAGTGAAATTTTCAAAAAGTGTAAATTTTTCCAAAAAACGACTAAGTATGAAGGACTCATCGGGTGAAACGCTCTGGAACTGAAATCGGATGCGCTTACAGACATGCTCCCTTCTCTGGAAGTCTGAGACATGTGTGAGAATTTTCTAAGTCCAGAAAAAAAAAATTTTCAACATTTTTTCAAATTTCCCCACAAGGAATATATATTTTACCCACACATTTGGAGCCCTCCTGGGATGCCCTCTAACATACTATAACCTCATTTAGCGGAGATTTTCACAAAAAAGTGAAATTTTCAAAAAGTCAGAAATTTTGCAAAAAATGACTAAGTATGAAGGACTCATCGGGTGAATCTCTTTGGAACTGAAATCGGATGCGCGCACTGACATGCTCCCCTCTCTGGAAGTCTGAGACATGTGTGAAAATTTTCTAAGTCCAGAAAAAAAATTTTTTTCAACTTTTTTTCAAATTTCCCCCCAAGGTATATATATTTTACCCACACATTTGGAGCCCTCCTGGGATGCCCTCTAACATACTATAACCTCATTTAGCGGAGATTTTCACAAAAAAAGTGAAATTTTCAAAAAGTCAGAAATTTTGCAAAAAATGACTAAGTATGAAGGACTCATCGGGTGAATCTCTTTGGAACTGAAATCGGATGCGCGCACTGACATGCTCCCCTCTCTGGAAGTCTGAGACATGTGTGAAAATTTTCTAAGTCCAGAAAAAAAAAAATTTCAACTTTTTTTCAAATTTCCCCACAAGGAATATATATTTTACCCACACATTTGGAGCCCTCCAGGGTTGCCCTCTAACATACTATAACCTCATTTAGCGGAGATTTTCACAAAAAAGTGAAATTTTCCAAAAGTCAGAAATTTTGCAAAAAACGACTAAGTATGAAGGACTCATCGGGTGAAACGCTCTGGAACTGAAATCGGATGCGCTTACAGACATGCTCCCCTCTCTGGAAGTCTGAGACATGTGTGAAAATTTTCTAAGTCCAGAAAAAAAAAAATTTCAACTTTTTTTCAAATTTCCCCACAAGGGATATATATTTTACCCACACATTTGGAGCCCTCCTGGGATGCCCTCTAACATACTATAACCTCATTTAGCGGAGATTTTCACAAAAAAGTGAAATTTTCAAAAAGTGGAAATTTTTCCAAAAAACGACTAAGTATGAAGGACTCATCGGGTGAAACGCTCTGGAACTGAAATCGGATGCGCTTACAGACATGCTCCCTTCTCTGGAAGTCTGAGACATGTGTGAGAATTTTCTAAGTCCAGAAAAAAAAAATTTTCAACATTTTTTCAAATTTCCCCACAAGGAATATATATTTTACCCACACATTTGGAGCCCTCCTGGGATGCCCTCTAACATACTATAACCTCATTTAGCGGAGATTTTCACAAAAAAGTGAAATTTTCAAAAAATCAAAATTTTTTCCAAAAAACGACTAAGTATGAAGGACTCATTGGGTGAAACGCTCTGGAACTGAAATCGGATGCGCTTACAGACATGCTCCCCTCTCTGGAAGTCTGAGACATGTGTGAAAATTTTCAAAGTCCAGAAAAAAAAATTTTTCAACTTTTTTTCATATTTCCCCACAAGGGATATATATTTTACCCACACATTTGGAGCCCTCCTGGGATGCCCTCTAACATACTATAACCTCATTTAGCGGAGATTTTCACAAAAAAAGTGAAATTTTCAAAAAGTCAGAAATTTTGCAAAAAATGACTAAGTATGAAGGACTCATCGGGTGAATCTCTTTGGAACTGAAATCAGATGCGCGCACTGACATGCTCCCCTCTCTGGAAGTCTGAGACATGTGTGAAAATTTTCTAAGTCCAGAAAAAAAAAAATTTCAACTTTTTTTCAAATTTCCCCACAAGGAATATATATTTTACCCACACATTTGGAGCCCTCCAGGGTTGCCCTCTAACATACTATAACCTCATTTAGCGGAGATTTTCACAAAAAAGTGAAATTTTCCAAAAGTCAGAAATTTTGCAAAAAACGACTAAGTATGAAGGACTCATCGGGTGAAACGCTCTGGAACTGAAATCGGATGCGCTTACAGACATGCTCCCCTCTCTGGAAGTCTGAGACATGTGTGAAAATTTTCTAAGTCCAGAAAAAAAAAAATTTCAACTTTTTTTCAAATTTCCC
Organism: Phyllobates terribilis; assembly: GCF_046119375.1. Classification (NCBI taxonomy): domain Eukaryota; kingdom Metazoa; phylum Chordata; class Amphibia; order Anura; family Dendrobatidae; genus Phyllobates; species Phyllobates terribilis. Next base: position 805,528 of record NW_027363218.1, on the reverse strand, counting down.
CACAAGGGATATATATTTTACCCACACATTTGGAGCCCTCCTGGGATGCCCTCTAACATACTATAACCTCATTTAGCGGAGATTTTCACAAAAAAGTGAAATTTTCAAAAAGTGTAAATTTTTCCAAAAAACGACTAAGTATGAAGGACTCATCGGGTGAAACGCTCTGGAACTGAAATCGGATGCGCTTACAGACATGCTCCCTTCTCTGGAAGTCTGAGACATGTGTGAGAATTTTCTAAGTCCAGAAAAAAAAAATTTTCAACATTTTTTCAAATTTCCCCACAAGGAATATATATTTTACCCACACATTTGGAGCCCTCCTGGGATGCCCTCTAACATACTATAACCTCATTTAGCGGAGATTTTCACAAAAAAGTGAAATTTTCAAAAAATCAAAATTTTTTCCAAAAAACGACTAAGTATGAAGGACTCATCGGGTGAAACGCTCTGGAACTGAAATCGGATGCGCTTACAGACATGCTCCCTTCTCTGGAAGTCTGAGACATGTGTGAGAATTTTCTAAGTCCAGAAAAAAAAAATTTTCAACATTTTTTCAAATTTCCCCACAAGGAATATATATTTTACCCACACATTTGGAGCCCTCCTGGGATGCCCTCTAACATACTATAACCTCATTTAGCGGAGATTTTCACAAAAAAGTGAAATTTTCAAAAAATCAAAATTTTTTCCAAAAAACGACTAAGTATGGAGGACTCATTGGGTGAAACGCTCTGGAACTGAAATCGGATGCGCTTACAGACATGCTCCCCTCTCTGGAAGTCTGAGACATGTGTGAAAATTTTCAAAGTCCAGAAAAAAAAATTTTTCAACTTTTTTTCATATTTCCCCACAAGGGATATATATTTTACCCACACATTTGGAGCCCTCCTGGGATGCCCTCTAACATACTATAACCTCATTTAGCGGAGATTTTCACAAAAAAAGTGAAATTTTCAAAAAGTCAGAAATTTTGCAAAAAATGACTAAGTATGAAGGACTCATCGGGTGAATCTCTTTGGAACTGAAATCGGATGCGCGCACTGACATGCTCCCCTCTCTGGAAGTCTGAGACATGTGTGAAAATTTTCTAAGTCCAGAAAAAAAAAAATTTCAACTTTTTTTCAAATTTCCCCACAAGGAATATATATTTTACCCACACATTTGGAGCCCTCCAGGGTTGCCCTCTAACATACTATAACCTCATTTAGCGGAGATTTTCACAAAAAAGTGAAATTTTCCAAAAGTCAGAAATTTTGCAAAAAACGACTAAGTATGAAGGACTCATCGGGTGAAACGCTCTGGAACTGAAATCGGATGCGCTTACAGACATGCTCCCCTCTCTGGAAGTCTGAGACATGTGTGAAAATTTTCTAAGTCCAGAAAAAAAAAAATTTCAACTTTTTTTCAAATTTCCCCACAAGGGATATATATTTTACCCACACATTTGGAGCCCTCCTGGGATGCCCTCTAACATACTATAACCTCATTTAGCGGAGATTTTCACAAAAAAGTGAAATTTTCAAAAAGTGTAAATTTTTCCAAAAAACGACTAAGTATGAAGGACTCATCGGGTGAAACGCTCTGGAACTGAAATCGGATGCGCTTACAGACATGCTCCCTTCTCTGGAAGTCTGAGACATGTGTGAGAATTTTCTAAGTCCAGAAAAAAAAAATTTTCAACATTTTTTCAAATTTCCCCACAAGGAATATATATTTTACCCACACATTTGGAGCCCTCCTGGGATGCCCTCTAACATACTATAACCTCATTTAGCGGAGATTTTCACAAAAAAGTGAAATTTTCAAAAAGTCAGAAATTTTGCAAAAAATGACTAAGTATGAAGGACTCATCGGGTGAATCTCTTTGGAACTGAAATCGGATGCGCGCACTGACATGCTCCCCTCTCTGGAAGTCTGAGACATGTGTGAAAATTTTCTAAGTCCAGAAAAAAAAATTTTTTCAACTTTTTTTCAAATTTCCCCCCAAGGTATATATATTTTACCCACACATTTGGAGCCCTCCTGGGATGCCCTCTAACATACTATAACCTCATTTAGCGGAGATTTTCACAAAAAAAGTGAAATTTTCAAAAAGTCAGAAATTTTGCAAAAAATGACTAAGTATGAAGGACTCATCGGGTGAATCTCTTTGGAACTGAAATCGGATGCGCGCACTGACATGCTCCCCTCTCTGGAAGTCTGAGACATGTGTGAAAATTTTCTAAGTCCAGAAAAAAAAAAATTTCAACTTTTTTTCAAATTTCCCCACAAGGAATATATATTTTACCCACACATTTGGAGCCCTCCAGGGTTGCCCTCTAACATACTATAACCTCATTTAGCGGAGATTTTCACAAAAAAGTGAAATTTTCCAAAAGTCAGAAATTTTGCAAAAAACGACTAAGTATGAAGGACTCATCGGGTGAAACGCTCTGGAACTGAAATCGGATGCGCTTACAGACATGCTCCCCTCTCTGGAAGTCTGAGACATGTGTGAAAATTTTCTAAGTCCAGAAAAAAAAAAATTTCAACTTTTTTTCAAATTTCCCCACAAGGGATATATATTTTACCCACACATTTGGAGCCCTCCTGGGATGCCCTCTAACATACTATAACCTCATTTAGCGGAGATTTTCACAAAAAAGTGAAATTTTCAAAAAGTGGAAATTTTTCCAAAAAACGACTAAGTATGAAGGACTCATCGGGTGAAACGCTCTGGAACTGAAATCGGATGCGCTTACAGACATGCTCCCTTCTCTGGAAGTCTGAGACATGTGTGAGAATTTTCTAAGTCCAGAAAAAAAAAATTTTCAACATTTTTTCAAATTTCCCCACAAGGAATATATATTTTACCCACACATTTGGAGCCCTCCTGGGATGCCCTCTAACATACTATAACCTCATTTAGCGGAGATTTTCACAAAAAAGTGAAATTTTCAAAAAATCAAAATTTTTTCCAAAAAACGACTAAGTATGAAGGACTCATTGGGTGAAACGCTCTGGAACTGAAATCGGATGCGCTTACAGACATGCTCCCCTCTCTGGAAGTCTGAGACATGTGTGAAAATTTTCAAAGTCCAGAAAAAAAAATTTTTCAACTTTTTTTCATATTTCCCCACAAGGGATATATATTTTACCCACACATTTGGAGCCCTCCTGGGATGCCCTCTAACATACTATAACCTCATTTAGCGGAGATTTTCACAAAAAAAGTGAAATTTTCAAAAAGTCAGAAATTTTGCAAAAAATGACTAAGTATGAAGGACTCATCGGGTGAATCTCTTTGGAACTGAAATCGGATGCGCGCACTGACATGCTCCCCTCTCTGGAAGTCTGAGACATGTGTGAAAATTTTCTAAGTCCAGAAAAAAAAAAATTTCAACTTTTTTTCAAATTTCCCCACAAGGAATATATATTTTACCCACACATTTGGAGCCCTCCAGGGTTGCCCTCTAACATACTATAACCTCATTTAGCGGAGATTTTCACAAAAAAGTGAAATTTTCCAAAAGTCAGAAATTTTGCAAAAAACGACTAAGTATGAAGGACTCATCGGGTGAAACGCTCTGGAACTGAAATCGGATGCGCTTACAGACATGCTCCCCTCTCTGGAAGTCTGAGACATGTGTGAAAATTTTCTAAGTCCAGAAAAAAAAAAATTTCAACTTTTTTTCAAATTTCCCCACAAGGGATATATATTTTACCCACACATTTGGAGCCCTCCTGGGATGCCCTCTAACATACTATAACCTCATTTAGCGGAGATTTTCACAAAAAAGTGAAATTTTCAAAAAGTGTAAATTTTTCCAAAAAACGACTAAGTATGAAGGACTCATCGGGTGAAACGCTCTGGAACTGAAATCGGATGCGCTTACAGACATGCTCCCTTCTCTGGAAGTCTGAGACATGTGTGAGAATTTTCTAAGTCCAGAAAAAAAAAATTTTCAACATTTTTTCAAATTTCCCCACAAGGAATATATATTTTACCCACACATTTGGAGCCCTCCTGGGATGCCCTCTAACATACTATAACCTCATTTAGCGGAGATTTTCACAAAAAAGTGAAATTTTCAAAAAGTCAGAAATTTTGCAAAAAATGACTAAGTATGAAGGACTCATCGGGTGAATCTCTTTGGAACTGAAATCGGATGCGCGCACTGACATGCTCCCCTCTCTGGAAGTCTGAGACATGTGTGAAAATTTTCTAAGTCCAGAAAAAAAAATTTTTTCAACTTTTTTTCAAATTTCCCCCCAAGGTATATATATTTTACCCACACATTTGGAGCCCTCCTGGGATGCCCTCTAACATACTATAACCTCATTTAGCGGAGATTTTCACAAAAAAAGTGAAATTTTCAAAAAGTCAGAAATTTTGCAAAAAATGACTAAGTATGAAGGACTCATCGGGTGAATCTCTTTGGAACTGAAATCGGATGCGCGCACTGACATGCTCCCCTCTCTGGAAGTCTGAGACATGTGTGAAAATTTTCTAAGTCCAGAAAAAAAAAAATTTCAACTTTTTTTCAAATTTCCCCACAAGGAATATATATTTTACCCACACATTTGGAGCCCTCCAGGGTTGCCCTCTAACATACTATAACCTCATTTAGCGGAGATTTTCACAAAAAAGTGAAATTTTCCAAAAGTCAGAAATTTTGCAAAAAACGACTAAGTATGAAGGACTCATCGGGTGAAACGCTCTGGAACTGAAATCGGATGCGCTTACAGACATGCTCCCCTCTCTGGAAGTCTGAGACATGTGTGAAAATTTTCTAAGTCCAGAAAAAAAAAAATTTCAACTTTTTTTCAAATTTCCCCACAAGGGATATATATTTTACCCACACATTTGGAGCCCTCCTGGGATGCCCTCTAACATACTATAACCTCATTTAGCGGAGATTTTCACAAAAAAGTGAAATTTTCAAAAAGTGGAAATTTTTCCAAAAAACGACTAAGTATGAAGGACTCATCGGGTGAAACGCTCTGGAACTGAAATCGGATGCGCTTACAGACATGCTCCCTTCTCTGGAAGTCTGAGACATGTGTGAGAATTTTCTAAGTCCAGAAAAAAAAAATTTTCAACATTTTTTCAAATTTCCCCACAAGGAATATATATTTTACCCACACATTTGGAGCCCTCCTGGGATGCCCTCTAACATACTATAACCTCATTTAGCGGAGATTTTCACAAAAAAGTGAAATTTTCAAAAAATCAAAATTTTTTCCAAAAAACGACTAAGTATGAAGGACTCATTGGGTGAAACGCTCTGGAACTGAAATCGGATGCGCTTACAGACATGCTCCCCTCTCTGGAAGTCTGAGACATGTGTGAAAATTTTCAAAGTCCAGAAAAAAAATTTTTTCAACTTTTTTTCATATTTCCCCACAAGGGATATATATTTTACCCACACATTTGGAGCCCTCCTGGGATGCCCTCTAACATACTATAACCTCATTTAGCGGAGATTTTCACAAAAAAAGTGAAATTTTCAAAAAGTCAGAAATTTTGCAAAAAATGACTAAGTATGAAGGACTCATCGGGTGAATCTCTTTGGAACTGAAATCGGATGCGCGCACTGACATGCTCCCCTCTCTGGAAGTCTGAGACATGTGTGAAAATTTTCTAAGTCCAGAAAAAAAAAAATTTCAACTTTTTTTCAAATTTCCCCACAAGGAATATATATTTTACCCACACATTTGGAGCCCTCCAGGGTTGCCCTCTAACATACTATAACCTCATTTAGCGGAGATTTTCACAAAAAAGTGAAATTTTCCAAAAGTCAGAAATTTTGCAAAAAACGACTAAGTATGAAGGACTCATCGGGTGAAACGCTCTGGAACTGAAATCGGATGCGCTTACAGACATGCTCCCCTCTCTGGAAGTCTGAGACATGTGTGAAAATTTTCTAAGTCCAGAAAAAAAAAAATTTCAACTTTTTTTCAAATTTCCCCACAAGGGATATATATTTTACCCACACATTTGGAGCCCTCCTGGGATGCCCTCTAACATACTATAACCTCATTTAGCGGAGATTTTCACAAAAAAGTGAAATTTTCAAAAAGTGGAAATTTTTCCAAAAAACGACTAAGTATGAAGGACTCATCGGGTGAAACGCTCTGGAACTGAAATCGGATGCGCTTACAGACATGCTCCCTTCTCTGGAAGTCTGAGACGTGTGAGAATTTTCTAAGTCCAGAAAAAAAAAATTTTCAACATTTTTTCAAATTTCCCCACAAGGAATATATATTTTACCCACACATTTGGAGCCCTCCTGGGATGCCCTCTAACATACTATAACCTCATTTAGCGGAGATTTTCACAAAAAAGTGAAATTTTCAAAAAATCAAAATTTTTTCCAAAAAACGACTAAGTATGAAGGACTCATTGGGTGAAACGCTCTGGAACTGAAATCGGATGCGCTTACAGACATGCTCCCCTCTCTGGAAGTCTGAGACATGTGTGAAAATTTTCAAAGTCCAGAAAAAAAAATTTTTCAACTTTTTTTCATATTTCCCCACAAGGGATATATATTTTACCCACACATTTGGAGCCCTCCTGGGATGCCCTCTAACATACTATAACCTCATTTAGCGGAGATTTTCACAAAAAAGTGAAATTTTCAAAAAGTCAAAATTTTTTCCAAAAAACGACTAAGTATGAAGGACTCATTGGGTGAAACGCTCTGGAACTGAAATCGGATGCGCTTACAGACATGCTCCCCTCTCTGGAAGTCTGAGACATGTGTGAAAATTTTCTAAGTCCAGAAAAATAAGTTTCAACTTTTTTTCAAATTTCCCCCCAAGGGATATATATTTTACCCACACATTTGGAGCCCTCCTGGGATGCCCTCTAACATACTATAACCTCATTTAGCGGAGATTTTCACAAAAAAGTGAAATTTTCAAAAAGTGGAAATTTTTCCAAAAAACGACTAAGTATGAAGGACTCATCGGGTGAAACGCTCTGGAACTGAAATCGGATGCGCTTACAGACATGCTCCCCTCTCTGGAAGTCTGAGACATGTGTGAAAATTTTCTAAGTCCAGAAAAAAAATAATTTTCAACTTTTTTTCAAATTTCCCCACAAGGAATATATATTTTACCCACACATTTGGAGCCCTCCAGGGTTGCCCTCTAACATACTATAACCTCATTTAGCGGAGATTTTCACAAAAAAGTGAAATTTTCAAAAAGTCAAAATTTTTTCCAAAAAACGACTAAGTATGAAGGACTCATTGGGTGAAACGCTCTGGAACTGAAATCGGATGCGCTTACAGACATGCTCCCCTCTCTGGAAGTCTGAGACATGTGTGAAAATTTTCTAAGTCCAGAAAAATAAGTTTCAACTTTTTTTCAAATTTCCCCCCAAGGGATATATATTTTACCCACACATTTGGAGCCCTCCTGGGATGCCCTCTAACATACTATAACCTCATTTAGCGGAGATTTTCACAAAAAAGTGAAATTTTCAAAAAGTTACATTTTTTCCAAAAAACGACTAAGTATGAAGGACTCATCGGGTGAAACGCTCTGGAACTGAAATCGGATGCGCTTACAGACATGCTCACGTCTCTGGAAGTCTGAGACATGTGTGAAAATTTTCTAAGTCCAGAAAAAAAAATTTTTTCAACTTTTTTTCAAATTTCCCCCCAAGGTATATATATTTTACCCACACATTTGGAGCCCTCCTGGGATGCCCTCTAACATACTATAACCTCATTTAGCGGAGATTTTCACAAAAAAGTGAAATTTTCCAAAAGTCAGAAATTTTGCAAAAAACGACTAAGTATGAAGGACTCATCGGGTGAAACGCTCTGGAACTGAAATCGGATGCGCTTACAGACATGCTCCCCTCTCTGGAAGTCTGAGACATGTGTGAAAATTTTCTAAGTCCAGAAAAAAAAAAATTTCAACTTTTTTTCAAATTTCCCCACAAGGGATATATATTTTACCCACACATTTGGAGCCCTCCTGGGATGCCCTCTAACATACTATAACCTCATTTAGCGGAGATTTTCACAAAAAAGTGAAATTTTCAAAAAGTCAGAAATTTTGCAAAAAACGACTAAGTATGAAGGACTCATCGGGTGAATTGCTCTGGAACTGAAATCGGATGCGCGCACTGACATGCTCCCCTCTCTGGAAGTCTGAGACATGTGTGAAAATTTTCTAAGTCCAGAAAAAAAAATTTTTTCAACTTTTTTTCAAATTTCCCCCCAAGGGATATATATTTTACCCACACATTTGGATCCCTCCTGGGATGCCCTCTAACATACTATAACCTCATTTAGCGGAGATTTTCACAAAAAAGTGAAATTTTCAAAAAGTTAAATTTTTTCCAAAAAACGACTAAGTATGAAGGACTCATCGGGTGAAACGCTCTGGAACTGAAATCGGATGTGCGCACTGACATGCTCCCCTCTCTGGAAGTCTGAGACATGTGTGAAAATTTTCTAAGTTCAGAAAAAAAAATTTTTTCAACTTTTTTTCAAATTTCCCCCCAAGGGATATATATTTTACCCACACATTTGGAGCCCTCCTGGGATGCCCTCTAACATACTATAACCTCATTTAGCGGAGATTTTCACAAAAAAGTGAAATTTTCAAAAAGTCAGAAATTTTGCAAAAAACGACTAAGTATGAAGGACTCATCGGGTGAAACGCTCTGGAACTGAAATCGGATGCGCTTACAGACATGCTCCCCTCTCTGGAAGTCTGAGACATGTGTGAAAATTTTCTAAGTCCAGAAAAAAAATTTTTTTCAACTTTTTTTCAAATTTCCCCCCAAGGTATATATATTTTACCCACACATTTGGAGCCCTCCTGGGATGCCCTCTAACATACTATAACCTCATTTAGCGGAGATTTTCACAAAAAAAGTGAAATTTTCAAAAAGTCAGAAATTTTGCAAAAAATGACTAAGTATGAAGGACTCATTGGGTGAATCTCTTTGGAACTGAAATCGGATGCGCGCACTGACATGCTCCCCTCTCTGGAAGTCTGAGACATGTGTGAAAATTTTCTAAGTCCAGAAAAAAAAATTTTTTCAACTTTTTTTCAAATTTCCCCCCAAGGGATATATATTTTACCCACACATTTGGATCCCTCCTGGGATGCCCTCTAACATACTATAACCTCATTTAGCGGAGATTTTCACAAAAAAGTGAAATTTTCAAAAAGTCAGAAATTTTGCAAAAAACGACTAAGTATGAAGGACTCATCGGGTGAATTGCTCTGGAACTGAAATCGGATGCGCGCACTGACATGCTCCCCTCTCTGGAAGTCTGAGACATGTGTGAAAATTTTCTAAGTCCAGAAAAAAAAAATTTTTCAACTTTTTTTCAAATTTCCCCCAAGGGATATATATTTTACCCACACATTTGGATCCCTCCTGGGATGCCCTCTAACATACTATAACCTCATTTAGCGGAGATTTTCACAAAAAAGTGAAATTTTCAAAAAGTTAAATTTTTTCCAAAAAACGACTAAGTATGAAGGACTCATCGGGTGAAACGCTCTGGAACTGAAATCGGATGTGCGCACTGACATGCTCCCCTCTCTGGAAGTCTGAGACATGTGTGAAAATTTTCTAAGTCCAGAAAAAAAAATTTTTTCAACTTTTTTTCAAATTTCCCCCCAAGGGATATATATTTTACCCACACATTTGGAGCCCTCCTGGGATGCCCTCTAACATACTATAACCTCATTTAGTGGAGATTTTCACAAAAAAGTGAAATTTTCAAAAAGTCAGAAATTTTGCAAAAAACGACTAAGTATGAAGGACTCATCGGGTGAAACGCTCTGGAACTGAAATCGGATGCCCTTACAGACATGCTCCCCTCTCTGGAAGCCTGAGACATGTGTGAAAATTTTCTAAGTCCAGAAAAAAAAATTTTTCAACTTTTTTCGAATTTCCCCCCAAGGGATACATATTTTACCCACACATTTGGAGCCCTCCTGCGATGCCCTCTAACATACTATAACCTCATTTAGCGGAGATTTTCACAAAAAAGTGAAATTTTCAAAAAGTCAGAAATTTTGCAAAAAACGACTAAGTATGAAGGACTCATCGGGTGAATTGCTCTGGAACTGAAATCGGATGCGCGCACTGAAATGCTCCCCTCTCTGGAAGTCTGAGACATGTGTGAAAATTTTCTAAGTCCAGAAAAAAAAATTTTTTCAACTTTTTTTCAAATTTCCCCCCAAGGGATATATATTTTACCCACACATTTGGATCCCTCCTGGGATGCCCTCTAACATACTATAAACTCATTTAGCGGAGATTTTCACAAAAAAGTGAAATTTTCAAAAAGTTACATTTTTTCCAAAAAACGACTAAGTATGAAGGACTCATCGGGTGAAACGCTCTGGAACTGAAATCGGATGCGCTTACAGACATGCTCCCCTCTCTGGAAGTCTGAGACATGTGTGAAAATTTTCTAAGTCCAGAAAAAAAATTTTTTTCAACTTTTTTTCAAATTTCCCCCCAAGGTATATATATTTTACCCACACATTTGGAGCCCTCCTGGGATGCCCTCTAACATACTATAACCTCATTTAGCGGAGATTTTCACAAAAAAAGTGAAATTTTCAAAAAGTCAGAAATTTTGCAAAAAATGACTAAGTATGAAGGACTCATCGGGTGAATCTCTTTGTAACTGAAATCGGATGCGTGCACTGACATGCTCCCCTCTCTGGAAGTCTGAGACATGTGTGAAAATTTTCTAAGTCCAGAAAAAAAAAATTTTTCAACTTTTTTTCAAATTTCCCCCCAAGGGATATATATTTTACCCACACATTTGGATCCCTCCTGGGATGCCCTCTAACATACTATAATCTCATTTAGCGGAGATTTTCACAAAAAAGTGAAATTTTCAAAAAGTTAAATTTTTTCCAAAAAACGACTAAGTATGAAGGACTCATCGGGTGAAACGCTCTGGAACTGAAATCGGATGTGCGCACTGACATGCTCCCCTCTCTGGAAGTCTGAGACATGTGTGAAAATTTTCTAAGTCCAGAAAAAAAATTTTTTTCAACTTTTTTTCAAATTTCCCCCCAAGGTATATATATTTTACCCACACATTTGGAGCCCTCCTGGGATGCCCTCTAACATACTATAACCTCATTTAGCGGAGATTTTCACAAAAAAGTGAAATTTTCAAAAAGTCAGAAATTTTGCAAAAAACGACTAAGTATGAAGGACTCATCGGGTGAATTGCTCTGGAACTGAAATCGGATGCGCGCACTGACATGCTCCCCTCTCTGGAAGTCTGAGACATGTGTGAAAATTTTCTAAGTCCAGAAAAAAAAATTTTTTCAACTTTTTTTCAAATTTCCCCCCAAGGGATATATATTTTACCCACACATTTGGAGCCCTCCTGGGATGCCCTCTAATTTACTATAACCTCATTTAGCGGAGATTTTCACAAAAAAGTGAAATTTTCAAAAAGTTAAATTTTTTCCAAAAAACGACTAAGTATGAAGGACTCATCGGGTGAATTGCTCTGGAACTAAAATCGGATGCGCGCACTGACATGCTCCCCTCTCTGGAAGTCTGAGACATGTGTGAAAATTTTCTAAGTCCAGAAAAAAAAATTTTCAACTTTTTTTCAAATTTCCCCCAAGGGATATATATTTTACCCACACATTTGGATCCCTCCTGGGATGCCCTCTAACATACTATAAACTCATTTAGCAGAGATTTTCACAAAAAAGTGACATTTTCAAAAAGTTAAATTTTTTCCAAAAAACGACTAAGTATGAAGGACTCATCGGGTGAAACGCTCTGGAACTGAAATCGGATGCGCTTACAGACATGCTCCCCTCTCTGGAAGTCTGAGACATGTGTGAAAATTTCCTATGTCCAGAAAAAAAAAATTTTTCAACTTTTTTTCAAATGTCCCCCCAAGGAATATACATTTTACCCACACATTTGGAGCCCTCCTGGGATGCCCTCTAACATACTATAACCTCATTTAGTGGAGATTTTCACAAAAAAGTGAAATTTTCAAAAAGTCAGAAATTTTGCAAAAAACGACTAAGTATGAAGGACTCATCGGGTGAAACGCTCTGGAACTGAAATCGGATGTGCGCACTGACATGCTCCCCTCTCTGGAAGTCTGAGACATGTGTGAAAATTTTCTAAGTCCAGAAAAAAAAATTTTTTCAACTTTTTTTCAAATTTCCCCCCAAGGGATATATATTTTACCCACACATTTGGAGCCCTCCTGGGATGCCCTCTAACATACTATAACCTCATTTAGCGGAGATTTTCACAAAAAAGTGAAATTTTCAAAAAGTCAGAAATTTTGCAAAAAACGACTAAGTATGAAGGACTCATCGGGTGAATTGCTCTGGAACTGAAATCGGATGCGCGCACTGACATGCTCCCCTCTCTGGAAGTCTGAGACATGTGTGAAAATTTTCTAAGTCCAGAAAAAAAAATTTTTTCAACTTTTTTTCAAATTTCCCCCCAAGGGATATATATTTTACCCACACATTTGGAGCCCTCCTGGGATGCCCTCTAACATACTATAACCTCATTTAGCGGAGATTTTCACAAAAAAGTGAAATTTTCAAAAAGTTTAATTTTTTCCAAAAAACGACTAAGTATGAAGGACTCATCGGGTGAAACGCTCTGGAACTGAAATCGGATGCGCTTACAGACATGCTCCCCTCTCTGGAAGTCTGAGACATGTGTGAAAATTTCCTAAGTCCAGAAAAAAAAAATTTTTCAACTTTTTTTCAAATGTCCCCCCAAGGAATATATATTTTACCCACACATTTGGAGCCCTCCTGGGATGCCCTCTAACATACTATAACCTCATATAACATACTATAACCTCATTTAGCGGAGATTTTCACAAAAAAGTGAAATTTTCAAAAAGTCAGAAATTTTGCAAAAAATGACTAAGTATGAAGGACTCATCGGGTGAATTGCTCTGGAACTGAAATCGGATGCGCGCACTGACATGCTCCCCTCTCTGGAAGTCTGAGACATGTGTGAAAATTTTCTAAGTCCAGAAAAAAAAATTTTTTCAACTTTTTTTCAAATTTCCCCCCAAGGGATATATATTTTACCCACACATTTGGAGCCCTCCTTTGATGCCCTCTAACATACTATAACCTCATTTAGCGGAGATTTTCACAAAAAAGTGAAATTTTCAAAAAGTTAAATTTTTTCCAAAAAACGACTAAGTATGAAGGACTCATCGGGTGAATTGCTCTGGAACTAAAATCGGATGCGCGCACTGACATGCTCCCCTCTCTGGAAGTCTGAGACATGTGTGAAAATTTTCTAAGTCCAGAAAAAAAAATTTTCAACTTTTTTTCAAATTTCCCCCAAGGGATATATATTTTACCCACACATTTGGATCCCTCCTGGGATGTCCTCTAACATACTATAAACTCATTTAGCAGAGATTTTCACAAAAAAGTGACATTTTCAAAAAGTTTAATTTTTTCCAAAAAACGACTAAGTATGAAGGACTCATCGGGTGAAACGCTCTGGAACTGAAATCGGATGCGCTTACAGACATGCTCCCCTCTCTGGAAGTCTGAGACATGTGTGAAAATTTCCTAAGTCCAGAAAAAAAAAATTTTTCAACTTTTTTCAAATGTCCCCCCAAGGAATATATATTTTACCCACACATTTGGAGCCCTCCTGGGATGCCCTCTAACATACTATAACCTCATATAACATACTATAACCTCATTTAGCGGAGATTTTCACAAAAAAGTGAAATTTTCAAAAAGTTAAATTTTTTCCAAAAAACGACTAAGTATGAAGGACTCATCGGGTGAAACGCTCTGGAACTGAAATCGGATGCGCGCACTGACATGCTCCCCTCTCTGGAAGTCTGAGACATGTGTGAAAATTTTCTAAGTCCAGAAAAAAAAATTTTTTCAACTTTTTTTCAAATTTCCCCCCAAGGGATATATATTTTACCCACACATTTGGAGCCCTCCTGGGATGCCCTCTAACATACTATAACCTCATTTAGCGGAGATTTTCACAAAAAAGTGAAATTTTCAAAAAGTTAAATTTTTTCCAAAAAACGACTAAGTATGAAGGACTCATCGGGTGAAACGCTCTGGAACTGAAATCGGATGCGCTTACAGACATGCTCCCCTCTCAGGAAGTCTGAGACATGTGTGAAAATTTTCTAAGTCCAGAAAAAAAAATTTTTTCAACTTTTTTTCAAATTTCCCCCCAAGGTATATATATTTTACCCACACATTTGGAGCCCTCCTGGGATGCCCTCTAACATACTATAACCTCATTTAGCGGAGATTTTCACAAAAAAGTAAATTTTCAAAAAGTCAGAAATTTTGCAAAAAATGACTAAGTATGAAGGACTCATCGGGTGAATCGCTCTGGAACTGAAATCGGATGAGCGCACTGACATGCTTCCCTCTCTGGAAGTCTGAGACATGTGTAAAAATTTTCTAAGTCCAGAAAAAAAATTTTTTTCAACTTTTTTTCAAATTTCCCCCCAAGGGATATATATTTTACCCACACATTTGGAGCCCTCCTGGGATGCCCTCTAACATACTATAACCTCATTTAGCGGAGATTTTCACAAAAAAGTGAAATTTTCAAAAAGTTAAATTTTTTCCAAAAAACGACTAAGTATGAAGGACTCATCGGGTGAAACGCTCTGGAACTGAAATCGGATGCGCTTACAGACATGCTCCCCTCTCTGGAAGTCTGAGACATGTGTGGAAATTTTCTAAGTCCAGAAAAAAAAAAATTTTCAACTTTTTTTCAAATGTCCCCCCAAGGGATATATATTTTACCCACACATTTGGAGCCCTCCTGGGATGCCCTCTAACATACTATAACCTCATATAACATACTATAACCTCATTTAGTGGAGATTTTCACAAAAAAGTGAAATTTTCAAAAAGTCAGAAATTTTGCAAAAAATGACTAAGTATGAAGGACTCATCTTGTGAATCGCTCTGGAACTGAAATCGGATGCGCTTACAGACATGCTCCCCTCTCTGGAAGTCTGAGACATATGTGAAAACTTTCTAAGTCCAGAAAAAAAAAATTTTTCAACTTTTTTTCAAATGTCCCCCCAAGGGATATATATTTTATCCACACATTTGGAGCCCTCCTGGGATGCCCTCTAACATACTATAACCTCATTTAGCGGAGATTTTCACAAAAAAGTGAAATTTTCAAAAAGTCAGAAATTTTGCAAAAAACGACTAAGTATGAAGGACTCATCGGGTGAAACGCTCTGGAACTGAAATCGGATGCACTTACAGACATGCTCCCCTTTCTGGAAGTCTGAGACATGTGTGAAAATTTTCTAAGTCCAGAAAAAAAAAATTTTTCAACTTTTTTTCAAATTTCCCCCCAAGGGATACATATTTTACCCACACATTTGGAGCCCTCCTGCGATGCCCTCTAACATACTATAACCTCATTTAGCGGAGATTTTCACAAAAAAGTGAAATTTTCAAAAAGTTACATTTTTTCCAAAAAACGACTAAGTATGAAGGACTCATCGGGTGAAACGCTCTGGAACTGAAATCGGATGCGCTTACAGACATGCTCACCTCTCTGGAAGTCTGAGACATGTGTGAAAATTTTCTAAGTCCAGAAAAAAAAATTTTTTCAACTTTTTTTCAAATTTCCCCCCAAGGTATATATATTTTACCCACACATTTGGAGCCCTCCTGGGATGCCCTCTAACATACTATAACCTCATTTAGCGGAGATTTTCACAAAAAAGTGAAATTTTCAAAAAGTCAGAAATTTTGCAAAAAATGACTAAGTATGAAGGACTCATCGGGTGAATCGCTCTGGAACTGAAATCGGATGAGCGCACTGACATGCTTCCCTCTCTGGAAGTCTGAGACATGTGTAAAAATTTTCTAAGTCCAGAAAAAAAATTTTTTTCAACTTTTTTTCAAATTTCCCCCCAAGGGATATATATTTTACCCACACATTTGGAGCCCTCCTGGGATGCCCTCTAACATACTATAACCTCATTTAGCGGAGATTTTCACAAAAAAGTGAAATTTTCAAAAAGTTAAATTTTTTCCAAAAAACGACTAAGTATGAAGGACTCATCGGGTGAAACGCTCTGGAACTGAAATTGGATGCGCTTACAGACATGCTCCCCTCTCTGGAAGTCTGAGACATGTGTGGAAATTTTCTAAGTCCAGAAAAAAAAAAATTTTCAACTTTTTTTCAAATGTCCCCCCAAGGGATATATATTTTACCCACACATTTGGAGCCCTCCTGGGATGCCCTCTAACATACTATAACCTCATATAACATACTATAACCTCATTTAGTGGAGATTTTCACAAAAAAGTGAAATTTTCAAAAAGTCAGAAATTTTGCAAAAAATGACTAAGTATGAAGGACTCATCTTGTGAATCACTCTGGAACTGAAATCGGATGCGCTTACAGACATGCTCCCCTCTCTGGAAGTCTGAGACATATGTGAAAACTTTCTAAGTCCAGAAAAAAAAAATTTTTCAACTTTTTTTCAAATGTCCCCCCAAGGGATATATATTTTATCCACACATTTGGAGCCCTCCTGGGATGCCCTCTAACATACTATAACCTCATTTAGCGGAGATTTTCACAAAAAAGTGAAATTTTCAAAAAGTCAGAAATTTTGCAAAAAACGACTAAGTATGAAGGACTCATCGGGTGAAACGCTCTGGAACTGAAATCGGATGCACTTACAGACATGCTCCCCTTTCTGAAAGTCTGAGACATGTGTGAAAATTTTCTAAGTCCAGAAAAAAAAAATTTTTCAACTTTTTTTCAAATTTCCCCCCAAGGGATACATATTTTACCCACACATTTGGAGCCCTCCTGCGATGCCCTCTAACATACTATAACCTCATTTAGCGGAGATTTTCACAAAAAAGTGAAATTTTCAAAAAGTCAGAAATTTTGCAAAAAACGACTAAGTATGAAGGACTCATCGGGTGAATTGCTCTGGAACTGAAATCGGATGCGCGCACTGACATGCTCCCCTCTCTGGAAGTCTGAGACATGTGTGAAAATTTTCTAAGTCCAGAAAAAAAATTTTTTTCAACTTTTTTTCAAATTTCCCCTCAAGGGATATATATTTTACCCACACATTTGGAGCCCTCCTGGGATGCCCTCTAACATACTATAACCTCATTTAGCGGAGATTTTCACAAAAAAGTGAAATTTTCAAAAAGTCAGAAATTTTGCAAAAAATGACTAAGTATGAAGGACTCATCGGGTGGATCGCTCTGGAACTGAAATCGGATGCGCGCACTGACATGCTTCCCTCTCTGGAAGTCTGAGACATGTGTGAAAATTTTCTAAGTCCAGAAAAAAAAATTTTTTCAACTTTTTTTCAAATTTCCCCCCAAGGGATATATATTTTACCCACACATTTGGATCCCTCCTGGGATGCCCTCTAACATACTATAACCTCATTTAGCGGAGATTTTCACAAAAAAGTGAAATTTTCAAAAAGTCAGAAATTTTGCAAAAAACGACTAAGTATGAAGGACTCATCGGGTGAAACGCTCTGGAACTGAAATCGGATGCACTTACAGACATGCTCCCCTTTCTGGAAGTCTGAGACATGTGTGAAAATTTTCTAAGTCCAGAAAAAAAAAATTTTTCAACTTTTTTTCAAATTTCCCCCCAAGGGATACATATTTTACCCACACATTTGGAGCCCTCCTGCGATGCCCTCTAACATACTATAACCTCATTTAGCGGAGATTTTCACAAAAAAGTGAAATTTTCAAAAAGTTACATTTTTTCCAAAAAACGACTAAGTATGAAGGACTCATCGGGTGAAACGCTCTGGAACTGAAATCGGATGCGCTTACAGACATGCTCACCTCTCTGGAAGTCTGAGACATGTGTGAAAATTTTCTAAGTCCAGAAAAAAAAATTTTTTCAACTTTTTTTCAAATTTCCCCCCAAGGTATATATATTTTACCCACACATTTGGAGCCCTCCTGGGATGCCCTCTAACATACTATAACCTCATTTAGCGGAGATTTTCACAAAAAAGTGAAATTTTCAAAAAGTCAGAAATTTTGCAAAAAATGACTAAGTATGAAGGACTCATCGGGTGAATCGCTCTGGAACTGAAATCGGATGAGCGCACTGACATGCTTCCCTCTCTGGAAGTCTGAGACATGTGTAAAAATTTTCTAAGTCCAGAAAAAAAATTTTTTTCAACTTTTTTTCAAATTTCCCCCCAAGGGATATATATTTTACCCACACATTTGGAGCCCTCCTGGGATGCCCTCTAACATACTATAACCTCATTTAGCGGAGATTTTCACAAAAAAGTGAAATTTTCAAAAAGTTAAATTTTTTCCAAAAAACGACTAAGTATGAAGGACTCATCGGGTGAAACGCTCTGGAACTGAAATTGGATGCGCTTACAGACATGCTCCCCTCTCTGGAAGTCTGAGACATGTGTGGAAATTTTCTAAGTCCAGAAAAAAAAAAATTTTCAACTTTTTTTCAAATGTCCCCCCAAGGGATATATATTTTACCCACACATTTGGAGCCCTCCTGGGATGCCCTCTAACATACTATAACCTCATATAACATACTATAACCTCATTTAGTGGAGATTTTCACAAAAAAGTGAAATTTTCAAAAAGTCAGAAATTTTGCAAAAAATGACTAAGTATGAAGGACTCATCTTGTGAATCACTCTGGAACTGAAATCGGATGCGCTTACAGACATGCTCCCCTCTCTGGAAGTCTGAGACATATGTGAAAACTTTCTAAGTCCAGAAAAAAAAAATTTTCAACTTTTTTTCAAATGTCCCCCCAAGGGATATATATTTTATCCACACATTTGGAGCCCTCCTGGGATGCCCTCTAACATACTATAACCTCATTTAGCGGAGATTTTCACAAAAAAGTGAAATTTTCAAAAAGTCAGAAATTTTGCAAAAAACGACTAAGTATGAAGGACTCATCGGGTGAAACGCTCTGGAACTGAAATCGGATGCAATTACAGACATGCTCCCCTTTCTGAAAGTCTGAGACGTGTGAAAATTTTCTAAGTCCAGAAAAAAAAAATTTTTCAACTTTTTTTCAAATTTCCCCCCAAGGGATACATATTTTACCCACACATTTGGAGCCCTCCTGCGATGCCCTCTAACATACTATAACCTCATTTAGCGGAGATTTTCACAAAAAAGTGAAATTTTCAAAAAGTCAGAAATTTTGCAAAAAACGACTAAGTATGAAGGACTCATCGGGTGAATTGCTCTGGAACTGAAATCGGATGCGCGCACTGACATGCTCCCCTCTCTGGAAGTCTGAGACATGTGTGAAAATTTTCTAAGTCCAGAAAAAAAAATTTTTTCAACTTTTTTTCAAATTTCCCCTCAAGGGATATATATTTTACCCACACATTTGGAGCCCTCCTGGGATGCCCTCTAACATACTATAACCTCATTTAGCGGAGATTTTCACAAAAAAGTGAAATTTTCAAAAAGTCAGAAATTTTGCAAAAAATGACTAAGTATGAAGGACTCATCGGGTGGATCGCTCTGGAACTGAAATCGGATGCGCGCACTGACATGCTTCCCTCTCTGGAAGTCTGAGACATGTGTGAAAATTTTCTAAGTCCAGAAAAAAAAATTTTTTCAACTTTTTTTCAAATTTCCCCCCAAGAGATATATATTTTACCCACACATTTGGATCCCTCCTGGGATGCCCTCTAACATACTATAACCTCATTTAGCGGAGATTTTCACAAAAAAGTGAAATTTTCAAAAAGTTACATTTTTTCCAAAAAACGACTAAGTATGAAGGACTCATCGGGTGAAACGCTCTGGAACTGAAATCGGATGCGCTTACAGACATGCTCACCTCTCTGGAAGTCTGAGACATGTGTGAAAATTTTCTAAGTCCAGAAAAAAAAATTTTTTCAACTTTTTTTCAAATTTCCCCCCAAGGGATATATATTTTACCCACACATTTGGATCCCTCCTGGGATGCCCTCTAACATACTATAACCTCATTTAGCGGAGATTTTCACAAAAAAGTGAAATTTTCAAAAAGTCAGAAATTTTGCAAAAAACGACTAAGTATGAAGGACTCATCGGGTGAATTGCTCTGGAACTGAAATCGGATGCGCGCACTGACATGCTCCCCTCTCTGGAAGTCTGAGACATGTGTGAAAATTTTCTAAGTCCAGAAAAAAAATTTTTTTCAACTTTTTTTCAAATGTCCCCCCAAGGGATATATATTTTATCCACACATTTGGAGCCCTCCTGGGATGCCCTCTAACATACTATAACCTCATTTAGCGGAGATTTTCACAAAAAAGTGAAATTTTCAAAAAAGTTAAATTTTTTCCAAAAAACGACTAAGTATGAAGGACTCATCGGGTGAAACGCTCTGGAACTGAAATTGGATGCGCTTACAGACATGCTCCCCTCTCTGGAAGTCTGAGACATGTGTGGAAATTTTCTAAGTCCAGAAAAAAAAAATTTTCAACTTTTTTTCAAATGTCCCCCCAAGGGATATATATTTTACCCACACATTTGGAGCCCTCCTGGGATGCCCTCTAACATACTATAACCTCATATAACATACTATAACCTCATTTAGTGGAGATTTTCACAAAAAAGTGAAATTTTCAAAAAGTCAGAAATTTTGCAAAAAATGACTAAGTATGAAGGACTCATCTTGTGAATCACTCTGGAACTGAAATCGGATGCGCTTACAGACATGCTCCCCTCTCTGGAAGTCTGAGACATATGTGAAAACTTTCTAAGTCCAGAAAAAAAAAATTTTTCAACTTTTTTTCAAATGTCCCCCCAAGGGATATATATTTTATCCACACATTTGGAGCCCTCCTGGGATGCCCTCTAACATACTATAACCTCATTTAGCGGAGATTTTCACAAAAAAGTGAAATTTGCAAAAAGTCAGAAATTTTGCAAAAAACGACTAAGTATGAAGGACTCATCGGGTGAAACGCTCTGGAACTGAAATCGGATGCACTTACAGACATGCTCCCCTTTCTGGAAGTCTGAGACATGTGTGAAAATTTTCTAAGTCCAGAAAAAAAAAATTTTTCAACTTTTTTTCAAATTTCCCCCCAAGGGATACATATTTTACCCACACATTTGGAGCCCTCCTGCGATGCCCTCTAACATACTATAACCTCATTTAGCGGAGATTTTCACAAAAAAGTGAAATTTTCAAAAAGTCAGAAATTTTGCAAAAAACGACTAAGTATGAAGGACTCATCGGGTGAATTGCTCTGGAACTGAAATCGGATGCGCGCACTGACATGCTCCCCTCTCTGGAAGTCTGAGACATGTGTGAAAATTTTCTAAGTCCAGAAAAAAAAATTTTTTCAACTTTTTTTCAAATTTCCCCCCAAGGGATATATATTTTACCCACACATTTGGAGCCCTCCTGGGATGCCCTCTAACATACTATAACCTCATTTAGCGGAGATTTTCACAAAAAAGTGAAATTTTCAAAAAGTCAGAAATTTTGCAAAAAATGACTAAGTATGAAGGACTCATCGGGTGGATCGCTCTGGAACTGAAATCGGATGCGCGCACTGACATGCTTCCCTCTCTGGAAGTCTGAGACATGTGTAAAAATTTTCTAAGTCCAGAAAAAAAAATTTTTTAAACTTTTTTTCAAATTTCCCCCCAAGGGATATATATTTTACCCACACATTTGGATCCCTCCTGGGATGCCCTCTAACATACTATAAACTCATTTAGCGGAGATTTTCACAAAAAAGTGAAATTTTCAAAAAGTTACATTTTTTCCAAAAAACGACTAAGTATGAAGGACTCATCGGGTGAAACGCTCTGGAACTGAAATCGGATGCGCTTACAGACATGCTCCCCTCTCTGGAAGTCTGAGACATGTGTGAAAATTTTCTAAGTCCAGAAAAAAAATTTTTTTCAACTTTTTTTCAAATTTCCCCCCAAGGTATATATATTTTACCCACACATTTGGAGCCCTCCTGGGATGCCCTCTAACATACTATAACCTCATATAACATACTATAACCTCATTTAGTGGAGATTTTCACAAAAAAGTGAAATTTTCAAAAAGTTACATTTTTTCCAAAAAACGACTAAGTATGAAGGACTCATCGGGTGAAACGCTCTGGAACTGAAATCGGATGCGCTTACAGACATGCTCCCCTCTCTGGAAGTCTGAGACATGTGTGAAAATTTTCTAAGTCCAGAAAAAAAATTTTTTTCAACTTTTTTTCAAATTTCCCCCCAAGGTATATATATTTTACCCACACATTTGGAGCCCTCCTGGGATGCCCTCTAACATACTATAACCTCATTTAGCGGAGATTTTCACAAAAAAAGTGAAATTTTCAAAAAGTCAGAAATTTTGCAAAAAATGACTAAGTATGAAGGACTCATCGGGTGAATCTCTTTGGAACTGAAATCGGATGCGCGCACTGACATGCTCCCCTCTCTGGAAGTCTGAGACATGTGTGAAAATTTTCTAAGTCCAGAAAAAAAAATTTTTTCAACTTTTTTTCAAATTTCCCCCCAAGGGATATATATTTTACCCACACATTTGGATCCCTCCTGGGATGCCCTCTAACATACTATAACCTCATTTAGCGGAGATTTTCACAAAAAAGTGAAATTTTCAAAAAGTTAAATTTTTTCCAAAAAACGACTAAGTATGAAGGACTCATCGGGTGAAACGCTCTGGAACTGAAATCGGATGTGCGCACTGACATGCTCCCCTCTCTGGAAGTCTGAGACATGTGTGAAAATTTTCTAAGTCCAGAAAAAAAAATTTTTTCAACTTTTTTTCAAATTTCCCCCCAAGGGATATATATTTTACCCACACATTTGGAGCCCTCCTGGGATGCCCTCTAACATACTATAACCTCATTTAGCGGAGATTTTCACAAAAAAGTGAAATTTTCAAAAAGTCAGAAATTTTGCAAAAAACGACTAAGTATGAAGGACTCATCGGGTGAATTGCTCTGGAACTGAAATCGGATGCGCGCACTGACATGCTCCCCTCTCTGGAAGTCTGAGACATGTGTGAAAATTTTCTAAGTCCAGAAAAAAAATTTTTTTCAACTTTTTTTCAAATTTCCCCCCAAGGGATATATATTTTACCCACACATTTGGAGCCCTCCTGGGATGCCCTCTAACATACTATAACCTCATTTAGCGGAGATTTTCACAAAAAAGTGAAATTTTCAAAAAGTTAAATTTTTTCCAAAAAACGACTAAGTATGAAGGACTCATCGGGTGAAACGCTCTGGAACTGAAATTGGATGCGCTTACAGACATGCTCCCCTCTCTGGAAGTCTGAGACATGTGTGGAAATTTTCTAAGTCCAGAAAAAAAAAATTTTTCAACTTTTTTTCAAATGTCCCCCCAAGGGATATATATTTTACCCACACATTTGGAGCCCTCCTGGGATGCCCTCTAACATACTATAACCTCATATAACATACTATAACCTCATTTAGTGGAGATTTTCACAAAAAAGTGAAATTTTCAAAAAGTCAGAAATTTTGCAAAAAATGACTAAGTATGAAGGACTCATCTTGTGAATCACTCTGGAACTGAAATCGGATGCGCTTACAGACATGCTCCCCTCTCTGGAAGTCTGAGACATATGTGAAAACTTTCTAAGTCCAGAAAAAAAAAATTTTTCAACTTTTTTTCAAATGTCCCCCCAAGGGATATATATTTTATCCACACATTTGGAGCCCTCCTGGGATGCCCTCTAACATACTATAACCTCATTTAGCGGAGATTTTCACAAAAAAGTGAAATTTTCAAAAAAGTTAAATTTTTTCCAAAAAACGACTAAGTATGAAGGACTCATCGGGTGAAACGCTCTGGAACTGAAATTGGATGCGCTTACAGACATGCTCCCCTCTCTGGAAGTCTGAGACATGTGTGGAAATTTTCTAAGTCCAGAAAAAAAAAATTTTCAACTTTTTTTCAAATGTCCCCCCAAGGGATATATATTTTATCCACACATTTGGAGCCCTCCTGGGATGCCCTCTAACATACTATAACCTCATTTAGCGGAGATTTTCACAAAAAAGTGAAATTTGCAAAAAGTCAGAAATTTTGCAAAAAACGACTAAGTATGAAGGACTCATCGGGTGAAACGCTCTGGAACTGAAATCGGATGCACTTACAGACATGCTCCCCTTTCTGGAAGTCTGAGACATGTGTGAAAATTTTCTAAGTCCAGAAAAAAAAAATTTTTCAACTTTTTTTCAAATTTCCCCCCAAGGGATACATATTTTACCCACACATTTGGAGCCCTCCTGCGATGCCCTCTAACATACTATAACCTCATTTAGCGGAGATTTTCACAAAAAAGTGAAATTTTCAAAAAGTCAGAAATTTTGCAAAAAACGACTAAGTATGAAGGACTCATCGGGTGAATTGCTCTGGAACTGAAATCGGATGCGCGCACTGACATGCTCCCCTCTCTGGAAGTCTGAGACATGTGTGAAAATTTTCTAAGTCCAGAAAAAAAAATTTTTTCAACTTTTTTTCAAATTTCCCCCCAAGGGATATATATTTTACCCACACATTTGGAGCCCTCCTGGGATGCCCTCTAACATACTATAACCTCATTTAGCGGAGATTTTCACAAAAAAGTGAAATTTTCAAAAAGTCAGAAATTTTGCAAAAAATGACTAAGTATGAAGGACTCATCGGGTGGATCGCTCTGGAACTGAAATCGGATGCGCGCACTGACATGCTTCCCTCTCTGGAAGTCTGAGACATGTGTAAAAATTTTCTAAGTCCAGAAAAAAAAATTTTTTAAACTTTTTTTCAAATTTCCCCCCAAGGGATATATATTTTACCCACACATTTGGATCCCTCCTGGGATGCCCTCTAACATACTATAAACTCATTTAGCGGAGATTTTCACAAAAAAGTGAAATTTTCAAAAAGTTACATTTTTTCCAAAAAACGACTAAGTATGAAGGACTCATCGGGTGAAACGCTCTGGAACTGAAATCGGATGCGCTTACAGACATGCTCCCCTCTCTGGAAGTCTGAGACATGTGTGAAAATTTTCTAAGTCCAGAAAAAAAATTTTTTTCAACTTTTTTTCAAATTTCCCCCCAAGGTATATATATTTTACCCACACATTTGGAGCCCTCCTGGGATGCCCTCTAACATACTATAACCTCATTTAGCGGAGATTTTCACAAAAAAAGTGAAATTTTCAAAAAGTCAGAAATTTTGCAAAAAATGACTAAGTATGAAGGACTCATCGGGTGAATCTCTTTGGAACTGAAATCGGATGCGCGCACTGACATGCTCCCCTCTCTGGAAGTCTGAGACATGTGTGAAAATTTTCTAAGTCCAGAAAAAAAAATTTTTTCAACTTTTTTTCAAATTTCCCCCCAAGGGATATATATTTTACCCACACATTTGGATCCCTCCTGGGATGCCCTCTAACATACTATAACCTCATTTAGCGGAGATTTTCACAAAAAAGTGAAATTTTCAAAAAGTTAAATTTTTTCCAAAAAACGACTAAGTATGAAGGACTCATCGGGTGAAACGCTCTGGAACTGAAATCGGATGTGCGCACTGACATGCTCCCCTCTCTGGAAGTCTGAGACATGTGTGAAAATTTTCTAAGTCCAGAAAAAAAAATTTTTTCAACTTTTTTTCAAATTTCCCCCCAAGGGATATATATTTTACCCACACATTTGGAGCCCTCCTGGGATGCCCTCTAACATACTATAACCTCATTTAGCGGAGATTTTCACAAAAAAGTGAAATTTTCAAAAAGTCAGAAATTTTGCAAAAAACGACTAAGTATGAAGGACTCATCGGGTGAATTGCTCTGGAACTGAAATCGGATGCGCGCACTGACATGCTCCCCTCTCTGGAAGTCTGAGACATGTGTGAAAATTTTCTAAGTCCAGAAAAAAAATTTTTTTCAACTTTTTTTCAAATTTCCCCCCAAGGGATATATATTTTACCCACACATTTGGAGCCCTCCTGGGATGCCCTCTAACATACTATAACCTCATTTAGCGGAGATTTTCACAAAAAAGTGAAATTTTCAAAAAGTTAAATTTTTTCCAAAAAACGACTAAGTATGAAGGACTCATCGGGTGAAACGCTCTGGAACTGAAATTGGATGCGCTTACAGACATGCTCCCCTCTCTGGAAGTCTGAGACATGTGTGGAAATTTTCTAAGTCCAGAAAAAAAATATTTTTCAACTTTTTTTCAAATGTCCCCCCAAGGGATATATATTTTACCCACACATTTGGAGCCCTCCTGGGATGCCCTCTAACATACTATAACCTCATATAACATACTATAACCTCATTTAGTGGAGATTTTCACAAAAAAGTGAAATTTTCAAAAAGTCAGAAATTTTGCAAAAAATGACTAAGTATGAAGGACTCATCTTGTGAATCACTCTGGAACTGAAATCGGATGCGCTTACAGACATGCTCCCCTCTCTGGAAGTCTGAGACATATGTGAAAACTTTCTAAGTCCAGAAAAAAAAAATTTTTCAACTTTTTTTCAAATGTCCCCCCAAGGGATATATATTTTATCCACACATTTGGAGCCCTCCTGGGATGCCCTCTAACATACTATAACCTCATTTAGCGGAGATTTTCACAAAAAAGTGAAATTTTCAAAAAGTCAGAAATTTTGCAAAAAACGACTAAGTATGAAGGACTCATCGGGTGAAACGCTCTGGAACTGAAATCGGATGCACTTACAGACATGCTCCCCTTTCTGGAAGTCTGAGACATGTGTGAAAATTTTCTAAGTCCAGAAAAAAAAAAAATTTCAACTTTTTTTCAAATTTCCCCCCAAGGGATACATATTTTACCCACACATTTGGAGCCCTCCTGCGATGCCCTCTAACATACTATAACCTCATTTAGCGGAGATTTTCACAAAAAAGTGAAATTTTCAAAAAGTTAAATTTTTTCCAAAAAACGACTAAGTATGAAGGACTCATCGGGTGAAACGCTCTGGAACTGAAATCGGATGTGCGCACTGACATGCTCCCCTCTCTGGAAGTCTGAGACATGTGTGAAAATTTTCTAAGTCCAGAAAAAAAAATTTTTTCAACTTTTTTTCAAATTTCCCCCCAAGGGATATATATTTTACCCACACATTTGGAGCCCTCCTGGGATGCCCTCTAACATACTATAACCTCATTTAGCGGAGATTTTCACAAAAAAGTGAAATTTTCAAAAAGTCAGAAATTTTGCAAAAAACGACTAAGTATGAAGGACTCATCGGGTGAATTGCTCTGGAACTGAAATCGGATGCGCGCACTGACATGCTCCCCTCTCTGGAAGTCTGAGACATGTGTGAAAATTTTCTAAGTCCAGAAAAAAAAATTTTTTCAACTTTTTTTCAAATTTCCCCCCAAGGGATATATATTTTACCCACACATTTGGAGCCCTCCTGGGATGCCCTCTAACATACTATAACCTCATTTAGCGGAGATTTTCACAAAAAAGTGAAATTTTCAAAAAGTTAAATTTTTTCCAAAAAACGACTAAGTATGAAGGACTCATCGGGTGAAACGCTCTGGAACTGAAATTGGATGCGCTTACAGACATGCTCCCCTCTCTGGAAGTCTGAGACATGTGTGGAAATTTTCTAAGTCCAGAAAAAAAAAATTTTTCAACTTTTTTTCAAATGTCCCCCCAAGGGATATATATTTTACCCACACATTTGGAGCCCTCCTGGGATGCCCTCTAACATACTATAACCTCATATAACATACTATAACCTCATTTAGTGGAGATTTTCACAAAAAAGTGAAATTTTCAAAAAGTCAGAAATTTTGCAAAAAATGACTAAGTATGAAGGACTCATCTTGTGAATCACTCTGGAACTGAAATCGGATGCGCTTACAGACATGCTCCCCTCTCTGGAAGTCTGAGACATATGTGAAAACTTTCTAAGTCCAGAAAAAAAAAATTTTTCAACTTTTTTTCAAATGTCCCCCCAAGGGATATATATTTTATCCACACATTTGGAGCCCTCCTGGGATGCCCTCTAACATACTATAACCTCATTTAGCGGAGATTTTCACAAAAAAGTGAAATTTTCAAAAAGTCAGAAATTTTGCAAAAAACGACTAAGTATGAAGGACTCATCGGGTGAAACGCTCTGGAACTGAAATCGGATGCACTTACAGACATGCTCCCCTTTCTGGAAGTCTGAGACATGTGTGAAAATTTTCTAAGTCCAGAAAAAAAAAAAATTTCAACTTTTTTTCAAATTTCCCCCCAAGGGATACATATTTTACCCACACATTTGGAGCCCTCCTGCGATGCCCTCTAACATACTATAACCTCATTTAGCGGAGATTTTCACAAAAAAGTGAAATTTTCAAAAAGTTAAATTTTTTCCAAAAAACGACTAAGTATGAAGGACTCATCGGGTGAAACGCTCTGGAACTGAAATTGGATGCGCTTACAGACATGCTCCCCTCTCTGGAAGTCTGAGACATGTGTGGAAATTTTCTAAGTCCAGAAAAAAAAAATTTTTCAACTTTTTTTCAAATGTCCCCCCAAGGGATATATATTTTACCCAAACATTTGGAGCCCTCCTGGGATGCCCTCTAACATACTATAACCTCATATAACATACTATAACCTCATTTAGTGGAGATTTTCACAAAAAAGTGAAATTTTCAAAAAGTCAGAAATTTTGCAAAAAATGACTAAGTATGAAGGACTCATCTTGTGAATCACTCTGGAACTGAAATCGGATGCGCTTACAGACATGCTCCCCTCTCTGGAAGTCTGAGACATATGTGAAAACTTTCTAAGTCCAGAAAAAAAAAATTTTTCAACTTTTTTTCAAATGTCCCCCCAAGGGATATATATTTTATCCACACATTTGGAGCCCTCCTGGGATGCCCTCTAACATACTATAACCTCATTTAGCGGAGATTTTCACAAAAAAGTGAAATTTTCAAAAAGTCAGAAATTTTGCAAAAAACGACTAAGTATGAAGGACTCATCGGGTGAAACGCTCTGGAACTGAAATCGGATGCACTTACAGACATGCTCCCCTTTCTGGAAGTCTGAGACATGTGTGAAAATTTTCTAAGTCCAGAAAAAAAAAAAATTTCAACTTTTTTTCAAATTTCCCCCCAAGGGATACATATTTTACCCACACATTTGGAGCCCTCCTGCGATGCCCTCTAACATACTATAACCTCATTTAGCGGAGATTTTCACAAAAAAGTGAAATTTTCAAAAAGTTAAATTTTTTCCAAAAAACGACTAAGTATGAAGGACTCATCGGGTGAAACGCTCTGGAACTGAAATCGGATGTGCGCACTGACATGCTCCCCTCTCTGGAAGTCTGAGACATGTGTGAAAATTTTCTAAGTCCAGAAAAAAAAATTTTTTCAACTTTTTTTCAAATTTCCCCCCAAGGGATATATATTTTACCCACACATTTGGAGCCCTCCTGGGATGCCCTCTAACATACTATAACCTCATTTAGCGGAGATTTTCACAAAAAAGTGAAATTTTCAAAAAGTCAGAAATTTTGCAAAAAACGACTAAGTATGAAGGACTCATCGGGTGAATTGCTCTGGAACTGAAATCGGATGCGCGCACTGACATGCTCCCCTCTCTGGAAGTCTGAGACATGTGTGAAAATTTTCTAAGTCCAGAAAAAAAATTTTTTTCAACTTTTTTTCAAATTTCCCCCCAAGGGACATATATTTTACCCACACATTTGGAGCCCTCCTGGGATGCCCTCTAACATACTATAACCTCATTTAGCGGAGATTTTCACAAAAAAGTGAAATTTTCAAAAAGTTAAATTTTTTCCAAAAAACGACTAAGTATGAAGGACTCATCGGGTGAAACGCTCTGGAACTGAAATTGGATGCGCTTACAGACATGCTCCCCTCTCTGGAAGTCTGAGACATGTGTGGAAATTTTCTAAGTCCAGAAAAAAAAAATTTTTCAACTTTTTTTCAAATGTCCCCCCAAGGGATATATATTTTACCCACACATTTGGAGCCCTCCTGGGATGCCCTCTAACATACTATAACCTCATATAACATACTATAACCTCATTTAGTGGAGATTTTCACAAAAAAGTGAAATTTTCAAAAAGTCAGAAATTTTGCAAAAAATGACTAAGTATGAAGGACTCATCTTGTGAATCACTCTGGAACTGAAATCGGATGCGCTTACAGACATGCTCCCCTCTCTGGAAGTCTGAGACATATGTGAAAACTTTCTAAGTCCAGAAAAAAAAAATTTTTCAACTTTTTTTCAAATGTCCCCCCAAGGGATATATATTTTATCCACACATTTGGAGCCCTCCTGGGATGCCCTCTAACATACTATAACCTCATTTAGCGGAGATTTTCACAAAAAAGTGAAATTTTCAAAAAGTCAGAAATTTTGCAAAAAACGACTAAGTATGAAGGACTCATCGGGTGAAACGCTCTGGAACTGAAATCGGATGCACTTACAGACATGCTCCCCTTTCTGGAAGTCTGAGACATGTGTGAAAATTTTCTAAGTCCAGAAAAAAAAAAAATTTCAACTTTTTTTCAAATTTCCCCCCAAGGGATACATATTTTACCCACACATTTGGAGCCCTCCTGCGATGCCCTCTAACATACTATAACCTCATTTAGCGGAGATTTTCACAAAAAAGTGAAATTTTCAAAAAGTTAAATTTTTTCCAAAAAACGACTAAGTATGAAGGACTCATCGGGTGAAACGCTCTGGAACTGAAATCGGATGTGCGCACTGACATGCTCCCCTCTCTGGAAGTCTGAGACATGTGTGAAAATTTTCTAAGTCCAGAAAAAAAAATTTTTTCAACTTTTTTTCAAATTTCCCCCCAAGGGATATATATTTTACCCACACATTTGGAGCCCTCCTGGGATGCCCTCTAACATACTATAACCTCATTTAGCGGAGATTTTCACAAAAAAGTGAAATTTTCAAAAAGTCAGAAATTTTGCAAAAAACGACTAAGTATGAAGGACTCATCGGGTGAATTGCTCTGGAACTGAAATCGGATGCGCGCACTGACATGCTCCCCTCTCTGGAAGTCTGAGACATGTGTGAAAATTTTCTAAGTCCAGAAAAAAAAATTTTTTCAACTTTTTTTCAAATTTCCCCCCAAGGGATATATATTTTACCCACACATTTGGAGCCCTCCTGGGATGCCCTCTAACATACTATAACCTCATTTAGCGGAGATTTTCACAAAAAAGTGAAATTTTCAAAAAGTTAAATTTTTTCCAAAAAACGACTAAGTATGAAGGACTCATCGGGTGAAACGCTCTGGAACTGAAATCGGATGCGCTTACAGACATGCTCCCCTCTCTGGAAGTCTGAGACATGTGTGGAAATTTTCTAAGTCCAGAAAAAAAAAAATTTTCAACTTTTTTTCAAATGTCCTCCCAAGGGATATATATTTTACCCACACATTTGGAGCCCTCCTGGGATGCCCTCTAACATACTATAACCTCATTTAGCGGAGATTTTCACAAAAAAGTGAAATTTTCAAAAAGTCAGAAATTTTGCAAAAAACGACTAAGTATGAAGGACTCATCGGGTGAAACGCTCTGGAACTGAAATCGGATGCGCTTACAGACATGCTCCCCTCTCTGGAAGTCTGAGACATGTGTGAAAATTTTCTAAGTCCAGAAAAAAAAATTTTTTCAACTTTTTTTCAAATTTCCCCCCAAGGTATATATATTTTACCCACACATTTGGAGCCCTCCTGGGATGCCCTCTAACATACTATAACCTCATTTAGCGGAGATTTTCACAAAAAAAGTGAAATTTTCAAAAAGTCAGAAATTTTGCAAAAAATGACTAAGTATGAAGGACTCATCGGGTGAATCTCTTTGGAACTGAAATCGGATGCGCGCACTGACATGCTCCCCTCTCTGGAAGTCTGAGACATGTGTGAAAATTTTCTAAGTCCAGAAAAAAAAATGTTTTCAACTTTTTTTCAAATTTCCCCCCAAGGGATATATATTTTACCCACACATTTGGATCCCTCCTGGGATGCCCTCTAACATACTATAACCTCATTTAGCGGAGATTTTCACAAAAAAGTGAAATTTTCAAAAAGTTAAATTTTTTCCAAAAAACGACTAAGTATGAAGGACTCATCGGGTGAAACGCTCTGGAACTGAAATCGGATGTGCGCACTGACATGCTCCCCTCTCTGGAAGTCTGAGACATGTGTGAAAATTTTCTAAGTCCAGAAAAAAAAATTTTTTCAACTTTTTTTCAAATTTCCCCCCAAGGGATATATATTTTACCCACACATTTGGAGCCCTCCTGGGATGCCCTCTAACATACTATAACCTCATTTAGCGGAGATTTTCACAAAAAAGTGAAATTTTCAAAAAGTTAAATTTTTTCCAAAAAACGACTAAGTATGAAGGACTCATCGGGTGAAACGCTCTGGAACTGAAATCGGATGCGCTTACAGACATGCTCCCCTCTCTGGAAGTCTGAGACATGTGTGGAAATTTTCTAAGTCCAGAAAAAAAAAATTTTTCAACTTTTTTTCAAATGTCCTCCCAAGGGATATATATTTTACCCACACATTTGGAGCCCTCCTGGGATGCCCGCTAACATACTATAACCTCATATAACATACTATAACCTCATTTAGTGGAGATTTTCACAAAAAAGTGAAATTTTCAAAAAGTCAGAAATTTTGCAAAAAATGACTAAGTATGAAGGACTCATCTTGTGAATCGCTCTGAAACTGAAATCGGATGCGCTTACAGACATGCTCCCCTCTCTGGAAGTCTGAGACATATGTGAAAACTTCCTAAGTCCAGAAAAAAAATTTTTTCAACTTTTTTTCAAATGTCCCCCCAAGGGATATATATTTTATCCACACATTTGGAGCCCTCCTGGGATGCCCTCTAACATACTATAACCTCATTTAGCGGAGATTTTCACAAAAAAGTGAAATTTTCAAAAAGTCAGAAATTTTGCAAAAAACGACTAAGTATGAAGGACTCATCGGGTGAAACGCTCTGGAACTGAAATCGGATGCACTTACAGACATGCTCCCCTTTCTGGAAGTCTGAGACATGTGTGAAAATTTTCTAAGTCCAGAAAAAAAAAAAATTTCAACTTTTTTTCAAATTTCCCCCCAAGGGATACATATTTTACCCACACATTTGGAGCCCTCCTGCGATGCCCTCTAACATACTATAACCTCATTTAGCGGAGATTTTCACAAAAAAGTGAAATTTTCAAAAAGTTAAATTTTTTCCAAAAAACGACTAAGTATGAAGGACTCATCGGGTGAAACGCTCTGGAACTGAAATCGGATGTGCGCACTGACATGCTCCCCTCTCTGGAAGTCTGAGACATGTGTGAAAATTTTCTAAGTCCAGAAAAAAAAATTTTTTCAACTTTTTTTCAAATTTCCCCCCAAGGGATATATATTTTACCCACACATTTGGAGCCCTCCTGGGATGCCCTCTAACATACTATAACCTCATTTAGCGGAGATTTTCACAAAAAAGTGAAATTTTCAAAAAGTCAGAAATTTTGCAAAAAACGACTAAGTATGAAGGACTCATCGGGTGAATTGCTCTGGAACTGAAATCGGATGCGCGCACTGACATGCTCCCCTCTCTGGAAGTCTGAGACATGTGTGAAAATTTTCTAAGTCCAGAAAAAAAATTTTTTTCAACTTTTTTTCAAATTTCCCCCCAAGGGACATATATTTTACCCACACATTTGGAGCCCTCCTGGGATGCCCTCTAACATACTATAACCTCATTTAGCGGAGATTTTCACAAAAAAGTGAAATTTTCAAAAAGTTAAATTTTTTCCAAAAAACGACTAAGTATGAAGGACTCATCGGGTGAAACGCTCTGGAACTGAAATTGGATGCGCTTACAGACATGCTCCCCTCTCTGGAAGTCTGAGACATGTGTGGAAATTTTCTAAGTCCAGAAAAAAAAAATTTTTCAACTTTTTTTCAAATGTCCCCCCAAGGGATATATATTTTACCCACACATTTGGAGCCCTCCTGGGATGCCCTCTAACATACTATAACCTCATATAACATACTATAACCTCATTTAGTGGAGATTTTCACAAAAAAGTGAAATTTTCAAAAAGTCAGAAATTTTGCAAAAAATGACTAAGTATGAAGGACTCATCTTGTGAATCACTCTGGAACTGAAATCGGATGCGCTTACAGACATGCTCCCCTCTCTGGAAGTCTGAGACATATGTGAAAACTTTCTAAGTCCAGAAAAAAAAAATTTTTCAACTTTTTTTCAAATGTCCCCCCAAGGGATATATATTTTATCCACACATTTGGAGCCCTCCTGGGATGCCCTCTAACATACTATAACCTCATTTAGCGGAGATTTTCACAAAAAAGTGAAATTTTCAAAAAGTCAGAAATTTTGCAAAAAACGACTAAGTATGAAGGACTCATCGGGTGAAACGCTCTGGAACTGAAATCGGATGCACTTACAGACATGCTCCCCTTTCTGGAAGTCTGAGACATGTGTGAAAATTTTCTAAGTCCAGAAAAAAAAAAAAATTCAACTTTTTTTCAAATTTCCCCCCAAGGGATACATATTTTACCCACACATTTGGAGCCCTCCTGCGATGCCCTCTAACATACTATAACCTCATTTAGCGGAGATTTTCACAAAAAAGTGAAATTTTCAAAAAGTTAAATTTTTTCCAAAAAACGACTAAGTATGAAGGACTCATCGGGTGAAACGCTCTGGAACTGAAATCGGATGTGCGCACTGACATGCTCCCCTCTCTGGAAGTCTGAGACATGTGTGAAAATTTTCTAAGTCCAGAAAAAAAAATTTTTTCAACTTTTTTTCAAATTTCCCCCCAAGGGATATATATTTTACCCACACATTTGGAGCCCTCCTGGGATGCCCTCTAACATACTATAACCTCATTTAGCGGAGATTTTCACAAAAAAGTGAAATTTTCAAAAAGTCAGAAATTTTGCAAAAAACGACTAAGTATGAAGGACTCATCGGGTGAATTGCTCTGGAACTGAAATCGGATGCGCGCACTGACATGCTCCCCTCTCTGGAAGTCTGAGACATGTGTGAAAATTTTCTAAGTCCAGAAAAAAAAATTTTTTCAACTTTTTTTCAAATTTCCCCCCAAGGGATATATATTTTACCCACACATTTGGAGCCCTCCTGGGATGCCCTCTAACATACTATAACCTCATTTAGCGGAGATTTTCACAAAAAAGTGAAATTTTCAAAAAGTTAAATTTTTTCCAAAAAACGACTAAGTATGAAGGACTCATCGGGTGAAACGCTCTGGAACTGAAATCGGATGCGCTTACAGACATGCTCCCCTCTCTGGAAGTCTGAGACATGTGTGGAAATTTTCTAAGTCCAGAAAAAAAAAAATTTTCAACTTTTTTTCAAATGTCCTCCCAAGGGATATATATTTTACCCACACATTTGGAGCCCTCCTGGGATGCCCTCTAACATACTATAACCTCATTTAGCGGAGATTTTCACAAAAAAGTGAAATTTTCAAAAAGTCAGAAATTTTGCAAAAAACGACTAAGTATGAAGGACTCATCGGGTGAAACGCTCTGGAACTGAAATCGGATGCGCTTACAGACATGCTCCCCTCTCTGGAAGTCTGAGACATGTGTGAAAATTTTCTAAGTCCAGAAAAAAAAATTTTTTCAACTTTTTTTCAAATTTCCCCCCAAGGTATATATATTTTACCCACACATTTGGAGCCCTCCTGGGATGCCCTCTAACATACTATAACCTCATTTAGCGGAGATTTTCACAAAAAAAGTGAAATTTTCAAAAAGTCAGAAATTTTGCAAAAAATGACTAAGTATGAAGGACTCATCGGGTGAATCTCTTTGGAACTGAAATCGGATGCGCGCACTGACATGCTCCCCTCTCTGGAAGTCTGAGACATGTGTGAAAATTTTCTAAGTCCAGAAAAAAAAATGTTTTCAACTTTTTTTCAAATTTCCCCCCAAGGGATATATATTTTACCCACACATTTGGATCCCTCCTGGGATGCCCTCTAACATACTATAACCTCATTTAGCGGAGATTTTCACAAAAAAGTGAAATTTTCAAAAAGTTAAATTTTTTCCAAAAAACGACTAAGTATGAAGGACTCATCGGGTGAAACGCTCTGGAACTGAAATCGGATGTGCGCACTGACATGCTCCCCTCTCTGGAAGTCTGAGACATGTGTGAAAATTTTCTAAGTCCAGAAAAAAAAATTTTTTCAACTTTTTTTCAAATTTCCCCCCAAGGGATATATATTTTACCCACACATTTGGAGCCCTCCTGGGATGCCCTCTAACATACTATAACCTCATTTAGCGGAGATTTTCACAAAAAAGTGAAATTTTCAAAAAGTTAAATTTTTTCCAAAAAACGACTAAGTATGAAGGACTCATCGGGTGAAACGCTCTGGAACTGAAATCGGATGCGCTTACAGACATGCTCCCCTCTCTGGAAGTCTGAGACATGTGTGGAAATTTTCTAAGTCCAGAAAAAAAAAATTTTTCAACTTTTTTTCAAATGTCCTCCCAAGGGATATATATTTTACCCACACATTTGGAGCCCTCCTGGGATGCCCGCTAACATACTATAACCTCATATAACATACTATAACCTCATTTAGTGGAGATTTTCACAAAAAAGTGAAATTTTCAAAAAGTCAGAAATTTTGCAAAAAATGACTAAGTATGAAGGACTCATCTTGTGAATCGCTCTGAAACTGAAATCGGATGCGCTTACAGACATGCTCCCCTCTCTGGAAGTCTGAGACATATGTGAAAACTTCCTAAGTCCAGAAAAAAAATTTTTTCAACTTTTTTTCAAATGTCCCCCCAAGGGATATATATTTTATCCACACATTTGGAGCCCTCCTGGGATGCCCTCTAACATACTATAACCTCATTTAGCGGAGATTTTCACAAAAAAGTGAAATTTTCAAAAAGTCAGAAATTTTGCAAAAAACGACTAAGTATGAAGGACTCATCGGGTGAAATGCTCTGGAACTGAAATCGGATGCGCTTACAGACATGCTCCCCTCTCTGGAAGTCTGAGACATGTGTGAAAATTTTCTAAGTCCAGAAAAAAATTTTTTTTCAACTTTTTTTCAAATTTCCCCCCAAGGTATATATATTTTATCCACACATTTGGAGCCCTCCTGGGATGCCCTCTAACATACTACAACCTCATTTAGCAGAGATTTTCACAAAAAAAGTGAAATTTTCAAAAAGTCAGAAATTTTGCAAAAAATGACTAAGTATGAAGGACTCATCGGGTGAATCTCTTTGGAACTGAAATCGGATGCGCGCACTGACATGCTCCCCTCTCTGGAAGTCTGAGACATGTGTGAAAATTTTCTAAGTCCAGAAAAAAAAATTTTTTCAACTTTTTTTCAAATTTCCCCCCAAGGGATATATATTTTACCCACACATTTGGATCCCTCCTGGGATGCCCTCTAACATACTATAACCTCATTTAGCGGAGATTTTCACAAAAAAGTGAAATTTTCAAAAAGTTAAATTTTTTCCAAAAAACGACTAAGTATGAAGGACTCATCGGGTGAAACGCTCTGGAACTGAAATCGGATGCGCTTACAGACATGTTCCCTCTCTGGAAGTCTGAGACATGTGTGAAAATTTTCTAAGTCCAGAAAAAAAAATTTTTCAACATTTTTCAAATTTCCCCCCAAGGGATACATATTTTACCCACACATTTGGAGCCCTCCTGCGATGCCCTCTAACATACTATAACCTCATTTAGCGGAGATTTTCACAAAAAAGTGAAATTTTCAAAAAGTTACATTTTTTCCAAAAAACGACTAAGTATGAAGGACTCATCGGGTGAATCTCTTTGGAACTGAAATCGGATGCGCGCACTGACATGCTCCCCTCTCTGGAAGTCTGAGACATGTGTGAAAATTTTCGAAGTCCAGAAAAAAAAATTTTTTCAACTTTTTTTCAAATTTCCCCCCAAGGGATATATATTTTACCCACACATTTGGAGCCCTCCTGGGATGCCCTCTAACATACTATAACCTCATTTAGCGGAGATTTTCACAAAAAAGTGAAATTTTCAAAAAGTTAAATTTTTTCCAAAAAACGACTAAGTATGAAGGACTCATCGGGTGAAACGCTCTGGAACTGAAATCGGATGCGCTTACAGACATGCTCCCCTCTCTGGAAGTCTGAGACATGTGTGGAAATTTTCTAAGTCCAGAAAAAAAAAATTTTTCAACTTTTTTTCAAATGTCCCCCCAAGGGATATATATTTTACCCACACATTTGGAGCCCTCCTGGGATGCCCTCTAACATACTATAACCTCATTTAGCGGAGAATTTCACAAAAAAGTGAAATTTTCAAAAAGTCAGAAATTTTGCAAAAAACGACTAAGTATGAAGGACTCATCGGGTGAATCTCTTTGGAACTGAAATCGTATGCGCGCATTGACATGCTTCCCTCTCTGGAAGTCTGAGACATGTGTGAAAATTTTCTAAGTCCAGAAAAAAAAAATTTTCAACTTTTTTTCAAATTTCCCCCCAAGGTATATATATTTTACCCACACATTTGGAGCCCTCCTGGGATGCCCTCTAACATACTATAACCTCATTTAGCGGAGATTTTCACAAAAAAGTGAAATTTTCAAAAATTCCGAAATTTTGCAAAAAACGACTAAATATGAAGGACTCATCTGGTGAAACGCTCTGGAACTGAAATCGGATGCGCTTACAGACATGCTCCCCTCTCTGGAAGTCTGAGACATGTGTGAAAATTTTCTAAGTCCAGAAAAAAAAATTTTTCAACTTTTTTTCAAATTTCCCCCCAAGGGATACATATTTTACCCACACATTTGGAGCCCTCCTGTGATGCCCTCTAACATACTATAACCTCATTTAGCGGAGATTTTCACAAAAAAAGTGAAATTTTCAAAATGTCAGAAATTTTGCAAAAAACGACTAAGTATGAAGGACTCATCGGGTGAAACGCTCTGGAACTGAAATCGGATGCACTTACAGACATGCTCCTCTCTCTGGAAGTCTGAGACATGTGTGAAAATTTTCTAAGTCCAGAAAAAAAAAATTTTTCAACTTTTTTTCAAATGTCCCCCCAAGGGATATATATTTTACCCACACATTTGGAGCCCTCCTGGGATGCCCTCTAACATACTATAACCTCATTTAGTGGAAATTTTCACAAAAAAGTGAAATTTTCAAAAAGTCAGAAATTTTGCAAAAAATGACTAAGTATGAAGGACTCATCGGGTGAATCTCTTTGGAACTGAAATCGTATGCGCGCACTGACATGCTCCCCTCTCTGGAAGTCTGAGACATGTGTGAAAATTTTCTAAGTCCAGAAAAAAAAAATTTTCAACTTTTTTTCAAATTTCCCCCCAAGGTATATATATATATTTTACCCACACATTTGGAGCCCTCCTGGGATGCCCTCTAACATACTATAACCTCATTTAGCGGAGATTTTCACAAAAAAGTGAAATTTTAAAAAATTCAGAAATTTTGCAAAAAACGACTAAATATGAAAGACTCATCGGGTGACACGCTCTGGAACTGAAATCGGATGCGCTTACAGACATGCTCCCCTCTCTGGAAGTCTGAGACATGTGTGAAAATTTTCTAAGTCCAGAAAAAAAAAATTTTCAACTTTTTTCAAATTTCCCCCCAAGGGATACATATTTTACTCACACATTTGGAGCCCTCCTGTGATGCCCTCTAACATACTATAACCTCATTTAGCGGAGATTTTCACAAAAAAGTGAAATTTTCAAAAAGTCAGAAATTTTGCAAAAAACGACTAAGTATGAAGGACTCATCGGGTGAAACGCTCTGGAACTGAAATCGGATGCACTTACAGACATGCTCCTCTCTCTGGAAGTCTGAGACATGTGTGAAAATTTTCTAAGTCCAGAAAAAAAAAATTTTTCAACTTTTTTTCAAATGTCCCCCCAAGGGATATATATTTTACCCACACATTTGGAGCCCTCCTGTGATGCCCTCTAACATACTATAACCTCATTTAGCGGAGATTTTCACAAAAAAGTGAAATTTTCAAAAAGTCAGAAATTTTGCAAAAAACGACTAAGTATGAAGGACTCATCGGGTGAATCTCTTTGGAACTGAAATCGTATGCGCGCATTGACATGCTTCCCTCTCTGGAAGTCTGAGACATGTGTGAAAATTTTCTAAGTCCAGAAAAAAAAAATTTTCAACTTTTTTTCAAATTTCCCCCCAAGGTATATATATTTTACCCACACATTTGGAGCCCTCCTGGGATGCCCTCTAACATACTATAACCTCATTTAGCGGAGATTTTCACAAAAAAGTGAAATTTTCAAAAATTCCGAAATTTTGCAAAAAACGACTAAATATGAAGGACTCATCGGGTGAAACGCTCTGGAACTGAAATTGGATGCGCTTACAGACATGCTCCCCTCTCTGGAAGTCTGAGACATGTGTGGAAATTTTCTAAGTCCAGAAAAAAAAAATTTTTCAACTTTTTTTCAAATGTCCCCCCAAGGGATATATATTTTACCCACACATTTGGAGCCCTCCTGGGATGCCCTCTAACATACTATAACCTCATATAACATACTATAACCTCATTTAGTGGAGATTTTCACAAAAAAGTGAAATTTTCAAAAAGTCAGAAATTTTGCAAAAAATGACTAAGTATGAAGGACTCATCTTGTGAATCACTCTGGAACTGAAATCGGATGCGCTTACAGACATGCTCCCCTCTCTGGAAGTCTGAGACATATGTGAAAACTTTCTAAGTCCAGAAAAAAAAAATTTTTCAACTTTTTTTCAAATGTCCCCCCAAGGGATATATATTTTATCCACACATTTGGAGCCCTCCTGGGATGCCCTCTAACATACTATAACCTCATTTAGCGGAGATTTTCACAAAAAAGTGAAATTTTCAAAAAGTTAAATTTTTTCCAAAAAACGACTAAGTATGAAGGACTCATCGGGTGAAACGCTCTGGAACTGAAATCGGATGTGCGCACTGACATGCTCCCCTCTCTGGAAGTCTGAGACATGTGTGAAAATTTTCTAAGTCCAGAAAAAAAAATTTTTTCAACTTTTTTTCAAATTTCCCCCCAAGGGATATATATTTTACCCACACATTTGGAGCCCTCCTGGGATGCCCTCTAACATACTATAACCTCATTTAGCGGAGATTTTCACAAAAAAGTGAAATTTTCAAAAAGTCAGAAATTTTGCAAAAAACGACTAAGTATGAAGGACTCATCGGGTGAATTGCTCTGGAACTGAAATCGGATGCGCGCACTGACATGCTCCCCTCTCTGGAAGTCTGAGACATGTGTGAAAATTTTCTAAGTCCAGAAAAAAAAATTTTTTCAACTTTTTTTCAAATTTCCCCCCAAGGGATATATATTTTACCCACACATTTGGAGCCCTCCTGGGATGCCCTCTAACATACTATAACCTCATTTAGCGGAGATTTTCACAAAAAAGTGAAATTTTCAAAAAGTTAAATTTTTTCCAAAAAACGACTAAGTATGAAGGACTCATCGGGTGAAACGCTCTGGAACTGAAATCGGATGCGCTTACAGACATGCTCCCCTCTCTGGAAGTCTGAGACATGTGTGGAAATTTTCTAAGTCCAGAAAAAAAAAAATTTTCAACTTTTTTTCAAATGTCCTCCCAAGGGATATATATTTTACCCACACATTTGGAGCCCTCCTGGGATGCCCTCTAACATACTATAACCTCATTTAGCGGAGATTTTCACAAAAAAGTGAAATTTTCAAAAAGTCAGAAATTTTGCAAAAAACGACTAAGTATGAAGGATTCATCGGGTGAAACGCTCTGGAACTGAAATCGGATGCGCTTACAGACATGCTCCCCTCTCTGGAAGTCTGAGACATGTGTGAAAATTTTCTAAGTCCAGAAAAAAAAATTTTTTCAACTTTTTTTCAAATTTCCCCCCAAGGTATATATATTTTACCCACACATTTGGAGCCCTCCTGGGATGCCCTCTAACATACTATAACCTCATTTAGCGGAGATTTTCACAAAAAAAGTGAAATTTTCAAAAAGTCAGAAATTTTGCAAAAAATGACTAAGTATGAAGGACTCATCGGGTGAATCTCTTTGGAACTGAAATCGGATGCGCGCACTGACATGCTCCCCTCTCTGGAAGTCTGAGACATGTGTGAAAATTTTCTAAGTCCAGAAAAAAAATGTTTTCAACTTTTTTTCAAATTTCCCCCCAAGGTATATATATTTTACCCACACATTTGGAGCCCTCCTGGGATGCCCTCTAACATACTATAACCTCATTTAGCGGAGATTTTCACAAAAAAGTGAAATTTTCAAAAATTCCGAAATTTTGCAAAAAACGACTAAATATGAAGGACTCATCTGGTGAAACGCTCTGGAACTGAAATCGGATGCGCTTACAGACATGCTCCCCTCTCTGGAAGTCTGAGACATGTGTGAAAATTTTCTAAGTCCAGAAAAAAAAATTTTTCAACTTTTTTTCAAATTTCCCCCCAAGGGATACATATTTTACCCACACATTTGGAGCCCTCCTGTGATGCCCTCTAACATACTATAACCTCATTTAGCGGAGATTTTCACAAAAAAAGTGAAATTTTCAAAATGTCAGAAATTTTGCAAAAAACGACTAAGTATGAAGGACTCATCGGGTGAAACGCTCTGGAACTGAAATCGGATGCACTTACAGACATGCTCCTCTCTCTGGAAATCTGAGACATGTGTGAAAATTTTCTAAGTCCAGAAAAAAAAAATTTTTCAACTTTTTTTCAAATGTCCCCCCAAGGGATATATATTTTACCCACACATTTGGAGCCCTCCTGGGATGCCCTCTAACATACTATAACCTCATTTAGTGGAAATTTTCACAAAAAAGTGAAATTTTCAAAAAGTCAGAAATTTTGCAAAAAATGACTAAGTATGAAGGACTCATCGGGTGAATCTCTTTGGAACTGAAATCGTATGCGCGCACTGACATGCTCCCCTCTCTGGAAGTCTGAGACATGTGTGAAAATTTTCTAAGTCCAGAAAAAAAAAATTTTCAACTTTTTTTCAAATTTCCCCCCAAGGTATATATATATATTTTACCCACACATTTGGAGCCCTCCTGGGATGCCCTCTAACATACTATAACCTCATTTAGCGGAGATTTTCACAAAAAAGTGAAATTTTCAAAAATTCAGAAATTTTGCAAAAAACGACTAAATATGAAAGACTCATCGGGTGACACGCTCTGGAACTGAAATCGGATGCGCTTACAGACATGCTCCCCTCTCTGGAAGTCTGAGACATGTGTGAAAATTTTCTAAGTCCAGAAAAAAAAAATTTTCAACTTTTTTCAAATTTCCCCCCAAGGGATACATATTTTACTCACACATTTGGAGCCCTCCTGTGATGCCCTCTAACATACTATAACCTCATTTAGCGGAGATTTTCACAAAAAAGTGAAATTTTCAAAAAGTCAGAAATTTTGCAAAAAACGACTAAGTATGAAGGACTCATCGGGTGAAACGCTCTGGAACTGAAATCGGATGCACTTACAGACATGCTCCTCTCTCTGGAAGTCTGAGACATGTGTGAAAATTTTCTAAGTCCAGAAAAAAAAAATTTTTCAACTTTTTTTCAAATGTCCCCCCAAGGGATATATATTTTACCCACACATTTGGAGCCCTCCTGTGATGCCCTCTAACATACTATAACCTCATTTAGCGGAGATTTTCACAAAAAAGTGAAATTTTCAAAAAGTCAGAAATTTTGCAAAAAACGACTAAGTATGAAGGACTCATCGGGTGAATCTCTTTGGAACTGAAATCGTATGCGCGCATTGACATGCTTCCCTCTCTGGAAGTCTGAGACATGTGTGAAAATTTTCTAAGTCCAGAAAAAAAAAATTTTCAACTTTTTTTCAAATTTCCCCCCAAGGTATATATATTTTACCCACACATTTGGAGCCCTCCTGGGATGCCCTCTAACATACTATAACCTCATTTAGCGGAGATTTTCACAAAAAAGTGAAATTTTCAAAAATTCCGAAATTTTGCAAAAAACGACTAAATATGAAGGACTCATCGGGTGAAACGCTCTGGAACTGAAATTGGATGCGCTTACAGACATGCTCCCCTCTCTGGAAGTCTGAGACATGTGTGGAAATTTTCTAAGTCCAGAAAAAAAAAATTTTTCAACTTTTTTTCAAATGTCCCCCCAAGGGATATATATTTTACCCACACATTTGGAGCCCTCCTGGGATGCCCTCTAACATACTATAACCTCATATAACATACTATAACCTCATTTAGTGGAGATTTTCACAAAAAAGTGAAATTTTCAAAAAGTCAGAAATTTTGCAAAAAATGACTAAGTATGAAGGACTCATCTTGTGAATCACTCTGGAACTGAAATCGGATGCGCTTACAGACATGCTCCCCTCTCTGGAAGTCTGAGACATATGTGAAAACTTTCTAAGTCCAGAAAAAAAAAATTTTTCAACTTTTTTTCAAATGTCCCCCCAAGGGATATATATTTTATCCACACATTTGGAGCCCTCCTGGGATGCCCTCTAACATACTATAACCTCATTTAGCGGAGATTTTCACAAAAAAGTG
Source organism: Phyllobates terribilis (assembly GCF_046119375.1). Taxonomy (NCBI): domain Eukaryota; kingdom Metazoa; phylum Chordata; class Amphibia; order Anura; family Dendrobatidae; genus Phyllobates; species Phyllobates terribilis. The sequence goes on along the minus strand of NW_027363218.1, from coordinate 760,817 downwards.
AAATTTTCAAAAAGTTAAATTTTTTCCAAAAAACGACTAAGTATGAAGGACTCATCGGGTGAAACGCTCTGGAACTGAAATCGGATGTGCGCACTGACATGCTCCCCTCTCTGGAAGTCTGAGACATGTGTGAAAATTTTCTAAGTCCAGAAAAAAAAATTTTTTCAACTTTTTTTCAAATTTCCCCCCAAGGGATATATATTTTACCCACACATTTGGAGCCCTCCTGGGATGCCCTCTAACATACTATAACCTCATTTAGCGGAGATTTTCACAAAAAAGTGAAATTTTCAAAAAGTCAGAAATTTTGCAAAAAACGACTAAGTATGAAGGACTCATCGGGTGAATTGCTCTGGAACTGAAATCGGATGCGCGCACTGACATGCTCCCCTCTCTGGAAGTCTGAGACATGTGTGAAAATTTTCTAAGTCCAGAAAAAAAAATTTTTTCAACTTTTTTTCAAATTTCCCCCCAAGGGATATATATTTTACCCACACATTTGGAGCCCTCCTGGGATGCCCTCTAACATACTATAACCTCATTTAGCGGAGATTTTCACAAAAAAGTGAAATTTTCAAAAAGTTAAATTTTTTCCAAAAAACGACTAAGTATGAAGGACTCATCGGGTGAAACGCTCTGGAACTGAAATCGGATGCGCTTACAGACATGCTCCCCTCTCTGGAAGTCTGAGACATGTGTGGAAATTTTCTAAGTCCAGAAAAAAAAAAATTTTCAACTTTTTTTCAAATGTCCTCCCAAGGGATATATATTTTACCCACACATTTGGAGCCCTCCTGGGATGCCCTCTAACATACTATAACCTCATTTAGCGGAGATTTTCACAAAAAAGTGAAATTTTCAAAAAGTCAGAAATTTTGCAAAAAACGACTAAGTATGAAGGATTCATCGGGTGAAACGCTCTGGAACTGAAATCGGATGCGCTTACAGACATGCTCCCCTCTCTGGAAGTCTGAGACATGTGTGAAAATTTTCTAAGTCCAGAAAAAAAAATTTTTTCAACTTTTTTTCAAATTTCCCCCCAAGGTATATATATTTTACCCACACATTTGGAGCCCTCCTGGGATGCCCTCTAACATACTATAACCTCATTTAGCGGAGATTTTCACAAAAAAAGTGAAATTTTCAAAAAGTCAGAAATTTTGCAAAAAATGACTAAGTATGAAGGACTCATCGGGTGAATCTCTTTGGAACTGAAATCGGATGCGCGCACTGACATGCTCCCCTCTCTGGAAGTCTGAGACATGTGTGAAAATTTTCTAAGTCCAGAAAAAAAAATGTTTTCAACTTTTTTTCAAATTTCCCCCCAAGGGATATATATTTTACCCACACATTTGGATCCCTCCTGGGATGCCCTCTAACATACTATAACCTCATTTAGCGGAGATTTTCACAAAAAAGTGAAATTTTCAAAAAGTTAAATTTTTTCCAAAAAACGACTAAGTATGAAGGACTCATCGGGTGAAACGCTCTGGAACTGAAATCGGATGTGCGCACTGACATGCTCCCCTCTCTGGAAGTCTGAGACATGTGTGAAAATTTTCTAAGTCCAGAAAAAAAAATTTTTTCAACTTTTTTTCAAATTTCCCCCCAAGGGATATATATTTTACCCACACATTTGGAGCCCTCCTGGGATGCCCTCTAACATACTATAACCTCATTTAGCGGAGATTTTCACAAAAAAGTGAAATTTTCAAAAAGTTAAATTTTTTCCAAAAAACGACTAAGTATGAAGGACTCATCGGGTGAAACGCTCTGGAACTGAAATCGGATGCGCTTACAGACATGCTCCCCTCTCTGGAAGTCTGAGACATGTGTGGAAATTTTCTAAGTCCAGAAAAAAAAAATTTTTCAACTTTTTTTCAAATGTCCTCCCAAGGGATATATATTTTACCCACACATTTGGAGCCCTCCTGGGATGCCCGCTAACATACTATAACCTCATATAACATACTATAACCTCATTTAGTGGAGATTTTCACAAAAAAGTGAAATTTTCAAAAAGTCAGAAATTTTGCAAAAAATGACTAAGTATGAAGGACTCATCTTGTGAATCGCTCTGAAACTGAAATCGGATGCGCTTACAGACATGCTCCCCTCTCTGGAAGTCTGAGACATATGTGAAAACTTCCTAAGTCCAGAAAAAAAATTTTTTCAACTTTTTTTCAAATGTCCCCCCAAGGGATATATATTTTATCCACACATTTGGAGCCCTCCTGGGATGCCCTCTAACATACTATAACCTCATTTAGCGGAGATTTTCACAAAAAAGTGAAATTTTCAAAAAGTCAGAAATTTTGCAAAAAACGACTAAGTATGAAGGACTCATCGGGTGAAATGCTCTGGAACTGAAATCGGATGCGCTTACAGACATGCTCCCCTCTCTGGAAGTCTGAGACATGTGTGAAAATTTTCTAAGTCCAGAAAAAAATTTTTTTTCAACTTTTTTTCAAATTTCCCCCCAAGGTATATATATTTTATCCACACATTTGGAGCCCTCCTGGGATGCCCTCTAACATACTATAACCTCATTTAGCAGAGATTTTCACAAAAAAAGTGAAATTTTCAAAAAGTCAGAAATTTTGCAAAAAATGACTAAGTATGAAGGACTCATCGGGTGAATCTCTTTGGAACTGAAATCGGATGCGCGCACTGACATGCTCCCCTCTCTGGAAGTCTGAGACATGTGTGAAAATTTTCTAAGTCCAGAAAAAAAAATTTTTTCAACTTTTTTTCAAATTTCCCCCCAAGGGATATATATTTTACCCACACATTTGGATCCCTCCTGGGATGCCCTCTAACATACTATAACCTCATTTAGCGGAGATTTTCACAAAAAAGTGAAATTTTCAAAAAGTTAAATTTTTTCCAAAAAACGACTAAGTATGAAGGACTCATCGGGTGAAACGCTCTGGAACTGAAATCGGATGCGCTTACAGACATGTTCCCTCTCTGGAAGTCTGAGACATGTGTGAAAATTTTCTAAGTCCAGAAAAAAAAATTTTTTCAACATTTTTCAAATTTCCCCCCAAGGGATACATATTTTACCCTCACATTTGGAGCCCTCCTGCGATGCCCTCTAACATACTATAACCTCATTTAGCGGAGATTTTCACAAAAAAGTGAAATTTTCAAAAAGTTACATTTTTTCCAAAAAACGACTAAGTATGAAGGACTCATCGGGTGAATCTCTTTGGAACTGAAATCGGATGCGCGCACTGACATGCTCCCCTCTCTGGAAGTCTGAGACATGTGTGAAAATTTTCGAAGTCCAGAAAAAAAAATTTTTTCAACTTTTTTTCAAATTTCCCCCCAAGGGATATATATTTTACCCACACATTTGGAGCCCTCCTGGGATGCCCTCTAACATACTATAACCTCATTTAGCGGAGATTTTCACAAAAAAGTGAAATTTTCAAAAAGTTAAATTTTTTCCAAAAAACGACTAAGTATGAAGGACTCATCGGGTGAAACGCTCTGGAACTGAAATCGGATGCGCTTACAGACATGCTCCCCTCTCTGGAAGTCTGAGACATGTGTGGAAATTTTCTAAGTCCAGAAAAAAAAAATTTTTCAACTTTTTTTCAAATGTCCCCCCAAGGGATATATATTTTACCCACACATTTGGAGCCCTCCTGGGATGCCCTCTAACATACTATAACCTCATTTAGCTGAGAATTTCACAAAAAAGTGAAATTTTCAAAAAGTCAGAAATTTTGCAAAAAACGACTAAGTATGAAGGACTCATCGGGTGAATCTCTTTGGAACTGAAATCGTATGCGCGCATTGACATGCTTCCCTCTCTGGAAGTCTGAGACATGTGTGAAAATTTTCTAAGTCCAGAAAAAAAAAATTTTCAACTTTTTTTCAAATTTCCCCCCAAGGTATATATATTTTACCCACACATTTGGAGCCCTCCTGGGATGCCCTCTAACATACTATAACCTCATTTAGCGGAGATTTTCACAAAAAAGTGAAATTTTCAAAAATTCCGAAATTTTGCAAAAAACGACTAAATATGAAGGACTCATCGGGTGAAACGCTCTGGAACTGAAATCGGATGCGCTTACAGACATGCTCCCCTCTCTGGAAGTCTGAGACATGTGTGAAAATTTTCTAAGTCCAGAAAAAAAAATTTTTCAACTTTTTTTCAAATTTCCCCCCAAGGGATACATATTTTACCCACACATTTGGAGCCCTCCTGTGATGCCCTCTAACATACTATAACCTCATTTAGCGGAGATTTTCACAAAAAAAGTGAAATTTTCAAAATGTCAGAAATTTTGCAAAAAACGACTAAGTATGAAGGACTCATCGGGTGAAACGCTCTGGAACTGAAATCGGATGCACTTACAGACATGCTCCTCTCTCTGGAAGTCTGAGACATGTGTGAAAATTTTCTAAGTCCAGAAAAAAAAAATTTTTCAACTTTTTTTCAAATGTCCCCCCAAGGGATATATATTTTACCCACACATTTGGAGCCCTCCTGGGATGCCCTCTAACATACTATAACCTCATTTAGTGGAAATTTTCACAAAAAAGTGAAATTTTCAAAAAGTCAGAAATTTTGCAAAAAATGACTAAGTATGAAGGACTCATCGGGTGAATCTCTTTGGAACTGAAATCGTATGCGCGCACTGACATGCTCCCCTCTCTGGAAGTCTGAGACATGTGTGAAAATTTTCTAAGTCCAGAAAAAAAAAATTTTCAACTTTTTTTCAAATTTCCCCCCAAGGTATATATATATATTTTACCCACACATTTGGAGCCCTCCTGGGATGCCCTCTAACATACTATAACCTCATTTAGCGGAGATTTTCACAAAAAAGTGAAATTTTCAAAAATTCCGAAATTTTGCAAAAAACGACTAAATATGAAGGACTCATCTGGTGAAACGCTCTGGAACTGAAATCGGATGCGCTTACAGACATGCTCCCCTCTCTGGAAGTCTGAGACATGTGTGAAAATTTTCTAAGTCCAGAAAAAAAAATTTTTCAACTTTTTTTCAAATTTCCCCCCAAGGGATACATATTTTACCCACACATTTGGAGCCCTCCTGTGATGCCCTCTAACATACTATAACCTCATTTAGCGGAGATTTTCACAAAAAAAGTGAAATTTTCAAAATGTCAGAAATTTTGCAAAAAACGACTAAGTATGAAGGACTCATCGGGTGAAACGCTCTGGAACTGAAATCGGATGCACTTACAGACATGCTCCTCTCTCTGGAAGTCTGAGACATGTGTGAAAATTTTCTAAGTCCAGAAAAAAAAAATTTTTCAACTTTTTTTCAAATGTCCCCCCAAGGGATATATATTTTACCCACACATTTGGAGCCCTCCTGGTATGCCCTCTAACATACTATAACCTCATTTAGCAGAGATTTTCACAAAAAAGTGAAATTTTCAAAAAGTTACATTTTTTCCAAAAAACGACTAAGTATGAAGGACTCATCGGGTGAAACACTCTGGAACTGAAATCGGATGCACTTACAGACATGCTCCCCTCTCTGGAAGTCTGAGACATGTGTGAAAATTTTCTAAGTCCAGAAAAAAAAAATTTTTCAACTTTTTTTCAAATGTCCCCCCAAGGGATATATATTTTACCCACACATTTGGAGCCCTCCTGGGATGTCCTCTAACATACTATAACCTCATTTAGCGGAAATTTTCACTAAAAAGTGAAATTTTCAAAAAGTCAGAAATTTTGCAAAAAATGACTAAGTATGAAGGACTCATCGGGTGAATCTCTTTGGAACTGAAATCGTATGCGCGCACTGACATGCTCCCCTCTCTGGAAGTCTGAGACATGTGTGAAAATTTTCTAAGTCCAGAAAAAAAAAATTTTTCAACTTTTTTTCAAATTTCCCCCCAAGGTATATATATTTTACCCACACATTTGGAGCCCTCCTGGGATGCCCTCTAACATACTATAACCTCATTTAGCGGAGATTTTCACAAAAAAGTGAAATTTTCAAAAATTCAGAAATTTTGCAAAAAACGACTAAGTATGAAGGACTCATCGGGTGAAACGCTCTGGAACTGAAATCGGATGCACTTACAGACATGCTCCTCTCTCTGGAAGTCTGAGACATGTGTGAAAATTTTCTAAGTCCAGAAAAAAAAAATTTTTCAACTTTTTTCAAATGTCCCCCCAAGGGATATATATTTTACCCACACATTTGGAGCACTCCTGGGATGCCCTCTAACATACTATAACCTCATTTAGTGGAAATTTTCACAAAAAAGTGAAATTTTCAAAAAGTCAGAAATTTTGCAAAAAACGACTAAGTATGAAGGACTCATCGGGTGAATTGCTCTGGAACTGAAATCGGATGCGCGCACTGACATGCTCCCCTCTCTGGAAGTCTGAGACATGTGTGAAAATTTTCTAAGTCCAGAAAAAAAAAATTTTTCAACTTTTTTTCAAATTTCCCCCCAAGGGATATATATTTTACCCACACATTTGGAGCCCTCCTGGTATGCCCTCTAACATACTATAACCTCATTTAGCGGAGATTTTCACAAAAAAGTGAAATTTTCAAAAAGTTACATTTTTTCCAAAAAACGACTAAGTATGAAGGACTCATCGGGTGAAACACTCTGGAACTGAAATCGGATGCACTTACAGACATGCTCCCCTCTCTGGAAGTCTGAGACATGTGTGAAAATTTTCTAAGTCCAGAAAAAAAAAATTTTTCAACTTTTTTTCAAATGTCCCCCCAAGGGATATATATTTTACCCACACATTTGGAGCCCTCCTGGGATGCCCTCTAACATACTATAACCTCATTTAGCGGAAATTTTCACTAAAAAGTGAAATTTTCAAAAAGTCAGAAATTTTGCAAAAAATGACTAAGTATGAAGGACTCATCGGGTGAATCTCTTTGGAACTGAAATCGTATGCGCGCACTGACATGCTCCCCTCTCTGGAAGTCTGAGACATGTGTGAAAATTTTCTAAGTCCAGAAAAAAAAAATTTTTCAACTTTTTTTCAAATTTCCCCCCAAGGTATATATATTTTACCCACACATTTGGAGCCCTCCTGGGATGCCCTCTAACATACTATAACCTCATTTAGCGGAGATTTTCACAAAAAAGTGAAATTTTCAAAAATTCAGAAATTTTGCAAAAAACGACTAAATATGAAGGACTCATCGGGTGACACGCTCTGGAACTGAAATCGGATGCGCTTACAGACATGCTCCCCTCTCTGGAAGTCTGAGACATGTGTGAAAATTTTCTAAGTCCAGAAAAAAAAAATTTTCAACTTTTTTCAAATTTCCCCCCAAGGGATACATATTTTACTCACACATTTGGAGCCCTCCTGTGATGCCCTCTAACATACTATAACCTCATTTAGCGGAGATTTTCACAAAAAAGTGAAATTTTCAAAAAGTCAGAAATTTTGCAAAAAACGACTAAGTATGAAGGACTCATCGGGTGAAACGCTCTGGAACTGAAATCGGATGCACTTACAGACATGCTCCTCTCTCTGGAAGTCTGAGACATGTGTGAAAATTTTCTAAGTCCAGAAAAAAAAAAATTTTCAACTTTTTTTCAAATGTCCCCCCAAGGGATATATATTTTACCCACACATTTGGAGCCCTCCTGTGATGCCCTCTAACATACTATAACCTCATTTAGCGGAGATTTTCACAAAAAAGTGAAATTTTCAAAAAGTCAGAAATTTTGCAAAAAACGACTAAGTATGAAGGACTCATCGGGTGAATCTCTTTGGAACTGAAATCGTATGCGCGCATTGACATGCTTCCCTCTCTGGAAGTCTGAGACATGTGTGAAAATTTTCTAAGTCCAGAAAAAAAAAATTTTCAACTTTTTTTCAAATTTCCCCCCAAGGTATATATATTTTACCCACACATTTGGAGCCCTCCTGGGATGCCCTCTAACATACTATAACCTCATTTAGCGGAGATTTTCACAAAAAAGTGAAATTTTCAAAAATTCCGAAATTTTGCAAAAAACGACTAAATATGAAGGACTCATCTGGTGAAACGCTCTGGAACTGAAATCGGATGCGCTTACAGACATGCTCCCCTCTCTGGAAGTCTGAGACATGTGTGAAAATTTTCTAAGTCCAGAAAAAAAAATTTTTCAACTTTTTTTCAAATTTCCCCCCAAGGGATACATATTTTACCCACACATTTGGAGCCCTCCTGTGATGCCCTCTAACATACTATAACCTCATTTAGCGGAGATTTTCACAAAAAAAGTGAAATTTTCAAAATGTCAGAAATTTTGCAAAAAACGACTAAGTATGAAGGACTCATCGGGTGAAACGCTCTGGAACTGAAATCGGATGCACTTACAGACATGCTCCTCTCTCTGGAAGTCTGAGACATGTGTGAAAATTTTCTAAGTCCAGAAAAAAAAAATTTTTCAACTTTTTTTCAAATGTCCCCCCAAGGGATATATATTTTACCCACACATTTGGAGCCCTCCTGGGATGCCCTCTAACATACTATAACCTCATTTAGTGGAAATTTTCACAAAAAAGTGAAATTTTCAAAAAGTCAGAAATTTTGCAAAAAATGACTAAGTATGAAGGACTCATCGGGTGAATCTCTTTGGAACTGAAATCGTATGCGCGCACTGACATGCTCCCCTCTCTGGAAGTCTGAGACATGTGTGAAAATTTTCTAAGTCCAGAAAAAAAAAATTTTCAACTTTTTTTCAAATTTCCCCCCAAGGTATATATATATATTTTACCCACACATTTGGAGCCCTCCTGGGATGCCCTCTAACATACTATAACCTCATTTAGCGGAGATTTTCACAAAAAAGTGAAATTTTCAAAAATTCAGAAATTTTGCAAAAAACGACTAAATATGAAAGACTCATCGGGTGAAACGCTCTGGAACTGAAATCGGATGCGCTTACAGACATGCTCCCCTCTCTGGAAGTCTGAGACATGTGTGAAAATTTTCTAAGTCCAGAAAAAAAAAATTTTCAACTTTTTTTCAAATTTCCCACCAAGGGATACATATTTTACCCACACATTTGGAGCCCTCCTGTGATGCCCTCTAACATACTATAACCTCATTTAGCGGAGATTTTCACAAAAAAGTGAAATTTTCAAAAAGTCAGAAATTTTGCAAAAAACGACTAAGTATGAAGGACTCATCGGGTGAATTGCTCTGGAACTGAAATCGGATGCGCGCACTGACATGCTCCCCTCTCTGGAAGTCTGAGACATGTGTGAAAATTTTCTAAGTCCAGAAAAAAAAAAATTTTCAACTTTTTTTCAAATTTCCCCCCAAGGGATATATATTTTACCCACACATTTGGAGCCCTCCTGGTATGCCCTCTAGCATACTATAACCTCATTTAGCGGAGATTTTCACAAAAAAGTGAAATTTTCAAAAAGTTACATTTTTTCCAAAAAACGACTAAGTATGAAGGACTCATCGGGTGAAACACTCTGGAACTGAAATCGGATGCACTTACAGACATGCTCCCCTCTCTGGAAGTCTGAGACATGTGTGAAAATTTTCTAAGTCCAGAAAAAAAAAATTTTTCAACTTTTTTTCAAATGTCCCCCCAAGGGATATATATTTTACCCACACATTTGGAGCCCTCCTGGGATGCCCTCTAACATACTATAACCTCATTTAGCGGAAATTTTCACTAAAAAGTGAAATTTTCAAAAAGTCAGAAATTTTGCAAAAAATGACTAAGTATGAAGGACTCATCGGGTGAATCTCTTTGGAACTGAAATCGTATGCGCGCACTGACATGCTCCCCTCTCTGGAAGTCTGAGACATGTGTGAAAATTTTCTAAGTCCAGAAAAAAAAAATTTTTCAACTTTTTTTCAAATTTCCCCCCAAGGTATATATATTTTACCCACACATTTGGAGCCCTCCTGGGATGCCCTCTAACATACTATAACCTCATTTAGCGGAGATTTTCACAAAAAAGTGAAATTTTCAAAAATTCAGAAATTTTGCAAAAAACGACTAAAGATGAAGGACTCATCGGGTGACACGCTCTGGAACTGAAATCGGATGCGCTTACAGACATGCTCCCCTCTCTGGAAGTCTGAGACATGTGTGAAAATTTTCTAAGTCCAGAAAAAAAAAATTTTCAACTTTTTTCAAATTTCCCCCCAAGGGATACATATTTTACTCACACATTTGGAGCCCTCCTGTGATGCCCTCTAACATACTATAACCTCATTTAGCGGAGATTTTCACAAAAAAGTGAAATTTTCAAAAAGTCAGAAATTTTGCAAAAAACGACTAAGTATGAAGGACTCATCGGGTGAAACGCTCTGGAACTGAAATCGGATGCACTTACAGACATGCTCCTCTCTCTGGAAGTCTGAGACATGTGTGAAAATTTTCTAAGTCCAGAAAAAAAAAATTTTTCAACTTTTTTTCAAATGTCCCCCCAAGGGATATATATTTTACCCACACATTTGGAGCCCTCCTGTGATGCCCTCTAACATACTATAACCTCATTTAGCGGAGATTTTCACAAAAAAGTGAAATTTTCAAAAAGTCAGAAATTTTACAAAAAACGACTAAGTATGAAGGACTCATCGGGTGAATTGCTCTGGAACTGAAATCGGATGCGCGCACTGACATGCTCCCCTCTCTGGAAGTCTGAGACATGTGTGAAAATTTTCTAAGTCCAGAAAAAAAAAAATTTTCAACTTTTTTTCAAATTTCCCCCCAAGGTATATATATTTTACCCACACATTTCGAGCCCTCCTGGGATGCCCTCTAACATACTATAACCTCATTTAGCGGAGATTTTCACAAAAAAGTGAAATTTTCAAAAATTCAGAAATTTTGCAAAAAACGACTAAATATGAAGGACTCATCAGGTGAAACGCTCTGGAACTGAAATCGGATGCGCTTACAGACATGCTCCCCTCTCTGGAAGTCTGAGACATGTGTGAAAATTTTCTAAGTCCAGAAAAAAAAAATTTTCAACTTTTTTTCAAATTTCCCCCCAAGGGATACATATTTTACTCACACATTTGGAGCCCTCCTGTGATGCCCTCTAACATACCATAACCTCATTTAGCGGAGATTTTCACAAAAAAGTGAAATTTTCAAAAAGTCAGAAATTTTGCAAAAAACGACTAAGTATGAAGGACTCATCGGGTGAAACGCTCTGGAACTGAAATCGGATGCACTTACAGACATGCTCCTCTCTCTGGAAGTCTGAGACATGTGTGAAAGTTTTCTAAGTCCAGAAAAAAAAAATTTTTCAACTTTTTTTCAAATGTCCCCCCAAGGGATATATATTTTACCCACACATTTGGAGCCCTCCTGGGATGCCCTCTAACATACTATAACCTCATTTAGTGGAAATTTTCACAAAAAAGTGAAATTTTCAAAAAGTCAGAAATTTTGCAAAAAATTACTAAGTATGAAGGACTCATCGGGTGAATCTCTTTGGAACTGAAATCGTATGCGCGCACTGACATGCTCCCCTCTCTGGAAGTCTGAGACATGTGTGAAAATTTTCTAAGTCCAGAAAAAAAAATTTTCAACTTTTTTTCAAATTTCCCCCCAAGGTATATATATTTTACCCACACATTTGGAGCCCTCCTGGGATGCCCTCTAACATACTATAACCTCATTTAGCGGAGATTTTCACAAAAAAGTGAAATTTTCAAAAATTCAGAAATTTTGCAAAAAACGACTAAATATGAAAGACTCATCGGGTGAAACGCTCTGGAACTGAAATCGGATGCGCTTACAGACATGCTCCCCTCTCTGGAAGTCTGAGACATGTGTGAAAATTTTCTAAGTCCAGAAAAAAAAATTTTTCAACTTTTTTTCAAATTTCCCCCCAAGGGATACATATTTTACCCACACATTTGGAGCCCTCCTGTGATGCCCTCTAACATACTATAACCTCATTTAGCGGAGATTTTCACAAAAAAGTGAAATTTTCAAAAAGTCAGAAATTTTGCAAAAAACGACTAAGTATGAAGGACTCATCGGGTGAAACGCTCTGGAACTGAAATCGGATGCACTTACAGACATGCTCCTCTCTCTGGAAGTCTGAGACATGTGTGAAAATTTTCTAAGTCCAGAAAAAAAAAATTTTTCAACTTTTTTTCAAATGTCCCCCCAAGGGATATATATTTTACCCACACATTTGGAGCCCTCCTGTGATGCCCTCTAACATACTATAACCTCATTTAGCGGAGATTTTCACAAAAAAGTGAAATTTTCAAAAAGTCAGAAATTTTGCAAAAAACGACTAAGTATGAAGGACTCATCGGGTGAATCTCTTTGGAACTGAAATCGTATGCGCGCATTGACATGCTTCCCTCTCTGGAAGTCTGAGACATGTGTGAAAATTTTCTAAGTCCAGAAAAAAAAAATTTTCAACTTTTTTTCAAATTTCCCCCCAAGGTATATATATTTTACCCACACATTTGGAGCCCTCCTGGGATGCCCTCTAACATACTATAACCTCATTTAGCGGAGATTTTCACAAAAAAGTGAAATTTTCAAAAATTCCGAAATTTTGCAAAAAACGACTAAATATGAAGGACTCATCTGGTGAAACGCTCTGGAACTGAAATCGGATGCGCTTACAGACATGCTCCCCTCTCTGGAAGTCTGAGACATGTGTGAAAATTTTCTAAGTCCAGAAAAAAAAATTTTTCAACTTTTTTTCAAATTTCCCCCCAAGGGATACATATTTTACCCACACATTTGGAGCCCTCCTGTGATGCCCTCTAACATACTATAACCTCATTTAGCGGAAATTTTCACAAAAAAGTGAAATTTTCAAAAAGTCAGAAATTTTGCAAAAAATGACTAAGTATGAAGGACTCATCGGGTGAATCTCTTTGGAACTGAAATCGTATGCGCGCACTGACATGCTCCCCTCTCTGGAAGTCTGAGACATGTGTGAAAATTTTCTAAGTCCAGAAAAAAAAAATTTTCAACTTTTTTTCAAATTTCCCCCCAAGGTATATATATATATTTTACCCACACATTTGGAGCCCTCCTGGGATGCCCTCTAACATACTATAACCTCATTTAGCGGAGATTTTCACAAAAAAGTGAAATTTTCAAAAATTCAGAAATTTTGCAAAAAACGACTAAATATGAAAGACTCATCGGGTGAAACGCTCTGGAACTGAAATCGGATGCGCTTACAGACATGCTCCCCTCTCTGGAAGTCTGAGACATGTGTGAAAATTTTCTAAGTCCAGAAAAAAAAAATTTTCAACTTTTTTTCAAATTTCCCCCCAAGGGATACATATTTTACCCACACATTTGGAGCCCTCCTGTGATGCCCTCTAACATACTATAACCTCATTTAGCGGAGATTTTCACAAAAAAGTGAAATTTTCAAAAAGTCAGAAATTTTGCAAAAAACGACTAAGTATGAAGGACTCATCGGGTGAATTGCTCTGGAACTGAAATCGGATGCGCGCACTGACATGCTCCCCTCTCTGGAAGTCTGAGACATGTGTGAAAATTTTCTAAGTCCAGAAAAAAAAAATTTTTCAACTTTTTTTCAAATTTCCCCCCAAGGGATATATATTTTACCCACACATTTGGAGCCCTCCTGGTATGCCCTCTAACATACTATAACCTCATTTAGCGGAGATTTTCACAAAAAAGTGAAATTTTCAAAAAGTTACATTTTTTCCAAAAAACGACTAAGTATGAAGGACTCATCGGGTGAAACACTCTGGAACTGAAATCGGATGCACTTACAGACATGCTCCCCTCTCTGGAAGTCTGAGACATGTGTGAAAATTTTCTAAGTCCAGAAAAAAAAAATTTTTCAACTTTTTTTCAAATTTCCCCCCAAGGTATATATATTTTACCCACACATTTGGAGCCCTCCTGGGATGCCCTCTAACATACTATAACCTCATTTAGCGGAGATTTTCACAAAAAAGTGAAATTTTCAAAAATTCAGAAATTTTGCAAAAAACGACTAAATATGAAGGACTCATCGGGTGACACGCTCTGGAACTGAAATCGGATGCGCTTACAGACATGCTCCCCTCTCTGGAAGTCTGAGACATGTGTGAAAATTTTCTAAGTCCAGAAAAAAAAAATTTTCAACTTTTTTCAAATTTCCCCCCAAGGGATACATATTTTACTCACACATTTGGAGCCCTCCTGTGATGCCCTCTAACATACTATAACCTCATTTAGCGGAGATTTTCACAAAAAAGTGAAATTTTCAAAAAGTCAGAAATTTTGCAAAAAACGACTAAGTATGAAGGACTCATCGGGTGAAACGCTCTGGAACTGAAATCGGATGCACTTACAGACATGCTCCTCTCTCTGGAAGTCTGAGACATGTGTGAAAATTTTCTAAGTCCAGAAAAAAAAATTTTTTCAACTTTTTTTCAAATGTCCCCCCAAGGGATATATATTTTACCCACACATTTGGAGCCCTCCTGTGATGCCCTCTAACATACTATAACCTCATTTAGCGGAGATTTTCACAAAAAAGTGAAATTTTCAAAAAGTCAGAAATTTTACAAAAAACGACTAAGTATGAAGGACTCATCGGGTGAATTGCTCTGGAACTGAAATCGGATGCGCGCACTGACATGCTCCCCTCTCTGGAAGTCTGAGACATGTGTGAAAATTTTCTAAGTCCAGAAAAAAAAATTTTCAACTTTTTTTCAAATTTCCCCCCAAGGTATATATATTTTACCCACACATTTGGAGCCCTCCTGGGATGCCCTCTAACATACTATAACCTCATTTAGCGGAGATTTTCACAAAAAAGTGAAATTTTCAAAAATTCAGAAATTTTGCAAAAAACGACTAAATATGAAAGACTCATCGGGTGAAACGCTCTGGAACTGAAATCGGATGCGCTTACAGACATGCTCCCCTCTCTGGAAGTCTGAGACATGTGTGAAAATTTTCTAAGTCCAGAAAAAAAAATTTTTCAACTTTTTTTCAAATTTCCCCCCAAGGGATACATATTTTACCCACACATTTGGAGCCCTCCTGTGATGCCCTCTAACATACTATAACCTCATTTAGCGGAGATTTTCACAAAAAAGTGAAATTTTCAAAAAGTCAGAAATTTTGCAAAAAACGACTAAGTATGAAGGACTCATCGGGTGAATTGCTCTGGAACTGAAATCGGATGCGCGCACTGACATGCTCCCCTCTCTGGAAGTCTGAGACATGTGTGAAAATTTTCTAAGTCCAGAAAAAAAAAAATTTTCAACTTTTTTTCAAATTTCCCCCCAAGGGATATATATTTTACCCACACATTTGGAGCCCTCCTGGGATGCCCTCTAACATACTATAACCTCATTTAGCGGAGATTTTCACAAAAAAGTGAAATTTTCAAAAAGTTACATTTTTTCCAAAAAACGACTAAGTATGAAGGACTCATCGGGTGAAACGCTCTGGAACTGAAATCGGATGCACTTACAGACATGCTCCCCTCTCTGGAAGTCTGAGACATGTGTGAAAATTTTCTAAGTCCAGAAAAAAAAAATTTTTCAACTTTTTTTCAAATGTCCCCCCAAGGGATATATATTTTACCCACACATTTGGAGCCCTCCTGGGATGCCCTCTAACATACTATAACCTCATTTAGCGGAAATTTTCACTAAAAAGTGAAATTTTCAAAAAGTCAGAAATTTTGCAAAAAATGACTAAGTATGAAGGACTCATCGGGTGAATCTCTTTGGAACTGAAATCGTATGCGCGCACTGACATGCTCCCCTCTGGAAGTCTGAGACATGTGTGAAAATTTTCTAAGTCCAGAAAAAAAAAATTTTCAACTTTTTTTCAAATTTCCCCCCAAGGGATACATATTTTACTCACACATTTGGAGCCCTCCTGTGATGCCCTCTAACATACTATAACCTCATTTAGCGGAGATTTTCACAAAAAAGTGAAATTTTCAAAAAGTCAGAAATTTTGCAAAAAACGACTAAGTATGAAGGACTCATCGGGTGAAACGCTCTGGAACTGAAATCGGATGCACTTACAGACATGCTCCTCTCTCTGGAAGTCTGAGACATGTGTGAAAATTTTCTAAGTCGAGAAAAAAAAAATTTTTCAACTTTTTTTCAAATGTCCCCCCAAGGGATATATATTTTACCCACACATTTGGAGCCCTCCTGTGATGCCCTCTAACATACTATAACCTCATTTAGCGGAGATTTTCACAAAAAAGTGAAATTTTCAAAAAGTCAGAAATTTTGCAAAAAACGACTAAGTATGAAGGACTCATCGGGTGAATTGCTCTGGAACTGAAATCGGATGCGCGCACTGACATGCTCCCCTCTCTGGAAGTCTGAGACATGTGTGAAAATTTTCTAAGTCCAGAAAAAAAAAATTTTTCAACTTTTTTTCAAATTTCTCCCCAAGGGATATATATTTTACCCACACATTTGAAGCCCTCCTGGGATGCCCTCTAACATACTATAACCCCATTTAGCGGAGATTTTCACAAAAAAGTGAAATTTTCAAAAAGTCAGAAATTTTGCAAAAAATGACTAAGTATGAAGGACTCATCGGGTGAATCTCTTTGGAACTGAAATCGTATGCGCGCACTGACATGCTCCCCTCTCTGGAAGTCTGAGACATGTGTGAAAATTTTCTAAGTCCAGAAAAAAAAAATTTTTCAACTTTTTTTCAAATTTCCCCCCAAGGTATATATATTTTACCCACACATTTGGAGCCCTCCTGGGATGCCCTCTAACATACTTTAACCTCATTTAGCGGAGATTTTCACAAAAAAGTGAAATTTTCAAAAATTCAGAAATTTTGCAAAAAACGACTAAGTATGAAGGACTCATCGGGTGAATTGCTCTGGAACTGAAATCGGATGCGCGCACTGACATGCTCCCCTCTCTGGAAGTCTGAGACATGTGTGAAAATTTTCTAAGTCCAGAAAAAAAAATTTTTTCAACTTTTTTTCAAATTTCCCCCCAAGGGATATATATTTTACCCCCACATTTGGAGCCCTCCTGGGATGCCCTCTAACATACTATAACCTCATTTAGCGGAGATTTTCACAAAAAAGTGAAATTTTCAAAAAGTCAGAAATTTTGCAAAAAACGACTAAGTATGAAGGACTCATCGGGTGAATTGCTCTGGAACTGAAATCGGATGCGCTTACAGACATGCTCCCCTCTCTGGAAGTCTGAGACATGTGTGAAAATTTTCTAAGTCCAGAAAAAAAAAATTTTCAACTTTTTTTCAAATTTCCCCCCAAGGGATATATATTTTACCCACACATTTGGAGCCCTCCTGCGATGCCCTCTAACACACTGTAACCTCATTTAGCGGAGATTTTCACAAAAAAGTGAAATTTTCAAAAAGTCAGAAATTTTGCAAAAAACGACTAAGTATGAAGGACTCATCGGGTGAATTGCTCTGGAACTGAAATCGGATGCGCTTTCAGACATGCTCCCCTCTCTGGAAGTCTGAGACATGTGTGAAAATTTTCTAAGTCCAGAAAAAAAATTTTTTTCAACTTTTTTTCAAATTTCCCCCCAAGGTATATATATTTTACCCACACATTTGGAGCCCTCCTGGGATGCCCTCTAACATACTATAACCTCATTTAGCGGAGATTTTCACAAAAAAGTGAAATTTTCAAAAATTCAGAAATTTTGCAAAAAACGACTAAGTATGAAGGACTCATCGGGTGAAACGCTCTGGAACTGAAATCGGATGCGCTTACAGACATGCTCCCCTCTCTGGAAGTCTGAGACATGTGTGAAAATTTTCTAAGTCCAGAAAAAAAAATTTTTTCAACTTTTTTTCAAATGTCCCCCCAAGGGATATATATTTTACCCACACATTTGGAGCCCTCCTGGGATGCCCTCTAACATAAAATAACCTCATTTAGCGGAGATTTTCACAAAAAAGTGAAATTTTCAAAAAGTCAGAAATTTTGCAAAAAACGACTAAGTATGAAGGACTCATCGGGTGAATTGCTCTGGAACTAAAATCGGATGCACGCACTGACATGCTCCCCTCTCTGGAAGTCTGAGACATGTGTGAAAATTTTCTAAGTCCAGAAAAAAAAATTTTTTCAACTTTTTTTCAAATTTTCCCCCAAGGGATATATATTTTACCCACACATTTGGAGCCCTCCTGGGATGCCCTCTAACATACTATAACCTCATTTAGCGGAGATTTTCACAAAAAAGTGAAATTTTCAAAAATTCAGAAATTTTGCAAAAAACGACTAAGTATGAAGGACTCATCGGGTGAAACGCTCTGGAACTGAAATCGGATGCGCTTACAGACATGCTCCCCTCTCTGGAAGTCTGAGACATGTGTGAAAATTTTCTAAGTCCAGAAAAAAAAAAATTTTTCAACTTTTTTTCAAATGTCCCCCCAAGGGATATATATTTTACCCACACATTTGGAGCCCTCCTGGGATGCCCTCTAACATACTATAACCTCATTTAGCGGAGATTTTCACAAAAAAGTGAAATTTTCAAAAAGTTACATTTTTTCCAAAAAACGACTAAGTATGAAGGACTCATCGGGTGAAACGCTCTGGAACTGAAATCGGATGCACTTACAGACATGCTCCCCTCTCTGGAAGTCTGAGACATGTGTGAAAATTTTCTAAGTCCAGAAAAAAAAAATTTTTCAACTTTTTTTCAAATGTCCCCCCAAGGGATATATATTTTACCCACACATTTGGAGCCCTCCTGGGATGCCCTCTAACATACTATAACCTCATTTAGCGGAAATTTTCACTAAAAAGTGAAATTTTCAAAAAGTCAGAAATTTTGCAAAAAATGACTAAGTATGAAGGACTCATCGGGTGAATCTCTTTGGAACTGAAATCGTATGCGCGCACTGACATGCTCCCCTCTGGAAGTCTGAGACATGTGTGAAAATTTTCTAAGTCCAGAAAAAAAAAATTTTCAACTTTTTTTCAAATTTCCCCCCAAGGGATACATATTTTACTCACACATTTGGAGCCCTCCTGTGATGCCCTCTAACATACTATAACCTCATTTAGCGGAGATTTTCACAAAAAAGTGAAATTTTCAAAAAGTCAGAAATTTTGCAAAAAACGACTAAATATGAAGGACTCATCGGGTGAATTGCTCTGGAACTGAAATCGGATGCGCTTACAGACATGCTCCCCTCTCTGGAAGTCTGAGACATGTGTGAAAATTTTCTAAGTCCAGAAAAAAAAAATTTTCAACTTTTTTTCAAATTTCCCCCCAAGGGATATATATTTTACCCACACATTTGGAGCCCTCCTGCGATGCCCTCTAACACACTGTAACCTCATTTAGCGGAGATTTTCACAAAAAAGTGAAATTTTCAAAAAGTCAGAAATTTTGCAAAAAACGACTAAGTATGAAGGACTCATCGGGTGAAACGCTCTGGAACTGAAATCGGATGCGCTTACAGACATGCTCCCCTCTCTGGAAGTCTGAGACATGTGTGAAAATTTTCTAAGTCCAGAAAAAAAAATTTTTTCAACTTTTTTTCAAATGTCCCCCCAAGGGATATATATTTTACCCACACATTTGGAGCCCTCCTGGGATGCCCTCTAACATAAAATAACCTCATTTAGCGGAGATTTTCACAAAAAAGTGAAATTTTCAAAAAGTCAGAAATTTTGCAAAAAACGACTAAGTATGAAGGACTCATCGGGTGAATTGCTCTGGAACTAAAATCGGATGCACGCACTGACATGCTCCCCTCTCTGGAAGTCTGAGACATGTGTGAAAATTTTCTAAGTCCAGAAAAAAAATTTTTTTCAACTTTTTTTCAAATTTTCCCCCAAGGGATATATATTTTACCCACACATTTGGAGCCCTCCTGGGATGCCCTCTAACATACTATAACCTCATTTAGCGGAGATTTTCACAAAAAAGTGAAATTTTCAAAAATTCAGAAATTTTGCAAAAAACGACTAAGTATGAAGGACTCATCGGGTGAAACGCTCTGGAACTGAAATCGGATGCGCTTACAGACATGCTCCCCTCTCTGGAAGTCTGAGACATGTGTGAAAATTTTCTAAGTCCAGAAAAAAAAAAATTTTTCAACTTTTTTTCAAATGTCCCCCCAAGGGATATATATTTTACCCCCACATTTGGAGCCCTCCTGGGATGCCCTCTAACATACTATAACCTCATTTAGCAGAGATTTTCACAAAAAAGTGAAATTTTCAAAAATTTAGAAATTTTGCAAAAAGTGACTAAGTATGAAGGACTCACCTTGTGAATCGCTCTGGAACTGAAATCGGATGCGCTTACAGACATGCTCCCCTCTCTGGAAGTCTGAGACATGTGTGAAAATTTTCTAAGTCCAGAAAAAAAATTTTTTTCAACTTTTTTTCAAATGTCCCCCCAAGGGATATATATTTTACCCACACATTTGGAGCCCTCCTGGGATGCCCTCTAACATAAAATAACCTCATTTAGCGGAGATTTTCACAAAAAAGTGAAATTTTCAAAAAGTCAGAAATTTTGCAAAAACGACTAAGTATGAAGGACTCATCGGGTGAAAGGCTCTGGAACTGAAATCGGATGCACTTACAGACATGCTCCCCTCTCTGGAAGTCTGAGACATGTGTGAAAATTTTCTAAGTCCAGAAAAAAAAAATTTTTCAACTTTTTTTCAAATGTCCACCCAAGGGATATATATTTTACCCACACATTTGGAGCCCTCCTGGGATGCCCTCTAACATACTATAACCTCATTTAGCGGAAATTTTCACAAAAAAGTGAAATTTTCAAAAAGTCTGAAATTTTGCAAAAAATGACTAAGTATGAAGGACTCATCGGGTGAATCTCTTTGGAATTGAAATCGTATGCGCGCACTGACATGCTCCCCTCTCTGGAAGTCTGAGACATGTGTGAAAATTTTCTAAGTCCAGAAAAAAAAAATTTTCAACTTTTTTTCAAATTTCCCCCCAAGGGATATATATTTTACCCACACATTTGGAGCCCTCCTGCGATGCCCTCTAACACACTGTAACCTCATTTAGCGGAGATTTTCACAAAAAAGTGAAATTTTCAAAAAGTCAGAAATTTTGCAAAAAACGACTAAGTATGAAGGACTCATCGGGTGAATTGCTCTGGAACTGAAATTGGATGTGCGCACTGACATGCTCCCCTCTCTGGAAGTCTGAGACATGTGTGAAAATTTTTTAAGTCCAGAAAAAAAAATTTTCAACTTTTTTTCAAATTTCCCCCCAAGGGATATATATTTTACCCACACATTTGGAGCCTTACTGGGATGCCCTCTAACATACTATAACCTCATTTAGCGGAGATTTTCACAAAAAAGTGAAATTTTCAAAAAGTCAGAAATTTTGCAAAAAACGACTAAGTATGAAGGACTCATCGGGTGAAACGCTCTGGAACTGAAATCGGATGCGCTTACAGACATGCTCCCCTCTCTGGAAGTCTGAGACATGTGTGAAAATTTTCTAAGTCCAGAAAAAAATTTTTTTCAACTTTTTTTCAAATTTCCCCCCAAGGGATACATATTTTACCCACACATTTGGAGACCTCCTGCAATGCCCTCTAACATACTATAACCTCATTTAGCGGAGATTTTCACAAAAAAGTGAAATTTTCAAAAAGTCAGAAATTTTGCAAAAAACGACTAAGTATGAAGGACTCATCGGGTGAAACGCTCTGGAACTGAAATCGGATGCGCTTACAGACATGCTCCCCTCTCTGGAAGTCTGAGACATGTGTGAAAATTTTCTAAGTCCAGAAAAAAAAAATTTTCAACTTTTTTTCAAATGTCCCCCCAAGGGATATATATTTTACCCACACATTTGGAGCCCTCCTGGGATGCCCTCTAACATACTATAACCTCATTTAGCGGAGATTTTCACAAAAAAGTGAAATTTTCAAAAATTTAGAAATTTTGCAAAAAGTGACTAAGTATGAAGGACTCACCTTGTGAATCGCTCTGGAACTGAAATCGGATGCGCTTACAGACATGCTCCCCTCTCTGGAAGTCTGAGACATGTGTGAAAATTTTCTAACTCCGGAAAAAAAAAATTTTTCAACTTTTTTTCAAATGTCCCCCCAAGGGATATATATTTTACCCACACATTTGAAGCCCTCCTGGGATGCCCTCTAAAATAAAATAACCTCATTTAGCGGAGATTTTCACAAAAAAGTGAAATTTTCAAAAAGTCAGAAATTTTGCAAAAAACGACTAAGTATGAAGGACTCATCGGGTGAAACGCTCTGGAACTGAAATCGGATGCACTTACAGACATGCTCCCCTCTCTGGAAGTCTGAGACATGTGTGAAAATTTTCTAAGTCCAGAAAAAAATTTTTTTTCAACTTTTTTTCAAATGTCCCCCCAAGGGATATATATTTTACCCACACATTTGGAGCCCTCCTGGGATGCCCTCTAACATACTGTAACCTCATTTAGCGGAAATTTTCACAAAAAAGTGAAATTTTCAAAAAGTCTGAAATTTTGCAAAAAATGACTAAGTATGAAGGACTCATCGGGTGAATCTCTTTGGAATTGAAATCGTATGCGCGCACTGACATGCTCCCCTCTCTGGAAGTCTGAGACATGTGTGAAAATTTTCTAAGTCCAGAAAAAAAAATTTTTCAACTTTTTTTCAAATTTCCCCCCAAGGGATACATATTTTACCCACACATTTGGAGACCTCCTGCGATGCCCTCTAACATACTATAACCTCATTTAGCGGAGATTTTCACAAAAAAGTGAAATTTTCAAAAAGTCAGAAATTTTGCAAAAAACGACTAAGTATGAAGGACTCATCGGGTGAAACGCTCTGGAACTGAAATCGGATGCGCTTACAGACATGCTCCCCTCTCTGGAAGTCTGAGACATGTGTGAAAATTTTCTAAGTCCAGAAAAAAAAAATTTTCAACTTTTTTTCAAATTTCCCCCCAAGGGATATATATTTTACCCACACATTTGGAGCCCTCCTGCGATGCCCTCTAACACACTGTAACCTCATTTAGCGGAGATTTTCACAAAAAAGTGAAATTTTCAAAAAGTCAGAAATTTTGCAAAAAACGACTAAGTATGAAGGACTCATCGGGTGAATTGCTCTGGAACTGAAATCGGATGCGCGCACTGACATGCTCCCCTCTCTGGAAGTCTGAGACATGTGTGAAAATTTTTTAAGTCCAGAAAAAAAAAATTTTCAACTTTTTTTCAAATTTCCCCCCAAGGGATATATATTTTACCCACACATTTGGAGCCTTACTGGGATGCCCTCTAACATACTATAACCTCATTTAGCGGAGATTTTCACAAAAAAGTGAAATTTTCAAAAAGTCAGAAATTTTGCAAAAAACGACTAAGTATGAAGGACTCATCGGGTGAAACGCTCTGGAACTGAAATCGGATGCGCTTACAGACATGCTCCCCTCTCTGGAAGTCTGAGACATGTGTGAAAATTTTCTAAGTCCAGAAAAAAAATTTTTTCAACTTTTTTTCAAATTTCCCCCCAAGGGATACATATTTTACCCACACATTTGGAGACCTCCTGCGATGCCCTCTAACATACTATAACCTCATTTAGCGGAGATTTTCACAAAAAAGTGAAATTTTCAAAAAGTCAGAAATTTTGCAAAAAACGACTAAGTATGAAGGACTCATCGGGTGAAACGCTCTGGAACTGAAATCGGATGCGCTTACAGACATGCTCCCCTCTCTGGAAGTCTGAGACATGTGTGAAAATTTTCTAAGTCCAGAAAAAAAAATTTTTCAACTTTTTTTCAAATGTCCCCCCAAGGGATATATATTTTACCCACACATTTGGAGCCCTCCTGGGATGCCCTCTAACATACTATAACCTCATTTAGCGGAGATTTTCACAAAAAAGTGAAATTTTCAAAAAGTCAGAAATTTTGCAAAAAACGACTAAGTATGAAGGACTCATCGGGTGAAACGCTCTGGAACTGAAATCGGATGCGCTTACAGACATGCTCCCCTCTCTGGAAGTCTGAGACATGTGTGAAAATTTTCTAAGTCCAGAAAAAAAAAATTTTCAACTTTTTTTCAAATTTCCCCCCAAGGGATATATATTTTACCCACACATTTGGAGCCCTCCTGCGATGCCCTCTAACACACTGTAACCTCATTTAGCGGAGATTTTCACAAAAAAGTGAAATTTTCAAAAAGTCAGAAATTTTGCAAAAAACGACTAAGTATGAAGGACTCATCGGGTGAATTGCTCTGGAACTGAAATCGGATGCGCGCACTGACATGCTCCCCTCTCTGGAAGTCTGAGACATGTGTGAAAATTTTTTAAGTCCAGAAAAAAAAAATTTTCAACTTTTTTTCAAATTTCCCCCCAAGGGATATATATTTTACCCACACATTTGGAGCCTTACTGGGATGCCCTCTAACATACTATAACCTCATTTAGCGGAGATTTTCACAAAAAAGTGAAATTTTCAAAAAGTCAGAAATTTTGCAAAAAACGACTAAGTATGAAGGACTCATCGGGTGAAACGCTCTGGAACTGAAATCGGATGCGCTTACAGACATGCTCCCCTCTCTGGAAGTCTGAGACATGTGTGAAAATTTTCTAAGTCCAGAAAAAAATTTTTTTCAACTTTTTTTCAAATTTCCCCCCAAGGGATACATATTTTACCCACACATTTGGAGACCTCCTGCGATGCCCTCTAACATACTATAACCTCATTTAGCGGAGATTTTCACAAAAAAGTGAAATTTTCAAAAATTTAGAAATTTTGCAAAAAGTGACTAAGTATGAAGGACTCACCTTGTGAATCGCTCTGGAACTGAAATCGGATGCGCTTACAGACATGCTCCCCTCTCTGGAAGTCTGAGACATGTGTGAAAATTTTCTAAGTCCAGAAAAAAAAATTTTTTCAACTTTTTTTCAAATGTCCCCCCAAGGGATATATATTTTACCCACACATTTGGAGCCCTCCTGGGATGCCCTCTAAAATAAAATAACCTCATTTAGCGGAGATTTTCACAAAAAAGTGAAATTTTCAAAAAGTCAGAAATTTTGCAAAAAACGACTAAGTATGAAGGACTCATCGGGTGAAACGCTCTGGAACTGAAATCGGATGCACTTACAGACATGCTCCCCTCTCTGGAAGTCTGAGACATGTGTGAAAATTTTCTAAGTCCAGAAAAAAAATTTTTTTCAACTTTTTTTCAAATGTCCCCCCAAGGGATATATATTTTACCCACACATTTGGAGCCCTCCTGGGATGCCCTCTAACATACTGTAACCTCATTTAGCGGAAATTCTCACAAAAAAGTGAAATTTTCAAAAAGTCTGAAATTTTGCAAAAAATGACTAAGTATGAAGGACTCATCGGGTGAATCTCTTTGGAATTGAAATCGTATGCGCGCACTGACATGCTCCCCTCTCTGGAAGTCTGAGACATGTGTGAAAATTTTCTAAGTCCAGAAAAAAAAAATTTTCAACTTTTTTTCAAATTTCCCCCCAAGGGATACATACTTTACCCACACATTTGGAGACCTCCTGCGATGCCCTCTAACATACTATAACCTCATTTAGCGGAGATTTTCACAAAAAAGTGAAATTTTCAAAAAGTCAGAAATTTTGCAAAAAAACGACTAAGTATGAAGGACTCATCGGGTGAAACGCTCTGGAACTGAAATCGGATGCGCTTACAGACATGTTCCCCTCTCTGGAAGTCTGAGACATGTGTGAAAATTTTCTAAGTCCAGAAAAAAAAAATTTTCAACTTTTTTTCAAATTTCCCCCCAAGGGATATATATTTTACCCACACATTTGGAGCCCTCCTGCGATGCCCTCTAACACACTGTAACCTCATTTAGCGGAGATTTTCACAAAAAAGTGAAATTTTCAAAAAGTCTGAAATTTTGCAAAAAACGACTAAGTATGAAGGACTCATCGGGTGAATTGCTCTGGAACTGAAATCGGATGCGCGCACTGACATGCTCCCCTCTCTGGAAGTCTGAGACATGTGTGAAAATTTTTTAAGTCCAGAAAAAAAAAATTTTCAACTTTTTTTCAAATTTCCCCCCAAGGGATATATATTTTACCCACACATTTGGAGCCTTACTGGGATGCCCTCTAACATACTATAACCTCATTTAGCGGAGATTTTCACAAAAAAGTGAAATTTTCAAAAAGTCAGAAATTTTGCAAAAAACGACTAAGTATGAAGGACTCATCGGGTGAAACGCTCTGGAACTGAAATCGGATGCGCTTACAGACATGCTCCCCTCTCTGGAAGTCTGAGACATGTGTGAAAATTTTCTAAGTCCAGAAAAAAAATTTTTTCAACTTTTTTTCAAATTTCCCCCCAAGGGATACATATTTTACCCACACATTTGGAGACCTCCTGCGATGCCCTCTAACATACTATAACCTCATTTAGCGGAGATTTTCACAAAAAAGTGAAATTTTCAAAAAGTCAGAAATTTTGCAAAAAACGACTAAGTATGAAGGACTCATCGGGTGAAACGCTCTGGAACTGAAATCGGATGCGCTTACAGACATGCTCCCCTCTCTGGAAGTCTGAGACATGTGTGAAAATTTTCTAAGTCCAGAAAAAAAAATTTTTCAACTTTTTTTCAAATGTCCCCCCAAGGGATATATATTTTACCCACACATTTGGAGCCCTCCTGGGATGCCCTCTAACATACTATAACCTCATTTAGCGGAGATTTTCACAAAAAAGTGAAATTTTCAAAAAGTCAGAAATTTTGCAAAAAACGACTAAGTATGAAGGACTCATCGGGTGAAACGCTCTGGAACTGAAATCGGATGCGCTTACAGACATGCTCCCCTCTCTGGAAGTCTGAGACATGTGTGAAAATTTTCTAAGTCCAGAAAAAAAAATTTTTTCAACTTTTTTTCAAATGTCCCCCCAAGGGATATATATTTTACCCACACATTTGGAGCCCTCCTGGGATGCCCTCTAACATACTATAACCTCATTTAGCGGAGATTTTCACAAAAAAGTGAAATTTTAAAAAATTTAGAAATTTTGCAAAAAATGACTAAGTATGAAGGACTCATCGGGTGAAACGCTCTGGAACTGAAATCGGATGCGCTTACAGACATGCTCCCCTCTCTGGAAGTCTGAGACATGTGTGAAAATTTTCTAAGTCCAGAAAAAAAAATTTTTCAACTTTTTTTCAAATGTCCCCCCAAGGGATATATATTTTACCCACACATTTGGAGCCCTCCTGGGATGCCCTCTAACATACTATAACCTCATTTAGCGGAGATTTTCACAAAAAAGTGAAATTTTCAAAAAGTCAGAAATTTTGCAAAAAACGACTAAGTATGAAGGACTCATCGGGTGAAACGCTCTGGAACTGAAATCGGATGCGCTTACAGACATGCTCCCCTCTCTGGAAGTCTGAGACATGTGTGAAAATTTTCTAAGTCCAGAAAAAAAATTTTTTTCAACTTTTTTTCAAATGTCCCCCCAAGGGATATATATTTTACTCACACATTTGGAGCCCTCCTGGGATGCCCTCTAACATACTATAACCTCATTTAGCGGAGATTTTCACAAAAAAGTGAAATTTTAAAAAATTTAGAAATTTTGCAAAAAATGACTAAGTATGAAGGACTCACCTTGTGAATCGCTCTGGAACTGAAATCGGATGCGCTTACAGACATGCTCCCCTCTCTGGAAGTCTGAGACATGTGTGAAAATTTTCTAAGTCCAGAAAAAAAAATTTTTCAACTTTTTTTCAAATTTCCCCCCAAGGGATACATATTTTACCCACACATTTGGAGACCTCCTGCGATGCCCTCTAACATACTATAACCTCATTTAGCGGAGATTTTCACAAAAAAGTGAAATTTTCAAAAAGTCAGAAATTTTGCAAAAAACGACTAAGTATGAAGGACTCATCGGGTGAAACGCTCTGGAACTGAAATCGGATGCGCTTACAGACATGCTCCCCTCTCTGGAAGTCTGAGACATGTGTGAAAATTTTCTAAGTCCAGAAAAAAAAATTTTTTCAACTTTTTTTCAAATGTCCCCCCAAGGGATATATATTTTACCCACACATTTGGAGCCCTCCTGGGATGCCCTCTAACATACTATAACCTCATTTAGCGGAGATTTTCACAAAAAAGTGAAATTTTAAAAAATTTAGAAATTTTGCAAAAAATGACTAAGTATGAAGGACTCATCGGGTGAAACGCTCTGGAACTGAAATCGGATGCGCTTACAGACATGCTCCCCTCTCTGGAAGTCTGAGACATGTGTGAAAATTTTCTAAGTCCAGAAAAAAAAATTTTTCAACTTTTTTTCAAATGTCCCCCCAAGGGATATATATTTTACCCACACATTTGGAGCCCTCCTGGGATGCCCTCTAACATACTATAACCTCATTTAGCGGAGATTTTCACAAAAAAGTGAAATTTTCAAAAAGTCAGAAATTTTGCAAAAAACGACTAAGTATGAAGGACTCATCGGGTGAAACGCTCTGGAACTGAAATCGGATGCGCTTACAGACATGCTCCCCTCTCTGGAAGTCTGAGACATGTGTGAAAATTTTCTAAGTCCAGAAAAAAAATTTTTTTCAACTTTTTTTCAAATGTCCCCCCAAGGGATATATATTTTACTCACACATTTGGAGCCCTCCTGGGATGCCCTCTAACATACTATAACCTCATTTAGCGGAGATTTTCACAAAAAAGTGAAATTTTAAAAAATTTAGAAATTTTGCAAAAAATGACTAAGTATGAAGGACTCACCTTGTGAATCGCTCTGGAACTGAAATCGGATGCGCTTACAGACATGCTCCCCTCTCTGGAAGTCTGAGACATGTGTGAAAATTTTCTAAGTCCAGAAAAAAAAATTTTTCAACTTTTTTTCAAATTTCCCCCCAAGGGATACATATTTTACCCACACATTTGGAGACCTCCTGCGATGCCCTCTAACATACTATAACCTCATTTAGCGGAGATTTTCACAAAAAAGTGAAATTTTCAAAAAGTCAGAAATTTTGCAAAAAACGACTAAGTATGAAGGACTCATCGGGTGAAACGCTCTGGAACTGAAATCGGATGCGCTTACAGACATGCTCCCCTCTCTGGAAGTCTGAGACATGTGTGAAAATTTTCTAAGTCCAGAAAAAAAAATTTTTCAACTTTTTTTCAAATTTCCCCCCAAGGGATATATATTTTACCCACACATTTGGATCCCTCCTGGGATGCCCTCTAACATACTATAACCTCATTTAGTGGAGATTTTCACAAAAAAGTGAAATTTTCAAAAAGTTAAATTTTTTAAAAAAAACGACTAAGTATGAAGGACTCATCGGGTGAAACGCTCTGGAACTGAAATCGGATGCGCTTACAGACATGCTCCCCTCTCTGGAAGTCTGAGACATGTGTGAAAATTTTTTAAGTCCAGAAAAAAAATTTTTTTCAACTTTTTTTCAAATGTCCCCCCAAGGGATATATATTTTACCCACACATTTGGAGCCCTCCTGGGATGCCCTCTAACATACTATAACCTCATTTAGCGGAGATTTTCACAAAAAAGTGAAATTTTCAAAAAGTCAGAAATTTTGCAAAAAATGACTAAGTATGAAGGACTCATCGGGTGAATCGCTCTGGAACTGAAATCGGATGCGCGCACTGACATGCTCCCCTCTCTGGAAGTCTGAGACATGTGTGAAAATTTTCTAAGTCCAGAAAAAAAATTTTTTTCAACTGTTTTTCAAATTTCCCCCCAAGGGATATATATTTTACCCCCACATTTGGAGCCCTCCTGGGATGCCCTCTAACATACTATAACCTCATTTAGCGGAGATTTTCACAAAAAAGTGAAATTTTCAAAAAGTTAAAAATTTTGCAAAAAATGACTAAGTATGAAAGACTCACCTTGTGAATCGCTCTGGAACTGAAATCGGATGCGCTTACAGACATGCTCCCCTCTCTGGAAGTCTGAGACATGTGTGAAAATTTTCTAAGTCCAGAAAAAAAAATTTTTTCAACTTTTTTTCAAATGTCCCCCCAAGGGATATATATTTTACCCACACATTTGGAGCCCTCCTGGGATGCCCTCTAACATACTATAACCTCATTTAGCGGAGATTTTCACAAAAAAGTGAAATTTTCAAAAAGTCAGAAATTTTGCAAAAAACGACTAAGTATTAAGGACTCATCGGGTGAAACGCTCTGGAACTGAAATCGGATGCGCTTACAGACATGCTCCCCTCTCTGGAAGTCTGAGACATGTGTGAAAATTTTCTAAGTCCAGAAAAAAAATTTTTTTCAACTTTTTTTCAAATGTCCCCCCAAGGGATATATATTTTACCCACACATTTGGAGCCCTCCTGGGATGCCCTCTAACATACTATAACCTCATTTAGCGGAGATTTTCACAAAAAAGTGAAATTTTAAAAAATTTAGAAATTTTGCAAAAAATGACTAAGTATGAAGGACTCATCGGGTGAAACGCTCTGGAACTGAAATCGGATGCGCTTACAGACATGCTCCCCTCTCTGGAAGTCTGAGACATGTGTGAAAATTTTCTAAGTCCAGAAAAAAAAATTTTTCAACTTTTTTTCAAATGTCCCCCCAAGGGATATATATTTTACCCACACATTTGGAGCCCTCCTGGGATGCCCTCTAACATACTATAACCTCATTTAGCGGAGATTTTCACAAAAAAGTGAAATTTTCAAAAAGTCAGAAATTTTGCAAAAAACGACTAAGTATGAAGGACTCATCGGGTGAAACGCTCTGGAACTGAAATCGGATGCGCTTACAGACATGCTCCCCTCTCTGGAAGTCTGAGACATGTGTGAAAATTTTCTAAGTCCAGAAAAAAAATTTTTTTCAACTTTTTTTCAAATGTCCCCCCAAGGGATATATATTTTACCCACACATTTGGAGCCCTCCTGGGATGCCCTCTAACATACTATAACCTCATTTAGCGGAGATTTTCACAAAAAAGTGAAATTTTCAAAAATTTAAAAATTTTGCAAAAAATGACTAAGTATGAAGGACTCACCTTGTGAATCGCTCTGGAACTGAAATCGGATGCGCTTACAGACATGCTCCCCTCTCTGGAAGTCTGAGACATGTGTGAAAATTTTCTAAGTCCAGAAAAAAAATTTTTTTCAACTTTTTTTCAAATGTCCCCCCAAGGGATATATATTTTACCCACACATTTGGAGCCCTCCTGGGATGCCCTCTAACATACTATAACCTCATTTAGCGGAGATTTTCACAAAAAAGTGAAATTTTAAAAAATTTAGAAATTTTGCAAAAAATGACTAAGTATGAAGGACTCACCTTGTGAATCGCTCTGGAACTGAAATCGGATGCGCTTACAGACATGCTCCCCTCTCTGGAAGTCTGAGACATGTGTGAAAATTTTCTAAGTCCAGAAAAAAAAATTTTTCAACTTTTTTTCAAATTTCCCCCCAAGGGATACATATTTTACCCACACATTTGGAGACCTCCTGCGATGCCCTCTAACATACTATAACCTCATTTAGTGGAGATTTTCACAAAAAAGTGAAATTTTCAAAAAGTTAAATTTTTTAAAAAAACGACTAAGTATGAAGGACTCATCGGGTGAAACGCTCTGGAACTGAAATCGGATGCGCTTACAGACATGCTCCCCTCTCTGGAAGTCTGAGACATGTGTGAAAATTTTTTAAGTCCAGAAAAAAAAATTTTTTCAACTTTTTTTCAAATGTCCCCCCAAGGGATATATATTTTACCCACACATTTGGAGCCCTCCTGGGATGCCCTCTAACATACTATAACCTCATTTAGCGGAGATTTTCACAAAAAAGTGAAATTTTCAAAAAGTCAGAAATTTTGCAAAAAATGACTAAGTATGAAGGACTCATCGGGTGAATCGCTCTGGAACTGAAATCGGATGCGCGCACTGACATGCTCCCCTCTCTGGAAGTCTGAGACATGTGTGAAAATTTTCTAAGTCCAGAAAAAAAAATGTTTTCAACTTTTTTTCAAATGTCCCCCCAAGGGATATATATTTTACCCACACATTTGGAGCCCTCCTGGGATGCCCTCTAACATACTATAACCTCATTTAGCGGAGATTTTCACAAAAAAGTGAAATTTTCAAAAAGTCAGAAATTTTGCAAAAAATGACTAAGTATGAAGGACTCATCGGGTGAATCGCTCTGGAACTGAAATCGGATGCGCGCACTGACATGCTCCCCTCTCTGGAAGTCTGAGACATGTGTGAAAATTTTCTAAGTCCAGAAAAAAAATTTTTTTCAACTTTTTTTCAAATTTCCCCCCAAGGGATATATATTTTACCCCCACATTTGGAGCCCTCCTGGGATGCCCTCTAACATACTATAACCTCATTTAGCGGAGATTTTCACAAAAAAGTGAAATTTTCAAAAAGTTAAAAATTTTGCAAAAAATGACTAAGTATGAAAGACTCACCTTGTGAATCGCTCTGGAACTGAAATCGGATGCGCTTACAGACATGCTCCCCTCTCTGGAAGTCTGAGACATGTGTGAAAATTTTCTAAGTCCAGAAAAAAAAATTTTTTCAACTTTTTTTCAAATGTCCCCCCAAGGGATATATATTTTACCCACACATTTGGAGCCCTCCTGGGATGCCCTCTAACATACTATAACCTCATTTAGCGGAGATTTTCACAAAATAGTGAAATTTTCAAAAAGTCAGAAATTTTGCAAAAAGCGACTAAGTATGAAGGACTCATCGGGTGAAACGCTCTGGAACTGAAATCGGATGCGCTTACAGACATGCTCCCCTCTCTGGAAGTCTGAGACATGTGTGAAAATTTTCTAAGTCCAGAAAAAAAAAATTTTTCAACTTTTTTTCAAATGTCCCCCCAAGGGATATATATTTTACCCACACATTTGGAGCCCTCCTGGGATGCCCTCTAACATACTATAACCTCATTTAGTGGAGATTTTCACAAAAAAGTGAAATTTTCAAAAAGTTAAATTTTTTCCAAAAAACGACTAAGTATGAAGGACTCATCGGGTGAAACGCTCTGGAACTGAAATCGGATGCGCTTACAGACATGCTCCCCTCTCTGGAAGTCTGAGACATGTGTGAAAATTTTCTAAGTCCAGAAAAAAAAAATTTTTCAACTTTTTTTCAAATGTCCCCCCAAGGGATATATATTTTACCCACACATTTGGAGCCCTCCTGGGATGCCCTCTAACATACTATAACCTCATTTAGCGGAGATTTTCACAAAAAAGTGAAATTTTCAAAAAGTCAGAAATTTTGCAAAAAATGACTAAGTATGAAGGACTCATCGGGTGAATCGCTCTGGAACTGAAATCGGATGCGCGCACTGACATGCTCCCCTCTCTGGAAGTCTGAGACATGTGTGAAAATTTTCTAAGTCCAGAAAAAAAAATTTTTTCAACTTTTTTTCAAATGTCCCCCCAAGGGATATATATTTTACCCACACATTTGGAGCCCTACTGGAATGCCCTCTAACATACTATAACCTCATTTAGCGGAGATTTTCACAAAAAAGTGAAATTTTCAAAAAGTCAGAAATTTTGCAAAAAATGACTAAGTATGAAGGACTCATCGGGTGAATCGCTCTGGAACTGAAATCGGATGCGCGCACTGACATGCTCCCCTCTCTGGAAGTCTGAGACATGTGTGAAAATTTTCTAAGTCCAGAAAAAAAAATTTTTTCAACTTTTTTTCAAATTTCCCCCCAAGGGATATATATTTTACCCCCACATTTGGAGCCCTCCTGGGATGCCCTCTAACATACTATAACCTCATTTAGCGGAGATTTTCACAAAAAAGTGAAATTTTCAAAAAGTTAAAAATTTGGCAAAAAATGACTAAGTATGAAGGACTCATCGGGTGAATTGCTCTGGAACTGAAATCGGATGCGCGCACTGACATGCTCCCCTCTCTGGAAGTCTGAGACATGTGTGAAAATTTTCTAAGTCCAGAAATAAAAAATTTTCAACTTTTTTTCAAATTTCCCCCCAAGGGATATATATTTTACCCACACATTTGGAGCCCTCCTGGGATGCCCTCTAACATACTATAACCTCATTTAGCGGAGATTTTCACAAAAAAGTGAAATTTTCAAAAATTCAGAAATTTTGCAAAAAATGACTAAGTATGAAGGACTCATCGGGTGAAACGCTCTGGAACTGAAATCGGATGCGCTTACAGACATGCTCCCCTCTCTGGAAGTCTGAGACATGTGTGAAAATTTTCTAAGTCCAGAAAAAAAATTTTTCAACTTTTTTTCAAATTTCCCCCCAAGGGATATATATTTTACCCACACATTTGGATCCCTCCTGGGATGCCCTCTAACATACTATAACCTCATTTAGCGGAGATTTTCACAAAAAAGTGAAATTTTCAAAAAGTCAGAAATTTTGCAAAAAACGACTAAGTATGAAGGACTCATCGGGTGAAACGCTCTGGAACTGAAATCGGATGCGCGCACTGACATGCTCCCCTCTCTGGAAGTCTGAGACATGTGTGAAAATTTTCTAAGTCCAGAAAAAAAAATTTTTTCAACTTTTTTTCAAATTTCCCCCCAAGGGATATATATTTTACCCACACATTTGGAGCCCTCCTGGGATGCCCTCTAACATACTATAACCTCATTTAGTGGAGATTTTCACAAAAAAGTGAAATTTTCAAAAAGTCAGAAATTTTGCAAAAAACGACTAAGTATGAAGGACTCATCGGGTGAATTGCTCTGGAACTGAAATCGGATGCGCGCACTGACATGCTCCCCTCTCTGGAAGTCTGAGACATGTGTGAAAATTTTCTAAGTCCAGAAAAAAAAATTTTTTCAACTTTTTTTCAAATTTCCCCCCAAGGGATATATATTTTACCCACACATTTGGATCCCTCCTGGGATGCCCTCTAACATACTATAACCTCATTTAGTGGAGATTTTCACAAAAAAGTGAAATTTTCAAAAAGTTAAATTTTTTCCAAAAAACGACTAAGTATGAAGGACTCATCGGGTGAAACGCTCTGGAACTGAAATCGGATGCGCTTACAGACATGCTCCCCTCTCTGGAAGTCTGAGACATGTGTGAAAATTTTCTAAGTCCAGAAAAAAAAAATTTTTCAACTTTTTTTCAAATGTCCCCCCAAGGGATATATATTTTACCCCCACATTTGGAGCCCTCCTGGGATTCCCTCTAACATACTATAACCTCATTTAGCGGAGATTTTCACAAAAAAGTGAAATTTTCAAAAAGTCAGAAATTTTGCAAAAAATGACTAAGTATGAAGGACTCATCGGGTGAATCACTCTGGAACTGAAATCGGATGCGCGCACTGACATGCTCCCCTCTCTGGAAGTCTGAGACATGTGTGAAAATTTTCTAAGTCCAGAAAAAAAAATTTTTTCAACTTTTTTTCAAATGTCCCCCCAAGGGATATATATTTTACCCACACATTTGGAGCCCTCCTGGGATGCCCTCTAACATACTATAACCTCATTTAGCGGAGATTTTCACAAAAAAGTGAAATTTTCAAAAAGTCAGAAATTTTGCAAAAAATGACTAAGTATGAAGGACTCATCGGGTGAATCGCTCTGGAACTGAAATCGGATGCGCGCACTGACATGCTCCCCTCTCTGGAAGTCTGAGACATGTGTGAAAATTTTCTAAGTCCAGAAAAAAAAATTTTTTCAACTTTTTTTCAAATTTCCCCCCAAGGGATATATATTTTACCCCCACATTTGGAGCCCTCCTGGGATGCCCTCTAACATACTATAACCTCATTTAGCGGAGATTTTCACAAAAAAGTGAAATTTTCAAAAAGTTAAAAATTTTGCAAAAAATGACTAAGTATGAAAGACTCACCTTGTGAATCGCTCTGGAACTGAAATCGGATGCGCTTACAGACATGCTCCCCTCTGGAAGTCTGAGACATGTGTGAAAATTTTCTAAGTCCAGAAAAAAAAAATTTTTCAACTTTTTTTCAAATGTCCCCCCAAGGGATATATATTTTACCCACACATTTGGAGCCCTCCTGGGATGCCCTCTAACATACTATAACCTCATTTAGCGGAGATTTTCACAAAAAAGTGAAATTTTCAAAAAGTCAGAAATTTTGCAAAAAACGACTAAGTATGAAGGACTCATCGGGTGAAACGCTCTGGAACTGAAATCGGATGCGCTTACAGACATGCTCCCGTCTCTAGAAGTCTGAGACATGTGTGAAAATTTTCTAAGTCCAGAAAAAAAAATTTTTCAACTTTTTTTCAAATTTCCCCCCAAGGGATATATATTTTACCCACACATTTGGATCCCTCCTGGGATGCCCTCTAACATACTATAACCTCATTTAGTGGAGATTTTCACAAAAAAGTGAAATTTTCAAAAAGTCAGAAATTTTGCAAAAAATGACTAAGTATGAAGGACTCATCGGGTGAATCGCTCTGGAACTGAAATCGGATGCGCGCACTGACATGCTCCCCTCTCTGGAAGTCTGAGACATGTGTGAAAATTTTCTAAGTCCAGAAAAAAAAATTTTTTCAACTTTTTTTCAAATTTCCCCCCAAGGGATATATATTTTA
Source organism: Phyllobates terribilis (assembly GCF_046119375.1). Taxonomy (NCBI): domain Eukaryota; kingdom Metazoa; phylum Chordata; class Amphibia; order Anura; family Dendrobatidae; genus Phyllobates; species Phyllobates terribilis. The sequence continues at coordinate 724,289 of NW_027363218.1, read as the reverse complement.
CCCCCACATTTGGAGCCCTCCTGGGATGCCCTCTAACATACTATAACCTCATTTAGCGGAGATTTTCACAAAAAAGTGAAATTTTCAAAAAGTCAGAAATTTTGCAAAAAACGACTAAGTATGAAGGACTCATCGGGTGAAATGCTCTGGAACTGAAATCGGATGCGCTTACAGACATGCTCCCGTCTCTAGAAGTCTGAGACATGTGTGAAAATTTTCTAAGTCCAGAAAAAAAAATTTTTCAACTTTTTTTCAAATTTCCCCCCAAGGGATATATATTTTACCCACACATTTGGATCCCTCCTGGGATGCCCTCTAACATACTATAACCTCATTTAGTGGAGATTTTCACAAAAAAGTGAAATTTTCAAAAAGTCAGAAATTTTGCAAAAAATGACTAAGTATGAAGGACTCATCGGGTGAATCGCTCTGGAACTGAAATCGGATGCGCGCACTGACATGCTCCCCTCTCTGGAAGTCTGAGACATGTGTGAAAATTTTCTAAGTCCAGAAAAAAAAAAATTTTCAACTTTTTTTCAAATTTCCCCCCAAGGGATATATATTTTACCCCCACATTTGGAGCCCTCCTGGGATGCCCTCTAACATACTATAACCTCATTTAGCGGAGATTTTCACAAAAAAGTGAAATTTTCAAAAAGTCAGAAATTTTGCAAAAAACGACTAAGTATGAAGGACTCATCGGGTGAAATGCTCTGGAACTGAAATCGGATGCGCTTACAGACATGCTCCCGTCTCTGGAAGTCTGAGACATGTGTGAAAATTTTCTAAGTCCAGAAAAAAAAATTTTTTCAACTTTTTTTCAAATTTCCCCCCAAGGGATATATATTTTACCCACACATTTGGAGCCCTCCTGGGATGCCCTCTAACATACTATAACCTCATTTAGCGGAGATTTTCACAAAAAAGTGAAATTTTCAAAAAGTTAAAAATTTTGCAAAAAATGACTAAGTATGAAGGACTCATCGGGTGAATTGCTCTGGAACTGAAATCGGATGCGCGCACTGACATGCTCCCCTCTCTGGAAGTCTGAGACATGTGTGAAAATTTTCTAAGTCCAGAAAAAAAAATTTTTTCAACTTTTTTTCAAATGTCCCCCCAAGGGATATATATTTTACCCACACATTTGGAGCCCTCCTGGGATGCCCTCTAACATACTATAACCTCATTTAGCGGAGATTTTCACAAAAAAGTGAAATTTTCAAAAAGTCAGAAATTTTGCAAAAAATGACTAAGTATGAAGGACTCATCGGGTGAATCGCTCTGGAACTGAAATCGGATGCGCGCACTGACATGCTCCCCTCTCTGGAAGTCTGAGACATGTGTGAAAATTTTCTAAGTCCAGAAAAAAAAATTTTTTCAACTTTTTTTCAAATTTCCCCCCAAGGGATATATATTTTACCCCCACATTTGGAGCCCTCCTGGGATGCCCTCTAACATACTATAACCTCATTTAGCGGAGATTTTCACAAAAAAGTGAAATTTTCAAAAAGTTAAAAATTTTGCAAAAAATGACTAAGTATGAAAGACTCACCTTGTGAATCGCTCTGGAACTGAAATCGGATGCGCTTACAGACATGCTCCCCTCTGGAAGTCTGAGACATGTGTGAAAATTTTCTAAGTCCAGAAAAAAAAAATTTTTCAACTTTTTTTCAAATGTCCCCCCAAGGGATATATATTTTACCCACACATTTGGAGCCCTCCTGGGATGCCCTCTAACATACTATAACCTCATTTAGCGGAGATTTTCACAAAAAAGTGAAATTTTCAAAAAGTCAGAAATTTTGCAAAAAACGACTAAGTATGAAGGACTCATTGGGTGAAATGCTCTGGAACTGAAATCGGATGCGCTTACAGACATGCTCCCGTCTCTAGAAGTCTGAGACATGTGTGAAAATTTTCTAAGTCCAGAAAAAAAAATTTTTCAACTTTTTTTCAAATTTCCCCCCAAGGGATATATATTTTACCCACACATTTGGATCCCTCCTGGGATGCCCTCTAACATACTATAACCTCATTTAGTGGAGATTTTCACAAAAAAGTGAAATTTTCAAAAAGTCAGAAATTTTGCAAAAAATGACTAAGTATGAAGGACTCATCGGGTGAATCGCTCTGGAACTGAAATCGGATGCGCGCACTGACATGCTCCCCTCTCTGGAAGTCTGAGACATGTGTGAAAATTTTCTAAGTCCAGAAAAAAAAAAATTTTCAACTTTTTTTCAAATTTCCCCCCAAGGGATATATATTTTACCCCCACATTTGGAGCCCTCCTGGGATGCCCTCTAACATACTATAACCTCATTTAGCGGAGATTTTCACAAAAAAGTGAAATTTTCAAAAAGTCAGAAATTTTGCAAAAAACGACTAAGTATGAAGGACTCATCGGGTGAAATGCTCTGGAACTGAAATCGGATGCGCTTACAGACATGCTCCCGTCTCTGGAAGTCTGAGACATGTGTGAAAATTTTCTAAGTCCAGAAAAAAAATTTTTTTCAACTTTTTTTCAAATTTCCCCCCAAGGGATATATATTTTACCCACACATTTGGAGCCCTCCTGGGATGCCCTCTAACATACTATAACCTCATTTAGCGGAGATTTTCACAAAAAAGTGAAATTTTCAAAAAGTTAAAAATTTTGCAAAAAATGACTAAGTATGAAGGACTCATCGGGTGAATTGCTCTGGAACTGAAATCGGATGCGCGCACTGACATGCTCCCCTCTCTGGAAGTCTGAGACGTGTGAAAATTTTCTAAGTCCAGAAATAAAAAATTTTCAACTTTTTTCAAATTTCCCCCCAAGGGATATATATTTTACCCACACATTTGGAGCCCTCCTGGGATGCCCTCTAACATACTATAACCTCATTTAGCGGAGATTTTCACAAAAAAGTGAAATTTTCAAAAATTCAGAAATTTTGCAAAAAATGACTAAGTATGAAGGACTCATCGGGTGAAACGCTCTGGAACTGAAATCGGATGCGCTTACAGACATGCTCCCCTCTCTGGAAGTCTGAGACATGTGTGAAAATTTTCTAAGTCCAGAAAAAAAATTTTTCAACTTTTTTTCAAATTTCCCCCCAAGGGATATATATTTTACCCACACATTTGGATCCCTCCTGGGATGCCCTCTAACATACTATAACCTCATTTAGCGGAGATTTTCACAAAAAAGTGAAATTTTCAAAAAGTCAGAAATTTTGCAAAAAACGACTAAGTATGAAGGACTCATCGGGTGAAATGCTCTGGAACTGAAATCGGATGCGCTTACAGACATGCTCCCGTCTCTGGAAGTCTGAGACATGTGTGAAAATTTTCTAAGTCCAGAAAAAAAAATTTTTTCAACTTTTTTTCAAATTTCCCCCCAAGGGATATATATTTTACCCACACATTTGGAGCCCTCCTGCGATGCCCTCTAACATACTATAACCTCATTTAGCGGAGATTTTCACAAAAAAGTGAAATTTTCAAAAAGTTAAATTTTTTCCAAAAAACGACTAAGTATGAAGGACTCATCGGGTGAAACGCTCTGGAACTGAAATCGGATGCGCGCACTGACATGCTCCCCTCTCTGGAAGTCTGAGACATGTGTGAAAATTTTCTAAGTCCAGAAAAAAAATTTTTTTCAACTTTTTTTCAAATTTCCCCCCAAGGGATATATATTTTACCCACACATTTGGAGCCCTCCTGGGATGCCCTCTAACATACTATAACCTCATTTAGCGGAGATTTTCACAAAAAAGTGAAATTTTCAAAAAGTTAAATTTTTTCCAAAAAACGACTAAGTATGAAGGACTCATCGGGTGAAACGCTCTGGAACTGAAATCGGATGCGCTTACAGACATGCTCCCCTCTCTGGAAGTCTGAGACATGTGTGAAAATTTTCTAAGTCCAGAAAAAAAAATTTTTCAACTTTTTTCAAATTTCCCCCCAAGGGATACATATTTTACCCACACATTTGGAGCCCTCCTGGGATGCCCTCTAACATACTATAACCTCATTTAGCGGAGATTTTCACAAAAAAGTGAAATTTTCAAAAAGTCAGAAATTTTGCAAAAAACGACTAAGTATGAAGGACTCATCGGGTGAAACGCTCTGGAACTGAAATCGGATGCGCTTACAGACATGCTCCCCTCTCAGGAAGTCTGACACATGTGTGAAAATTTTCTAAGTCCAGAAAAAAAAATTTTTTCAACTTTTTTTCAAATTTCCCCCCAAGGTATATATATTTTACCCACACATTTGGATCCCTCCTGGGATGCCCTCTAACATACTATAACCTCATTTAGCGGAGATTTTCACAAAAAAGTGAAATTTTCAAAAAGTCAGAAATTTTGCAAAAAATGACTAAGTATGAAGGACTCATCGGGTGAATCTCTTTGGAACTGAAATCGGATGCGCGCACTGACATGCTCCCCTCTCTGGAAGTCTGAGACATGTGTGAAAATTTTCTAAGTCCAGAAAAAAAAAATTTTTCAACTTTTTTTCAAATTTCCCCCCAAGGGATATATATTTTACCCACACATTTGGATCCCTCCTGGGATGCCCTCTAACATACTATAACCTCATTTAGCGGAGATTTTCACAAAAAAGTGAAATTTTCAAAAAGTTTAATTTTTTCCAAAAAACTACTAAGTATGAAGGACTCATCGGGTGAAACGCTCTGGAACTGAAATCAGATGCGCTTACAGACATGCTCCCCTCTCTGGAAGTTTGAGACATGTGTGAAAATTTTCTAAGTCCAGAAAAAAAAAATTTTTGAACTTTTTTTCAAATGTCCCCCCAAGGAATATATATTTTACCCACACATTTGGATCCCTCCTGGGATGCCCTCTAACATACTATAAACTCATTTAGCAGAGATTTTCACAAAAAAGTGAAATTTTCAAAAAGTTAAATTTTTTCCAAAAAACGACTAAGTATGAAGGACTCATCGGGTGAATTGCTCTGGAACTAAAATCGGATGCGCGCACTGACATGCTCCCCTCTCTGGAAGTCTGAGACATGTGTGAAAATTTTCTAAGTCCAGAAAAAAAAATTTTCAACTTTTTTTCAAATTTCCCCCAAGGGATATATATTTTACCCACACATTTGGATCCCTCCTGGGATGCCCTCTAACATACTATAAACTCATTTAGCAGAGATTTTCACAAAAAAGTGACATTTTCAAAAAGTTAAATTTTTTCCAAAAAACGACTAAGTATGAAGGACTCATCGGGTGAAACGCTCTGGAACTGAAATCGGATGCGCTTACAGACATGCTCCCCTCTCTGGAAGTCTGAGACATGTGTGAAAATTTCCTAAGTCCAGAAAAAAAAAATTTTTCAACTTTTTTTCAAATGTCCCCCCAAGGAATATACATTTTACCCACACATTTGGAGCCCTCCTGGGATGCCCTCTAACATACTATAACCTCATTTAGTGGAGATTTTCACAAAAAAGTGAAATTTTCAAAAAGTCAGAAATTTTGCAAAAAACGACTAAGTATGAAGGACTCATCGGGTGAAACGCTCTGGAACTGAAATCGGATGTGCGCACTGACATGCTCCCCTCTCTGGAAGTCTGAGACATGTGTGAAAATTTTCTAAGTCCAGAAAAAAAATTTTTTTCAACTTTTTTTCAAGTTTCCCCCCAAGGGATATATATTTTACCCACACATTTGGAGCCCTCCTGGGATGCCCTCTAACATACTATAATCTCATTTAGCGGAGATTTTCACAAAAAAGTGAAATTTTCAAAAAGTCAGAAATTTTGCAAAAAACGACTAAGTATGAAGGACTCATCGGGTGAATTGCTCTGGAACTGAAATCGGATGCGCGCACTGACATGCTCCCCTCTCTGGAAGTCTGAGACATGTGTGAAAATTTTCTAAGTCCAGAAAAAAAAATTTTTTCAACTTTTTTTCAAATTTCCCCCCAAGGGATATATATTTTACCCACACATTTGGAGCCCTCCTGGGATGCCCTCTAACATACTATAACCTCATTTAGCGGAGATTTTCACAAAAAAGTGAAATTTTCAAAAAGTCAGAAATTTTGCAAAAAACGACTAAGTATGAAGGACTCATCGGGTGAATTGCTCTGGAACTGAAATCGGATGCGCGCACTGACATGTTCCCCTCTCTGGAAGTCTGAGACATGTGTGAAAATTTTCTAAGTCCAGAAAAAAAAATTTTTTCAACTTTTTTTCAAATTTCCCCCCAAGGGATATATATTTTACCCACACATTTGGAGCCCTCCTGGGATGCCCTCTAATATACTATAACCTCATTTAGCGGAGATTTTCACAAAAAAGTGAAATTTTCAAAAAGTTAAATTTTTTCCAAAAAACGACTAAGTATGAAGGACTCATCGGGTGAATTGCTCTGGAACTAAAATCGGATGCGCGCACTGACATGCTCCCCTCTCTGGAAGTCTGAGACATGTGTGAAAATTTTCTAAGTCCAGAAAAAAAAATTTTCAACTTTTTTTCAAATTTCCCCCAAGGGATATATATTTTACCCACACATTTGGATCCCTCCTGGGATGCCCTCTAACATACTATAAACTCATTTAGCAGAGATTTTCACAAAAAAGTGACATTTTCAAAAAGTTAAATTTTTTCCAAAAAACGACTAAGTATGAAGGACTCATCGGGTGAAACGCTCTGGAACTGAAATCGGATGCGCTTACAGACATGCTCCCCTCTCTGGAAGTCTGAGACATGTGTGAAAATTTCCTAAGTCCAGAAAAAAAAAATTTTTCAACTTTTTTTCAAATGTCCCCCCAAGGAATATACATTTTACCCACACATTTGGAGCCCTCCTGGGATGCCCTCTAACATACTATAACCTCATTTAGTGGAGATTTTCACAAAAAAGTGAAATTTTCAAAAAGTCAGAAATTTTGCAAAAAACGACTAAGTATGAAGGACTCATCGGGTGAAACGCTCTGGAACTGAAATCGGATGTGCGCACTGACATGCTCCCCTCTCTGGAAGTCTGAGACATGTGTGAAAATTTTCTAAGTCCAGAAAAAAAATTTTTTTCAACTTTTTTTCAAGTTTCCCCCCAAGGGATATATATTTTACCCACACATTTGGAGCCCTCCTGGGATGCCCTCTAACATACTATAATCTCATTTAGCGGAGATTTTCACAAAAAAGTGAAATTTTCAAAAAGTCAGAAATTTTGCAAAAAACGACTAAGTATGAAGGACTCATCGGGTGAATTGCTCTGGAACTGAAATCGGATGCGCGCACTGACATGTTCCCCTCTCTGGAAGTCTGAGACATGTGTGAAAATTTTCTAAGTCCAGAAAAAAAAATTTTTTCAACTTTTTTTCAAATTTCCCCCCAAGGGATATATATTTTACCCACACATTTGGAGCCCTCCTGGGATGCCCTCTAATATACTATAACCTCATTTAGTGGAGATTTTCACAAAAAAGTGAAATTTTCAAAAAGTTAAATTTTTTCCAAAAAACGACTAAGTATGAAGGACTCATCGGGTGAATTGCTCTGGAACTAAAATCGGATGCGCGCACTGACATGCTCCCCTCTCTGGAAGTCTGAGACATGTGTGAAAATTTTCTAAGTCCAGAAAAAAAAATTTTCAACTTTTTTTCAAATTTCCCCCAAGGGATATATATTTTACCTACACATTTGGATCCCTCCTGGGATGCCCTCTAACATACTATAAACTCATTTAGCAGAGATTTTCACAAAAAAGTGAAATTTTCAAAAAGTTAAATTTTTTCCAAAAAACGACTAAGTATGAAGGACTCATCGGGTGAATTGCTCTGGAACTGAAATCGGATGCGCGCACTGACATGCTCCCCTCTCTGGAAGTCTGAGACATGTGTGAAAATTTTCTAAGTCCAGAAAAAAAATTTTTTCAACTTTTTTTCAAATTTCCCCCCAAGGGATATATATTTTACCCACACATTTGGAGCCCTCCTGGGATGCCCTCTAACATACTATAACCTCATTTAGCGGAGATTTTCACAAAAAAGTGAAATTTTCAAAAAGTTAAATTTTTTCCAAAAAACGACTAAGTATGAAGGACTCATCGGGTGAATTGCTCTGGAACTAAAATCGGATGCGCGCACTGACATGCTCCCCTCTCTGGAAGTCTGAGACATGTGTGAAAATTTTCTAAGTCCAGAAAAAAAAATTTTCAACTTTTTTTCAAATTTCCCCCAAGGGATATATATTTTACCCACACATTTGGATCCCTCCTGGGATGCCCTCTAACATACTATAAACTCATTTAGCAGAGATTTTCACAAAAAAGTGACATTTTCAAAAAGTTAAATTTTTTCCAAAAAACGACTAAGTATGAAGGACTCATCGGGTGAAACGCTCTGGAACTGAAATCGGATGCGCTTACAGACATGCTCCCCTCTCTGGAAGTCTGAGACATGTGTGAAAATTTCCTAAGTCCAGAAAAAAAAAATTTTTCAACTTTTTTTCAAATGTCCCCCCAAGGAATATATATTTTACCCACACATTTGGAGCCCTCCTGGGATGCCCTCTAACATACTATAACCTCATATAACATACTATAACCTCATTTAGCGGAGATTTTCACAAAAAAGTGAAATTTTCAAAAAGTCAGAAATTTTGCAAAAAATGACTAAGTATGAAGGACTCATCGGGTGAATCTCTTTGGAACTGAAATCGGATGCGCGCACTGACATGCTCCCCTCTCTGGAAGTCTGAGACATGTGTGAAAATTTTCTAAGTCCAGAAAAAAAAAATTTTTCAACTTTTTTTCAAATTTCCCCCCAAGGGATATATATTTTACCCACACATTTGGAGCCCTCCTGGGATGCCCTCTAACATACTATAACCTCATTTAGCGGAGATTTTCACAAAAAAGTGAAATTTTCAAAAAGTCAGAAATTTTGCAAAAAACGACTAAGTATGAAGGACTCATCGGGTGAATTGCTCTGGAACTGAAATCGGATGCGCGCACTGACATGCTCCCCTCTCTGGAAGTCTGAGACATGTGTGAAAATTTTCTAAGTCCAGAAAAAAAAATTTTTTCAACTTTTTTTCAAATTTCCCCCCAAGGGATATATATTTTACCCACACATTTGGAGCCCTCCTGGGATGCCCTCTAACATACTATAACCTCATTTAGCGGAGATTTTCACAAAAAAGTGAAATTTTCAAAAAGTTTAATTTTTTCCAAAAAACGACTAAGTATGAAGGACTCATCGGGTGAATTGCTCTGGAACTGAAATCGGATGCGCGCACTGACATGCTCCCCTCTCTGGAAGTCTGAGACATGTGTGAAAATTTTCTAAGTCCAGAAAAAAAAATTTTTTCAACTTTTTTTCAAATTTCCCCCCAAGGGATATATATTTTACCCACACATTTGGAGCCCTCCTGGGATGCCCTCTAATATACTATAACCTCATTTAGCGGAGATTTTCACAAAAAAGTGAAATTTTCAAAAAGTTAAATTTTTTCCAAAAAACGACTAAGTATGAAGGACTCATCGGGTGAATTGCTCTGGAACTAAAATCGGATGCGCGCACTGACATGCTCCCCTCTCTGGAAGTCTGAGACATGTGTGAAAATTTTCTAAGTCCAGAAAAAAAAATTTTCAACTTTTTTTCAAATTTCCCCCAAGGGATATATATTTTACCCACACATTTGGATCCCTCCTGGGATGCCCTCTAACATACTATAAACTCATTTAGCAGAGATTTTCACAAAAAAGTGACATTTTCAAAAAGTTAAATTTTTTCCAAAAAACGACTAAGTATGAAGGACTCATCGGGTGAAACGCTCTGGAACTGAAATCGGATGCGCTTACAGACATGCTCCCCTCTCTGGAAGTCTGAGACATGTGTGAAAATTTCCTAAGTCCAGAAAAAAAAAATTTTTCAACTTTTTTTCAAATGTCCCCCCAAGGAATATATATTTTACCCACACATTTGGAGCCCTCCTGGGATGCCCTCTAACATACTATAACCTCATATAACATACTATAACCTCATTTAGCGGAGATTTTCACAAAAAAGTGAAATTTTCAAAAAGTCAGAAATTTTGCAAAAAATGACTAAGTATGAAGGACTCATCGGGTGAATCTCTTTGGAACTGAAATCGGATGCGCGCACTGACATGCTCCCCTCTCTGGAAGTCTGAGACATGTGTGAAAATTTTCTAAGTCCAGAAAAAAAAATTTTTTCAACTTTTTTTCAAATTTCCCCCCAAGGGATATATATTTTACCCACACATTTGGAGCCCTCCTGGGATGCCCTCTAACATACTATAACCTCATTTAGCGGAGATTTTCACAAAAAAGTGAAATTTTCAAAAAGTCAGAAATTTTGCAAAAAACGACTAAGTATGAAGGACTCATCGGGTGAATTGCTCTGGAACTGAAATCGGATGCGCGCACTGACATGCTCCCCTCTCTGGAAGTCTGAGACATGTGTGAAAATTTTCTAAGTCCAGAAAAAAAAATTTTTTCAACTTTTTTTCAAATTTCCCCCCAAGGGATATATATTTTACCCACACATTTGGAGCCCTCCTGGGATGCCCTCTAACATACTATAACCTCATTTAGCGAAGATTTTCACAAAAAAGTGAAATTTTCAAAAAGTTTAATTTTTTCCAAAAAACGACTAAGTATGAAGGACTCATCGGGTGAATTGCTCTGGAACTGAAATCGGATGCGCGCACTGACATGCTCCCCTCTCTGGAAGTCTGAGACATGTGTGAAAATTTTCTAAGTCCAGAAAAAAAAATTTTTTCAACTTTTTTTCAAATTTCCCCCCAAGGGATATATATTTTACCCACACATTTGGAGCCCTCCTGGGATGCCCTCTAATATACTATAACCTCATTTAGCGGAGATTTTCACAAAAAAGTGAAATTTTCAAAAAGTTAAATTTTTTCCAAAAAACGACTAAGTATGAAGGACTCATCGGGTGAATTGCTCTGGAACTAAAATCGGATGCGCGCACTGACATGCTCCCCTCTCTGGAAGTCTGAGACGTGTGAAAATTTTCTAAGTCCAGAAAAAAAAAATTTTTCAACTTTTTTTCAAATTTCCCCCCAAGGGATATATATTTTACCCACACATTTGGAGCCCTCCTGGGATGCCCTCTAACATACTATAACCTCATTTAGCGGAGATTTTCACAAAAAAGTGAAATTTTCAAAAAGTCAGAAATTTTGCAAAAAACGACTAAGTATGAAGGACTCATCGGGTGAATTGCTCTGGAACTGAAATCGGATGCGCGCACTGACATGCTCCCCTCTCTGGAAGTCTGAGACATGTGTGAAAATTTTCTAAGTCCAGAAAAAAAAATTTTTTCAACTTTTTTTCAAATTTCCCCCCAAGGGATATATATTTTACCCACACATTTGGAGCCCTCCTGGGATGCCCTCTAACATACTATAACCTCATTTAGCGGAGATTTTCACAAAAAAGTGAAATTTTCAAAAAGTTTAATTTTTTCCAAAAAACGACTAAGTATGAAGGACTCATCCTGTGAATTGCTCTGGAACTGAAATCGGATGCGCGCACTGACATGCTCCCCTCTCTGGAAGTCTGAGACATGTGTGAAAATTTTCTAAGTCCAGAAAAAAAAAATTTTTCAACTTTTTTTCAAATTTCCCCCCAAGGGATATATATTTTACCCACACATTTGGAGCCCTCCTGGGATGCCCTCTAATATACTATAACCTCATTTAGCGGAGATTTTCACAAAAAAGTGAAATTTTCAAAAAGTTAAATTTTTTCCAAAAAACGACTAAGTATGAAGGACTCATCGGGTGAATTGCTCTGGAACTAAAATCGGATGCGCGCACTGACATGCTCCCCTCTCTGGAAGTCTGAGACATGTGTGAAAATTTTCTAAGTCCAGAAAAAAAAATTTTCAACTTTTTTTCAAATTTCCCCCAAGGGATATATATTTTACCCACACATTTGGATCCCTCCTGGGATGCCCTCTAACATACTATAAACTCATTTAGCAGAGATTTTCACAAAAAAGTGACATTTTCAAAAAGTTAAATTTTTTCCAAAAAACGACTAAGTATGAAGGACTCATCGGGTGAAACGCTCTGGAACTGAAATCGGATGCGCTTACAGACATGCTCCCCTCTCTGGAAGTCTGAGACATGTGTGAAAATTTCCTAAGTCCAGAAAAAAAAAATTTTTCAACTTTTTTTCAAATGTCCCCCTAAGGAATATACATTTTACCCACACATTTGGAGCCCTCCTGGGATGCCCTCTAACATACTATAACCTCATTTAGTGGAGATTTTCACAAAAAAGTGAAATTTTCAAAAAGTCAGAAATTTTGCAAAAAACGACTAAGTATGAAGGACTCATCGGGTGAAACGTTCTGGAACTGAAATCGGATGCGCTTACAGACATGCTCCCCTCTCTGGAAGTCTGAGACATGTGTGAAAATTTTCTAAGTCCAGAAAAAAAAATTTTTCAACTTTTTTCGAATTTCCCCCCAAGGGATACATATTTTACCCACACATTTGGAGCCCTCCTGCGATGCCCTCTAACATACTATAACCTCATTTAGCGGAGATTTTCACAAAAAAGTGAAATTTTCAAAAAGTCAGAAATTTTGCAAAAAACGACTAAGTATGAAGGACTCATCGGGTGAATCTCTTTGGAACTGAAATCGGATGCGTGCACTGACATGCTCCCCTCTCTGGAAGTCTGAGACATGTGTGAAAATTTTCTAAGTCCAGAAAAAAAAATTTTTTCAACTTTTTTTCAAATTTCCCCCCAAGGGATATATATTTTACCCACACATTTGGATCCCTCCTGGGATGCCCTCTAACATACTATAATCTCATTTAGCGGAGATTTTCACAAAAAAGTGAAATTTTCAAAAAGTTAAATTTTTTCCAAAAAACGACTAAGTATGAAGGACTCATCGAGTGAAACGCTCTGGAACTGAAATCGGATGTGCGCACTGACATGCTCCCCTCTCTGGAAGTCTGAGACATGTGTGAAAATTTTCTAAGTCCAGAAAAAAAAATTTTTTCAACTTTTTTTCAAATTTCCCCCCAAGGGATATATATTTTACCCACACATTTGGAGCCCTCCTGGGATGCCCTCTAACATACTATAACCTCATTTAGCGGAGATTTTCACAAAAAAGTGAAATTTTCAAAAAGTCAGAAATTTTGCAAAAAACGACTAAGTATGAAGGACTCATCGGGTGAATTGCTCTGGAACTGAAATCGGATGCGCGCACTGACATGCTCCCCTCTCTGGAAGTCTGAGACATGTGTGAAAATTTTCTAAGTCCAGAAAAAAAAATTTTTTCAACTTTTTTTCAAATTTCCCCCCAAGGGATATATATTTTACCCACACATTTGGAGCCCTCCTGGGATGCCCTCTAATATACTATAACCTCATTTAGCGGAGATTTTCACAAAAAAGTGAAATTTTCAAAAAGTTAAATTTTTTCCAAAAAACGACTAAGTATGAAGGACTCATCGGGTGAATTGCTCTGGAACTAAAATCGGATGCGCGCACTGACATGCTCCCCTCTCTGGAAGTCTGAGACATGTGTGAAAATTTTCTAAGTCCAGAAAAAAAAATTTTCAACTTTTTTTCAAATTTCCCCCAAGGGATATGTATTTTACCCACACATTTGGATCCCTCCTGGGATGCCCTCTAACATACTATAAACTCATTTAGCAGAGATTTTCACAAAAAAGTGACATTTTCAAAAAGTTAAATTTTTTCCAAAAAACGACTAAGTATGAAGGACTCATCGGGTGAAACGCTCTGGAACTGAAATCGGATGCGCTTACAGACATGCTCCCCTCTCTGGAAGTCTGAGACATGTGTGAAAATTTCCTAAGTCCAGAAAAAAAAAATTTTTCAACTTTTTTTCAAATGTCCCCCCAAGGAATATACATTTTACCCACACATTTGGAGCCCTCCTGGGATGCCCTCTAACATACTATAACCTCATTTAGCGGAGATTTTCACAAAAAAGTGAAATTTTCAAAAAGTTAAATTTTTTCCAAAAAACGACTAAGTATGAAGGACTCATCGGGTGAATTGCTCTGGAACTAAAATCGGATGCGCGCACTGACATGCTCCCCTCTCTGGAAGTCTGAGACATGTGTGAAAATTTTCTAAGTCCAGAAAAAAAAATTTTCAACTTTTTTTCAAATTTCCCCCAAGGGATATATATTTTACCCACACATTTGGATCCCTCCTGGGATGCCCTCTAACATACTATAAACTCATTTAGCAGAGATTTTCACAAAAAAGTGACATTTTCAAAAAGTTAAATTTTTTCCAAAAAACGACTAAGTATGAAGGACTCATCGGGTGAATCTCTTTGGAACTGAAATCGGATGCGCGCACTGACATGCTCCCCTCTCTGGAAGTCTGAGACATGTGTGAAAATTTTCTAAGTCCAGAAAAAAAAATTTTTTCAACTTTTTTTCAAATTTCCCCCCAAGGGATATATATTTTACCCACACATTTGGAGCCCTCCTGGGATGCCCTCTAACATACTATAACCTCATTTAGCGGAGATTTTCACAAAAAAGTGAAATTTTCAAAAAGTCAGAAATTTTGCAAAAAACGACTAAGTATGAAGGACTCATCGGGTGAATTGCTCTGGAACTGAAATCGGATGCGCGCACTGACATGCTCCCCTCTCTGGAAGTCTGAGACATGTGTGAAAATTTTCTAAGTCCAGAAAAAAAAATTTTTTCAACTTTTTTTCAAATTTCCCCCCAAGGGATATATATTTTACCCACACATTTGGAGCCCTCCTGGGATGCCCTCTAACATACTATAACCTCATTTAGCGAAGATTTTCACAAAAAAGTGAAATTTTCAAAAAGTTTAATTTTTTCCAAAAAACGACTAAGTATGAAGGACTCATCGGGTGAATTGCTCTGGAACTGAAATCGGATGCGCGCACTGACATGCTCCCCTCTCTGGAAGTCTGAGACATGTGTGAAAATTTTCTAAGTCCAGAAAAAAAAATTTTTTCAACTTTTTTTCAAATTTCCCCCCAAGGGATATATATTTTACCCACACATTTGGAGCCCTCCTGGGATGCCCTCTAATATACTATAACCTCATTTAGCGGAGATTTTCACAAAAAAGTGAAATTTTCAAAAAGTTAAATTTTTTCCAAAAAACGACTAAGTATGAAGGACTCATCGGGTGAATTGCTCTGGAACTAAAATCGGATGCGCGCACTGACATGCTCCCCTCTCTGGAAGTCTGAGACGTGTGAAAATTTTCTAAGTCCAGAAAAAAAAAATTTTTCAACTTTTTTTCAAATTTCCCCCCAAGGGATATATATTTTACCCACACATTTGGAGCCCTCCTGGGATGCCCTCTAACATACTATAACCTCATTTAGCGGAGATTTTCACAAAAAAGTGAAATTTTCAAAAAGTCAGAAATTTTGCAAAAAACGACTAAGTATGAAGGACTCATCGGGTGAATTGCTCTGGAACTGAAATCGGATGCGCGCACTGACATGCTCCCCTCTCTGGAAGTCTGAGACATGTGTGAAAATTTTCTAAGTCCAGAAAAAAAAATTTTTTCAACTTTTTTTCAAATTTCCCCCCAAGGGATATATATTTTACCCACACATTTGGAGCCCTCCTGGGATGCCCTCTAACATACTATAACCTCATTTAGCGGAGATTTTCACAAAAAAGTGAAATTTTCAAAAAGTTTAATTTTTTCCAAAAAACGACTAAGTATGAAGGACTCATCCTGTGAATTGCTCTGGAACTGAAATCGGATGCGCGCACTGACATGCTCCCCTCTCTGGAAGTCTGAGACATGTGTGAAAATTTTCTAAGTCCAGAAAAAAAAAATTTTTCAACTTTTTTTCAAATTTCCCCCCAAGGGATATATATTTTACCCACACATTTGGAGCCCTCCTGGGATGCCCTCTAATATACTATAACCTCATTTAGCGGAGATTTTCACAAAAAAGTGAAATTTTCAAAAAGTTAAATTTTTTCCAAAAAACGACTAAGTATGAAGGACTCATCGGGTGAATTGCTCTGGAACTAAAATCGGATGCGCGCACTGACATGCTCCCCTCTCTGGAAGTCTGAGACATGTGTGAAAATTTTCTAAGTCCAGAAAAAAAAATTTTCAACTTTTTTTCAAATTTCCCCCAAGGGATATATATTTTACCCACACATTTGGATCCCTCCTGGGATGCCCTCTAACATACTATAAACTCATTTAGCAGAGATTTTCACAAAAAAGTGACATTTTCAAAAAGTTAAATTTTTTCCAAAAAACGACTAAGTATGAAGGACTCATCGGGTGAAACGCTCTGGAACTGAAATCGGATGCGCTTACAGACATGCTCCCCTCTCTGGAAGTCTGAGACATGTGTGAAAATTTCCTAAGTCCAGAAAAAAAAAATTTTTCAACTTTTTTTCAAATGTCCCCCTAAGGAATATACATTTTACCCACACATTTGGAGCCCTCCTGGGATGCCCTCTAACATACTATAACCTCATTTAGTGGAGATTTTCACAAAAAAGTGAAATTTTCAAAAAGTCAGAAATTTTGCAAAAAACGACTAAGTATGAAGGACTCATCGGGTGAAACGTTCTGGAACTGAAATCGGATGCGCTTACAGACATGCTCCCCTCTCTGGAAGTCTGAGACATGTGTGAAAATTTTCTAAGTCCAGAAAAAAAAATTTTTCAACTTTTTTCGAATTTCCCCCCAAGGGATACATATTTTACCCACACATTTGGAGCCCTCCTGCGATGCCCTCTAACATACTATAACCTCATTTAGCGGAGATTTTCACAAAAAAGTGAAATTTTCAAAAAGTCAGAAATTTTGCAAAAAACGACTAAGTATGAAGGACTCATCGGGTGAATCTCTTTGGAACTGAAATCGGATGCGTGCACTGACATGCTCCCCTCTCTGGAAGTCTGAGACATGTGTGAAAATTTTCTAAGTCCAGAAAAAAAAATTTTTTCAACTTTTTTTCAAATTTCCCCCCAAGGGATATATATTTTACCCACACATTTGGATCCCTCCTGGGATGCCCTCTAACATACTATAATCTCATTTAGCGGAGATTTTCACAAAAAAGTGAAATTTTCAAAAAGTTAAATTTTTTCCAAAAAACGACTAAGTATGAAGGACTCATCGAGTGAAACGCTCTGGAACTGAAATCGGATGTGCGCACTGACATGCTCCCCTCTCTGGAAGTCTGAGACATGTGTGAAAATTTTCTAAGTCCAGAAAAAAAAATTTTTTCAACTTTTTTTCAAATTTCCCCCCAAGGGATATATATTTTACCCACACATTTGGAGCCCTCCTGGGATGCCCTCTAACATACTATAACCTCATTTAGCGGAGATTTTCACAAAAAAGTGAAATTTTCAAAAAGTCAGAAATTTTGCAAAAAACGACTAAGTATGAAGGACTCATCGGGTGAATTGCTCTGGAACTGAAATCGGATGCGCGCACTGACATGCTCCCCTCTCTGGAAGTCTGAGACATGTGTGAAAATTTTCTAAGTCCAGAAAAAAAAATTTTTTCAACTTTTTTTCAAATTTCCCCCCAAGGGATATATATTTTACCCACACATTTGGAGCCCTCCTGGGATGCCCTCTAATATACTATAACCTCATTTAGCGGAGATTTTCACAAAAAAGTGAAATTTTCAAAAAGTTAAATTTTTTCCAAAAAACGACTAAGTATGAAGGACTCATCGGGTGAATTGCTCTGGAACTAAAATCGGATGCGCGCACTGACATGCTCCCCTCTCTGGAAGTCTGAGACATGTGTGAAAATTTTCTAAGTCCAGAAAAAAAAATTTTCAACTTTTTTTCAAATTTCCCCCAAGGGATATGTATTTTACCCACACATTTGGATCCCTCCTGGGATGCCCTCTAACATACTATAAACTCATTTAGCAGAGATTTTCACAAAAAAGTGACATTTTCAAAAAGTTAAATTTTTTCCAAAAAACGACTAAGTATGAAGGACTCATCGGGTGAAACGCTCTGGAACTGAAATCGGATGCGCTTACAGACATGCTCCCCTCTCTGGAAGTCTGAGACATGTGTGAAAATTTCCTAAGTCCAGAAAAAAAAAATTTTTCAACTTTTTTTCAAATGTCCCCCCAAGGAATATACATTTTACCCACACATTTGGAGCCCTCCTGGGATGCCCTCTAACATACTATAACCTCATTTAGCGGAGATTTTCACAAAAAAGTGAAATTTTCAAAAAGTTAAATTTTTTCCAAAAAACGACTAAGTATGAAGGACTCATCGGGTGAATTGCTCTGGAACTAAAATCGGATGCGCGCACTGACATGCTCCCCTCTCTGGAAGTCTGAGACATGTGTGAAAATTTTCTAAGTCCAGAAAAAAAAATTTTCAACTTTTTTTCAAATTTCCCCCAAGGGATATATATTTTACCCACACATTTGGATCCCTCCTGGGATGCCCTCTAACATACTATAAACTCATTTAGCAGAGATTTTCACAAAAAAGTGACATTTTCAAAAAGTTAAATTTTTTCCAAAAAACGACTAAGTATGAAGGACTCATCGGGTGAATCTCTTTGGAACTGAAATCGGATGCGCGCACTGACATGCTCCCCTCTCTGGAAGTCTGAGACATGTGTGAAAATTTTCTAAGTCCAGAAAAAAAAATTTTTTCAACTTTTTTTCAAATTTCCCCCCAAGGGATATATATTTTACCCACACATTTGGAGCCCTCCTGGGATGCCCTCTAACATACTATAACCTCATTTAGCGGAGATTTTCACAAAAAAGTGAAATTTTCAAAAAGTCAGAAATTTTGCAAAAAACGACTAAGTATGAAGGACTCATCGGGTGAATTGCTCTGGAACTGAAATCGGATGCGCGCACTGACATGCTCCCCTCTCTGGAAGTCTGAGACATGTGTGAAAATTTTCTAAGTCCAGAAAAAAAAATTTTTTCAACTTTTTTTCAAATTTCCCCCCAAGGGATATATATTTTACCCACACATTTGGAGCCCTCCTGGGATGCCCTCTAACATACTATAACCTCATTTAGCGGAGATTTTCACAAAAAAGTGAAATTTTCAAAAAGTCAGAAATTTTGCAAAAAACGACTAAGTATGAAGGACTCATCGGGTGAATTGCTCTGGAACTGAAATCGGATGCGCGCACTGACATGCTCCCCTCTCTGGAAGTCTGAGACATGTGTGAAAATTTTCTAAGTCCAGAAAAAAAAATTTTTTCAACTTTTTTTCAAATTTCCCCCCAAGGGATATATATTTTACCCACACATTTGGAGCCCTCCTGGGATGCCCTCTAACATACTATAACCTCATTTAGCGGAGATTTTCACAAAAAAGTGAAATTTTCAAAAAGTTAAATTTTTTCCAAAAAACGACTAAGTATGAAGGACTCATCGGGTGAATTGCTCTGGAACTAAAATCGGATGCGCGCACTGACATGCTCCCCTCTCTGGAAGTCTGAGACATGTGTGAAAATTTTCTAAGTCCAGAAAAAAAAATTTTCAACTTTTTTTCAAATTTCCCCCAAGGGATATATATTTTACCCACACATTTGGATCCCTCCTGGGATGCCCTCTAACATACTATAAACTCATTTAGCAGAGATTTTCACAAAAAAGTGACATTTTCAAAAAGTTAAATTTTTTCCAAAAAACGACTAAGTATGAAGGACTCATCGGGTGAAACGCTCTGGAACTGAAATCGGATGCGCTTACAGACATGCTCCCCTCTCTGGAAGTCTGAGACATGTGTGAAAATTTCCTAAGTCCAGAAAAAAAAAATTTTTCAACTTTTTTTCAAATGTCCCCCCAAGGAATATATATTTTACCCACACATTTGGAGCCCTCCTGGGATGCCCTCTAACATACTATAACCTCATATAACATACTATAACCTCATTTAGCGGAGGTTTTCACAAAAAAGTGAAATTTTCAAAAAGTCAGAAATTTTGCAAAAAACGACTAAGTATGAAGGACTCATCGGGTGAATCTCTTTGGAACTGAAATCGTATGCGTGCACTGACATGCTCCCCTCTCTGGAAGTCTGAGACATGTGTGAAAATTTTCTAAGTCCAGAAAAAAAAATTTTTTCAACTTTTTTTCAAATTTCCCCCCAAGGGATATATATTTTACCCACACATTTGGAGCCCTCCTGGGATGCCCTCTAACATACTATAACCTCATTTAGCGGAGATTTTCACAAAAAAGTGAAATTTTCAAAAAGTTAAATTTTTTCCAAAAAACGACTAAGTATGAAGGACTCATCGGGTGAAACGCTCTGGAACTGAAATCGGATGCGCTTACAGACATGCTCCCCTCTCAGGAAGTCTGAGACATGTGTGAAAATTTTCTAAGTCCAGAAAAAAAAATTTTTTCAACTTTTTTTCAAATTTCCCCCCAAGGTATATATATTTTACCCACACATTTGGATCCCTCCTGGGATGCCCTCTAACATACTATAACCTCATTTAGCGGAGATTTTCACAAAAAAGTGAAATTTTCAAAAAGTCAGAAATTTTGCAAAAAAATGACTAAGTATGAAGGACTCATCGAGTGAATCTCTTTGGAACTGAAATCGGATGCGCGCACTGACATGCTCCCCTCTCTGGAAGTCTGAGACATGTGTGAAAATTTTCTAAGTCCAGAAAAAAAAAATTTTTCAACTTTTTTTCAAATTTCCCCCCAAGGGATATATATTTTACCCACACATTTGGATCCCTCCTGGGATGCCCTCTAACATACTATAACCTCATTTAGCGGAGATTTTCACAAAAAAGTGAAATTTTCAAAAAGTTTAATTTTTTCCAAAAAACTACTAAGTATGAAGGACTCATCGGGTGAAACGCTCTGGAACTGAAATCGGATGCGCTTACAGACATGCTCCCCTCTCTGGAAGTCTGAGACATGTGTGAAAATTTTCTAAGTCCAGAAAAAAAAAATTTTTGAACTTTTTTTCAAATGTCCCCCCAAGGAATATATATTTTACCCACACATTTGGAGCCCTCCTGGGATGCCCTCTAACATACTATAACCTCATTTAGTGGAGATTTTCACAAAAAAGTGAAATTTTCAAAAAGTCAGAAATTTTGCAAAAAACGACTAAGTATGAAGGACTCATCGGGTGAAACGTTCTGGAACTGAAATCGGATGCGCTTACAGACATGCTCCCCTCTCTGGAAGTCTGAGACATGTGTGAAAATTTTCTAAGTCCAGAAAAAAAAAATTTTCAACTTTTTTCGAATTTCCCCCCAAGGGATACATATTTTACCCACACATTTGGAGCCCTCCTGCGATGCCCTCTAACATACTATAACCTCATTTAGCGGAGATTTTCACAAAAAAGTGAAATTTTCAAAAAGTCAGAAATTTTGCAAAAAACGACTAAGTATGAAGGACTCATCGGGTGAATCTCTTTGGAACTGAAATCGGATGCGTGCACTGACATGCTCCCCTCTCTGGAAGTCTGAGACATGTGTGAAAATTTTCTAAGTCCAGAAAAAAAAATTTTTTCAACTTTTTTTCAAATTTCCCCCCAAGGGATATATATTTTACCCACACATTTGGATCCCTCCTGGGATGCCCTCTAACATACTATAATTTCATTTAGCGGAGATTTTCACAAAAAAGTGAAATTTTCAAAAAGTTAAATTTTTTCCAAAAAACGACTAAGTATGAAGGACTCATCGAGTGAAACGCTCTGGAACTGAAATCGGATGTGCGCACTGACATGCTCCCCTCTCTGGAAGTCTGAGACATGTGTGAAAATTTTCTAAGTCCAGAAAAAAAAATTTTTTCAACTTTTTTTCAAATTTCCCCCCAAGGGATATATATTTTACCCACACATTTGGATCCCTCCTGGGATGCCCTCTAACATACTATAAACTCATTTAGCAGAGATTTTCACAAAAAAGTGACATTTTCAAAAAGTTAAATTTTTTCCAAAAAACGACTAAGTATGAAGGACTCATCGGGTGAAACGCTCTGGAACTGAAATCGGATGCGCTTACAGACATGCTCCCCTCTCTGGAAGTCTGAGACATGTGTGAAAATTTCCTAAGTCCAGAAAAAAAAAATTTTTCAACTTTTTTTCAAATGTCCCCCCAAGGAATATACATTTTACCCACACATTTGGAGCCCTCCTGGGATGCCCTCTAACATACTATAACCTCATTTAGTGGAGATTTTCACAAAAAAGTGAAATTTTCAAAAAGTCAGAAATTTTGCAAAAAACGACTAAGTATGAAGGACTCATCGGGTGAAACGCTCTGGAACTGAAATCGGATGTGCGCACTGACATGCTCCCCTCTCTGGAAGTCTGAGACATGTGTGAAAATTTTCTAAGTCCAGAAAAAAAAATTTTTTCATCTTTTTTTCAAATTTCCCCCCAAGGGATATATATTTTACCCACACATTTGGAGCCCTCCTGGGATGCCCTCTAACATACTATAACCTCATTTAGCGGAGATTTTCACAAAAAAGTGAAATTTTCAAAAAGTCAGAAATTTTGCAAAAAACGACTAAGTATGAAGGACTCATCGGGTGAAACGCTCTGGAACTGAAATCGGATGCGCGCACTGACATGCTCCCCTCTCTGGAAGTCTGAGACATGTGTGAAAATTTTCTAAGTCCAGAAAAAAAATTTTTTTCAACTTTTTTTCAAATTTCCCCTCAAGGGATATATATTTTACCCACACATTTGGAGCCCTCCTGGGATGCCCTCTAATATACTATAACCTCATTTAGCGGAGATTTTCACAAAAAAGTGAAATTTTCAAAAAGTTAAATTTTTTCCAAAAAACGACTAAGTATGAAGGACTCATCGGGTGAATTGCTCTGGAACTAAAATCGGATGCGCGCACTGACATGCTCCCCTCTCTGGAAGTCTGAGACATGTGTGAAAATTTTCTAAGTCCAGAAAAAAAAATTTTCAACTTTTTTTCAAATTTCCCCCAAGGGATATATATTTTACCCACACATTTGGATCCCTCCTGGGATGCCCTCTAACATACTATAAACTCATTTAGCAGAGATTTTCACAAAAAAGTGACATTTTCAAAAAGTTAAATTTTTTCCAAAAAACGACTAAGTATGAAGGACTCATCGGGTGAAACGCTCTGGAACTGAAATCGGATGCGCTTACAGACATGCTCCCCTCTCTGGAAGTCTGAGACATGTGTGAAAATTTCCTAAGTCCAGAAAAAAAAAATTTTTCAACTTTTTTTCAAATGTCCCCCCAAGGAATATACATTTTACCCACACATTTGGAGCCCTCCTGGGATGCCCTCTAACATACTATAACCTCATATAACATACTATAACCTCATTTAGCGGAGATTTTCACAAAAAAGTGAAATTTTCAAAAAGTCAGAAATTTTGCAAAAAATGACTAAGTATGAAGGACTCATCGGGTGAATCTCTTTGGAACTGAAATCGGATGCGCGCACTGACATGCTCCCCTCTCTGGAAGTCTGAGACATGTGTGAAAATTTTCTAAGTCCAGAAAAAAAAATTTTTTCAACTTTTTTTCAAATTTCCCCCCAAGGGATATATATTTTACCCACACATTTGGAGCCCTCCTGGGATGCCCTCTAACATACTATAACCTCATTTAGCGGAGATTTTCACAAAAAAGTGAAATTTTCAAAAAGTCAGAAATTTTGCAAAAAACGACTAAGTATGAAGGACTCATCGGGTGAATCTCTTTGGAACTGAAATCGGATGCGTGCACTGACATGCTCCCCTCTCTGGAAGTCTGAGACATGTGTGAAAATTTTCTAAGTCCAGAAAAAAAAATTTTTTCAACTTTTTTTCAAATTTCCCCCCAAGGGATATATATTTTACCCACACATTTGGATCCCTCCTGGGATGCCCTCTAACATACTATAATCTCATTTAGCGGAGATTTTCACAAAAAAGTGAAATTTTCAAAAAGTTAAATTTTTTCCAAAAAACGACTAAGTATGAAGGACTCATCGAGTGAAACGCTCTGGAACTGAAATCGGATGTGCGCACTGACATGCTCCCCTCTCTGGAAGTCTGAGACATGTGTGAAAATTTTCTAAGTCCAGAAAAAAAAATTTTTTCAACTTTTTTTCAAATTTCCCCCCAAGGGATATATATTTTACCCACACATTTGGAGCCCTCCTGGGATGCCCTCTAACATACTATAACCTCATTTAGCGGAGATTTTCACAAAAAAGTGAAATTTTCAAAAAGTCAGAAATTTTGCAAAAAACGACTAAGTATGAAGGACTCATCGGGTGAATTGCTCTGGAACTGAAATCGGATGCGCGCACTGACATGCTCCCCTCTCTGGAAGTCTGAGACATGTGTGAAAATTTTCTAAGTCCAGAAAAAAAAATTTTCAACTTTTTTTCAAATTTCCCCCAAGGGATATGTATTTTACCCACACATTTGGATCCCTCCTGGGATGCCCTCTAACATACTATAAACTCATTTAGCAGAGATTTTCACAAAAAAGTGACATTTTCAAAAAGTTAAATTTTTTCCAAAAAACGACTAAGTATGAAGGACTCATCGGGTGAAACGCTCTGGAACTGAAATCGGATGCGCTTACAGACATGCTCCCCTCTCTGGAAGTCTGAGACATGTGTGAAAATTTCCTAAGTCCAGAAAAAAAAAATTTTTCAACTTTTTTTCAAATGTCCCCCCAAGGAATATACATTTTACCCACACATTTGGAGCCCTCCTGGGATGCCCTCTAACATACTATAACCTCATTTAGCGGAGATTTTCACAAAAAAGTGAAATTTTCAAAAAGTTAAATTTTTTCCAAAAAACGACTAAGTATGAAGGACTCATCGGGTGAATTGCTCTGGAACTAAAATCGGATGCGCGCACTGACATGCTCCCCTCTCTGGAAGTCTGAGACATGTGTGAAAATTTTCTAAGTCCAGAAAAAAAAATTTTCAACTTTTTTTCAAATTTCCCCCAAGGGATATATATTTTACCCACACATTTGGATCCCTCCTGGGATGCCCTCTAACATACTATAAACTCATTTAGCAGAGATTTTCACAAAAAAGTGACATTTTCAAAAAGTTAAATTTTTTCCAAAAAACGACTAAGTATGAAGGACTCATCGGGTGAATCTCTTTGGAACTGAAATCGGATGCGCGCACTGACATGCTCCCCTCTCTGGAAGTCTGAGACATGTGTGAAAATTTTCTAAGTCCAGAAAAAAAAATTTTTTCAACTTTTTTTCAAATTTCCCCCCAAGGGATATATATTTTACCCACACATTTGGAGCCCTCCTGGGATGCCCTCTAACATACTATAACCTCATTTAGCGGAGATTTTCACAAAAAAGTGAAATTTTCAAAAAGTCAGAAATTTTGCAAAAAACGACTAAGTATGAAGGACTCATCGGGTGAATTGCTCTGGAACTGAAATCGGATGCGCGCACTGACATGCTCCCCTCTCTGGAAGTCTGAGACATGTGTGAAAATTTTCTAAGTCCAGAAAAAAAAATTTTTTCAACTTTTTTTCAAATTTCCCCCCAAGGGATATATATTTTACCCACACATTTGGAGCCCTCCTGGGATGCCCTCTAACATACTATAACCTCATTTAGCGGAGATTTTCACAAAAAAGTGAAATTTTCAAAAAGTCAGAAATTTTGCAAAAAACGACTAAGTATGAAGGACTCATCGGGTGAATTGCTCTGGAACTGAAATCGGATGCGCGCACTGACATGCTCCCCTCTCTGGAAGTCTGAGACATGTGTGAAAATTTTCTAAGTCCAGAAAAAAAAATTTTTTCAACTTTTTTTCAAATTTCCCCCCAAGGGATATATATTTTACCCACACATTTGGAGCCCTCCTGGGATGCCCTCTAACATACTATAACCTCATTTAGCGGAGATTTTCACAAAAAAGTGAAATTTTCAAAAAGTTAAATTTTTTCCAAAAAACGACTAAGTATGAAGGACTCATCGGGTGAATTGCTCTGGAACTAAAATCGGATGCGCGCACTGACATGCTCCCCTCTCTGGAAGTCTGAGACATGTGTGAAAATTTTCTAAGTCCAGAAAAAAAAATTTTCAACTTTTTTTCAAATTTCCCCCAAGGGATATATATTTTACCCACACATTTGGATCCCTCCTGGGATGCCCTCTAACATACTATAAACTCATTTAGCAGAGATTTTCACAAAAAAGTGACATTTTCAAAAAGTTAAATTTTTTCCAAAAAACGACTAAGTATGAAGGACTCATCGGGTGAAACGCTCTGGAACTGAAATCGGATGCGCTTACAGACATGCTCCCCTCTCTGGAAGTCTGAGACATGTGTGAAAATTTCCTAAGTCCAGAAAAAAAAAATTTTTCAACTTTTTTTCAAATGTCCCCCCAAGGAATATATATTTTACCCACACATTTGGAGCCCTCCTGGGATGCCCTCTAACATACTATAACCTCATATAACATACTATAACCTCATTTAGCGGAGGTTTTCACAAAAAAGTGAAATTTTCAAAAAGTCAGAAATTTTGCAAAAAACGACTAAGTATGAAGGACTCATCGGGTGAATCTCTTTGGAACTGAAATCGTATGCGTGCACTGACATGCTCCCCTCTCTGGAAGTCTGAGACATGTGTGAAAATTTTCTAAGTCCAGAAAAAAAAATTTTTTCAACTTTTTTTCAAATTTCCCCCCAAGGGATATATATTTTACCCACACATTTGGAGCCCTCCTGGGATGCCCTCTAACATACTATAACCTCATTTAGCGGAGATTTTCACAAAAAAGTGAAATTTTCAAAAAGTTAAATTTTTTCCAAAAAACGACTAAGTATGAAGGACTCATCGGGTGAAACGCTCTGGAACTGAAATCGGATGCGCTTACAGACATGCTCCCCTCTCTGGAAGTCTGAGACATGTGTGAAAATTTTCTAAGTCCAGAAAAAAAAAATTTTTGAACTTTTTTTCAAATGTCCCCCCAAGGAATATATATTTTACCCACACATTTGGAGCCCTCCTGGGATGCCCTCTAACATACTATAACCTCATTTAGTGGAGATTTTCACAAAAAAGTGAAATTTTCAAAAAGTCAGAAATTTTGCAAAAAACGACTAAGTATGAAGGACTCATCGGGTGAAACGTTCTGGAACTGAAATCGGATGCGCTTACAGACATGCTCCCCTCTCTGGAAGTCTGAGACATGTGTGAAAATTTTCTAAGTCCAGAAAAAAAAAATTTTCAACTTTTTTCGAATTTCCCCCCAAGGGATACATATTTTACCCACACATTTGGAGCCCTCCTGCGATGCCCTCTAACATACTATAACCTCATTTAGCGGAGATTTTCACAAAAAAGTGAAATTTTCAAAAAGTCAGAAATTTTGCAAAAAACGACTAAGTATGAAGGACTCATCGGGTGAATCTCTTTGGAACTGAAATCGGATGCGTGCACTGACATGCTCCCCTCTCTGGAAGTCTGAGACATGTGTGAAAATTTTCTAAGTCCAGAAAAAAAAATTTTTTCAACTTTTTTTCAAATTTCCCCCCAAGGGATATATATTTTACCCACACATTTGGATCCCTCCTGGGATGCCCTCTAACATACTATAATTTCATTTAGCGGAGATTTTCACAAAAAAGTGAAATTTTCAAAAAGTTAAATTTTTTCCAAAAAACGACTAAGTATGAAGGACTCATCGAGTGAAACGCTCTGGAACTGAAATCGGATGTGCGCACTGACATGCTCCCCTCTCTGGAAGTCTGAGACATGTGTGAAAATTTTCTAAGTCCAGAAAAAAAAATTTTTTCAACTTTTTTTCAAATTTCCCCCCAAGGGATATATATTTTACCCACACATTTGGATCCCTCCTGGGATGCCCTCTAACATACTATAAACTCATTTAGCAGAGATTTTCACAAAAAAGTGACATTTTCAAAAAGTTAAATTTTTTCCAAAAAACGACTAAGTATGAAGGACTCATCGGGTGAAACGCTCTGGAACTGAAATCGGATGCGCTTACAGACATGCTCCCCTCTCTGGAAGTCTGAGACATGTGTGAAAATTTCCTAAGTCCAGAAAAAAAAAATTTTTCAACTTTTTTTCAAATGTCCCCCCAAGGAATATACATTTTACCCACACATTTGGAGCCCTCCTGGGATGCCCTCTAACATACTATAACCTCATTTAGTGGAGATTTTCACAAAAAAGTGAAATTTTCAAAAAGTCAGAAATTTTGCAAAAAACGACTAAGTATGAAGGACTCATCGGGTGAAACGCTCTGGAACTGAAATCGGATGTGCGCACTGACATGCTCCCCTCTCTGGAAGTCTGAGACATGTGTGAAAATTTTCTAAGTCCAGAAAAAAAAATTTTTTCATCTTTTTTTCAAATTTCCCCCCAAGGGATATATATTTTACCCACACATTTGGAGCCCTCCTGGGATGCCCTCTAACATACTATAACCTCATTTAGCGGAGATTTTCACAAAAAAGTGAAATTTTCAAAAAGTCAGAAATTTTGCAAAAAACGACTAAGTATGAAGGACTCATCGGGTGAAACGCTCTGGAACTGAAATCGGATGCGCGCACTGACATGCTCCCCTCTCTGGAAGTCTGAGACATGTGTGAAAATTTTCTAAGTCCAGAAAAAAAAATTTTTTCAACTTTTTTTCAAATTTCCCCTCAAGGGATATATATTTTACCCACACATTTGGAGCCCTCCTGGGATGCCCTCTAATATACTATAACCTCATTTAGCGGAGATTTTCACAAAAAAGTGAAATTTTCAAAAAGTTAAATTTTTTCCAAAAAACGACTAAGTATGAAGGACTCATCGGGTGAATTGCTCTGGAACTAAAATCGGATGCGCGCACTGACATGCTCCCCTCTCTGGAAGTCTGAGACATGTGTGAAAATTTTCTAAGTCCAGAAAAAAAAATTTTCAACTTTTTTTCAAATTTCCCCCAAGGGATATATATTTTACCCACACATTTGGATCCCTCCTGGGATGCCCTCTAACATACTATAAACTCATTTAGCAGAGATTTTCACAAAAAAGTGACATTTTCAAAAAGTTAAATTTTTTCCAAAAAACGACTAAGTATGAAGGACTCATCGGGTGAAACGCTCTGGAACTGAAATCGGATGCGCTTACAGACATGCTCCCCTCTCTGGAAGTCTGAGACATGTGTGAAAATTTCCTAAGTCCAGAAAAAAAAAATTTTTCAACTTTTTTTCAAATGTCCCCCCAAGGAATATACATTTTACCCACACATTTGGAGCCCTCCTGGGATGCCCTCTAACATACTATAACCTCATATAACATACTATAACCTCATTTAGCGGAGATTTTCACAAAAAAGTGAAATTTTCAAAAAGTCAGAAATTTTGCAAAAAATGACTAAGTATGAAGGACTCATCGGGTGAATCTCTTTGGAACTGAAATCGGATGCGCGCACTGACATGCTCCCCTCTCTGGAAGTCTGAGACATGTGTGAAAATTTTCTAAGTCCAGAAAAAAAAATTTTTTCAACTTTTTTTCAAATTTCCCCCCAAGGGATATATATTTTACCCACACATTTGGAGCCCTCCTGGGATGCCCTCTAACATACTATAACCTCATTTAGCGGAGATTTTCACAAAAAAGTGAAATTTTCAAAAAGTCAGAAATTTTGCAAAAAACGACTAAGTATGAAGGACTCATCGGGTGAAACGCTCTGGAACTGAAATCGGATGTGCGCACTGACATGCTCCCCTCTCTGGAAGTCTGAGACATGTGTGAAAATTTTCTAAGTCCAGAAAAAAAAATTTTTTCAACTTTTTTTCAAATTTCCCCCCAAGGGATATATATTTTACCCACACATTTGGAGCCCTCCTGGGATGCCCTCTAACACACTATAACCTCATTTAGCGGAGATTTTCACAAAAAAGTGAAATTTTCAAAAAGTCAGAAATTTTGCAAAAAACGACTAAGTATGAAGGACTCATCGGGTGAATTGCTCTGGAACTGAAATCGGATGCGCGCACTGACATGCTCCCCTCTCTGGAAGTCTGAGACATGTGTGAAAATTTTCTAAGTCCAGAAAAAAAAAAATTTTTCAACTTTTTTTCAAATTTCCCCCCAAGGGATATATATTTTACCCACACATTTGGAGCCCTCCTGGGATGCCCTCTAACATACTATAACCTCATTTAGCGGAGATTTTCACAAAAAAGTGAAATTTTCAAAAAGTTAAATTTTTTCCAAAAAACGACTAAGTATGAAGGACTCATCGGGTGAATTGCTCTGGAACTAAAATCGGATGCGCGCACTGACATGCTCCCCTCTCTGGAAGTCTGAGACATATGTGAAAACTTTCTAAGTCCAGAAAAAAAAAATTGTTCAACTTTTTTTCAAATGTCCCCCCAAGGGATATATATTTTATCCACACATTTGGAGCCCTCCCGGGATGCCCTCTAACATACTATAACCTCATTTAGCGGAGATTTTCACAAAAAAGTGAAATTTTCAAAAAGTCAGAAATTTTGCAAAAAACGACTAAGTATGAAGGACTCATCGGGTGAAACGCTCTGGAACTGAAATCGGATGCACTTACAGACATGCTCCCCTTTCTGGAAGTGTGAGACATGTGTGAAAATTTTCTAAGTCCAGAAAAAAAAAATTTTTCAACTTTTTTTCAAATTTCCCCCCAAGGGATACATATTTTACCCACACATTTGGAGCCCTCCTGCGATGCCCTCTAACATACTATAACATCATTTAGCGGAGATTTTCACAAAAAAGTGAAATTTTCAAAAAGTCAGAAATTTTGCAAAAAACGACTAAGTATGAAGGACTCATCGGGTGGATCGCTCTGGAACTGAAATCGGATGCGCGCACTGACATGCTTCCCTCTCTGGAAGTCTGAGACATGTGTAAAAATTTTCTAAGTCCAGAAAAAAAAATTTTTTCAACTTTTTTTCAAATTTCCCCCCAAGGGATATATATTTTACCCACACATTTGGAGCCCTCCTGGGATGCCCTCTAACATACTATAACCTCATTTAGCGGAGATTTTCACAAAAAAGTGAAATTTTCAAAAAGTCAGAAATTTTGCAAAAAATGACTAAGTATGAAGGACTCATCGGGTGAATCGCTCTGGAACTGAAATCGGATGAGCGCACTGACATGCTTCCCTCTCTGGAAGTCTGAGACATGTGTAAAAATTTTCTAAGTCCAGAAAAAAAAATTTTTTCAACTTTTTTTCAAATTTCCCCCCAAGGGATATATATTTTACCCACACATTTGGAGCCCTCCTGGGATGCCCTCTAACATACTATAACCTCATTTAGCGGAGATTTTCACAAAAAAGTGAAATTTTCAAAAAGTTAAATTTTTTCCAAAAAACGACTAAGTATGAAGGACTCATCGGGTGAAACGCTCTGGAACTGAAATCGGATGCGCTTACAGACATGCTCCCCTCTCTGGAAGTCTGAGACATGTGTGGAAATTTTCTAAGTCCAGAAAAAAAAAATTTTTCAACTTTTTTTCAAATGTCCCCCCAAGGGATATATATTTTACCCACACATTTGGAGCCCTCCTGGGATGCCCTCTAACATACTATAACCTCATATAACATACTATAACCTCATTTAGTGGAGATTTTCACAAAAAAGTGAAATTTTCAAAAAGTCAGAAATTTTGCAAAAAATGACTAAGTATGAAGGACTCATCTTGTGAATCGCTCTGGAACTGAAATCGGATGCGCTTACAGACATGCTCCCCTCTCTGGAAGTCTGAGACATATGTGAAAACTTTCTAAGTCCAGAAAAAAAAAATTTTTCAACTTTTTTTCAAATGTCCCCCCAAGGGATATATATTTTATCCACACATTTGGAGCCCTCCTGGGATGCCCTCTAACATACTATAACCTCATTTAGCGGAGATTTTCTCAAAAAAGTGAAATTTTCAAAAAGTCAGAAATTTTGCAAAAAACGACTAAGTATGAAGGACTCATCGGGTGAAACGCTCTGGAACTGAAATCGGATGCACTTACAGACATGCTCCCCTTTCTGGAAGTCTGAGACATGTGTGAAAATTTTCTAAGTCCAGAAAAAAAAAATTTTTCAACTTTTTTTCAAATTTCCCCCCAAGGGATACATATTTTACCCACACATTTGGAGCCCTCCTGCGATGCCCTCTAACATACTATAACCTCATTTAGCGGAGATTTTCACAAAAAAGTGAAATTTTCAAAAAGTCAGAAATTTTGCAAAAAACGACTAAGTATGAAGGACTCATCGGGTGAATTGCCCTGGAACTGAAATCGGATGCGCGCACTGACATGCTCCCCTCTCTGGAAGTCTGAGACATGTGTGAAAATTTTCTAAGTCCAGAAAAAAAAATTTTTTCAACTTTTTTTCAAATTTCCCCCCAAGGGATATATATTTTACCCACACATTTGGAGCCCTCCTGGGATGCCCTCTAACATACTATAACCTCATTTAGCGGAGATTTTCACAAAAAAGTGAAATTTTCAAAAAGTCAGAAATTTTGCAAAAAATGACTAAGTATGAAGGACTCATCGCTTGGATCGCTCTGGAACTGAAATCGGATGCGCGCACTGACATGCTTCCCTCTCTGGAAGTCTGAGACATGTGTAAAAATTTTCTAAGTCCAGAAAAAACATTTTTTTAAACTTTTTTTCAAATTTCCCCCCAAGGGATATATATTTTACCCACACATTTGGATCCCTCCTGGGATGCCCTCTAACATACTATAAACTCATTTAGCGGAGATTTTCACAAAAATGTGAAATTTTCAAAAAGTTACATTTTTTCCAAAAAACGACTAAGTATGAAGGACTCATCGGGTGAAACGCTCTGGAACTGAAATCGGATGCGCTTACAGACATGCTCCCCTCTCTGGAAGTCTGAGACATGTGTGAAAATTTTCTAAGTCCAGAAAAAAAATTTTTTTCAACTTTTTTTCAAATTTCCCCCCAAGGTATATATATTTTACCCACACATTTGGAGCCCTCCTGGGATGCCCTCTAACATACTATAACCTCATTTAGCGGAGATTTTCACAAAAAAAGTGAAATTTTCAAAAAGTCAGAAATTTTGCAAAAAATGACTAAGTATGAAGGACTCATCGGGTGAATCTCTTTGGAACTGAAATCGGATGCGCGCACTGACATGCTCCCCTCTCTGGAAGTCTGAGACATGTGTGAAAATTTTCTAAGTCCAGAAAAAAAAATTTTTTCAACTTTTTTTCAAATTTCCCCCCAAGGGATATATATTTTACCCACACATTTGGATCCCTCCTGGGATGCCCTCTAACATACTATAACCTCATTTAGCGGAGATTTTCACAAAAAAGTGAAATTTTCAAAAAGTTAAATTTTTTCCAAAAAACGACTAAGTATGAAGGACTCATCGGGTGAAACGCTCTGGAACTGAAATCGGATGTGCGCACTGACATGCTCCCCTCTCTGGAAGTCTGAGACATGTGTGAAAATTTTTTAAGTCCAGAAAAAAAAATTTTTTCAACTTTTTTTCAAATTTCCCCCCAAGGGATATATATTTTACCCACACATTTGGAGCCCTCCTGGGATGCCCTCTAACATACTATAACCTCATTTAGCGGAGATTTTCACAAAAAAGTGAAATTTTCAAAAAGTCAGAAATTTTGCAAAAAACGACTAAGTATGAAGGACTCATCGGGTGAATTGCTCTGGAACTGAAATCGGATGCGCGCACTGACATGCTCCCCTCTCTGGAAGTCTGAGACATGTGTGAAAATTTTCTAAGTCCAGAAAAAAAAAATTTTTCAACTTTTTTTCAAATTTCCCCCCAAGGGATATATATTTTACCCACACATTTGGAGCCCTCCTGGGATGCCCTCTAACATACTATAACCTCATTTAGCGGAGATTTTCACAAAAAAGTGAAATTTTCAAAAAGTTAAATTTTTTCCAAAAAACGACTAAGTATGAAGGACTCATCGGGTGAAACGCTCTGGAACTGAAATCGGATGCGCTTACAGACATGCTCCCCTCTCTGGAAGTCTGAGACATGTGTGGAAATTTTCTAAGTCCAGAAAAAAAAAAATTTTCAACTTTTTTTCAAATGTCCCCCCAAGGGATATATATTTTACCCACACATTTGGAGCCCTCCTGGGATGCCCTCTAACATACTATAACCTCATATAACATACTATAACCTCATTTAGTGGAGATTTTCACAAAAAAGTGAAATTTTCAAAAAGTCAGAAATTTTGCAAAAAATGACTAAGTATGAAGGACTCATCTTGTGAATCGCTCTGGAACTGAAATCGGATGCGCTTACAGACATGCTCCCCTCTCTGGAAGTCTGAGACATATGTGAAAACTTTCTAAGTCCAGAAAAAAAAAATTTTTCAACTTTTTTTCAAATGTCCCCCCAAGGGATATATATTTTATCCACACATTTGGAGCCCTCCTGGGATGCCCTCTAACATACTATAACCTCATTTAGCGGAGATTTTCACAAAAAAGTGAAATTTTCAAAAAGTCAGAAATTTTGCAAAAAACGACTAAGTATGAAGGACTCATCGGGTGAAACGCTCTGGAACTGAAATCGGATGCGCTTACAGACATGCTCCCGTCTCTGGAAGTCTGAGACATGTGTGAAAATTTTCTAAGTCCAGAAAAAAAAATTTTTCAACTTTTTTTCAAATTTCCCCCTAAGGGATATATATTTTACCGACACATTTGGAGCCCTCCTGCGATGCCCTCTAACATACTATAACCTCATTTAGCGGAGATTTTCACAAAAAAGTGAAATTTTCAAAAAGTCAGAAATTTTGCAAAAAACGACTAAGTATGAAGGACTCATCGGGTGAATTGCCCTGGAACTGAAATCGGATGCGCGCACTGATATGCTCCCCTCTCTGGAAGTCTGAGACATGTGTGAAAATTTTCTAAGTCCAGAAAAAAAAAATTTTTCAACTTTTTTTCAAATTTCCCCCCAAGGGATATATATTTTACCCACACATTTGGAGCCCTCCTGGGATGCCCTCTAACATACTATAACCTCATTTAGCGGAGATTTTCACAAAAAAGTGAAATTTTCAAAAAGTTAAATTTTTTCCAAAAAACGACTAAGTATGAAGGACTCATCGGGTGAAACGCTCTGGAACTGAAATCGGATGCGCTTACAGACATGCTCCCCTCTCTGGAAGTCTGAGACATGTGTGGAAATTTTCTAAGTCCAGAAAAAAAAAAATTTTCAACTTTTTTTCAAATGTCCCCCCAAGGGATATATATTTTACCCACACATTTGGAGCCCTCCTGGGATGCCCTCTAACATACTATAACCTCATATAACATACTATAACCTCATTTAGTGGAGATTTTCACAAAAAAGTGAAATTTTCAAAAAGTCAGAAATTTTGCAAAAAATGACTAAGTATGAAGGACTCATCTTGTGAATCGCTCTGGAACTGAAATCGGATGCGCTTACAGACATGCTCCCCTCTCTGGAAGTCTGAGACATATGTGAAAACTTTCTAAGTCCAGAAAAAAAAAATTTTTCAACTTTTTTTCAAATGTCCCCCCAAGGGATATATATTTTATCCACACATTTGGAGCCCTCCTGGGATGCCCTCTAACATACTATAACCTCATTTAGCGGAGATTTTCACAAAAAAGTGAAATTTTCAAAAAGTCAGAAATTTTGCAAAAAACGACTAAGTATGAAGGACTCATCGGGTGAAACGCTCTGGAACTGAAATCGGATGCGCTTACAGACATGCTCCCGTCTCTGGAAGTCTGAGACATGTGTGAAAATTTTCTAAGTCCAGAAAAAAAAATTTTTCAACTTTTTTTCAAATTTCCCCCTAAGGGATATATATTTTACCGACACATTTGGAGCCCTCCTGCGATGCCCTCTAACATACTATAACCTCATTTAGCGGAGATTTTCACAAAAAAGTGAAATTTTCAAAAAGTCAGAAATTTTGCAAAAAACGACTAAGTATGAAGGACTCATCGGGTGAATTGCCCTGGAACTGAAATCGGATGCGCGCACTGATATGCTCCCCTCTCTGGAAGTCTGAGACATGTGTGAAAATTTTCTAAGTCCAGAAAAAAAAATTTTTTCAACTTTTTTTCAAATTTCCCCCCAAGGGATATATATTTTACCCACACATTTGGAGCCCTCCTGGGATGCCCTCTAACATACTATAACCTCATTTAGCGGAGATTTTCACAAAAAAGTGAAATTTTCAAAAAGTCAGAAATTTTGCAAAAAACGACTAAGTATGAAGGACTCATCGGGTGAAACGTTCTGGAACTGAAATCGGATGCGCTTACAGACATGCTCCCCTCTCTGGAAGTCTGAGACATGTGTGAAAATTTTCTAAGTCCAGAAAAAAAATTTTTTCAACTTTTTTCGAATTTCCCCCCAAGGGATACATATTTTACCCACACATTTGGAGCCCTCCTGCGATGCCCTCTAACATACTATAACCTCATTTAGCGGAGATTTTCACAAAAAAGTGAAATTTTCACAAAGTCAGAAATTTTGCAAAAAACGACTAAGTATGAAGGACTCATCGGGTGAATCTCTTTGGAACTGAAATCGGATGCGTGCACTGACATGCTCCCCTCTCTGGAAGTCTGAGACATGTGTGAAAATTTTCTAAGTCCAGAAAAAAAAATTTTTTCAACTTTTTTTCAAATTTCCCCCCAAGGGATATATATTTTACCCACACATTTGGATCCCTCCTGGGATGCCCTCTAACATACTATAATCTCATTTAGCGGAGATTTTCACAAAAAAGTGAAATTTTCAAAAAGTTAAATTTTTTCCAAAAAACGACTAAGTATGAAGGACTCATCGGGTGAAACGCTCTGGAACTGAAATCGGATGCGCTTACAGACATGCTCCCCTCTCAGGAAGTCTGAGACATGTGTGAAAATTTTCTAAGTCCAGAAAAAAAAATTTTTTCAACTTTTTTTCAAATTTCCCCCCAAGGTATATATATTTTACCCACACATTTGGAGCCCTCCTGGGATGCCCTCTAACATACTATAACCTCATTTAGCGGAGATTTTCACAAAAAAGTGAAATTTTCAAAAAGTCAGAAATTTTGCAAAAAATGACTAACTATGAAGGACTCATCGGGTGAATCGCTCTGGAACTGAAATCGGATGAGCGCACTGACATGCTTCCCTCTCTGGAAGTCTGAGACATGTGTAAAAATTTTCTAAGTCCAGAAAAAAAAATTTTTTCAACTTTTTTTCAAATTTCCCCCCAAGGGATATATATTTTACCCACACATTTGGAGCCCTCCTGGGATGCCCTCTAACATACTATAACCTCATTTAGCGGAGATTTTCACAAAAAAGTGAAATTTTCAAAAAGTTAAATTTTTTCCAAAAAACGACTAAGTATGAAGGACTCATCGGGTGAAACGCTCTGGAACTGAAATCGGATGCGGTTACAGACATGCTCCCCTCTCTGGAAGTCTGAGACATGTGTGGAAATTTTCTAAGTCCAGAAAAAAAAAAATTTTCAACTTTTTTTCAAATGTCCCCCCAAGGGATATATATTTTACCCACACATTTGGAGCCCTCCTGGGATGCCCTCTAACATACTATAACCTCATATAACATACTATAACCTCATTTAGTGGAGATTTTCACAAAAAAGTGAAATTTTCAAAAAGTCAGAAATTTTGCAAAAAATGACTAAGTATGAAGGACTCATCTTGTGAATCGCTCTGGAACTGAAATCGGATGCGCTTACAGACATGCTCCCCTCTCTGGAAGTCTGAGACATGTGTGAAAATTTTCTAAGTCCAGAAAAATAAGTTTCAACTTTTTTTCAAATTTCCCCCCAAGGGATATATATTTTACCCACACATTTGGAGCCCTCCTGGGATGCCCTCTAACATACTATAACCTCATTTAGCGGAGATTTTCACAAAAAAGTGAAATTTTCAAAAAGTGGAAATTTTTCCAAAAAACGACTAAGTATGAAGGACTCATCGGGTGAAACGCTCTGGAACTGAAATCGGATGCGCTTACAGACATGCTCCCTTCTCTGGAAGTCTGAGACATGTGTGAGAATTTTCTAAGTCCAGAAAAAAAAAATTTTCAACATTTTTTCAAATTTCCCCACAAGGAATATATATTTTACCCACACATTTGGAGCCCTCCTGGGATGCCCTCTAACATACTATAACCTCATTTAGCGGAGATTTTCACAAAAAAGTGAAATTTTCAAAAAATCAAAAATTTTTCCAAAAAACGACTAAGTATGAAGGACTCATTTCGTGAAACGCTCTGGAACTGAAATCGGATGCGCTTACAGACATGCTCCCCTCTCTGGAAGTCTGAGACATGTGTGAAAATTTTCAAAGTCCAGAAAAAAAAATTTTTCAACTTTTTTTCAAATTTCCCCACAAGGGATATATATTTTACCCACACATTTGGAGCCCTCCTGGGATGCCCTCTAACATACTATAACCTCATTTAGCGGAGATTTTCACAAAAAAGTGAAATTTTCAAAAAGTCAAAAATTTTTCCAAAAAACGACTAAGTATGAAGGACTCATTGGGTGAAACGCTCTGGAACTGAAATCGGATGTGCTTACAGACATGCTCCCCTCTCTGGAAGTCTGAGACATGTGTGAAAATTTTCTAAGTCCAGAAAAAAAAAAATTTTCAACTTTTTTTCAAATTTCCCCCCAAGGGATATATATTTTACCCACACATTTGGAGCCCTCCTGGGATGCCCTCTAACATACTATAACCTCATTTAGCGGAGATTTTCACAAAAAAGTGAAATTTTCAAAAAGTTAAATTTTTCCAAAAAACGACTAAGTATGAAGGACTCATCGGGTGAATTGCTCTGGAACTGAAATCGGATGTGCGCACTGACATGCTCCCCTCTCTGGAAGTCTGAGACATGTGTGGAAATTTTCTAAGTCCAGAAAAAAAAATTTTTTCAACTTTTTTTCAAATTTCCCCCCAAGGGATATATATTTTACCCACACATTTGGAGCCCTCCTGGGATGCCCTCTAACATACTATAACCTCATATAACATACTATAACCTCATTTAGTGGAGATTTTCACAAAAAAGTGAAATTTTCAAAAAGTCAGAAATTTTGCAAAAAATGACTAAGTATGAAGGACTCATCTTGTGAATCGCTCTGGAACTGAAATCGGATGCGCTTACAGACATGCTCCCCTCTCTGGAAGTCTGAGACATGTGTGAAAATTTTCAAAGTCCAGAAAAAAAAATTTTTCAACTTTTTTTCAAATTTCCCCACAAGGGATATATATTTTACCCACACATTTGGAGCCCTCCTGGGATGCCCTCTAACATACTATAATAACCTCATTTAGCGGAGATTTTCACAAAAAAGTGAAATTTTCAAAAAGTCAAAAATTTTTCCAAAAAACGACTAAGTATGAAGGACTCATTGGGTGAAACGCTCTGGAACTGAAATCGGATGTGCTTACAGACATGCTCCCCTCTCTGGAAGTCTGAGACATGTGTGAAAATTTTCTAAGTCCAGAAAAATAAGTTTCAACTTTTTTTCAAATTTCCCCCCAAGGGATATATATTTTACCCACACATTTGGAGCCCTCCAGGGTTGCCCTCTAACATACTATAACCTCATTTAGCGGAGATTTTCACAAAAAAGTGAAATTTTCAAAAAGTCAAAATTTTTTCCAAAAAACGACTAAGTATGAAGGACTCATTGGGTGAAACGCTCTGGAACTGAAATCGGATGCGCTTACAGACATGCTCCCCTCTCTGGAAGTCTGAGACATGTGTGAAAATTTTCTAAGTCCAGAAAAAAAAAAAATTTCAACTTTTTTTCAAATTTCCCCACAAGGGATATATATTTTACCCACACATTTGGAGCCCTCCTGAGATGCCCTCTAACATACTATAACCTCATTTAGCGGAGATTTTCACAAAAAAGTGAAATTTTCAAAAAGTGGAAATTTTTCCAAAAAACGACTAAGTATGAAGGACTCATCGGGTGAAACGCTCTGGAACTGAAATCGGATGCGCTTACAGACATGCTCCCTTCTCTGGAAGTCTGAGACATGTGTGAGAATTTTCTAAGTCCAGAAAAAAAAAATTTTCAACATTTTTTCAAATTTCCCCACAAGGAATATATATTTTACCCACACATTTGGAGCCCTCCTGGGATGCCCTCTAACATACTATAACCTCATTTAGCGGAGATTTTCACAAAAAAGTGAAATTTTCAAAAAGTCAAAAATTTTTCCAAAAAACGACTAAGTATGAAGGAATCATTGGGTGAAACGCTCTGGAACTGAAATCGGATGTGCTTACAGACATGCTCCCCTCTCTGGAAGTCTGAGACATGTGTGAAAATTTTCTAAGTCCAAAAAAATAAGTTTCAACTTTTTTTCAAATTTCCCCCCAAGGGATATATATTTTACCCACACATTTGGAGCCCTCCTGGGATGCCCTCTAACATACTATAACCTCATTTAGCGGAGATTTTCACAAAAAAGTGAAATTTTCAAAAAATCAAAAATTTTTCCAAAAACCGACTAAGTATGAAGGACTCATTGGGTGAAACGCTCTGGAACTGAAATCGGATGCGCTTACAGACATGCTCCCCTCTCTGGAAGTCTGAGACATGTGTGAAAATTTTCAAAGTCCAGAAAAAAAAATTTTTCAACTTTTTTTCAAATTTCCCCACAAGGGATATATATTTTACCCACACATTTGGAGCCCTCCTGGGATGCCCTCTAACATACTATAACCTCATTTAGCGGAGATTTTCACAAAAAAGTGAAATTTTCAAAAAGTGGAAATTTTTCCAAAAAACGACTAAGTATGAAGGACTCATCGGGTGAAACGCTCTGGAACTGAAATCGGATGCGCTTACAGACATGCTCCCTTCTCTGGAAGTCTGAGACATGTGTGAGAATTTTCTAAGTCCAGAAAAAAAAAATTTTCAACATTTTTTCAAATTTCCCCACAAGGAATATATATTTTACCCACACATTTGGAGCCCTCCTGGGATGCCCTCTAACATACTATAACCTCATTTAGCGGAGATTTTCACAAAAAAGTGAAATTTTCAAAAAATCAAAAATTTTTCCAAAAAACGACTAAGTATGAAGGACTCATTTCGTGAAACGCTCTGGAACTGAAATCGGATGCGCTTACAGACATGCTCCCCTCTCTGGAAGTCTGAGACATGTGTGAAAATTTTCTAAGTCCAGAAAAATAAGTTTCAACTTTTTTTCAAATTTCCCCCCAAGGGATATATATTTTACCCACACATTTGGAGCCCTCCTGGGATGCCCTCTAACATACTATAACCTCATTTAGCGGAGATTTTCACAAAAAAGTGAAATTTTCAAAAAGTGGAAATTTTTCCAAAAAACGACTAAGTATGAAGGACTCATCGGGTGAAACGCTCTGGAACTGAAATCGGATGCGCTTACAGACATGCTCCCTTCTCTGGAAGTCTGAGACATGTGTGAGAATTTTCTAAGTCCAGAAAAAAAAAATTTTCAACATTTTTTCAAATTTCCCCACAAGGAATATATATTTTACCCACACATTTGGAGCCCTCCTGGGATGCCCTCTAACATACTATAACCTCATTTAGCGGAGATTTTCACAAAAAAGTGAAATTTTCAAAAAGTCAAAAATTTTTCCAAAAAACGACTAAGTATGAAGGACTCATTGGGTGAAACGCTCTGGAACTGAAATCGGATGTGCTTACAGACATGCTCCCCTCTCTGGAAGTCTGAGACATGTGTGAAAATTTTCTAAGTCCAAAAAAATAAGTTTCAACTTTTTTTCAAATTTCCCCCCAAGGGATATATATTTTACCCACACATTTGGAGCCCTCCTGGGATGCCCTCTAACATACTATAACCTCATTTAGCGGAGATTTTCACAAAAAAAGTGAAATTTTCAAAAAGTGGAAATTTTTCCAAAAAACGACTAAGTATGAAGGACTCATCGGGTGAAACGCTCTGGAACTGAAATCGGATGCGCTTACAGACATGCTCCCCTCTCTGGAAGTCTGAGACATGTGTGAAAATTTTCTAAGTCCAGGAAAAAAAAAATTTTCAACTTTTTTTCAAATTTCCCCACAAGGAATATATATTTTACCCACACATTTGGAGCCCTCCAGGGTTGCCCTCTAACATACTATAACCTCATTTAGCAGAGATTTTCACAAAAAAGTGAAATTTTCAAAAAGTCAAAAATTTTTCCAAAAAAACGACTAAGTATGAAGGACTCATTGGGTGAAACGCTCTGGAATTGAAATCGGATGCGCTTACAGACATGCTCCCCTCTCTGGAAGTCTGAGACATGTGTAAAAATTTTCTAAGTCCAGAAAAAAAAAAAAATTCAACTTTTTTTCAAATTTACCCACAAGGGATATATATTTTACCCACACATTTGGAGCCCTCCTGGGATGCCCTCTAACATACTATAACCTCATTTAGCAGAGATTTTCACAAAAAAGTGAAATTTTCCAAAAGTCAGAAATTTTGCAAAAAACGACTAAGTATGAAGGACTCATCGGGTGAAACGCTCTGGAACTGAAATCGGATGCGCTTACAGACATGCTCCCCTCTCTGGAAGTCTGAGACATGTGTGAAAATTTTCTAAGTCCAGAAAAAAAAAAATTTTCAACTTTTTTTCAAATTTCCCCACAAGGAATATATTATTTACCCACACATTTGGAGCCCTCCAGGGTAGCCCTCTAACATACTATAACCTCATTTAGCGGAGATTTTCACAAAAAAGTGAAATTTCCAAAAAGTCAAAAATTTTTCCAAAAAACGACTAAGTATGAAGGACTCATTGGGTGAAACGCTCTGGAACTGAAATCGGATGCGCTTACAGACATGCTCCCCTCTCTGGAAGTCTGAGACATGTGTGAAAATTTTCAAAGTCCAGAAAAAAAAATTTTTCAACTTTTTTTCAACTTTCCCCACAAGGGATATATATTTTACCCACACATTTGGAGCCCTCCTGGGATGCCCTCTAACATACTATAACCTCATTTAGCGGAGATTTTTACAAAAAAGTGAAATTTTCAAAAAGTCAAAAATTTTTCCAAAAAACGACTAAGTATGAAGGACTCATTGGGTGAAACGCTCTGGAACTGAAATCGGATGTGCTTACAGACATGCTCCCCTCTCTGGAAGTCTGAGACATGTGTGAAAATTTTCTAAGTCCAGAAAAATAAGTTTCAACTTTTTTTCAAATTTCCCCCCAAGGGATATATATTTTACCCACACATTTGGAGCCCTCCTGGGATGACCTCTAACATACTATAACCTCATTTAGCGGAGATTTTCACAAAAAAGTGAAATTTTCAAAAAGTGGAAATTTTTCCAAAAAACGACTAAGTATGAAGGACTCATCGGGTGAAACGCTCTGGAACTGAAATCGGATGCGCTTACAGACATGCTCCCCTCTCTGGAAGTCTGAGACATGTGTGAAAATTTTCTAAGTCCAGGAAAAAAAAAATTTTCAACTTTTTTCAAATTTCCCCACAAGGAATATATATTTTACCCACACATTTGGAGCCCTCCAGGGTTGCCCTCTAACATACTATAACCTCATTTAGCGGAGATTTTCACAAAAAAGTGAAATTTTCAAAAAGTCAAAAATTTTTCCAAAAAACGACTAAGTATGAAGGACTCATTGGGTGAAACGCTCTGGAACTGAAATCGGATGCGCTTACAGACATGCTCCCCTCTCTGGAAGTCTGAGACATGTGTGAAAATTTTCTAAGTCCAGAAAAAAAAAAAATTTCAACTTTTTTTCAAATTTCCCCACAAGGGATATATATTTTACCCACACATTTGGAGCCCTCCTGGGATTCCCTCTAACATACTATAACCTCATTTAGCGGAGATTTTCACAAAAAAGTGAAATTTTCCAAAAGTCAGAAATTTTGCAAAAAATGACTAAGTATGAAGGACTCATCAGGTGAAACGCTCTGGAACTGAAATCGGATGCGCTTACAGACATGCTCCCCTCTCTGGAAGTCTGAGACATGTGTGAAAATTTTCAAAGTCCAGAAAAAAAAATTTTTCAACTTTTTTTCAAATTTCCCCACAAGGGATATATATTTTACCCACACATTTGGAGCCCTCCTGGGATGCCCTCTAACATACTATAACCTCATTTAGCAGAGATTTTCACAAAAAAGTGAAATTTTCAAAAAGTCAAAAATTTTTCCAAAAAAACGACTAAGTATGAAGGACTCATTGGGTGAAACGCTCTGGAACTGAAATCGGATGCGCTTACAGACATGCTCCCCTCTCTGGAAGTCTGAGACATGTGTGAAAATTTTCTAAGTCCAGAAAAAAAAAAATTTTCAACTTTTTTTCAAATTTCCCCACAAGGAATATATATTTTACCCACACATT
This sequence comes from Phyllobates terribilis, assembly GCF_046119375.1. Lineage (NCBI taxonomy): Eukaryota > Metazoa > Chordata > Amphibia > Anura > Dendrobatidae > Phyllobates > Phyllobates terribilis. The sequence continues at coordinate 679,842 of NW_027363218.1, read as the reverse complement.
TGGAGCCCTCCAGGGTTGCCCTCTAACATACTATAACCTCATTTAGCGGAGATTTTCACAAAAAAGTGAAATTTCCAAAAAGTCAAAATTTTTTCCAAAAAACGACTAAGTATGAAGGACTCATTGGGTGAAACGCTCTGGAACTGAAATCGGATGCGCTTACAGACATGCTCCCCTCTCTGGAAGTCTGAGACATGTGTGAAAATTTTCAAAGTCCAGAAAAAAAAATTTTTCAACTTTTTTTCAAATTTCCCCACAAGGGATATATATTTTACCCACACATTTGGAGCCCTCCTGGGATGCCCTCTAACATACTATAACCTCATTTAGCGGAGATTTTCACAAAAAAGTGAAATTTTCAAAAAGTCAAAAATTTTTCCAAAAAACGACTAAGTATGAAGGACTCATTGGGTGAAACGCTCTGGAACTGAAATCGGATGTGCTTACAGACATGCTCCCCTCTCTGGAAGTCTGAGACATGTGTGAAAATTTTCTAAGTCCAGAAAAATAAGTTTCAACTTTTTTCAAATTTCCCCCCAAGGGATATATATTTTACCCACACATTTGGAGCCCTCCTGGGATGACCTCTAACATACTATAACCTCATTTAGCGGAGATTTTCACAAAAAAGTGAAATTTTCAAAAAGTGGAAATTTTTCCAAAAAACGACTAAGTATGAAGGACTCATCGGGTGAAACGCTCTGGAACTGAAATCGGATGCGCTTACAGACATGCTCCCCTCTCTGGAAGTCTGAGACATGTGTGAAAATTTTCTAAGTCCAGGAAAAAAAAAAATTTCAACTTTTTTCAAATTTCCCCACAAGGAATATATATTTTACCCACACATTTGGAGCCCTCCAGGGTTGCCCTCTAACATACTATAACCTCATTTAGCGGAGATTTTCACAAAAAAGTGAAATTTTCAAAAAGTCAAAAATTTTTCCAAAAAACGACTAAGTATGAAGGACTCATTGGGTGAAACGCTCTGGAACTGAAATCTGATGCGCTTACAGACATGCTCCCCTCTCTGGAAGTCTGAGACATGTGTGAAAATTTTCTAAGTCCAAAAAAAAAAAAATTTCAACTTTTTTTCAAATTTCCCCACAAGGGATATATATTTTACCCACACATTTGGAGCCCTCCTGGGATTCCCTCTAACATACTATAACCTCATTTAGCGGAGATTTTCACAAAAAAGAGAAATTTTCCAAAAGTCAGAAATTTTGCAAAAAACGACTAAGTATGAAGGACTCATCGGGTGAAACGCTCTGGAACTGAAATCGGATGCGCTTACAGACATGCTCCCCTCTCTGGAAGTCTGAGACATGTGTGAAAATTTTCTAAGTCCAGAAAAATAAGTTTCAACTTTTTTTCAAATTTCCCCCCAAGGGATATATATTTTACCCACACATTTGGAGCCCTCCTGGGATGCCCTCTAACATACTATAACCTCATTTAGCGGAGATTTTCACAAAAAAGTGAAATTTTCAAAAAGTGGAAATTTTTCCAAAAAACGACTAAGTATGAAGGACTCATCGGGTGAAACGCTCTGGAACTGAAATCGGATGCGCTTACAGACATGCTCCCCTCTCTGGAAGTCTGAGACATGTGTGAAAATTTTCTAAGTCCAGAAAAAAAAAATTTTCAACTTTTTTTCAAATTTCCCCACAAGGGATATATATTTTACCCACACATTTGGAGCCCTCCTGGGATGCTCTCTAACATACTATAACCTCATTTAGCGGAGATTTTCACAAAAAAGTGAAATTTTCAAAAAGTGGAAATTTTTCCAAAAAACGACTAAGTATGAAGGACTCATCGGGTGAAACGCTCTGGAACTGAAATCGGATGCGCTTACAGACATGCTCCCTTCTCTGGAAGTCTGAGACATGTGTGAGAATTTTCTAAGTCCAGAAAAAAAAAATTTTCAACATTTTTTCAAATTTCCCCACAAGGAATATATATTTTACCCACACATTTGGAGCCCTCCTGGGATGCCCTCTAACATACTATAACCTCATTTAGCGGAGATTTTCACAAAAAAGTGAAATTTTCAAAAAGTCAAAAATTTTTCCAAAAAACGACTAAGTATGAAGGAATCATTGGGTGAAACGCTCTGGAACTGAAATCGGATGTGCTTACAGACATGCTCCCCTCTCTGGAAGTCTGAGACATGTGTGAAAATTTTCTAAGTCCAAAAAAATAAGTTTCAACTTTTTTTCAAATTTCCCCCCAAGGGATATATATTTTACCCACACATTTGGAGCCCTCCTGGGATGCCCTCTAACATACTATAACCTCATTTAGCGGAGATTTTCACAAAAAAGTGAAATTTTCAAAAAATCAAAAATTTTTCCAAAAACCGACTAAGTATGAAGGACTCATTGGGTGAAACGCTCTGGAACTGAAATCGGATGCGCTTACAGACATGCTCCCCTCTCTGGAAGTCTGAGACATGTGTGAAAATTTTCAAAGTCCAGAAAAAAAAATTTTTCAACTTTTTTCAAATTTCCCCACAAGGGATATATATTTTACCCACACATTTGGAGCCCTCCTGGGATGCCCTCTAACATACTACAACCTCATTTAGCGGAGATTTTCACAAAAAAGTGAAATTTTCAAAAAGTCAAAAATTTTTCCAAAAAACGACTAAGTATGAAGGACTCATTGGGTGAAACGCTCTGGAACTGAAATCGGATGTGCTTACAGACATGCTCCCCTCTCTGGAAGTCTGAGACATGTGTGAAAATTTTCTAAGTCCAGAAAAATAAGTTTCAACTTTTTTTCAAATTTCCCCCCAAGGGATATATATTTTACCCACACATTTGGAGCCCTCCTGGGATGCCCTCTAACATACTATAACCTCATTTAGCGGAGATTTTCACAAAAAAGTGAAATTTTCAAAAAGTGGAAATTTTTCCAAAAAACGACTAAGTATGAAGGACTCATCGGGTGAAACGCTCTGGAACTGAAATCGGATGCGCTTACAGACATGATCCCTTCTCTGGAAGTCTGAGACATGTGTGAGAATTTTCTAAGTCCAGAAAAAAAAAATTTTCAACATTTTTTCAAATTTCCCCACAAGGAATATATATTTTACCCACACATTTGGAGCCCTCCTGGGATGCCCTCTAACATACTATAACCTCATTTAGCGGAGATTTTCACAAAAAAGTGAAATTTTCAAAAAATCAAAAATTTTTCCAAAAAACGACTAAGTATGAAGGACTCATTTCGTGAAACGCTCTGGAACTGAAATCGGATGCGCTTACAGACATGCTCCCCTCTCTGGAAGTCTGAGACATGTGTGAAAATTTTCAAAGTCCAGAAAAAAAAATTTTTCAACTTTTTTTCAAATTTCCCCACAAGGGATATATATTTTACCCACACATTTGGAGCCCTCCTGGGATGCCCTCTAACATACTATAACCTCATTTAGCGGAGATTTTTACAAAAAAGTGAAATTTTCAAAAAGTCAAAAATTTTTCCAAAAAACGACTAAGTATGAAGGACTCATTGGGTGAAACGCTCTGGAACTGAAATCGGATGCGCTTACAGACATGCTCCCCTCTCTGGAAGTCTGAGACATGTGTGAAAATTTTCTAAGTCCAGAAAAATAAGTTTCAACTTTTTTTCAAATTTCCCCCCAAGGGATATATATTTTACCCACACATTTGGAGCCCTCCTGGGATGACCTCTAACATACTATAACCTCATTTAGCGGAGATTTTCACAAAAAAGTGAAATTTTCAAAAAGTGGAAATTTTTCCAAAAAACGACTAAGTATGAAGGACTCATCGGGTGAAACGCTCTGGAACTGAAATCGGATGCGCTTACAGACATGCTCCCCTCTCTGGAAGTCTGAGACATGTGTGAAAATTTTCTAAGTCCAGGAAAAAAAAAATTTTCAACTTTTTTCAAATTTCCCCACAAGGAATATATATTTTACCCACACATTTGGAGCCCTCCAGGGTTGCCCTCTAACATACTATAACCTCATTTAGCGGAGATTTTCACAAAAAAGTGAAATTTTCAAAAAGTCAAAAATTTTTCCAAAAAACGACTAAGTATGAAGGACTCATTGGGTGAAACGCTCTGGAACTGAAATCGGATGCGCTTACAGACATGCTCCCCTCTCTGGAAGTCTGAGACATGTGTGAAAATTTTCTAAGTCCAGAAAAAAAAAAAATTTCAACTTTTTTTCAAATTTCCCCACAAGGGATATATATTTTACCCACACATTTGGAGCCCTCCTGGGATTCCCTTTAACATACTATAACCTCATTTAGCGGAGATTTTCACAAAAAAGTGAAATTTTCCAAAAGTCAGAAATTTTGCAAAAAACGACTAAGTATGAAGGACTCATCGGGTGAAACGCTCTGGAACTGAAATCGGATGCGCTTACAGACATGCTCCCCTCTCTGGAAGTCTGAGACATGTGTGAAAATTTTCTAAGTCCAGAAAAATAAGTTTCAACTTTTTTTCAAATTTCCCCCCAAGGGATATATATTTTACCCACACATTTGGAGCCCTCCTGGGATGCCCTCTAACATACTATAACCTCATTTAGCGGAGATTTTCACAAAAAAGTGAAATTTTCAAAAAGTGGAAATTTTTCCAAAAAACGACTAAGTATGAAGGACTCATCGGGTGAAACGCTCTGGAACTGAAATCGGATGCGCTTACAGACATGCTCCCCTCTCTGGAAGTCTGAGACATGTGTGAAAATTTTCTAAGTCCAGAAAAAAAAAATTTTCAACTTTTTTTCAAATTTCCCCACAAGGGATATATATTTTACCCACACATTTGGAGCCCTCCTGGGATGCTCTCTAACATACTATAACCTCATTTAGCGGAGATTTTCACAAAAAAGTGAAATTTTCAAAAAGTGGAAATTTTTCCAAAAAACGACTAAGTATGAAGGACTCATCGGGTGAAACGCTCTGGAACTGAAATCGGATGCGCTTACAGACATGCTCCCTTCTCTGGAAGTCTGAGACATGTGTGAGAATTTTCTAAGTCCAGAAAAAAAAAATTTTCAACATTTTTTCAAATTTCCCCACAAGGAATATATATTTTACCCACACATTTGGAGCCCTCCTGGGATGCCCTCTAACATACTATAACCTCATTTAGCGGAGATTTTCACAAAAAAGTGAAATTTTCAAAAAGTCAAAAATTTTTCCAAAAAACGACTAAGTATGAAGGAATCATTGGGTGAAACGCTCTGGAACTGAAATCGGATGTGCTTACAGACATGCTCCCCTCTCTGGAAGTCTGAGACATGTGTGAAAATTTTCTAAGTCCAAAAAAATAAGTTTCAACTTTTTTTCAAATTTCCCCCCAAGGGATATATATTTTACCCACACATTTGGAGCCCTCCTGGGATGCCCTCTAACATACTATAACCTCATTTAGCGGAGATTTTCACAAAAAAGTGAAATTTTCAAAAAATCAAAAATTTTTCCAAAAACCGACTAAGTATGAAGGACTCATTGGGTGAAACGCTCTGGAACTGAAATCGGATGCGCTTACAGACATGCTCCCCTCTCTGGAAGTCTGAGACATGTGTGAAAATTTTCAAAGTCCAGAAAAAAAAATTTTTCAACTTTTTTTCAAATTTCCCCACAAGGGATATATATTTTACCCACACATTTGGAGCCCTCCTGGGATGCCCTCTAACATACTACAACCTCATTTAGCGGAGATTTTCACAAAAAAGTGAAATTTTCAAAAAGTCAAAAATTTTTCCAAAAAACGACTAAGTATGAAGGACTCATTGGGTGAAACGCTCTGGAACTGAAATCGGATGTGCTTACAGACATGCTCCCCTCTCTGGAAGTCTGAGACATGTGTGAAAATTTTCTAAGTCCAGAAAAATAAGTTTCAACTTTTTTTCAAATTTCCCCCCAAGGGATATATATTTTACCCACACATTTGGAGCCCTCCTGGGATGCCCTCTAACATACTATAACCTCATTTAGCGGAGATTTTCACAAAAAAGTGAAATTTTCAAAAAGTGGAAATTTTTCCAAAAAACGACTAAGTATGAAGGACTCATCGGGTGAAACGCTCTGGAACTGAAATCGGATGCGCTTACAGACATGATCCCTTCTCTGGAAGTCTGAGACATGTGTGAGAATTTTCTAAGTCCAGAAAAAAAAAATTTTCAACATTTTTTCAAATTTCCCCACAAGGAATATATATTTTACCCACACATTTGGAGCCCTCCTGGGATGCCCTCTAACATACTATAACCTCATTTAGCGGAGATTTTCACAAAAAAGTGAAATTTTCAAAAAATCTAAAATTTTTCCAAAAAACGACTAAGTATGAAGGACTCATTTCGTGAAACGCTCTGGAACTGAAATCGGATGCGCTTACAGACATGCTCCCCTCTCTGGAAGTCTGAGACATGTGTGAAAATTTTCTAAGTCCAGAAAAATAAGTTTCAACTTTTTTTCAAATTTCCCCCCAAGGGATATATATTTTACCCACACATTTGGAGCCCTCCTGGGATGCCCTCTAACATACTATAACCTCATTTAGCGGAGATTTTCACAAAAAAGTGAAATTTTCAAAAAGTGGAAATTTTTCCAAAAAACGACTAAGTATGAAGGACTCATCGGGTGAAACGCTCTGGAACTGAAATCGGATGCGCTTACAGACATGCTCCCCTCTCTGGAAGTCTGAGACATGTGTGAAAATTTTCAAAGTCCAGAAAAAAAAATTTTTCAACTTTTTTTCAAATTTCCCCACAAGGGATATATATTTTACCCACACATTTGGAGCCCTCCTGGGATGCCCTCTAACATACTATAACCTCATTTAGCGGAGATTTTTACAAAAAAGTGAAATTTTCAAAAAGTCAAAAATTTTTCCAAAAAACGACTAAGTATGAAGGACTCATTGGGTGAAACGCTCTGGAACTGAAATCGGATGCGCTTACAGACATGCTCCCCTCTCTGGAAGTCTGAGACATGTGTGAAAATTTTCTAAGTCCAGGAAAAAAAAAATTTTCAACTTTTTTCAAATTTCCCCACAAGGAATATATATTTTACCCACACATTTGGAGCCCTCCAGGGTTGCCCTCTAACATACTATAACCTCATTTAGCGGAGATTTTCACAAAAAAGTGAAATTTTCAAAAAGTCAAAAATTTTTCCAAAAAACGACTAAGTATGAAGGACTCATTGGGTGAAACGCTCTGGAACTGAAATCGGATGCGCTTACAGACATGCTCCCCTCTCTGGAAGTCTGAGACATGTGTGAAAATTTTCTAAGTCCAGAAAAAAAAAAAATTTCAACTTTTTTTCAAATTTCCCCACAAGGGATATATATTTTACCCACACATTTGGAGCCCTCCTGGGATTCCCTCTAACATACTATAACCTCATTTAGCGGAGATTTTCACAAAAAAGTGAAATTTTCCAAAAGTCAGAAATTTTGCAAAAAACGACTAAGTATGAAGGACTCATCGGGTGAAACGCTCTGGAACTGAAATCGGATGCGCTTACAGACATGCTCCCCTCTCTGGAAGTCTGAGACATGTGTGAAAATTTTCAAAGTCCAGAAAAAAAAATTTTTCAACTTTTTTTCAAATTTCCCCACAAGGGATATATATTTTACCCACACATTTGGAGCCCTCCTGGGATGCCCTCTAACATACTATAACCTCATTTAGCGGAGATTTTTACAAAAAAGTGAAATTTTCAAAAAGTCAAAAATTTTTCCAAAAAACGACTAAGTATGAAGGACTCATTGGGTGAAACGCTCTGGAACTGAAATCGGATGTGCTTACAGACATGCTCCCCTCTCTGGAAGTCTGAGACATGTGTGAAAATTTTCTAAGTCCAGAAAAATAAGTTTCAACTTTTTTTCAAATTTCCCCCCAAGGGATATATATTTTACCCACACATTTGGAGCCCTCCTGGGATGACCTCTAACATACTATAACCTCATTTAGCGGAGATTTTCACAAAAAAGTGAAATTTTCAAAAAGTGGAAATTTTTCCAAAAAACGACTAAGTATGAAGGACTCATCGGGTGAAACGCTCTGGAACTGAAATCGGATGCGCTTACAGACATGCTCCCCTCTCTGGAAGTCTGAGACATGTGTGAAAATTTTCTAAGTCCAGGAAAAAAAAAATTTTCAACTTTTTTCAAATTTCCCCACAAGGAATATATATTTTACCCACACATTTGGAGCCCTCCAGGGTTGCCCTCTAACATACTATAACCTCATTTAGCGGAGATTTTCACAAAAAAGTGAAATTTTCAAAAAGTCAAAAATTTTTCCAAAAAACGACTAAGTATGAAGGACTCATTGGGTGAAACGCTCTGGAACTGAAATCGGATGCGCTTACAGACATGCTCCCCTCTCTGGAAGTCTGAGACATGTGTGAAAATTTTCTAAGTCCAGAAAAAAAAAAAATTTCAACTTTTTTTCAAATTTCCCCACAAGGGATATATATTTTACCCACACATTTGGAGCCCTCCTGGGATTCCCTTTAACATACTATAACCTCATTTAGCGGAGATTTTCACAAAAAAGTGAAATTTTCCAAAAGTCAGAAATTTTGCAAAAAACGACTAAGTATGAAGGACTCATCGGGTGAAACGCTCTGGAACTGAAATCGGATGCGCTTACAGACATGCTCCCCTCTCTGGAAGTCTGAGACATGTGTGAAAATTTTCAAAGTCCAGAAAAAAAAATTTTTCAACTTTTTTTCAAATTTCCCCACAAGGGATATATATTTTACCCACACATTTGGAGCCCTCCTGGGATGCCCTCTAACATACTATAACCTCATTTAGCGGAGATTTTCACAAAAAAGTGAAATTTTCAAAAAGTCAAAAATTTTTCCAAAAAACGACTAAGTATGAAGGACTCATTGGGTGAAACGCTCTGGAACTGAAATCGGATGTGCTTACAGACATGCTCCCCTCTCTGGAAGTCTGAGACATGTGTGAAAATTTTCTAAGTCCAAAAAAATAAGTTTCAAGTTTTTTTCAAATTTCCCCAGAAGGGATATATATTTTACCCACACATTTGGAGCCCTCCTGGGATGCCCTCTAACATACTATAACCTCATTTAGCGGAGATTTTCACAAAAAAGTGAAATTTTCAAAAAGTGGAAATTTTTCCAAAAAACGACTAAGTATGAAGGACTCATCGGGTGAAACGCTCTGGAACTGAAATCGGATGCGCTTACAGACATGCTCCCCTCTCTGGAAGTCTGAGACATGTGTGAAAATTTTCTAAGTCCAGGAAAAAAAAAATTTTCAACTTTTTTTCAAATTTCCCCACAAGGAATATATATTTTACCCACACATTTGGAGCCCTCCAGGGTTGCCCTCTAACATACTATAACCTCATTTAGCAGAGATTTTCACAAAAAAGTGAAATTTTCAAAAAGTCAAAAATTTTTCCAAAAAAACGACTAAGTATGAAGGACTCATTGGGTGAAACGCTCTGGAACTGAAATCGGATGCGCTTACAGACATGCTCCCCTCTCTGGAAGTCTGAGACATGTGTGAAAATTTTCTAAGTCCAGAAAAAAAAAAATTTTCAACTTTTTTTCAAATTTCCCCACAAGGAATATATATTTTACCCACACATTTGGAGCCCTCCAGGGTTGCCCTCTAACATACTATAACCTCATTTAGCGGAGATTTTCACAAAAAAGTGAAATTTCCAAAAAGTCAAAATTTTTTCCAAAAAACGACTAAGTATGAAGGACTCATTGGGTGAAACGCTCTGGAACTGAAATCGGATGCGCTTACAGACATGCTCCCCTCTCTGGAAGTCTGAGACATGTGTGAAAATTTTCAAAGTCCAGAAAAAAAAATTTTTCAACTTTTTTTCAAATTTCCCCACAAGGGATATATATTTTACCCACACATTTGGAGCCCTCCTGGGATGCCCTCTAACATACTATAACCTCATTTAGCGGAGATTTTCACAAAAAAGTGAAATTTTCAAAAAGTCAAAAATTTTTCCAAAAAACGACTAAGTATGAAGGACTCATTGGGTGAAACGCTCTGGAACTGAAATCGGATCTGCTTACAGACATGCTCCCCTCTCTGGAAGTCTGAGACATGTGTGAAAATTTTCTAAGTCCAGAAAAATAAGTTTCAACTTTTTTCAAATTTCCCCCCAAGGGATATATATTTTACCCACACATTTGGAGCCCTCCTGGGATGACCTCTAACATACTATAACCTCATTTAGCGGAGATTTTCACAAAAAAGTGAAATTTTCAAAAAGTGGAAATTTTTCCAAAAAACGACTAAGTATGAAGGACTCATCGGGTGAAACGCTCTGGAACTGAAATCGGATGCGCTTACAGACATGCTCCCCTCTCTGGAAGTCTGAGACATGTGTGAAAATTTTCTAAGTCCAGGAAAAAAAAAAATTTCAACTTTTTTCAAATTTCCCCACAAGGAATATATATTTTACCCACACATTTGGAGCCCTCCAGGGTTGCCCTCTAACATACTATAACCTCATTTAGCGGAGATTTTCACAAAAAAGTGAAATTTTCAAAAAGTCAAAAATTTTTCCAAAAAACGACTAAGTATGAAGGACTCATTGGGTGAAACGCTCTGGAACTGAAATCTGATGCGCTTACAGACATGCTCCCCTCTCTGGAAGTCTGAGACATGTGTGAAAATTTTCTAAGTCCAAAAAAAAAAAAATTTCAACTTTTTTTCAAATTTCCCCACAAGGGATATATATTTTACCCACACATTTGGAGCCCTCCTGGGATTCCCTCTAACATACTATAACCTCATTTAGCGGAGATTTTCACAAAAAAGAGAAATTTTCCAAAAGTCAGAAATTTTGCAAAAAACGACTAAGTATGAAGGACTCATCGGGTGAAACGCTCTGGAACTGAAATCGGATGCGCTTACAGACATGCTCCCCTCTCTGGAAGTCTGAGACATGTGTGAAAATTTTCTAAGTCCAGAAAAATAAGTTTCAACTTTTTTTCAAATTTCCCCCCAAGGGATATATATTTTACCCACACATTTGGAGCCCTCCTGGGATGCCCTCTAACATACTATAACCTCATTTAGCGGAGATTTTCACAAAAAAGTGAAATTTTCAAAAAGTGGAAATTTTTCCAAAAAACGACTAAGTATGAAGGACTCATCGGGTGAAACGCTCTGGAACTGAAATCGGATGCGCTTACAGACATGCTCCCCTCTCTGGAAGTCTGAGACATGTGTGAAAATTTTCTAAGTCCAGAAAAAAAAAATTTTCAACTTTTTTTCAAATTTCCCCACAAGGGATATATATTTTACCCACACATTTGGAGCCCTCCTGGGATGCTCTCTAACATACTATAACCTCATTTAGCGGAGATTTTCACAAAAAAGTGAAATTTTCAAAAAGTCAAAATTTTTTCCAAAAAACGACTAAGTATGAAGGACTCATTGGGTGAAACGCTCTGGAACTGAAATCGGAAGCGCTTACAGACATGCTCCCCTCTCTGGAAGTCTGACACATGTGTGAAAATTTTCTAAGTCCAGAAAAAAAAATTTTTCAACTTTTTTTCAAATTTCTCCAAAAGGGATATAGATTTTACCCACACATTTGGAGCCCTCCTGGGATGCCCTCTAACAAACTATAACCTCATTTAGCGGAGATTTTCACAAAAAAGTGAAATTTTCAAAAAGTCAGAAATTTTGCAAAAAACGACTAAGTATGAAGGACTCATCGGGTGAATCGCTCTAGAACTGAAATCGGAAGCGCTTACAGACATGCTCCCCTCTCTGGAAGTCTGACACATGTGTGAAAATTTTCTAAGTCCAGAAAAAAAAATTTTTTCAACTTTTTTTCAAATTTCTCCCCAAGGGATATATATTTTACCCACGCATTTGGAGCCCTCCTGGGATGCCCTCTAACATACTATAACCTCATTTAGCGGAGATTTTCACAAAAAAAGTGAAATTTTCAAAAAGTGAAAATTTTTCCAAAAAACGACTAAGTATGAAGGACTCATTGGCTGAAACGCTCTGGAACTGAAATCGGATGTGCTAACAGACATGCTCCCCTCTCTGGAAGTCTGAGACATGTGTGAAAATTTTCTAAGTCCAGAAAAATAAGTTTCAACTTTTTTTCAAATTTCCCCACAAGAGATATATATTTTACCCACACATTTGGAGCCCTCCTGGGATGCCCTCTAACATACTATAACCTCATTTAGCGGAGATTTTCACAAAAAAGTGAAATTTTCAAAAAGTGCAAATTTTTCCAAAAAACGACTAAGTATGAAGGACTTATCGGGTGAAACGCACTGGAACTGAAATCGGATGCGCTTACAGACATGCTCCCCTCTCTGGAAGTCTGAGACATGTGTGAAAATTTTCTAAGTCCAGAAAAAAAAAATTTCAACTTTTTTTCAAATTTCCCCACAAGGGATATATATTTTACCCACACATTTGGAGCCCTCCTGGGATGCCCTCTAACATACTATAACCTCATTTAGCGGAGATTTTCACAAAAAAAGTGAAATTTTCAAAAAGTGGAAATTTTTCCAAAAAACGACTAAGTATGAAGGACTTATTGGGTGAAACGCTCTGGAACTGAAATCGGATGCGCTTACAGACATGCTCCCCTCTCTGGAAGTCTGAGACATGTGTGAAAATTTTCTAAGTCCAGAAAAAAAAAATTTTTCAACTTTTTTTCAAATTTCCCGCCAAGGGATATATATTTTAACCACACATTTGGAGCCCTCCTGGGATGCCCTCTAACATACTATAACCTCCTTTAGCGGAGATTTTCACAAAAAAGTGAAATTTTCAAAAAAGTGAAAATTTTTCCAAAAAACGACTAAGTATGAAGGACTTATCGGGTGAAACGCTCTGGAACTGAAATCGGATGTGCTTACAGACATGCTCCCCTCTCTGGAAGTCTGAGACATGTGTGAAAATTTTCTAAGTCCAGAAAAAAAAACATTTTCAACTTTTTTTCAAATTTCCCCACAAGGGAAATATATTTTACCCACACATTTGGAGCCCTCCTGGGATGCCCTCTAACATACTATAACCTCATTTAGCGGAGATTTTCACAAAAAAGTGAAATTTTCAAAAAGTGGAAATTTTTCCAAAAAACGACTAAGTATGAAGGACTCATCAGGTGAAACACTCTGGAACTGAAATCGGATGCGCTTACAGACATGCTCCCCTCTCTGGAAGTCTGAGACATGTGTGAAAATTTTCTAAGTCCAGAAAAAAAAAATTTTTCAACTTTTTTTCAAATTTCCCGCCAAGGGATATATATTTTACCCACACATTTGGAGCCCTCCTGGGATGCCCTCTAACATAATATAACCTCCTTTAGCGGAGATTTTCACAAAAAAGTGAAATTTTCAAAAAAGTGAAAATTTTTCCAAAAAACGACTAAGTATGAAGCACTCATCGGGTGAAACGCTCTGGAACTGAAATCGGATGCGCTTACAGACATGCTCCCCTCTCTGGAAGTCTGAGACATGTGTGAAAATTTTCTAAGTCCAGAAAAAAAAAAATTTTCAACTTTTTTTCAAATTTCCCCACAAGGAATATATATTTTACCCACACATTTGGAGCCCTCCAGGGTTGCCCTCTAACATACTATAACCTCATTTAGCGGAGATTTTCACAAAAAAGTGAAATTTTCAAAAAGTCAAAAATTTTTCCAAAAAACGAATAAGTATGAAGGACTCATTGGGTGAAACGCTCTGGAACTGAAATCGGATGCGCTTACAGACATGCTCCCCTCTCTGGAAGTCTGAGACATGTGTGAAAATTTTCTAAGTCCAGAAAAAAAAAAAATGTCAACTTTTTTTCAAATTTCCCCACAAGGAATATATATTTTACCCACACATTTGGAGCCCTCCAGGGTTGCCCTCTAACATACTATAACCTCATTTAGCGGAGATTTTCACAAAAAAGTGAAATTTTCCAAAAGTCAGAAATTTTGCAAAAAACGACTAAGTATGAAGGACTCATCGGGTGAAACGCTCTGGAACTGAAATCGGATGCGCTTACAGACATGCTCCCCTCTCTGGAAGTCTGAGACATGTGTGAAAATTTTCTAAGTCCAGAAAAAAAAATTTTTCAACTTTTTTTCAAATTTCCCCACAAGGGATATATATTTTACCCACACATTTGGAGCCCTCCTGGGATGCCCTCTAACATACTATAACCTCATTTAGCGGAGATTTTCACAAAAAAGTGAAATTTTCAAAAAGTGAAAAATTTTTCCAAAAAACGACTAAGTATGAAGGACTCATTGGGTGAAACGCTCTGGAACTGAAATTGGATGTGCTTACAGACATGCTCCCCTCTCTGGAAGTCTGAGACATGTGTGAAAATTTTCTAAGTCCAGAAAAATAAGTTTCAACTTTTTTTCAAATTTCCCCCCAAGGGATATATATTTTACCCACACATTTGGAGCCCTCCTGGGATGCCCTCTAACATACTATAACCTCATTTAGCGGAGATTTTCACAAAAAAGTGAAATTTTCAAAAAGTCAGAAATTTTGCAAAAAACGACTAAGTATGAAGGAATCATCGGGTGAAACGCTCTGGAACTGAAATCGGATGCGCTTACAGATAAGCTCCCCTCTCTGGAAGTCTGAGACATGTGTGAAAATTTTCAAAGTCCAGAAAAAAAAATTTTTCAACTTTTTTTCAAATTTCCCCACAAGGGATATATATTTTACCCACACATTTGGAGCCCTCCTGGGATGCCCTCTAACATACTATAACCTCATTTAGCGGAGATTTTCACAAAAAAGTGAAATTTTCAAAAAGTGGAAATTTTCCCAAAAAACGACTAAGTATGAAGGACTCATCGGGTGAAACGCTCTGGAACTGAAATCGGATGCGCTTACAGACATGCTCCCCTCTCTGGAAGTCTGAGACATGTGAGAAAAATTTCTAAGTCCAGAAAAAAAAAAATTTTCAACTTTTTTTCAAATTTCCCCACAAGGAATATATATTTTACCCACACATTTGGAGCCCTCCAGGGTTGCCCTCTAACATACTATAACCTCATTTAGCGGAGATTTTCACAAAAAAGTGAAATTTTCAAAAAGTCAAAAATTTTTCCAAAAAACGACTAAGTATGAAGGACTCATTGGGTGAAACGCTCTGGAACTGAAATTGGATGTGCTTACAGACATGCTCCCCTCTCTGGAAGTCTGAGACATGTGTGAAAATTTTCTAAGTCCAGAAAAATAAGTTTCAACTTTTTTTCAAATTTCCCCACAAGGGATATATATTTTACCCACACATTTGGAGCCCTCCTGGGATGCCCTCTAACATACTATAACCTCATTTAGCGGAGATTTTCACAAAAAAGTGAAATTTTCAAAAAGTGGACATTTTTCCAAAAAACGACTAAGTATGAAATACTCATCGGGTGAAACGCTCTGGAACTGAAATCAGATGCGCTTACAGACATGCTCCCTTCTCTGGAAGTCTGAGACATGTGTGAGAATTTTCTAAGTCCAGAAAAAAAAAATTTTCAACATTTTTTCAAATTTCCCCACAAGGAATATATATTTTACCCACACATTTGGAGCCCTCCTGGGATGCCCTCTAACATACTATAACCTCATTTAGCGGAGATTTTCACAAAAAAGTGAAATTTTCAAAAAATCAAAAATTTTTCCAAAAAACGACTAAGTATGAAGGACTCATTTCGTGAAACGCTCTGGAACTGAAATCGGATGCCCTTACAGACATGCTCCCCTCTCTGGAAGTCTGAGACATGTGTGAAAATTTTCAAAGTCCAGGAAAAAAAATTTTTCAACTTTTTTTCAAATTTCCCCACAAGGGATATATATTTTACCCACACATTTGGAGCCCTCCTGGGATGCCCTCTAACATACTATAACCTCATTTAGCGGAGATTTTCACAAAAAAGTGAAATTTTCAAAAAGTGGAAATTTTTCCAAAAAACGACTAAGTATGAAGGACTCATCGGGTGAAACGCTCTGGAACTGAAATCGGATGCGCTTACAGACATGCTCCCCTCTCTGGAAGTCTGAGACATGTGTGAAAATTTTCTAAGTCCAGGAAAAAAAAAATTTTCAACTTTTTTTCAAATTTCCCCACAAGGAATATATATTTTACCCACACATTTGGAGCCCTCCAGGGTTGCCCTCTAACATACTATAACCTCATTTAGCGGAGATTTTCACAAAAAAGTGAAATTTTCAAAAAGTCAAAAATTTTTCCAAAAAAACGACTAAGTATGAAGGACTCATTGGGTGAAACGCTCTGGAACTGAAATCGGATGCGCTTACAGACATGCTCCCCTCTCTGGAAGTCTGAGACATGTGTAAAAATTTTCTAAGTCCAGAAAAAAAAAAAATTTCAACTTTTTTTCAAATTTCCCCACAAGGAATATATATTTTACCCACACATTTGGAGCCCTCCAGGGTTGCCCTCTAACATACTATAACCTCATTTAGCGGAGATTTTCACAAAAAAGTGAAATTTTCAAAAAGTCAAAATTTTTTCCAAAAAACGACTAAGTATGAAGGACTCATTGGGTGAAACGCTCTGGAACTGAAATCGGATGCGCTTACAGACATGCTCCCCTCTCTGGAAGTCTGAGACATGTGTGAAAATTTTCTAAGTCCAGAAAAAAAAAAATTTCAACTTTTTTTCAAATTTCCCCACAAGGGATATATATTTTACCCACACATTTGGAGCCCTCCTGGGATGCCCTCTAACATACTATAACCTCATTTAGCGGAGATTTTCACAAAAAAGTGAAATTTTCAAAAAGTGGAAATTTTTCCAAAAAACGACTAAGTATGAAGGACTCATCGGGTGAAACGCTCTGGAACTGAAATCGGATGCGCTTACAGACATGCTCCCTTCTCTGGAAGTCTGAGACATGTGTGAGAATTTTCTAAGTCCAGAAAAAAAAAATTTTCAACATTTTTTCAAATTTCCCAACAAGGAATATATATTTTACCCACACATTTGGAGCCCTCCTGGGATGCCCTCTAACATACTATAACCTCATTTAGCGGAGATTTTCACAAAAAAGTGAAATTTTCAAAAAATCAAAAATTTTTCCAAAAAGCGACTAAGTATGAAGGACTCATTGGGTGAAACGCTCTGGAACTGAAATCGGATGCGCTTACAGACATGCTCCCCTCTCTGGAAGTCTGAGACATGTGTGAAAATTTTCTAAGTCCAGAAAAAAAAAAATTTAAACTTTTTTCAAATTTTCCCACAAGGGATATATATTTTACCCACACATTTGGAGCCCTCCTGGGATGCCCTCTAACATACTATAACCTCATTTAGCGGAGATTTTCACAAAAAAGTGAAATTTTCAAAAAGTGGAAATTTTTCCAAAAAACGACTAAGTATGAAGGACTCATCGGGTGAAACGCTCTGGAACTGAAATCGGATGCGCTTACAGACATGCTCCCCTCTCTGGAAGTCTGAGACATGTGTGAAAATTTTCTAAGTCCAGGAAAAAAAAAATTTTCAACTTTTTTTCAAATTTCCCCACAAGGAATATATATTTTACCCACACATTTGGAGCCCTCCAGGGTTGCCCTCTAACATACTATAACCTCATTTAGCGGAGATTTTCACAAAAAAGTGAAATTTTCAAAAAGTCAAAAATTTTTCCAAAAAAACGACTAAGTATGAAGGACAAATTGGGTGAAACGCTCTGGAACTGAAATCGGATGCGCTTACAGACATGCTCCCCTCTCTGGAAGTCTGAGACATGTGTAAAAATTTTCTAAGTCCAGAAAAAAAAAAAATTTCAACTTTTTTTCAAATTTCCCCACAAGGAATATATATTTTACCCACACATTTGGAGCCCTCCAGGGTTGCCCTCTAACATACTATAACCTCATTTAGCGGAGATTTTCACAAAAAAGTGAAATTTTCAAAAAGTCAAAATTTTTTCCAAAAAACGACTAAGTATGAAGGACTCATTGGGTGAAACGCTCTGGAACTGAAATCGGATGCGCTTACAGACATGCTCCCCTCTCTGGAAGTCTGAGACATGTGTGAAAATTTTCTAAGTCCAGAAAAAAAAAAATTTCAACTTTTTTTCAAATTTCCCCACAAGGGATATATATTTTACCCACACATTTGGAGCCCTCCTGGGATGCCCTCTAACATACTATAACCTCATTTAGCGGAGATTTTCACAAAAAAGTGAAATTTTCAAAAAGTGGAAATTTTTCCAAAAAACGACTAAGTATGAAGGACTCATCGGGTGAAACGCTCTGGAACTGAAATCGGATGCGCTTACAGACATGCTCCCTTCTCTGGAAGTCTGAGACATGTGTGAGAATTTTCTAAGTCCAGAAAAAAAAAATTTTCAACATTTTTTCAAATTTCCCAACAAGGAATATATATTTTACCCACACATTTGGAGCCCTCCTGGGATGCCCTCTAACATACTATAACCTCATTTAGCGGAGATTTTCACAAAAAAGTGAAATTTTCAAAAAGTGGAAATTTTTCCAAAAAACGACTAAGTATGAAGGACTCATCGGGTGAAACGCTCTGGAACTGAAATCGGATGCGCTTACAGACATGCTCCCCTCTCTGGAAGTCTGAGACATGTGTGAAAATTTTCTAAGTCCAGGAAAAAAAAAATTTTCAACTTTTTTTCAAATTTCCCCACAAGGAATATATATTTTACCCACACATTTGGAGCCCTCCAGGGTTGCCCTCTAACATACTATAACCTCATTTAGCGGAGATTTTCACAAAAAAGTGAAATTTTCAAAAAGTCAAAAAATTTTCCAAAAAAACGACTAAGTATGAAGGACTCATTGGGTGAAACGCTCTGGAACTGAAATCGGATGCGCTTACAGACATGCTCCCCTCTCTGGAAGTCTGAGACATGTGTAAAAATTTTCTAAGTCCAGAAAAAAAAAAAATTTCAACTTTTTTTCAAATTTCCCCACAAGGGATATATATTTTACCCACACATTTGGAGCCCTCCTGGGATTCCCTCTAACATACTATAACCTCATTTAGCGAAGATTTTCACAAAAAAGTGAAATTTTCCAAAAGTCAGAAATTTTGCAAAAAACGACTAAGTATGAAGGACTCATCGGGTGAAACGCTCTGGAACTGAAATCGGATGCGCGTACAGACATGCTCCCCTCTCTGGAAGTCTGAGACATGTGTGAAAATTTTCTAAGTCCAGAAAAATAAGTTTCAACTTTTTTTCAAATTTCCCCCCAAGGGATATATATTTTACCCACACATTTGGAGCCCTCCTGGGATGCCCTCTAACATACTATAACCTCATTTAGCGGAGATTTTCACAAAAAAGTGAAATTTTCAAAAAGTGGAAATTTTTCCAAAAAACGACTAAGTATGAAGGACTCATCGGGTGAAACGCTCTGGAACTGAAATTGGATGCGCTTACAGACTTGCTCCCCTCTCTGGAAGTCTGAGACATGTGTGAAAATTTTCTAAGTCCAGAAAAAAAAATTTTTCAACTTTTTTTCAAATTTCCCCACAAGGAATATATATTTTACCCACACATTTGGAGCCCTCCTGGGATGCCCTCTAATATACTATAACCTCATTTAGCGGAGATTTTCACAAAAAAGTGAAATTTTCAAAAAGTCAAAAATTTTCCAAAAAACGACTAAGTATGAAGGACTCATTGGGTGAAACGCTCTGGAACTGAAATCGGATGTGCTTACAAACATGCTCCCCTCTCTGGAAGTCTGAGACATGTGTGAAAATTTTCTAAGTCCAGAAAAATAAGTTTCAACTTTTTTTCAAATTTCCCGCCAAGGGATATATATTTTACCCACACATTTGGAGCCCTCCTGGGATGCCCTCTAACATACTATAACCTCATTTAGCGGAGATTTTCACAAAAATGTGAAATTTTCAAAAAGTGAAAATTTTTCCAAAAAACTACTAAGTATGAAGGACTCATCGGGTGAAACGCTCTGGAACTGAAATCGGATGCGCTTACAGACATGCTCCCTTCTCTGGAAGTCTGAGACATGTGTGAGAATTTTCTAAGTCCAGAAAAAAAAAATTTTTCAACTTTTTTTCAAATTTCTCCCCAAGGGATATAGATTTTACCCACACATTTGGAGCCCTCCTGGGATGCCCTCTAACAAACTATAACCTCATTTAGCGGAGATTTTCACAAAAAAGTGAAATTTTCAAAAAGTCAGAAATTTTGCAAAAAACGACTAAGTATGAAGGACTCATCGGGTGAATCGCTCTAGAACTGAAATCGGATGCGCGCACTGACATGCTCCCCTCTCTGGAAGTCTGAGACATGTGTGAAAATTTTCTAAGTCCAGAAAAAAAAAATTTTCAACTTTTTTTCAAATTTCCCCACAAGGGATATATATTTTACCCACACATTTGGAGCCCTCCTGAGATGCCCTCTAACATACTATAACCTCATTTAGCGGAGATTTTCACAAAAAAGTGAAATTTTCAAAAAGTGGAAATTTTTCCAAAAAACGACTAAGTATGAAGGACTCATCGGGTGAAACGCTCTGGAACTGAAATCGGATGCGCTTACAGACATGCTCCCTTCTCTGGAAGTCTGAGACATGTGTGAGAATTTTCTAAGTCCAGAAAAAAAAAATTTTCAACATTTTTTCAAATTTCCCAACAAGGAATATATATTTTACCCACACATTTGGAGCCCTCCTGGGATGCCCTCTAACATACTATAACCTCATTTAGCGGAGATTTTCACAAAAAAGTGAAATTTTCAAAAAATCAAAAATTTTTCCAAAAAGCGACTAAGTATGAAGGACTCATTGGGTGAAACGCTCTGGAACTGAAATCGGATGCGCTTACAGACATGCTCCCCTCTCTGGAAGTCTGAGACATGTGTGAAAATTTTCAAAGTCCAGAAAAAAAAATTTTTCAACTTTTTTCAAATTTCCCCACAAGGGATATATATTTTACCCACACATTTGGAGCCCTCCTGGGATGCCCTCTAACATACTATAACCTCATTTAGCGGAGATTTTCACAAAAAAGTGAAATTTTCAAAAAGTGGAAATTTTTCCAAAAAACGACTAAGTATGAAGGACTCATCGGGTGAAACGCTCTGGAACTGAAATCGGATGCGCTTACAGACATGCTCCCCTCTCTGGAAGTCTGAGACATGTGTGAAAATTTTCTAAGTCCAGGAAAAAAAAAATTTTCAACTTTTTTTCAAATTTCCCCACAAGGAATATATATTTTACCCACACATTTGGAGCCCTCCAGGGTTGCCCTCTAACATACTATAACCTCATTTAGCGGAGATTTTCACAAAAAAGTGAAATTTTCAAAAAGTCAAAAAATTTTCCAAAAAAACGACTAAGTATGAAGGACTCATTGGGTGAAACGCTCTGGAACTGAAATCGGATGCGCTTACAGACATGCTCCCCTCTCTGGAAGTCTGAGACATGTGTAAAAATTTTCTAAGTCCAGAAGAAAAAAAAAATTTCAACTTTTTTTCAAATTTCCCCACAAGGGATATATATTTTACCCACACATTTGGAGCCCTCCTGGGATTCCCTCTAACATACTATAACCTCATTTAGCGAAGATTTTCACAAAAAAGTGAAATTTTCCAAAAGTCAGAAATTTTGCAAAAAACGACTAAGTATGAAGGACTCATCGGGTGAAACGCTCTGGAACTGAAATCGGATGCGCTTACAGACATGCTCCCCTCTCTGGAAGTCTGAGACATGTGTGAAAATTTTCTAAGTCCAGAAAAATAAGTTTCAACTTTTTTTCAAATTTCCCCCCAAGGGATATATATTTTACCCACACATTTGGAGCCCTCCTGGGATGCCCTCTAACATACTATAACCTCATTTAGCGGAGATTTTCACAAAAAAGTGAAATTTTCAAAAAGTGGAAATTTTTCCAAAAAACGACTAAGTATGAAGGACTCATCGGGTGAAACGCTCTGGAACTGAAATTGGATGCGCTTACAGACTTGCTCCCCTCTCTGGAAGTCTGAGACATGTGTGAAAATTTTCTAAGTCCAGAAAAAAAAATTTTTCAACTTTTTTTCAAATTTCCCCACAAGGAATATATATTTTACCCACACATTTGGAGCCCTCCTGGGATGCCCTCTAATATACTATAACCTCATTTAGCGGAGATTTTCACAAAAAAGTGAAATTTTCAAAAAGTCAAAAATTTTCCAAAAAACGACTAAGTATGAAGGACTCATTGGGTGAAACGCTCTGGAACTGAAATCGGATGTGCTTACAAACATGCTCCCCTCTCTGGAAGTCTGAGACATGTGTGAAAATTTTCTAAGTCCAGAAAAATAAGTTTCAACTTTTTTTCAAATTTCCCGCCAAGGGATATATATTTTACCCACACATTTGGAGCCCTCCTGGGATGCCCTCTAACATACTATAACCTCATTTAGCGGAGATTTTCACAAAAAAGTGAAATTTTCAAAAAGTGAAAATTTTTCCAAAAAACTACTAAGTATGAAGGACTCATCGGGTGAAACGCTCTGGAACTGAAATCGGATGCGCTTACAGACATGCTCCCTTCTCTGGAAGTCTGAGACATGTGTGAGAATTTTCTAAGTCCAGAAAAAAAAAATTTTTCAACTTTTTTTCAAATTTCTCCCCAAGGGATATAGATTTTACCCACACATTTGGAGCCCTCCTGGGATGCCCTCTAACAAACTATAACCTCATTTAGCGGAGATTTTCACAAAAAAGTGAAATTTTCAAAAAGTCAGAAATTTTGCAAAAAACGACTAAGTATGAAGGACTCATCGGGTGAATCGCTCTAGAACTGAAATCGGATGCGCGCACTGACATGCTCCCCTCTCTGGAAGTCTGAGACATGTGTGAAAATTTTCTAAGTCCAGAAAAAAAAAATTTTCAACTTTTTTTCAAATTTCCCCACAAGGGATATATATTTTACCCACACATTTGGAGCCCTCCTGAGATGCCCTCTAACATACTATAACCTCATTTAGCGGAGATTTTCACAAAAAAGTGAAATTTTCAAAAAGTCAAAATTTTTTTCTAAAAATGACTAAGTATGAAGGACTCATTGGGTGAAACGCTCTGGAACTGAAATCGGAAGCGCTTACAGACATGCTCCCCTCTCTGGAAGTCTGACACATGTGTGAAAATTTTCTAAGTCCAGAAAAAAAAATTTTTTCAACTTTTTTTCAAATTTCTCCCCAAGGGATATATATTTTACCCACACCTTTTGAGACCTCCTGGGATGCCCTCTAACATACTATAACCTCATTTAGCGGAGATTTTCACAAAAAAAGTGAAATTTTCAAAAAGTGAAAATTTTTCCAAAAAACGACTAAGTATGAAGGACTCATTGGCTGAAACGCTCTGGAACTGAAATCGGATGTGCTAACAGACATGCTCCCCTCTCTGGAAGTCTGAGACATGTGTGAAAATTTTCTAAGTCCAGAAAAATAAGTTTCAACTTTTTTTCAAATTTCCCCACAAGGGATATATATTTTACCCACACATTTGGAGCCCTCCTGGGATGCCCTCTAACATACTATAACCTCATTTAGCGGAGATTTTCACAAAAAAGTGAAATTTTCAAAAAGTGCAAATTTTTCCAAAAAACGACTAAGTATGAAGGACTTATCGGGTGAAACGCACTGGAACTGAAATCGGATGCGCTTACAGACATGCTCCCCTCTCTGGAAGTCTGAGACATGTGTGAAAATTTTCTAAGTCCAGAAAAAAAAAATTTCAACTTTTTTTCAAATTTCCCCACAAGGGATATATATTTTACCCACACATTTGGAGCCCTCCTGGGATGCCCTCTAACATACTATAACCTCATTTAGCGGAGATTTTCACAAAAAAAGTGAAATTTTCAAAAAGTGGAAATTTTTCCAAAAAACGACTAAGTATGAAGGACTCATCAGTTGAAACACTCTGGAACTGAAATCGGATGCGCTTACAGACATGCTCCCCTCTCTGGAAGTCTGAGACATGTGTGAAAATTTTCTAAGTCCAGAAAAAAAAAATTTTTCAACTTTTTTTCAAATTTCCCGCCAAGGGATATATATTTTACCCACACATTTGGAGCCCTCCTGGGATGCCCTCTAACATACTATAACCTCCTTTAGCGGAGATTTTCACAAAAAAGTGAAATTTTCAAAAAAGTGAAAATTTTTCCAAAAAACGACTAAGTATGAAGGACTTATCGGGTGAAACGCTCTGGAACTGAAATCGGATGTGCTTACAGACATGCTCCCCTCTCTGGAAGTCTGAGACATGTGTGAAAATTTTCTAAGTCCAGAAAAAAAAACATTTTCAACTTTTTTTCAAATTTCCCCACAAGGGAAATATATTTTACCCACACATTTGGAGCCCTCCTGGGATGCCCTCTAACATACTATAACCTCATTTAGCGGAGATTTTCACAAAAAAGTGAAATTTTCAAAAAGTGGAAATTTTTCCAAAAAGCTACTAAGTATGAAGGACTCATCAGGTGAAACACTCTGGAACTGAAATCGGATGCGCTTACAGACATGCTCCCCTCTCTGGAAGTCTGAGACATGTGTAAAAATTTTCTAAGTCCAGAAAAAAAAAAAATTTCAACTTTTTTTCAAATTTCCCCACAAGGGATATATATTTTACCCACACATTTGGAGCCCTCCTGGGATTCCCTCTAACATACTATAACCTCATTTAGCGAAGATTTTCACAAAAAAGTGAAATTTTCCAAAAGTCAGAAATTTTGCAAAAAACGACTAAGTATGAAGGACTCATCGGGTGAAACGCTCTGGAACTGAAATCGGATGCGCTTACAGACATGCTCCCCTCTCTGGAAGTCTGAGACATGTGTGAAAATTTTCTAAGTCCAGAAAAATAAGTTTCAACTTTTTTTCAAATTTCCCCCCAAGGGATATATATTTTACCCACACATTTGGAGCCCTCCTGGGATGCCCTCTAACATACTATAACCTCATTTAGCGGAGATTTTCACAAAAAAGTGAAATTTTCAAAAAGTGGAAATTTTTCCAAAAAACGACTAAGTATGAAGGACTCATCGGGTGAAACGCTCTGGAACTGAAATCGGATGCGCTTACAGACTTGCTCCCCTCTCTGGAAGTCTGAGACATGTGTGAAAATTTTCTAAGTCCAGAAAAAAAAATTTTTCAACTTTTTTTCAAATTTCCCCACAAGGAATATATATTTTACCCACACATTTGGAGCCCTCCTGGGATGCCCTCTAATATACTATAACCTCATTTAGCGGAGATTTTCACAAAAAAGTGAAATTTTCAAAAAGTCAAAAATTTTCCAAAAAACGACTAAGTATGAAGGACTCATTGGGTGAAACGCTCTGGAACTGAAATCGGATGTGCTTACAAACATGCTCCCCTCTCTGGAAGTCTGAGACATGTGTGAAAATTTTCTAAGTCCAGAAAAATAAGTTTCAACTTTTTTTCAAATTTCCCCCCAAGGGATATATATTTTACCCACACATTTGGAGCCCTCCTGGGATGCCCTCTAACATACTATAACCTCATTTAGCGGAGATTTTCACAAAAAAGTGAAATTTTCAAAAAGTGGAAATTTTTCCAAAAAACGACTAAGTATGAAGGACTCATCGGGTGAAACGCTCTGGAACTGAAATCGGATGCGCTTACAGACATGCTCCCCTCTCTGGAAGTCTGAGACATGTGTGAAAATTTTCTAAGTCCAGAAAAAAAAAATTTTCAACTTTTTTTCAAATTTCCCCACAAGGGATATATATTTTACCCACACATTTGGAGCCCTCCTGGGATGCTCTCTAACATACTATAACCTCATTTAGCGGAGATTTTCACAAAAAAGTGAAATTTTCAAAAAGTGAGAAATTTTGCAAAAAACGACTAAGTATGAAGGAATCATCGGGTGAAACGCTCTGGAACTGAAATCGGAAGCGCTTACAGACATGCTCCCCTCTCTGGAAGTCTGACACATGTGTGAAAATTTTCTAAGTCCAGAAAAAAAAATTTTTTCAACTTTTTTTCAAATTTCTCCCCAAGGGATATATATTTTACCCACACCTTTTGAGACCTCCTGGGATGCCCTCTAACATACTATAACCTCATTTAGCGGAGATTTTCACAAAAAAAGTGAAATTTTCAAAAAGTGAAAATTTTTCCAAAAAACGACTAAGTATGAAGGACTCATTGGCTGAAACGCTCTGGAACTGAAATCGGATGTGCTAACAGACATGCTCCCCTCTCTGGAAGTCTGAGACATGTGTGAAAATTTTCTAAGTCCAGAAAAATAAGTTTCAACTTTTTTTCAAATTTCCCCACAAGGGATATATATTTTACCCACACATTTGGAGCCCTCCTGGGATGCCCTCTAACATACTATAACCTCATTTAGCGGAGATTTTCACAAAAAAGTGAAATTTTCAAAAAGTGCAAATTTTTCCAAAAAACGACTAAGTATGAAGGACTTATCGGGTGAAACGCACTGGAACTGAAATCGGATGCGCTTACAGACATGCTCCCCTCTCTGGAAGTCTGAGACATGTGTGAAAATTTTCTAAGTCCAGAAAAAAAAAATTTCAACTTTTTTTCAAATTTCCCCACAAGGGATATATATTTTACCCACACATTTGGAGCCCTCCTGGGATGCCCTCTAACATACTATAACCTCATTTAGCGGAGATTTTCACAAAAAAAGTGAAATTTTCAAAAAGTGAAAATTTTTCCAAAAAACGACTAAGTATGAAGGACTCATTGGCTGAAACGCTCTGGAACTGAAATCGGATGTGCTAACAGACATGCTCCCCTCTCTGGAAGTCTGAGACATGTGTGAAAATTTTCTAAGTCCAGAAAAATAAGTTTCAACTTTTTTTCAAATTTCCCCACAAGGGATATATATTTTACCCACACATTTGGAGCCCTCCTGGGATGCCCTCTAACATACTATAACCTCATTTAGCGGAGATTTTCACAAAAAAGTGAAATTTTCAAAAAGTGCAAATTTTTCCAAAAAACGACTAAGTATGAAGGACTTATCGGGTGAAACGCACTGGAACTGAAATCGGATGCGCTTACAGACATGCTCCCCTCTCTGGAAGTCTGAGACATGTGTGAAAATTTTCTAAGTCCAGAAAAAAAAAATTTCAACTTTTTTTCAAATTTCCCCACAAGGGATATATATTTTACCCACACATTTGGAGCCCTCCTGGGATGCCCTCTAACATACTATAACCTCATTTAGCGGAGATTTTCACAAAAAAAGTGAAATTTTCAAAAAGTGGAAATTTTTCCAAAAAACGACTAAGTATGAAGGACTCATCAGTTGAAACACTCTGGAACTGAAATCGGATGCGCTTACAGACATGCTCCCCTCTCTGGAAGTCTGAGACATGTGTGAAAATTTTCTAAGTCCAGAAAAAAAAAATTTTTCAACTTTTTTTCAAATTTCCCGCCAAGGGATATATATTTTACCCACACATTTGGAGCCCTCCTGGGATGCCCTCTAACATACTATAACCTCCTTTAGCGGAGATTTTCACAAAAAAGTGAAATTTTCAAAAAAGTGAAAATTTTTCCAAAAAACGACTAAGTATGAAGGACTTATCGGGTGAAACGCTCTGGAACTGAAATCGGATGTGCTTACAGACATGCTCCCCTCTCTGGAAGTCTGAGACATGTGTGAAAATTTTCTAAGTCCAGAAAAAAAAACATTTTCAACTTTTTTTCAAATTTCCCCACAAGGGAAATATATTTTACCCACACATTTGGAGCCCTCCTGGGATGCCCTCTAACATACTATAACCTCATTTAGCGGAGATTTTCACAAAAAAGTGAAATTTTCAAAAAGTGGAAATTTTTCCAAAAAGCTACTAAGTATGAAGGACTCATCAGGTGAAACACTCTGGAACTGAAATCGGATGCGCTTACAGACATGCTCCCCTCTCTGGAAGTCTGAGACATGTGTGAAAATTTTCTAAGTCCAGAAAAAAAAAATTTTTCAACTTTTTTTCAAATTTCCCGCCAAGGGATATATATTTTACCCACACATTTGGAGCCCTCCTGGGATGCCCTCTAACATAATATAACCTCCTTTAGCGGAGATTTTCACAAAAAAGTGAAATTTTCAAAAAAGTGAAAATTTTTCCAAAAAACGACTAAGTATGAAGCACTCATCGGGTGAAACGCTCTGGAACTGAAATCGGATGCGCTTACAGATATGCTCCCCTCTCTGGAAGTCTGAGACATGTGTGAAAATTTTCTAAGTCAAGAAAAAAAAATTTTTTCAACTTTTTTTCAAATTTCCCCACAAGGGATATATATTTTACCCACACATTTGGAGCCCTCCTGGGATGCCCTCTAACATACTATGACCTCATTTAGCGGAGATTTTCACAAAAAAGTGAAATTTTCAAAAAAGTGAAAATTTTTCCAAAAAACGACTAAGTATGAAGGACTTATTGGGTGAAACGCTCTGGAACTGAAATCGGATGCGCTTACAGACATGCTCCCCTCCCTGGAAGTCTGAGACATGTGTGAAAATTTTCTAAGTCCAGAAAAAAAAAAAATTTCAACTTTTTTTCAAATTTCCCGCCAAGGGATATATATTTTACCCACACATTTGGAGCCCTCCTGGGATGCCCTCTAACATACTATAACCTCCTTTAGCGGAGATTTTCACAAAAAAGTGAAATTTTCAAAAAAGTGAAAATTTTTCCAAAAAACGACTAAGTATGAAGGACTTATCGGGTGAAACGCTCTGGAACTGAAATCGGATGCGCTTACAGACCTGCTCCCCTCTCTGGAAGTCTGAGACATGTGTGAAAATTTTCTAAGTCCAGAAAAAAAAACATTTTCAACTTTTTTTCAAATTTCCCCACAAGGGAAATATATTTTACCCACACATTTGGAGCCCTCCTGGGATGCCCTCTAACATACTATAACGTCATTTAGCGGAGATTTTCACAAAAAAGTGAAATTTTCAAAAAGTCAGAAATTTTGCAAAAAATGACTAATTATGAAGGATTCATTGGGTGAATCGCTCTGGAACTGAAATCGGATGCGCGCACTGACATGCTCCCCTCTCTGGAAGTCTGAGACATGTGTGAAAATTTTCTAAGTCCATAAAAAAAATTTTTTTCAACTTTTTTAAAATTTCCCCACACATTTGGAGCCCTCCTGGGATGCCCTCTATCATACTATAACCTCATTTAGCGGAGATTTTCACAAAAAAGTGAAATTTTCAAAAAGTGAGAAATTTTGCAAAAAACGACTAAGTATGAAGGAATCATCGGGTGAAACACTCTGGAACTGAAATCGGATGCGCTTACAGACATGCTCCCCTCTCTGGAAGTCTGAGACATGTGTGAAAATTTTCTAAGTCCAGAAAAAATTTTTTTTTAACTTTTTTCAAATTTCCCCCCAAGGGATATATGTTTTACCCACACATTTGGATCCCTCCTGGGATGCCCTCTAACATACTATAACCTCATTTAGCGGAGATTTTCACAAAAAAGAGAAATTTTCAAAAAGTGAAAATTTTTCCAAAAAACGACTAAGTATGAAGGACTTATCGGGTGAAACGCACTGGAACTGAAATCGGATCCGCTCACAGACATGCTCCCCTCTCTGGAAGTCTGAGACATGTGTGAAAATTTTCTAAGTCCAGAAATCAAGAAAATTTTTCAACTTTTTTTCAAATTTCCCCACAAGGGATATATATTTTACCCACACATTTGGAGCCCTCCTGGGATGCCCTCTAACATACTATAACCTCCTTTAGCGGAGATTTTCACAAAAAAGTGAAATTTTCAAAAAGTCAGAAATTTTGCAAAAAACGACTAAGTATGAAGGAATCATCGGGTGAAACGCTCTGGAACTGAAATCGGATGCGCTTACAGACATGCTCCCCTCTCTGGAAGTCTGAGACATGTGTGAAAATTTTCTAAGTCCAGAAAAAAAATTTTTTTCAACTTTTTTCAAATTTCCCCACAAGGGATATATATTTTACCCACACATTTGGAGCCCTCCTGGGATGCCCTCTAACATACTATAACCTCCTTTAGCGGAGATTTTCACAAAAAAGTGAAATTTTCAAAAAGTCAGAAATTTTGCAAAAAACGACTAAGTATGAAGGAATCATCGGGTGAAACGCTCTGGAACTGAAATCGGATGTGCTTACAGACATACTCCCCTCCCTGGAAGTCTGAGACGTGTGAAAATTTTCTAAGTCCAGAAAAAAAAAATGTTTCAACTTTTTTTCAAATTTCCCCACAAGGGATATATATTTTACCCACACATTTGGAGCCCTCCTGGGATGCCCTCTAACATACTATAACGTCATTTAGAGGAGATTTTCACAAAAAAGTGAAATTTTCAAAAAGTCAGAAATTTTGCAAAAAACGACTAATTATGAAGGACTCATTGGGTGAATCGCTCTGGAACTGAAATCAGATGCGCGCACTGACATGCTCCCCTCTCTGGAAGTCTGAGACATGTGAAAATTTTCTAAGTCCAGAAAAAAAAATTTTTCAACTTTTTTTCAAATTTCCCCACAAGGAATATATATTTTACCCACACATTTGGAGCCCTCCTGGGATGCCCTCTAATATACTATAACCTCATTTAGCGGAGATTTTCACAAAAAAGTGAAATTTTCAAAAAGTCAAAAATTTTCCAAAAAACGACTAAGTATGAAGGACTCATTGGGTGAAACGCTCTGGAACTGAAATCGGATGTGCTTACAAACATGCTCCCCTCTCTGGAAGTCTGAGACATGTGTGAAAATTTTCTAAGTCCAGAAAAATAAGTTTCAACTTTTTTTCAAATTTCCCCCCAAGGGATATATATTTTACCCACACATTTGGAGCCCTCCTGGGATGCCCTCTAACATACTATAACCTCATTTAGCGGAGATTTTCACAAAAAAGTGAAATTTTCAAAAAGTGGAAATTTTTCCAAAAAACGACTAAGTATGAAGGACTCATCGGGTGAAACGCTCTGGAACTGAAATCGGATGCGCTTACAGACATGCTCCCCTCTCTGGAAGTCTGAGACATGTGTGAAAATTTTCTAAGTCCAGAAAAAAAAAATTTTCAACTTTTTTTCAAATTTCCCCACAAGGGATATATATTTTACCCACACATTTGGAGCCCTCCTGGGATGCTCTCTAACATACTATAACCTCATTTAGCGGAGATTTTCACAAAAAAGTGAAATTTTCAAAAAGTGAGAAATTTTGCAAAAAACGACTAAGTATGAAGGAATCATCGGGTGAAACGCTCTGGAACTGAAATCGGAAGCGCTTACAGACATGCTCCCCTCTCTGGAAGTCTGACACATGTGTGAAAATTTTCTAAGTCCAGAAAAAAAAATTTTTTCAACTTTTTTTCAAATTTCTCCCCAAGGGATATATATTTTACCCACACCTTTTGAGACCTCCTGGGATGCCCTCTAACATACTATAACCTCATTTAGCGGAGATTTTCACAAAAAAAGTGAAATTTTCAAAAAGTGAAAATTTTTCCAAAAAACGACTAAGTATGAAGGACTCATTGGCTGAAACGCTCTGGAACTGAAATCGGATGTGCTAACAGACATGCTCCCCTCTCTGGAAGTCTGAGACATGTGTGAAAATTTTCTAAGTCCAGAAAAATAAGTTTCAACTTTTTTTCAAATTTCCCCACAAGGGATATATATTTTACCCACACATTTGGAGCCCTCCTGGGATGCCCTCTAACATACTATAACCTCATTTAGCGGAGATTTTCACAAAAAAGTGAAATTTTCAAAAAGTGCAAATTTTTCCAAAAAACGACTAAGTATGAAGGACTTATCGGGTGAAACGCACTGGAACTGAAATCGGATGCGCTTACAGACATGCTCCCCTCTCTGGAAGTCTGAGACATGTGTGAAAATTTTCTAAGTCCAGAAAAAAAAAATTTCAACTTTTTTTCAAATTTCCCCACAAGGGATATATATTTTACCCACACATTTGGAGCCCTCCTGGGATGCCCTCTAACATACTATAACCTCATTTAGCGGAGATTTTCACAAAAAAAGTGAAATTTTCAAAAAGTGAAAATTTTTCCAAAAAACGACTAAGTATGAAGGACTCATTGGCTGAAACGCTCTGGAACTGAAATCGGATGTGCTAACAGACATGCTCCCCTCTCTGGAAGTCTGAGACATGTGTGAAAATTTTCTAAGTCCAGAAAAATAAGTTTCAACTTTTTTTCAAATTTCCCCACAAGGGATATATATTTTACCCACACATTTGGAGCCCTCCTGGGATGCCCTCTAACATACTATAACCTCATTTAGCGGAGATTTTCACAAAAAAGTGAAATTTTCAAAAAGTGCAAATTTTTCCAAAAAACGACTAAGTATGAAGGACTTATCGGGTGAAACGCACTGGAACTGAAATCGGATGCGCTTACAGACATGCTCCCCTCTCTGGAAGTCTGAGACATGTGTGAAAATTTTCTAAGTCCAGAAAAAAAAAATTTCAACTTTTTTTCAAATTTCCCCACAAGGGATATATATTTTACCCACACATTTGGAGCCCTCCTGGGATGCCCTCTAACATACTATAACCTCATTTAGCGGAGATTTTCACAAAAAAAGTGAAATTTTCAAAAAGTGGAAATTTTTCCAAAAAACGACTAAGTATGAAGGACTCATCAGTTGAAACACTCTGGAACTGAAATCGGATGCGCTTACAGACATGCTCCCCTCTCTGGAAGTCTGAGACATGTGTGAAAATTTTCTAAGTCCAGAAAAAAAAAATTTTTCAACTTTTTTTCAAATTTCCCGCCAAGGGATATATATTTTACCCACACATTTGGAGCCCTCCTGGGATGCCCTCTAACATACTATAACCTCCTTTAGCGGAGATTTTCACAAAAAAGTGAAATTTTCAAAAAAGTGAAAATTTTTCCAAAAAACGACTAAGTATGAAGGACTTATCGGGTGAAACGCTCTGGAACTGAAATCGGATGTGCTTACAGACATGCTCCCCTCTCTGGAAGTCTGAGACATGTGTGAAAATTTTCTAAGTCCAGAAAAAAAAACATTTTCAACTTTTTTTCAAATTTCCCCACAAGGGAAATATATTTTACCCACACATTTGGAGCCCTCCTGGGATGCCCTCTAACATACTATAACCTCATTTAGCGGAGATTTTCACAAAAAAGTGAAATTTTCAAAAAGTGGAAATTTTTCCAAAAAGCTACTAAGTATGAAGGACTCATCAGGTGAAACACTCTGGAACTGAAATCGGATGCGCTTACAGACATGCTCCCCTCTCTGGAAGTCTGAGACATGTGTGAAAATTTTCTAAGTCCAGAAAAAAAAAATTTTTCAACTTTTTTTCAAATTTCCCGCCAAGGGATATATATTTTACCCACACATTTGGAGCCCTCCTGGGATGCCCTCTAACATAATATAACCTCCTTTAGCGGAGATTTTCACAAAAAAGTGAAATTTTCAAAAAAGTGAAAATTTTTCCAAAAAACGACTAAGTATGAAGCACTCATCGGGTGAAACGCTCTGGAACTGAAATCGGATGCGCTTACAGATATGCTCCCCTCTCTGGAAGTCTGAGACATGTGTGAAAATTTTCTAAGTCAAGAAAAAAAAATTTTTTCAACTTTTTTTCAAATTTCCCCACAAGGGATATATATTTTACCCACACATTTGGAGCCCTCCTGGGATGCCCTCTAACATACTATGACCTCATTTAGCGGAGATTTTTACAAAAAAGTGAAATTTTCAAAAAGTGGAATTTTTTCCAAAAAACGACTAAGTATGAAGGACTTATTGGGTGAAACGCTCTGGAACTGAAATCGGATGCGCTTACAGACATGCTCCCCTCCCTGGAAGTCTGAGACATGTGTGAAAATTTTCTAAGTCCAGAAAAAAAAAAAATTTCAACTTTTTTTCAAATTTCCCGCCAAGGGATATATATTTTACCCACACATTTGGAGCCCTCCTGGGATGCCCTCTAACATACTATAACCTCCTTTAGCGGAGATTTTCACAAAAAAGTGAAATTTTCAAAAAAGTGAAAATTTTTCCAAAAAACGACTAAGTATGAAGGACTTATCGGGTGAAACGCTCTGGAACTGAAATCGGATGCGCTTACAGACCTGCTCCCCTCTCTGGAAGTCTGAGACATGTGTGAAAATTTTCTAAGTCCAGAAAAAAAAACATTTTCAACTTTTTTTCAAATTTCCCCACAAGGGAAATATATTTTACCCACACATTTGGAGCCCTCCTGGGATGCCCTCTAACATACTATAACGTCATTTAGCGGAGATTTTCACAAAAAAGTGAAATTTTCAAAAAGTCAGAAATTTTGCAAAAAATGACTAATTATGAAGGATTCATCGGGTGAATCGCTCTGGAACTGAAATCGGATGCGCGCACTGACATGCTCCCCTCTCTGGAAGTCTGAGACATGTGTGAAAATTTTCTAAGTCCATAAAAAAAATTTTTTTCAACTTTTTTAAAATTTCCCCACACATTTGGAGCCCTCCTGGGATGCCCTCTATCATACTATAACCTCATTTAGCGGAGATTTTCACAAAAAAGTGAAATTTTCAAAAAGTGAGAAATTTTGCAAAAAACGACTAAGTATGAAGGAATCATCGGGTGAAACACTCTGGAACTGAAATCGGATGCGCTTACAGACATGCTCCCCTCTCTGGAAGTCTGAGACATGTGTGAAAATTTTCTAAGTCCAGAAAAAATTTTTTTTTAACTTTTTTCAAATTTCCCCCCAAGGGATATATGTTTTACCCACACATTTGGATCCCTCCTGGGATGCCCTCTAACATACTATAACCTCATTTAGCGGAGATTTTCACAAAAAAGAGAAATTTTCAAAAAGTGAAAATTTTTCCAAAAAACGACTAAGTATGAAGGACTTATCGGGTGAAACGCACTGGAACTGAAATCGGATCCGCTCACAGACATGCTCCCCTCTCTGGAAGTCTGAGACATGTGAAAATTTTCTAAGTCCAGAAATCAAGAAAATTTTTCAACTTTTTTTCAAATTTCCCCACAAGGGATATATATTTTACCCACACATTTGGAGCCCTCCTGGGATGCCCTCTAACATACTATAACCTCCTTTAGCGGAGATTTTCACAAAAAAGTGAAATTTTCAAAAAGTCAGAAATTTTGCAAAAAACGACTAAGTATGAAGGAATCATCGGGTGAAACGCTCTGGAACTGAAATCGGATGCGCTTACAGACATGCTCCCCTCTCTGGAAGTCTGAGACATGTGTGAAAATTTTCTAAGTCCAGAAAAAAAATTTTTTTCAACTTTTTTCAAATTTCCCCACAAGGGATATATATTTTACCCACACATTTGGAGCCCTCCTGGGATGCCCTCTAACATACTATAACCTCCTTTAGCGGAGATTTTCACAAAAAAGTGAAATTTTCAAAAAGTCAGAAATTTTGCAAAAAACGACTAAGTATGAAGGAATCATCGGGTGAAACGCTCTGGAACTGAAATCGGATGTGCTTACAGACATACTCCCCTCCCTGGAAGTCTGAGACGTGTGAAAATTTTCTAAGTCCAGAAAAAAAAAATGTTTCAACTTTTTTTCAAATTTCCCCACAAGGGATATATATTTTACCCACACATTTGGAGCCCTCCTGGGATGCCCTCTAACATACTATAACGTCATTTAGAGGAGATTTTCACAAAAAAGTGAAATTTTCAAAAAGTCAGAAATTTTGCAAAAAACGACTAATTATGAAGGACTCATTGGGTGAATCGCTCTGGAACTGAAATCAGATGCGCGCACTGACATGCTCCCCTCTCTGGAAGTCTGAGACATGTGAAAATTTTCTAAGTCCAGAAAAAAATTTTTTTTCAACTTTTTTAAAAATTTCCCCACACATTTGGAGCCCTCCTGGGATGCCCTCTAACATACTATAACCTCATTTAGCGGAGATTTTCACAAAAAAGTGAAATTTTCAAAAAGTGGAAATTTTTCCAAAAAATGACTAAGTATGAAGGACTCATCGGGTGAAACGCTCTGGAACTGAAATCGGATGCGCTTACAGACATGCTCCCCTCTCTGGAAGTCTGAAACATGTGTGAAAATTTTCTAAGCCCAGAAAAAAAAAAATTTTCAACTTTTTTTCAAATTTCCCGCCAAGGGATATATATTTTACCCACACATTTGGAGCCCTCCTGGGATGCCCTCTAACATACTATAACCTCCTTTAGCGGAGATTTTCACAAAAAAGTGAAATTTTCAAAAAAGTGAAAATTTTTCCAAAAAAACGACTAAGTATGAAGGACTTATCGGGTGAAACGCACTGGAACTGAAATCGGATCCGCTAACAGACATGCTCCCCTCTCTGGAAGTCTGAGACGTGTGAAAATTTTCTAAGTCCAGAAAAAAAAAATTTTTCAACTTTTTTTCAAATTTCCCCACAAGGGATATATATTTTACCCAAACATTTGGAGCCCTCCTGGGATGCCCTCTAACATACTATAACGTCATTTAGAGGAGATTTTCACAAAAAAAGTGAAATTTTCAAAAAGTCAGAAATTTTGCAAAAAACGACTAATTATGAAGGACTCATTGGGTGAATCGCTCTGGAACTGAAATCGGATGCGCGCACTGACATGCTCCCCTCTCTGGAAGTCTGAGACATGTGAAAATTTTCTAAGTCCAGAAAAAAAAATTTTTTCAACTTTTTTAAAAATTTCCCCACACATTTGGAGCCCTCCTGGGATGCCCTCTAACATACTATAACCTCATTTAGCGGAGATTTTCACAAAAAAGTGAAATTTTCAAAAAGTGGAAATTTTTCCAAAAAACGACTAAGTATGAAGGACTCATCAGGTGAAACACTCTGGAACTGAAATCGGATGCGCTTACAGACATGCTCCCCTCTCTGGAAGTCTGAAACATGTGTGAAAATTTTCTAAGCCCAGAAAAAAAAAAATGTTCAACTTTTTTTCAAATTTCCCGCCAAGGGAAATATATTTTACCCACACATTTGGAGCCCTCCTGGGATGCCCTCTAACATACTATAACCTCCTTTAGCGGAGATTTTCACAAAAAAGTGAAATTTTCAAAAAAGTGAAAATTTTTCCAAAAAACGACTAAGTATGAAGCACTCATCGGGTGAAACGCTCTGGAACTGAAATCGGATGCGCTTACAGACATGCTCCCCTCTCTGGAAGTCTGAGACATGTGTGAAAATTTTCTAAGTCCAGAAAAAAAAAATTTAAAACTTTTTTTCAAATTTCCCCCCAAGGGATATATATTTTACCCACACATTTGGAGCCCTCCTGGGATGCCCTCTAACATACTATAACCTAATTTAGCAGAGATTTTCACACAAAAGTGAAATTTTCAAAAAGTCAGAAATTTTGCAAAAAACGACTAAGTATGAAGGAATCATCGGGTGAAACGCTCTGGAACTGAAATAGGATGTGCTCACAGACATACTCCCCTCCCTGGAAGTCTGAGACATGTGTGAAAATTTTCTAAGTCCAGAAAAAAAAAAATTTTCAACTTTTTTTCAAATTTCCCCCCAAGGGATATATATTTTACCCACACATTTGGAGCCCTCCTGGGATGCCCTCTAACATACTATAACCTCATTTAGCGGAGATTTTCACAAAAAAGTGAAATTTTCAAAAAGTGGAAATTTTTCCAAAAAACGACTAAGTATGAAGGACTCATCGGGTGAAACGCTCTGGAACTGAAATCGGATGCGCTTACAGACATGCTCCCCTCTCTGGAAGTCTGAGACATGTGTGAAAATTTTCTAAGTCCAGAAAAAAAAAGTTTTTCAACTTTTTTTCAAATTTCCCCCCAAGGGATATATATTTTACCCACACATTTGGAGCCCTCCTGGGATGCCCTCTAACATACTATAGCCTCATTTGGCGGAGATTTTCACAAAAAAGTGAAATTTTCAAAAAGTGAAAATTTTTCCAAAAAACGATTAAGTATGAAGGACTTATCGGGTGAAACGCACTGGAACTGAAATCGGATCCGCTAACAGACATGCTCCCCTCTCTGGAAGTCTGAGACGTGTGAAAATTTTCTAAGTCCAGAAAAAAAAAATTTTTCAACTTTTTTTCAAATTTCCCCACAAGGGATATATATTTTACCCACACATTTGGAGCCCTCCTGGGATGCCCTCTAACATACTATAACGTCATTTAGAGGAGATTTTCACAAAAAAGTGAAATTTTCAAAAAGTCAGAAATTTTGCAAAAAACGACTAATTATGAAGGACTCATTGGGTGAATCGCTCTGGAACTGAAATCGGATGCGCGCACTGACATGCTCCCCTCTCTGGAAGTCTGAGACATGTGAAAATTTTCTAAGTCCAGAAAAAAAAATTTTTTCAACTTTTTTAAAAATTTCCCCACACATTTGGAGCCCTCCTGGGATGCCCTCTAACATACTATAACCTCATTTAGCGGAGATTTTCACAAAAAAGTGAAATTTTCAAAAAGTGGAAATTTTTCCAAAAAACGACTAAGTATGAAGGACTCATCAGGTGAAACACTCTGGAACTGAAATCGGATGCGCTTACAGACATGCTCCCCTCTCTGGAAGTCTGAAACATGTGTGAAAATTTTCTAAGCCCAGAAAAAAAAAAATTTTCAACTTTTTTTCAAATTTCCCGCAAAGGGATATATATTTTACCCACACATTTGGAGCCCTCCTGGGATGCCCTCTAACATACTATAACCTCCTTTAGCGGAGATTTTCACAAAAAAGTGAAATTTTCAAAAAAGTGAAAATTTTTCCAAAAAACGACTAAGTATGAAGCACTCATCGGGTGAAACGCTCTGGAACTGAAATCGGATGCGCTTACAGACATGCTCCCCTCTCTGGAAGTCTGAGACATGTGTGAAAATTTTCTAAGTCCAGATAAAAAAAGTTTTTCAACTTTTTTTCAAATTTCCCCCCAAGGGATATATATTTTACCCACACATTTGGAGCCCTCCTGGGATGCCCTCTAACATACTATAGCCTCATTTGGCGGAGATTTTCACAAAAAAGTGAAATTTTCAAAAAGTGGAAATTTTTCCAAAAAACGATTAAGTATGAAGGACTCATCGGGTGAAATGCTCTGGAACTGAAATCGGATACGCTTACAGACATGCTCCCCTCTCTGGAAGTCTGAGACATGTGTGAAAATTTTCTAAGTCCAGAAAAAAAACATTTTTCAACTTTTTTCAAATTTCCCCCCCAAGGGATATATATGTTACCCACACATTTGGAGCCCTCCTGGGATGCCCTCTAACATACTATAACCTCCTTTAGCGGAGATTTTCACAAAAAAGTGAAATTTTCAAAAAGTGAAAATTTTTCCAAAAAATGATTAAGTATGAAGGACTCATCGGGTGAAACGCTCTGGAACTGAAATCGGATGCGCTTACAGACATGCTCCCCTCTCTGGAAGTCTGAGACATGTGTGAAAATTTTCTAAGTCCAGAAAAAAAAATTTTCAACTTTTTTTCAAATTTCCCCACAAGGGATATATATTTAACCCACACATTTGGAGCCCTCCTGGGATGCCCTCTAACATACTATAACCTCCTTTAGCGGAGATTTTCACAAAAAAGTGAAATTTTCAAAAAGTCAGAAATTTTGCAAAAAACGACTAATTATGAAGGACTCATTGGGTGAATCGCTCTGGAACTGAAATCGGATGCGCGCACTGACATGCTCCCCTCTCTGGAAGTCTGAGACATGTGAAAATTTTCTAAGTCCAGAAAAAAAATTTTTTTCAACTTTTTTAAAAATTTCCCCACACATTTGGAGCCCTCCTGGGATGCCCTCTAACATAATATAACCTCCTTTAGCTGAGATTTTCACAAAAAAAGTGAAATTTTCAAAAAAGTGAAAATTTTTCCAAAATACGACTAAGTATGAAGCACTCATCGGGTGAAACGCTCTGGAACTGAAATCGGATGCGCTTACAGACATGCTCCCCTCTCTGGAAGTCTGAGACATGTGTGAAAATTTTCTAAGTCCAGAAAAAAAAAATTTTTCAACTTTTTTTCAAATTTCCCCACAAGGGATATATATTTTACCCACACATTTGGAGCCCTCCTGGGATGCCCTCTAACATACTATAACCTCATTTAGCGGAGATTTTCACAAAAAAGTGAAATTTTCAAAAAGTGGAAATTTTTCCAAAAAACGACTAAGTATGAAGGACTTATCGGGTGAAACGCACTGGAACTGAAATCGGATGCGCTTACAGACATGCTCCCCTCTCTGGAAGTCTGAGACATGTGTGAAAATTTTCTAAGTCCAGAAAAAAAAATTTTCAACTTTTTTTCAAATTTCCCCACAAGGGATATATATTTTACCCACACATTTGGAGCCCTCCTGGGATGCCCTCTAACATACTATAACCTCATTTAGCGGAGATTTTCACAAAAAAAGTGAAATTTTCAAAAAGTGGAAATTTTTCCAAAAAACGACTAAGTATGAAGGACTCATCAGGTG
The DNA here is from genome assembly GCF_046119375.1 of Phyllobates terribilis. NCBI lineage: Eukaryota > Metazoa > Chordata > Amphibia > Anura > Dendrobatidae > Phyllobates > Phyllobates terribilis. Next base: position 639,335 of record NW_027363218.1, on the reverse strand, counting down.
AAACACTCTGGAACTGAAATCGGATGCGCTTACAGACATGCTCCCCTCTCTGGAAGTCTGAGACATGTGTGAAAATTTTCTAAGTCCAGAAAAAAAAAATTTTTCAACTTTTTTTCAAATTTCCCGCCAAGGGATATATATTTTACCCACACATTTGGAGCCCTCCTGGGATGCCCTCTAACATACTATAACCTCCTTTAGCGGAGATTTTCACAAAAAAGTGAAATTTTCAAAAAAGTGAAAATTTTTCCAAAAAACGACTAAGTATGAAGGACTTATCGGGTGAAACGCTCTGGAACTGAAATCGGATGCGCTTACAGACATGCTCCCCTCTCTGGAAGTCTGAGACATGTGTGAAAATTTTCTAAGTCCAGAAAAAAAAACATTTTCAACTTTTTTTCTAATTTCCCCACAAGGGAAATATATTTTACCCACACATTTGGAGCCCTCCTGGGATGCCCTCTAACATACTATAACCTCATTTAGCGGAGATTTTCACAAAAAAGTGAAATTTTCAAAAAGTGGAAATTTTTCCAAAAAACGACTAAGTATGAAGGACTTATTGGGTGAAACGCTCTGGAACTGAAATCGGATGCGCTTTCAGACATGCTCCCCTCTCTGGAAGTCTGAGACATGTGTGAAAATTTTCTAAGTCCAGAAAAAAAACATTTTCAACTTTTTTTCAAATTTCCCCACAAATGAAATATATTTTACCCACACATTTGGAGCCCTCCTAGGATGCCCTCTAACATACTATAACCTCATTTAGCGGAGATTTTCACAAAAAAAGTGAAATTTTCAAAAAGTGGAAATTTTTCCAAAAAACGACTAAGTATGAAGGACTTATCGGGTGAAACGCACTGGAACTGAAATCGGATCCGCTAACAGACATGCTCCCCTCTCTGGAAGTCTGAGACGTGTGAAAATTTTCTAAGTCCAGAAAAAAAAAATTTTTCAACTTTTTTTCAAATTTCCCCACAAGGGATATATATTTTACCCACACATTTGGAGCCCTCCTGGGATGCCCTCTAACATACTATAACGTCATTTAGAGGAGATTTTCACAAAAAAGTGAAATTTTCAAAAAGTCAGAAATTTTGCAAAAAACGACTAATTATGAAGGACTCATTGGGTGAATCGCTCTGGAACTGAAATCGGATGCGCGCACTGACATGCTCCCCTCTCTGGAAGTCTGAGACATGTGAAAATTTTCTAAGTCCAGAAAAAAAAATTTTTTCAACTTTTTTAAAAATTTCCCCACACATTTGGAGCCCTCCTGGGATGCCCTCTAACATACTATAACCTCATTTAGCGGAGATTTTCACAAAAAAGTGAAATTTTCAAAAAGTGGAAATTTTTCCAAAAAACGACTAAGTATGAAGGACTCATCAGGTGAAACACTCTGGAACTGAAATCGGATGCGCTTACAGACATGCTCCCCTCTCTGGAAGTCTGAAACATGTGTGAAAATTTTCTAAGCCCAGAAAAAAAAAATTTTTCAACTTTTTTTCAAATTTCCCGCCAAGGGATATATATTTTACCCACACATTTGGAGCCCTCCTGGGATGCCCTCTAACATACTATAACCTCCTTTAGCGGAGATTTTCACAAAAAAGTGAAATTTTCAAAAAAGGGAAAATTTTTCCAAAAAACGACTAAGTATGAAGCACTCATCGGGTGAAACGCTCTGGAACTGAAATCGGATGCGCTTACAGACATGCTCCCCTCTCTGGAAGTCTGAGACATGTGTGAAAATTTTCTAAGTCCAGAAAAAAAAAATTTTTCAACTTTTTTTCAAATTTCCCCACAAGGGATATATATTTTACCCACACATTTGGAGCCCTCCTGGGATGCCCTCTAACATACTATAACCTCATTTAGCGGAGATTTTCACAAAAAAGTGAAATTTTCAAAAAGTGGAAATTTTTCCAAAAAACGACTAAGTATGAAGGACTTATCGGGTGAAACGCACTGGAACTGAAATCGGATGCGCTTACAGACATGCTCCCCTCTCTGGAAGTCTGAGACATGTGTGAAAATTTTCTAAGTCCAGAAAAAAAAATTTTCAACTTTTTTTCAAATTTCCCCACAAGGGATATATATTTTACCCACACATTTGGAGCCCTCCTGGGATGCCCTCTAACATACTATAACCTCATTTAGCGGAGATTTTCACAAAAAAAGTGAAATTTTCAAAAAGTGGAAATTTTTCCAAAAAACGACTAAGTATGAAGGACTCATCAGGTGAAACACTCTGGAACTGAAATCGGATGCGCTTACAGACATGCTCCCCTCTCTGGAAGTCTGAGACATGTGTGAAAATTTTCTAAGTCCAGAAAAAAAAAATTTTTCAACTTTTTTTCAAATTTCCCGCCAAGGGATATATATTTTACCCACACATTTGGAGCCCTCCTGGGATGCCCTCTAACATACTATAACCTCCTTTAGCGGAGATTTTCACAAAAAAGTGAAATTTTCAAAAAAGTGAAAATTTTTCCAAAAAACGACTAAGTATGAAGGACTTATCGGGTGAAACGCTCTGGAACTGAAATCGGATGCGCTTACAGACATGCTCCCCTCTCTGGAAGTCTGAGACATGTGTGAAAATTTTCTAAGTCCAGAAAAAAAAACATTTTCAACTTTTTTTCTAATTTCCCCACAAGGGAAATATATTTTACCCACACATTTGGAGCCCTCCTGGGATGCCCTCTAACATACTATAACCTCATTTAGCGGAGATTTTCACAAAAAAGTGAAATTTTCAAAAAGTGGAAATTTTTCCAAAAAACGACTAAGTATGAAGGACTTATTGGGTGAAACGCTCTGGAACTGAAATCGGATGCGCTTTCAGACATGCTCCCCTCTCTGGAAGTCTGAGACATGTGTGAAAATTTTCTAAGTCCAGAAAAAAAACATTTTCAACTTTTTTTCAAATTTCCCCACAAATGAAATATATTTTACCCACACATTTGGAGCCCTCCTAGGATGCCCTCTAACATACTATAACCTCATTTAGCGGAGATTTTCACAAAAAAAGTGAAATTTTCAAAAAGTGGAAATTTTTCCAAAAAACGACTAAGTATGAAGGACTTATCGGGTGAAACGCACTGGAACTGAAATCGGATCCGCTAACAGACATGCTCCCCTCTCTGGAAGTCTGAGACGTGTGAAAATTTTCTAAGTCCAGAAAAAAAAAATTTTTCAACTTTTTTTCAAATTTCCCCACAAGGGATATATATTTTACCCACACATTTGGAGCCCTCCTGGGATGCCCTCTAACATACTATAACGTCATTTAGAGGAGATTTTCACAAAAAAGTGAAATTTTCAAAAAGTCAGAAATTTTGCAAAAAACGACTAATTATGAAGGACTCATTGGGTGAATCGCTCTGGAACTGAAATCGGATGCGCGCACTGACATGCTCCCCTCTCTGGAAGTCTGAGACATGTGAAAATTTTCTAAGTCCAGAAAAAAAAATTTTTTCAACTTTTTTAAAAATTTCCCCACACATTTGGAGCCCTCCTGGGATGCCCTCTAACATACTATAACCTCATTTAGCGGAGATTTTCACAAAAAAGTGAAATTTTCAAAAAGTGGAAATTTTTCCAAAAAACGACTAAGTATGAAGGACTCATCAGGTGAAACACTCTGGAACTGAAATCGGATGCGCTTACAGACATGCTCCCCTCTCTGGAAGTCTGAAACATGTGTGAAAATTTTCTAAGCCCAGAAAAAAAAAATTTTTCAACTTTTTTTCAAATTTCCCGCCAAGGGATATATATTTTACCCACACATTTGGAGCCCTCCTGGGATGCCCTCTAACATACTATAACCTCCTTTAGCGGAGATTTTCACAAAAAAGTGAAATTTTCAAAAAAGGGAAAATTTTTCCAAAAAACGACTAAGTATGAAGCACTCATCGGGTGAAACGCTCTGGAACTGAAATCGGATGCGCTTACAGACATGCTCCCCTCTCTGGAAGTCTGAGACATGTGTGAAAATTTTCTAAGTCCAGAAAAAAAAAATTTTTCAACTTTTTTTCAAATTTCCCCACAAGGGATATATATTTTACCTACACATTTGGAGCCCTCCTGGGATGCCCCCTAACATACTATAACCTCATTTAGCGGAGATTTTCACAAAAAAGTGAAATTTTCAAAAAGTGGAAATTTTTCCAAAAAACGACTAAGTATGAAGGACTCATCGGGTGAAACGCTCTGGAACTGAAATCGGATGCGCTTACAGACATGCTCCCCTCTCTGGAAGTTTGAGACATGTGTGAAAATTTTCTAAGTCCAGAAAAAAAAAATTTAAAACTTATTTCAAATTTCCCCCCAAGGGATATATATTTTACCCACACATTTGGAGCCCTCCTGGGATGCCCTCTAACATACTATAACCTAATTTAGCAGAGATTTTCACACAAAAGTGAAATTTTCAAAAAGTCAGAAATTTTGCAAAAAACGACTAAGTATGAAGGACTCATCGGGTGAAACGCTCTGGAACTGAAATCGGATGCGCTTACAGTCATGCTCCCCTCTCTGGAAGTCTGAGACATGTGTGAAAATTTTCTAAGTCCAGAAAAAAAGTTTTTCAACTTTTTTTCAAATTTCCCCCCAAGGGATATATATTTTACCCACACATTTGGAGCCCTCCTGGGATGCCCTCTAACATACTATAGCCTCATTTGGCGGAGATTTTCACAAAAAAGTTAAATTTTCAAAAAGTGGAAATTTTTCCAAAAAACGATTAAGTATGAAGGACTCATCGGGTGAAACGCTCTGGAACTGAAATCGGATGCGCTTACAGACATGCTCCCCTCTCTGGAATTCTGAGACATGTGTGAAAATTTTCTAAGTCCAGAAAAAAAACATTTTTCAACTTTTTTCAAATTTCCCCCCCAAGGGATATATATTTTACCCACACATTTGGAGCCCTCCTGGGATGCCCTCTAACATACTATAACCTCCTTTAGCGGAGATTTTCACAAAAAAGTGAAATTTTCAAAAAGTCAGAAATTTTGCAAAAAACGACTAATTATGAAGGACTCATTGGGTGAATCGCTCTGGAACTGAAATCGGATGCGCGCACTGACATGCTCCCCTCTCTGGAAGTCTGAGACATGTGAAAATTTTCTAAGTCCAGAAAAAAAAATTTTTTCAACTTTTTTAAAAATTTCCCCACACATTTGGAGCCCTCCTGGGATGCCCTCTAACATAATATAACCTCCTTTAGCGGAGATTTTCACAAAAAAGTGAAATTTTCAAAAAAGTGAAAATTTTTCCAAAAAACGACTAAGTATGAAGGACTTATCGGGTGAAACGCACTGGAACTGAAATCGGATGCGCTTACAGACATGCTCCCCTCTCTGGAAGTCTGAGACATGTGTGAAAATTTTCTAAGTCCAGAAAAAAAAATTTTCAACTTTTTTTCAAATTTCCCCACAAGGGATATATATTTTACCCACACATTTGGAGCCCTCCTGGGATGCCCTCTAACATACTATAACCTCATTTAGCGGAGATTTTCACAAAAAAAGTGAAATTTTCAAAAAGTGGAAATTTTTCCAAAAAACGACTAAGTATGAAGGACTCATCAGGTGAAACACTCTGGAACTGAAATCGGATGCGTTTACAGACATGCTCCCCTCTCTGGAAGTCTGAGACATGTGTGAAAATTTTCTAAGTCCAGAAAAAAAAAATTTTTCAACTTTTTTTCAAATTTCCCGCCAAGGGATATATATTTTACCCACACATTTGGAGCCCTCCTGGGATGCCCTCTAACATACTATAACCTCCTTTAGCGGAGATTTTCACAAAAAAGTGAAATTTTCAAAAAAGTGAAAATTTTTCCAAAAAACGACTAAGTATGAAGGACTTATCGGGTGAAACGCTCTGGAACTGAAATTGGATGTGCTTACAGACATGCTCCCCTCTCTGGAAGTCTGAGACATGTGTGAAAATTTTCTAAGTCCAGAAAAAAAAACATTTTCAACTTTTTTTCAAATTTCCCCACAAGGGAAATATATTTTACCCACACATTTGGAGCCCTCCTGGGATGCCCTCTAACATACTATAACCTCATTTAGCGGAGATTTTCACAAAAAAGTGAAATTTTCAAAAAGTGGAAATTTTTCCAAAAAACTACTAAGTATGAAGGACTCATCAGGTGAAACACTCTGGAACTGAAATCGGATGCGCTTACAGACATGCTCCCCTCTCTGGAAGTCTGAGACATGTGTGAAAATTTTCTAAGTCCAGAAAAAAAAAATTTTTCAACTTTTTTTCAAATTTCCCGCCAAGGGATATATATTTTACCCACACATTTGGAGCCCTCCTGGGATGCCCTCTAACATAATATAACCTCCTTTAGCGGAGATTTTCACAAAAAAGTGAAATTTTGAAAAAAGTGAAAATTTTTCCAAAAAACGACTAAGTATGTAGCACTCATCGGGTGAAACGCTCTGGAACTGAAATCGGATGCGCTTAAAGATATGCTCCCCTCTCTGGAAGTCTGAGACATGTGTGAAAATTTTCTAAGTCAAGAAAAAAAAAATTTTTCAACTTTTTTTCAACTTTCCCCACAAGGGATATATATTTTACCCACACATTTGGAGCCCTCCTGGGATGCCCTCTAACATACTATAACCTCATTTAGCGGAGATTTTTACAAAAAAGTGAAATTTTCAAAAAGTGGAAATTTTTCCAAAAAACGACTAAGTATGAAGGACTTATAGGGTGAAACGCTCTGGAACTGAAATCGGATGCGCTTACAGACATGCTCCCCTCCCTGGAAGTCTGAGACATGTGTAAAAATTTTCTAAGTCCAGAAAAAAAAAAAATTTCAACTTTTTTTCAAATTTCCCGCCAAGGGATATATATTTTACCCACACATTTGGAGCCCTCCTGGGATGCCCTCTAACATACTATAACCTCCTTTAGCGGAGATTTTCACAAAAAAGTGAAATTTTCAAAAAGTCAGAAATTTTGCAAAAAATGACTAATTATGAAGGACTCATCGGGTGAATCGCTCTGGAACTGAAATCGGATGCGCGCACTGACATGCTCCCCTCTCTGGAAGTCTGAGACATGTGTGAAAATTTTCTAAGTCCATAAAAAAAATTTTTTTCAACTTTTTTAAAAATTTCCCCACACATTTGGAGCCCTCCTGGGATGCCCTCTATCATACTATAACCTCATTTAGCGGAGATTTTCACAAAAAAGTGAAATTTTCAAAAAGTGGAAATTTTTCCAAAAAACGACAAAGTATGAAGGACTCATCAGGTGAAACACTCTGGAACTGAAATCGGATGCGCTTACAGACATGCTCCCCTCTCTGGAAGTCTGAGACATGTGTGAAAATTTTCTAAGTCCAGAAAAAAAAATTTTTTCAACTTTTTTTCAAATTTCCCCACAATTGATATATATTTTACCCACACATTTGGAGCCCTCCTGGGATGCCCTCTAACATACTATAACCTCATTTAGCGGAGATTTTCACAAAAAAGAGAAATTTTCAAAAAGTGAAAATTTTTCCAAAAAACGACTAAGTATGAAGGACTTATCGGGTGAAACGCACTGGAACTGAAATCGGATCCGCTCACAGACATGCTCCCCTCTCTGGAAGTCTGAGACATGTGAAAATTTTCTAAGTCCAGAAATCAAGAAAATTTTTCAACTTTTTTTCAAATTTCCCCACAAGGGATATATATTTTACCCACACATTTGGAGCCCTCCTGGGATGCCCTCTAACATACTATAACCTCCTTTAGCGGAGATTTTCACAAAAAAGTGAAATTTTCAAAAAGTCAGAAATTTTGCAAAAAACGACTAAGTATGAAGCACTCATCGGGTGAAACGCTCTGGAACTGAAATCGGATGCGCTTACAGATATGCTCCCCTATCTGGAAGTCTGAGACATGTGTGAAAATTTTCTAAGTCCAGAAAAAAAAAATTTTTCAACTTTTTTTCAAATTTCCCGCCAAGGGATATATATTTTACCCACACATTTGGAGCCCTCCTGGGATGCCCTCTAACATACTATAACCTCCTTTAGCGGAGATTTTCACAAAAAAGTGAAATTTTCAAAAAAGTGAAAATTTTTCCAAAAAACGACTAAGTATGAAGGACTTATCGGGTGAAACGCTCTGGAACTGAAATTGGATGTGCTTACAGACATGCTCCCCTCTCTGGAAGTCTGAGACATGTGTGAAAATTTTCTAAGTCCAGAAAAAAAAACATTTTCAACTTTTTTTCAAATTTCCCCACAAGGGAAATATATTTTACCCACACATTTGGAGCCCTCCTAGGATGCCCTCTAACATACTATAACCTCATTTAGCGGAGATTTTCACAAAAAAGTGAAATTTTCAAAAAGTGGAAATTTTTCCAAAAAACTACTAAGTATGAAGGACTCATCAGGTGAAACACTCTGGAACTGAAATCGGATGCGCTTACAGATATGCTCCCCTCTCTGGAAGTCTGAGACATGTGTGAAAATTTTCTAAGTCAAGAAAAAAAAATTTTTTCAACTTTTTTTCAACTTTCCCCACAAGGGATATATATTTTACCCACACATTTGGAGCCCTCCTGGGATGCCCTCTAACATACTATAACCTCATTTAGCGGAGATTTTCACAAAAAAGTGAAATTTTCAAAAAGTGAAAATTTTTCCAAAAAATGATTAAGTATGAAGGACTCATTGGGTGAAACGCTCTGGAACTGAAATCGGATGCGCTTACAGACATGCTCCCCTCTCTGGAAGTCTGAGACATGTGAAAATTTTCTAAGTCCAGAAATCAAGAAAATTTTTCAACTTTTTTTCAAATTTCCCCACAAGGGATATATATTTTACCCACACATTTGGAGCCCTCCTGGGATGCCCTCTAACATACTATAACCTCCTTTAGCGGAGATTTTCACAAAAAAGTGAAATTTTGAAAAAGTCAGAAATTTTGCAAAAAACGACTAAGTATGAAGGAATCATCGGGTGAAACGCTCTGGAACTGAAATCGGATGTGCTTACAGACATACTCCCCTCCCTGGAAGTCTGAGACATGTGTGAAAATTTTCTAAGTCCAGGAAAAAAAAAATTTTTCAACTTTTTTTCAAATTTCCCCCCAAGGGATATATATTTTACCCACACATTTGGAGCCCTCCTGGGATGCCCTCTAACATACTATAACCTCATTTAGCGGAGATTTTCACAAAAAAGTGAAATTTTCAAAAAGTGAAAATTTTTCCAAAAAATGATTAAGTATGAAGGACTCATTGGGTGAAACGCTCTGGAACTGAAATCGGATGCGCTTACAGACATGCTCCCCTCTCTGGAAGTCTGAGACATGTGTGAAAATTTTCTAAGTCCAGAAAAAAAAAATTTTCAACTTTTTTTCAAATTTCCCCCCAAGGGATATATATTTTACCCACACATTTGGAGCCCTCCTGGGATGCCCTCTAACATACTATAACCTCCTTTAGCGGAGATTTTCACAAAAAAGTGAAATTTTCAAAAAAGTGAAAATTTTTCCAAAAAACGACTAAGTATGAAGGACTTATCGGGTGAAACGCACTGGAACTGAAATCGGATCCGCTAACAGACATGCTCCCCTCTCTGGAAGTCTGAGACGTGTGAAAATTTTCTAAGTCCAGAAAAAAAAAATTTTCAACTTTTTTTCAAATTTCCCCACAAGGGATATATATTTTACCCACACATTTGGAGCCCTCCTGGGATGCCCTCTAACATACTATAACGTCATTTAGAGGAGATTTTCACAAAAAAGTGAAATTTTCAAAAAGTCAGAAATTTTGCAAAAAACGACTAATTATGAAGGACTCATTGGGTGAATCGCTCTGGAACTGAAATCGGATGCGCGCACTGACATGCTCCCCTCTCTGGAAGTCTGAGACATGTGAAAATTTTCTAAGTCCAGAAAAAAAATTTTTTTCAACTTTTTTTAAAATTTCCCCACACATTTGGAGCCCTCCTGGGATGCCCTCTAACATACTATAACCTCATTTAGCGGAGATTTTCACAAAAAAGTGAAATTTTCAAAAAGTGGAAATTTTTCCAAAAAACGACTAAGTATGAAGGACTCATCAGGTGAAACACTCTGGAACTGAAATCGGATGCGCTTACAGACATGCTCCCCTCTCTGGAAGTCTGAGACATGTGTGAAAATTTTCTAAGTCCAGAAAAATTTTTTTTTTTACTTTTTTTCAAATTTCCCCCCAAGGGATATATGTTTTACCCACACATTTGGATCCCTCCTGGGATGCCCTCTAACATACCATAACCTCCTTTAGCGGAGATTTTCACAAAAAAGTGAAATTTTCAAAAAGTGAAAATTTTTCCAAAAAACGACTAAGTATGAAGGAATCATCGGGTGAAACGCTCTGGAACTGAAATCGGATGTGCTTACAGACATACTCCCCTCTCTGGAAGTCTGAGACATGTGTGAAAATTTTCTAAGTCCAGAAAAAAAAAAATTTCAACTTTTTTTCAAATTTCCCCACAAGGGATATATATTTTACCCACACATTTGGAGCCCTCCTGGGATGCCCTCTAACATACTATAACCTCATTTAGCGGAGATTTTCACAAAAAAGTGAAATTTTCAAAAAGTGGAAATTTTTCCAAAAAACGACTAAGTATGAAGGACTTATCGGGTGAAACGCACTGGAACTGAAATCGGATGCGCTTACAGACATGCTCCCCTCTCTGGAAGTCTGAGACATGTGTGAAAATTTTCTAAGTCCAGAAAAATTTTTTTTTTTACTTTTTTTCAAATTTCCCCCCAAGGGATATATGTTTTACCCACACATTTGGATCCCTCCTGGGATGCCCTCTAACATACTATAACCTCCTTTAGCGGAGATTTTCACAAAAAAGTGAAATTTTCAAAAAGTGAAAATTTTTCCAAAAAACGACTAAGTATGAAGGAATCATCGGGTGAAACGCTCTGGAACTGAAATCGGATGTGCTTACAGACATACTCCCCTCTCTGGAAGTCTGAGACATGTGTGAAAATTTTCTAAGTCCAGAAAAAAAAAAATTTCAACTTTTTTTCAAATTTCCCCACAAGGGATATATATTTTACCCACACATTTGGAGCCCTCCTGGGATGCCCTCTAACATACTATAACCTCATTTAGCGGAGATTTTCACAAAAAAGTGAAATTTTCAAAAAGTGGAAATTTTTCCAAAAAACGACTAAGTATGAAGGACTTATCGGGTGAAACGCACTGGAACTGAAATCGGATGCGCTTACAGACATGCTCCCCTCTCTGGAAGTCTGAGACATGTGTGAAAATTTTCTAAGTCCAGAAAAAAAAAAATTTCAACTTTTTTTCAAATTTCCCCACAAGGGATATATATTTTACCCACACATTTTGAGCCCTCCTGGGATGCCCTCTAACATACTATAATGTCATTTAGCGGAGATTTTCACAAAAAAGTGAAATTTTCAAAAAGTGGAAATTTTTCCAAAAAACGACTAAGTATGAAGGACTCATCAGGTGAAACACTCTGGAACTGAAATCGGATGCGCTTACAGACATGCTCCCCTCTCTGGAAGTCTGAGACATGTGTGAAAATTTTCTAAGTCCAGAAAAAAAAAATTTTCCAACTTTTTTTCAAATTTCCCCCCAAGGGATATATATTTTACCCACACATTTGGAGCCCTCCTGGGATGCCCTCTAACATAATATAACCTCCTTTAGCGGAGATTTTCACAAAAAAGTGAAATTTTCAAAAAAGTGAAAATTTTTCCAAAAAATGACTAAGTATGAAGCACTCATCGGGTGAAACGCTCTGGAACTGAAATCGGATGCGCTTACAGACATGCTCCCCTCTCTGGAAGTCTGAGACATGTGTGAAAATTTTCTAAGTCAAGAAAAAAAAAATTTTTCAACTTTTTTTCAAATTTCCCCACAAGGGATATATATTTTACCCACACATTTGGAGCCCTCCTGGGATGCCCTCTAACATACTGTAACCTCATTTAGCGGAGATTTTCACAAAAAAGTGAAATTTTCAAAAAGTGGAAATTTTTCCAAAAAACGACTAAGTATGAAGGACTTATTGGGTGAAACGCTCTGGAACTGAAATCGGATGCGCTTACAGACATGCTCCCCTCTCTGGAAGTCTGAAACATGTGTGAAAATTTTCTAAGCCCAGAAAAAAAAAATTTTTCAACTTTTTTTCAAATTTCCCGCCAAGGGATATATATTTTACCCACACATTTGGAGCCCTCCTGGGATGCCCTCTAACATACTATAACCTCCTTTAGCGGAGATTTTCACAAAAAAGTGAAATTTTCAAAAAAGTGAAAATTTTTCCAAAAAACGACTAAGTATGAAGCACTCATCGGGTGAAACGCTCTGGAACTGAAATCGGATGCGCTTACAGACATGCTCCCCTCTCTGGAAGTCTGAGACATGTGTGAAAAGTTTCTAAGTCCAGAAAAAAAAAATTTTCAACTTTTTTTCAAATTTCCCCACAAGGGATATATATTTTACCCACACATTTGGAGCCCTACTGGGATGCCCTCTAACATACTATAACCTCATTTAGCGGAGATTTTCACAAAAAAGTGAAATTTTCAAAAAGTGGAAATTTTTCCAAAAAACGACTAAGTATGAAGGACTTATCGGGTGAAACGGACTGGAACTGAAATCGGATGCGCTTACAGACATGCTCCCCTCTCTGGAAGTCTGAGACATGTGTGAAAATTTTCTAAGTCCAGAAAAAAAAAAATTTCAACTTTTTTTCAAATTTCCCCACAAGGGATATATATTTTACCCACACATTTTGAGCCCTCCTGGGATGCCCTCTAACATACTATAATGTCATTTAGCGGAGATTTTCACAAAAAAGTGAAATTTTCAAAAAGTCAGAAATTTTGCAAAAAACGACTAATTATGAAGGACTCATCGGGTGAATCGCTCTGGAACTGAAATCGGATGCGCGCACTGACATGCTCCCCTCTCTGGAAGTCTGAAACATGTGTGAAAATTTTCTAAGTACAGAAAAAAAAATTTTTTCAACTTTTTTAAAAATTTCCCCACACATTTGGAGCCCTCCTGGGATGCCCTCTAACATACTATAACCTCATTTAGCGGAGATTTTCACAAAAAAGTGAAATTTTCAAAAAGTGGAAATTTTTCCAAAAAACGACTAAGTATGAAGGACTCATCAGGTGAAACACTCTGGAACTGAAATCGGATGCGCTTACAGACATGCTCCCCTCTCTGGAAGTCTGAGACATGTGTGAAAATTTTCTAAGTCCAGAAAAAAAAATTTTTTCAACTTTTTTTCAAATTTCCCCCCAAGGGATATATATTTTACCCACACATTTGGAGCCCTCCTGGGATGCCCTCTAACATAATATAACCTCCTTTAGCGGAGATTTTCACAAAAAAGTGAAATTTTCAAAAAAGTGAAAATTTTTCCAAAAAATGACTAAGTATGAAGCACTCATCGGGTGAAACGCTCTGGAACTGAAATAGGATGCGCTTACAGACATGCTCCCCTCTCTGGAAGTCTGAGACATGTGTGAAAATTTTCTAAGTCAAGAAAAAAAAAATTTTTCAACTTTTTTTCAAATTTCCCCACAAGGGATATATATTTTACCCACACATTTGGAGCCCTCCTGGGATGCCCTCTAACATACTGTAACCTCATTTAGCGGAGATTTTCACAAAAAAGTGAAATTTTCAAAAAGTGGAAATTTTTCCAAAAAACGACTAAGTATGAAGGACTCATCAGGTGAAACACTCTGGAACTGAAATCGGATGCGCTTACAGACATGCTCCCCTCTCTGGAAGTCTGAGACATGTGTGAAAATTTTCTAAGTCCAGAAAAAAAAATGTAAAACTTTTTTTCAAATTTCCCCCCAAGGGATATATATTTTACCCACACATTTGGAGCCCTCCTGGGATGCCCTCTAACATACTATAACCTAATTTAGCGGAGATTTTCACAAAAAGTGAAATTTTCAAAAAGTCTGAAATTTTGCAAGAAACGACTAAGTATGAAGGACTCATCGGGTGAAACGCTCTGGAACTGAAATCGGATGCGCTTACAGACATGCTCCCCTCTCTGGAAGTCTGAGACGTGTGAAAATTTTCTAAATCCAGAAAAAAAAAATTTTTCAACTTTTTTTCAAATTTTCCGCCAAGGGATATATATTTTACCCACACATTTGGAGCCCTCCTGGGATGCCCTCTAACATACTATAACCTCCTTTAGCAGAGATTTTCACAAAAAAGTGAAATTTTCAAAAAAGTGAAAAATTTTCCAAAAAACGACTAAGTATGAAGGACTCATCGGGTGAAACGCTCTGGAACTGAAATCGGATGCGCTTACAGACATGCTCCTCTCTCTGGAAGTCTGAGACATGTGTGAAAATTTTCTAAGTCCAGAAAAAAAAAGTTTTTGAACTTTTTTTCAAATTTCCCCCCAAGGGATATATATTTTACCCACACATTTGGAGCCCTCCTGGGATGCCCTCTAACATACTATAGCCTCATTTGGCGGAGATTTTCACAAAAAAGTGAAATTTTCAAAAAGTGGAAATTTTTCCAAAAAACGACTAAGTATGAAGGACTCATCGGGTGAAACGCTCTGCAACTGAAATCGGATGCGCTTACAGACATGCTCCCCTCTATGGAAGTCTTACACATATGTGAAAATTTTCTAAGTCCAGAAAAAAAAAAATTTTCAACTTTTTTTCAAATTTCCCCCCAAGGGATATATATTTTACCCACACATTTGGAGCCCTCCTGGGATGCCCTCTAACATACTATAACCTCATTTAGCAGGGATTTTCACAAAAAAGTGAAATTTTCAAAAAGTGGACATTTTTCCAAAAAACGACTAAGTATGAAGGACTCATCGCGTGAATCGCTCTGGAACTGAAATCGGATGCGCGCACTGACATGCTCCCCTCTCTGGAAGTCTGAGACATGTGTGAAAATTTTCTAAGTCCAGAAAAAAAAAAATTTTCAACTTTTTTTCAAATTTCCCGCCAAGGGATATATATTTTACCCACAAATTTGGAGCCCTCCTGGGATGCCCTCTAACATACTATAACCTCCTTTAGCGGAGATTTTCACAAAAAAGTGAAATTTTCAAAAAGTCAGAAATTTTGCAAAAACCGACTAAGTATGAAGGACTCATCGGGTGAATCGCTCTGGAACTGAAATCGGATGCGCGCACTGACATGCTCCCCTATCTGGAAGTCTGAGACATGCGTGAAAATTTTCTAAGTCCAGAAAAAAAATTTTTTTCAACTTTTTTTCAAATTTCCCCACAAGGGATATATATTTTACCCACACATTTGGAGCCCTCCTGGGATCCCTCTAACATACTATAACCTCATTTAACGGAGATTTTCACAAAAAAGTGAAATTTTCAAAAAGTGGAAATTTTTCCAAAAAATGACTAAGTATGAAGGACTCATTGGGTGCATCGCTCTGGAACTTAAATCGGATGCGCGCACTGACATGCTCCCCTCTCTGGAAGTCTGAGACTTGTGTGAAAATTTTCTAAGTCCAGAAAAAAACATTTTTCAACTTTTTTTCAAATTTCCCCACAATGGATATATATTTTACCCACACATTTGGAGCCCTCCTGGGATGCCCTCTAACATACTATAACCTCATTTAGCGGAGATTTTCACAAAAAAGTGAAATTTTCAAAAAGTGAAAATTTTTCCAAAAAACGATTAAGCATGAAGGACTCATCGGGTGAAACGCTCTGTAACTGAAATCGGATACGCTTACAGACATGCTCCCCTATCTGGAAGTCTGAGACATGTGTGAAAATTTTCTAAGTCCAGAAAAAAAAATTTTTTCAACTTTTTTTCAAATTTCCCAACAAGGGATATATATTTTACCCACACATTTGGAGACCTCCTGGGATGCCCTCTAACATATTATAACCTCATTTAGCGGAGATTTTCACAAAAAAGTGAAATTTTCAAAAAGTCAGAAATTTTGCAAAAAACGACTAAGTATGAAGGACTCATCGGGTGAATCGCTCTGGAACTGAAATCGGATGCGCGCACTGACATGCTCCCCTCTGGAAGTCTGAGACATGTGTGAAAATTTTCTAAGTCCAGAAAAAAATTTTTTTTCAACTTTTTTTCAAATTTCCCCACAAGGGATATATATTTTACCCACACATTTGGAGCCCTCCTGGGATCCCTCTAACATACTATAACCTCATTTAACGGAGATTTTCACAAAAAAGTGAAATTTTCAAAAAGTCAGAAATTTTGCAAAAACCGACTATGAAGGACTCATCAAGTGAATCGCTCTGGAACTGAAATTGGATGCGCGCACTGACATGCTCCCCTCTCTGGAAGTCTGAGACATGTGTGAAAATTTTCTAAGTCCAGAAAAAAAAAATTTTTCAACTTTTTTTCAAATTTCCCGCCAAGGGATATATATTTTACCCACACATTTGGAGCCCTCCTGGGATGCCCTCTAACATACTGTAACCTCATTTAGCGGAGATTTTCACAAAAAAGTGAAATTTTCAAAAAGTGGAAATTTTTCCAAAAAACGACTAAGTATGAAGGACTCATCAGGTGAAACACTCTGGAACTGAAATCGGATGCGCTTACAGACATGCTCCCCTCTCTGGAAGTCTGAGACATGTGTGAAAATTTTCTAAGTCCAGAAAAAAAAATTTAAAACTTTTTTTTAAATTTCCCCCCAAGGGATATATATTTTACCCACACATTTGGAGCCCTCCTGGGATGCCCTCTAACATACTATATCCTAATTTAGTAGAGATTTTCACACAAAAGTGAAATTTTCAAAAAGTCAGAAATTTTGCAAAAAACGACTAAGTATGAAGGACTCATCGGGTGAAACGCTCTGGAACTGAAATCGGATGCGCTTACAGACATGCTCCCCTCTCTGGAAGTCTGAGACATGTGTGAAAATTTTCTAAGTCCAGAAAAAAAAAGTTTTTCAACTTTTTTTCAAATTTCCCCCCAAGGGATATATATTTTACCCACACATTTGGAGCCCTCCTGGGATGCCCTCTAACATACTATAGCCTCATTTGGCGGAGATTTTCACAAAAAAGTGAAATTTTCAAAAAGTGGAAATTTTTCCAAAAAACGACTAAGTATGAAGGACTCATCGGGTGAAATGCTCTGGAACTGAAATGGGATGTGCTTACAGACATGCTCCCCTCTCTGGAAGTCTGAGACATGTGTGAAAATTTTCTAAGTCCAGAAAAAAAAAATTTAAAACTTTTTTTCAAATTTCCCCCTAAGGGATATATATTTTACCCACACATTTGGAGCCCTCCTGGGATGCCCTCTAACATACTATAACCTAATTTAGCGGAGATTTTCACAAAAAGTGAAATTTTCAAAAAGTCAGAAATTTTGCAAGAAACGACTAAGTATGAAAAACTCATCGGGTGAAACGCTCTGGAACTGAAATCGGATGCGCTTACAGACATGCTCCCCTCTCTGGAAGTATGAGACGTGTGAAAATTTTCTAAATCCAGAAGAAAAAAATTTTTAAAATTTTTTTCAAATTTTCCACCAAGGGATATATATTTTACCCACACATTTGGAGCCCTCCTGGGATGCCCTCTAACATACTATAACCTCCTTTAGCGGAGATTTTCACAAAAAAGTGAAATTTTCAAAAAGTGGAAATTTTTCCAAAAAACGACTAAGTATGAAGGACTCATCGGGTGAAACGCTCTGGAACTGAAATCGGATGGGCTTACAGACATGCTCCCCTCTCTGGAAGTCTTACACATGTGTGAAAATTTTCTAAGTCCAGAAAAAAAAAAATTTCAATTTTTTTTCAAATTTCCCCCAAGGGATATATATTTTACCCACACATTTGGAGCCCTCCTGGGATGCCCTCTAACATACTATAACCTCCTTTAGCGGAGATTTTCACAAAAAAGTGAAATTTTCAAAAAGTCAGAAATTTTCCAAAAAACGACTAAGTATGAAGGACTCATCGCGTGAATCGCTCTGGAACTGAAATCGGATGCGCGCACTGACATGCTCCCCTCTCTGGAAGTCTGAGACATGTGTGAAAATTTTCTAAGTCCAGAAAAAAAAAAATTTTCAACTTTTTTTCAAATTTCCCGCCAAGGGATATATATTTTACCCACAAATTTGGAGCCCTCCTGGGATGCCCTCTAACATACTATAACCTCCTTTAGCGGAGATTTTCACAAAAAAGTGAAATTTTCAAAAAGTCAGAAATTTTGCAAAAACCGACTAAGTATGAAGGACTCATCGGGTGAATCGCTCTGGAACTGAAATCGGATGCGCGCACTGACATGCTCCCCTCTCTGGAAGTCTGAGACATGCGTGAAAATTTTCTAAGTCCAGAAAAAAAAATTTTTTCAACTTTTTTTCAAATTTCCCCACAAGGGATATATATTTTACCCACACATTTGGAGCCCTCCTGGGATCCCTCTAACATACTATAACCTCATTTAACGGAGATTTTCACAAAAAAGTGAAATTTTCAAAAAGTGGAAATTTTTCCAAAAAATGACTAAGTATGAAGGACTCATTGGGTGCATCGCTCTGGAACTTAAATCGGATGCGCGCACTGACATGCTCCCCTCTCTGGAAGTCTGAGACTTGTGTGAAATTTTTCTAAGTCCAGAAAAAAACATTTTTCAACTTTTTTTCAAATTTCCCCACAATGGATATATATTTTACCCACACATTTGGAGCCATCCTGGGATGCCCTCTAACATACTATAACCTCATTTAGCGGAGATTTTCACAAAAAAGTGAAATTTTCAAAAAGTGAAAATTTTTCCAAAAAACGATTAAGTATGAAGGACTCATCGGGTGAAACGCTCTGTAACTGAAATCGGATACGCTTACAGACATGCTCCCCTATCTGGAAGTCTGAGACATGTGTGAAAATTTTCTAAGTCCAGAAAAAAAAAATTTTTCAACTTTTTTTCAAATTTCCCAACAAGGGATATATATTTTACCCACACATTTGGAGACCTCCTGGGATGCCCTCTAACATACTATAACCTCATTTAGCGGAGATTTTCACAAAAAAGTGAAATTTTCAAAAAGTGAAAATTTTTCCAAAAATCGACTAAGTATGAAGGACTCATCGGGTGAAACGCTCTGGAACTGAAATCGGATGCGCTTACAGACATGCTCCCCTCTCTGGAAGTCTGACACATGTGTGAAAATTTTCTAAGTCCAGAAAAAAAAAATTTTTCAACTTTTTTTCTAATTTCCCAACAAGGGATATATATTTTACCCACACATTTGGAGCCCTCCTGGGATGCCCTCTAACATATTATAACCTCATTTAGCGGAGATTTTCACAAAAAAGTGAAATTTTCAAAAAGTCAGAAATTTTGCAAAAAACGACTAAGTATGAAGGACTAATCGGGTGAATCGCTCTGGAACTGAAATCGGATGCGCGCACTGACATGCTCCCCTCTGGAAGTCTGAGACATGTGTGAAAATTTTCTAAGTCCAGAAAAAAAATTTTTTTCAACTTTTTTTCAAATTTCCCCACAAGGGATATATATTTTACCCACACATTTGGAGCCCTCCTGGGATCCCTCTAACATACTATAACCTCATTTAACGGAGATTTTCACAAAAAAGTGAAATTTTCAAAAAGTGGAAATTTTTCCAAAAAACGACTAAGTATGAAGGACTCATCGGGTGAATCGCTCTGGAACTGAAATCGGATGCGCGCACTGACATGCTCCCCTCTCTGGAAGTCTGAGACATGTGTGAAAATTTTCTAAGTCCAGAAAAAAAAATTTTTCAACTTTTTTTCAAATTTCCCCACAAGGGATATAGATTTTACCCACACATTTGGAGCCCTCCTGGGATGCTCTCTAACATACTATAACCTCATTTAGCGGAGATTTTCACAAAAAAGTGAAATTTTCAAAAAGTGAAAATTTTTCCAAAAAACGATTAAGTATGAAGGACTCATCGGGTGAAACGCTCTGGAACTGAAATCGGATGCGCTTACAGACATGCTCCCCTCTATGGAAGTCTGAGACATGTGTGAAAATTTTCTAAGTCCAGAAAAAAAAAATTTTTCAACTTTTTTTCAAATTTCCCAACAAGGGATATATATTTTACCCACACATTTGGAGACCTCCTGGGATGCCCTCTAACATACTATAACCTCATTTAGCGGAGATTTTCACAAAAAAGTGAAATTTTCAAAAAGTGAAAATTTTTCCAAAAATCGACTAAGTATGAAGGACTCATCGGGTGAAACGCTCTGGAACTGAAATCGGATGCGCTTACAGACATGCTCCCCTCTCTGGAAGTCTGACACATGTGTGAAAATTTTCTAAGTCCAGAAAAAAAAAAATTTTCAACTTTTTTTCTAATTTCCCAACAAGGGATATATATTTTACCCACACATTTGGAGCCCTCCTGGGATGCCCTCTAACATATTATAACCTCATTTAGCGGAGATTTTCACAAAAAAGTGAAATTTTCAAAAAGTCAGAAATTTTGCAAAAAACGACTAAGTATGAAGGACTCATCGGGTGAATCGCTCTGGAACTGAAATCGGATGCGCGCACTGACATGCTCCCCTCTGGAAGTCTGAGACATGTGTGAAAATTTTCTAAGTCCAGAAAAAAATTTTTTTTCAACTTTTTTTCAAATTTCCCCACAAGGGATATATATTTTACCCACACATTTGGAGCCCTCCTGGGATCCCTCTAACATACTATAACCTCATTTAACGGAGATTTTCACAAAAAAGTGAAATTTTCAAAAAGTGGAAATTTTTCCAAAAAACGACTAAGTATGAAGGACTCATCGGGTGAATCGCTCTGGAACTGAAATCGGATGCGCGCACTGACATGCTCCCCTCTCTGGAAGTCTGAGACATGTGTGAAAATTTTCTAAGTCCAGAAAAAAAAATTTTTCAACTTTTTTTCAAATTTCCCCACAAGGGATATAGATTTTACCCACACATTTGGAGCCCTCCTGGGATGCTCTCTAACATACTATAACCTCATTTAGCGGAGATTTTCACAAAAAAGTGAAATTTTCAAAAAGTGAAAATTTTTCCAAAAAACGATTAAGTATGAAGGACTCATCGGGTGAAACGCTCTGGAACTGAAATCGGATGCGCTTACAGACATGCTCCCCTCTATGGAAGTCTGAGACATGTGTGAAAATTTTCTAAGTCCAGAAAAAAAAAATTTTCAACTTTTTTTCAAATTTCCCAACAAGGGATATATATTTTACCCACACATTTGGAGCCCTACTGGGATTCCCTCTAACATACTATAAGCTCATTTAGCGGAGATTTTCACAAAAAAGTGAAATTTTCAAAAAGTCAGAAATTTGGCAAAAAACAACTAAGTATGAAGGACTCATCGGGTGAATCGCTCTGGAAATGAAATCGGATGCGCACACTGACATGCTCCCCTCTCTGGAAGTCTGAGACATGTGTGAAAATTCTCTAAGTCCAGAAAAAAAAAAATGTTTCAACTTTTTTTCAAATTTCCCCACAAGGGATATATATTTTACCCAAACATTTGGAGCCCTCCTGGGATGCCCTCTAACATACTATAACCTCATTTAGCAGAGATTTTCACAAAAAAGTGAAATTTTCAAAAAGTGAGAAATTTTGCAAAAAACGACTAAGTATGAAGGAATCATCGGGTGAAACGCTCTGGAACTGAAATCGGATGCGCTTACAGACATGCTCCCCTCTCTGGAAGTCTGAGACATGTGTGAAAATTTTCTAAGTCCAGAAAAAAAATTTTTTTCAACTTTTTTTCAAATTTCCCCACAAGGGATATATATTTTACCCACACATTTGGAGCCCTCCTGGGATGCCCTCTAACATACTATAACCTCCTTTAGCGGAGATTTTCACAAAAAAGTGAAATTTTCAAAAAGTCAGAAATTTTGCAAAAAACGACTAAGTATGAAGGAATCATCGGGTGAAACGCTCTGGAACTGAAATCGGATGCGCTTACAGACATGCTCCCCTCTCTGGAAGTCTGAGACATGTGTGAAAATTTTCAAAGTCCAGAAAAAAAAATTTTTCAACTTTTTTTCAAATTTCCCCACAAGGGATATATATTTTACCCACACATTTGGAGCCCTCCTGGGATGCCCTCTAACATACTATAACCTCATTTAGCGGAGATTTTCACAAAAAAGTGAAATTTTCAAAAAGTCTAAAATTTTTCCAAAAAACGACTAAGTATGAAGGACTCATTGGGTGAAACGCTCTGGAACGGAAATCGGATGTGCTTACAGACATGCTCCCCTCTCTGGAAGTCTGAGACATGTGTGAAAAATTTCTAAGTCCAGAAAAATAAGTTTCAACTTTTTTTCAAATTTCCCCCCAAGGGATATATATTTTACCCACACATTTGGAGCCCTCCAGGGTTGCCCTCTAACATACTATAACCTCATTTAGCGGAGATTTTCACAAAAAAGTGAAATTTTCAAAAAGTCAAAAAATTTTCCAAAAAACGACTAAGTATGAAGGACTCATTGGGTGAAACGCTCTGGAACTGAAATCGGATGCGCTTACAGACATGCTCCCCTCTCTGGAAGTCTGAGACATGTGTGAAAATTTTCTAAGTCCAGAAAAAAAAAAAATTTCAACTTTTTTTCAAATTTCCCCACAAGGGATATATATTTTACCCACACATTTGGAGCCCTCCTGGGATGCCCTCTAACATACTATAACCTCATTTAGCGGAGATTTTCACAAAAAAGTGAAATTTTCCAAAAGTCAGAAATTTTGCAAAAAACGACTAAGTATGAAGGACTCATAGGGTGAAACGCTCTGGAACTGAAATCGGATGCGCTTACAGACATGCTCCCCTCTCTGGAAGTCTGAGACATGTGTGAAAATTTTCAAAGTCCAGAAAAAAAAAAAATTTCAACTTTTTTTCAAATTTCCCCACAAGGAATATATATTTTACCCACACATTTGGAGCCCTCCAGGGTTGCCCTCTAACATACTATAACCTCATTTAGCGGAGATTTTCACAAAAAAGTGAAATTTTCAAAAAGTCAAAAATTTTTCCAAAAAACGACTAAGTATGAAGGACTCATTGGGTGAAACGCTCTGGAACTGAAATCGGATGCGCTTACAGACATGCTCCCCTCTCTGGAAGTCTGAGACATGTGTGAAAAATTTCTAAGTCCAGAAAAATAAGTTTCAACTTTTTTTCAAATTTCCCCCCAAGGGATATATATTTTACCCACACATTTGGAGCCCTCCTGGAATGCCCTCTAACATACTATAACCTCATTTAGCGGAGATTTTCACAAAAAAGTGAAATTTTCAAAAAGTGGAAATTTTTCCAAAAAACGACTAAGTATGAAGGACTCATCGGGTGAAACGCTCTGGAACTGAAATCGGATGCGCTTACAGACATGCTCCCCTCTCTGGAAGTCTGAGACATGTGTGAAAATTTTCTAAGTCCAGAAAAAAAAAAATTTTCAACTTTTTTTCAAATTTCCCCACAAGGAATATATATTTTACCCACACATTTGGAGCCCTCCTGGGATGCCCTCTAACATACTATATCCTAATTTAGTAGAGATTTTCACACAAAAGTGAAATTTTCAAAAAGTCAGAAATTTTGCAAAAAACGACTAAGTATGAAGGACTCATCGGGTGAAACGCTCTGGAACTGAAATCGGATGCGCTTACAGACATGCTCCCCTCTCTGGAAGTCTGAGACATGTGTGAAAATTTTCTAAGTCCAGAAAAAAAAAGTTTTTCAACTTTTTTTCAAATTTCCCCCCAAGGGATATATATTTTACCCACACATTTGGAGCCCTCCTGGGATGCCCTCTAACATACTATAGCCTCATTTGGCGGAGATTTTCACAAAAAAGTGAAATTTTCAAAAAGTGGAAATTTTTCCAAAAAACGACTAAGTATGAAGGACTCATCGGGTGAAATGCTCTGGAACTGAAATGGGATGTGCTTACAGACATGCTCCCCTCTCTGGAAGTCTGAGACATGTGTGAAAATTTTCTAAGTCCAGAAAAAAAAAATTTAAAACTTTTTTTCAAATTTCCCCCTAAGGGATATATATTTTACCCACACATTTGGAGCCCTCCTGGGATGCCCTCTAACATACTATAACCTAATTTAGCGGAGATTTTCACAAAAAGTGAAATTTTCAAAAAGTCAGAAATTTTGCAAGAAACGACTAAGTATGAAAAACTCATCGGGTGAAACGCTCTGGAACTGAAATCGGATGCGCTTACAGACATGCTCCCCTCTCTGGAAGTATGAGACGTGTGAAAATTTTCTAAATCCAGAAGAAAAAAATTTTTAAAATTTTTTTCAAATTTTCCACCAAGGGATATATATTTTACCCACACATTTGGAGCCCTCCTGGGATGCCCTCTAACATACTATAACCTCCTTTAGCGGAGATTTTCACAAAAAAGTGAAATTTTCAAAAAAGTGAAAATTTTTCCAAAAAACGACTAAGTATGAAGGACTCATCAGGTGAAACGCTCTGGAACTGAAATCGGATGCGCTTACAGACATGCTCCCCTCTCTGGAAGTCTGAGACATGTGTGAAAATTTTCTAAGTCCAGAAAAAAAAAGTTTTTCAACTTTTTTTCAAATTTCCCCCCAAGGGATATATATTTTACCCACACATTTGGAGCCCTCCTGGGATGCCCTCTAACATACTATAGCCTCATTTGGCGGAGATTTTCACAAAAAAGTGAAATTTTCAAAAAGTGGAAATTTTTCCAAAAAACGACTAAGTATGAAGGACTCATCGGGTGAAACGCTCTGGAACTGAAATCGGATGGGCTTACAGACATGCTCCCCTCTCTGGAAGTCTTACACATGTGTGAAAATTTTCTAAGTCCAGAAAAAAAAAAATTTCAATTTTTTTTCAAATTTCCCCCAAGGGATATATATTTTACCCACACATTTGGAGCCCTCCTGGGATGCCCTCTAACATACTATAACCTCATTTAGCGGAGATTTTCACAAAAAAGTGAAATTTTCAAAAAGTCAGAAATTTTCCAAAAAACGACTAAGTATGAAGGACTCATCGCGTGAATCGCTCTGGAACTGAAATCGGATGCGCGCACTGACATGCTCCCCTCTCTGGAAGTCTGAGACATGTGTGAAAATTTTCTAAGTCCAGAAAAAAAAAAATTTTCAACTTTTTTTCAAATTTCCCGCCAAGGGATATATATTTTACCCACAAATTTGGAGCCCTCCTGGGATGCCCTCTAACATACTATAACCTCCTTTAGCGGAGATTTTCACAAAAAAGTGAAATTTTCAAAAAGTCAGAAATTTTGCAAAAACCGACTAAGTATGAAGGACTCATCGGGTGAATCGCTCTGGAACTGAAATCGGATGCGCTCACTGACATGCTCCCCTCTCTGGAAGTCTGAGACATGCGTGAAAATTTTCTAAGTCCAGAAAAAAAAATTTTTTCAACTTTTTTTCAAATTTCCCCACAAGGGATATATATTTTACCCACACATTTGGAGCCCTCCTGGGATCCCTCTAACATACTATAACCTCATTTAACGGAGATTTTCACAAAAAAGTGAAATTTTCAAAAAGTGGAAATTTTTCCAAAAAATGACTAAGTATGAAGGACTCATTGGGTGCATCGCTCTGGAACTTAAATCGGATGCGCGCACTGACATGCTCCCCTCTCTGGAAGTCTGAGACTTGTGTGAAATTTTTCTAAGTCCAGAAAAAAACATTTTTCAACTTTTTTTCAAATTTCCCCACAATGGATATATATTTTACCCACACATTTGGAGCCCTCCTGGGATGCCCTCTAACATACTATAACCTCATTTAGCGGAGATTTTCACAAAAAAGTGAAATTTTCAAAAAGTGAAAATTTTTCCAAAAAACGATTAAGTATGAAGGACTCATCGGGTGAAACGCTCTGTAACTGAAATCGGATACGCTTACAGACATGCTCCCCTATCTGGAAGTCTGAGACATGTGTGAAAATTTTCTAAGTCCAGAAAAAAAAAATTTTTCAACTTTTTTTCAAATTTCCCAACAAGGGATATATATTTTACCCACACATTTGGAGCCCTCCTGGGATCCCTCTAACATACTATAACCTCATTTAACGGAGATTTTCACAAAAAAGTGAAATTTTCAAAAAGTGGAAATTTTTCCAAAAAACGACTAAGTATGAAGGACTCATCGGGTGAATCGCTCTGGAACTGAAATCGGATGCGCGCACTGACATGCTCCCCTCTCTGGAAGTCTGACACATGTGTGAAAATTTTCTAAGTCCAGAAAAAAAAAATTTTTCAACTTTTTTTCTAATTTCCCAACAAGGGATATATATTTTACCCACACATTTGGAGCCCTCCTGGGATGCCCTCTAACATATTATAACCTCATTTAGCGGAGATTTTCACAAAAAAGTGAAATTTTCAAAAAGTCAGAAATTTTGCAAAAAACGACTAAGTATGAAGGACTCATCGGGTGAATCGCTCTGGAACTGAAATCGGATGCGCGCACTGACATGCTCCCCTCTGGAAGTCTGAGACATGTGTGAAAATTTTCTAAGTCCAGAAAAAAATTTTTTTTCAACTTTTTTTCAAATTTCCCCACAAGAGATATATATTTTACCCACACATTTGGAGCCCTCCTGGGATCCCTCTAACATACTATAACCTCATTTAACGGAGATTTTCACAAAAAAGTGAAATTTTCAAAAAGTGGAAATTTTTCCAAAAAACGACTAAGTATGAAGGACTCATCGGGTGAATTGCTCTGGAACTGAAATCGGATGCGCGCACTGACATGCTCCCCTCTCTGGAAGTCTGAGACATGTGTGAAAATTTTCTAAGTCCAGAAAAAAAAATTTTTCAACTTTTTTTCAAATTTCCCCACAAGGGATATAGATTTTACCCACACATTTGGAGCCCTCCTGGGATGCTCTCTAACATACTATAACCTCATTTAGCGGAGATTTTCACAAAAAAGTGAAATTTTCAAAAAGTGAAAATTTTTCCAAAAAACGATTAAGTATGAAGGACTCATCGGGTGAAACGCTCTGGAACTGAAATCGGATGCGCTTACAGACATGCTCCCCTCTATGGAAGTCTGAGACATGTGTGAAAATTTTCTAAGTCCAGAAAAAAAAAATTTTCAACTTTTTTTCAAATTTCCCAACAAGGGATATATATTTTACCCACACATTTGGAGCCCTACTGGGATTCCCTCTAACATACTATAACCTCATTTAGCGGAGATTTTCACAAAAAAGTGAAATTTTCAAAAAGTCAGAAATTTGGCAAAAAACAACTAAGTATGAAGGACTCATCGGGTGAATCGCTCTGGAAATGAAATCGGATGCGCACACTGACATGCTCCCCTCTCTGGAAGTCTGAGACATGTGTGAAAATTCTCTAAGTCCAGAAAAAAAAAAATGTTTCAACTTTTTTTCAAATTTCCCCACAAGGGATATATATTTTACCCAAACATTTGGAGCCCTCCTGGGATGCCCTCTAACATACTATAACCTCATTTAGCAGAGATTTTCACAAAAAAGTGAAATTTTCAAAAAGTGAGAAATTTTGCAAAAAACGACTAAGTATGAAGGAATCATCGGGTGAAACGCTCTGGAACTGAAATCGGATGCGCTTACAGACATGCTCCCCTCTCTGGAAGTCTGAGACATGTGTGAAAATTTTCTAAGTCCAGAAAAAAAATTTTTTTCAACTTTTTTTCAAATTTCCCCACAAGGGATATATATTTTACCCACACATTTGGAGCCCTCCTGGGATGCCCTCTAACATACTATAACCTCCTTTAGCGGAGATTTTCACAAAAAAGTGAAATTTTCAAAAAGTCAGAAATTTTGCAAAAAACGACTAAGTATGAAGGAATCATCGGGTGAAACGCTCTGGAACTGAAATCGGATGCGCTTACAGACATGCTCCCCTCTCTGGAAGTCTGAGACATGTGTGAAAATTTTCAAAGTCCAGAAAAAAAAATTTTTCAACTTTTTTTCAAATTTCCCCACAAGGGATATATATTTTACCCACACATTTGGAGCCCTCCTGGGATGCCCTCTAACATACTATAACCTCATTTAGCGGAGATTTTCACAAAAAAGTGAAATTTTCAAAAAGTCTAAAATTTTTCCAAAAAACGACTAAGTATGAAGGACTCATTGGGTGAAACGCTCTGGAACGGAAATCGGATGTGCTTACAGACATGCTCCCCTCTCTGGAAGTCTGAGACATGTGTGAAAAATTTCTAAGTCCAGAAAAATAAGTTTCAACTTTTTTTCAAATTTCCCCCCAAGGGATATATATTTTACCCACACATTTGGAGCCCTCCAGGGTTGCCCTCTAACATACTATAACCTCATTTAGCGGAGATTTTCACAAAAAAGTGAAATTTTCAAAAAGTCAAAAAATTTTCCAAAAAACGACTAAGTATGAAGGACTCATTGGGTGAAACGCTCTGGAACTGAAATCGGATGCGCTTACAGACATGCTCCCCTCTCTGGAAGTCTGAGACATGTGTGAAAATTTTCTAAGTCCAGAAAAAAAAAAAATTTCAACTTTTTTTCAAATTTCCCCACAAGGGATATATATTTTACCCACACATTTGGAGCCCTCCTGGGATGCCCTCTAACATACTATAACCTCATTTAGCGGAGATTTTCACAAAAAAGTGAAATTTTCCAAAAGTCAGAAATTTTGCAAAAAACGACTAAGTATGAAGGACTCATAGGGTGAAACGCTCTGGAACTGAAATCGGATGCGCTTACAGACATGCTCCCCTCTCTGGAAGTCTGAGACATGTGTGAAAATTTTCAAAGTCCAGAAAAAAAAAAAATTTCAACTTTTTTTCAAATTTCCCCACAAGGAATATATATTTTACCCACACATTTGGAGCCCTCCAGGGTTGCCCTCTAACATACTATAACCTCATTTAGCGGAGATTTTCACAAAAAAGTGAAATTTTCAAAAAGTCAAAAATTTTTCCAAAAAACGACTAAGTATGAAGGACTCATTGGGTGAAACGCTCTGGAACTGAAATCGGATGCGCTTACAGACATGCTCCCCTCTCTGGAAGTCTGAGACATGTGTGAAAAATTTCTAAGTCCAGAAAAATAAGTTTCAACTTTTTTTCAAATTTCCCCCCAAGGGATATATATTTTACCCACACATTTGGAGCCCTCCTGGAATGCCCTCTAACATACTATAACCTCATTTAGCGGAGATTTTCACAAAAAAGTGAAATTTTCAAAAAGTGGAAATTTTTCCAAAAAACGACTAAGTATGAAGGACTCATCGGGTGAAACGCTCTGGAACTGAAATCGGATGCGCTTACAGACATGCTCCCCTCTCTGGAAGTCTGAGACATGTGTGAAAATTTTCTAAGTCCAGAAAAAAAAAAATTTTCAACTTTTTTTCAAATTTCCCCACAAGGAATATATATTTTACCCACACATTTGGAGCCCTCCAGGGTTGCCCTCTAACATACTATAACCTCATTTAGCGGAGATTTTCAAAAAAAAGTGAAATTTTCAAAAAGTGGAAATTTTTCCAAAAAACGACTAAGTATGAAGGACTCATCGGGTGAAACGCTCTGGAACTGAAATCGGATGCGCTTACAGACATGCTCCCTTCTCTGGAAGTCTGAGACATGTGTGAGAATTTTCTAAGTCCAGAAAAAAAAAATTTTCAACATTTTTTCAAATTTCCCCACAAGGAATATATATTTTACCCACACATTTGGAGCCCTCCTGGGATGCCCTCTAACATACTATAACCTCATTTAGCGGAGATTTTCACAAAAAGTGAAATTTTCAAAAAATCAAAAATTTTTCCAAAAAACGACTAAGTATGAAGGACTCATTGGGTGAAACGCTCTGGAACTGAAATCGGATGCGCTTACAGACATGCTCCCCTCTCTGGAAGTCTGAGACATGTGTGAAAATTTTCTAAGTCCAGAAAAATAAGTTTCAACTTTTTTTCAAATTTCCCCCCAAGGGATATATATTTTACCCACACATTTGGAGCCCTCCTGGGATGCCCTCTAACATACTATAACCTCATTTAGCGGAGATTTTCACAAAAAAGTGAAATTTTCAAAAAGTGGAAATTTTCCCAAAAAACGACTAAGTATGAAGGACTGATCGGGTGAAACGCTCTGGAACTGAAATCGGATGCGCTTACAGACATGCTCCCCTCTCTGGAAGTCTGAGACATGTGTGAAAATTTTCTAAGTCCAGAAAAAAAAAATTTTCAACTTTTTTTCAAATTTCCCCACAAGGAATATATATTTTACCCACACATTTGGAGCCCTCCAGGGTTGCCCTCTAACATACTATAACCTCATTTAGCAGAGATTTTCACAAAAAAGTGAAATTTTCAAAAAATCAAAAATTTTTCCAAAAAACGACTAAGTATGAAGGACTCATTGGGTGAAACGCTCTGGAACTGAAATCGGATGCGCTTACAGACATGCTCCCCTCTCTGGAAGTCTGAGACATGAGTGAAAATTTTCAAAGTCCAGAAAAAAAAATTTTTCAACTTTTTTTCAAATTTCCCCACAAGGGATATATATTTTACCCACACATTTGGAGCCCTCCTGGGATGCCCTCTAACATACTATAACCTCATTTAGCGGAGATTTTCACAAAAAAGTGAAATTTTCAAAAAGTCAAAAATTTTTCCAAAAAACGACTAAGTATGAAGGACTCATTGGGTGAAATGCTCTGGAACTGAAATCGGATGTGCTTACAGACATGCTCCCCTCTCTGGAAGTCTGAGACATGTGTGAAAATTTTCTAAGTCCAGAAAAATAAGTTTCAACTTTTTTTCAAATTTCCCCACAAGGGATATATATTTTACCCACACATTTGGAGCCCTCCTGGGATGCCCTCTAACATACTATAACCTCATTTAGCGGAGATTTTCACAAAAAAGTGAAATTTTCAAAAAGTCAAAATTTTTTCCAAAAAACGACTAAGTATGAAGGACTCATTGGGTGAAACGCTCTGGAACTGAAATCGGATGCGCTTACAGACATGCTCCCCTCTCTGGAAGTCTGAGACATGTGTGAAAATTTTCTAAGTCCAGAAAAAAAAAAAATTTCAACTTTTTTTCAAATTTCCCCACAAGGGATATATATTTTACCCACACATTTGGAGCCCTCCTGGGATGCCCTCTAACATACTATAACCTCATTTAGCGGAGATTTTCACAAAAAAGTGAAATTTTCAAAAAATCAAAAATTTTTCCAAAAAGCGACTAAGTATGAAGGACTCATTGGGTGAAACGCTCTGGAACTGAAATCGGATGCGCTTACAGACATGCTCCCCTCTCTGGAAGTCTGAGACATGTGTGAAAATTTTCAAAGTCCAGAAAAAAAAATTTTTCAACTTTTTTTCAAATTTCCCCACAAGGGATATATATTTTACCCACACATTTGGAGCCCTCCTGGGATGCCCTCTAACATACTATAACCTCATTTAGCGGAGATTTTCACAAAAAAGTGAAATTTTCAAAAAGTCAAAAATTTTTCCAAAAAACGACTAAGTATGAAGGACTCATTGGGTGAAACGCTCTGGAACTGAAATCGGATGTGCTTACAGACATGCTCCCCTCTCTGGAAGTCTGAGACATGTGTGAAAATTTTCTAAGTCCAAAAAAATAAGTTTCAACTTTTTTTCAAATTTCCCCCCAAGGGATATATATTTTACCCACACATTTGGAGCCCTCCTGGGATGCCCTCTAACATACTATAACCTCATTTAGCGGAGATTTTCACAAAAAAGTGAAATTTTCAAAAAGTGGAAATTTTTCCAAAAAACGACTAAGTATGAAGGACTCATCGGGTGAAACGCTCTGGAACTGAAATCGGATGCGCTTACAGACATGCTCCCCTCTCTGGAAGTCTGAGACATGTGTGAAAATGTTCTAAGTCCAGGAAAAAAAAAATTTTCAACTTTTTTTCAAATTTCCCCACAAGGAATATATATTTTACCCACACATTTGGAGCCCTCCAGGGTTGCCCTCTAACATACTATAACCTCATTTAGCGGAGATTTTCACAAAAAAGTGAAATTTTCAAAAAGTCAAAAATTTTTCCAAAAAACGACTAAGTATGAAGGACTCATTGGGTGAAACGCTCTGGAACTGAAATCGGATGCGCTTACAGACATGCTCCCCTCTCTGGAAGTCTGAGACATGTGTGAAAATTTTCTAAGTCCAGAAAAAAAAATTTTTCAACTTTTTTTCAAATTTCCCCACAAGGGATATATATTTTACCCACACATTTGGAGCCCTCCTGGGATGCCCTCTAACATACTATAACCTCATTTAGCGGAGATTTTCACAAAAAAGTGAAATTTTCAAAAAGTGGAAATTTTTCCAAAAAACGACTAAGTATGAAGGACTCATCGGGTGAAACGCTCTGGAACTGAAATCGGATGCGCTTACAGACATGCTCCCTTCTCTGGAAGTCTGAGACATGTGTGAGAATTTTCTAAGTCCAGAAAAAAAAAATTTTCAACATTTTTTCAAATTTCCCCACAAGGAATATATATTTTACCCACACATTTGGAGCCCTCCTGGGATGCCCTCTAACATACTATAACCTCATTTAGCGGAGATTTTCACAAAAAAGTGAAATTTTCAAAAAATCAAAAATTTTTCCAAAAAACGACTAAGTATGAACGACTCATTGGGTGAAACGCTCTGGAACTGAAATCGGATGCGCTTACAGACATGCTCCCCTCTCTGGAAGTCTGAGACATGTGTGAAAATTTTCTAAGTCCAGAAAAAAAAAAATTTTCAACTTTTTTTCAAATTTCCCCACAAGGGATATATATTTTACCCACACATTTGGAGCCCTCCTGGGATGCCCTCTAACATACTATAACCTCATTTAGCAGAGATTTTCACAAAAAAGTGAAATTTTCAAAAAGTCAAAATTTTTTCCAAAAAACGACTAAGTATGAAGGACTCATTGGGTGAAACGCTCTGGAACTGAAATCGGATGTGCTTACAGACATGCTCCCCTCTCTGGAAGTCTGAGACATGTGTGAAAATTTTCTAAGTCCAGAAAAATAAGTTTCAACTTTTTTTCAAATTTCCCCCCAAGGGATATATATTTTACCCACACATTTGGAGCCCTCCTGGGATGCCCTCTACCATACTATAACCTCATTTAGCGGAGATTTTCACAAAAAAGTGAAATTTTCAAAAAGTGGAAATTTTTCCAAAAAACGACTAAGTATGAAGGACTCATCGGGTGAAACGCTCTGGAACTGAAATCAGATGCGCTTACAGACATGCTCCCTTCTCTGGAAGTCTGAGACATGTGTGAGAATTTTCTAAGTCCAGAAAAAAAAAATTTTCAACATTTTTTCAAATTTCCCCACAAGGAATATATATTTTACCCACACATTTGGAGCCCTCCTGGGATGCCCTCTAACATACTATAACCTCATTTAGCGGAGATTTTCACAAAAAAGTGAAATTTTCAAAAAATCAAAATTTTTTCCAAAAAACGACTAAGTATGAAGGACTCATTTCGTGAAACGCTCTGGAACTGAAATCGGATGCCCTTACAGACATGCTCCCCTCTCTGGAAGTCTGAGACATGTGTGAAAATTTATAAAGTCCAGAAAAAAAAATTTTTCAACTTTTTTTCAAATTTCCCCACAAGGGATATATATTTTACCCACACATTTGGAGCCCTCCTGGGATGCCCTCTAACATACTATAACCTCATTTAGCGGAGATTTTCACAAAAAAGTGAAATTTTCAAAAAGTCAAAAATTTTTCCAAAAAACGACTAAGTATGAAGGACTCATTGGGTGAAACGCTCTGGAACTGAAATCGGATGTGCATACAGACATGCTCCCCTCTCTGGAAGTCTGAGACATGTGTGAAAATTTTCTAAGTCCAGAAAAATAAGTTTCAACTTTTTTTCAAATTTCCCCCCAAGGGATATATATTTTACCCACACATTTGGAGCCCTCCTGGGATGCCCTCTAACATACTATAACCTCATTTAGCGGAGATTTTCACAAAAAAGTGAAATTTTCAAAAAGTGGAAATTTTTCCAAAAAACGACTAAGTATGAAGGACTCATTGGGTGAAACGCTCTGGAACTGAAATCGGATGCGCTTACAGACATGCTCCCCTCTCTGGAAGTCTGAGACATGTGTGAAAATTTTCTAAGTCCAGAAAAAAAAATTTTTCAACTTTTTTTCAAATTTCCCCACAAGGGATATATATTTTACCCACACATTTGGAGCCCTCCTGGGATGCCCTCTAACATACTATAACCTCATTTAGCGGAGATTTTCACAAAAAAGTGAAATTTTCAAAAAGTGGAAATTTTTCCAAAAAACGACTAAGTATGAAGGACTCATCGGGTGAAACGCTCTGGAACTGAAATCGGATGCGCTTACAGACATGCTCCCTTCTCTGGAAGTCTGAGACATGTGTGAGAATTTTCTAAGTCCAGAAAAAAAAAATTTTCAACATTTTTTCAAATTTCCCCACAAGGAATATATATTTTACCCACACATTTGGAGCCCTCCTGGGATGCCCTCTAACATACTATAACCTCATTTAGCGGAGATTTTCACAAAAAAGTGAAATTTTCAAAAAATCAAAAATTTTTCCAAAAAACGACTAAGTATGAAGGACTCATTGGGTGAAATGCTCTGGAACTGAAATCGGATGTGCTTACAGACATGCTCCCCTCTCTGGAAGTCTGAGACATGTGTGAAAATTTTCTAAGTCCAGAAAAATAAGTTTCAACTTTTTTTCAAATTTCCCCACAAGGGATATATATTTTACCCACACATTTGGAGCCCTCCTGGGATGCCCTCTAACATACTATAACCTCATTTAGCGGAGATTTTCACAAAAAAGTGAAATTTTCAAAAAGTCAAAATTTTTTCCAAAAAACGACTAAGTATGAAGGACTCATTGGGTGAAACGCTCTGGAACTGAAATCGGATGCGCTTACAGACATGCTCCCCTCTCTGGAAGTCTGAGACATGTGTGAAAATTTTCTAAGTCCAGAAAAAAAAAAAATTTCAACTTTTTTTCAAATTTCCCCACAAGGGATATATATTTTACCCACACATTTGGAGCCCTCCTGGGATGCCCTCTAACATACTATAACCTCATTTAGCGGAGATTTTCACAAAAAAGTGAAATTTTCAAAAAATCAAAAATTTTTCCAAAAAGCGACTAAGTATGAAGGACTCATTGGGTGAAACGCTCTGGAACTGAAATCGGATGCGCTTACAGACATGCTCCCCTCTCTGGAAGTCTGAGACATGTGTGAAAATTTTCAAAGTCCAGAAAAAAAAATTTTTCAACTTTTTTTCAAATTTCCCCACAAGGGATATATATTTTACCCACACATTTGGAGCCCTCCTGGGATGCCCTCTAACATACTATAACCTCATTTAGCGGAGATTTTCACAAAAAAGTGAAATTTTCAAAAAGTCAAAAATTTTTCCAAAAAATGACTAAGTATGAAGGACTCATCGGGTGAAACGCTCTGGAACTGAAATCGGATGCGCTTACAGACATGCTCCCCTCTCTGGAAGTCTGAGACATGTGTGAAAATTTTCTAAGTCCAGGAAAAAAAAAATTTTCAACTTTTTTTCAAATTTCCCCACAAGGAATATATATTTTACCCACACATTTGGAGCCCTCCAGGGTTGCCCTCTAACATACTATAACCTCATTTAGCGGAGATTTTCACAAAAAAGTGAAATTTTCAAAAAGTCAAAAATTTTTCCAAAAAACGACTAAGTATGAAGGACTCATTGGGTGAAACGCTCTGGAACTGAAATCGGATGCGCTTACAGACATGCTCCCCTCTCTGGAAGTCTGAGACATGTGTGAAAATTTTCTAAGTCCAGAAAAAAAAATTTTTCAACTTTTTTTCAAATTTCCCCACAAGGGATATATATTTTACCCACACATTTGGAGCCCTCCTGGGATGCCCTCTAACATACTATAACCTCATTTAGCGGAGATTTTCACAAAAAAGTGAAATTTTCAAAAAGTGGAAATTTTTCCAAAAAACGACTAAGTATGAAGGACTCATCGGGTGAAACGCTCTGGAACTGAAATCGGATGCGCTTACAGACATGCTCCCTTCTCTGGAAGTCTGAGACATGTGTGAGAATTTTCTAAGTCCAGAAAAAAAAAATTTTCAACATTTTTTCAAATTTCCCCACAAGGAATATATATTTTACCCACACATTTGGAGCCCTCCTGGGATGCCCTCTAACATACTATAACCTCATTTAGCGGAGATTTTCACAAAAAAGTGAAATTTTCAAAAAATCTAAAATTTTTCCAAAAAACGACTAAGTATGAACGACTCATTGGGTGAAACGCTCTGGAACTGAAATCGGATGCGCTTACAGACATGCTCCCCTCTCTGGAAGTCTGAGACATGTGTGAAAATTTTCTAAGTCCAGAAAAAAAAAAATTTTCAACTTTTTTTCAAATTTCCCCACAAGGGATATATATTTTACCCACACATTTGGAGCCCTCCTGGGATGCCCTCTAACATACTATAACCTCATTTAGCAGAGATTTTCACAAAAAAGTGAAATTTTCAAAAAGTCAAAATTTTTTCCAAAAAACGACTAAGTATGAAGGACTCATTGGGTGAAACGCTCTGGAACTGAAATCGGATGTGCTTACAGACATGCTCCCCTCTCTGGAAGTCTGAGACATGTGTGAAAATTTTCTAAGTCCAGAAAAATAAGTTTCAACTTTTTTTCAAATTTCCCCCCAAGGGATATATATTTTACCCACACATTTGGAGCCCTCCTGGGATGCCCTCTAACATACTATAACCTCATTTAGCGGAGATTTTCACAAAAAAGTGAAATTTTCAAAAAGTGGAAATTTTTCCAAAAAACGACTAAGTATGAAGGACTCATCGGGTGAAACGCTCTGGAACTGAAATCAGATGCGCTTACAGACATGCTCCCTTCTCTGGAAGTCTGAGACATGTGTGAGAATTTTCTAAGTCCAGAAAAAAAAAATTTTCAACATTTTTTCAAATTTCCCCACAAGGAATATATATTTTACCCACACATTTGGAGCCCTCCTGGGATGCCCTCTAACATACTATAACCTCATTTAGCGGAGATTTTCACAAAAAAGTGAAATTTTCAAAAAATCAAAAATTTTTCCAAAAAACGACTAAGTATGAAGGACTCATTTCGTGAAACGCTCTGGAACTGAAATCGGATGCCCTTACAGACATGCTCCCCTCTCTGGAAGTCTGAGACATGTGTGAAAATTTTCAAAGTCCAGAAAAAAAAATTTTTCAACTTTTTTTCAAATTTCCCCACAAGGGATATATATTTTACCCACACATTTGGAGCCCTCCTGGGATGCCCTCTAACATACTATAACCTCATTTAGCGGAGATTTTCACAAAAAAGTGAAATTTTCAAAAAGTCAAAAATTTTTCCATAAAACGACTAAGTATGAAGGACTCATTGGGTGAAACGCTCTGGAACTGAAATCGGATGTGCATACAGACATGCTCCCCTCTCTGGAAGTCTGAGACATGTGTGAAAATTTTCTAAGTCCAGAAAAATAAGTTTCAACTTTTTTTCAAATTTCCACCCAAGGGATATATATTTTACCCACACATTTGGAGCCCTCCTGGGATGCCCTCTAACATACTATAACCTCATTTAGCGGAGATTTTCACAAAAAAGTGAAATTTTCAAAAAGTGGAAATTTTTCCAAAAAACGACTAAGAATGAAGGACTCATCGGGTGAAACGCTCTGGAACTGAAATCGGATGTGCTTACAGACATGCTCCCCTCTCTGGAAGTCTGAGACATGTGTGAAAATTTATAAAGTCCAGAAAAAAAAATTTTTCAACTTTTTTTCAAATTTCCCCACAAGGGATATATATTTTACCCACACATTTGGAGCCCTCCTGGGATGCCCTCTAACATACTATAACCTCATTTAGCGGAGATTTTCACAAAAAAGTGAAATTTTCAAAAAGTCAAAAATTTTTCCAAAAAACGACTAAGTATGAAGGACTCATTGGGTGAAACGCTCTGGAACTGAAATCGGATGTGCATACAGACATGCTCCCCTCTCTGGAAGTCTGAGACATGTGTGAAAATTTTCTAAGTCCAGAAAAATAAGTTTCAACTTTTTTTCAAATTTCCCCCCAAGGGATATATATTTTACCCACACATTTGGAGCCCTCCTGGGATGCCCTCTAACATACTATAACCTCATTTAGCGGAGATTTTCACAAAAAAGTGAAATTTTCAAAAAGTGGAAATTTTTCCAAAAAACGACTAAGTATGAAGGACTCATTGGGTGAAACGCTCTGGAACTGAAATCGGATGCGCTTACAGACATGCTCCCCTCTCTGGAAGTCTGAGACATGTGTGAAAATTTTCTAAGTCCAGAAAAAAAAATTTTTCAACTTTTTTTCAAATTTCCCCACAAGGGATATATATTTTACCCACACATTTGGAGCCCTCCTGGGATGCCCTCTAACATACTATAACCTCATTTAGCGGAGATTTTCACAAAAAAGTGAAATTTTCAAAAAGTGGAAATTTTTCCAAAAAACGACTAAGTATGAAGGACTCATCGGGTGAAACGCTCTGGAACTGAAATCGGATGCGCTTACAGACATGCTCCCTTCTCTGGAAGTCTGAGACATGTGTGAGAATTTTCTAAGTCCAGAAAAAAAAAATTTTCAACATTTTTTCAAATTTCCCCACAAGGAATATATATTTTACCCACACATTTGGAGCCCTCCTGGGATGCCCTCTAACATACTATAACCTCATTTAGCGGAGATTTTCACAAAAAAGTGAAATTTTCAAAAAATCAAAAATTTTTCCAAAAAACGACTAAGTATGAAGGACTCATTGGGTGAAATGCTCTGGAACTGAAATCGGATGTGCTTACAGACATGCTCCCCTCTCTGGAAGTCTGAGACATGTGTGAAAATTTTCTAAGTCCAGAAAAATAAGTTTCAACTTTTTTTCAAATTTCCCCACAAGGGATATATATTTTACCCACACATTTGGAGCCCTCCTGGGATGCCCTCTAACATACTATAACCTCATTTAGCGGAGATTTTCACAAAAAAGTGAAATTTTCAAAAAGTCAAAATTTTTTCCAAAAAACGACTAAGTATGAAGGACTCATTGGGTGAAACGCTCTGGAACTGAAATCGGATGCGCTTACAGACATGCTCCCCTCTCTGGAAGTCTGAGACATGTGTGAAAATTTTCTAAGTCCAGAAAAAAAAAAAATTTCAACTTTTTTTCAAATTTCCCCACAAGGGATATATATTTTACCCACACATTTGGAGCCCTCCTGGGATGCCCTCTAACATACTATAACCTCATTTAGCGGAGATTTTCACAAAAAAGTGAAATTTTCAAAAAATCAAAAATTTTTCCAAAAAGCGACTAAGTATGAAGGACTCATTGGGTGAAACGCTCTGGAACTGAAATCGGATGCGCTTACAGACATGCTCCCCTCTCTGGAAGTCTGAGACATGTGTGAAAATTTTCAAAGTCCAGAAAAAAAAATTTTTCAACTTTTTTTCAAATTTCCCCACAAGGGATATATATTTTACCCACACATTTGGAGCCCTCCTGGGATGCCCTCTAACATACTATAACCTCATTTAGCGGAGATTTTCACAAAAAAGTGAAATTTTCAAAAAGTCAAAAATTTTTCCAAAAAATGACTAAGTATGAAGGACTCATCGGGTGAAACGCTCTGGAACTGAAATCGGATGCGCTTACAGACATGCTCCCCTCTCTGGAAGTCTGAGACATGTGTGAAAATTTTCTAAGTCCAGGAAAAAAAAAATTTTCAACTTTTTTTCAAATTTCCCCACAAGGAATATATATTTTACCCACACATTTGGAGCCCTCCAGGGTTGCCCTCTAACATACTATAACCTCATTTAGCGGAGATTTTCACAAAAAAGTGAAATTTTCAAAAAGTCAAAAATTTTTCCAAAAAACGACTAAGTATGAAGGACTCATTGGGTGAAACGCTCTGGAACTGAAATCGGATGCGCTTACAGACATGCTCCCCTCTCTGGAAGTCTGAGACATGTGTGAAAATTTTCTAAGTCCAGAAAAAAAAATTTTTCAACTTTTTTTCAAATTTCCCCACAAGGGATATATATTTTACCCACACATTTGGAGCCCTCCTGGGATGCCCTCTAACATACTATAACCTCATTTAGCGGAGATTTTCACAAAAAAGTGAAATTTTCAAAAAGTGGAAATTTTTCCAAAAAACGACTAAGTATGAAGGACTCATCGGGTGAAACGCTCTGGAACTGAAATCGGATGCGCTTACAGACATGCTCCCTTCTCTGGAAGTCTGAGACATGTGTGAGAATTTTCTAAGTCCAGAAAAAAAAAATTTTCAACATTTTTTCAAATTTCCCCACAAGGAATATATATTTTACCCACACATTTGGAGCCCTCCTGGGATGCCCTCTAACATACTATAACCTCATTTAGCGGAGATTTTCACAAAAAAGTGAAATTTTCAAAAAATCTAAAATTTTTCCAAAAAACGACTAAGTATGAACGACTCATTGGGTGAAACGCTCTGGAACTGAAATCGGATGCGCTTACAGACATGCTCCCCTCTCTGGAAGTCTGAGACATGTGTGAAAATTTTCTAAGTCCAGAAAAAAAAAAATTTTCAACTTTTTTTCAAATTTCCCCACAAGGGATATATATTTTACCCACACATTTGGAGCCCTCCTGGGATGCCCTCTAACATACTATAACCTCATTTAGCAGAGATTTTCACAAAAAAGTGAAATTTTCAAAAAGTCAAAATTTTTTCCAAAAAACGACTAAGTATGAAGGACTCATTGGGTGAAACGCTCTGGAACTGAAATCGGATGTGCTTACAGACATGCTCCCCTCTCTGGAAGTCTGAGACATGTGTGAAAATTTTCTAAGTCCAGAAAAATAAGTTTCAACTTTTTTTCAAATTTCCCCCCAAGGGATATATATTTTACCCACACATTTGGAGCCCTCCTGGGATGCCCTCTAACATACTATAACCTCATTTAGCGGAGATTTTCACAAAAAAGTGAAATTTTCAAAAAGTGGAAATTTTTCCAAAAAACGACTAAGTATGAAGGACTCATCGGGTGAAACGCTCTGGAACTGAAATCAGATGCGCTTACAGACATGCTCCCTTCTCTGGAAGTCTGAGACATGTGTGAGAATTTTCTAAGTCCAGAAAAAAAAAATTTTCAACATTTTTTCAAATTTCCCCACAAGGAATATATATTTTACCCACACATTTGGAGCCCTCCTGGGATGCCCTCTAACATACTATAACCTCATTTAGCGGAGATTTTCACAAAAAAGTGAAATTTTCAAAAAATCAAAAATTTTTCCAAAAAACGACTAAGTATGAAGGACTCATTTCGTGAAACGCTCTGGAACTGAAATCGGATGCCCTTACAGACATGCTCCCCTCTCTGGAAGTCTGAGACATGTGTGAAAATTTTCAAAGTCCAGAAAAAAAAATTTTTCAACTTTTTTTCAAATTTCCCCACAAGGGATATATATTTTACCCACACATTTGGAGCCCTCCTGGGATGCCCTCTAACATACTATAACCTCATTTAGCGGAGATTTTCACAAAAAAGTGAAATTTTCAAAAAGTCAAAAATTTTTCCATAAAACGACTAAGTATGAAGGACTCATTGGGTGAAACGCTCTGGAACTGAAATCGGATGTGCATACAGACATGCTCCCCTCTCTGGAAGTCTGAGACATGTGTGAAAATTTTCTAAGTCCAGAAAAATAAGTTTCAACTTTTTTTCAAATTTCCACCCAAGGGATATATATTTTACCCACACATTTGGAGCCCTCCTGGGATGCCCTCTAACATACTATAACCTCATTTAGCGGAGATTTTCACAAAAAAGTGAAATTTTCAAAAAGTGGAAATTTTTCCAAAAAACGACTAAGAATGAAGGACTCATCGGGTGAAACGCTCTGGAACTGAAATCGGATGTGCTTACAGACATGCTCCCCTCTCTGGAAGTCTGAGACATGTGTGAAAATTTTCTAAGTCCAGAAAAAAAAAAATTTTCAACTTTTTTCAAATTTCCCCACAAGGAATATATATTTTACCCACACATTTGGAGCCCTCCAGGGTTGCCCTCTAACATACTATAACCTCATTTAGCGGAGATTTTCACAAAAAAGTGAAATTTTTAAAAAGTCAAAATTTTTTCCAAAAAACGACTAAGTATGAAGGACTCATTGGGTGAAACGCTCTGGAACTGAAATCGGATGCGCTTACAGACATGCTCCCCTCTCTGGAAGTCTGAGACATGTGTGAAAATTTTCTAAGTCCAGGAAAAAAAAAATTTTCAACTTTTTTTCAAATTTCCCCACAAGGAATATATATTTTACCCACACATTTGGAGCCCTCCAGGGTTGCCCTCTAACATACTATAACCTCATTTAGCGGAGATTTTCACAAAAAAGTGAAATTTTCAAAAAGTGGAAATTTTTCCAAAAAACGACTAAGTATGAAGGACTCATCGGGTGAAACGCTCTGGAACTGAAATCGGATGCGCTTACAGACATGCTCCCTTCTCTGGAAGTCTGAGACATGTGTGAGAATTTTCTAAGTCCAGAAAAAAAAAATTTTCAACATTTTTTCAAATTTCCCCACAAGGAATATATATTTTACCCACACATTTGGAGCCCTCCTGGGATGCCCTCTAACATACTATAACCTCATTTAGCGGAGATTTTCACAAAAAAGTGAAATTTTCAAAAAATCAAAAATTTTTCCAAAAAACGACTAAGTATGAAGGACTCATTGGGTGAAACGCTCTGGAACTGAAATCGGATGCGCTTACAGACATGCTCCCCTCTCTGGAAGTCTGAGACATGTGTGAAAATTTTCTAAGTCCAGAAAAAAAAAAATTTTCAACTTTTTTTCAAATTTCCCCACAAGGGATATATATTTTACCCACACATTTGGAGCCCTCCTGGGATGCCCTCTAACATACTATAACCTCATTTAGCAGAGATTTTCACAAAAAAGTGAAATTTTCAAAAAGTCAAAAATTTTTCCAAAAAACGACTAAGTATGAAGGACTCATTGGGTGAAACGCTCTGGAACTGAAATCGGATGTGCTTACAGACATGCTCCCCTCTCTGGAAGTCTGAGACATGTGTGAAAATTTTCTAAGTCCAGAAAAATAAGTTTCAACTTTTTTTCAAATTTCCCCCCAAGGGATATATATTTTACCCACACATTTGGAGCCCTCCTGGGATGCCCTCTAACATACTATAACCTCATTTAGCGGAGATTTTCACAAAAAAGTGAAATTTTCAAAAAGTGGAAATTTTTCCAAAAAACGACTAAGTATGAAGGACTCATCGGGTGAAACGCTCTGGAACTGAAATCAGATGCGCTTACAGACATGCTCCCTTCTCTGGAAGTCTGAGACATGTGTGAGAATTTTCTAAGTCCAGAAAAAAAAAATTTTCAACATTTTTTCAAATTTCCCCACAAGGAATATATATTTTACCCACACATTTGGAGCCCTCCTGGGATGCCCTCTAACATACTATAACCTCATTTAGCGGAGATTTTCACAAAAAAGTGAAATTTTCAAAAAATCAAAAATTTTTCCAAAAAACGACTAAGTATGAAGGACTCATTTCGTGAAACGCTCTGGAACTGAAATCGGATGCCCTTACAGACATGCTCCCCTCTCTGGAAGTCTGAGACCTGTGTGAAAATTTTCAAAGTCCAGAAAAAAAAATTTTTCAACTTTTTTTCAAATTTCCCCACAAGGGATATATATTTTACCCACACATTTGGAGCCCTCCTGGGATGCCCTCTAACATACTATAACCTCATTTAGCGGAGATTTTCACAAAAAAGTGAAATTTTCAAAAAGTCAAAAATTTTTCCAGAAAACGACTAAGTATGAAGGACTCATTGGGTGAAATGCTCTGGAACTGAAATCGGATGTGCATACAGACATGCTCCCCTCTCTGGAAGTCTGAGACATGTGTGAAAATTTTCTAAGTCCAGAAAAATAAGTTTCAACTTTTTTTCAAATTTCCCCCCAAGGGATATATATTTTACCCACACATTTGGAGCCCTCCTGGGATGCCCTCTAACATACTATAACCTCATTTAGCGGAGATTTTCACAAAAAAGTGAAATTTTCAAAAAGTGGAAATTTTTCCAAAAAACGACTAAGTATGAAGGACTCATCGGGTGAAACACTCTGGAACTGAAATCGGATGTGCTTACAGACATGCTCCCCTCTCTGGAAGTCTGAGACATGTGTGAAAATTTTCTAAGTCCAGAAAAAAAAAAATTTTCAACTTTTTTCAAATTTCCCCACAAGGAA
This sequence comes from Phyllobates terribilis, assembly GCF_046119375.1. NCBI lineage: Eukaryota > Metazoa > Chordata > Amphibia > Anura > Dendrobatidae > Phyllobates > Phyllobates terribilis. Next base: position 594,848 of record NW_027363218.1, on the reverse strand, counting down.
TATATATTTTACCCACACATTTGGAGCCCTCCAGGGTTGCCCTCTAACATACTATAACCTCATTTAGCGGAGATTTTCACAAAAAAGTGAAATTTTCAAAAAGTCAAAATTTTTTCCAAAAAACGACTAAGTATGAAGGACTCATTGGGTGAAACGCTCTGGAACTGAAATCGGATGCGCTTACAGACATGCTCCCCTCTCTGGAAGTCTGAGACATGTGTGAAAATTTTCTAAGTCCAGAAAAAAAAAAAATTTCAACTTTTTTTCAAATTTCCCCACAAGGGATATATATTTTACCCACACATTTGGAGCCCTCCTGGGATGCCCTCTAACATATAACCTCATTTAGCGGAGATTTTCACAAAAAAGTGAAATTTTCAAAAAGTCAAAAATTTTTCCAAAAAACGACTAAGTATGAAGGACTCATTGGGTGAAACGCTCTGGAACTGAAATCGGATGTGCATACAGACATGCTCCCCTCTCTGGAAGTCTGAGACATGTGTGAAAATTTTCTAAGTCCAGAAAAATAAGTTTCAACTTTTTTTCAAATTTCCCCCCAAGGGATATATATTTTACCCACACATTTGGAGCCCTCCTGGGATGCCCTCTAACATACTATAACCTCATTTAGCGGAGATTTTCACAAAAAAGTGAAATTTTCAAAAAGTGGAAATTTTTCCAAAAAACGACTAAGTATGAAGGACTCATCGGGTGAAACGCTCTGGAACTGAAATCGGATGTGCTTACAGACATGCTCCCCTCTCTGGAAGTCTGAGACATGTGTGAAAATTTTCTAAGTCCAGAAAAAAAAAAATTTTCAACTTTTTTCAAATTTCCCCACAAGGAATATATATTTTACCCACACATTTGGAGCCCTCCAGGGTTGCCCTCTAACATACTATAACCTCATTTAGCGGAGATTTTCACAAAAAAGTGAAATTTTTAAAAAGTCAAAATTTTTTCCAAAAAACGACTAAGTATGAAGGACTCATTGGGTGAAACGCTCTGGAACTGAAATCGGATGCGCTTACAGACATGCTCCCCTCTCTGGAAGTCTGAGACATGTGTGAAAATTTTCTAAGTCCAGGAAAAAAAAAATGTTCAACTTTTTTTCAAATTTCCCCACAAGGAATATATATTTTACCCACACATTTGGAGCCCTCCAGGGTTGCCCTCTAACATGCTATAACCTCATTTAGCGGAGATTTTCACAAAAAAGTGAAATTTTCAAAAAGTCAAAAATTTTTCCAAAAAACGACTAAGTATGAAGGACTCATTGGGTGAAACGCTCTGGAACTGAAATCGGATGCGCTTACAGACATGCTCCCCTCTCTGGAAGTCTGAGACATGTGTGAAAATTTTCTAAGTCCAGAAAAAAAAATTTTTCAACTTTTTTTCAAATTTCCCCACAAGGGATATATATTTTACCCACACATTTGGAGCCCTCCTGGGATGCCCTCTAACATACTATAACCTCATTTAGCGGAGATTTTCACAAAAAAGTGAAATTTTCAAAAAGTGGAAATTTTTCCAAAAAACGACTAAGTATGAAGGACTCATCGGGTGAAACGCTCTGGAACTGAAATCGGATGCGCTTACAGACATGCTCCCTTCTCTGGAAGTCTGAGACATGTGTGAGAATTTTCTAAGTCCAGAAAAAAAAAATTTTCAACATTTTTTCAAATTTCCCCACAAGGAATATATATTTTACCCACACATTTGGAGCCCTCCTGGGATGCCCTCTAACATACTATAACCTCATTTAGCGGAGATTTTCACAAAAAAGTGAAATTTTCAAAAAATCAAAAATTTTTCCAAAAAACGACTAAGTATGAAGGACTCATTGGGTGAAACGCTCTGGAACTGAAATCGGATGCGCTTACAGACATGCTCCCCTCTCTGGAAGTCTGAGACATGTGTGAAAATTTTCTAAGTCCAGAAAAAAAAAAATTTTCAACTTTTTTTCAAATTTCCCCACAAGGGATATATATTTTACCCACACATTTGGAGCCCTCCTGGGATGCCCTCTAACATACTATAACCTCATTTAGCAGAGATTTTCACAAAAAAGTGAAATTTTCAAAAAGTCAAAAATTTTTCCAAAAAACGACTAAGTATGAAGGACTCATTGGGTGAAACGCTCTGGAACTGAAATCGGATGTGCTTACAGACATGCTCCCCTCTCTGGAAGTCTGAGACATGTGTGAAAATTTTCTAAGTCCAGAAAAATAAGTTTCAACTTTTTTTCAAATTTCCCCCCAAGGGATATATATTTTACCCACACATTTGGAGCCCTCCTGGGATGCCCTCTAACATACTATAACCTCATTTAGCGGAGATTTTCACAAAAAAGTGAAATTTTCAAAAAGTGGAAATTTTTCCAAAAAACGACTAAGTATGAAGGACTCATCGGGTGAAACGCTCTGGAACTGAAATCAGATGCGCTTACAGACATGCTCCCTTCTCTGGAAGTCTGAGACATGTGTGAGAATTTTCTAAGTCCAGAAAAAAAAAATTTTCAACATTTTTTCAAATTTCCCCACAAGGAATATATATTTTACCCACACATTTGGAGCCCTCCTGGGATGCCCTCTAACATACTATAACCTCATTTAGCGGAGATTTTCACAAAAAAGTGAAATTTTCAAAAAATCAAAAATTTTTCCAAAAAACGACTAAGTATGAAGGACTCATTTCGTGAAACGCTCTGGAACTGAAATCGGATGCCCTTACAGACATGCTCCCCTCTCTGGAAGTCTGAGACCTGTGTGAAAATTTTCAAAGTCCAGAAAAAAAAATTTTTCAACTTTTTTTCAAATTTCCCCACAAGGGATATATATTTTACCCACACATTTGGAGCCCTCCTGGGATGCCCTCTAACATACTATAACCTCATTTAGCGGAGATTTTCACAAAAAAGTGAAATTTTCAAAAAGTCAAAAATTTTTCCAAAAAACGACTAAGTATGAAGGACTCATTGGGTGAAATGCTCTGGAACTGAAATCGGATGTGCATACAGACATGCTCCCCTCTCTGGAAGTCTGAGACATGTGTGAAAATTTTCTAAGTCCAGAAAAATAAGTTTCAACTTTTTTTCAAATTTCCCCCCAAGGGATATATATTTTACCCACACATTTGGAGCCCTCCTGGGATGCCCTCTAACATACTATAACCTCATTTAGCGGAGATTTTCACAAAAAAGTGAAATTTTCAAAAAGTGGAAATTTTTCCAAAAAACGACTAAGTATGAAGGACTCATCGGGTGAAACGCTCTGGAACTGAAATCGGATGTGCTTACAGACATGCTCCCCTCTCTGGAAGTCTGAGACATGTGTGAAAATTTTCTAAGTCCAGAAAAAAAAAAATTTTCAACATTTTTTCAAATTTCCCCACAAGGAATATATATTTTACCCACACATTTGGAGCCCTCCTGGGATGCCCTCTAACATACTATAACCTCATTTAGCGGAGATTTTCACAAAAAAGTGAAATTTTCAAAAAATCAAAAATTTTTCCAAAAAACGACTAAGTATGAAGGACTCATTTCGTGAAACGCTCTGGAACTGAAATCGGATGCCCTTACAGACATGCTCCCCTCTCTGGAAGTCTGAGACCTGTGTGAAAATTTTCAAAGTCCAGAAAAAAAAATTTTTCAACTTTTTTTCAAATTTCCCCACAAGGGATATATATTTTACCCACACATTTGGAGCCCTCCTGGGATGCCCTCTAACATACTATAACCTCATTTAGCGGAGATTTTCACAAAAAAGTGAAATTTTCAAAAAGTCAAAAATTTTTCCAAAAAACGACTAAGTATGAAGGACTCATTGGGTGAAATGCTCTGGAACTGAAATCGGATGTGCATACAGACATGCTCCCCTCTCTGGAAGTCTGAGACATGTGTGAAAATTTTCTAAGTCCAGAAAAATAAGTTTCAACTTTTTTTCAAATTTCCCCCCAAGGGATATATATTTTACCCACACATTTGGAGCCCTCCTGGGATGCCCTCTAACATACTATAACCTCATTTAGCGGAGATTTTCACAAAAAAGTGAAATTTTCAAAAAGTGGAAATTTTTCCAAAAAACGACTAAGTATGAAGGACTCATCGGGTGAAACGCTCTGGAACTGAAATCGGATGTGCTTACAGACATGCTCCCCTCTCTGGAAGTCTGAGACATGTGTGAAAATTTTCTAAGTCCAGAAAAAAAAAAATTTTCAACTTTTTTCAAATTTCCCCACAAGGAATATATATTTTACCCACACATTTGGAGCCCTCCAGGGTTGCCCTCTAACATACTATAACCTCATTTAGCGGAGATTTTCACAAAAAAGTGAAATTTTCAAAAAGTCAAAATTTTTTCCAAAAAACGACTAAGTATGAAGGACTCATTGGGTGAAACGCTCTGGAACTGAAATCGGATGCGCTTACAGACATGCTCCCCTCTCTGGAAGTCTGAGACATGTGTGAAAATTTTCTAAGTCCAGAAAAAAAAAAAATTTCAACTTTTTTTCAAATTTCCCCACAAGGGATATATATTTTACCCACACATTTGGAGCCCTCCTGGGATGCCCTCTAACATACTATAACCTCATTTAGCGGAGATTTTCACAAAAAAGTGAAATTTTCAAAAAATCAAAAATTTTTCCAAAAAGCGACTAAGTATGAAGGACTCATTGGGTGAAACGCTCTGGAACTGAAATCGGATGCGCTTACAGACATGCTCCCCTCTCTGGAAGTCTGAGACATGTGTGAAAATTTTCAAAGTCCAGAAAAAAAAATTTTTCAACTTTTTTTCAAATTTCCCCACAAGGGATATATATTTTACCCACACATTTGGAGCCCTCCTGGGATGCCCTCTAACATACTATAACCTCATTTAGCGGAGATTTTCACAAAAAAGTGAAATTTTCAAAAAGTCAAAAATTTTTCCAAAAAACGACTAAGTATGAAGGACTCATTGGGTGAAACGCTCTGGAACTGAAATCGGATGTGCTTACAGACATGCTCCCCTCTCTGGAAGTCTGAGACATGTGTGAAAATTTTCTAAGTCCAAAAAAATAAGTTTCAACTTTTTTTCAAATTTCCCCCCAAGGGATATATATTTTACCCACACATTTGGAGCCCTCCTGGGATGCCCTCTAACATACTATATCCTCATTTAGCGGAGATTTTCACAAAAAAGTGAAATTTTCAAAAAGTGGAAATTTTTCCAAAAAACGACTAAGTATGAAGGACTCATCGGGTGAAACGCTCTGGAACTGAAATCGGATGCGCTTACAGACATGCTCCCCTCTCTGGAAGTCTGAGACATGTGTGAAAATTTTCTAAGTCCAGGAAAAAAAAAATTTTCAACTTTTTTTCAAATTTCCCCACAAGGAATATATATTTTACCCACACATTTGGAGCCCTCCAGGGTTGCCCTCTAACATACTATAACCTCATTTAGCGGAGATTTTCACAAAAAAGTGAAATTTTCAAAAAGTCAAAAATTTTTCCAAAAAAACGACTAAGTATGAAGGACTCATTGGGTGAAACGCTCTGGAACTGAAATCGGATGCGCTTACAGACATGCTCCCCTCTCTGGAAGTCTGAGACATGTGTAAAAATTTTCTAAGTCCAGAAAAAAAAAAAATTTCAACTTTTTTTCAAATTTCCCCACAAGGGATATATATTTTACCCACACATTTGGAGCCCTCCTGGGATGCCCTCTAACATACTATAACCTCATTTAGCAGAGATTTTCACAAAAAAGTTGAAATTTTCCAAAAGTCAGAAATTTTGCAAAAAACGACTAAGTATGAAGGACTCATCGGGTGAAACGCTCTGGAACTGAAATCGGATGCGCTTACAGACATGCTCCCCTCTCTGGAAGTCTGAGACATGTGTGAAAATTTTCTAAGTCCAGAAAAAAAAAAATTTTCAACTTTTTTTCAAATTTCCCCACAAGGAATATATATTTTACCCACACATTTGGAGCCCTCCAGGGTTGCCCTCTATCATACTATAACCTCATTTAGCGGAGATTTTCACAAAAAAGTGAAATTTTCAAAAAGTCAAAAATTTTTCCAAAAAACGACTAAGTATGAAGGACTCATTGGGTGAAACGCTCTGGAACTGAAATCGGATGCGCTTACAGACATTCTCCCCTCTCTGGAAGTCTGAGACATGTGTGAAAATTTTCAAAGTCCAGAAAAAAAAATTTTTCAACTTTTTTTCAAATTTCCCCACAAGGGATATATATTTTACCCACACATTTGGAGCCCTCCTGGGATGCCCTCTAACATACTATAACCTCATTTAGCGGAGATTTTCACAAAAAAGTGAAATTTTCAAAAAGTCAAAATTTTTTCCAAAAAACGACTAAGTATGAAGGACTCATTGGGTGAAACGCTCTGGAACTGAAATCGGATGCGCTTACAGACATGCTCCCCTCTCTGGAAGTCTGAGACATGTGTGAAAATTTTCTAAGTCCAGAAAAAAAAAAAATTTCAACTTTTTTTCAAATTTCCCCACAAGGGATATATATTTTACCCACACATTTGGAGCCCTCCTGGGATGCCCTCTAACATACTATAACCTCATTTAGCGGAGATTTTCACAAAAAAGTGAAATTTTCAAAAAATCAAAAATTTTTCCAAAAAGCGACTAAGTATGAAGGACTCATTGGGTGAAACGCTCTGGAACTGAAATCGGATGCGCTTACAGACATGCTCCCCTCTCTGGAAGTCTGAGACATGTGTGAAAATTTTCAAAGTCCAGAAAAAAAAATTTTTCAACTTTTTTTCAAATTTCCCCACAAGGGATATATATTTTACCCACACATTTGGAGCCCTCCTGGGATGCCCTCTAACATACTATAACCTCATTTAGCGGAGATTTTCACAAAAAAGTGAAATTTTCAAAAAGTCAAAAATTTTTCCAAAAAACGACTAAGTATGAAGGACTCATTGGGTGAAATGCTCTGGAACTGAAATCGGATGTGCTTACAGACATGCTCCCCTCTCTGGAAGTCTGAGACATGTGTGAAAATTTTCTAAGTCCAGAAAAATAAGTTTCAACTTTTTTTCAAATTTCCCCACAAGGGATATATATTTTACCCACACATTTGGAGCCCTCCTGGGATGCCCTCTAACATACTATAACCTCATTTAGCGGAGATTTTCACAAAAAAGTGAAATTTTCAAAAAGTGGAAATTTTTCCAAAAAACGACTAAGTATGAAGGACTCATCGGGTGAAACGCTCTGGAACTGAAATCAGATGCGCTTACAGACATGCTCCCTTCTCTGGAAGTCTGAGACATGTGTGAGAATTTTCTAAGTCCAGAAAAAAAAAATTTTCAACATTTTTTCAAATTTCCCCACAAGGAATATATATTTTACCCACACATTTGGAGCCCTCCTGGGATGCCCTCTAACATACTATAACCTCATTTAGCGGAGATTTTCACAAAAAAGTGAAATTTTCAAAAAATCAAAAATTTTTCCAAAAAACGACTAAGTATGAAGGACTCATTTCGTGAAACGCTCTGGAACTGAAATCGGATGCCCTTACAGACATGCTCCCCTCTCTGGAAGTCTGAGACATGTGTGAAAATTTTCAAAGTCCAGAAAAAAAAATTTTTCAACTTTTTTTCAAATTTCCCCACAAGGGATATATATTTTACCCACACATTTGGAGCCCTCCTGGGATGCCCTCTAACATACTATAACCTCATTTAGCGGAGATTTTCACAAAAAAGTGAAATTTTCAAAAAGTCAAAAATTTTTCCAAAAAACGACTAAGTATGAAGGACTCATTGGGTGAAACGCTCTGGAACTGAAATCGGATGTGCATACAGACATGCTCCCCTCTCTGGAAGTCTGAGACATGTGTGAAAATTTTCTAAGTCCAGAAAAATAAGTTTCAACTTTTTTTCAAATTTCCCCCCAAGGGATATATATTTTACCCACACATTTGGAGCCCTCCTGGGATGCCCTCTAACATACTATAACCTCATTTAGCGGAGATTTTCACAAAAAAGTGAAATTTTCAAAAAGTGGAAATTTTTCCAAAAAACGACTAAGTATGAAGGACTCATCGGGTGAAACGCTCTGGAACTGAAATCGGATGTGCTTACAGACATGCTCCCCTCTCTGGAAGTCTGAGACATGTGTGAAAATTTTCTAAGTCCAGAAAAAAAAAAATTTTCAACTTTTTTCAAATTTCCCCACAAGGAATATATATTTTACCCACACATTTGGAGCCCTCCAGGGTTGCCCTCTAACATACTATAACCTCATTTAGCGGAGATTTTCACAAAAAAGTGAAATTTTCAAAAAGTCAAAATTTTTTCCAAAAAACGACTAAGTATGAAGGACTCATTGGGTGAAACGCTCTGGAACTGAAATCGGATGTGCTTACAGACATGCTCCCCTCTCTGGAAGTCTGAGACATGTGTGAAAATTTTCTAAGTCCAAAAAAATAAGTTTCAACTTTTTTTCAAATTTCCCCCCAAGGGATATATATTTTACCCACACATTTGGAGCCCTCCTGGGATGCCCTCTAACATACTATAACCTCATTTAGCGGAGATTTTCACAAAAAAGTGAAATTTTCAAAAAGTCAAAAATTTTTCCAAAAAACGACTAAGTATGAAGGACTCATTGGGTGAAACGCTCTGGAACTGAAATCGGATGTGCATACAGACATGCTCCCCTCTCTGGAAGTCTGAGACATGTGTGAAAATTTTCAAAGTCCAGAAAAAAAAATTTTTCAACTTTTTTTCAAATTTCCCCACAAGGGATATATATTTTACCCACACATTTGGAGCCCTCCTGGGATGCCCTCTAACATACTATAACCTCATTTAGCGGAGATTTTCACAAAAAAGTGAAATTTTCAAAAAGTCAAAAATTTTTCCAAAAAACGACTAAGTATGAAGGACTCATTGGGTGAAACGCTCTGGAACTGAAATCGGATGTGCATACAGACATGCTCCCCTCTCTGGAAGTCTGAGACATGTGTGAAAATTTTCTAAGTCCAGAAAAATAAGTTTCAACTTTTTTTCAAATTTCCCCCCAAGGGATATATATTTTACCCACACATTTGGAGCCCTCCTGGGATGCCCTCTAACATACTATAACCTCATTTAGCGGAGATTTTCACAAAAAAGTGAAATTTTCAAAAAGTGGAAATTTTTCCAAAAAACGACTAAGTATGAAGGACTCATCGGGTGAAACGCTCTGGAACTGAAATCGGATGTGCTTACAGACATGCTCCCCTCTCTGGAAGTCTGAGACATGTGTGAAAATTTTCTAAGTCCAGAAAAAAAAAAATTTTCAACTTTTTTCAAATTTCCCCACAAGGAATATATATTTTACCCACACATTTGGAGCCCTCCAGGGTTGCCCTCTAACATACTATAACCTCATTTAGCGGAGATTTTCACAAAAAAGTGAAATTTTCAAAAAGTCAAAATTTTTTCCAAAAAACGACTAAGTATGAAGGACTCATTGGGTGAAACGCTCTGGAACTGAAATCGGATGTGCTTACAGACATGCTCCCCTCTCTGGAAGTCTGAGACATGTGTGAAAATTTTCTAAGTCCAAAAAAATAAGTTTCAACTTTTTTTCAAATTTCCCCCCAAGGGATATATATTTTACCCACACATTTGGAGCCCTCCTGGGATGCCCTCTAACATACTATAACCTCATTTAGCGGAGATTTTCACAAAAAAGTGAAATTTTCAAAAAGTCAAAAATTTTTCCAAAAAACGACTAAGTATGAAGGACTCATTGGGTGAAACGCTCTGGAACTGAAATCGGATGTGCATACAGACATGCTCCCCTCTCTGGAAGTCTGAGACATGTGTGAAAATTTTCAAAGTCCAGAAAAAAAAATTTTTCAACTTTTTTTCAAATTTCCCCACAAGGGATATATATTTTACCCACACATTTGGAGCCCTCCTGGGATGCCCTCTAACATACTATAACCTCATTTAGCGGAGATTTTCACAAAAAAGTGAAATTTTCAAAAAGTCAAAAATTTTTCCAAAAAACGACTAAGTATGAAGGACTCATTGGGTGAAACGCTCTGGAACTGAAATCGGATGTGCATACAGACATGCTCCCCTCTCTGGAAGTCTGAGACATGTGTGAAAATTTTCTAAGTCCAGAAAAATAAGTTTCAACTTTTTTTCAAATTTCCCCCCAAGGGATATATATTTTACCCACACATTTGGAGCCCTCCTGGGATGCCCTCTAACATACTATAACCTCATTTAGCGGAGATTTTCACAAAAAAGTGAAATTTTCAAAAAGTGGAAATTTTTCCAAAAAACGACTAAGTATGAAGGACTCATCGGGTGAAACGCTCTGGAACTGAAATCGGATGTGCTTACAGACATGCTCCCCTCTCTGGAAGTCTGAGACATGTGTGAAAATTTTCTAAGTCCAGAAAAAAAAAAATTTTCAACTTTTTTCAAATTTCCCCACAAGGAATATATATTTTACCCACACATTTGGAGCCCTCCAGGGTTGCCCTCTAACATACTATAACCTCATTTAGCGGAGATTTTCACAAAAAAGTGAAATTTTCAAAAAGTCAAAATTTTTTCCAAAAAACGACTAAGTATGAAGGACTCATTGGGTGAAACGCTCTGGAACTGAAATCGGATGTGCTTACAGACATGCTCCCCTCTCTGGAAGTCTGAGACATGTGTGAAAATTTTCTAAGTCCAAAAAAATAAGTTTCAACTTTTTTTCAAATTTCCCCCCAAGGGATATATATTTTACCCACACATTTGGAGCCCTCCTGGGATGCCCTCTAACATACTATAACCTCATTTAGCGGAGATTTTCACAAAAAAGTGAAATTTTCAAAAAGTCAAAAATTTTTCCAAAAAACGACTAAGTATGAAGGACTCATTGGGTGAAACGCTCTGGAACTGAAATCGGATGTGCATACAGACATGCTCCCCTCTCTGGAAGTCTGAGACATGTGTGAAAATTTTCTAAGTCCAGAAAAATAAGTTTCAACTTTTTTTCAAATTTCCCCCCAAGGGATATATATTTTACCCACACATTTGGAGCCCTCCTGGGATGCCCTCTAACATACTATAACCTCATTTAGCGGAGATTTTCACAAAAAAGTGAAATTTTCAAAAAGTGGAAATTTTTCCAAAAAACGACTAAGTATGAAGGACTCATCGGGTGAAACGCTCTGGAACTGAAATCGGATGTGCTTACAGACATGCTCCCCTCTCTGGAAGTCTGAGACATGTGTGAAAATTTTCTAAGTCCAGAAAAAAAAAAATTTTCAACTTTTTTCAAATTTCCCCACAAGGAATATATATTTTACCCACACATTTGGAGCCCTCCAGGGTTGCCCTCTAACATACTATAACCTCATTTAGCGGAGATTTTCACAAAAAAGTGAAATTTTCAAAAAGTCAAAATTTTTTCCAAAAAACGACTAAGTATGAAGGACTCATTGGGTGAAACGCTCTGGAACTGAAATCGGATGTGCTTACAGACATGCTCCCCTCTCTGGAAGTCTGAGACATGTGTGAAAATTTTCTAAGTCCAAAAAAATAAGTTTCAACTTTTTTTCAAATTTCCCCCCAAGGGATATATATTTTACCCACACATTTGGAGCCCTCCTGGGATGCCCTCTAACATACTATAACCTCATTTAGCGGAGATTTTCACAAAAAAGTGAAATTTTCAAAAAGTGGAAATTTTTCCAAAAAACGACTAAGTATGAAGGACTCATCGGGTGAAACGCTCTGGAACTGAAATCGGATGCGCTTACAGACATGCTCCCCTCTCTGGAAGTCTGAGACATGTGTGAAAATTTTCTAAGTCCAGGAAAAAAAAAATTTTCAACTTTTTTTCAAATTTCCCCACAAGGAATATATATTTTACCCACACATTTGGAGCCCTCCAGGGTTGCCCTCTAACATACTATAACCTCATTTAGCGGAGATTTTCACAAAAAAGTGAAATTTTCAAAAAGTCAAAAATTTTTCCAAAAAAACGACTAAGTATGAAGGACTCATTGGGTGAAACGCTCTGGAACTGAAATCGGATGCGCTTACAGACATGCTCCCCTCTCTGGAAGTCTGAGACATGTGTAAAAATTTTCTAAGTCCAGAAAAAAAAAAAATTTCAACTTTTTTTCAAATTTCCCCACAAGGGATATATATTTTACCCACACATTTGGAGCCCTCCTGGGATGCCCTCTAACATACTATAACCTCATTTAGCGGAGATTTTCACAAAAAAGTGAAATTTTCCAAAAGTCAGAAATTTTGCAAAAAACGACTAAGTATGAAGGACTCATTGGGTGAAACGCTCTGGAACTGAAATCGGATGCGCTTACAGACATGCTCCCCTCTCTGGAAGTCTGAGACATGTGTGAAAATTTTCTAAGTCCAGAAAAAAAAAAATTTTCAACTTTTTTTCAAATTTCCCCACAAGGAATATATATTTTACCCACACATTTGGAGCCCTCCAGGGTTGCCCTCTATCATACTATAACCTCATTTAGCGGAGATTTTCACAAAAAAGTGAAATTTTCAAAAAGTCAAAAATTTTTCCAAAAAACGACTAAGTATGAAGGACTCATTGGGTGAAACGCTCTGGAACTGAAATCGGATGTGCATACAGACATGCTCCCCTCTCTGGAAGTCTGAGACATGTGTGAAAATTTTCTAAGTCCAGAAAAATAAGTTTCAACTTTTTTTCAAATTTCCCCCCAAGGGATATATATTTTACCCACACATTTGGAGCCCTCCTGGGATGCCCTCTAACATACTATAACCTCATTTAGCGGAGATTTTCACAAAAAAGTGAAATTTTCAAAAAGTGGAAATTTTTCCAAAAAACGACTAAGTATGAAGGACTCATCGGGTGAAACGCTCTGGAACTGAAATCGGATGTGCTTACAGACATGCTCCCCTCTCTGGAAGTCTGAGACATGTGTGAAAATTTTCTAAGTCCAGAAAAAAAAAAATTTTCAACTTTTTTCAAATTTCCCCACAAGGAATATATATTTTACCCACACATTTGGAGCCCTCCAGGGTTGCCCTCTAACATACTATAACCTCATTTAGCGGAGATTTTCACAAAAAAGTGAAATTTTCAAAAAGTCAAAATTTTTTCCAAAAAACGACTAAGTATGAAGGACTCATTGGGTGAAACGCTCTGGAACTGAAATCGGATGTGCTTACAGACATGCTCCCCTCTCTGGAAGTCTGAGACATGTGTGAAAATTTTCTAAGTCCAAAAAAATAAGTTTCAACTTTTTTTCAAATTTCCCCCCAAGGGATATATATTTTACCCACACATTTGGAGCCCTCCTGGGATGCCCTCTAACATACTATAACCTCATTTAGCGGAGATTTTCACAAAAAAGTGAAATTTTCAAAAAGTCAAAAATTTTTCCAAAAAACGACTAAGTATGAAGGACTCATTGGGTGAAACGCTCTGGAACTGAAATCGGATGTGCATACAGACATGCTCCCCTCTCTGGAAGTCTGAGACATGTGTGAAAATTTTCTAAGTCCAGAAAAATAAGTTTCAACTTTTTTTCAAATTTCCCCCCAAGGGATATATATTTTACCCACACATTTGGAGCCCTCCTGGGATGCCCTCTAACATACTATAACCTCATTTAGCGGAGATTTTCACAAAAAAGTGAAATTTTCAAAAAGTGGAAATTTTTCCAAAAAACGACTAAGTATGAAGGACTCATCGGGTGAAACGCTCTGGAACTGAAATCGGATGTGCTTACAGACATGCTCCCCTCTCTGGAAGTCTGAGACATGTGTGAAAATTTTCTAAGTCCAGAAAAAAAAAAATTTTCAACTTTTTTCAAATTTCCCCACAAGGAATATATATTTTACCCACACATTTGGAGCCCTCCAGGGTTGCCCTCTAACATACTATAACCTCATTTAGCGGAGATTTTCACAAAAAAGTGAAATTTTCAAAAAGTCAAAATTTTTTCCAAAAAACGACTAAGTATGAAGGACTCATTGGGTGAAACGCTCTGGAACTGAAATCGGATGTGCTTACAGACATGCTCCCCTCTCTGGAAGTCTGAGACATGTGTGAAAATTTTCTATGTCCAAAAAAATAAGTTTCAACTTTTTTTCAAATTTCCCCCCAAGGGATATATATTTTACCCACACATTTGGAGCCCTCCTGGGATGCCCTCTAACATACTATAACCTCATTTAGCGGAGATTTTCACAAAAAAGTGAAATTTTCAAAAAGTGGAAATTTTTCCAAAAAACGACTAAGTATGAAGGACTCATCGGGTGAAACGCTCTGGAACTGAAATCGGATGCGCTTACAGACATGCTCCCCTCTCTGGAAGTCTGAGACATGTGTGAAAATTTTCTAAGTCCAGGAAAAAAAAAATTTTCAACTTTTTTTCAAATTTCCCCACAAGGAATATATATTTTACCCACACATTTGGAGCCCTCCAGGGTTGCCCTCTAACATACTATAACCTCATTTAGCGGAGATTTTCACAAAAAAGTGAAATTTTCAAAAAGTCAAAAATTTTTCCAAAAAAACGACTAAGTATGAAGGACTCATTGGGTGAAACGCTCTGGAACTGAAATCGGATGCGCTTACAGACATGCTCCCCTCTCTGGAAGTCTGAGACATGTGTAAAAATTTTCTAAGTCCAGAAAAAAAAAAATTTCAACTTTTTTTCAAATTTCCCCACAAGGGATATATATTTTACCCACACATTTGGAGCCCTCCTGGGATGCCCTCTAACATACTATAACCTCATTTAGCAGAGATTTTCACAAAAAAGTGAAATTTTCCAAAAGTCAGAAATTTTGCAAAAAACGACTAAGTATGAAGGACTCATCGGGTGAAACGCTCTGGAACTGAAATCGGATGCGCTTACAGACATGCTCCCCTCTCTGGAAGTCTGAGACATGTGTGAAAATTTTCTAAGTCCAGAAAAAAAAAAATTTTCAACTTTTTTTCAAATTTCCCCACAAGGAATATATATTTTACCCACACATTTGGAGCCCTCCAGGGTTGCCCTCTATCATACTATAACCTCATTTAGCGGAGATTTTCACAAAAAAGTGAAATTTTCAAAAAGTCAAAAATTTTTCCAAAAAACGACTAAGTATGAAGGACTCATTGGGTGAAACGCTCTGGAACTGAAATCGGATGCGCTTACAGACATGCTCCCCTCTCTGGAAGTCTGAGACATGTGTGAAAATTTTCAAAGTCCAGAAAAAAAAATTTTTCAACTTTTTTTCAAATTTCCCCACAAGGGATATATATTTTACCCACACATTTGGAGCCCTCCTGGGATGCCCTCTAACATACTATAACCTCATTTAGCGGAGATTTTCACAAAAAAGTGAAATTTTCAAAAAGTCAAAATTTTTTCCAAAAAACGACTAAGTATGAAGGACTCATTGGGTGAAACGCTCTGGAACTGAAATCGGATGCGCTTACAGACATGCTCCCCTCTCTGGAAGTCTGAGACATGTGTGAAAATTTTCTAAGTCCAGAAAAAAAAAAAATTTCAACTTTTTTTCAAATTTCCCCACAAGGGATATATATTTTACCCACACATTTGGAGCCCTCCTGGGATGCCCTCTAACATACTATAACCTCATTTAGCGGAGATTTTCACAAAAAAGTGAAATTTTCAAAAAATCAAAAATTTTTCCAAAAAGCGACTAAGTATGAAGGACTCATTGGGTGAAACGCTCTGGAACTGAAATCGGATGCGCTTACAGACATGCTCCCCTCTCTGGAAGTCTGAGACATGTGTGAAAATTTTCTAAGTCCAGAAAAATAAGTTTCAACTTTTTTTCAAATTTCCCCCCAAGGGATATATATTTTACCCACACATTTGGAGCCCTCCTGGGATGACCTCTAACATACTATAACCTCATTTAGCGGAGATTTTCACAAAAAAGTGAAATTTTCAAAAAGTGGAAATTTTTCCAAAAAACGACTAAGTATGAAGGACTCATCGGGTGAAACGCTCTGGAACTGAAATCGGATGCGCTTACAGACATGCTCCCCTCTCTGGAAGTCTGAGACATGTGTGAAAATTTTCTAAGTCCAGGAAAAAAAAATTTTTCAACTTTTTTCAAATTTCCCCACAAGGAATATATATTTTACCCACACATTTGGAGCCCTCCAGGGTTGCCCTCTAACATACTATAACCTCATTTAGCGGAGATTTTCACAAAAAAGTGAAATTTTCAAAAAGTCAAAAATTTTTCCAAAAAACGACTAAGTATGAAGGACTCATTGGGTGAAACGCTCTGGAACTGAAATCGGATGCGCTTACAGACATGCTCCCCTCTCTGGAAGTCTGAGACATGTGTGAAAATTTTCTAAGTCCAGAAAAAAAAAAAATTTCAACTTTTTTTCAAATTTCCCCACAAGGGATATATATTTTACCCACACATTTGGAGCCCTCCTGGGATTCCCTCTAACATACTATAACCTCATTTAGCGAAGATTTTCACAAAAAAGTGAAATTTTCCAAAAGTCAGAAATTTTGCAAAAAACGACTAAGTATGAAGGACTCATCGGGTGAAACGCTCTGGAATTGAAATCGGATGCGCTTACAGACATGCTCCCCTCTCTGGAAGTCTGAGACATGTGTGAAAATTTTCTAAGTCCAGAAAAAAAAAAAATTTCAACTTTTTTTCAAATTTCCCCACAAGGGATATATATTTTACCCACACATTTGGAGCCCTTCTGGGATGCCCTCTAACATACTATAACCTCATTTAGCGGAGATTTTCACAAAAAAGTGAAATTTTCAAAAAATCAAAATTTTTTCCAAAAAGCGACTAAGTATGAAGGACTCATTGGGTGAAACGCTCTGGAACTGAAATCGGATGCGCTTACAGACATGCTCCCCTCTCTGGAAGTCTGAGACATGTGTGAAAATTTTCAAAGTCCAGAAAAAAAAATTTTTCAACTTTTTTTCAAATTTCCCCACAAGGGATATATATTTTACCCACACATTTGGAGCCCTCCTGGGATGCCCTCTAACATACTATAACCTCATTTAGCGGAGATTTTCACAAAAAAGTGAAATTTTCAAAAAGTCAAAAATTTTTCCAAAAAACGACTAAGTATGAAGGACTCATTGGGTGAAACGCTCTGGAACTGAAATCGGATGTGCTTACAGACATGCTCCCCTCTCTGGAAGTCTGAGACATGTGTGAAAATTTTCTAAGTCCAAAAAAATAAGTTTCAACTTTTTTTCAAATTTCCCCCCAAGGGATATATATTTTACCCACACATTTGGAGCCCTCCTGGGATGCCCTCTAACATACTATAACCTCATTTAGCGGAGATTTTCACAAAAAAGTGAAATTTTCAAAAAGTGGAAATTTTTCCAAAAAACGACTAAGTATGAAGGACTCATCGGGTGAAACGCTCTGGAACTGAAATCGGATGCGCTTACAGACATGCTCCCCTCTCTGGAAGTCTGAGACATGTGTGAAAATTTTCTAAGTCCAGGAAAAAAAAAATTTTCAACTTTTTTTCAAATTTCCCCACAAGGAATATATATTTTACCCACACATTTGGAGCCCTCCAGGGTTGCCCTCTAACATACTATAACCTCATTTAGCGGAGATTTTCACAAAAAAGTGAAATTTTCAAAAAGTCAAAAATTTTTCCAAAAAAACGACTAAGTATGAAGGACTCATTGGGTGAAATGCTCTGGAACTGAAATCGGATGCGCTTACAGACATGCTCCCCTCTCTGGAAGTCTGAGACATGTGTAAAAATTTTCTAAGTCCAGAAAAAAAAAAAATTTCAACTTTTTTTCAAATTTCCCCACAAGGGATATATATTTTACCCACACATTTGGAGCCCTCCTGGGATGCCCTCTAACATACTATAACCTCATTTAGCAGAGATTTTCACAAAAAAGTGAAATTTTCCAAAAGTCAGAAATTTTGCAAAAAACGACTAAGTATGAAGGACTCATCGGGTGAAACGCTCTGGAACTGAAATCGGATGCGCTTACAGACATGCTCCCCTCTCTGGAAGTCTGAGACATGTGTGAAAATTTTCTAAGTCCAGAAAAAAAAAAATTTTCAACTTTTTTTCAAATTTCCCCACAAGGAATATATATTTTACCCACACATTTGGAGCCCTCCAGGGTTGCCCTCTATCATACTATAACCTCATTTAGCGGAGATTTTCACAAAAAAGTGAAATTTTCAAAAAGTCAAAAATTTTTCCAAAAAACGACTAAGTATGAAGGACTCATTGGGTGAAACGCTCTGGAACTGAAATCGGATGCGCTTACAGACATGCTCCCCTCTCTGGAAGACTGAGACATGTGTGAAAATTTTCAAAGTCCAGAAAAAAAAAATTTTCAACTTTTTTTCAAATTTCCCCACAAGGGATATATATTTTACCCACACATTTGGAGCCCTCCTGGGATGCCCTCTAACATACTATAACCTCATTTAGCGGAGATTTTCACAAAAAAGTGAAATTTTCAAAAAGTCAAAATTTTTTCCAAAAAACGACTAAGTATGAAGGACTCATTGGGTGAAACGCTCTGGAACTGAAATCGGATGCGCTTACAGACATGCTCCCCTCTCTGGAAGTCTGAGACATGTGTGAAAATTTTCTAAGTCCAGAAAAAAAAAAAATTTCAACTTTTTTTCAAATTTCCCCACAAGGGATATATATTTTACCCACACATTTGGAGCCCTCCTGGGATGCCCTCTAACATACTATAACCTCATTTAGCGGAGATTTTCACAAAAAAGTGAAATTTTCAAAAAATCAAAAATTTTTCCAAAAAGCGACTAAGTATGAAGGACTCATTGGGTGAAACGCTCTGGAACTGAAATCGGATGCGCTTACAGACATGCTCCCCTCTCTGGAAGTCTGAGACATGTGTGAAAATTTTCAAAGTCCAGAAAAAAAAATTTTTCAACTTTTTTTCAAATTTCCCCACAAGGGATATATATTTTACCCACACATTTGGAGCCCTCCTGGGATGCCCTCTAACATACTATAACCTCATTTAGCGGAGATTTTCACAAAAAAGTGAAATTTTCAAAAAGTCAAAAATTTTTCCAAAAAACGACTAAGTATGAAGGACTCATTGGGTGAAACGCTCTGGAACTGAAATCGGATGTGCTTACAGACATGCTCCCCTCTCTGGAAGTCTGAGACATGTGTGAAAATTTTCTAAGTCCAGAAAAATAAGTTTCAACTTTTTTTCAAATTTCCCCCCAAGGGATATATATTTTACCCACACATTTGGAGCCCTCCTGGGATGACCTCTAACATACTATAACCTCATTTAGCGGAGATTTTCACAAAAAAGTGAAATTTTCAAAAAGTGGAAATTTTTCCAAAAAACGACTAAGTATGAAGGACTCATCGGGTGAAACGCTCTGGAACTGAAATCGGATGCGCTTACAGACATGCTCCCCTCTCTGGAAGTCTGAGACATGTGTGAAAATTTTCTAAGTCCAGGAAAAAAAAAATTTTCAACTTTTTTCAAATTTCCCCACAAGGAATATATATTTTACCCACACATTTGGAGCCCTCCAGGGTTGCCCTCTAACATACTATAACCTCATTTAGCGGAGATTTTCACAAAAAAGTGAAATTTTCAAAAAGTCAAAAATTTTTCCAAAAAACGACTAAGTATGAAGGACTCATTGGGTGAAACGCTCTGGAACTGAAATCGGATGCGCTTACAGACATGCTCCCCTCTCTGGAAGTCTGAGACATGTGTGAAAATTTTCTAAGTCCAGAAAAAAAAAAAATTTCAACTTTTTTTCAAATTTCCCCACAAGGGATATATATTTTACCCACACATTTGGAGCCCTCCTGGGATTCCCTCTAACATACTATAACCTCATTTAGCGAAGATTTTCACAAAAAAGTGAAATTTTCCAAAAGTCAGAAATTTTGCAAAAAACGACTAAGTATGAAGGACTCATCGGGTGAAACGCTCTGGAACTGAAATCGGATGCGCTTACAGACATGCTCCCCTCTCTGGAAGTCTGAGACATGTGTGAAAATTTTCTAAGTCCAGAAAAATAAGTTTCAACTTTTTTTCAAATTTCCCCCCAAGGGATATATATTTTACCCACACATTTGGAGCCCTCCTGGGATGCCCTCTAACATACTATAACCTCATTTAGCAGAGATTTTCACAAAAAAGTGAAATTTTCCAAAAGTCAGAAATTTTGCAAAAAACGACTAAGTATGAAGGACTCATCGGGTGAAACACTCTGGAACTGAAATCGGATGCGCTTACAGACTTGCTCCCCTCTCTGGAAGTCTGAGACATGTGTGAAAATTTTCTAAGTCCAGAAAAAAAAAATTTTCAACTTTTTTTCAAATTTCCCCACAAGGAATATATATTTTACCCACACATTTGGAGCCCTCCTGGGATGCCCTCTAATATACTATAACCTCATTTAGCGGAGATTTTCACAAAAAAGTGAAATTTTCAAAAAGTCAAAAATTTTCCAAAAAACGACTAAGTATGAAGGACTCATTGGGTGAAACGCTCTGGAACTGAAATCGGATGTGCTTACAAACATGCTCCCCTCTCTGGAAGTCTGAGACATGTGTGAAAATTTTCTAAGTCCAGAAAAATAAGTTTCAACTTTTTTTCAAATTTCCCCCCAAGGGATATATATTTTACCCACACATTTGGAGCCCTCCTGGGATGCCCTCTAACATACTATAACCTCATTTAGCGGAGATTTTCACAAAAAAGTGAAATTTTCAAAAAGTGGAAATTTTTCCAAAAAACGACTAAGTATGAAGGACTCATCGGGTGAAACGCTCTGGAACTGAAATAGGATGCGCTTACAGACATGCTCCCCTCTCTGGAAGTCTGAGACATGTGTGAAAATTTTCTAAGTCCAGAAAAAAAAAATTTTCAACTTTTTTTCAAATTTCCCCACAAGGGATATATATTTTACCCACACATTTGGAGCCCTCCTGGGATGCTCTCTAACATACTATAACCTCATTTAGCGGAGATTTTCACAAAAAAGTGAAATTTTCAAAAAGTGAGAAATTTTGCAAAAAACGACTAAGTATGAAGGAATCATCGGGTGAAACACTCTGGAACTGAAATCGGATGCGCTTACAGACATGCTCCCCTCTCTGGAAGTCTGAGACATGTGTGAAAATTTTCTAAGTCCAGAAAAAAAAAAATTTCAACTTTTTTCCAAATTTCCCCACAAGGGATATATATTTTACCCACACATTTGGAGCCCTCCTGGGATGCCCTCTAACATACTATAACCTCATTTAGCGGAGATTTTCACAAAAAAGTGAAATTTTCAAAAAGTGGAAATTTTTCCAAAAAACGACTAAGTATGAAGGACTCATCGGGTGAAACGCTCTGGAACTGAAATCGGATGCGCTTACAGACATGCTCCCCTCTCTGGAAGTCTGAGACATGTGTGAAAATTTTCTAAGTCCAGAAAAAAAATTTTTTCAACTTTTTTTCAAATTTTCCCCCAAGGGATATATATTTTACCCACACATTTGGAGCCCTCCTGGGTTGCCCTCTAACATACTATAACCTCATTTAGCGGAGATTTTCACAAAAAAGTGAAATTTTCAAAAAGTGAAAATTTTTCCAAAAAACGACTAAGTATGAAGGACTCATCGGGTGAAACGCTCTGGAACTGAAATCGGATGCGCTTACAGACATGCTCCCTTCTCTGGAAGTCTGAGACATGTGTGAGAATTTTCTAAGTCCAGAAAAAAAAAATTTTTCAACTTTTTTTCAAATTTCTCCCCAAGGGATATAGATTTTACCCACACATTTGGAGCCCTCCTGGGATGCCCTCTAACAAACTATAACCTCATTTAGCGGAGATTTTCACAAAAAAGTGAAATTTTCAAAAAGTCAGAAATTTTGCAAAAAACGACTAAGTATGAAGGACTCATCGGGTGAATCGCTCTAGAACTGAAATCGGATGCGCGCACTGACATGCTCCCCTCTCTGGAAGTCTGAGACATGTGTGAAAATTTTCTAAGTCCAGAAAAAAAAAATTTTCAACTTTTTTTCAAATTTCCCCACAAGGGATATATATTTTACCCACACATTTGGAGCCCTCCTGGGATGCCCTCTAACATACTATAACCTCATTTAGCGGAGATTTTCACAAAAAAGTGAAATTTTCAAAAAGTCAAAATTTTTTCCAAAAAACGACTAAGTATGAAGGACTCATTGGGTGAAACGCTCTGGAACTGAAATCGGAAGCGCTTACAGACATGCTCCCCTCTCTGGAAGTCTGACACATGTGTGAAAATTTTCTAAGTCCAGAAAAAAAAATTTTTCAACTTTTTTTCAAATTTCTCCCCAAGGGATATAGATTTTACCCACACATTTGGAGCCCTCCTCGGATGCCCTCTAACAAACTATAACCTCATTTAGCGGAGATTTTCTCAAAAAAGTGAAATTTTCAAAAAGTCAGAAATTTTGCAAAAAACGACTAAGTATGAAGGACTCATCGGGTGAATCGCTCTAGAACTGAAATCGGATGCGCGCACTGACATGCTCCCCTCTCTGGAAGTCTGAGACATGTGTGAAAATTTTCTAAGTCCAGAAAAAAAAAATTTTCAACTTTTTTCAAATTTCCCCACAAGGGATATATATTTTACCCACACATTTGGAGCCCTCCTGGGATGCCCTCTAACATACTATAACCTCATTTAGCGGAGATTTTCACAAAAAAGTGAAATTTTCAAAAAGTCAAAATTTTTTCCAAAAAACGACTAAGTATGAAGGACTCATTGGGTGAAACGCTCTGGAACTGAAATCGGAAGCGCTTACAGACATGCTCCCCTCTCTGGAAGTCTGACACATGTGTGAAAATTTTCTAAGTCCAGAAAAAAAAATTTTTTCAACTTTTTTTAAAATTTCTCCCCAAGGGATATATATTTTACCCACACATTTGGAGCCCTCCTGGGATGCCCTCTAACATACTATAACCTCATTTAGCGGAGATTTTCACAAAAAAAGTGAAATTTTCAAAAAGTGAAAATTTTTCCAAAAAACGACTAAGTATGAAGGACTCATTGGCTGAAACGCTCTGGAACTGAAATCGGATGTGCTAACAGACATGCTCCCCTCTCTGGAAGTCTGAGACATGTGTGAAAATTTTCTAAGTCCAGAAAAATAAGTTTCAACTTTTTTTCAAATTTCCCCACAAGGGATATATATTTTACCCACACATTTGGAGCCCTCCTGGGATGCCCTCTAACATACTATAACCTCCTTTAGCGGAGATTTTCACAAAAAAGTGAAATTTTCAAAAAAGTGAAAATTTTTCCAAAAAACGACTAAGTATGAAGGACTTATCGGGTGAAACGCTCTGGAACTGAAATCGGATGCGCTTACAGACCTGCTCCCCTCTCTGGAAGTCTGAGACATGTGTGAAAATTTTCTAAGTCCAGAAAAATAAGTTTCAACTTTTTTTCAAATTTCCCCCAAGGGATATATATTTTACCCACATATTTGGAGCCCTCCTGGGATGCCCTCTAACATACTATAACCTCATTTAGCAGAGATTTTCACAAAAAAGTGAAATTTTCCAAAAGTCAGAAATTTTGCAAAAAACGACTAAGTATGAAGGACTCATCGGGTGAAACGCTCTGGAACTGAAATCGGAAGCGCTTACAGACATGCTCCCCTCTCTGGAAGTCTGACACATGTGTGAAAATTTTCTAAGTCCAGAAAAAAAAATTTTTCAACTTTTTTTCAAATTTCTCCCCAAGGGATATAGATTTTACCCACACATTTGGAGCCCTCCTCGGATGCCCTCTAACAAACTATAACCTCATTTAGCGGAGATTTTCACAAAAAAGTGAAATTTTCAAAAAGTCAGAAATTTTGCAAAAAACGACTAAGTATGAAGGACTCATCGGGTGAATCGCTCTAGAACTGAAATCGGATGCGCGCACTGACATGCTCCCCTCTCTGGAAGTCTGAGACATGTGTGAAAATTTTCTAAGTCCAGAAAAAAAAATTTTTCAACTTTTTTTCAAATTTCTCCCCAAGGGATATAGATTTTACCCACACATTTGGAGCCCTCCTCGGATGCCCTCTAACAAACTATAACCTCATTTAGCGGAGATTTTCACAAAAAAGTGAAATTTTCAAAAAGTCAGAAATTTTGCAAAAAACGACTAAGTATGAAGGACTCATCGGGTGAATCGCTCTAGAACTGAAATCGGATGCGCGCACTGACATGCTCCCCTCTCTGGAAGTCTGAGACATGTGTGAAAATTTTCTAAGTCCAGAAAAAAAAAATTTTCAACTTTTTTCAAATTTCCCCACAAGGGATATATATTTTACCCACACATTTGGAGCCCTCCTGGGATGCCCTCTAACATACTATAACCTCATTTAGCGGAGATTTTCACAAAAAAGTGAAATTTTCAAAAAGTCAAAATTTTTTCCAAAAAACGACTAAGTATGAAGGACTCATTGGGTGAAACGCTCTGGAACTGAAATCGGAAGCGCTTACAGACATGCTCCCCTCTCTGGAAGTCTGACACATGTGTGAAAATTTTCTAAGTCCAGAAAAAAAAAATTTTTCAACTTTTTTTCAAATTTCTCCCCAAGGGATATATATTTTACCCACACATTTGGAGCCCTCCTGGGATGCCCTCTAACATACTATAACCTCATTTAGCGGAGATTTTCACAAAAAAAGTGAAATTTTCAAAAAGTGAAAATTTTTCCAAAAAACGACTAAGTATGAAGGACTCATTGGCTGAAACGCTCTGGAACTGAAATCGGATGTGCTAACAGACATGCTCCCCTCTCTGGAAGTCTGAGACATGTGTGAAAATTTTCTAAGTCCAGAAAAATAAGTTTCAACTTTTTTTCAAATTTCCCCACAAGGGATATATATTTTACCCACACATTTAGAGCCCTCCTGGGATGCCCTCTAACATACTATAACCTCCTTTAGCGGAGATTTTCACAAAAAAGTGAAATTTTCAAAAAAGTGAAAATTTTTCCAAAAAACGACTAAGTATGAAGGACTTATCGGGTGAAACGCTCTGGAACTGAAATCGGATGCGCTTACAGACATGCTCCCCTCTCTGGAAGTCTGAGACATGTGTGAAAATTTTCTAAGTCCAGAAAAAAAAAAATTTTCAACTTTTTTTCAAATTTCCCGCCAAGGGAAATATATTTTACCCACACATTTGGAGCCCTCCTGGGATGCCCTCTAACATACTATAACCTCATTTAGCGGAGATTTTCACAAAAAAGTGAAATTTTCAAAAAGTGGAAATTTTTCCAAAAAACTACTAAGTATGAAGGACTCATCAGGTGAAACACTCTGGAACTGAAATCGGATGCGCTTACAGACATGCTCCCCTCTCTGGAAGTCTGAGACATGTGTGAAAATTTTCTAAGTCCAGAAAAAAAAAATTTTTCAACTTTTTTTCAAATTTCCCGCCAAGGGATATATATTTTACCCACACATTTGGAGCCCTCCTGGGATGCCCTCTAACATAATATAACCTCCTTTAGCGGAGATTTTCACAAAAAAGTGAAATTTTCAAAAAAGTGAAAATTTTTCCAAAAAACGACTAAGTATGAAGCACTCATCGGGTGAAACGCTCTGGAACTGAAATCGGATGCGCTTACAGATATGCTCCCCTCTCTGGAAGTCTGAGACGTGTGAAAATTTTCTAAGTCAAGAAAAAAAAAATTTTTCAACTTTTTTTCAAATTTCCCCACAAGGGATATATATTTTACCCACACATTTGGAGCCCTCCTGGGATGCCCTCTAACATACTATAACCTCCTTTAGCGGAGATTTTCACAAAAAAGTGAAATTTTCAAAAAAGTGAAAATTTTTCCAAAAAACGACTAAGTATGAAGGACTTATCGGGTGAAACGCTCTGGAACTGAAATCGGATGCGCTTACAGACCTGCTCCCCTCTCTGGAAGTCTGAGACATGTGTGAAAATTTTCTAAGTCCAGAAAAATAAGTTTCAACTTTTTTTCAAATTTCCCCCCAAGGGATATATATTTTACCCACACATTTGGAGCCCTCCTGGGATGCCCTCTAACATACTATAACCTCATTTAGCAGAGATTTTCACAAAAAAGTGAAATTTTCCAAAAGTCAGAAATTTTGCAAAAAACGACTAAGTATGAAGGACTCATCGGGTGAAACGCTCTGGAACTGAAATCGGATGCGCTTACAGACTTGCTCCCCTCTCTGGAAGTCTGAGACATGTGTGAAAATTTTCTAAGTCCAGAAAAAAAAATTTTTCAACTTTTTTCAAATTTCCCCACAAGGAATATATATTTTACCCACACATTTGGAGCCCTCCTGGGATGCCCTCTAATATACTATAACCTCATTTAGCGGAGATTTTCACAAAAAAGTGAAATTTTCAAAAAGTCAAAAATTTTCCAAAAAACGACTAAGTATGAAGGACTCATTGGGTGAAACGCTCTGGAACTGAAATCGGATGTGCTTACAAACATGCTCCCCTCTCTGGAAGTCTGAGACATGTGTGAAAATTTTCTAAGTCCAGAAAAATAAGTTTCAACTTTTTTTCAAATTTCCCCCCCAGGGATATATATTTTACCCACACATTTGGAGCCCTCCTGGGATGCCCTCTAACATACTATAACCTCATTTAGCGGAGATTTTCACAAAAAAGTGAAATTTTCAAAAAGTGGAAATTTTTCCAAAAAACGACTAAGTATGAAGGACTCATCGGGTGAAACGCTCTGGAACTGAAATCGGATGCGCTTACAGACATGCTCCCCTCTCTGGAAGTCTGAGACATGTGTGAAAATTTTCTAAGTCCAGAAAAAAAAAATTTTCAACTTTTTTTCAAATTTCCCCACAAGGGATATATATTTTACCCACACATTTGGAGCGCTCCTGGGATGCTCTCTAACATACTATAACCTCATTTAGCGGAGATTTTCACAAAAAAGTGAAATTTTCAAAAAGTGAGAAATTTTGCAAAAAACGACTAAGTATGAAGGAATCATCGGGTGAAACACTCTGGAACTGAAATCGGATGCGCTTACAGACATGCTCCCCTCTCTGGAAGTCTGAGACATGTGTGAAAATTTTCTAAGTCCAGAAAAAAAAAAATTTCAACTTTTTTCCAAGTTTCCCCACAAGGGATATATATTTTACCCACACATTTGGAGCCCTCCTGGGATGCCCTCTAACATACTATAACCTCATTTAGCGGAGATTTTCACAAAAAAGTGAAATTTTCAAAAAGTGGAAATTTTTCCAAAAAACGACTAAGTATGAAGGACTCATCGGGTGAAACGCTCTGGAACTGAAATCGGATGCGCTTACAGACATGCTCCCCTCTCTGGAAGTCTGAGACATGTGTGAAAATTTTCTAAGTCCAGAAAAAAAAAATTTTCAACTTTTTTTCAAATTTCCCCACAAGGGATATATATTTTACCCACACATTTGGAGCCCTCCTGGGATGCTCTCTAACATACTATAACCTCATTTAGCGGAGATTTTCAAAAAAAGTGAAATTTTCAAAAAGTGAGAAATTTTGCAAAAAACGACTAAGTATGAAGGAATCATCGGGTGAAACACTCTGGAACTGAAATCGGATGCGCTTACAGACATGCTCCCCTCTCTGGAAGTCTGAGACATGTGTGAAAATTTTCTAAGTCCAGAAAAAAAATTTTTTCAACTTTTTTTCAAATTTTCCCCCCAGGGATATATATTTTACCCACACATTTGGAGCCCTCCTGGGTTGCCCTCTAACATACTATAACCTCATTTAGCGGAGATTTTCACAAAAAAGTGAAATTTTCAAAAAGTGAAAATTTTTCCAAAAAACGACTAAGTATGAAGGACTCATCGGGTGAAACGCTCTGGAACTGAAATCGGATGCGCTTACAGACATGCTCCCTTCTCTGGAAGTCTGAGACATGTGTGAGAATTTTCTAAGTCCAGAAAAAAAAAATTTTTCAACTTTTTTTCAAATTTCTCCCCAAGGGATATAGATTTTACCCACACATTTGGAGCCCTCCTGGGATGCCCTCTAACAAACTATAACCTCATTTAGCGGAGATTTTCACAAAAAAGTGAAATTTTCAAAAAGTCAGAAATTTTGCAAAAAACGACTAAGTATGAAGGACTCATCGGGTGAATCGCTCTAGAACTGAAATCGGATGCGCGCACTGACATGCTCCCCTCTCTGGAAGTCTGAGACATGTGTGAAAATTTTCTAAGTCCAGAAAAAAAAAATTTTCAACTTTTTTCAAATTTCCCCACAAGGGATATATATTTTACCCACACATTTGGAGCCCTCCTGGGATGCCCTCTAACATACTATAACCTCATTTAGCGGAGATTTTCACAAAAAAGTGAAATTTTCAAAAAGTCAAAATTTTTTCCAAAAAACGACTAAGTATGAAGGACTCATTGGGTGAAACGCTCTGGAACTGAAATCGGAAGCGCTTACAGACATGCTCCCCTCTCTGGAAGTCTGACACATGTGTGAAAATTTTCTAAGTCCAGAAAAAAAAATTTTTTCAACTTTTTTTCAAATTTCTCCCCAAGGGATATATATTTTACCCACACATTTGGAGCCCTCCTGGGATGCCCTCTAACATACTATAACCTCATTTAGCGGAGATTTTCACAAAAAAAGTGAAATTTTCAAAAAGTGAAAATTTTTCCAAAAAACGACTAAGTATGAAGGACTCATTGGCTGAAACGCTCTGGAACTGAAATCGGATGTGCTAACAGACATGCTCCCCTCTCTGGAAGTCTGAGACATGTGTGAAAATTTTCTAAGTCCAGAAAAATAAGTTTCAACTTTTTTTCAAATTTCCCCACAAGGGATATATATTTTACCCACACATTTGGAGCCCTCCTGGGATGCCCTCTAACATACTATAACCTCCTTTAGCGGAGATTTTCACAAAAAAGTGAAATTTTCAAAAAAGTGAAAATTTTTCCAAAAAACGACTAAGTATGAAGGACTTATCGGGTGAAACGCTCTGGAACTGAAATCGGATGCGCTTACAGACATGCTCCCCTCTCTGGAAGTCTGAGACATGTGTGAAAATTTTCTAAGTCCAGAAAAAAAAAATTTTCAACTTTTTTTCAAATTTCCCGCCAAGGGAAATATATTTTACCCACACATTTGGAGCCCTCCTGGGATGCCCTCTAACATACTATAACCTCATTTAGCGGAGATTTTCACAAAAAAGTGAAATTTTCAAAAAGTGGAAATTTTTCCAAAAAACGACTAAGTATGAAGGACTTATTGGGTGAAACGCTCTGGAACTGAAATCGGATGCGCTTACAGACATGCTCCCCTCTCTGGAAGTCTGAGACATGTGTGAAAATTTTCTAAGTCCAGAAAAAAATAATTTTTCAACTTTTTTTCAAATTTCCCGCCAAGGGATATATATTTTACCCACACATTTGGAGCCCTCCTGGGATGCCCTCTAACATACTATAACCTCCTTTAGCGGAGATTTTCACAAAAAAGTGAAATTTTCAAAAAAGTGAAAATTTTTCCAAAAAACGACTAAGTATGAAGGACTTATCGGGTGAAACGCTCTGGAACTGAAATCGGATGCGCTTACAGACATGCTCCCCTCTCTGGAAGTCTGAGACATGTGTGAAAATTTTCTAAGTCCAGAAAAAAAAAATTTTCAACTTTTTTTCAAATTTCCCGCCAAGGGAAATATATTTTACCCACACATTTGGAGCCCTCCTGGGATGCCCTCTAACATACTATAACCTCATTTAGCGGAGATTTTCACAAAAAAGTGAAATTTTCAAAAAGTGGAAATTTTTCCAAAAAACGACTAAGTATGAAGGACTTATTGGGTGAAACGCTCTGGAACTGAAATCGGATGCGCTTACAGACATGCTCCCCTCTCTGGAAGTCTGAGACATGTGTGAAAATTTTCTAAGTCCAGAAAAAAATAATTTTTCAACTTTTTTTCAAATTTCCCGCCAAGGGATATATATTTTACCCACACATTTGGAGCCCTCCTGGGATGCCCTCTAACATACTATAACCTCCTTTAGCGGAGATTTTCACAAAAAAGTGAAATTTTCAAAAAAGTGAAAATTTTTCCAAAAAACGACTAAGTATGAAGGACTTATCGGGTGAAACGCTCTGGAACTGAAATCGGATGTGCTTACAGACATGCTCCCCTCTCTGAAAGTCTGAGACATGTGTGAAAATTTTCTAAGTCCAGAAAAAAAAACATTTTCAACTTTTTTTCAAATTTCCCCACAAGGGAAATATATTTTACCCACACATTTGGAGCCCTCCTGGGATGCCCTCTAACATACTATAACCTCATTTAGCGGAGATTTTCACAAAAAAGTGAAATTTTCAAAAAGTGGAAATTTTTCCAAAAAACTACTAAGTATGAAGGACTCATCAGGTGAAACACTCTGGAACTGAAATCGGATGCGCTTACAGACATGCTCCCCTCTCTGGAAGTCTGAGACGTGTGAAAATTTTCTAAGTCAAGAAAAAAAAAATTTTTCAACTTTTTTTCAAATTTCCCCACAAGGGATATATATTTTACCCACACATTTGGAGCCCTCCTGGGATGCCCTCTAACATACTATAACCTCCTTTAGCGGAGATTTTCACAAAAAAGTGAAATTTTCAAAAAAGTGAAAATTTTTCCAAAAAACGACTAAGTATGAAGGACTTATCGGGTGAAACGCTCTGGAACTGAAATCGGATGCGCTTACAGACCTGCTCCCCTCTCTGGAAGTCTGAGACATGTGTGAAAATTTTCTAAGTCCAGAAAAATAAGTTTCAACTTTTTTTCAAATTTCCCCCCAAGGGATATATATTTTACCCACACATTTGGAGCCCTCCTCGGATGCCCTCTAACAAACTATAACCTCATTTAGCGGAGATTTTCACAAAAAAGTGAAATTTTCAAAAAGTCAGAAATTTTGCAAAAAACGACTAAGTATGAAGGACTCATCGGGTGAATCGCTCTAGAACTGAAATCGGATGCGCGCACTGACATGCTCCCCTCTCTGGAAGTCTGAGACATGTGTGAAAATTTTCTAAGTCCAGAAAAAAAAATTTTTCAACTTTTTTTCAAATTTCTCCCCAAGGGATATAGATTTTACCCACACATTTGGAGCCCTCCTCGGATGCCCTCTAACAAACTATAACCTCATTTAGCGGAGATTTTCACAAAAAAGTGAAATTTTCAAAAAGTCAGAAATTTTGCAAAAAACGACTAAGTATGAAGGACTCATCGGGTGAATCGCTCTAGAACTGAAATCGGATGCGCGCACTGACATGCTCCCCTCTCTGGAAGTCTGAGACATGTGTGAAAATTTTCTAAGTCCAGAAAAAAAAAATTTTCAACTTTTTTCAAATTTCCCCACAAGGGATATATATTTTACCCACACATTTGGAGCCCTCCTGGGATGCCCTCTAACATACTATAACCTCATTTAGCGGAGATTTTCACAAAAAAGTGAAATTTTCAAAAAGTCAAAATTTTTTCCAAAAAACGACTAAGTATGAAGGACTCATTGGGTGAAACGCTCTGGAACTGAAATCGGAAGCGCTTACAGACATGCTCCCCTCTCTGGAAGTCTGACACATGTGTGAAAATTTTCTAAGTCCAGAAAAAAAAATTTTTTCAACTTTTTTTCAAATTTCTCCCCAAGGGATATATATTTTACCCACACATTTGGAGCCCTCCTGGGATGCCCTCTAACATACTATAACCTCATTTAGCGGAGATTTTCACAAAAAAAGTGAAATTTTCAAAAAGTGAAAATTTTTCCAAAAAACGACTAAGTATGAAGGACTCATTGGCTGAAACGCTCTGGAACTGAAATCGGATGTGCTAACAGACATGCTCCCCTCTCTGGAAGTCTGAGACATGTGTGAAAATTTTCTAAGTCCAGAAAAATAAGTTTCAACTTTTTTTCAAATTTCCCCACAAGGGATATATATTTTACCCACACATTTGGAGCCCTCCTGGGATGCCCTCTAACATACTATAACCTCCTTTAGCGGAGATTTTCACAAAAAAGTGAAATTTTCAAAAAAGTGAAAATTTTTCCAAAAAACGACTAAGTATGAAGGACTTATCGGGTGAAACGCTCTGGAACTGAAATCGGATGCGCTTACAGACATGCTCCCCTCTCTGGAAGTCTGAGACATGTGTGAAAATTTTCTAAGTCCAGAAAAAAAAAAATTTTCAACTTTTTTTCAAATTTCCCGCCAAGGGAAATATATTTTACCCACACATTTGGAGCCCTCCTGGGATGCCCTCTAACATACTATAACCTCATTTAGCGGAGATTTTCACAAAAAAGTGAAATTTTCAAAAAGTGGAAATTTTTCCAAAAAACGACTAAGTATGAAGGACTTATTGGGTGAAACGCTCTGGAACTGAAATCGGATGCGCTTACAGACATGCTCCCCTCTCTGGAAGTCTGAGACATGTGTGAAAATTTTCTAAGTCCAGAAAAAAAAAATTTTTCAACTTTTTTTCAAATTTCCCGCCAAGGGATATATATTTTACCCACACATTTGGAGCCCTCCTGGGATGCCCTCTAACATACTATAACCTCCTTTAGCGGAGATTTTCACAAAAAAGTGAAATTTTCAAAAAAGTGAAAATTTTTCCAAAAAACGACTAAGTATGAAGCACTCATCGGGTGAAACGCTCTGGAACTGAAATCGGATGCGCTTACAGATATGCTCCCCTCTCTGGAAGTCTGAGACGTGTGAAAATTTTCTAAGTCAAGAAAAAAAAAATTTTTCAACTTTTTTTCAAATTTCCCCACAAGGGATATATATTTTACCCACACATTTGGAGCCCTCCTGGGATGCCCTCTAACATACTATAACCTCCTTTAGCGGAGATTTTCACAAAAAAGTGAAATTTTCAAAAAAGTGAAAATTTTTCCAAAAAACGACTAAGTATGAAGGACTTATCGGGTGAAACGCTCTGGAACTGAAATCGGATGTGCTTACAGACCTGCTCCCCTCTCTGGAAGTCTGAGACATGTGTGAAAATTTTCTAAGTCCAGAAAAATA
This sequence comes from Phyllobates terribilis, assembly GCF_046119375.1. NCBI lineage: Eukaryota > Metazoa > Chordata > Amphibia > Anura > Dendrobatidae > Phyllobates > Phyllobates terribilis. The sequence continues at coordinate 561,742 of NW_027363218.1, read as the reverse complement.
AGTTTCAACTTTTTTTCAAATTTCCCCCCAAGGGATATATATTTTACCCACACATTTGGAGCCCTCCTGGGATGCCCTCTAACATACTATAACCTCATTTAGCAGAGATTTTCACAAAAAAGTGAAATTTTCCAAAAGTCAGAAATTTTGCAAAAAACGACTAAGTATGAAGGACTCATCGGGTGAAACGCTCTGGAACTGAAATCGGATGCGCTTACAGACTTGCTCCCCTCTCTGGAAGTCTGAGACATGTGTGAAAATTTTCTAAGTCCAGAAAAAAAAATTTTTCAACTTTTTTTCAAATTTCCCCACAAGGAATATATATTTTACCCACACATTTGGAGCCCTCCTGGGATGCCCTCTAATATACTATAACCTCATTTAGCGGAGATTTTCACAAAAAAGTGAAATTTTCAAAAAGTCAAAAATTTTCCAAAAAACGACTAAGTATGAAGGACTCATTGGGTGAAACGCTCTGGAACTGAAATCGGATGTGCTTACAAACATGCTCCCCTCTCTGGAAGTCTGAGACATGTGTGAAAATTTTCTAAGTCCAGAAAAATAAGTTTCAACTTTTTTTCAAATTTCCCCCCAAGGGATATATATTTTACCCACACATTTGGAGCCCTCCTGGGATGCCCTCTAACATACTATAACCTCATTTAGCGGAGATTTTCACAAAAAAGTGAAATTTTCAAAAAGTGGAAATTTTTCCAAAAAACGACTAAGTATGAAGGACTCATCGGGTGAAACGCTCTGGAACTGAAATCGGATGCGCTTACAGACATGCTCCCCTCTCTGGAAGTCTGAGACATGTGTGAAAATTTTCTAAGTCCAGAAAAAAAATTTTTTCAACTTTTTTTCAAATTTTCCCCCAAGGGATATATATTTTACCCACACATTTGGAGCCCTCCTGGGTTGCCCTCTAACATACTATAACCTCATTTAGCGGAGATTTTCACAAAAAAGTGAAATTTTCAAAAAGTGAAAATTTTTCCAAAAAACGACTAAGTATGAAGGACTCATCGGGTGAAACGCTCTGGAACTGAAATCGGATGCGCTTACAGACATGCTCCCTTCTCTGGAAGTCTGAGACATGTGTGAGAATTTTCTAAGTCCAGAAAAAAAAAATTTTTCAACTTTTTTTCAAATTTCTCCCCAAGGGATATAGATTTTACCCACACATTTGGAGCCCTCCTGGGATGCCCTCTAACAAACTATAACCTCATTTAGCGGAGATTTTCACAAAAAAGTGAAATTTTCAAAAAGTCAGAAATTTTGCAAAAAACGACTAAGTATGAAGGACTCATCGGGTGAATCGCTCTAGAACTGAAATCGGATGCGCGCACTGACATGCTCCCCTCTCTGGAAGTCTGAGACATGTGTGAAAATTTTCTAAGTCCAGAAAAAAAAAATTTTCAACTTTTTTTCAAATTTCCCCACAAGGGATATATATTTTACCCACACATTTGGAGCCCTCCTGGGATGCCCTCTAACATACTATAACCTCATTTAGCGGAGATTTTCACAAAAAAGTGAAATTTTCAAAAAGTCAAAATTTTTTCCAAAAAACGACTAAGTATGAAGGACTCATTGGGTGAAACGCTCTGGAACTGAAATCGGAAGCGCTTACAGACATGCTCCCCTCTCTGGAAGTCTGACACATGTGTGAAAATTTTCTAAGTCCAGAAAAAAAAATTTTTCAACTTTTTTTCAACTTTCTCCCCAAGGGATATAGATTTTACCCACACATTTGGAGCCCTCCTCGGATGCCCTCTAACAAACTATAACCTCATTTAGCGGAGATTTTCACAAAAAAGTGAAATTTTCAAAAAGTCAGAAATTTTGCAAAAAACGACTAAGTATGAAGGACTCATTGGGTGAAACGCTCTGGAACTGAAATCGGAAGCGCTTACAGACATGCTCCCCTCTCTGGAAGTCTGACACATGTGTGAAAATTTTCTAAGTCCAGAAAAATAAGTTTCAACTTTTTTTCAAATTTCCCCCCAAGGGATATATATTTTACCCACACATTTGGAGCCCTCCTGGGATGCCCTCTAACATACTATAACCTCATTTAGCAGAGATTTTCACAAAAAAGTGAAATTTTCCAAAAGTCAGAAATTTTGCAAAAAACGACTAAGTATGAAGGACTCATCGGGTGAAACGCTCTGGAACTGAAATCGGATGCGCTTACAGACTTGCTCCCCTCTCTGGAAGTCTGAGACATGTGTGAAAATTTTCTAAGTCCAGAAAAAAAAATTTTTCAACTTTTTTTCAAATTTCCCCACAAGGAATATATATTTTACCCACACATTTGGAGCCCTCCTGGGATGCCCTCTAATATACTATAACCTCATTTAGCGGAGATTTTCACAAAAAAGTGAAATTTTCAAAAAGTCAAAAATTTTCCAAAAAACGACTAAGTATGAAGGACTCATTGGGTGAAACGCTCTGGAACTGAAATCGGATGTGCTTACAAACATGCTCCCCTCTCTGGAAGTCTGAGACATGTGTGAAAATTTTCTAAGTCCAGAAAAATAAGTTTCAACTTTTTTTCAAATTTCCCCCCAAGGGATATATATTTTACCCACACATTTGGAGCCCTCCTGGGATGCCCTCTAACATACTATAACCTCATTTAGCGGAGATTTTCACAAAAAAGTGAAATTTTCAAAAAGTGGAAATTTTTCCAAAAAACGACTAAGTATGAAGGACTCATCGGGTGAAACGCTCTGGAACTGAAATCGGATGCGCTTACAGACATGCTCCCCTCTCTGGAAGTCTGAGACATGTGTGAAAATTTTCTAAGTCCAGAAAAAAAAAATTTTCAACTTTTTTTCAAATTACCCCACAAGGGATATATATTTTACCCACACATTTGGAGCGCTCCTGGGATGCTCTCTAACATACTATAACCTCATTTAGCGGAGATTTTCACAAAAAAGTGAAATTTTCAAAAAGTGAGAAATTTTGCAAAAAACGACTAAGTATGAAGGAATCATCCGGTGAAACACTCTGGAACTGAAATCGGATGCGCTTACAGACATGCTCCCCTCTCTGGAAGTCTGAGACGTGTGAAAATTTTCTAAGTCCAGAAAAAAAAAAATTTCAACTTTTTTCCAAATTTCCCCACAAGGGATATATATTTTACCCACACATTTGGAGCCCTCCTGGGATGCCCTCTAACATACTATAACCTCATTTAGCGGAGATTTTCACAAAAAAGTGAAATTTTCAAAAAGTGGAAATTTTTCCAAAAAACGACTAAGTATGAAGGACTCATCGGGTGAAACGCTCTGGAACTGAAATCGGATGCGCTTACAGACATGCTCCCCTCTCTGGAAGTCTGAGACATGTGTGAAAATTTTCTAAGTCCAGAAAAAAAATTTTTTCAACTTTTTTTCAAATTTTCCCCCAAGGGATATATATTTTACCCACACATTTGGAGCCCTCCTGGGTTGCCCTCTAACATACTATAACCTCATTTAGCGGAGATTTTCACAAAAAAGTGAAATTTTCAAAAAGTGAAAATTTTTCCAAAAAACGACTAAGTATGAAGGACTCATCGGGTGAAACGCTCTGGAACTGAAATCGGATGCGCTTACAGACATGCTCCCTTCTCTGGAAGTCTGAGACATGTGTGAGAATTTTCTAAGTCCAGAAAAAAAAAATTTTTCAACTTTTTTTCAAATTTCTCCCCAAGGGATATAGATTTTACCCACACATTTGGAGCCCTCCTGGGATGCCCTCTAACAAACTATAACCTCATTTAGCGGAGATTTTCACAAAAAAGTGAAATTTTCAAAAAGTCAGAAATTTTGCAAAAAACGACTAAGTATGAAGGACTCATCGGGTGAATCGCTCTAGAACTGAAATCGGATGCGCGCACTGACATGCTCCCCTCTCTGGAAGTCTGAGACATGTGTGAAAATTTTCTAAGTCCAGAAAAAAAAAATTTTCAACTTTTTTTCAAATTTCCCCACAAGGGATATATATTTTACCCACACATTTGGAGCCCTCCTGGGATGCCCTCTAACATACTATAACCTCATTTAGCGGAGATTTTCACAAAAAAGTGAAATTTTCAAAAAGTCAAAATTTTTTCCAAAAAACGACTAAGTATGAAGGACTCATTGGGTGAAACGCTCTGGAACTGAAATCGGAAGCGCTTACAGACATGCTCCCCTCTCTGGAAGTCTGACACATGTGTGAAAATTTTCTAAGTCCAGAAAAAAAAATTTTTCAACTTTTTTTCAAATTTCTCCCCAAGGGATATAGATTTTACCCACACATTTGGAGCCCTCCTCGGATGCCCTCTAACAAACTATAACCTCATTTAGCGGAGATTTTCACAAAAAAGTGAAATTTTCAAAAAGTCAGAAATTTTGCAAAAAACGACTAAGTATGAAGGACTCATTGGGTGAAACGCTCTGGAACTGAAATCGGAAGCGCTTACAGACATGCTCCCCTCTCTGGAAGTCTGACACATGTGTGAAAATCTTCTAAGTCCAGAAAAAAAAATTTTTTCAACTTTTTTTCAAATTTCTCCCCAAGGGATATATATTTTACCCACACATTTGGAGCCCTCCTGGGATGCCCTCTAACAAACTATAACCTCATTTAGCGGAGATTTTCACAAAAAAAGTGAAATTTTCAAAAAGTGAAAATTTTTCCAAAAAACGACTAAGTATGAAGGACTCATTGGCTGAAACGCTCTGGAACTGAAATCGGATGTGCTAACAGACATGCTCCCCTCTCTGGAAGTCTGAGACATGTGTGAAAATTTTCTAAGTCCAGAAAAATAAGTTTCAACTTTTTTTCAAATTTCCCCACAAGGGATATATATTTTACCCACACATTTGGAGCCCTCCTGGGATGCCCTCTAACATACTATAACCTCCTTTAGCGGAGATTTTCACAAAAAAGTGAAATTTTCAAAAAAGTGAAAATTTTTCCAAAAAACGACTAAGTATGAAGGACTTATCGGGTGAAACGCTCTGGAACTGAAATCGGATGCGCTTACAGACATGCTCCCCTCTCTGGAAGTCTGAGACATGTGTGAAAATTTTCTAAGTCCAGAAAAAAAAAATTTTTCAACTTTTTTTCAAATTTCCCGCCAAGGGAAATATATTTTACCCACACATTTGGAGCCCTCCTGGGATGCCCTCTAACATACTATAACCTCATTTAGCGGAGATTTTCACAAAAAAGTGAAATTTTCAAAAAGTGGAAATTTTTCCAAAAAACGACTAAGTATGAAGGACTTATTGGGTGAAACGCTCTGGAACTGAAATCGGATGCGCTTACAGACATGCTCCCCTCTCTGGAAGTCTGAGACATGTGTGAAAATTTTCTAAGTCCAGAAAAAAAAAATTTTTCAACTTTTTTTCAAATTTCCCGCCAAGGGATATATATTTTACCCACACATTTGGAGCCCTCCTGGGATGCCCTCTAACATACTATAACCTCATTTAGCGGAGATTTTCACAAAAAAGTGAAATTTTCAAAAAGTGGAAATTTTTCCAAAAAACGACTAAGTATGAAGGACTCATCGGGTGAAACGCTCTGGAACTGAAATCGGATGCGCTTACAGACATGCTCCCCTCTCTGGAAGTCTGAGACATGTGTGAAAATTTTCTAAGTCCAGAAAAAAAATTTTTTCAACTTTTTTTCAAATTTTCCCCCAAGGGATATATATTTTACCCACACATTTGGAGCCCTCCTGGGATGCCCTCTAACATACTATAACCTCATTTAGCGGAGATTTTCACAAAAAAGTGAAATTTTCAAAAAGTGGAAATTTTTCCAAAAAACTACTAAGTATGAAGGACTCATCAGGTGAAACACTCTGGAACTGAAATCGGATGCGCTTACAGACATGCTCCCCTCTCTGGAAGTCTGAGACATGTGTGAAAATTTTCTAAGTCCAGAAAAAAAAAAATTTTCAACTTTTTTTCAAATTTCCCGCCAAGGGATATATATTTTACCCACACATTTGGAGCCCTCCTGGGATGCCCTCTAACATAATATAACCTCCTTTAGCGGAGATTTTCCCAAAAAAGTGAAATTTTCAAAAAAGTGAAAATTTTTCCAAAAAACGACTAAGTATGAAGCACTCATCGGGTGAAACGCTCTGGAACTGAAATCGGATGCGCTTACAGATATGCTCCCCTCTCTGGAAGTCTGAGACATGTGTGAAAATTTTCTAAGTCAAGAAAAAAAAAATTTTTCAACTTTTTTTCAAATTTCCCCACAAGGGATATATATTTTACCCACACATTTGGAGCCCTCCTGGGATGCCCTCTAACATACTATAACCTCCTTTAGCGGAGATTTTCACAAAAAAGTGAAATTTTCAAAAAAGTGAAAATTTTTCCAAAAAACGACTAAGTATGAAGGACTTATCGGGTGAAACGCTCTGGAACTGAAATCGGATGCGCTTACAGACCTGCTCCCCTCTCTGGAAGTCTGAGACATGTGTGAAAATTTTCTAAGTCCAGAAAAAAAAACATTTTCAACTTTTTTTCAAATTTCCCCACAAGGGAAATATATTTTACCCACACATTTGGAGCCCTCCTGGGATGCCCTCTAACATACTATAACCTCCTTTAGCGGAGATTTTCACAAAAAAGTGAAATTTTCAAAAAGTCAGAAATTTTGCAAAAAATGACTAATTATGAAGGACTCATCGGGTGAATCGCTCTGGAACTGAAATCGGATGCGCGCACTGACATGCTCCCCTCTCTGGAAGTCTGAGACATGTGTGAAAATTTTCTAAGTCCATAAAAAAAATTTTTTTCAACTTTTTTAAAAATTTCCCCACACATTTGGAGCCCTCCTGGGATGCCCTCTATCATACTATAACCTCATTTAGCGGAGATTTTCACAAAAAAGTGAAATTTTCAAAAAGTGAGAAATTTTGCAAAAAACGACTAAGTATGAAGGAATCATCGGGTGAAACACTCTGGAACTGAAATCGGATGCGCTTACAGACATGCTCCCCTCTCTGGAAGTCTGAGACATGTGTGAAAATTTTCTAAGTCCAGAAAAAATTTTTTTTTTACTTTTTTCAAATTTCCCCCCAAGGGATATATGTTTTACCCACACATTTGGATCCCTCCTGGGATGCCCTCTAACATACTATAACCTCATTTAGAGGAGATTTTCACAAAAAAGTGAAATTTTCAAAAAGTTTAATTTTTTCCAAAAAACGACTAAGTATGAAGGACTCATCGGGTGAAACGCTCTGGAACTGAAATCGGATGCGCTTACAGACATACTCCCCTCTCTGGAAGTCTGAGACATATGTGAAAATTTTCTAAGTCCAGAAAAAAAATTTTTTCAACTTTTTTTCAAATTTCCCCACAATTGATATATATTTTACCCACACATTTGGAGCCCTCCTGGGATGCCCTCAAACATACTATAACCTCATTTAGCGGAGATTTTCACAAAAAAGAGAAATTTTCAAAAAGTGAAAATTTTTCCAAAAAACGACTAAGTATGAAGGACTTATCGGGTGAAACGCACTGGAACTGAAATCGGATCCGCTCACAGACATGCTCCCCTCTCTGGAAGTCTGAGACATGTGAAAATTTTCTAAGTCCAGAAATCAAGAAAATTTTTCAACTTTTTTTCAAATTTCCCCACAAGGGATATATATTTTACCCACACATGTGGAGCCCTCCTGGGATGCCCTCTAACATACTATAACCTCCTTTAGCGGAGATTTTCACAAAAAAGTGAAATTTTCAAAAAGTCAGAAATTTTGCAAAAAACGACTAAGTATGAAGGAATCATCGGGTGAAACGCTCTGGAACTGAAATCGGATGCGCTTACAGACATGCTCCCCTCTCTGGAAGTCTGAGACATGTGTGAAAATTTTCTAAGTCCAGAAAAAAAATTTTTTTCAACTTTTTTCAAATTTCCCCACAAGGGATATATATTTTACCCACACATTTGGAGCCCTCCTGGGATGCCCTCTAACATACTATAACCTCCTTTAGCGGAGATTTTCACAAAAAAGTGAAATTTTCAAAAAGTCAGAAATTTTGCAAAAAACGACTAAGTATGAAGGAATCATCGGGTGAAACGCTCTGGAACTGAAATCGGATGTGCTTACAGACATACTCCCCTCCCTGGAAGTCTGAGACGTGTGAAAATTTTCTAAGTCCAGAAAAAAAAAATTTTTCAACTTTTTTTCAAATTTCCCCACAAGGGATATATATTTTACCCACACATTTGGAGCCCTCCTGGGATGCCCTCTAACATACTATAACGTCATTTAGAGGAGATTTTCACAAAAAAGTGAAATTTTCAAAAAGTCAGAAATTTTGCAAAAAACGACTAATTATGAAGGACTCATTGGGTGAATCGCTCTGGAACTGAAATCGGATGCGCGCACTGACATGCTCCCCTCTCTGGAAGTCTGAGACATGTGAAAATTTTCTAAGTCCAGAAAAAAAATTTTTTTCAACTTTTTTAAAAATTTCCCCACACATTTGGAGCCCTCCTGGGATGCCCTCTAACATACTATAACCTCATTTAGCGGAGATTTTCACAAAAAAGTGAAATTTTCAAAAAGTGGAAATTTTTCCAAAAAACGACTAAGTATGAAGGACTCATCAGGTGAAACACTCTGGAACTGAAATCGGATGCGCTTACAGACATGCTCCCCTCTCTGGAAGTCTGAAACATGTGTGAAAATTTTCTAAGCCCAGAAAAAAAAAAATTTTCAACTTTTTTTCAAATTTCCCGCCAAGGGAAATATATTTTACCCACACATTTGGAGCCCTCCTGGGATGCCCTCTAACATACTATAACCTCCTTTAGCGGAGATTTTCACAAAAAAGTGAAATTTTCAAAAAAGTGAAAATTTTTCAAAAAAACGACTAAGTATGAAGCACTCATCGGGTGAAACGCTCTGGAACTGAAATCGGATGCGCTTACAGACATGCTCCCCTCTCTGGAAGTCTGAGACATGTGTGAAAATTTTCTAAGTCCAGAAAAAAAAAATTTTTCAACTTTTTTTCAAATTTCCCCACAAGGGATATATATTTTACCCACACATTTGGAGCCCTCCTGGGATGCCCTCTAACATACTATAACCTCATTTAGCGGAGATTTTCACAAAAAAGTGAAATTTTCAAAAAGTGGAAATTTTTCCAAAAAACGACTAAGTATGAAGGACTCATCGGGTTAAACGCTCTGGAACTGAAATCGGATGCGCTTACAGACATGCTCCCCTCTCTGGAAGTTTGAGACATGTGTGAAAATTTTCTAAGTCCTGAAAAAAAAAATTTAAAACTTTTTTTCAAATTTCCCCCCAAGGGATATATATTTTACCCACACATTTGGAGCCCTCCTGGTATGCCCTCTAACATACTATAACCTAATTTAGCAGAGATTTTCACACAAAAGTGAAATTTTCAAAAAGTCAGAAATTTTGCAAAAAACGACTAAGTATGAAGGAATCATCGGGTGAAACGCTCTGGAACTGAAATCGGATGTGCTTACAGACATACTCCCCTCCCTGGAAGTCTGAGACATGTGTGAAAATTTTCTAAGTCCAGAAAAAAAAAATTTTTCAACTTTTTTTCAAATTTCCCCCCAAGGGATATATATTTTACCCACACATTTGGAGCCCTCCTGGGATGCCCTCTAACATACTATAACCTCATTTAGCGGAGATTTTCACAAAAAAAGTGAAATTTTCAAAAAGTGAAAATTTTTCCAAAAAATGATTAAGTATGAAGGACTCATCGGGTGAAATGCTCTGGAACTGAAATCGGATGCGCTTACAGACATGCTCCCCTCTCTGGAAGTCTGAGACATGTGTGAAAATTTTCTAAGTCCAGAAAAAAAAATTTTTTCAACTTTTTTTCAAATTTCCCCACAATTGATATATATTTTACCCACACATTTGGAGCCCTCCTGGGATGCCCTCTAACATACTATAACCTCATTTAGCGGAGATTTTCACAAAAAAGAGAAATTTTCAAAAAGTGGAAATTTTTCCAAAAAACGACTAAGTATGAAGGACTTATCGGGTGAAACGCACTGGAACTGAAATCGGATCCGCTAACAGACATGCTCCCCTCTCTGGAAGTCTGAGACGTGTGAAAATTTTCTAAGTCCAGAAAAAAAAAATTTTTCAACTTTTTTTCAAATTTCCCCACAAGGGATATATATTTTACCCACACATTTGGAGCCCTCCTGGGATGCCCTCTAACATACTATAACGTCATTTAGAGGAGATTTTCACAAAAAAGTGAAATTTTCAAAAAGTCAGAAATTTTGCAAAAAACGACTAATTATGAAGGACTCATTGGGTGAATCGCTCTGGAACTGAAATCGGATGCGCGCACTGACATGCTCCCCTCTCTGGAAGTCTGAGACATGTGAAAATTTTCTAAGTCCAGAAAAAAAAATTTTTTCAACTTTTTTAAAAATTTCCCCACACATTTGGAGCCCTCCTGGGATGCCCTCTAACATACTATAACCTCATTTAGCGGAGATTTTCACAAAAAAGTGAAATTTTCAAAAAGTGGAAATTTTTCCAAAAAACGACTAAGTATGAAGGACTCATCGGGTGAAACGCTCTGGAACTGAAATCGGATGCGCTTACAGACATGCTCCCCTCTCTGGAAGTCTGAAACATGTGTGAAAATTTTCTAAGCCCAGAAAAAAAAAAAATTTCAACTTTTTTTCAAATTTCCCGCGAAGGGATATATATTTTACCCACACATTTGGAGCCCTCCTGGGATGCCCTCTAACATACTATAACCTCCTTTAGCGGAGATTTTCACAAAAAAGTGAAATTTTCAAAAAAGTGAAAATTTTTCCAAAAAACGACTAAGTATGAAGGACTTATCGGGTGAAACGCACTGGAACTGAAATCGGATCCGCTAACAGACATGCTCCCCTCTCTGGAAGTCTGAGACGTGTGAAAATTTTCTAAGTCCAGAAAAAAAAAATTTTTCAACTTTTTTTCAAATTTCCCCACAAGGGATATATATTTTACCCAAACATTTGGAGCCCTCCTGGGATGCCCTCTAACATACTATAACGTCATTTAGAGGAGATTTTCACAAAAAAAGTGAAATTTTCAAAAAGTCAGAAATTTTGCAAAAAACGACTAATTATGAAGGACTCATTGGGTGAATCGCTCTGGAACTGAAATCGGATGCGCGCACTGACATGCTCCCCTCTCTGGAAGTCTGAGACATGTGAAAATTTTCTAAGTCCAGAAAAAAAAATTTTTTCAACTTTTTTAAAAATTTCCCCACACATTTGGAGCCCTCCTGGGATGCCCTCTAACATACTATAACCTCATTTAGCGGAGATTTTCACAAAAAAGTGAAATTTTCAAAAAGTGGAAATTTTTCCAAAAAACGACTAAGTATGAAGGACTCATCAGGTAAAACACTCTGGAACTGAAATCGGATGCGCTTACAGACATGCTCCCCTCTCTGGAAGTCTGAAACATGTGTGAAAATTTTCTAAGCCCAGAAAAAAAAAAATTTTCAACTTTTTTTCAAATTTACCGCCAAGGGAAATATATTTTACCCACACATTTGGAGCCCTCCTGGGATGCCCTCTAACATACTATAACCTCATTTAGCGGAGATTTTCACAAAAAAGTGAAATTTTCAAAAAGTGGAAATTTTTCCAAAAAACGACTAAGTATGAAGGACTCATCGGGTGAAACGCTCTGGAACTGAAATCGGATGCTCTTACAGACATGCTCCCCTCTCTGGAAGTTTGAGACATGTGTGAAAATTTTCTAAGTCCAGAAAAAAAAAATTTAAAACTTTTTTTCAAATTTCCCCCCAAGGGATATATATTTTACCCACACATTTGGAGCCCTCCTGGGATGCCCTCTAACATACTATAACCTAATTTAGCAGAGATTTTCACACAAAAGTGAAATTTTCAAAAAGTCAGAAATTTTGCAAAACACGACTAAGTATGAAGGAATCATCGGGTGAAACGCTCTGGAACTGAAATCGGATGTGCTTACAGACATACTCCCCTCCCTGGAAGTCTGAGACATGTGTGAAAATTTTCTAAGTCCAGAAAAAAAAAATTTTTCAACTTTTTTTCAAATTTCCCCCCAAGGGATATATATTTTACCCACACATTTGGAGCCCTCCTGGGATGCCCTCTAACATACTATAACCTCATTTAGCGGAGATTTTCACAAAAAAAGTGAAATTTTCAAAAAGTGAAAATTTTTCCAAAAAATGATTAAGTATGAAGGACTCATCGGGTGAAACGCTCTGGAACTGAAATCGGATGCGCTTACAGACATGCTCCCCTCTCTGGAAGTCTGAGACATGTGTGAAAATTTTCTAAGTCCAGAAAAAAAAATGTTTTCAACTTTTTTTCAAATTTCCCCACAATTGATATATATTTTACCCACACATTTGGAGCCCTCCTGGGATGCCCTCTAACATACTATAACCTCATTTAGCGGAGATTTTCACAAAAAAGAGAAATTTTCAAAAAGTGGAAATTTTTCCAAAAAACGACTAAGTATGAAGGACTTATCGGGTGAAACGCACTGGAACTGAAATCGGATCCGCTAACAGACATGCTCCCCTCTCTGGAAGTCTGAGACGTGTGAAAATTTTCTAAGTCCAGAAAAAAAAATTGTTTCAACTTTTTTTCAAATTTCCCCACAAGGGATATATATTTTACCCACACATTTGGAGCCCTCCTGGGATGCCCTCTAACATACTATAACGTCATTTAGAGGAGATTTTCACAAAAAAGTGAAATTTTCAAAAAGTCAGAAATTTTGCAAAAAACGACTAATTATGAAGGACTCATTGGGTGAATCGCTCTGGAACTGAAATCGGATGCGCACACTGACATGCTCCCCTCTCTGGAAGTCTGAGACATGTGAAAATTTTCTAAGTCCAGAAAAAAAAAATTTTTCAACTTTTTTAAAAATTTCCCCACACATTTGGAGCCCTCCTGGGATGCCCTCTAACATACTATAGCCTCATTTGGCGGAGATTTTCACAAAAAAGTGAAATTTTCAAAAAGTGGAAATTTTTCCAAAAAACGATTAAGTATGAAGGACTCATCGGGTGAAACGCTCTGGAACTGAAATCGGATGCGCTTACAGACATGCTCCCCTCTCTGGAAGTCTGAGACATGTGTGAAAATTTTCTAAGTCCAGAAAAAATTTTTTTTTTACTTTTTTCAAATTTCCCCCCAAGGGATATATGTTTTACCCACACATTTGGATCCCTCCTGGGATGCCCTCTAACATACTATAACCTCATTTAGAGGAGATTTTCACAAAAAAGTGAAATTTTCAAAAAGTTTAATTTTTTCCAAAAAACGACTAAGTATGAAGGACTCATCGGGTGAAACGCTCTGGAACTGAAATCGGATGCGCTTACAGACATACTCCCCTCTCTGGAAGTCTGAGACATATGTGAAAATTTTCTAAGTCCAGAAAAAAAAATTTTTTCAACTTTTTTTCAAATTTCCCCACAATTGATATATATTTTACCCACACATTTGGAGCCCTCCTGGGATGCCCTCTAACATACTATAACCTCATTTAGCGGAGATTTTCACAAAAAAGAGAAATTTTCAAAAAGTGAAAATTTTTCCAAAAAACGACTAAGTATGAAGGACTTATCGGGTGAAACGCACTGGAACTGAAATCGGATCCGCTCACAGACATGCTCCCCTCTCTGGAAGTCTGAGACATGTGAAAATTTTCTAAGTCCAGAAATCAAGAAAATTTTTCAACTTTTTTTCAAATTTCCCCACAAGGGATATATATTTTACCCACACATGTGGAGCCCTCCTGGGATGCCCTCTAACATACTATAACCTCCTTTAGCGGAGATTTTCACAAAAAAGTGAAATTTTCAAAAAGTCAGAAATTTTGCAAAAAACGACTAAGTATGAAGGAATCATCGGGTGAAACGCTCTGGAACTGAAATCGGATGTGCTTACAGACATACTCCCCTCCCTGGAAGTCTGAGACATGTGTGAAAATTTTCTAAGTCCAGAAAAAAAAAATTTTTCAACTTTTTTTCAAATTTCCCCCCAAGGGATATATATTTTACCCACACATTTGGAGCCCTCCTGGGATGCCCTCTAACATACTATAACCTCATTTAGCGGAGATTTTCACAAAAAAAGTGAAATTTTCAAAAAGTGAAAATTTTTCCAAAAAATGATTAAGTATGAAGGACTCATCGGGTGAAACGCTCTGGAACTGAAATCGGATGCGCTTACAGACATGCTCCCCTCTCTGGAAGTCTGAGACATGTGTGAAAATTTTCTAAGTCCAGAAAAAAAAATTTTTTCAACTTTTTTTCAAATTTCCCCACAATTGATATATATTTTACCCACACATTTGGAGCCCTCCTGGGATGCCCTCTAACATACTATAACGTCATTTAGAGGAGATTTTCACAAAAAAGTGAAATTTTCAAAAAGTCAGAAATTTTGCAAAAAACGACTAATTATGAAGGACTCATTGGGTGAATCGCTCTGGAACTGAAATCGGATGCGCGCACTGACATGCTCCCCTCTCTGGAAGTCTGAGACATGTGAAAATTTTCTAAGTCCAGAAAAAAAAATTTTTTCAACTTTTTTAAAAATTTCCCCACACATTTGGAGCCCTCCTGGGATGCCCTCTAACATACTATAACCTCATTTAGCGGAGATTTTCACAAAAAAGTGAAATTTTCAAAAAATGGAAATTTTTCCAAAAAACGACTAAGTATGAAGGACTCATCGGGTGAAACGCTCTGGAACTGAAATCGGATGCGCTTACAGACATGCTCCCCTCTCTGGAAGTCTGAAACATGTGTGAAAATTTTCTAAGCCCAGAAAAAAAAAAAATTTCAACTTTTTTTCAAATTTCCCGCCAAGGGATATATATTTTACCCACACATTTGGAGCCCTCCTGGGATGCCCTCTAACATACTATAACCTCCTTTAGCGGAGATTTTCACAAAAAAGTGAAATTTTCAAAAAAGTGAAAATTTTTCCAAAAAACGACTAAGTATGAAGGACTTATCGGGTGAAACGCACTGGAACTGAAATCGGATCCGCTAACAGACATGCTCCCCTCTCTGGAAGTCTGAGACGTGTGAAAATTTTCTAAGTCCAGAAAAAAAAAATTTTTCAACTTTTTTTCAAATTTCCCCACAAGGGATATATATTTTACCCAAACATTTGGAGCCCTCCTGGGATGCCCTCTAACATACTATAACGTCATTTAGAGGAGATTTTCACAAAAAAAGTGAAATTTTCAAAAAGTCAGAAATTTTGCAAAAAACGACTAATTATGAAGGACTCATTGGGTGAATCGCTCTGGAACTGAAATCGGATGCGCGCACTGACATGCTCCCCTCTCTGGAAGTCTGAGACATGTGAAAATTTTCTAAGTCCAGAAAAAAAACATTTTTCAACTTTTTTCAAATTTCCCCCCCAAGGGATATATATGTTACCCACACATTTGGAGCCCTCCTGGGATGCCCTCTAACATACTATAACCTCCTTTAGCGGAGATTTTCACAAAAAAGTGAAATTTTCAAAAAGTCAGAAATTTTGCAAAAAACGACTAAGTATGAAGGAATCATCGGGTGAAACGCTCTGGAACTGAAATCGGATGTGCTTACAGACATACTCCCCTCCCTGGAAGTCTGAGATATGTGTGAAAATTTTCTAAGTCCAGAAAAAAAAAAAAATTCAACTTTTTTTCAAATTTCCCCCCAAGGGATATATATTTTACCCACACATTTGGAGCCCTCCTGGGATGCCCTCTAACATACTATAACCTCATTTAGCGGAGATTTTCACAAAAAAAGTGAAATTTTCAAAAAGTGAAAATTTTTCCAAAAAATGATTAAGTATGAAGGACTCATCGGGTGAAACGCTCTGGAACTGAAATCGGATGCGCTTACAGACATGCTCCCCTCTCTGGAAGTCTGAGACATGTGTGAAAATTTTCTAAGTCCAGAAAAAAAAATTTTTTC
Organism: Phyllobates terribilis; assembly: GCF_046119375.1. NCBI lineage: Eukaryota > Metazoa > Chordata > Amphibia > Anura > Dendrobatidae > Phyllobates > Phyllobates terribilis. The sequence goes on along the minus strand of NW_027363218.1, from coordinate 545,720 downwards.
AACTTTTTTTCAAATTTCCCCACAATTGATATATATTTTACCCACACATTTGGAGCCCTCCTGGGATGCCCTCTAACATACTATAACCTCATTTAGCGGAGATTTTCACAAAAAAGAGAAATTTTCAAAAAGTGGAAATTTTTCCAAAAAACGACTAAGTATGAAGGACTTATCGGGTGAAACGCACTGGAACTGAAATCGGATCCGCTAACAGACATGCTCCCCTCTCTGGAAGTCTGAGACGTGTGAAAATTTTCTAAGTCCAGAAAAAAAAAATTTTTCAACTTTTTTTCAAATTTCCCCACAAGGGATATATATTTTACCCACACATTTGGAGCCCTCATGGGATGCCCTCTAACATACTATAACGTCATTTAGAGGAGATTTTCACAAAAAAGTGAAATTTTCAAAAAGTCAGAAATTTTGCAAAAAACGACTAATTATGAAGGACTCATTGGGTGAATCGCTCTGGAACTGAAATCGGATGCACGCACTGACATGCTCCCCTCTCTGGAAGTCTGAGACATGTGAAAATTTTCTAAGTCCAGAAAAAAAATTTTTTTCAACTTTTTTAAAAATTTCCCCACACATTTGGAGCCCTCCTGGGATGCCCTCTAACATACTATAACCTCATTTAGCGGAGATTTTCACAAAAAAGTGAAATTTTCAAAAAGTGGAAATTTTTCCAAAAAACGACTAAGTATGAAGGACTCATCAGGTGAAACACTCTGGAACTGAAATCGGATGCGCTTACAGACATGCTCCCCTCTCTGGAAGTCTGAAACATGTGTGAAAATTTTCTAAGCCCAGAAAAAAAAAAATTTTCAACTTTTTTTCAAATTTCCCGCCAAGGGATATATATCTTACCCACACATTTGGAGCCCTCCTGGGATGCCCTCTAACATACTATAACCTCCTTTAGCGGAGATTTTCACAAAAAAGTGAAATTTTCAAAAAAGTGAAAATTTTTCCAAAAAACGACTAAGTATGAAGCACTCATCGGGTGAAACGCTCTGGAACTGAAATCGGATGCGCTTACAGACATGCTCCCCTCTCTGGAAGTCTGAGACATGTGTGAAAATTTTCTAAGTCCAGAAAAAAAAAATTTTCAACTTTTTTTCAAATTTCCCCACAAGGGATATATATTTTACCCACACATTTGGAGCCCTCCTGGGATGCCCTCTAACATACTATAACCTCATTTAGCGGAGATTTTCACAAAAAAGTGAAATTTTCAAAAAGTGGAAATTTTTCCAAAAAACGACTAAGTATGAAGGACTCATCGGGTGAAACGCTCTGGAACTGAAATCGGATGCGCTTACAGACATGCTCCCCTCTCTGGAAGTCTGAGACATGTGTGAAAATTTTCTAAGTCCAGAAAAAAAAAATTTAAAACTTTTTTCAAATTTCCCCCCAAGGGATATATATTTTACCCACACATTTGGAGCCCTCCTGGGATGCCCTCTAACATACTATAACCTAATTTAGCAGAGATTTTCACACAAAAGTGACATTTTCAAAAAGTCAGAAATTTTGCAAAAAACGACTAAGTATGAAGGAATCATCGGGTGAAACGCTCTGGAACTGAAATCGGATGTGCTTACAGACATACTCCCCTCCCTGGAAGTCTGAGACATGTGTGAAAATTTTCTAAGTCCAGAAAAAAAAAATTTTTCAACTTTTTTTCAAATTTCCCCCCAAGGGATATATATTTTACCCACACATTTGGAGCCCTCCTGGGATGCCCTCTAACATACTATAACCTCATTTAGCGGAGATTTTCACAAAAAAAGTGAAATTTTCAAAAAGTGAAAATTTTTCCAAAAAATGATTAAGTATGAAGGACTCATCGGGTGAAACGCTCTGGAACTGAAATCGGATGCGCTTACAGACATGCTCCCCTCTCTGGAAGTCTGAGACATGTGTGAAAATTTTCTAAGTCCAGAAAAAAAAATGTTTTCAACTTTTTTTCAAATTTCCCCACAATTGATATATATTTTACCCACACATTTGGAGCCCTCCTGGGATGCCCTCTAACATACTATAACCTCATTTAGCGGAGATTTTCACAAAAAAGAGAAATTTTCAAAAAGTGGAAATTTTTCCAAAAAACGACTAAGTATGAAGGACTTATCGGGTGAAACGCACTGGAACTGAAATCGGATCCGCTAACAGACATGCTCCCCTCTCTGGAAGTCTGAGACGTGTGAAAATTTTCTAAGTCCAGAAAAAAAAATTTATTCAACTTTTTTTCAAATTTCCCCACAAGGGATATATATTTTACCCACACATTTGGAGCCCTCCTGGGATGCCCTCTAACATACTATAACGTCATTTAGAGGAGATTTTCACAAAAAAGTGAAATTTTCAAAAAGTCAGAAATTTTGCAAAAAACGACTAATTATGAAGGACTCATTGGGTGAATCGCTCTGGAACTGAAATCGGATGCGCACACTGACATGCTCCCCTCTCTGGAAGTCTGAGACATGTGAAAATTTTCTAAGTCCAGAAAAAAAAAATTTTTCAACTTTTTTAAAAATTTCCCCACACATTTGGAGCCCTCCTGGGATGCCCTCTAACATACTATAACCTCATTTAGCGGAGATTTTCACAAAAAAGTGAAATTTTCAAAAAGTGGAAATTTTTCCAAAAAACGACTAAGTATGAAGGACTCATCAGGTGAAACACTCTGGAACTGAAATCGGATGCGCTTACAGACATGCTCCCCTCTCTGGAAGTCTGAAACATGTGTGAAAATTTTCTAAGCCCAGAAAAAAAATAATTTTCAACTTTTTTTCAAATTTCCCGCCAAGGGATATATATTTTACCCACACATTTGGAGCCCTCCTGGGATGCCCTCTAACATACTATAACCTCCTTTAGCGGAGATTTTCACAAAAAAGTGAAATTTTCAAAAAGTGGAAATTTTTCCAAAAAACGACTAAGTATGAAGGACTCATCGGGTGAAACGCTCTGGAACTGAAATCGGATGCGCTTACAGACATGCTCCCCTCTCTGGAAGTCTGAGACATGTGTGAAAATTTTCTAAGTCCAGAAAAAAAAAGTTTTTCAACTTTTTTTCAAATTTCCCCCCAAGGGATATATATTTTACCCACACATTTGGAGCCCTCCTGGGATGCCCTCTAACATACTATAGCCTCATTTGGCGGAGATTTTCACAAAAAAGTGAAATTTTCAAAAAGTGGAAATTTTTCCAAAAAACGATTAAGTATGAAGGACTCATCGGGTGAAACGCTCTGGAACTGAACTCGGATGCGCTTACAGACATGCTCCCCTCTCTGGAAGTCTGAGACATGTGTGAAAATTTTCTAAGTCCAGAAAAAAAACATTTTTCAACTTTTTTCAAATTTCCCCCCCAAGGGATATATATGTTACCCACACATTTGGAGCCCTCCTGGGATGCCCTCTAACATACTATAACCTCCTTTAGCGGAGATTTTCACAAAAAAGTGAAATTTTCAAAAAGTCAGAAATTTTGCAAAAAACGACTAAGTATGAAGGAATCATCGGGTGAAACGCTCTGGAACTGAAATCGGATGTGCTTACAGACATACTCCCATCCCTGGAAGTCTGAGACATGTGTGAAAATTTTCTAAGTCCAGAAAAAAAAAATTTTCAACTTTTTTTCAAATTTCCCCCCAAGGGATATATATTTTACCCACACATTTGGAGCCCTCCTGGGATGCCCTCTAACATACTATAACCTCATTTAGCGGAGATTTTCACAAAAAAGAGAAATTTTCAAAAAGTGGAAATTTTTCCAAAAAACGACTAAGTATGAAGGACTTATCGGGTGAAACGCTCTGGAACTGAAATCGGATGCGCTTACAGACATGCTCCCCTCTCTGGAAGTCTGAGACATGTGTGAAAATTTTCTAAGTCCAGAAAAAAAAATTTTCAACTTTTTTTCAAATTTCCCCACAAGGGATATATATTTTACCCACACATTTGGAGCCCTCCTGGGATGCCCTCTAACATACTATAACCTCCTTTAGCGGAGATTTTCACAAAAAAGTGAAATTTTCAAAAAGTCAGAAATTTTGCAAAAAACGACTAATTATGAAGGACTCATTGGGTGAATCGCTCTGGAACTGAAATCGGATGCGCGCACTGACATGCTCCCCTCTCTGGAAGTCTGAGACATGTGAAAATTTTCTAAGTCCAGAAAAAAAAATTTTTTCAACTTTTTTAAAAATTTCCCCACACATTTGGAGCCCTCCTGGGATGCCCTCTAACATAATATAACCTCCTTTAGCGGAGATTTTCACAAAAAAGTGAAATTTTCAAAAAAGTGAAAATTTTTCCAAAAAACGACTAAGTATGAAGCACTCATCGGGTGAAACGCTCTGGAACTGAAATCGGATGCGCTTACAGACATGCTCCCCTCTCTGGAAGTCTGAGACATGTGTGAAAATTTTCTAAGTCCAGAAAAAAAAACATTTTCAACTTTTTTTCAAATTTCCCCCCAAGGGATATATATTTTACCCACACATTTGGAGCCCTCCTGGGATGCCCTCTAACATACTATAACCTCATTTAGCGGAGATTTTCACAAAAAAAGTGAAATTTTCAAAAAGTGAAAATTTTTCCAAAAAATGATTAAGTATGAAGGACTCATCGGGTGAAACGCTCTGTAACTGAAATCGGATGCGCTTACAGACATGCTCCCCTCTCTGGAAGTCTGAGACATGTGTGAAAATTTTCTAAGTCCAGAAAAAAAAATTTTTCAACTTTTTTTCAAATTTCCCCACAATTGATATATATTTTACCCACACATTTGGAGCCCTCCTGGGATGCCCTCTAACATACTATAACCTCATTTAGCGGAGATTTTTACAAAAAAAGTGAAATTTTCAAAAAGTGGAAATTTTTCCAAAAAACGACTAAGTATGAAGGACTCATCAGGTGAAACACTCTGGAACTGAAATCGGATGCGCTTACAGACATGCTCCCCTCTCTGGAAGTCTGAGACATGTGTGAAAATTTTCTAAGTCCAGAAAAAAAAAATTTTTCAACTTTTTTCCAAATTTCCCGCCAAGGGATATATATTTTACCCACACATTTGGAGCCCTCCTGGGATGCCCTCTAACATACTATAACCTCCTTTAGCGGAGATTTTCACAAAAAAGTGAAATTTTCAAAAAGTGGAAATTTTTCCAAAAAACGACTAAGTATGAAGGACTTATCGGGTGAAACGCTCTGGAACTGAAATCGGATGCGCTTACAGACATGCTCCCCTCTCTGGAAGTCTGAGACATGTGTGAAAATTTTCTAAGTCCAGGAAAAAAAAATTTTTCAACTTTTTTCAAATTTCCCCACAAGGAATATATATTTTACCCACACATTTGGAGCCCTCCAGGGTTGCCCTCTAACATACTATAACCTCATTTAGCGGAGATTTTCACAAAAAAGTGAAATTTTCAAAAAGTCAAAAATTTTTCCAAAAAACGACTAAGTATGAAGGACTCATTGGGTGAAACGCTCTGGAACTGAAATCGGATGCGCTTACAGACATGCTCCCCTCTCTGGAAGGCTGAGACATGTGTGAAAATTTTCTAAGTCCAGAAAAAAAAAAAATTTCAACTTTTTTTCAAATTTCCCCACAAGGGATATATATTTTACCCACACATTTGGAGCCCTCCTGGGATTCCCTCTAACATACTATAACCTCATTTAGCGAAGATTTTCACAAAAAAGTGAAATTTTTCAAAAGTCAGAAATTTTGCAAAAAACGACTAAGTATGAAGGACTCATCGGGTGAAACGCTCTGGAATTGAAATCGGATGCGCTTACAGACATGCTCCCCTCTCTGGAAGTCTGAGACATGTGTGAAAATTTTCTAAGTCCAGAAAAAAAAAAAATTTCAACTTTTTTTCAAATTTCCCCACAAGGGATATATATTTTACCCACACATTTGGAGCCCTCCTGGGATGCCCTCTAACATACTATAACCTCATTTAGCGGAGATTTTCACAAAAAAGTGAAATTTTCAAAAAATCAAAATTTTTTCCAAAAAGCGACTAAGTATGAAGGACTCATTGGGTGAAACGCTCTGGAACTGAAATCGGATGCGCTTACAGACATGCTCCCCTCTCTGGAAGTCTGAGACATGTGTGAAAATTTTCAAAGTCCAGAAAAAAAAATTTTTCAACTTTTTTTCAAATTTCCCCACAAGGGATATATATTTTACCCACACATTTGGAGCCCTCCTGGGATGCCCTCTAACATACTATAACCTCATTTAGCGGAGATTTTCACAAAAAAGTGAAATTTTCAAAAAGTCAAAAATTTTTCCAAAAAACGACTAAGTATGAAGGACTCATTGGGTGAAACGCTCTGGAACTGAAATCTGATGTGCTTACAGACATGCTCCCCTCTCTGGAAGTCTGAGACATGTGTGAAAATTTTCTAAGTCCAAAAAAATAAGTTTCAACTTTTTTTCAAATTTCCCCCCAAGGGATATATATTTTACCCACACATTTGGAGCCCTCCTGGGATGCCCTCTAACATACTATAACCTCATTTAGCGGAGATTTTCACAAAAAAGTGAAATTTTCAAAAAGTGGAAATTTTTCCAAAAAACGACTAAGTATGAAGGACTCATCGGGTGAAACGCTCTGGAACTGAAATCGGATGCGCTTACAGACATGCTCCCCTCTCTGGAAGTCTGAGACATGTGTGAAAATTTTCTAAGTCCAGGAAAAAAAAAATTTTCAACTTTTTTTCAAATTTCCCCACAAGGAATATATATTTTACCCACACATTTGGAGCCCTCCAGGGTTGCCCTCTAACATACTATAACCTCATTTAGCGGAGATTTTCACAAAAAAGTGAAATTTTCAAAAAGTCAAAAATTTTTCCAAAAAAACGACTAAGTATGAAGGACTCATTGGGTGAAATGCTCTGGAACTGAAATCGGATGCGCTTACAGACATGCTCCCCTCTCTGGAAGTCTGAGACATGTGTAAAAATTTTCTAAGTCCAGAAAAAAAAAAAATTTCAACTTTTTTTCAAATTTCCCCACAAGGGATATATATTTTACCCACACATTTGGAGCCCTCCTGGGATGCCCTCTAACATACTATAACCTCATTTAGCAGAGATTTTCACAAAAAAGTGAAATTTTCCAAAAGTCAGAAATTTTGCAAAAAACGACTAAGTATGAAGGACTCATCGGGTGAAACGCTCTGGAACTGAAATCGGATGCGCTTACAGACATGCTCCCCTCTCTGGAAGTCTGAGACATGTGTGAAAATTTTCTAAGTCCAGAAAAAAAAAAATTTTCAACTTTTTTTCAAATTTCCCCACAAGGAATATATATTTTACCCACACATTTGGAGCCCTCCAGGGTTGCCCTCTATCATACTATAACCTCATTTAGCGGAGATTTTCACAAAAAAGTGAAATTTTCAAAAAGTCAAAAATTTTTCCAAAAAACGACTAAGTATGAAGGACTCATTGGGTGAAACGCTCTGGAACTGAAATCGGATGCGCTTACAGACATGCTCCCCTCTCTGGAAGACTGAGACATGTGTGAAAATTTTCAAAGTCCAGAAAAAAAAATTTTTCAACTTTTTTTCAAATTTCCCCACAAGGGATATATATTTTACCCACACATTTGGAGCCCTCCTGGGATGCCCTCTAACATACTATAACCTCATTTAGCGGAGATTTTCACAAAAAAGTGAAATTTTCAAAAAAAAAAAATTTTTTCCAAAAAACGACTAAGTATGAAGGACTCATTGGGTGAAACGCTCTGGAACTGAAATCGGATGCGCTTACAGACATGCTCCCCTCTCTGGAAGTCTGAGACATGTGTGAAAATTTTCTAAGTCCAGAAAAAAAAAAAATTTCAACTTTTTTTCAAATTTCCCCACAAGGGATATATATTTTACCCACACATTTGGAGCCCTCCTGGGATGCCCTCTAACATACTATAACCTCATTTAGCGGAGATTTTCACAAAAAAGTGAAATTTTCAAAAAATCAAAAATTTTTCCAAAAAGCGACTAAGTATGAAGGACTCATTGGGTGAAACGCTCTGGAACTGAAATCGGATGCGCTTACAGACATGCTCCCCTCTCTGGAAGTCTGAGACATGTGTGAAAATTTTCAAAGTCCAGAAAAAAAAATTTTTCAACTTTTTTTCAAATTTCCCCACAAGGGATATATATTTTACCCACACATTTGGAGCCCTCCTGGGATGCCCTCTAACATACTATAACCTCATTTAGCGGAGATTTTCACAAAAAAGTGAAATTTTCAAAAAGTCAAAAATTTTTCCAAAAAACGACTAAGTATGAAGGACTCATTGGGTGAAACGCTCTGGAACTGAAATCGGATGTGCTTACAGACATGCTCCCCTCTCTGGAAGTCTGAGACATGTGTGAAAATTTTCTAAGTCCAGAAAAATAAGTTTCAACTTTTTTTCAAATTTCCCCCCAAGGGATATATATTTTACCCACACATTTGGAGCCCTCCTGGGATGACCTCTAACATACTATAACCTCATTTAGCGGAGATTTTCACAAAAAAGTGAAATTTTCAAAAAGTGGAAATTTTTCCAAAAAACGACTAAGTATGAAGGACTCATCGGGTGAAACGCTCTGGAACTGAAATCGGATGCGCTTACAGACATGCTCCCCTCTCTGGAAGTCTGAGACATGTGTGAAAATTTTCTAAGTCCAGGAAAAAAAAAATTTTCAACTTTTTTCAAATTTCCCCACAAGGAATATATATTTTACCCACACATTTGGAGCCCTCCAGGGTTGCCCTCTAACATACTATAACCTCATTTAGCGGAGATTTTCACAAAAAAGTGAAATTTTCAAAAAGTCAAAAATTTTTCCAAAAAACGACTAAGTATGAAGGACTCATTGGGTGAAACGCTCTGGAACTGAAATCGGATGCGCTTACAGACATGCTCCCCTCTCTTTAAGTCTGAGACATGTGTGAAAATTTTCTAAGTCCAGAAAAAAAAAAAATTTCAACTTTTTTTCAAATTTCCCCACAAGGGATATATATTTTACCCACACATTTGGAGCCCTCCTGGGATTCCCTCTAACATACTATAACCTCATTTAGCGAAGATTTTCACAAAAAAGTGAAATTTTCCAAAAGTCAGAAATTTTGCAAAAAACGACTAAGTATGAAGGACTCATCGGGTGAAACGCTCTGGAACTGAAATCGGATGCGCTTACAGACATGCTCCCCTCTCTGGAAGTCTGAGACATGTGTGAAAATTTTCTAAGTCCAGAAAAATAAGTTTCAACTTTTTTTCAAATTTCCCCCCAAGGGATATATATTTTACCCACACATTTGGAGCCCTCCTGGGATGCCCTCTAACATACTATAACCTCATTTAGCAGAGATTTTCACAAAAAAGTGAAATTTTCCAAAAGTCAGAAATTTTGCAAAAAACGACTAAGTATGAAGGACTCATCGGGTGAAACGCTCTGGAACTGAAATCGGATGCGCTTACAGACTTGCTCCCCTCTCTGGAAGTCTGAGACATGTGTGAAAATTTTCTAAGTCCAGAAAAAAAAAATTTTCAACTTTTTTTCAAATTTCCCCACAAGGAATATATATTTTACCCACACATTTGGAGCCCTCCTGGGATGCCCTCTAATATACTATAACCTCATTTAGCGGAGATTTTCACAAAAAAGTGAAATTTTCAAAAAGTCAAAAATTTTCCAAAAAACGACTAAGTATGAAGGACTCATTGGGTGAAACGCTCTGGAACTGAAATCGGATGTGCTTACAAACATGCTCCCCTCTCTGGAAGTCTGAGACATGTGTGAAAATTTTCTAAGTCCAGAAAAATAAGTTTCAACTTTTTTTCAAATTTCCCCCCAAGGGATATATATTTTACCCACACATTTGGAGCCCTCCTGGGATGCCCTCTAACATACTATAACCTCATTTAGCGGAGATTTTCACAAAAAAGTGAAATTTTCAAAAAGTGGAAATTTTTCCAAAAAACGACTAAGTATGAAGGACTCATCGGGTGAAACGCTCTGGAACTGAAATAGGATGCGCTTACAGACATGCTCCCCTCTCTGGAAGTCTGAGACATGTGTGAAAATTTTCTAAGTCCAGAAAAAAAAAATTTTCAACTTTTTTTCAAATTTCCCCACAAGGGATATATATTTTACCCACACATTTGGAGCCCTCCTGGGATGCTCTCTAACATACTATAACCTCATTTAGCGGAGATTTTCACAAAAAAGTGAAATTTTCAAAAAGTGAGAAATTTTGCAAAAAACGACTAAGTATGAAGGAATCATCGGGTGAAACACTCTGGAACTGAAATCGGATGCGCTTACAGACATGCTCCCCTCTCTGGAAGTCTGAGACATGTGTGAAAATTTTCTAAGTCCAGAAAAAAAAAAATTTCAACTTTTTTCCAAATTTCCCCACAAGGGATATATATTTTACCCACACATTTGGAGCCCTCCTGGGATGCCCTCTAACATACTATAACCTCATTTAGCGGAGATTTTCACAAAAAAGTGAAATTTTCAAAAAGTGGAAATTTTTCCAAAAAACGACTAAGTATGAAGGACTCATCGGGTGAAACGCTCTGGAACTGAAATCGGATGCGCTTACAGACATGCTCCCCTCTCTGGAAGTCTGAGACATGTGTGAAAATTTTCTAAGTCCAGAAAAAAAAATTTTTCAACTTTTTTTCAAATTTTCCCCCAAGGGATATATATTTTACCCACACATTTGGAGCCCTCCTGGGTTGCCCTCTAACATACTATAACCTCATTTAGCGGAGATTTTCACAAAAAAGTGAAATTTTCAAAAAGTGAAAATTTTTCCAAAAAACGACTAAGTATGAAGGACTCATCGGGTGAAACGCTCTGGAACTGAAATCGGATGCGCTTACAGACATGCTCCCTTCTCTGGAAGTCTGAGACATGTGTGAGAATTTTCTAAGTCCAGAAAAAAAAAATTTTTCAACTTTTTTTCAAATTTCTCCCCAAGGGATATAGATTTTACCCACACATTTGGAGCCCTCCTGGGATGCCCTCTAACAAACTATAACCTCATTTAGCGGAGATTTTCACAAAAAAGTGAAATTTTCAAAAAGTCAGAAATTTTGCAAAAAACGACTAAGTATGAAGGACTCATCGGGTGAATCGCTCTAGAACTGAAATCGGATGCGCGCACTGACATGCTCCCCTCTCTGGAAGTCTGAGACATGTGTGAAAATTTTCTAAGTCCAGAAAAAAAAAATTTTCAACTTTTTTTCAAATTTCCCCACAAGGGATATATATTTTACCCACACATTTGGAGCCCTCCTGGGATGCCCTCTAACATACTATAACCTCATTTAGCGGAGATTTTCACAAAAAAGTGAAATTTTCAAAAAGTCAAAATTTTTTCCAAAAAACGACTAAGTATGAAGGACTCATTGGGTGAAACGCTCTGGAACTGAAATCGGAAGCGCTTACAGACATGCTCCCCTCTCTGGAAGTCTGACACATGTGTGAAAATTTTCTAAGTCCAGAAAAAAAAATTTTTCAACTTTTTTTCAAATTTCTCCCCAAGGGATATAGATTTTACCCACACATTTGGAGCCCTCCTCGGATGCCCTCTAACAAACTATAACCTCATTTAGCGGAGATTTTCTCAAAAAAGTGAAATTTTCAAAAAGTCAGAAATTTTGCAAAAAACGACTAAGTATGAAGGACTCATCGGGTGAATCGCTCTAGAACTGAAATCGGATGCGCGCACTGACATGCTCCCCTCTCTGGAAGTCTGAGACATGTGTGAAAATTTTCTAAGTCCAGAAAAAAAAAATTTTCAACTTTTTTCAAATTTCCCCACAAGGGATATATATTTTACCCACACATTTGGAGCCCTCCTGGGATGCCCTCTAACATACTATAACCTCATTTAGCGGAGATTTTCACAAAAAAGTGAAATTTTCAAAAAGTCAAAATTTTTTCCAAAAAACGACTAAGTATGAAGGACTCATTGGGTGAAACGCTCTGGAACTGAAATCGGAAGCGCTTACAGACATGCTCCCCTCTCTGGAAGTCTGACACATGTGTGAAAATTTTCTAAGTCCAGAAAAAAAAAATTTTTCAACTTTTTTTCAAATTTCTCCCCAAGGGATATATATTTTACCCACACATTTGGAGCCCTCCTGGGATGCCCTCTAACATACTATAACCTCATTTAGCGGAGATTTTCACAAAAAAAGTGAAATTTTCAAAAAGTGAAAATTTTTCCAAAAAACGACTAAGTATGAAGGACTCATTGGCTGAAACGCTCTGGAACTGAAATCGGATGTGCTAACAGACATGCTCCCCTCTCTGGAAGTCTGAGACATGTGTGAAAATTTTCTAAGTCCAGAAAAATAAGTTTCAACTTTTTTTCAAATTTCCCCACAAGGGATATATATTTTACCCACACATTTGGAGCCCTCCTGGGATGCCCTCTAACATACTATAACCTCCTTTAGCGGAGATTTTCACAAAAAAGTGAAATTTTCAAAAAAGTGAAAATTTTTCCAAAAAACGACTAAGTATGAAGGACTTATCGGGTGAAACGCTCTGGAACTGATATCGGATGCGCTTACAGACCTGCTCCCCTCTCTGGAAGTCTGAGACATGTGTGAAAATTTTCTAAGTCCAGAAAAATAAGTTTCAACTTTTTTTCAAATTTCCCCCCAAGGGATATATATTTTACCCACATATTTGGAGCCCTCCTGGGATGCCCTCTAACATACTATAACCTCATTTAGCAGAGATTTTCACAAAAAAGTGAAATTTTCCAAAAGTCAGAAATTTTGCAAAAAACGACTAAGTATGAAGGACTCATCGGGTGAAACGCTCTGGAACTGAAATCGGAAGCGCTTACAGACATGCTCCCCTCTCTGGAAGTCTGACACATGTGTGAAAATTTTCTAAGTCCAGAAAAAAAAATTTTTCAACTTTTTTTCAAATTTCTCCCCAAGGGATATAGATTTTACCCACACATTTGGAGCCCTCCTCGGATGCCCTCTAACAAACTATAACCTCATTTAGCGGAGATTTTCACAAAAAAGTGAAATTTTCAAAAAGTCAGAAATTTTGCAAAAAACGACTAAGTATGAAGGACTCATCGGGTGAATCGCTCTAGAACTGAAATCGGATGCGCGCACTGACATGCTCCCCTCTCTGGAAGTCTGAGACATGTGTGAAAATTTTCTAAGTCCAGAAAAAAAAATTTTTCAACTTTTTTTCAAATTTCTCCCCAAGGGATATAGATTTTACCCACACATTTGGAGCCCTCCTCGGATGCCCTCTAACAAACTATAACCTCATTTAGCGGAGATTTTCACAAAAAAGTGAAATTTTCAAAAAGTCAGAAATTTTGCAAAAAACGACTAAGTATGAAGGACTCATCGGGTGAATCGCTCTAGAACTGAAATCGGATGCGCGCACTGACATGCTCCCCTCTCTGGAAGTCTGAGACATGTGTGAAAATTTTCTAAGTCCAGAAAAAAAAAATTTTCAACTTTTTTCAAATTTCCCCACAAGGGATATATATTTTACCCACACATTTGGAGCCCTCCTGGGATGCCCTCTAACATACTATAACCTCATTTAGCGGAGATTTTCACAAAAAAGTGAAATTTTCAAAAAGTCAAAATTTTTTCCAAAAAACGACTAAGTATGAAGGACTCATTGGGTGAAACGCTCTGGAACTGAAATCGGAAGCGCTTACAGACATGCTCCCCTCTCTGGAAGTCTGACACATGTGTGAAAATTTTCTAAGTCCAGAAAAAAAAATTTTTTCAACTTTTTTTCAAATTTCTCCCCAAGGGATATATATTTTACCCACACATTTGGAGCCCTCCTGGGATGCCCTCTAACATACTATAACCTCATTTAGCGGAGATTTTCACAAAAAAAGTGAAATTTTCAAAAAGTGAAAATTTTTCCAAAAAACGACTAAGTATGAAGGACTCATTGGGTGAAACGCTCTGGAACTGAAATCGGATGTGCTTACAAACATGCTCCCCTCTCTGGAAGTCTGAGACATGTGTGAAAATTTTCTAAGTCCAGAAAAATAAGTTTCAACTTTTTTTCAAATTTCCCCCCAAGGGATATATATTTTACCCACACATTTGGAGCCCTCCTGGGATGCCCTCTAACATACTATAACCTCATTTAGCGGAGATTTTCACAAAAAAGTGAAATTTTCAAAAAGTGAGAAATTTTGCAAAAAACGACTAAGTATGAAGGAATCATCGGGTGAAACACTCTGGAACTGAAATCGGATGCGCTTACAGACATGCTCCCCTCTCTGGAAGTCTGAGACATGTGTGAAAATTTTCTAAGTCCAGAAAAAAAAAAATTTCAACTTTTTTCCAAATTTCCCCACAAGGGATATATATTTTACCCACACATTTGGAGCCCTCCTGGGATGCCCTCTAACATACTATAACCTCATTTAGCGGAGATTTTCACAAAAAAGTGAAATTTTCAAAAAGTGGAAATTTTTCCAAAAAACGACTAAGTATGAAGGACTCATCGGGTGAAACGCTCTGGAACTGAAATCGGATGCGCTTACAGACATGCTCCCCTCTCTGGAAGTCTGAGACATGTGTGAAAATTTTCTAAGTCCAGAAAAAAAAATTTTTCAACTTTTTTTCAAATTTTCCCCCAAGGGATATATATTTTACCCACACATTTGGAGCCCTCCTGGGTTGCCCTCTAACATACTATAACCTCATTTAGCGGAGATTTTCACAAAAAAGTGAAATTTTCAAAAAGTGAAAATTTTTCCAAAAAACGACTAAGTATGAAGGACTCATCGGGTGAAACGCTCTGGAACTGAAATCGGATGCGCTTACAGACATGCTCCCTTCTCTGGAAGTCTGAGACATGTGTGAGAATTTTCTAAGTCCAGAAAAAAAAAATTTTTCAACTTTTTTTCAAATTTCTCCCCAAGGGATATAGATTTTACCCACACATTTGGAGCCCTCCTGGGATGCCCTCTAACAAACTATAACCTCATTTAGCGGAGATTTTCACAAAAAAGTGAAATTTTCAAAAAGTCAGAAATTTTGCAAAAAACGACTAAGTATGAAGGACTCATCGGGTGAATCGCTCTAGAACTGAAATCGGATGCGCGCACTGACATGCTCCCCTCTCTGGAAGTCTGAGACATGTGTGAAAATTTTCTAAGTCCAGAAAAAAAAAATTTTCAACTTTTTTTCAAATTTCCCCACAAGGGATATATATTTTACCCACACATTTGGAGCCCTCCTGGGATGCCCTCTAACATACTATAACCTCATTTAGCGGAGATTTTCACAAAAAAGTGAAATTTTCAAAAAGTCAAAATTTTTTCCAAAAAACGACTAAGTATGAAGGACTCATTGGGTGAAACGCTCTGGAACTGAAATCGGAAGCGCTTACAGACATGCTCCCCTCTCTGGAAGTCTGACACATGTGTGAAAATTTTCTAAGTCCAGAAAAAAAAATTTTTCAACTTTTTTTCAAATTTCTCCCCAAGGGATATAGATTTTACCCACACATTTGGAGCCCTCCTCGGATGCCCTCTAACAAACTATAACCTCATTTAGCGGAGATTTTCTCAAAAAAGTGAAATTTTCAAAAAGTCAGAAATTTTGCAAAAAACGACTAAGTATGAAGGACTCATCGGGTGAATCGCTCTAGAACTGAAATCGGATGCGCGCACTGACATGCTCCCCTCTCTGGAAGTCTGAGACATGTGTGAAAATTTTCTAAGTCCAGAAAAAAAAAATTTTCAACTTTTTTCAAATTTCCCCACAAGGGATATATATTTTACCCACACATTTGGAGCCCTCCTGGGATGCCCTCTAACATACTATAACCTCATTTAGCGGAGATTTTCACAAAAAAGTGAAATTTTCAAAAAGTCAAAATTTTTTCCAAAAAACGACTAAGTATGAAGGACTCATTGGGTGAAACGCTCTGGAACTGAAATCGGAAGCGCTTACAGACATGCTCCCCTCTCTGGAAGTCTGACACATGTGTGAAAATTTTCTAAGTCCAGAAAAAAAAATTTTTTCAACTTTTTTTCAAATTTCTCCCCAAGGGATATATATTTTACCCACACATTTGGAGCCCTCCTGGGATGCCCTCTAACATACTATAACCTCATTTAGCGGAGATTTTCACAAAAAAAGTGAAATTTTCAAAAAGTGAAAATTTTTCCAAAAAACGACTAAGTATGAAGGACTCATTGGCTGAAACGCTCTGGAACTGAAATCGGATGTGCTAACAGACATGCTCCCCTCTCTGGAAGTCTGAGACATGTGTGAAAATTTTCTAAGTCCAGAAAAATAAGTTTCAACTTTTTTTCAAATTTCCCCACAAGGGATATATATTTTACCCACACATTTGGAGCCCTCCTGGGATGCCCTCTAACATACTATAACCTCCTTTAGCGGAGATTTTCACAAAAAAGTGAAATTTTCAAAAAAGTGAAAATTTTTCCAAAAAACGACTAAGTATGAAGGACTTATCGGGTGAAACGCTCTGGAACTGAAATCGGATGCGCTTACAGACCTGCTCCCCTCTCTGGAAGTCTGAGACATGTGTGAAAATTTTCTAAGTCCAGAAAAAAAAAAATTTTCAACTTTTTTTCAAATTTCCCGCCAAGGGAAATATATTTTACCCACACATTTGGAGCCCTCCTGGGATGCCCTCTAACATACTATAACCTCATTTAGCGGAGATTTTCACAAAAAAGTGAAATTTTCAAAAAGTGGAAATTTTTCCAAAAAACTACTAAGTATGAAGGACTCATCAGGTGAAACACTCTGGAACTGAAATCGGATGCGCTTACAGACATGCTCCCCTCTCTGGAAGTCTGAGACATGTGTGAAAATTTTCTAAGTCCAGAAAAAAAAAATTTTTCAACTTTTTTTCAAATTTCCCGCCAAGGGATATATATTTTACCCACACATTTGGAGCCCTCCTGGGATGCCCTCTAACATAATATAACCTCCTTTAGCGGAGATTTTCACAAAAAAGTGAAATTTTCAAAAAAGTGAAAATTTTTCCAAAAAATGACTAAGTATGAAGCACTCATCGGGTGAAACGCTCTGGAACTGAAATCGGATGCGCTTACAGATATGCTCCCCTCTCTGGAAGTCTGAGACGTGTGAAAATTTTCTAAGTCAAGAAAAAAAAAATTTTTCAACTTTTTTTCAAATTTCCCCACAAGGGATATATATTTTACCCACACATTTGGAGCCCTCCTGGGATGCCCTCTAACATACTATAACCTCCTTTAGCGGAGATTTTCACAAAAAAGTGAAATTTTCAAAAAAGTGAAAATTTTTCCAAAAAACGACTAAGTATGAAGGACTTATCGGGTGAAACGCTCTGGAACTGAAATCGGATGCGCTTACAGACCTGCTCCCCTCTCTGGAAGTCTGAGACATGTGTGAAAATTTTCTAAGTCCAGAAAAATAAGTTTCAACTTTTTTTCAAATTTCCCCCCAAGGGATATATATTTTACCCACACATTTGGAGCCCTCCTGGGATGCCCTCTAACATACTATAACCTCATTTAGCAGAGATTTTCACAAAAAAGTGAAATTTTCCAAAAGTCAGAAATTTTGCAAAAAACGACTAAGTATGAAGGACTCATCGGGTGAAACGCTCTGGAACTGAAATCGGATGCGCTTACAGACTTGCTCCCCTCTCTGGAAGTCTGAGACATGTGTGAAAATTTTCTAAGTCCAGAAAAAAAAATTTTTCAACTTTTTTCAAATTTCCCCACAAGGAATATATATTTTACCCACACATTTGGAGCCCTCCTGGGATGCCCTCTAATATACTATAACCTCATTTAGCGGAGATTTTCACAAAAAAGTGAAATTTTCAAAAAGTCAAAAATTTTCCAAAAAACGACTAAGTATGAAGGACTCATTGGGTGAAACGCTCTGGAACTGAAATCGGATGTGCTTACAAACATGCTCCCCTCTCTGGAAGTCTGAGACATGTGTGAAAATTTTCTAAGTCCAGAAAAATAAGTTTCAACTTTTTTTCAAATTTCCCCCCAAGGGATATATATTTTACCCACACATTTGGAGCCCTCCTGGGATGCCCTCTAACATACTATAACCTCATTTAGCGGAGATTTTCACAAAAAAGTGAAATTTTCAAAAAGTGGAAATTTTTCCAAAAAACGACTAAGTATGAAGGACTCATCGGGTGAAACGCTCTGGAACTGAAATCGGATGCGCTTACAGACATGCTCCCCTCTCTGGAAGTCTGAGACATGTGTGAAAATTTTCTAAGTCCAGAAAAAAAAAATTTTCAACTTTTTTTCAAATTTCCCCACAAGGGATATATATTTTACCCACACATTTGGAGCGCTCCTGGGATGCTCTCTAACATACTATAACCTCATTTAGCGGAGATTTTCACAAAAAAGTGAAATTTTCAAAAAGTGAGAAATTTTGCAAAAAACGACTAAGTATGAAGTAATCATCGGGTGAAACACTCTGGAACTGAAATCGGATGCGCTTACAGACATGCTCCCCTCTCTGGAAGTCTGAGACATGTGTGAAAATTTTCTAAGTCCAGAAAAAAAAAAATTTCAACTTTTTTCCAAGTTTCCCCACAAGGGATATATATTTTACCCACACATTTGGAGCCCTCCTGGGATGCCCTCTAACATACTATAACCTCATTTAGCGGAGATTTTCACAAAAAAGTGAAATTTTCAAAAAGTGGAAATTTTTCCAAAAAACGACTAAGTATGAAGGACTCATCGGGTGAAACGCTCTGGAACTGAAATCGGATGCGCTTACAGACATGCTCCCCTCTCTGGAAGTCTGAGACATGTGTGAAAATTTTCTAAGTCCAGAAAAAAAAAATTTTCAACTTTTTTTCAAATTTCCCCACAAGGGATATATATTTTACCCACACATTTGGAGCCCTCCTGGGATGCTCTCTAACATACTATAACCTCATTTAGCGGAGATTTTCACAAAAAAGTGAAATTTTCAAAAAGTGAGAAATTTTGCAAAAAACGACTAAGTATGAAGGAATCATCGGGTGAAACACTCTGGAACTGAAATCGGATGCGCTTACAGACATGCTCCCCTCTCTGGAAGTCTGAGACATGTGTGAAAATTTTCTAAGTCCAGAAAAAAAAAATTTCAACTTTTTTCCAAATTTCCCCACAAGGGATATATATTTTACCCACACATTTGGAGCCCTCCTGGGTTGCCCTCTAACATACTATAACCTCATTTAGCGGAGATTTTCACAAAAAAGTGAAATTTTCAAAAAGTGAAAATTTTTCCAAAAAACGACTAAGTATGAAGGACTCATCGGGTGAAACGCTCTGGAACTGAAATCGGATGCGCTTACAGACATGCTCCCTTCTCTGGAAGTCTGAGACATGTGTGAGAATTTTCTAAGTCCAGAAAAAAAAAATTTTTCAACTTTTTTTCAAATTTCTCCCCAAGGGATATAGATTTTACCCACACATTTGGAGCCCTCCTGGGATGCCCTCTAACAAACTATAACCTCATTTAGCGGAGATTTTCACAAAAAAGTGAAATTTTCAAAAAGTCAGAAATTTTGCAAAAAACGACTAAGTATGAAGGACTCATCGGGTGAATCGCTCTAGAACTGAAATCGGATGCGCGCACTGACATGCTCCCCTCTCTGGAAGTCTGAGACATGTGTGAAAATTTTCTAAGTCCAGAAAAAAAAAATTTTCAACTTTTTTCAAATTTCCCCACAAGGGATATATATTTTACCCACACATTTGGAGCCCTCCTGGGATGCCCTCTAACATACTATAACCTCATTTAGCGGAGATTTTCACAAAAAAGTGAAATTTTCAAAAAGTCAAAATTTTTTCCAAAAAACGACTAAGTATGAAGGACTCATTGGGTGAAACGCTCTGGAACTGAAATCGGAAGCGCTTACAGACATGCTCCCCTCTCTGGAAGTCTGACACATGTGTGAAAATTTTCTAAGTCCAGAAAAAAAAATTTTTTCAACTTTTTTTCAAATTTCTCCCCAAGGGATATATATTTTACCCACACATTTGGAGCCCTCCTGGGATGCCCTCTAACATACTATAACCTCATTTAGCGGAGATTTTCACAAAAAAAGTGAAATTTTCAAAAAGTGAAAATTTTTCCAAAAAACGACTAAGTATGAAGGACTCATTGGCTGAAACGCTCTGGAACTGAAATCGGATGTGCTAACAGACATGCTCCCCTCTCTGGAAGTCTGAGACATGTGTGAAAATTTTCTAAGTCCAGAAAAATAAGTTTCAACTTTTTTTCAAATTTCCCCACAAGGGATATATATTTTACCCACACATTTGGAGCCCTCCTGGGATGCCCTCTAACATACTATAACCTCCTTTAGCGGAGATTTTCACAAAAAAGTGAAATTTTCAAAAAAGTGAAAATTTTTCCAAAAAACGACTAAGTATGAAGGACTTATCGGGTGAAACGCTCTGGAACTGAAATCGGATGCGCTTACAGACATGCTCCCCTCTCTGGAAGTCTGAGACATGTGTGAAAATTTTCTAAGTCCAGAAAAAAAAAATTTTCAACTTTTTTTCAAATTTCCCGCCAAGGGAAATATATTTTACCCACACATTTGGAGCCCTCCTGGGATGCCCTCTAACATACTATAACCTCATTTAGCGGAGATTTTCACAAAAAAGTGAAATTTTCAAAAAGTGGAAATTTTTCCAAAAAACGACTAAGTATGAAGGACTTATTGGGTGAAACGCTCTGGAACTGAAATCGGATGCGCTTACAGACATGCTCCCCTCTCTGGAAGTCTGAGACATGTGTGAAAATTTTCTAAGTCCAGAAAAAAATAATTTTTCAACTTTTTTTCAAATTTCCCGCCAAGGGATATATATTTTACCCACACATTTGGAGCCCTCCTGGGATGCCCTCTAACATACTATAACCTCCTTTAGCGGAGATTTTCACAAAAAAGTGAAATTTTCAAAAAAGTGAAAATTTTTCCAAAAAACGACTAAGTATGAAGGACTTATCGGGTGAAACGCTCTGGAACTGAAATCGGATGTGCTTACAGACATGCTCCCCTCTCTGAAAGTCTGAGACATGTGTGAAAATTTTCTAAGTCCAGAAAAAAAAACATTTTCAACTTTTTTTCAAATTTCCCCACAAGGGAAATATATTTTACCCACACATTTGGAGCCCTCCTGGGATGCCCTCTAACATACTATAACCTCATTTAGCGGAGATTTTCACAAAAAAGTGAAATTTTCAAAAAGTGGAAATTTTTCCAAAAAACTACTAAGTATGAAGGACTCATCAGGTGAAACACTCTGGAACTGAAATCGGATGCGCTTACAGACATGCTCCCCTCTCTGGAAGTCTGAGACGTGTGAAAATTTTCTAAGTCAAGAAAAAAAAAATTTTTCAACTTTTTTTCAAATTTCCCCACAAGGGATATATATTTTACCCACACATTTGGAGCCCTCCTGGGATGCCCTCTAACATACTATAACCTCCTTTAGCGGAGATTTTCACAAAAAAGTGAAATTTTCAAAAAAGTGAAAATTTTTCCAAAAAACGACTAAGTATGAAGGACTTATCGGGTGAAACGCTCTGGAACTGAAATCGGATGCGCTTACAGACCTGCTCCCCTCTCTGGAAGTCTGAGACATGTGTGAAAATTTTCTAAGTCCAGAAAAATAAGTTTCAACTTTTTTTCAAATTTCCCCCCAAGGGATATATATTTTACCCACACATTTGGAGCCCTCCTCGGATGCCCTCTAACAAACTATAACCTCATTTAGCGGAGATTTTCACAAAAAAGTGAAATTTTCAAAAAGTCAGAAATTTTGCAAAAAACGACTAAGTATGAAGGACTCATCGGGTGAATCGCTCTAGAACTGAAATCGGATGCGCGCACTGACATGCTCCCCTCTCTGGAAGTCTGAGACATGTGTGAAAATTTTCTAAGTCCAGAGAAAAAAATTTTTCAACTTTTTTTCAAATTTCTCCCCAAGGGATATAGATTTTACCCACACATTTGGAGCCCTCCTCGGATGCCCTCTAACAAACTATAACCTCATTTAGCGGAGATTTTCACAAAAAAGTGAAATTTTCAAAAAGTCAGAAATTTTGCAAAAAACGACTAAGTATGAAGGACTCATCGGGTGAATCGCTCTAGAACTGAAATCGGATGCGCGCACTGACATGCTCCCCTCTCTGGAAGTCTGAGACATGTGTGAAAATTTTCTAAGTCCAGAAAAAAAAAATTTTCAACTTTTTTCAAATTTCCCCACAAGGGATATATATTTTACCCACACATTTGGAGCCCTCCTGGGATGCCCTCTAACATACTATAACCTCATTTAGCGGAGATTTTCACAAAAAAGTGAAATTTTCAAAAAGTCAAAATTTTTTCCAAAAAACGACTAAGTATGAAGGACTCATTGGGTGAAACGCTCTGGAACTGAAATCGGAAGCGCTTACAGACATGCTCCCCTCTCTGGAAGTCTGACACATGTGTGAAAATTTTCTAAGTCCAGAAAAAAAAATTTTTTCAACTTTTTTTCAAATTTCTCCCCAAGGGATATATATTTTACCCACACATTTGGAGCCCTCCTGGGATGCCCTCTAACATACTATAACCTCATTTAGCGGAGATTTTCACAAAAAAAGTGAAATTTTCAAAAAGTGAAAATTTTTCCAAAAAACGACTAAGTATGAAGGACTCATTGGCTGAAACGCTCTGGAACTGAAATCGGATGTGCTAACAGACATGCTCCCCTCTCTGGAAGTCTGAGACATGTGTGAAAATTTTCTAAGTCCAGAAAAATAAGTTTCAACTTTTTTTCAAATTTCCCCACAAGGGATATATATTTTACCCACACATTTGGAGCCCTCCTGGGATGCCCTCTAACATACTATAACCTCCTTTAGCGGAGATTTTCACAAAAAAGTGAAATTTTCAAAAAAGTGAAAATTTTTCCAAAAAACGACTAAGTATGAAGGACTTATCGGGTGAAACGCTCTGGAACTGAAATCGGATGCGCTTACAGACATGCTCCCCTCTCTGGAAGTCTGAGACATGTGTGAAAATTTTCTAAGTCCAGAAAAAAAAAAATTTTCAACTTTTTTTCAAATTTCCCGCCAAGGGAAATATATTTTACCCACACATTTGGAGCCCTCCTGGGATGCCCTCTAACATACTATAACCTCATTTAGCGGAGATTTTCACAAAAAAGTGAAATTTTCAAAAAGTGGAAATTTTTCCAAAAAACGACTAAGTATGAAGGACTTATTGGGTGAAACGCTCTGGAACTGAAATCGGATGCGCTTACAGACATGCTCCCCTCTCTGGAAGTCTGAGACATGTGTGAAAATTTTCTAAGTCCAGAAAAAAAAAATTTTTCAACTTTTTTTCAAATTTCCCGCCAAGGGATATATATTTTACCCACACATTTGGAGCCCTCCTGGGATGCCCTCTAACATACTATAACCTCCTTTAGCGGAGATTTTCACAAAAAAGTGAAATTTTCAAAAAAGTGAAAATTTTTCCAAAAAACGACTAAGTATGAAGGACTTATCGGGTGAAACACTCTGGAACTGAAATCGGATGTGCTTACAGACATGCTCCCCTCTCTGAAAGTCTGAGACATGTGTGAAAATTTTCTAAGTCCAGAAAAAAAAACATTTTCAACTTTTTTTCAAATTTCCCCACAAGGGAAATATATTTTACCCACACATTTGGAGCCCTCCTGGGATGCCCTCTAACATACTATAACCTCATTTAGCGGAGATTTTCACAAAAAAGTGAAATTTTCAAAAAGTGGAAATTTTTCCAAAAAACTACTAAGTATGAAGGACTCATCAGGTGAAACACTCTGGAACTGAAATCGGATGCGCTTACAGACATGCTCCCCTCTCTGGAAGTCTGAGACATGTGTGAAAATTTTCTAAGTCCAGAAAAAAAAAAATTTTCAACTTTTTTTCAAATTTCCCGCCAAGGGATATATATTTTACCCACACATTTGGAGCCCTCCTGGGATGCCCTCTAACATAATATAACCTCCTTTAGCGGAGATTTTCACAAAAAAGTGAAATTTTCAAAAAAGTGAAAATTTTTCCAAAAAACGACTAAGTATGAAGCACTCATCGGGTGAAACGCTCTGGAACTGAAATCGGATGCGCTTACAGATATGCTCCCCTCTCTGGAAGTCTGAGACGTGTGAAAATTTTCTAAGTCAAGAAAAAAAAAATTTTTCAACTTTTTTTCAAATTTCCCCACAAGGGATATATATTTTACCCACACATTTGGAGCCCTCCTGGGATGCCCTCTAACATACTATAACCTCCTTTAGCGGAGATTTTCACAAAAAAGTGAAATTTTCAAAAAAGTGAAAATTTTTCCAAAAAACGACTAAGTATGAAGGACTTATCGGGTGAAACGCTCTGGAACTGAAATCGGATGTGCTTACAGACCTGCTCCCCTCTCTGGAAGTCTGAGACATGTGTGAAAATTTTCTAAGTCCAGAAAAATAAGTTTCAACTTTTTTTCAAATTTCCCCCCAAGGGATATATATTTTACCCACACATTTGGAGCCCTCCTGGGATGCCCTCTAACATACTATAACCTCATTTAGCAGAGATTTTCACAAAAAAGTGAAATTTTCCAAAAGTCAGAAATTTTGCAAAAAACGACTAAGTATGAAGGACTCATCGGGTGAAACGCTCTGGAACTGAAATCGGATGCGCTTACAGACTTGCTCCCCTCTCTGGAAGTCTGAGACATGTGTGAAAATTTTCTAAGTCCAGAAAAAAAAATTTTTCAACTTTTTTTCAAATTTCCCCACAAGGAATATATATTTTACCCACACATTTGGAGCCCTCCTGGGATGCCCTCTAATATACTATAACCTCATTTAGCGGAGATTTTCACAAAAAAGTGAAATTTTCAAAAAGTCAAAAATTTTCCAAAAAACGACTAAGTATGAAGGACTCATTGGGTGAAACGCTCTGGAACTGAAATCGGATGTGCTTACAAACATGCTCCCCTCTCTGGAAGTCTGAGACATGTGTGAAAATTTTCTAAGTCCAGAAAAATAAGTTTCAACTTTTTTTCAAATTTCCCCCCAAGGGATATATATTTTACCCACACATTTGGAGCCCTCCTGGGATGCCCTCTAACATACTATAACCTCATTTAGCGGAGATTTTCACAAAAAAGTGAAATTTTCAAAAAGTGGAAATTTTTCCAAAAAACGACTAAGTATGAAGGACTCATCGGGTGAAACGCTCTGGAACTGAAATCGGATGCGCTTACAGACATGCTCCCCTCTCTGGAAGTCTGAGACATGTGTGAAAATTTTCTAAGTCCAGAAAAAAAAAATTTTCAACTTTTTTTCAAATTTCCCCACAAGGGATATATATTTTACCCACACATTTGGAGCGCTCCTGGGATGCTCTCTAACATACTATAACCTCATTTAGCGGAGATTTTCACAAAAAAGTGAAATTTTCAAAAAGTGAGAAATTTTGCAAAAAACGACTAAGTATGAAGGAATCATCGGGTGAAACACTCTGGAACTGAAATCGGATGCGCTTACAGACATGCTCCCCTCTCTGGAAGTCTGAGACGTGTGAAAATTTTCTAAGTCCAGAAAAAAAAAAATTTCAACTTTTTTCCAAATTTCCCCACAAGGGATATATATTTTACCCACACATTTGGAGCCCTCCTGGGATGCCCTCTAACATACTATAACCTCATTTAGCGGAGATTTTCACAAAAAAGTGAAATTTTCAAAAAGTGGAAATTTTTCCAAAAAACG
The DNA here is from genome assembly GCF_046119375.1 of Phyllobates terribilis. Lineage (NCBI taxonomy): Eukaryota > Metazoa > Chordata > Amphibia > Anura > Dendrobatidae > Phyllobates > Phyllobates terribilis. The sequence goes on along the minus strand of NW_027363218.1, from coordinate 519,860 downwards.
ACTAAGTATGAAGGACTCATCGGGTGAAACGCTCTGGAACTGAAATCGGATGCGCTTACAGACATGCTCCCCTCTCTGGAAGTCTGAGACATGTGTGAAAATTTTCTAAGTCCAGAAAAAAAATTTTTTCAACTTTTTTCAAATTTTCCCCCAAGGGATATATATTTTACCCACACATTTGGAGCCCTCCTGGGTTGCCCTCTAACATACTATAACCTCATTTAGCGGAGATTTTCACAAAAAAGTGAAATTTTCAAAAAGTGAAAATTTTTCCAAAAAACGACTAAGTATGAAGGACTCATCGGGTGAAACGCTCTGGAACTGAAATCGGATGCGCTTACAGACATGCTCCCTTCTCTGGAAGTCTGAGACATGTGTGAGAATTTTCTAAGTCCAGAAAAAAAAAATTTTTCAACTTTTTTTCAAATTTCTCCCCAAGGGATATAGATTTTACCCACACATTTGGAGCCCTCCTGGGATGCCCTCTAACAAACTATAACCTCATTTAGCGGAGATTTTCACAAAAAAGTGAAATTTTCAAAAAGTCAGAAATTTTGCAAAAAACGACTAAGTATGAAGGACTCATCGGGTGAATCGCTCTAGAACTGAAATCGGATGCGCGCACTGACATGCTCCCCTCTCTGGAAGTCTGAGACATGTGTGAAAATTTTCTAAGTCCAGAAAAAAAAAATTTTCAACTTTTTTTCAAATTTCCCCACAAGGGATATATATTTTACCCACACATTTGGAGCCCTCCTGGGATGCCCTCTAACATACTATAACCTCATTTAGCGGAGATTTTCACAAAAAAGTGAAATTTTCAAAAAGTCAAAATTTTTTCCAAAAAACGACTAAGTATGAAGGACTCATTGGGTGAAACGCTCTGGAACTGAAATCGGAAGCGCTTACAGACATGCTCCCCTCTCTGGAAGTCTGACACATGTGTGAAAATTTTCTAAGTCCAGAAAAAAAAATTTTTCAACTTTTTTTCAAATTTCTCCCCAAGGGATATAGATTTTACCCACACATTTGGAGCCCTCCTCGGATGCCCTCTAACAAACTATAACCTCATTTAGCGGAGATTTTCACAAAAAAGTGAAATTTTCAAAAAGTCAGAAATTTTGCAAAAAACGACTAAGTATGAAGGACTCATTGGGTGAAACGCTCTGGAACTGAAATCGGAAGCGCTTACAGACATGCTCCCCTCTCTGGAAGTCTGACACATGTGTGAAAATCTTCTAAGTCCAGAAAAAAAAATTTTTTCAACTTTTTTTCAAATTTCTCCCCAAGGGATATATATTTTACCCACACATTTGGAGCCCTCCTGGGATGCCCTCTAACAAACTATAACCTCATTTAGCGGAGATTTTCACAAAAAAAGTGAAATTTTCAAAAAGTGAAAATTTTTCCAAAAAACGACTAAGTATGAAGGACTCATTGGCTGAAACGCTCTGGAACTGAAATCGGATGTGCTAACAGACATGCTCCCCTCTCTGGAAGTCTGAGACATGTGTGAAAATTTTCTAAGTCCAGAAAAATAAGTTTCAACTTTTTTTCAAATTTCCCCACAAGGGATATATATTTTACCCACACATTTGGAGCCCTCCTGGGATGCCCTCTAACATACTATAACCTCCTTTAGCGGAGATTTTCACAAAAAAGTGAAATTTTCAAAAAAGTGAAAATTTTTCCAAAAAACGACTAAGTATGAAGGACTTATCGGGTGAAACGCTCTGGAACTGAAATCGGATGCGCTTACAGACATGCTCCCCTCTCTGGAAGTCTGAGACATGTGTGAAAATTTTCTAAGTCCAGAAAAAAAAAATTTTTCAACTTTTTTTCAAATTTCCCGCCAAGGGAAATATATTTTACCCACACATTTGGAGCCCTCCTGGGATGCCCTCTAACATACTATAACCTCATTTAGCGGAGATTTTCACAAAAAAGTGAAATTTTCAAAAAGTGGAAATTTTTCCAAAAAACGACTAAGTATGAAGGACTTATTGGGTGAAACGCTCTGGAACTGAAATCGGATGCGCTTACAGACATGCTCCCCTCTCTGGAAGTCTGAGACATGTGTGAAAATTTTCTAAGTCCAGAAAAAAAAAATTTTTCAACTTTTTTTCAAATTTCCCGCCAAGGGATATATATTTTACCCACACATTTGGAGCCCTCCTGGGATGCCCTCTAACATACTATAACCTCATTTAGCGGAGATTTTCACAAAAAAGTGAAATTTTCAAAAAGTGGAAATTTTTCCAAAAAACGACTAAGTATGAAGGACTCATCGGGTGAAACGCTCTGGAACTGAAATCGGATGCGCTTACAGACATGCTCCCCTCTCTGGAAGTCTGAGACATGTGTGAAAATTTTCTAAGTCCAGAAAAAAAAATTTTTCAACTTTTTTTCAAATTTTCCCCCAAGGGATATATATTTTACCCACACATTTGGAGCCCTCCTGGGTTGCCCTCTAACATACTATAACCTCATTTAGCGGAGATTTTCACAAAAAAGTGAAATTTTCAAAAAGTGAAAATTTTTCCAAAAAACGACTAAGTATGAAGGACTCATCGGGTGAAACGCTCTGGAACTGAAATCGGATGCGCTTACAGACATGCTCCCTTCTCTGGAAGTCTGAGACATGTGTGAAAATTTTCTAAGTCCAGAAAAAAAAAAATTTTTAACTTTTTTTCAAATTTCCCGCCAAGGGATATATATTTTACCCACACATTTGGAGCCCTCCTGGGATGCCCTCTAACATACTATAACCTCCTTTAGCGGAGATTTTCACAAAAAAGTGAAATTTTCAAAAAAGTGAAAATTTTTCCAAAAAACGACTAAGTATGAAGGACTTATCGGGTGAAACGCTCTGGAACTGAAATCGGATGTGCTTACAGACATGCTCCCCTCTCTGAAAGTCTGAGACATGTGTGAAAATTTTCTAAGTCCAGAAAAAAAAACATTTTCAACTTTTTTTCAAATTTCCCCACAAGGGAAATATATTTTACCCACACATTTGGAGCCCTCCTGGGATGCCCTCTAACATACTATAACCTCATTTAGCGGAGATTTTCACAAAAAAGTGAAATTTTCAAAAAGTGGAAATTTTTCCAAAAAACTACTAAGTATGAAGGACTCATCAGGTGAAACACTCTGGAACTGAAATCGGATGCGCTTACAGACATGCTCCCCTCTCTGGAAGTCTGAGACATGTGTGAAAATTTTCTAAGTCCAGAAAAAAAAAAATTTTCAACTTTTTTTCAAATTTCCCGCCAAGGGATATATATTTTACCCACACATTTGGAGCCCTCCTGGGATGCCCTCTAACATAATATAACCTCCTTTAGCGGAGATTTTCCCAAAAAAGTGAAATTTTCAAAAAAGTGAAAATTTTTCCAAAAAACGACTAAGTATGAAGCACTCATCGGGTGAAACGCTCTGGAACTGAAATCGGATGCGCTTACAGATATGCTCCCCTCTCTGGAAGTCTGAGACATGTGTGAAAATTTTCTAAGTCAAGAAAAAAAAAATTTTTCAACTTTTTTTCAAATTTCCCCACAAGGGATATATATTTTACCCACACATTTGGAGCCCTCCTGGGATGCCCTCTAACATACTATAACCTCCTTTAGCGGAGATTTTCACAAAAAAGTGAAATTTTCAAAAAAGTGAAAATTTTTCCAAAAAACGACTAAGTATGAAGGACTTATCGGGTGAAACGCTCTGGAACTGAAATCGGATGCGCTTACAGACCTGCTCCCCTCTCTGGAAGTCTGAGACATGTGTGAAAATTTTCTAAGTCCAGAAAAAAAAACATTTTCAACTTTTTTTCAAATTTCCCCACAAGGGAAATATATTTTACCCACACATTTGGAGCCCTCCTGGGATGCCCTCTAACATACTATAACGTCATTTAGCGGAGATTTTCACAAAAAAGTGAAATTTTCAAAAAGTCAGAAATTTTGCAAAAAATGACTAATTATGAAGGACTCATCGGGTGAATCGCTCTGGAACTGAAATCGGATGCGCGCACTGACATGCTCCCCTCTCTGGAAGTCTGAGACATGTGTGAAAATTTTCTAAGTCCATAAAAAAAATTTTTTTCAACTTTTTTAAAAATTTCCCCACACATTTGGAGCCCTCCTGGGATGCCCTCTATCATACTATAACCTCATTTAGCGGAGATTTTCACAAAAAAGTGAAATTTTCAAAAAGTGAGAAATTTTGCAAAAAACGACTAAGTATAAAGGAATCATCGGGTGAAACACTCTGGAACTGAAATCGGATGCGCTTACAGACATGCTCCCCTCTCTGGAAGTCTGAGACATGTGTGAAAATTTTCTAAGTCCAGAAAAAAAATTTTTTCAACTTTTTTTCAAATTTCCCCACAATTGATATATATTTTACCCACACATTTGGAGCCCTCCTGGGATGCCCTCAAACATACTATAACCTCATTTAGCGGAGATTTTCACAAAAAAGAGAAATTTTCAAAAAGTGAAAATTTTTCCAAAAAACGACTAAGTATGAAGGACTTATCGGGTGAAACGCACTGGAACTGAAATCGGATCCGCTCACAGACATGCTCCCCTCTCTGGAAGTCTGAGACATGTGAAAATTTTCTAAGTCCAGAAATCAAGAAAATTTTTCAACTTTTTTTCAAATTTCCCCACAAGGGATATATATTTTACCCACACATGTGGAGCCCTCCTGGGATGCCCTCTAACATACTATAACCTCCTTTAGCGGAGATTTTCACAAAAAAGTGAAATTTTCAAAAAGTCAGAAATTTTGCAAAAAACGACTAAGTATGAAGGAATCATCGGGTGAAACGCTCTGGAACTGAAATCGGATGCGCTTACAGACATGCTCCCCTCTCTGGAAGTCTGAGACATGTGTGAAAATTTTCTAAGTCCAGAAAAAAAAATTTTTTCAACTTTTTTCAAATTTCCCCACAAGGGATATATATTTTACCCACACATTTGGAGCCCTCCTGGGATGCCCTCTAACATACTATAACCTCCTTTAGCGGAGATTTTCACAAAAAAGTGAAATTTTCAAAAAGTCAGAAATTTTGCAAAAAACGACTAAGTATGAAGGAATCATCGGGTGAAACGCTCTGGAACTGAAATCGGATGTGCTTACAGACATACTCCCCTCCCTGGAAGTCTGAGACGTGTGAAAATTTTCTAAGTCCAGAAAAAAAAAATTTTTCAACTTTTTTTCAAATTTCCCCACAAGGGATATATATTTTACCCACACATTTGGAGCCCTCCTGGGATGCCCTCTAACATACTATAACGTCATTTAGAGGAGATTTTCACAAAAAAGTGAAATTTTCAAAAAGTCAGAAATTTTGCAAAAAACGACTAATTATGAAGGACTCATTGGGTGAATCGCTCTGGAACTGAAATCGGATGCGCGCACTGACATGCTCCCCTCTCTGGAAGTCTGAGACATGTGAAAATTTTCTAAGTCCAGAAAAAAAATTTTTTTCAACTTTTTTAAAAATTTCCCCACACATTTGGAGCCCTCCTGGGATGCCCTCTAACATACTATAACCTCATTTAGCGGAGATTTTCACAAAAAAGTGAAATTTTCAAAAAGTGGAAATTTTTCCAAAAAACGACTAAGTATGAAGGACTCATCAGGTGAAACACTCTGGAACTGAAATCGGATGCGCTTACAGACATGCTCCCCTCTCTGGAAGTCTGAAACATGTGTGAAAATTTTCTAAGCCCAGAAAAAAAAAAATTTTCAACTTTTTTTCAAATTTCCCGCCAAGGGAAATATATTTTACCCACACATTTGGAGCCCTCCTGGGATGCCCTCTAACATACTATAACCTCCTTTAGCGGAGATTTTCACAAAAAAGTGAAATTTTCAAAAAAGTGAAAATTTTTCAAAAAAACGACTAAGTATGAAGCACTCATCGGGTGAAACGCTCTGGAACTGAAATCGGATGCGCTTACAGACATGCTCCCCTCTCTGGAAGTCTGAGACATGTGTGAAAATTTTCTAAGTCCAGAAAAAAAAAATTTTTCAACTTTTTTTCAAATTTCCCCACAAGGGATATATATTTTACCCACACATTTGGAGCCCTCCTGGGATGCCCTCTAACATACTATAACCTCATTTAGCGGAGATTTTCACAAAAAAGTGAAATTTTCAAAAAGTGGAAATTTTTCCAAAAAACGACTAAGTATGAAGGACTCATCGGGTTAAACGCTCTGGAACTGAAATCGGATGCGCTTACAGACATGCTCCCCTCTCTGGAAGTTTGAGACATGTGTGAAAATTTTCTAAGTCCTGAAAAAAAAAATTTAAAACTTTTTTTCAAATTTCCCCCCAAGGGATATATATTTTACCCACACATTTGGAGCCCTCCTGGTATGCCCTCTAACATACTATAACCTAATTTAGCAGAGATTTTCACACAAAAGTGAAATTTTCAAAAAGTCAGAAATTTTGCAAAAAACGAATAAGTATGAAGGAATCATCGGGTGAAACGCTCTGGAACTGAAATCGGATGTGCTTACAGACATACTCCCCTCCCTGGAAGTCTGAGACATGTGTGAAAATTTTCTAAGTCCAGAAAAAAAAAATTTTTCAACTTTTTTTCAAATTTCCCCCCAAGGGATATATATTTTACCCACACATTTGGAGCCCTCCTGGGATGCCCTCTAACATACTATAACCTCATTTAGCGGAGATTTTCACAAAAAAAGTGAAATTTTCAAAAAGTGAAAATTTTTCCAAAAAATGATTAAGTATGAAGGACTCATCGGGTGAAACGCTCTGGAACTGAAATCGGATGCGCTTACAGACATGCTCCCCTCTCTGGAAGTCTGAAACATGTGTGAAAATTTTCTAAGTCCAGAAAAAATTTTTTTTTTACTTTTTTCAAATTTCCCCCCAAGGGATATATGTTTTACCCACACATTTGGATCCCTCCTGGGATGCCCTCTAACATACTATAACCTCATTTAGAGGAGATTTTCACAAAAAAGTGAAATTTTCAAAAAGTTTAATTTTTTCCAAAAAACGACTAAGTATGAAGGACTCATCGGGTGAAACGCTCTGGAACTGAAATCGGATGCGCTTACAGACATACTCCCCTCTCTGGAAGTCTGAGACATATGTGAAAATTTTCTAAGTCCAGAAAAAAAAATTTTTTCAACTTTTTTTCAAATTTCCCCACAATTGATATATATTTTACCCACACATTTGGAGCCCTCCTGGGATGCCCTCTAACATACTATAACCTCATTTAGCGGAGATTTTCACAAAAAAGAGAAATTTTCAAAAAGTGAAAATTTTTCCAAAAAACGACTAAGTATGAAGGACTTATCGGGTGAAACGCACTGGAACTGAAATCGGATCCGCTCACAGACATGCTCCCCTCTCTGGAAGTCTGAGACATGTGAAAATTTTCTAAGTCCAGAAATCAAGAAAATTTTTCAACTTTTTTTCAAATTTCCCCACAAGGGATATATATTTTACCCACACATGTGGAGCCCTCCTGGGATGCCCTCTAACATACTATAACCTCCTTTAGCGGAGATTTTCACAAAAAAGTGAAATTTTCAAAAAGTCAGAAATTTTGCAAAAAACGACTAAGTATGAAGGAATCATCGGGTGAAACGCTCTGGAACTGAAATCGGATGTGCTTACAGACATACTCCCCTCCCTGGAAGTCTGAGACATGTGTGAAAATTTTCTAAGTCCAGAAAAAAAAAATTTTTCAACTTTTTTTCAAATTTCCCCCCAAGGGATATATATTTTACCCACACATTTGGAGCCCTCCTGGGATGCCCTCTAACATACTATAACCTCATTTAGCGGAGATTTTCACAAAAAAAGTGAAATTTTCAAAAAGTGAAAATTTTTCCAAAAAATGATTAAGTATGAAGGACTCATCGGGTGAAACGCTCTGGAACTGAAATCGGATGCGCTTACAGACATGCTCCCCTCTCTGGAAGTCTGAGACATGTGTGAAAATTTTCTAAGTCCAGAAAAAAAAATTTTTTCAACTTTTTTTCAAATTTCCCCACAATTGATATATATTTTACCCACACATTTGGAGCCCTCCTGGGATGCCCTCTAACATACTATAACGTCATTTAGAGGAGATTTTCACAAAAAAGTGAAATTTTCAAAAAGTCAGAAATTTTGCAAAAAACGACTAATTATGAAGGACTCATTGGGTGAATCGCTCTGGAACTGAAATCGGATGCGCGCACTGACATGCTCCCCTCTCTGGAAGTCTGAGACATGTGAAAATTTTCTAAGTCCAGAAAAAAAAATTTTTTCAACTTTTTTAAAAATTTCCCCACACATTTGGAGCCCTCCTGGGATGCCCTCTAACATACTATAACCTCATTTAGCGGAGATTTTCACAAAAAAGTGAAATTTTCAAAAAATGGAAATTTTTCCAAAAAACGACTAAGTATGAAGGACTCATCGGGTGAAACGCTCTGGAACTGAAATCGGATGCGCTTACAGACATGCTCCCCTCTCTGGAAGTCTGAAACATGTGTGAAAATTTTCTAAGCCCAGAAAAAAAAAAAATTTCAACTTTTTTTCAAATTTCCCGCCAAGGGATATATATTTTACCCACACATTTGGAGCCCTCCTGGGATGCCCTCTAACATACTATAACCTCCTTTAGCGGAGATTTTCACAAAAAAGTGAAATTTTCAAAAAAGTGAAAATTTTTCCAAAAAACGACTAAGTATGAAGGACTTATCGGGTGAAACGCACTGGAACTGAAATCGGATCCGCTAACAGACATGCTCCCCTCTCTGGAAGTCTGAGACGTGTGAAAATTTTCTAAGTCCAGAAAAAAAAAATTTTTCAACTTTTTTTCAAATTTCCCCACAAGGGATATATATTTTACCCAAACATTTGGAGCCCTCCTGGGATGCCCTCTAACATACTATAACGTCATTTAGAGGAGATTTTCACAAAAAAAGTGAAATTTTCAAAAAGTCAGAAATTTTGCAAAAAACGACTAATTATGAAGGACTCATTGGGTGAATCGCTCTGGAACTGAAATCGGATGCGCGCACTGACATGCTCCCCTCTCTGGAAGTCTGAGACATGTGAAAATTTTCTAAGTCCAGAAAAAAAAATTTTTTCAACTTTTTTAAAAATTTCCCCACACATTTGGAGCCCTCCTGGGATGCCCTCTAACATACTATAACCTCATTTAGCGGAGATTTTCACAAAAAAGTGAAATTTTCAAAAAGTGGAAATTTTTCCAAAAAACGACTAAGTATGAAGGACTCATCAGGTGAAACACTCTGGAACTGAAATCGGATGCGCTTACAGACATGCTCCCCTCTCTGGAAGTCTGAAACATGTGTGAAAATTTTCTAAGCCCAGAAAAAAAAAAATTTTCAACTTTTTTTCAAATTTACCGCCAAGGGAAATATATTTTACCCACACATTTGGAGCCCTCCTGGGATGCCCTCTAACATACTATAACCTCATTTAGCGGAGATTTTCACAAAAAAGTGAAATTTTCAAAAAGTTGAAATTTTTCCAAAAAACGACTAAGTATGAAGGACTCATCGGGTGAAACGCTCTGGAACTGAAATCGGATGCTCTTACAGACATGCTCCCCTCTCTGGAAGTTTGAGACATGTGTGAAAATTTTCTAAGTCCAGAAAAAAAAAATTTAAAACTTTTTTTCAAATTTCCCCCCAAGGGATATATATTTTACCCACACATTTGGAGCCCTCCTGGGATGCCCTCTAACATACTATAACCTAATTTAGCAGAGATTTTCACACAAAAGTGAAATTTTCAAAAAGTCAGAAATTTTGCAAAAAACGACTAAGTATGAAGGAATCATCGGGTGAAACGCTCTGGAACTGAAATCGGATGTGCTTACAGACATACTCCCCTCCCTGGAAGTCTGAGACATGTGTGAAAATTTTCTAAGTCCAGAAAAAAAAAATTTTTCAACTTTTTTTCAAATTTCCCCCCAAGGGATATATATTTTACCCACACATTTGGAGCCCTCCTGGGATGCCCTCTAACATACTATAACCTCATTTAGCGGAGATTTTCACAAAAAAAGTGAAATTTTCAAAAAGTGAAAATTTTTCCAAAAAATGATTAAGTATGAAGGACTCATCGGGTGAAACGCTCTGGAACTGAAATCGGATGCGCTTACAGACATGCTCCCCTCTCTGGAAGTCTGAGACATGTGTGAAAATTTTCTAAGTCCAGAAAAAAAAATGTTTTCAACTTTTTTTCAAATTTCCCCACAATTGATATATATTTTACCCACACATTTGGAGCCCTCCTGGGATGCCCTCTAACATACTATAACCTCATTTAGCGGAGATTTTCACAAAAAAGAGAAATTTTCAAAAAGTGGAAATTTTTCCAAAAAACGATTAAGTATGAAGGACTCATCGGGTGAAACGCTCTGGAACTGAAATCGGATGCGCTTACAGACATGCTCCCCTCTCTGGAAGTCTGAGACATGTGAAAATTTTCTAAGTCCAGAAAAAAAACATTTTTCAACTTTTTTCAAATTTCCCCCCCAAGGGATATATATGTTACCCACACATTTGGAGCCCTCCTGGGATGCCCTCTAACATACTATAACCTCCTTTAGCGGAGATTTTCACAAAAAAGTGAAATTTTCAAAAAGTCAGAAATTTTGCAAAAAACGACTAAGTATGAAGGAATCATCGGGTGAAACGCTCTGGAACTGAAATCGGATGTGCTTACAGACATACTCCCCTCCCTGGAAGTCTGAGATATGTGTGAAAATTTTCTAAGTCCAGAAAAAAAAAAAAATTCAACTTTTTTTCAAATTTCCCCCCAAGGGATATATATTTTACCCACACATTTGGAGCCCTCCTGGGATGCCCTCTAACATACTATAACCTCATTTAGCGGAGATTTTCACAAAAAAAGTGAAATTTTCAAAAAGTGAAAATTTTTCCAAAAAATGATTAAGTATGAAGGACTCATCGGGTGAAACGCTCTGGAACTGAAATCGGATGCGCTTACAGACATGCTCCCCTCTCTGGAAGTCTGAGACATGTGTGAAAATTTTCTAAGTCCAGAAAAAAAAATTTTTTCAACTTTTTTTCAAATTTCCCCACAATTGATATATATTTTACCCACACATTTGGAGCCCTCCTGGGATGCCCTCTAACATACTATAACCTCATTTAGCGGAGATTTTCACAAAAAAGAGAAATTTTCAAAAAGTGGAAATTTTTCCAAAAAACGACTAAGTATGAAGGACTTATCGGGTGAAACGCACTGGAACTGAAATCGGATCCGCTAACAGACATGCTCCCCTCTCTGGAAGTCTGAGACGTGTGAAAATTTTCTAAGTCCAGAAAAAAAAAATTTTTCAACTTTTTTTCAAATTTCCCCACAAGGGATATATATTTTACCCACACATTTGGAGCCCTCATGGGATGCCCTCTAACATACTATAACGTCATTTAGAGGAGATTTTCACAAAAAAGTGAAATTTTCAAAAAGTCAGAAATTTTGCAAAAAACGACTAATTATGAAGGACTCATTGGGTGAATCGCTCTGGAACTGAAATCGGATGCACGCACTGACATGCTCCCCTCTCTGGAAGTCTGAGACATGTGAAAATTTTCTAAGTCCAGAAAAAAAATTTTTTTCAACTTTTTTAAAAATTTCCCCACACATTTGGAGCCCTCCTGGGATGCCCTCTAACATACTATAACCTCATTTAGCGGAGATTTTCACAAAAAAGTGAAATTTTCAAAAAGTGGAAATTTTTCCAAAAAACGACTAAGTATGAAGGACTCATCAGGTGAAACACTCTGGAACTGAAATCGGATGCGCTTACAGACATGCTCCCCTCTCTGGAAGTCTGAAACATGTGTGAAAATTTTCTAAGCCCAGAAAAAAAAAAATTTTCAACTTTTTTTCAAATTTCCCGCCAAGGGATATATATTTTACCCACACATTTGGAGCCCTCCTGGGATGCCCTCTAACATACTATAACCTCCTTTAGCGGAGATTTTCACAAAAAAGTGAAATTTTCAAAAAAGTGAAAATTTTTCCAAAAAACGACTAAGTATGAAGCACTCATCGGGTGAAACGCTCTGGAACTGAAATCGGATGCGCTTACAGACATGCTCCCCTCTCTGGAAGTCTGAGACATGTGTGAAAATTTTCTAAGTCCAGAAAAAAAAAATTTTCAACTTTTTTTCAAATTTCCCCACAAGGGATATATATTTTACCCACACATTTGGAGCCCTCCTGGGATGCCCTCTAACATACTATAACCTCATTTAGCGGAGATTTTCACAAAAAAGTGAAATTTTCAAAAAGTGGAAATTTTTCCAAAAAACGACTAAGTATGAAGGACTCATCGGGTGAAACGCTCTGGAACTGAAATCGGATGCGCTTACAGACATGCTCCCCTCTCTGGAAGTCTGAGACATGTGTGAAAATTTTCTAAGTCCAGAAAAAAAAAATTTAAAACTTTTTTCAAATTTCCCCCCCAAGGGATATATATGTTACCCACACATTTGGAGCCCTCCTGGGATGCCCTCTAACATACTATAACCTCATTTAGCGGAGATTTTCACAAAAAAGAGAAATTTTCAAAAAGTGGAAATTTTTCCAAAAAACGACTAAGTATGAAGGACTTATCGGGTGAAACGCTCTGGAACTGAAATCGGATGCGCTTACAGACATGCTCCCCTCTCTGGAAGTCTGAGACATGTGTGAAAATTTTCTAAGTCCAGAAAAAAAAATTTTCAACTTTTTTTCAAATTTCCCCACAAGGGATATTTTTTTTACCCACACATTTGGAGCCCTCCTGGGATGCCCTCTAACATACTATAACCTCCTTTAGCGGAGATTTTCACAAAAAAGTGAAATTTTCAAAAAGTCAGAAATTTTGCAAAAAACGACTAATTATGAAGGACTCATTGGGTGAATCGCTCTGGAACTGAAATCGGATGCGCGCACTGACATGCTCCCCTCTCTGGAAGTCTGAGACATGTGAAAATTTTCTAAGTCCAGAAAAAAAAATTTTTTCAACTTTTTTAAAAATTTCCCCACACATTTGGAGCCCTCCTGGGATGCCCTCTAACATAATATAACCTCCTTTAGCGGAGATTTTCACAAAAAAGTGAAATTTTCAAAAAAGTGAAAATTTTTCCAAAAAACGACTAAGTATGAAGCACTCATCGGGTGAAACGCTCTGGAACTGAAATCGGATGCGCTTACAGACATGCTCCCCTCTCTGGAAGTCTGAGACATGTGTGAAAATTTTCTAAGTCCAGAAAAAAAAACATTTTCAACTTTTTTTCAAATTTCCCCCCAAGGGATATATATTTTACCCACACATTTGGAGCCCTCCTGGGATGCCCTCTAACATACTATAACCTCATTTAGCGGAGATTTTCACAAAAAAAGTGAAATTTTCAAAAAGTGAAAATTTTTCCAAAAAATGATTAAGTATGAAGGACTCATCGGGTGAAACGCTCTGTAACTGAAATCGGATGCGCTTACAGACATGCTCCCCTCTCTGGAAGTCTGAGACATGTGTGAAAATTTTCTAAGTCCAGAAAAAAAAATTTTTCAACTTTTTTTCAAATTTCCCCACAATTGATATATATTTTACCCACACATTTGGAGCCCTCCTGGGATGCCCTCTAACATACTATAACCTCATTTAGCGGAGATTTTTACAAAAAAAGTGAAATTTTCAAAAAGTGGAAATTTTTCCAAAAAACGACTAAGTATGAAGGACTCATCAGGTGAAACACTCTGGAACTGAAATCGGATGCGCTTACAGACATGCTCCCCTCTCTGGAAGTCTGAGACATGTGTGAAAATTTTCTAAGTCCAGAAAAAAAAAAATTTTCAACTTTTTTCCAAATTTCCCGCCAAGGGATATATATTTTACCCACACATTTGGAGCCCTCCTGGGATGCCCTCTAACATACTATAACCTCCTTTAGCGGAGATTTTCACAAAAAAGTGAAATTTTCAAAAAAGTGAAAATTTTTCCAAAAAACGACTAAGTATGAAGGACTTATCGGGTGAAACGCTCTGGAACTGAAATTGGATGTGCTTACAGACATGCTCCCCTCTCTGGAAGTCTGAGACATGTGTGAAAATTTTCTAAGTCCAGAAAAAAAAACATTTTCAACTTTTTTTCAAATTTCCCCCCAAGGGATATATATTTTACCCACACATTTGGAGCCCTCCTGGGATGCCCTCTAACATTCTATAACCTCATTTAGCGGAGATTTTCACAAAAAAAGTGAAATTTTCAAAAAGTGAAAATTTTTCCAAAAAATGATTAAGTATGAAGGACTCATCGGGTGAAACGCTCTGTAACTGAAATCGGATGCGCTTACAGACATGCTCCCCTCTCTGGAAGTCTGAGACATGTGTGAAAATTTTCTAAGTCCAGAAAAAAAAACATTTTCAACTTTTTTTCAAATTTCCCCACAATTGATATATATTTTACCCACACATTTGGAGCCCTCCTGGGATGCCCTCTAACATACTATAACCTCATTTAGCGGAGATTTTCACAAAAAAGAGAAATTTTCAAAAAGTGGAAATTTTTCCAAAAAACGACTAAGTATGAAGGACTTATCGGGTGAAACGCTCTGGAACTGAAATCGGATGCGCTTACAGACATGCTCCCCTCTCTGGAAGTCTGAGACATGTGTGAAAATTTTCTAAGTCCAGAAAAAAAAATTTTCAACTTTTTTTCAAATTTCCCCACAAGGGATATATATTTTACCCACACATTTGGAGCCCTCCTGGGATGCCCTCTAACATACTATAACCTCCTTTAGCGGAGATTTTCACAAAAAAGTGAAATTTTCAAAAAGTCAGAAATTTTGCAAAAAACGACTAATTATGAAGGACTCATTGGGTGAATCGCTCTGGAACTGAAATCGGATGCGCGCACTGACATGCTCCCCTCTCTGGAAGTCTGAGACATGTGAAAATTTTCTAAGTCCAGAAAAAAAAATTTTTTCAACTTTTTTAAAAATTTCCCCACACATTTGGAGCCCTCCTGGGATGCCCTCTAACATAATATAACCTCCTTTAGCGGAGATTTTCACAAAACAGTGAAATTTTCAAAAAAGTGAAAATTTTTCCAAAAAACGACTAAGTATGAAGCACTCATCGGGTGAAACGCTCTGGAACTGAAATCGGATGCGCTTACAGACATGCTCCCCTCTCTGGAAGTCTGAGACATGTGTGAAAATTTTCTAAGTCCAGAAAAAAAAACATTTTCAACTTTTTTTCAAATTTCCCCCCAAGGGATATATATTTTACCCACACATTTGGAGCCCTCCTGGGATGCCCTCTAACATACTATAACCTCATTTAGCGGAGATTTTCACAAAAAAAGTGAAATTTTCAAAAAGTGAAAATTTTTCCAAAAAATGATTAAGTATGAAGGACTCATCGGGTGAAACGCTCTGTAACTGAAATCGGATGCGCTTACAGACATGCTCCCCTCTCTGGAAGTCTGAGACATGTGTGAAAATTTTCTAAGTCCAGAAAAAAAAATTTTTCAACTTTTTTCAAATTTCCCCACAATTGATATATATTTTACCCACACATTTGGAGCCCTCCTGGGATGCCCTCTAACATACTATAACCTCATTTAGCGGAGATTTTCACAAAAAAAGTGAAATTTTCAAAAAGTGGAAATTTTTCCAAAAAACGACTAAGTATGAAGGACTCATCAGGTGAAACACTCTGGAACTGAAATCGGATGCGCTTACAGACATGCTCCCCTCTCTGGAAGTCTGAGACATGTGTGAAAATTTTCTAAGTCCAGAAAAAAAAAATTTTTCAACTTTTTTCCAAATTTCCCGCCAAGGGATATATATTTTACCCACACATTTGGAGCCCTCCTGGGATGCCCTCTAACATACTATAACCTCCTTTAGCGGAGATTTTCACAAAAAAGTGAAATTTTCAAAAAAGTGAAAATTTTTCCAAAAAACGACTAAGTATGAAGGACTTATCGGGTGAAACGCTCTGGAACTGAAATTGGATGTGCTTACAGACATGCTCCCCTCTCTGGAAGTCTGAGACATGTGTGAAAATTTTCTAAGTCCAGAAAAAAAAACATTTTCAACTTTTTTTCAAATTTCCCCCCAAGGGATATATATTTTACCCACACATTTGGAGCCCTCCTGGGATGCCCTCTAACATACTATAACCTCATTTAGCGGAGATTTTCACAAAAAAAGTGAAATTTTCAAAAAGTGAAAATTTTTCCAAAAAATGATTAAGTATGAAGGACTCATCGGGTGAAACGCTCTGTAACTGAAATCGGATGCGCTTACAGACATGCTCCCCTCTCTGGAAGTCTGAGACATGTGTGAAAATTTTCTAAGTCCAGAAAAAAAAATTTTTCAACTTTTTTTCAAATTTCCCCACAATTGATATATATTTTACCCACACATTTGGAGCCCTCCTGGGATGCCCTCTAACATACTATAACCTCATTTAGCGGAGATTTTCACAAAAAAGAGAAATTTTCAAAAAGTGGAAATTTTTCCAAAAAACGACTAAGTATGAAGGACTTATCGGGTGAAACGCTCTGGAACTGAAATCGGATGCGCTTACAGACATGCTCCCCTCTCTGGAAGTCTGAGACATGTGTGAAAATTTTCTAAGTCCAGAAAAAAAAATTTTCAACTTTTTTTCAAATTTCCCCACAAGGGATATATATTTTACCCACACATTTGGAGCCCTCCTGGGATGCCCTCTAACATACTATAACCTCATTTAGCGGAGATTTTCACAAAAAAGTGAAATTTTCAAAAAGTGGAAATTTTTCCAAAAAACGACTAAGTATGAAGGACTCATCGGGTGAAACGCTCTGGAACTGAAATCGGATGCGCTTACAGACATGCTCCCCTCTCTGGAAGTCTGAGACATGTGTGAAAATTTTCTAAGTCCAGAAAAAAAACATTTTTCAACTTTTTTCAAATTTCCCCCCCAAGGGATATATATGTTACCCACACATTTGGAGCCCTCCTGGGATGCCCTCTAACATACTATAACCTCCTTTAGCGGAGATTTTCACAAAAAAGTGAAATTTTCAAAAAGTCAGAAATTTTGCAAAAAACGACTAAGTATGAAGGAATCATCGGGTGAAACGCTCTGGAACTGAAATCGGATGTGCTTACAGACATACTCCCATCCCTGGAAGTCTGAGACATGTGTGAAAATTTTCTAAGTCCAGAAAAAAAAAAATTTTCAACTTTTTTTCAAATTTCCCCCCAAGGGATATATATTTTACCCACACATTTGGAGCCCTCCTGGGATGCCCTCTAACATACTATAACCTCATTTAGCGGAGATTTTCACAAAAAAGAGAAATTTTCAAAAAGTGGAAATTTTTCCAAAAAACGACTAAGTATGAATGACTTATCGGGTGAAACGCTCTGGAACTGAAATCGGATGCGCTTACAGACATGCTCCCCTCTCTGGAAGTCTGAGACATGTGTGAAAATTTTCTAAGTCCAGAAAAAAAAATTTTCAACTTTTTTTCAAATTTCCCCACAAGGGATATATATTTTACCCACACATTTGGAGCCCTCCTGGGATGATCTCTAACATACTATAACCTCCTTTAGCGGAGATTTTCACAAAAAAGTGAAATTTTCAAAAAGTCAGAAATTTTGCAAAAAACGACTAATTATGAAGGACTCATTGGGTGAATCGCTCTGGAACTGAAATCGGATGCGCGCACTGACATGCTCCCCTCTCTGGAAGTCTGAGACATGTGAAAATTTTCTAAGTCCAGAAAAAAAAATTTTTTCAACTTTTTTAAAAATTTCCCCACACATTTGGAGCCCTCCTGGGATGCCCTCTAACATAATATAACCTCCTTTAGCGGAGATTTTCACAAAAAAGTGAAATTTTCAAAAAAGTGAAAATTTTTCCAAAAAACGACTAAGTATGAAGCACTCATCGGGTGAAACGCTCTGGAACTGAAATCGGATGCGCTTACAGACATGCTCCCCTCTCTGGAAGTCTGAGACATGTGTGAAAATTTTCTAAGTCCAGAAAAAAAAACATTTTCAACTTTTTTTCAAATTTCCCCCCAAGGGATATATATTTTACCCACACATTTGGAGCCCTCCTGGGATGCCCTCTAACATACTATAACCTCATTTAGCGGAGATTTTCACAAAAAAAGTGAAATTTTCAAAAAGTGAAAATTTTTCCAAAAAATGATTAAGTATGAAGGACTCATCGGGTGAAACGCTCTGTAACTGAAATCGGATGCGCTTACAGACATGCTCCCCTCTCTGGAAGTCTGAGACATGTGTGAAAATTTTCTAAGTCCAGAAAAAAAAATTTTTCAACTTTTTTTCAAATTTCCCCACAATTGATATATATTTTACCCACACATTTGGAGCCCTCCTGGGATGCCCTCTAACATACTATAACCTCATTTAGCGGAGATTTTCACAAAAAAAGTGAAATTTTCAAAAAGTGGAAATTTTTCCAAAAAACGACTAAGTATGAAGGACTCATCAGGTGAAACACTCTGGAACTGAAATCGGATGCGCTTACAGACATGCTCCCCTCTCTGGAAGTCTGAGACATGTGTGAAAATTTTCTAAGTCCAGAAAAAAAAAATGTTTCAACTTTTTTCCAAATTTCCCGCCAAGGGATATATATTTTACCCACACATTTGGAGCCCTCCTGGGATGCCCTCTAACATACTATAACCTCCTTTAGCGGAGATTTTCACAAAAAAGTGAAATTTTCAAAAAAGTGAAAATTTTTCCAAAAAACGACTAAGTATGAAGGACTTATCGGGTGAAACGCTCTGGAACTGAAATTGGATGTGCTTACAGACATGCTCCCCTCTCTGGAAGTCTGAGACATGTGTGAAAATTTTCTAAGTCCAGAAAAAAAAACATTTTCAACTTTTTTTCAAATTTCCCCCCAAGGGATATATATTTTACCCACACATTTGGAGCCCTCCTGGGATGCCCTCTAACATACTATAACCTCATTTAGCGGAGATTTTCACAAAAAAAGTGAAATTTTCAAAAAGTGAAAATTTTTCCAAAAAATGATTAAGTATGAAGGACTCATCGGGTGAAACGCTCTGTAACTGAAATCGGATGCGCTTACAGACATGCTCCCCTCTCTGGAAGTCTGAGACATGTGTGAAAATTTTCTAAGTCCAGAAAAAAAAATTTTTCAACTTTTTTTCAAATTTCCCCACAATTGATATATATTTTACCCACACATTTGGAGCCCTCCTGGGATGCCCTCTAACATACTATAACCTCATTTAGCGGAGATTTTCACAAAAAAGAGAAATTTTCAAAAAGTGGAAATTTTTCCAAAAAACGACTAAGTATGAAGGACTTATCGGGTGAAACGCTCTGGAACTGAAATCGGATGCGCTTACAGACATGCTCCCCTCTCTGGAAGTCTGAGACATGTGTGAAAATTTTCTAAGTCCAGAAAAAAAAATTTTCAACTTTTTTTCAAATTTCCCCACAAGGGATATATATTTTACCCACACATTTGGAGCCCTCCTGGGATGCCCTCTAACATACTATAACCTCATTTAGCGGAGATTTTCACAAAAAAGTGAAATTTTCAAAAAGTGGAAATTTTTCCAAAAAACGACTAAGTATGAAGGACTCATCGGGTGAAACGCTCTGGAACTGAAATCGGATGCGCTTACAGACATGCTCCCCTCTCTGGAAGTCTGAGACATGTGTGAAAATTTTCTAAGTCCAGAAAAAAAACATTTTTCAACTTTTTTCAAATTTCCCCCCCAAGGGATATATATGTTACCCACACATTTGGAGCCCTCCTGGGATGCCCTCTAACATACTATAACCTCCTTTAGCGGAGATTTTCACAAAAAAGTGAAATTTTCAAAAAGTCAGAAATTTTGCAAAAAACGACTAAGTATGAAGGAATCATCGGGTGAAACGCTCTGGAACTGAAATCGGATGTGCTTACAGACATACTCCCATCCCTGGAAGTCTGAGACATGTGTGAAAATTTTCTAAGTCCAGAAAAAAAAAAATTTTCAACTTTTTTTCAAATTTCCCCCCAAGGGATATATATTTTACCCACACATTTGGAGCCCTCCTGGGATGCCCTCTAACATACTATAACCTCATTTAGCGGAGATTTTCACAAAAAAGAGAAATTTTCAAAAAGTGGAAATTTTTCCAAAAAACGACTAAGTATGAATGACTTATCGGGTGAAACGCTCTGGAACTGAAATCGGATGCGCTTACAGACATGCTCCCCTCTCTGGAAGTCTGAGACATGTGTGAAAATTTTCTAAGTCCAGAAAAAAAAATTTTCAACTTTTTTTCAAATTTCCCCACAAGGGATATATATTTTACCCACACATTTGGAGCCCTCCTGGGATGATCTCTAACATACTATAACCTCCTTTAGCGGAGATTTTCACAAAAAAGTGAAATTTTCAAAAAGTCAGAAATTTTGCAAAAAACGACTAATTATGAAGGACTCATTGGGTGAATCGCTCTGGAACTGAAATCGGATGCGCGCACTGACATGCTCCCCTCTCTGGAAGTCTGAGACATGTGAAAATTTTCTAAGTCCAGAAAAAAAAATTTTTTCAACTTTTTTAAAAATTTCCCCACACATTTGGAGCCCTCCTGGGATGCCCTCTAACATAATATAACCTCCTTTAGCGGAGATTTTCACAAAAAAGTGAAATTTTCAAAAAAGTGAAAATTTTTCCAAAAAACGACTAAGTATGAAGCACTCATCGGGTGAAACGCTCTGGAACTGAAATCGGATGCGCTTACAGACATGCTCCCCTCTCTGGAAGTCTGAGACATGTGTGAAAATTTTCTAAGTCCAGAAAAAAAAACATTTTCAACTTTTTTTCAAATTTCCCCCCAAGGGATATATATTTTACCCACACATTTGGAGCCCTCCTGGGATGCCCTCTAACATACTATAACCTCATTTAGCGGAGATTTTCACAAAAAAAGTGAAATTTTCAAAAAGTGAAAATTTTTCCAAAAAATGATTAAGTATGAAGGACTCATCGGGTGAAACGCTCTGTAACTGAAATCGGATGCGCTTACAGACATGCTCCCCTCTCTGGAAGTCTGAGACATGTGTGAAAATTTTCTAAGTCCAGAAAAAAAAATTTTTCAACTTTTTTTCAAATTTCCCCACAATTGATATATATTTTACCCACACATTTGGAGCCCTCCTGGGATGCCCTCTAACATACTATAACCTCATTTAGCGGAGATTTTCACAAAAAAAGTGAAATTTTCAAAAAGTGGAAATTTTTCCAAAAAACGACTAAGTATGAAGGACTCATCAGGTGAAACACTCTGGAACTGAAATCGGATGCGCTTACAGACATGCTCCCCTCTCTGGAAGTCTGAGACATGTGTGAAAATTTTCTAAGTCCAGAAAAAAAAAATGTTTCAACTTTTTTCCAAATTTCCCGCCAAGGGATATATATTTTACCCACACATTTGGAGCCCTCCTGGGATGCCCTCTAACATACTATAACCTCCTTTAGCGGAGATTTTCACAAAAAAGTGAAATTTTCAAAAAAGTGAAAATTTTTCCAAAAAACGACTAAGTATGAAGGACTTATCGGGTGAAACGCTCTGGAACTGAAATTGGATGTGCTTACAGACATGCTCCCCTCTCTGGAAGTCTGAGACATGTGTGAAAATTTTCTAAGTCCAGAAAAAAAAACATTTTCAACTTTTTTTCAAATTTCCCCCCAAGGGATATATATTTTACCCACACATTTGGAGCCCTCCTGGGATGCCCTCTAACATACTATAACCTCATTTAGCGGAGATTTTCACAAAAAAAGTGAAATTTTCAAAAAGTGAAAATTTTTCCAAAAAATGATTAAGTATGAAGGACTCATCAGGTGAAACGCTCTGTAACTGAAATCGGATGCGCTTACAGACATGCTCCCCTCTCTGGAAGTCTGAGACATGTGTGAAAATTTTCTAAGTCCAGAAAAAAAAATTTTTCAACTTTTTTTCAAATTTCCCCACAATTGATATATATTTTACCCACACATTTGGAGCCCTCCTGGGATGCCCTCTAACATACTATAACCTCATTTAGCGGAGATTTTCACAAAAAAGAGAAATTTTCAAAAAGTGGAAATTTTTCCAAAAAACGACTAAGTATGAAGGACTTATCGGGTGAAACGCTCTGGAACTGAAATCGGATGCGCTTACAGACATGCTCCCCTCTCTGGAAGTCTGAGACATGTGTGAAAATTTTCTAAGTCCAGAAAAAAAAATTTTCAACTTTTTTTCAAATTTCCCCACAAGGGATATATATTTTACCCACACATTTGGAGCCCTCCTGGGATGCCCTCTAACATACTATAACGTCCTTTAGCGGAGATTTTCACAAAAAAGTGAAATTTTCAAAAAGTCAGAAATTTTGCAAAAAACGACTAATTATGAAGGACTCATTGGGTGAATCGCTCTGGAACTGAAATCGGATGCGCGCACTGACATGCTCCCCTCTCTGGAAGTCTGAGACATGTGAAAATTTTCTAAGTCCAGAAAAAAAATTTTTTTCAACTTTTTTAAAAATTTCCCCACACATTTGGAGCCCTCCTGGGATGCCCTCTAACATAATATAACCTCCTTTAGCGGAGATCTTCACAAAAAAGTGAAATTTTCAAAAAAGTGAAAATTTTTCCAAAAAACGACTAAGTATGAAGCACTCATCGGGTGAAACGCTCTGGAACTGAAATCGGATGCGCTTACAGACATGCTCCCCTCTCTGGAAGTCTGAGACATGTGTGAAAATTTTCTAAGTCCAGAAAAAAAAAAATTTTCAACTTTTTTTCAAATTTCCCCACAAGGGATATATATTTTACCCACACATTTGGAGCCCTCCTGGGATGCCCTCTAACATACTATAACCTCATTTAGCGGAGATTTTCACAAAAAAAGTGAAATTTTCAAAAAGTGAAAATTTTTCCAAAAAATGATTAAGTATGAAGGACTCATCGGGTGAAACGCTCTGGAACTGAAATCGGATGCGCTTACAGACATGCTCCCCTCTCTGGAAGTCTGAGACATGTGTGAAAATTTTCTAAGTCCAGAAAAAAAAAATTTTTCAACTTTTTTTCAAATTTCCCCACAATTGATATATATTTTACCCACACATTTGGAGCCCTCCTGGGATGCCCTCTAACATACTATAACGTCATTTAGAGGAGATTTTCACAAAAAAGTGAAATTTTCAAAAAGTGGAAATTTTTCCAAAAAACGACTAAGTATGAAGGACTCATCGGGTGAAACGCTCTGGAACTGAAATCGGATGCGCTTCCAGACATGCTCCCCTCTCTGGAAGTCTGAGACATGTGTGAAAATTTTCTAAGTCCAGAAAAAAAAAGTTTTTCAACTTTTTTTCAAATTTCCCCCCAAGGGATATATATTTTACCCACACATTTGGAGCCCTCCTGGGATGCCCTCTAACATACTATAGCCTCATTTGGCGGAGATTTTCACAAAAAAGTGAAATTTTCAAAAAGTGGAAATTTTTCCAAAAAACGATTAAGTATGAAGGACTCATCGGGTGAAACGCTCTGGAACTGAAATCGGATGCGCTTACAGACATGCTCCCCTCTCTGGAAGTCTGAGACATGTGTGAAAATTTTCTAAGTCCAGAAAAAAAACATTTTTCAACTTTTTTCAAATTTCCCCCCCAAGGGATATATATGTTACCCACACATTTGGAGCCCTCCTGGGATGCCCTCTAACATACTATAACGTCATTTAGAGGAGATTTTCACAAAAAAGTGAAATTTTCAAAAAGTCAGAAATTTTGCAAAAAACGACTAATTATGAAGGACTCATTGGGTGAATCGCTCTGGAACTGAAATCGGATGCGCGCACTGACATGCTCCCCTCTCTGGAAGTCTGAGACATGTGAAAATTTTCTAAGTCCAGAAAAAAATTTTTTTTCAACTTTTTTAAAAATTTCCCCACACATTTGGAGCCCTCCTGGGATGCCCTCTAACATACTATAACCTCATTTAGCGGAGATTTTCACAAAAAGTGAAATTTTCAAAAAGTGGAAATTTTTCCAAAAAACGACTAAGTATGAAGGACTCATCAGGTGAAACACTCTGGAACTGAAATCGGATGCGCTTACAGACATGCTCCCCTCTCTGGAAGTCTGAAACATGTGTGAAAATTTTCTAAGCCCAGAAAAAAAAAAATTTTCAACTTTTTTTCAAATTTCCCGCCAAGGGATATATATTTTACCCACACATTTGGAGCCCTCCTGGGATGCCCTCTAACATACTATAACCTCCTTTAGCGGAGATTTTCACAAAAAAGTGAAATTTTCAAAAAGTCAGAAATTTTGCAAAAAACGACTAAGTATGAAGGAATCATCGGGTGAAACGCTCTGGAACTGAAATCGGATGTGCTTACAGACATACTCCCATCCCTGGAAGTCTGAGACATGTGTGAAAATTTTCTAAGTCCAGAAAAAAAAAAATTTTCAACTTTTTTTCAAATTTCCCCCCAAGGGATATATATTTTACCCACACATTTGGAGCCCTCCTGGGATGCCCTCTAACATACTATAACCTCCTTTAGCGGAGATTTTCACAAAAAAGTGAAATTTTCAAAAAAGTGAAAATTTTTCCAAAAAACGACTAAGTATGAAGGACTTATCGGGTGAAACGCTCTGGAACTGAAATTGGATGTGCTTACAGACATGCTCCCCTCTCTGGAAGTCTGAGACATGTGTGAAAATTTTCTAAGTCCAGAAAAAAAAACATTTTCAACTTTTTTTCAAATTTCCCCCCAAGGGATATATATTTTACCCACACATTTGGAGCCCTCCTGGGATGCCCTCTAACATTCTATAACCTCATTTAGCGGAGATTTTCACAAAAAAAGTGAAATTTTCAAAAAGTGAAAATTTTTCCAAAAAATGATTAAGTATGAAGGACTCATCGGGTGAAACGCTCTGTAACTGAAATCGGATGCGCTTACAGACATGCTCCCCTCTCTGGAAGTCTGAGACATGTGTGAAAATTTTCTAAGTCCAGAAAAAAAAACATTTTCAACTTTTTTTCAAATTTCCCCACAATTGATATATATTTTACCCACACATTTGGAGCCCTCCTGGGATGCCCTCTAACATACTATAACCTCATTTAGCGGAGATTTTCACAAAAAAGAGAAATTTTCAAAAAGTGGAAATTTTTCCAAAAAACGACTAAGTATGAAGGACTTATCGGGTGAAACGCTCTGGAACTGAAATCGGATGCGCTTACAGACATGCTCCCCTCTCTGGAAGTCTGAGACATGTGTGAAAATTTTCTAAGTCCAGAAAAAAAAATTTTCAACTTTTTTTCAAATTTCCCCACAAGGGATATATATTTTACCCACACATTTGGAGCCCTCCTGGGATGCCCTCTAACATACTATAACCTCCTTTAGCGGAGATTTTCACAAAAAAGTGAAATTTTCAAAAAGTCAGAAATTTTGCAAAAAACGACTAATTATGAAGGACTCATTGGGTGAATCGCTCTGGAACTGAAATCGGATGCGCGCACTGACATGCTCCCCTCTCTGGAAGTCTGAGACATGTGAAAATTTTCTAAGTCCAGAAAAAAAAATTTTTTCAACTTTTTTAAAAATTTCCCCACACATTTGGAGCCCTCCTGGGATGCCCTCTAACATAATATAACCTCCTTTAGCGGAGATTTTCACAAAAAAGTGAAATTTTCAAAAAAGTGAAAATTTTTCCAAAAAACGACTAAGTATGAAGCACTCATCGGGTGAAACGCTCTGGAACTGAAATCGGATGCGCTTACAGACATGCTCCCCTCTCTGGAAGTCTGAGACATGTGTGAAAATTTTCTAAGTCCAGAAAAAAAAACATTTTCAACTTTTTTTCAAATTTCCCCCCAAGGGATATATATTTTACCCACACATTTGGAGCCCTCCTGGGATGCCCTCTAACATACTATAACCTCATTTAGCGGAGATTTTCACAAAAAAAGTGAAATTTTCAAAAAGTGAAAATTTTTCCAAAAAATGATTAAGTATGAAGGACTCATCGGGTGAAACGCTCTGTAACTGAAATCGGATGCGCTTACAGACATGCTCCCCTCTCTGGAAGTCTGAGACATGTGTGAAAATTTTCTAAGTCCAGAAAAAAAAATTTTTCAACTTTTTTCAAATTTCCCCACAATTGATATATATTTTACCCACACATTTGGAGCCCTCCTGGGATGCCCTCTAACATACTATAACCTCATTTAGCGGAGATTTTCACAAAAAAAGTGAAATTTTCAAAAAGTGGAAATTTTTCCAAAAAACGACTAAGTATGAAGGACTCATCAGGTGAAACACTCTGGAACTGAAATCGGATGCGCTTACAGACATGCTCCCCTCTCTGGAAGTCTGAGACATGTGTGAAAATTTTCTAAGTCCAGAAAAAAAAAAATTTTCAACTTTTTTCCAAATTTCCCGCCAAGGGATATATATTTTACCCACACATTTGGAGCCCTCCTGGGATGCCCTCTAACATACTATAACCTCCTTTAGCGGAGATTTTCACAAAAAAGTGAAATTTTCAAAAAAGTGAAAATTTTTCCAAAAAACGACTAAGTATGAAGGACTTATCGGGTGAAACGCTCTGGAACTGAAATTGGATGTGCTTACAGACATGCTCCCCTCTCTGGAAGTCTGAGACATGTGTGAAAATTTTCTAAGTCCAGAAAAAAAAACATTTTCAACTTTTTTTCAAATTTCCCCCCAAGGGATATATATTTTACCCACACATTTGGAGCCCTCCTGGGATGCCCTCTAACATACTATAACCTCATTTAGCGGAGATTTTCACAAAAAAAGTGAAATTTTCAAAAAGTGAAAATTTTTCCAAAAAATGATTAAGTATGAAGGACTCATCGGGTGAAACGCTCTGTAACTGAAATCGGATGCGCTTACAGACATGCTCCCCTCTCTGGAAGTCTGAGACATGTGTGAAAATTTTCTAAGTCCAGAAAAAAAAATTTTTCAACTTTTTTTCAAATTTCCCCACAATTGATATATATTTTACCCACACACTTGGAGCCCTCCTGGGATGCCCTCTAACATACTATAACCTCATTTAGCGGAGATTTTCACAAAAAAGAGAAATTTTCAAAAAGTGGAAATTTTTCCAAAAAACGACTAAGTATGAAGGACTTATCGGGTGAAACGCTCTGGAACTGAAATCGGATGCGCTTACAGACATGCTCCCCTCTCTGGAAGTCTGAGACATGTGTGAAAATTTTCTAAGTCCAGAAAAAAAAATTTTCAACTTTTTTTCAAATTTCCCCACAAGGGATATATATTTTACCCACACATTTGGAGCCCTCCTGGGATGCCCTCTAACATACTATAACCTCATTTAGCGGAGATTTTCACAAAAAAGTGAAATTTTCAAAAAGTGGAAATTTTTCCAAAAAACGACTAAGTATGAAGGACTCATCGGGTGAAACGCTCTGGAACTGAAATCGGATGCGCTTACAGACATGCTCCCCTCTCTGGAAGTCTGAGACATGTGTCTGAGACAAAATTTTCTAAGTCCAGAAAAAAAACATTTTTCAACTTTTTTCAAATTTCCCCCCCAAGGGATATATATGTTACCCACACATTTGGAGCCCTCCTGGGATGCCCTCTAACATACTATAACCTCCTTTAGCGGAGATTTTCACAAAAAAGTGAAATTTTCAAAAAGTCATAAATTTTGCAAAAAACGACTAAGTATGAAGGAATCATCGGGTGAAACGCTCTGGAACTGAAATCGGATGTGCTTACAGACATACTCCCATCCCTGGAAGTCTGAGACATGTGTGAAAATTTTCTAAGTCCAGAAAAAAAAAAATTTTCAACTTTTTTTCAAATTTCCCCCCAAGGGATATATATTTTACCCACACATTTGGAGCCCTCCTGGGATGCCCTCTAACATACTATAACCTCATTTAGCGGAGATTTTCACAAAAAAGAAATTTTCAAAAAGTGGAAATTTTTCCAAAAAACGACTAAGTATGAATGACTTATCGGGTGAAACGCTCTGGAACTGAAATCGGATGCGCTTACAGACATGCTCCCCTCTCTGGAAGTCTGAGACATGTGTGAAAATTTTCTAAGTCCAGAAAAAAAAATTTTCAACTTTTTTTCAAATTTCCCCACAAGGGATATATATTTTACCCACACATTTGGAGCCCTCCTGGGATGACCTCTAACATACTATAACCTCCTTTAGCGGAGATTTTCACAAAAAAGTGAAATTTTCAAAAAGTCAGAAATTTTGCAAAAAACGACTAATTATGAAGGACTCATTGGGTGAATCGCTCTGGAACTGAAATCGGATGCGCGCACTGACATGCTCCCCTCTCTGGAAGTCTGAGACATGTGAAAATTTTCTAAGTCCAGAAAAAAAAATTTTTTCAACTTTTTTAAAAATTTCCCCACACATTTGGAGCCCTCCTGGGATGCCCTCTAACATAATATAACCTCCTTTAGCGGAGATTTTCACAAAAAAGTGAAATTTTCAAAAAAGTGAAAATTTTTCCAAAAAACGACTAAGTATGAAGCACTCATCGGGTGAAACGCTCTGGAACTGAAATCGGATGCGCTTACAGACATGCTCCCCTCTCTGGAAGTCTGAGACATGTGTGAAAATTTTCTAAGTCCAGAAAAAAAAACATTTTCAACTTTTTTTCAAATTTCCCCCCAAGGGATATATATTTTACCCACACATTTGGAGCCCTCCTGGGATGCCCTCTAACATACTATATCCTCATTTAGCGGAGATTTTCACAAAAAAAGTGAAATTTTCAAAAAGTGAAAATTTTTCCAAAAAATGATTAAGTATGAAGGACTCATCGGGTGAAACGCTCTGTAACTGAAATCGGATGCGCTTACAGACATGCTCCCCTCTCTGGAAGTCTGAGACATGTGTGAAAATTTTCTAAGTCCAGAAAAAAAAATTTTTCAACTTTTTTTCAAATTTCCCCACAATTGATATATATTTTACCCACACATTTGGAGCCCTCCTGGGATGCCCTCTAACATACTATAACCTCATTTAGCGGAGATTTTCACAAAAAAAGTGAAATTTTCAAAAAGTGGAAATTTTTCCAAAAAACGACTAAGTATGAAGGACTCATCAGGTGAAACACTCTGGAACTGAAATCGGATGCGCTTACAGACATGCTCCCCTCTCTGGAAGTCTGAGACATGTGTGAAAATTTTCTAAGTCCAGAAAAAAAAAATGTTTCAACTTTTTTCCAAATTTCCCGCCAAGGGATATATATTTTACCCACACATTTGGAGCCCTCCTGGGATGCCCTCTAACATACTATAACCTCCTTTAGCGGAGATTTTCACAAAAAAGTGAAATTTTCAAAAAAGTGAAAATTTTTCCAAAAAACGACTAAGTATGAAGGACTTATCGGGTGAAACGCTCTGGAACTGAAATTGGATGTGCTTACAGACATGCTCCCCTCTCTGGAAGTCTGAGACATGTGTGAAAATTTTCTAAGTCCAGAAAAAAAAACATTTTCAACTTTTTTTCAAATTTCCCCCCAAGGGATATATATTTTACCCACACATTTGGAGCCCTCCTGGGATGCCCTCTAACATACTATAACCTCATTTAGCGGAGATTTTCACAAAAAAAGTGAAATTTTCAAAAAGTGAAAATTTTTCCAAAAAATGATTAAGTATGAAGGACTCATCGGGTGAAACGCTCTGTAACTGAAATCGGATGCGCTTACAGACATGCTCCCCTCTCTGGAAGTCTGAGACATGTGTGAAAATTTTCTAAGTCCAGAAAAAAAAATTTTTCAACTTTTTTTCAAATTTCCCCACAATTGATATATATTTTACCCACACATTTGGAGCCCTCCTGGGATGCCCTCTAACATACTATAACCTCATTTAGCGGAGATTTTCACAAAAAAGAGAAATTTTCAAAAAGTGGAAATTTTTCCAAAAAACGACTAAGTATGAAGGACTTATCGGGTGAAACGCTCTGGAACTGAAATCGGATGCGCTTACAGACATGCTCCCCTCTCTGGAAGTCTGAGACATGTGTGAAAATTTTCTAAGTCCAGAAAAAAAAATTTTCAACTTTTTTTCAAATTTCCCCACAAGGGATATATATTTTACCCACACATTTGGAGCCCTCCTGGGATGCCCTCTAACATACTATAACCTCCTTTAGCGGAGATTTTCACAAAAAAGTGAAATTTTCAAAAAGTCATAAATTTTGCAAAAAACGACTAAGTATGAAGGAATCATCGGGTGAAACGCTCTGGAACTGAAATCGGATGTGCTTACAGACATACTCCCATCCCTGGAAGTCTGAGACATGTGTGAAAATTTTCTAAGTCCAGAAAAAAAAAATTTTCAACTTTTTTTCAAATTTCCCCCCAAGGGATATATATTTTACCCACACATTTGGAGCCCTCCTGGGATGCCCTCTAACATACTATAACCTCATTTAGCGGAGATTTTCACAAAAAAGAGAAATTTTCAAAAAGTGGAAATTTTTCCAAAAAACGACTAAGTATGAATGACTTATCGGGTGAAACGCTCTGGAACTGAAATCGGATGCGCTTACAGACATGCTCCCCTCTCTGGAAGTCTGAGACATGTGTGAAAATTTTCTAAGTCCAGAAAAAAAAATTTTCAACTTTTTTTCAAATTTCCCCACAAGGGATATATATTTTACCCACACATTTGGAGCCCTCCTGGGATGACCTCTAACATACTATAACCTCCTTTAGCGGAGATTTTCACAAAAAAGTGAAATTTTCAAAAAGTCAGAAATTTTGCAAAAAACGACTAATTATGAAGGACTCATTGGGTGAATCGCTCTGGAACTGAAATCGGATGCGCGCACTGACATGCTCCCCTCTCTGGAAGTCTGAGACATGTGAAAATTTTCTAAGTCCAGAAAAAAAAATTTTTTCAACTTTTTTAAAAATTTCCCCACACATTTGGAGCCCTCCTGGGATGCCCTCTAACATAATATAACCTCCTTTAGCGGAGATTTTCACAAAAAAGTGAAATTTTCAAAAAAGTGAAAATTTTTCCAAAAAACGACTAAGTATGAAGCACTCATCGGGTGAAACGCTCTGGAACTGAAATCGGATGCGCTTACAGACATGCTCCCCTCTCTGGAAGTCTGAGACATGTGTGAAAATTTTCTAAGTCCAGAAAAAAAAACATTTTCAACTTTTTTTCAAATTTCCCCCCAAGGGATATATATTTTACCCACACATTTGGAGCCCTCCTGGGATGCCCTCTAACATACTATAACCTCATTTAGCGGAGATTTTCACAAAAAAAGTGAAATTTTCAAAAAGTGAAAATTTTTCCAAAAAATGATTAAGTATGAAGGACTCATCGGGTGAAACGCTCTGTAACTGAAATCGGATGCGCTTACAGACATGCTCCCCTCTCTGGAAGTCTGAGACATGTGTGAAAATTTTCTAAGTCCAGAAAAAAAAATTTTTCAACTTTTTTTCAAATTTCCCCACAATTGATATATATTTTACCCACACATTTGGAGCCCTCCTGGGATGCCCTCTAACATACTATAACCTCATTTAGCGGAGATTTTCACAAAAAAAGTGAAATTTTCAAAAAGTGGAAATTTTTCCAAAAAACGACTAAGTATGAAGGACTCATCAGGTGAAACACTCTGGAACTGAAATCGGATGCGCTTACAGACATGCTCCCCTCTCTGGAAGTCTGAGACATGTGTGAAAATTTTCTAAGTCCAGAAAAAAAAATGTTTCAACTTTTTTCCAAATTTCCCGCCAAGGGATATATATTTTACCCACACATTTGGAGCCCTCCTGGGATGCCCTCTAACATACTATAACCTCCTTTAGCGGAGATTTTCACAAAAAAGTGAAATTTTCAAAAAAGTGAAAATTTTTCCAAAAAACGACTAAGTATGAAGGACTTATCGGGTGAAACGCTCTGGAACTGAAATTGGATGTGCTTACAGACATGCTCCCCTCTCTGGAAGTCTGAGACATGTGTGAAAATTTTCTAAGTCCAGAAAAAAAAACATTTTCAACTTTTTTTCAAATTTCCCCCCAAGGGATATATATTTTACCCACACATTTGGAGCCCTCCTGGGATGCCCTCTAACATACTATAACCTCATTTAGCGGAGATTTTCACAAAAAAAGTGAAATTTTCAAAAAGTGAAAATTTTTCCAAAAAATGATTAAGTATGAAGGACTCATCGGGTGAAACGCTCTGTAACTGAAATCGGATGCGCTTACAGACATGCTCCCCTCTCTGGAAGTCTGAGACATGTGTGAAAATTTTCTAAGTCCAGAAAAAAAAATTTTTCAACTTTTTTTCAAATTTCCCCACAATTGATATATATTTTACCCACACATTTGGAGCCCTCCTGGGATGCCCTCTAACATACTATAACGTCCTTTAGCGGAGATTTTCACAAAAAAGTGAAATTTTCAAAAAGTCAGAAATTTTGCAAAAAACGACTAATTATGAAGGACTCATTGGGTGAATCGCTCTGGAACTGAAATCGGATGCGCGCACTGACATGCTCCCCTCTCTGGAAGTCTGAGACATGTGAAAATTTTCTAAGTCCAGAAAAAAAATTTTTTTCAACTTTTTTAAAAATTTCCCCACACATTTGGAGCCCTCCTGGGATGCCCTCTAACATAATATAACCTCCTTTAGCGGAGATCTTCACAAAAAAGTGAAATTTTCAAAAAAGTGAAAATTTTTCCAAAAAACGACTAAGTATGAAGCACTCATCGGGTGAAACGCTCTGGAACTGAAATCGGATGCGCTTACAGACATGCTCCCCTCTCTGGAAGTCTGAGACATGTGTGAAAATTTTCTAAGTCCAGAAAAAAAAAAATTTTCAACTTTTTTTCAAATTTCCCCACAAGGGATATATATTTTACCCACACATTTGGAGCCCTCCTGGGATGCCCTCTAACATACTATAACCTCATTTAGCGGAGATTTTCACAAAAAAAGTGAAATTTTCAAAAAGTGAAAATTTTTCCAAAAAATGATTAAGTATGAAGGACTCATCGGGTGAAACGCTCTGGAACTGAAATCGGATGCGCTTACAGACATGCTCCCCTCTCTGGAAGTCTGAGACATGTGTGAAAATTTTCTAAGTCCAGAAAAAAAAAATTTTTCAACTTTTTTTCAAATTTCCCCACAATTGATATATATTTTACCCACACATTTGGAGCCCTCCTGGGATGCCCTCTAACATACTATAACGTCATTTAGAGGAGATTTTCACAAAAAAGTGAAATTTTCAAAAAGTGGAAATTTTTCCAAAAAACGACTAAGTATGAAGGACTCATCGGGTGAAACGCTCTGGAACTGAAATCGGATGCGCTTACAGACATGCTCCCCTCTCTGGAAGTCTGAGACATGTGTGAAAATTTTCTAAGTCCAGAAAAAAAAAGTTTTTCAACTTTTTTTCAAATTTCCCCCCAAGGGATATATATTTTACCCACACATTTGGAGCCCTCCTGGGATGCCCTCTAACATACTATAGCCTCATTTGGCGGAGATTTTCACAAAAAAGTGAAATTTTCAAAAAGTGGAAATTTTTCCAAAAAACGATTAAGTATGAAGGACTCATCGGGTGAAACGCTCTGGAACTGAAATCGGATGCGCTTACAGACATGCTCCCCTCTCTGGAAGTCTGAGACATGTGTGAAAATTTTCTAAGTCCAGAAAAAAAACATTTTTCAACTTTTTTCAAATTTCCCCCCCAAGGGATATATATGTTACCCACACATTTGGAGCCCTCCTGGGATGCCCTCTAACATACTATAACGTCATTTAGAGGAGATTTTCACAAAAAAGTGAAATTTTCAAAAAGTCAGAAATTTTGCAAAAAACGACTAATTATGAAGGACTCATTGGGTGAATCGCTCTGGAACTGAAATCGGATGCGCGCACTGACATGCTCCCCTCTCTGGAAGTCTGAGACATGTGAAAATTTTCTAAGTCCAGAAAAAAATTTTTTTTCAACTTTTTTAAAAATTTCCCCACACATTTGGAGCCCTCCTGGGATGCCCTCTAACATACTATAACCTCCTTTAGCGGAGATTTTCACAAAAAAGTGAAATTTTCAAAAAAGTGAAAATTTTTCCAAAAAACGACTAAGTATGAAGGACTTATCGGGTGAAACGCTCTGGAACTGAAATCGGATGCGCTTACAGACATGCTCCCCTCTCTGGAAGTCTGAAACATGTGTGAAAATTTTCTAAGCCCAGAAAAAAAAAAATTTTCAACTTTTTTTCAAATTTCCCCACAAGGAATATATATTTTACCCACACATTTGGAGCCCTCCTGGGATGCCCTCTAACATACTATAACCTCATTTAGCGGAGATTTTCACAAAAAAGTGAAATTTTCAAAAAGTGGAAATTTTTCCAATAAACGACTAAGTATGAAGGACTCATCAGGTGAAACGCTCTGGAACTGAAATCGGATGCGCTTACAGACATGCTCCCCTCTCTGGAAGTCTGAGACATGTGTGAAAATTTTCTAAGTCCAGAAAAATAAGTTACAACTTTTTTTCAAATTTCCCCCCAAGGGATATATATTTTACCCACACATTTGGAGCCCTCCTAGGATGCCCTCTAACATACAATAACCTCATTTAGCGGAGATTTTCACAAAAAAGTGAAATTTTCAAAAAGTGGAAATTTTTCCAAAAAACGACTAAGTATGAAGGACTCATCGGGTGCATCGCTCTGGAACTGAAATTGGATGTGCTTACAGACATGCTCCCCTCTCTGGAAGTCTGAGACATGTGTGAAAATTTTCTAAGTCCAGAAAAAAAAAATTTTTAAACTTTTTTTCAAATTTCCCCACAAGGGATATGTATTTTACCCACACATTTGGAGCCCTCCTGGGATGCCCTCTAACATACTATAACCTCCTTTAGCGGAGATTTTCACAAAAAAGTGAAATTTTCAAAAAAGTGAAAATTTTTCCAAAAAACGACTAAGTATGAAGGACTTATCGGGTGAAACGCTCTGGAACTGAAATTGGATGTGCTTACAGACATGCTCCCCTCTCTGGAAGTCTGAGACATGTGTGAAAATTTTCTAAGTCCAGAAAAAAAAACATTTTCAACTTTTTTTCAAATTTCCCCACAAGGGAAATATATTTTACCCACACATTTGGAGCCCTCCTAGGATGCCCTCTAACATACTATAACCTCATTTAGCGGAGATTTTCACAAAAAAAGTGAAATTTTCAAAAAGTGAAAATTTTTCCAAAAAATGATTAAGTATGAAGGACTCATCGGGTGAAACGCTCTGGAACTGAAATCGGATGCGCTTACAGACATGCTCCCCTCTCTGGAAGTCTGAGACATGTGTGAAAATTTTCTAAGTCCAGAAAAAAAAATTTTTTCAACTTTTTTTCAAATTTCCCCACAATTGATATATATTTTACCCACACATTTGGAGCCCTCCTGGGATGCCCTCTAACATACTATAACCTCATTTAGCGGAGATTTTCACAAAAAAGAGAAATTTTCAAAAAGTGGAAATTTTTCCAAAAAACGACTAAGTATGAAGGACTTATCGGGTGAAACGCACTGGAACTGAAATCGGATCCGCTAACAGACATGCTCCCCTCTCTGGAAGTCTGAGACGTGTGAAAATTTTCTAAGTCCAGAAAAAAAAAATTTTTCAACTTTTTTTCAAATTTCCCCACAAGGGATATATATTTTACCCACACATTTGGAGCCCTCCTGGGATGCCCTCTAACATACTATAACGTCATTTAGAGGAGATTTTCACAAAAAAGTGAAATTTTCAAAAAGTCAGAAATTTTGCAAAAAACGACTAATTATGAAGGACTCATTGGGTGAATCGCTCTGGAACTGAAATCGGATGCGCGCACTGACATGCTCCCCTCTCTGGAAGTCTGAGACATGTGAAAATTTTCTAAGTCCAGAAAAAAAAATTTTTTCAACTTTTTTAAAAATTTCCCCACACATTTGGAGCCCTCCTGGGATGCCCTCTAACATACTATAACCTCATTTAGCGGAGATTTTCACAAAAAAGTGAAATTTTCAAAAAGTGGAAATTTTTCCAAAAAACGACTAAGTATGAAGGAATCATCGGGTGAAACGCTCTGGAACTGAAATCGGATGCGCTTACAGACATGCTCCCCTCTCTGGAAGTCTGAAACATGTGTGAAAATTTTCTAAGCCCAGAAAAAAAAAAATTTTCAACTTTTTTTCAAATTTCCCGCCAAGGGATATATATTTTACCCACAGATTTGGAGCCCTCCTGGGATGCCCTCTAACATACTATAACCTCCTTTAGCGGAGATTTTCACAAAAAAGTGAAATTTTCAAAAAAGTGAAAATTTTTCCAAAAAACGACTAAGTATGAAGGAATCATCGGGTGAAACGCTCTGGAACTGAAATCGGATGTGCTTACAGACATACTCCCCTCCCTGGAAGTCTGAGACATGTGTGAAAATTTTCTAAGTCCAGAAAAAAAAAAAATTTCAACTTTTTTTCAAATTTCCCCCCAAGGGATATATATTTTACCCACACATTTGGAGCCCTCCTGGGATGCCCTCTAACATACTATAACCTCATTTAGCGGAGATTTTCACAAAAAAAGTGAAATTTTCAAAAAGTGAAAATTTTTCCAAAAAATGATTAAGTATGAAGGACTCATCGGGTGAAACGCTCTGGAACTGAAATCGGATGCGCTTACAGACATGCTCCCCTCTCTGGAAGTCTGAGACATGTGTGAAAATTTTCTAAGTCCAGAAAAAAAATTTTTTTCAACTTTTTTTCAAATTTCCCCACAATTGATATATATTTTACCCACACATTTGGAGCCCTCCTGGGATGCCCTCTAACATACTATAACCTCATTTAGCCGAGATTTTCACAAAAAAGAGAAATTTTCAAAAAGTGGAAATTTTTCCAAAAAACGACTAAGTATGAAGGACTTATCGGGTGAAACGCTCTGGAACTGAAATCGGATGCGCTTACAGACATGCTCCCCTCTCTGGAAGTCTGAGACATGTGTGAAAATTTTCTAAGTCCAGAAAAAAAAATTTTCAACTTTTTTTCAAATTTCCCCACAAGGGAGATATATTTTACCCACACATTTGGAGCCCTCCTGGGATGCCCTCTAACATACTATAAGCTCCTTTAGCGGAGATTTTCACAAAAAAGTGAAATTTTCAAAAAGTCAGAAATTTTGCAAAAAACGACTAATTATGAAGGACTCATTGGGTGAATCGCTCTGGAACTGAAATCGGATGCGCGCACTGACATGCTCCCCTCTCTGGAAGTCTGAGACATGTGAAAGTTTTCTAAGTCCAGAAAAAAAAATTTTTTCAACTTTTTTAAAAATTTCCCCACACATTTGGAGCCCTCCTGGGATGCCCTCTAACATACTATAACCTCCTTTAGCGGAGATTTTCACAAAAAAGTGAAATTTTCAAAAAAGTGAAAATTTTTCCAAAAAACGACTAAGTATGAAGGACTTATCGGGTGAAACGCTCTGGAACTGAAATTGGATGTGCTTACAGACATGCTCCCCTCTCTGGAAGTCTGAGACATGTGTGAAAATTTTCTAAGTCCAGAAAAAAAAACATTTTCAACTTTTTTTCAAATTTCCCCACAAGGGAAATATATTTTACCCACACATTTGGAGCCCTCCTGGGATGCCCTCTAACATACTATAACGTCATTTAGCGGAGATTTTCACAAAAAAGTGAAATTTTCAAAAAGTCAGAAATTTTGCAAAAAATGACTAATTATGAAGGACTCATCGGGTGAATCGCTCTGGAACTGAAATCGGATGCGCGCACTGACATGCTCCCCTCTCTGGAAGTCTGAGACATGTGTGAAAATTTTCTAAGTCCAGAAAAATAAGTTTCAACTTTTTTTCAAATTTCCCCCCAAGGGATATATATTTTACCCACACATTTGGAGCCCTCCTGGGATGCCCTCTAACATACTATCACCTCATTTAGCGGAGATTTTCACAAAAAAGTGAAATTTTCAAAAAGTGGAAATTTTTCCAAAAAACGACTAAGTATGAAGGACTCATCGGGTGAAACATTCTGGAACTGAAATCGGATGCGCTTACAGACATGCTCCCCTCTCTGGAAGTCTGAGACATGTGTGAAAATTTTCTAAGTCCAGAAAAATAAGTTTCAACTTTTTTCCAAATTTCCCCAAAAGGGATATATATTTTACCCACACATTTGGAGCCCTCCTGGGATGCCCTCTAACATACTATAACCTCATTTAGCGGAGATTTTCACAAAAAAGTGAAATTTTCAAAAAGTGGAAATTTTTCCAAAAAATGACTAAGTATGAAGGACTCATCGGGTGAAACACTCTGGAACTGAAATCGGATGCGCTTACAGACATGCTCCCCTCTCTGGAAGTCTGAGACATGTGTGAAAATTTTCTAAGTCCAGAAAAAAAAATTTTTCAACTTTTTTTCAAATTTCCCCAAAAGGGATATATATTTTAACCACACATTTGGAGCCCTCCTGGGATGCCCTCTAACATACTATAACCTCATTTAGCGGAGATTTTCACAAAAAAGTGAAATTTTCAAAAAACTCAAATTTTTTTCCAAAAAACGACTAAGTATGAAGGACTTATCGGGTGAAACGCTCTGGAACTGAAATCGGATGCTCTTACAGACATGCTCCCCTCTCTGGAAGTCTGAGACATGTGTGAAAATTTTCTAAGTCCAGAAAAAAAAAAAATTTACCTTTTTTTCAAATTTCCCCCCAAGGGATATATATTTTACCCACACATTTGGAGCCCTCCTGGGATGCCCTCTAACATACTATAACCTCATTTAGCAGAGATTTTCACGCAAAAGTGAAATTTTCAAAAGGTCAGAAATTTTGCAAAAAATGACTAAGTATGAAGGACTCATCGGGTGAAACGCTCTGGAACTGAAATCGGATGCGCGCACTGACATGCTTCCCTCTCTGGAAGTCTGAGACATGTGTGAAAAATTTCTAAGTCCAGAAAAAAAAATTTTTTCAACTTTTTTAAAAATTTCTCTCCAAGGGATATATATTTTACCCACACATTTGGAGCCCTCCTGGGATGCCCTCTAACATACTATAACCTCATTTAGCGGAGATTTTCACAAAAAAGTGAAATTTTCAAAAAGTCAGAAATTTTGCAAAAAAACGACTAAGTATGAAGGACTCATCGGGTGAAACGCTCTGGAACTGAAATCGGATGCGCTTACAGACATGCTCCCTTCTCTGGAAGTCTGAGACATGTGTGAGAATTTTCTAAGTCCAGAAAAATAAGTTTCAACTTTTTTTCAAATTTCCCCCCAAGGGATATATATTTTACCCACACATTTGGAGCCCTCCTGGGATGCCCTCTAACATACTATAACCTCATTTAGCGGAGATTTTCACAAAAAGGTGAAATTTTCAAAAAGTGGAAATTTTTCCAAAAAACGACTAAGTATGAAGGACTCATCGGGTGAAACGCTCTGGAAATGAAATCGTATGCGCTTACAGACATGCTCCCCTCTCTAGAAGTCTGAGACATGTGTGAAAATTTTCTAAGTCCAGAAAAAAAAAAATTTCAACTTTTTTTCAAATTTCCCCACAAGGGATATATATTTTACCCACACATTTGGAGCCCTACTGGGATGCCCTCTAACATACTATAACCTCATTTAGCGGAGATTTTCACAAAAAAGTGAAATTTTCAAAAAGTCAGAAATTTTGCAAAAAACGACTAAGTATGAAGGACTCATCGGGTGCATCGCTCTGGAACTGAAATCGGATGCGCTTACAGACATGCTCCCCTCTCTGGAAGTCTGACACATGTGTGAAAATTTTCTAAGTCCAGAAAAATAAGTTTCAACTTTTTTTCAAATTTCCCCCAGAGGGATATATATTTTACCCACACATTTGGAGCCCTCCTGGGATGCCCTCTAACATACTATAACCTCATTTAGCGGAGATTTTCACAAAAAAGTGAAATTTTCAAAAAGTGGAAATTTTTCCAAAAAACGACTAAGTATGAAGGACTCATCGGGTGAAACGCTCTGGAACTGAAATCGGATGCGCTTACAGACATGCTCCCCTCTCTGGAAGTCTGAGACATGTGTGAAAATTTTCTAAGTCCAGAAAAAAAAAAATTTTCAACTTTTTTTCAAATTTCCCCACAAGGAATATATATTTTACCCACACATTTGGAGCCCTCCTGGGTTGCCCTCTAACATACTATAACCTCATTTAGCGGAGATTTTCACAAAAAAGTGAAATTTTCAAAAAGTCAATAATTTTGCAAAAAAACGACTAAGTATGAAGGACTCATCGGGTGAAACGCTCTGGAACTGAAATCGTATGCGCTTACAGACATGCTCCCCTCTCTAGAAGTCTGAGACATGTGTGAAAATTTTCTAAGTCCAGAAAAAAAAAAATTTCAACTTTTTTTCAAATTTCCCCACAAGGGATATATATTTTACCCACACATTTGGAGCCCTACTGGGATGCCCTCTAACATACTATAACCTCATTTAGCGGAGATTTTCACAAAAAAGTGAAATTTTCAAAAAGTCAGAAATTTTGCAAAAAACGACTAAGTATGAAGGACTCATCGGGTGCATCGCTCTGGAACTGAAATCGGATGCGCTTACAGACATGCTCCCCTCTCTGGAAGTCTGAGACATGTGTGAAAATTTTCTAAGTCCAGAAAAAAAAAATTTTTCAACTTTTTTTCAAATTTCCCCACAAGGAATATATATTTTACCCACACATTTGGAGCCCTCCTGGGTTGCCCTCTAACATACTATAACCTCATTTAGCGGAGATTTTCACAAAAAAGTGAAATTTTCAAAAAGTGAGAAATTTTGCAAAAAACGACTAAGTATGAAGGAATCATCGGGTGAAACGCTCTGGAACTGAAATCGGATGCGCTTACAGACATGCTCCCCTCTCTGGAAGTCTGAGACATGTGTGAAAATTTTCTAAGTCCAGAAAAATAAGTTTCAACTTTTTTTCAAATTTCCCCCCAAGGGATATATATTTTACCCACACATTTGG
The DNA here is from genome assembly GCF_046119375.1 of Phyllobates terribilis. NCBI lineage: Eukaryota > Metazoa > Chordata > Amphibia > Anura > Dendrobatidae > Phyllobates > Phyllobates terribilis. The sequence goes on along the minus strand of NW_027363218.1, from coordinate 478,665 downwards.
AGCCCTCCTGGGATGCCCTCTAACATACTATAACCTCATTTAGCGGAGATTTTCACAAAAAAGAGAAATTTTCAAAAAGTGGAAATTTTTCCAAAAAACGACTAAGTATGAAGGACTCATCGGGTGAAACGCTCTGGAACTGAAATCGGATGCGCTTACAGACATGCTCCCTTCTCTGGAAGTCTGAGACATGTGTGAGAATTTTCTAAGTCGAGAAAAAAAAAAAATTTCAACTTTTTTTCAAATTTCTCCCCAAGGGATATAGATTTTACCCACACATTTGGAGCCCTCCTGGGATGCCCTCTAACAAACTATAACCTCATTTAGCGGAGATTTTCACAAAAAAGTGAAATTTTCAAAAAGTCAGAAATTTTGCAAAAAACGACTAAGTATGAAGGACTCATCGGGTGAATCGCTCTAGAACTGAAATCGGATGCGCGCACTGACATGCTCCCCTCTCTGGAAGTCTGAGAAATGTGTGAAAATTGTCTAAGTCCAGAAAAAAAAATTTTTCAACTTTTTTTCAAATTTCCCCCCAAGGGATATATATTTTACCCACACATTTGGAGCCCTCCTGGGATGCCCTCTAACATACTATCACCTCATTTAGCGGAGATTTTCACAAAAAAGTGAAATTTTCAAAAAACTCAAATTTTTTTCCAAAAAACGACTAAGTATGAAGGACTTATCGGGTGAAACGCTCTGGAACTGAAATCGGATGCTCTTACAGACATGCTCCCCTCTCTGGAAGTCTGAGACATGTGTGAAAATTTTCTAAGTCCAGAAAAAAAAAAAATTTACCTTTTTTTCAAATTTCCCCCCAAGGGATATATATTTTACCCACACATTTGGAGCCCTCCTGGGATGCCCTCTAACATACTATAACCTCATTTAGCAGAGATTTTCACGCAAAAGTGAAATTTTCAAAAGGTCAGAAATTTTGCAAAAAATGACTAAGTATGAAGGACTCATCGGGTGAAACGCTCTGGAACTGAAATCGGATGCGCGCACTGACATGCTTCCCTCTCTGGAAGTCTGAGACATGTGTGAAAAATTTCTAAGTCCAGAAAAAAAAATTTTTTCAACTTTTTTAAAAATTTCTCTCCAAGGGATATATATTTTACCCACACATTTGGAGCCCTACTGGGATGCCCTCTAACATACTATAACCTCATTTAGCGGAGATTTTCACAAAAAAGTGAAATTTTCAAAAAGTCAGAAATTTTGCAAAAAACGACTAAGTATGAAGGACTCATCGGGTGCATCGCTCTGGAACTGAAATCGGATGCGCTTACAGACATGCTCCCCTCTCTGGAAGTCTGACACATGTGTGAAATTTTCTAAGTCCAGAAAAATAAGTTTCAACTTTTTTTCAAATTTCCCCCAGAGGGATATATATTTTACCCACACATTTGGAGCCCTCCTGGGATGCCCTCTAACATACTATAACCTCATTTAGCGGAGATTTTCACAAAAAAGTGAAATTTTCAAAAAGTGGAAATTTTTCCAAAAAACGACTAAGTATGAAGGACTCATCGGGTGAAACGCTCTGGAACTGAAATCGGATGCGCTTACAGACATGCTCCCCTCTCTGGAAGTCTGAGACATGTGTGAAAATTTTCTAAGTCCAGAAAAAAAAAAATTTTCAACTTTTTTTCAAATTTCCCCACAAGGAATATATATTTTACCCACACATTTGGAGCCCTCCTGGGTTGCCCTCTAACATACTATAACCTCATTTAGCGGAGATTTTCACAAAAAAGTGAAATTTTCAAAAAGTCAATAATTTTGCAAAAAAACGACTAAGTATGAAGGACTCATCGGGTGAAACGCTCTGGAACTGAAATCGTATGCGCTTACAGACATGCTCCCCTCTCTAGAAGTCTGAGACATGTGTGAAAATTTTCTAAGTCCAGAAAAAAAAAATTTCAACTTTTTTTCAAATTTCCCCACAAGGGATATATATTTTACCCACACATTTGGAGCCCTACTGGGATGCCCTCTAACATACTATAACCTCATTTAGCGGAGATTTTCACAAAAAAGTGAAATTTTCAAAAAGTCAGAAATTTTGCAAAAAACGACTAAGTATGAAGGACTCATCGGGTGCATCGCTCTGGAACTGAAATCGGATGCGCTTACAGACATGCTCCCCTCTCTGGAAGTCTGAGACATGTGTGAAAATTTTCTAAGTCCAGAAAAAAAAAATTTTTCAACTTTTTTTCAAATTTCCCCACAAGGAATATATATTTTACCCACACATTTGGAGCCCTCCTGGGTTGCCCTCTAACATACTATAACCTCATTTAGCGGAGATTTTCACAAAAAAGTGAAATTTTCAAAAAGTGAGAAATTTTGCAAAAAACGACTAAGTATGAAGGAATCATCGGGTGAAACGCTCTGGAACTGAAATCGGATGCGCTTACAGACATGCTCCCCTCTCTGGAAGTCTGAGACATGTGTGAAAATTTTCTAAGTCCAGAAAAATAAGTTTCAACTTTTTTTCAAATTTCCCCCCAAGGGATATATATTTTACCCACACATTTGGAGCCCTCCTGGGATGCCCTCTAACATACTATAACCTCATTTAGCGGAGATTTTCACAAAAAAGAGAAATTTTCAAAAAGTGGAAATTTTTCCAAAAAACGACTAAGTATGAAGGACTCATCGGGTGAAACGCTCTGGAACTGAAATCGGATGCGCTTACAGACATGCTCCCTTCTCTGGAAGTCTGAGACATGTGTGAGAATTTTCTAAGTCCAGAAAAAAAAAAAATTTCAACTTTTTTTCAAATTTCTCCCCAAGGGATATAGATTTTACCCACACATTTGGAGCCCTCCTGGGATGCCCTCTAACAAACTATAACCTCATTTAGCGGAGATTTTCACAAAAAAGTGAAATTTTCAAAAAGTGGAAATTTTTCCAAAAAACGACTAAGTATGAAGGACTCATCGGGTGAAACGCTCTGGAACTGAAATCGGATGCGCTTACAGACATGCTCCCCTCTCTGGAAGTCTGAGACATGTGTGAAAATTTTCTAAGTCCAGAAAAAAAAAAATATTCAACTTTTTTTCAAATTTCCCCACATGGAATATATATTTTACCCACACATTTGGAGCCCTCCTGGGTTGCCCTCTAACATACTATAACCTCATTTAGCGGAGATTTTCACAAAAAAGTGAAATTTTCAAAAAGTCAATAATTTTGCAAAAAAACGACTAAGTATGAAGGACTCATCGGGTGAAACGCTCTGGAACTGAAATCGTATGCGCTTACAGACATGCTCCCCTCTCTAGAAGTCTGAGACATGTGTGAAAATTTTCTAAGTCCAGAAAAAAAAAAATTTCAACTTTTTTTCAAATTTCCCCACAAGGGATATATATTTTACCCACACATTTGGAGCCCTACTGGGATGCCCTCTAACATACTATAACCTCATTTAGCGGAGATTTTCACAAAAAAGTGAAATTTTCAAAAAGTCAGAAATTTTGCAAAAAACGACTAAGTATGAAGGACTCATCGGGTGCATCGCTCTGGAACTGAAATCGGATGCGCTTACAGACATGCTCCCCTCTCTGGAAGTCTGAGACATGTGTGAAAATTTTCTAAGTCCAGAAAAAAAAAATTTTTCAACTTTTTTTCAAATTTCCCCACAAGGAATATATATTTTACCCACACATTTGGAGCCCTCCTGGGTTGCCCTCTAACATACTATAACCTCATTTAGCGGAGATTTTCACAAAAAAGTGAAATTTTCAAAAAGTGAGAAATTTTGCAAAAAACGACTAAGTATGAAGGAATCATCGGGTGAAACGCCCTGGAACTGAAATCGGATGCGCTTACAGACATGCTCCCCTCTCTGGAAGTCTGAGACATGTGTGAAAATTTTCTAAGTCCAGAAAAATAAGTTTCAACTTTTTTTCAAATTTCCCCCCAAGGGATATATATTTTACCCACACATTTGGAGCCCTCCTGGGATGCCCTCTAACATACTATAACCTCATTTAGCGGAGATTTTCACAAAAAAGAGAAATTTTCAAAAAGTGGAAATTTTTCCAAAAAACGACTAAGTATGAAGGACTCATCGGGTGAAACGCTCTGGAACTGAAATCGGATGCGCTTACAGACATGCTCCCTTCTCTGGAAGTCTGAGACATGTGTGAGAATTTTCTAAGTCCAGAAAAAAAAAAAATTTCAACTTTTTTTCAAATTTCTCCCCAAGGGATATAGATTTTACCCACACATTTGGAGCCCTCCTGGGATGCCCTCTAACAAACTATAACCTCATTTAGCGGAGATTTTCACAAAAAAGTGAAATTTTCAAAAAGTCAGAAATTTTGCAAAAAACGACTAAGTATGAAGGACTCATCGGGTGAATCGCTCTAGAACTGAAATCGGATGCGCGCACTGACATGCTCCCCTCTCTGGAAGTCTGAGAAATGTGTGAAAATTGTCTAAGTCCAGAAAAAAAAATTTTTCAACTTTTTTTCAAATTTCCCCCCAAGGGATATATATTTTACCCACACATTTGGAGCCCTCCTGGGATGCCCTCTAACATACTATCACCTCATTTAGCGGAGATTTTCACAAAAAAGTGAAATTTTCAAAAAGTGGAAATTTTTCCAAAAAACGACTAAGTATGAAGGACTCATCGGGTGAAACATTCTGGAACTGAAATCGGATGCGCTTACAGACATGCTCCCCTCTCTGGAAGTCTGAGACATGTGTGAAAATTTTCTAAGTCCAGAAAAATAAGTTTCAACTTTTTTCCAAATTTCCCCAAAAGGGATATATATTTTACCCACACATTTGGAGCCCTCCTGGGATGCCCTCTAACATACTATAACCTCATTTAGCGGAGATTTTCACAAAAAAGTGAAATTTTCAAAAAGTGGAAATTTTTCCAAAAAATGACTAAGTATGAAGGACTCATCGGGTGAAACACTCTGGAACTGAAATCGGATGCGCTTACAGACATGCTCCCCTCTCTGGAAGTCTGAGACATGTGTGAAAATTTTCTAAGTCCAGAAAAAAAAATTTTTCAACTTTTTTTCAAATTTCCCCAAAAGGGATATATATTTTAACCACACATTTGGAGCCCTCCTGGGATGCCCTCTAACATACTATAACCTCATTTAGCGGAGATTTTCACAAAAAAGTGAAATTTTCAAAAAACTCAAATTTTTTTCCAAAAAACGACTAAGTATGAAGGACTTATCGGGTGAAACGCTCTGGAACTGAAATCGGATGCTCTTACAGACATGCTCCCCTCTCTGGAAGTCTGAGACATGTGTGAAAATTTTCTAAGTCCAGAAAAAAAAAAAATTTACCTTTTTTTCAAATTTCCCCCCAAGGGATATATATTTTACCCACACATTTGGAGCCCTCCTGGGATGCCCTCTAACATACTATAACCTCATTTAGCAGAGATTTTCACGCAAAAGTGAAATTTTCAAAAGGTCAGAAATTTTGCAAAAAATGACTAAGTATGAAGGACTCATCGGGTGAAACGCTCTGGAACTGAAATCGGATGCGCGCACTGACATGCTTCCCTCTCTGGAAGTCTGAGACATGTGTGAAAAATTTCTAAGTCCAGAAAAAAAAATTTTTTCAACTTTTTTAAAAATTTCTCTCCAAGGGATATATATTTTACCCACACATTTGGAGCCCTCCTGGGATGCCCTCTAACATACTATAACCTCATTTAGCGGAGATTTTCACAAAAAAGTGAAATTTTCAAAAAGTCAGAAATTTTGCAAAAAAACGACTAAGTATGAAGGACTCATCGGGTGAAACGCTCTGGAACTGAAATCGGATGCGCTTACAGACATGCTCCCTTCTCTGGAAGTCTGAGACATGTGTGAGAATTTTCTAAGTCCAGAAAAATAAGTTTCAACTTTTTTTCAAATTTCCCCCCAAGGGATATATATTTTACCCACACATTTGGAGCCCTCCTGGGATGCCCTCTAACATACTATAACCTCATTTAGCGGAGATTTTCACAAAAAGGTGAAATTTTCAAAAAGTGGAAATTTTTCCAAAAAACGACTAAGTATGAAGGACTCATCGGGTGAAACGCTCTGGAACTGAAATCGGATGCGCTTACAGACATGCTCCCCTCTCTGGAAGTCTGAGACATGTGTGAAAATTTTCTAAGTCCAGAAAAAAAAAAATTTCAACTTTTTTTCAAATTTCCCCACAAGGGATATATATTTTACCCACACATTTGGAGCCCTACTGGGATGCCCTCTAACATACTATAACCTCATTTAGCGGAGATTTTCACAAAAAAGTGAAATTTTCAAAAAGTCAGAAATTTTGCAAAAAACGACTAAGTATGAAGGACTCATCGGGTGCATCGCTCTGGAACTGAAATCGGATGCGCTTACAGACATGCTCCCCTCTCTGGAAGTCTGAGACATGTGTGAAAATTTTCTAAGTCCAGAAAAAAAAAATTTTTCAACTTTTTTTCAAATTTCCCCACAAGGAATATATATTTTACCCACACATTTGGAGCCCTCCTGGGTTGCCCTCTAACATACTATAACCTCATTTAGCGGAGATTTTCACAAAAAAGTGAAATTTTCAAAAAGTGAGAAATTTTGCAAAAAACGACTAAGTATGAAGGAATCATCGGGTGAAACGCTCTGGAACTGAAATCGGATGCGCTTACAGACATGCTCCCCTCTCTGGAAGTCTGAGACATGTGTGAAAATTTTCTAAGTCCAGAAAAATAAGTTTCAACTTTTTTTCAAATTTCCCCCCAAGGGATATATATTTTACCCACACATTTGGAGCCCTCCTGGGATGCCCTCTAACATACTATAACCTCATTTAGCGGAGATTTTCACAAAAAAGTGAAATTTTCAAAAAGTGGAAATTTTTCCAAAAAACGACTAAGTATGAAGGACTCATCGGGTGAAACGCTCTGGAACTGAAATCGGATGCGCTTACAGACATGCTCCCTTCTCTGGAAGTCTGAGACATGTGTGAGAATTTTCTAAGTCCAGAAAAAAAAAAAATTTCAACTTTTTTTCAAATTTCTCCCCAAGGGATATAGATTTTACCCACACATTTGGAGCCCTCCTGGGATGCCCTCTAACAAACTATAACCTCATTTAGCGGAGATTTTCACAAAAAAGTGAAATTTTCAAAAAGTCAGAAATTTTGCAAAAAACGACTAAGTATGAAGGACTCATCGGGTGAATCGCTCTAGAACTGAAATCGGATGCGCGCACTGACATGCTCCCCTCTCTGGAAGTCTGAGAAATGTGTGAAAATTGTCTAAGTCCAGAAAAAAAAATTTTTCAACTTTTTTTCAAATTTCCCCCCAAGGGATATATATTTTACCCACACATTTGGAGCCCTCCTGGGATGCCCTCTAACATACTATAACCTCATTTAGCGGAGATTTTCACAAAAAAGTGAAATTTTCAAAAAGTCAAAAATTTTTCCAAAAAACGACTAAGTATGAAGGACTCATTGGGTGAAACGCTCTGGAACTGAAATCGGATGCGCGCACTGACATGCTCCCCTCTCTGGAAGTCTGAGACATGTGTGAAAAATTTCTAACTCCAGAAAATAAAATGTTTTCAACTTTTTTTCAAATTTCCCCCCAAGGGATATATATTTTACCCACACATTTGGAGCCCTCCTGGGGTGCCCTCTAACATACTATAACCTCATTTAGCGGAGATTTTCACAAAAAAGTGAAATTTTCAAAAAGTGGAAATTTTTCCAAAAAATGACTAAGTATGAAGGACTCATCGGGTGAAACGCTCTGGAACTGAAATCGGATGCTCTTACAGACATGCTCCCCTCTCTGGAAGTCTGAGACATGTGTGAAAATTTTCTAAGTCCAGAAAAAAAAAAATTTACCTTTTTTTCAAATTTCCCCCCAAGGGATATATATTTTACCCACACATTTGGAGCCCTCCTGGGATGCCCTCTAACATACTATAACCTCATTTAGCGGAGATTTTCACAAAAAAGTGAAATTTTCAAAAAGTCAGAAATTTTGCAAAAAAACGACTAAGTATGAAGGACTCATCGGGTGAAACGCTCTGGAACTGAAATCGGATGCGCTTACAGACATGCTCCCTTCTCTGGAAGTCTGAGACATGTGTGAGAATTTTCTAAGTCCAGAAAAATAAGTTTCAACTTTTTTTCAAATTTCCCCCCAAGGGATATATATTTTACCCACACATTTGGAGCCCTCCTGGGATGCCCTCTAACATACTATAACCTCATTTAGCGGAGATTTTCACAAAAAAGTGAAATTTTCAAAAAGTGGAAATTTTTCCAAAAAACGACTAAGTATGAAGGACTCATCGGGTGCATCGCTCTGGAACTGAAATCGGATGCGCTTACAGACATGCTCCCCTCTCTGGAAGTCTGACACATGTGTTAAAATTTTCTAAGTCCAGAAAAATAAGTTTCAACTTTATTTCAAATTTCCCCCCAAGGGATATATATTTTACCCACACATTTGGAGCCCTCCTGGGATGCCCTCTAACATACTATAACCTCATTTAGCAGAGATTTTCACAAAAAAGTGAAATTTTCAAAAACTGGAAATTTTTCCAAAAAACGACTAAGTATGAAGGACTCATCAGGTGAAACGCTCTGGAACTGAAATCGGATGCGCTTACAGACATGCTCCCCTCTCTGGAAGTCTGAGACATGTGTGAAAATTTTCTAAGTCCAGAAAAAAAAAATTTTTCAACTTTTTTTCAAATTTCTACCCAAGGGATATAGATTTTACCCACACATTTGGAGCCCTCCTGGGATGCCCTCTAACAAACTATAACCTCATTTAGCGGAGATTTTCACAAAAAAGTGAAATTTTCAAAAAGTCAGAAATTTTGCAAAAAACGACTAAGTATGAAGGACTCATCGGGTGAATCGCTCTAGAACTGAAATCGGATGCGCGCACTGACATGCTCCCCTCTCTGGAAGTCTGAGACATGTGTGAAAATTTTCTAAGTCCAGAAAAAAAAATTTTTCAACTTTTTTTCAAATTTCCCCCCAAGGGATATATATTTTACCCACACATTTGGAGCCCTCCTGGGATGCCCTCTAACATACTATAACCTCATTTAGCGGAGATTTTCACAAAAAAGTGAAATTTTCAAAAAGTCAAACATTTTTCCAAAAAACGACTAAGTATGAAGGACTCATTGGGTGAAACGCTCTGGAACTGAAATCGGAAGCCCTTACAGACATGCTCCCCTCTCTGGAAGTCTGAGACATGTGTGAACATTTTCTAAGTCCAGAAAAAAAAAATTAAACTTTTTTTCAAATTTCCCCGCAATGGATATATATTTTACCCACACATTTGGAGCCCTCCTGGGATGCCCTCTAACATACTATAACCTCATTTAGCAGAGATTTTCACGCAAAAGTGAAATTTTCAAAAGGTCAGAAATTTTGCAAAAAATGACTAAGTATGAAGGACTCATCGGGTGAAACGCTCTGGAACTGAAATCGGATGCGCGCACTGACATGCTCCCCTCTCTGGAAGTCTGAGACATGTGTGAAAAATTTCTAAGTCCATAAAAAAAATTTTTTTCAACTTTTTTAAAAATTTCTCCCCAAGGGATATATATTTTACCCACACATTTGGAGCCCTCCTGGGATGCCCTCTAATATACTATAACCTCATTTAGCGGAGATTTTCACAAAAAAGTGAAATTTTCAAAAAGTCAGAAATTTTGCAAAAAATGACTAAGTATGAAGGACTCATCGGGTGAATCGCTCTAGAACTGAAATCGGATGCGCGCACTGACATGCTCCCCTCTCTGGAAGTCTGAGACATGTGTGAAAATTTTCTAAGTCCAGAAAAAAAAATTTTTCAACTTTTTTTCAAATTTCCCCACAAAGGATATATATTTTACCCACACATTTGGAGCCCTCCTGGGATGCCCTCTAACATACTATAACCTCATTTAGCGGAGATTTTCACAAAAAAGTGAAATTTTCAAAAAGTCAAAATTTTTCCAAAAAACGACTAAGTATGAAGGACTCATCGGGTGAAACGCTCTGGAACTGAAATCGGATGCGCTTACAGACATGCTCCCCTCTCTGGAAGTCTGACACATGTGTGAAAATTTTCTAAGTCCAGAAAATAAAATGTTTTCAACTTTTTTTAAAATTTCTCCCCAAGGGATATATATTTTACCCACACATTTGGAGCCCTCCTGGGATGCCCTCTAACATACTATAACATCATTTAGCGGAGATTTTCACAAAAAAGTGAAATTTTCAAAAAGTGGAAATTTTTCCAAAAAACACTAAGTATGAAGGACTCATCAGGTGAAACGCTCTAGAACTGAAATCGGATGCGCTTACAGACATGCTCCCCTCTCTGGAAGTCTGAGACATGTGTGAAAATTTTCTAAGTCCAGAAAATAAAATGTTTTCAACTTTTTTTCAAATTTCTCCCCAAGGGATATATATTTTACCCACACATTTGGAGCCCTCCTGGGATGCCCTCTAACATACTATAACCTCATTTAGCGGAGATTTTCACAAAAAAGTGAAATTTTCAAAAAGTCAAAATTTTTCCAAAAAACGACTAAGTATGAAGGACTCATCGGGTGAAACGCTCTGGAACTGAAATCGGATGCGCTTACAGACATGCTCCCCTCTCTGGAAGTCTGACACATGTGTGAAAATTTTCTAAGTCCAGAAAAGAAAAAAAATTAAACTTTTTTTCAAATTTCCCCCCAAGGGATATATATTTTACCCACACATTTGGAGCCCTCCTGGGATGCCCTCTAACATACTATAACCTCATTTAGCAGAGATTTTCACGCAAAAGTGAAATTTTCAAAAGGTCAGAAATTTTGCAAAAAATGACTAAGTATGAAGGACTCATCGGGTGAAACGCTCTGGAACTGAAATCGGATGCGCGCACTGACATGCTCCCCTCTCTGTAAGTCTGAGACATGTGTGAAAAATTTCTAAGTCCAGAAAAAAAATTTTTTTCAACTTTTTTAAAAATTTCTCCCCAAGGGATATATATTTTACCCACACATTTGGAGCCCTCCTGGGATGCCCTATAACATACTATAACCTCATTTAGCGGAGATTTTCACAAAAAAGTGAAATTTTCAAAAAGTCAGAAATTTTGCAAAAAATGACTAAGTATGAAGGACTCATCGGGTGAATCGCTCTGGAACTGAAATCGGATGCGCGCACTGACATGCTCCCCTCTCTGGAAGTCTGAGACGTGTGAAAAATTTCTAAGTACAGAAAAAAAAAATTTTTCATCTTTTTTTCAAATTTCCCCACAAGGGATATATATTTTACCCACACATTTGGAGCCCTCCTGGGATGCCCTCTAACATACTATAACCTCATTTAGCGGAGATTTTCACAAAAAAGTGAAATTTTCAAAAAGTGGAAATTTTTCCAAAAAACGACTAAGTATGAAGGACTCATCGGGTGAAACGCTCTGGAACTGAAATCGGATGCGCTTACAGACATGCGCCCCTCTCTGGAAGTCTGAGACATTTGTGAAAATTTTCTAAGTCCAGAAAAAAAATTTTTTTCAACGTTTTTTCAAATTTCCCCCAGGGATATATATTTTACCCACACATTTGGAGCCCTCCTGAGGTGCCCTCTAACATACTATAACCTCATTTAGCGGAGATTTTCACAAAAAAGTGAAATTTTCAAAAAGTGGAAATTTTTCCAAAAAATGACTAAGTATGAAGGACTCATCGGGTGAAACGCTCTGGAACTGAAATCGGATGCACTTACAGACATGCTCCCCTCTCTGGAAGTCTGACACATGTGTGAAAATTTTAAGTCCAGAAAATAAAATGTTTTCAACTTTTTTTCAAATTTCTCCCCAAGGGATATATATTTTACCCACACATTTGGAGCCCTCCTGGGATGCCCTCTAACATACTATAACCTCATTTAGTGGAGATTTTCACAAAAAAGTGAAATTTTCAAAAAGTGAAAATTTTTCCAAAAAACGACTAAGTATGAAGGACTCATCGGGTGAAACGCTCTGGAACTGAAATCGGATGCGCGCACTGACATGCTCCCCTCTCTGTAAGTCTGAGACATGTGTGAAAAATTTCTAAGTCCAGAAAAAAAAAATTAAACTTTTTTTCAAATTTCCCCCCAAGGGATATATATTTTACCCACACATTTGGAGCCCTCCTGGGATGCCCTCTAACATACTATAACCTCATTTAGCAGAGATTTTCACGCAAAAGTGAAATTTTCAAAAGGTCAGAAATTTTGCAAAAAATTACTAAGTATGAAGGACTCATCGGGCGAAACGCTCTGGAACTGAAATCGGATGCGCGCACTGACATGCTCCCCTCTCTGGAAGTCTGAGACATGTGTGAAAAATTTCTAAGTCCAGAAAAAAAATTTTTTTCAACTTTTTTAAAAATTTCTCCCCAAGGGATATATATTTTACCCACACATTTGGAGCCCACCTGAGATGCCCTCTAACATACTATAACCTCATTTAGCGGAGATTTTCACAAAAAAGTGAAATTTTCAAAAAGTCAGAAATTTTGCAAAAAATGACTAAGTATGAAGGACTCATCGGGTGAATCGCTCTAGAACTGAAATCGAATGCGCGCACTGACATGCTCCCCTCTCTGGAAGTCTGAGACATGTGTGAAAATTTTCTAAGTACAGAAAAAAAAAATTTTTCATTATTTTTCAAATTTCCCCACAAGGGATATATATTTTACCCACACATTTGGAGCCCTCCTGGGATGCCCTCTAACATACTATAACCTCATTTAGCGGAGATTTTCACAAAAAAGTGAAATTTTCAAAAAGCGAAAATTTTTCCAAAAAATGACTAAGTATGAAGGACTCATCGGGTGAAACGCTCTGGAACTGAAATCGGATGCGCTTACAGACATGCTCCCCTCTCTGGAAGTCTGACACATGTGTGAAAATTTTCTAAGTCCAGAAAATAAAATGTTTTCAACTTTTTTTCAAATTTCTCCCCAAGGGATATATATTTTACCCACACATTTGGAGCCCTCCTGGGATGCCCTCTAACATACTATAACATCATTTAGCGGAGATTTTCACAAAAAAGTGAAATTTTCAAAAAGTGGAAATTTTTCCAAAAAACGACTAAGTATGAAGGACTCATCAGGTGAAATGCTCTGGAACTGAAATCGGATGCGCTTACAGACATGCTCCCCTCTCTGGAAGTCTGAGACATGTGTGAAAATTTTCTAAGTCCAGAAAAAAAAATTTTTTCAACGTTTTTTCAAATTTCCCCCAGGGATATATATTTTACCCACACATTTGGAGCCCTCCTGGGATGCCCTCTAACATACTATAACCTCATTTAGCGGAGATTTTCACAAAAATGTGAAATTTTCAAAAAGTCAGAAATTTTGCAAAAAATGACTAAGTATGAAGGACTCATCGGGTGAATCGCTCTGGAACTGAAATCGGATGCGCGCACTGACATGCTCCCCTCTCTGGAAGTCTGAGACGTGTGAAAAATTTCTAAGTACAGAAAAAAAAAATTTTTCATCTTTTTTTCAAATTTCCCCACAAGGGATATATATTTTACCCACACATTTGGAGCCCTCCTGGGATGCCCTCTAACATACTATAACCTCATTTAGCGGAGATTTTCACAAAAAAGTGAAATTTTCAAAAAGTGGAAATTTTTCCAAAAAACGACTAAGTATGAAGGACTCATCGGGTGAAACGCTCTGGAACTGAAATCGGATGCGCTTACAGACATGCGCCCCTCTCTGGAAGTCTGAGACATTTGTGAAAATTTTCTAAGTCCAGAAAAAAAATTTTTTTCAACGTTTTTTCAAATTTCCCCCAGGGATATATATTTTACCCACACATTTGGAGCCCTCCTGAGGTGCCCTCTAACATACTATAACCTCATTTAGCGGAGATTTTCACAAAAAAGTGAAATTTTCAAAAAGTGGAAATTTTTCCAAAAAATGACTAAGTATGAAGGACTCATCGGGTGAAACGCTCTGGAACTGAAATCGGATGCACTTACAGACATGCTCCCCTCTCTGGAAGTCTGACACATGTGTGAAAATTTTAAGTCCAGAAAATAAAATGTTTTCAACTTTTTTTCAAATTTCTCCCCAAGGGATATATATTTTACCCACACATTTGGAGCCCTCCTGGGATGCCCTCTAACATACTATAACCTCATTTAGTGGAGATTTTCACAAAAAAGTGAAATTTTCAAAAAGTGAAAATTTTTCCAAAAAACGACTAAGTATGAAGGACTCATCGGGTGAAACGCTCTGGAACTGAAATCGGATGCGCGCACTGACATGCTCCCCTCTCTGTAAGTCTGAGACATGTGTGAAAAATTTCTAAGTCCAGAAAAAAAAAATTAAACTTTTTTTCAAATTTCCCCCCAAGGGATATATATTTTACCCACACATTTGGAGCCCTCCTGGGATGCCCTCTAACATACTATAACCTCATTTAGCAGAGATTTTCACGCAAAAGTGAAATTTTCAAAAGGTCAGAAATTTTGCAAAAAATTACTAAGTATGAAGGACTCATCGGGCGAAACGCTCTGGAACTGAAATCGGATGCGCGCACTGACATGCTCCCCTCTCTGGAAGTCTGAGACATGTGTGAAAAATTTCTAAGTCCAGAAAAAAAATTTTTTTCAACTTTTTTAAAAATTTCTCCCCAAGGGATATATATTTTACCCACACATTTGGAGCCCACCTGAGATGCCCTCTAACATACTATAACCTCATTTAGCGGAGATTTTCACAAAAAAGTGAAATTTTCAAAAAGTCAGAAATTTTGCAAAAAATGACTAAGTATGAAGGACTCATCGGGTGAATCGCTCTAGAACTGAAATCGAATGCGCGCACTGACATGCTCCCCTCTCTGGAAGTCTGAGACATGTGTGAAAATTTTCTAAGTACAGAAAAAAAAAATTTTTCATTATTTTTCAAATTTCCCCACAAGGGATATATATTTTACCCACACATTTGGAGCCCTCCTGGGATGCCCTCTAACATACTATAACCTCATTTAGCGGAGATTTTCACAAAAAAGTGAAATTTTCAAAAAGCGAAAATTTTTCCAAAAAATGACTAAGTATGAAGGACTCATCGGGTGAAACGCTCTGGAACTGAAATCGGATGCGCTTACAGACATGCTCCCCTCTCTGGAAGTCTGACACATGTGTGAAAATTTTCTAAGTCCAGAAAATAAAATGTTTTCAACTTTTTTTCAAATTTCTCCCCAAGGGATATATATTTTACCCACACATTTGGAGCCCTCCTGGGATGCCCTCTAACATACTATAACATCATTTAGCGGAGATTTTCACAAAAAAGTGAAATTTTCAAAAAGTGGAAATTTTTCCAAAAAACGACTAAGTATGAAGGACTCATCAGGTGAAATGCTCTGGAACTGAAATCGGATGCGCTTACAGACATGCTCCCCTCTCTGGAAGTCTGAGACATGTGTGAAAATTTTCTAAGTCCAGAAAAAAAAATTTTTTCAACGTTTTTTCAAATTTCCCCCAGGGATATATATTTTACCCACACATTTGGAGCCCTCCTGGGATGCCCTCTAACATACTATAACCTCATTTAGCGGAGATTTTCACAAAAATGTGAAATTTTCAAAAAGTCAGAAATTTTGCAAAAAATGACTAAGTATGAAGGACTCATCGGGTGAATCGCTCTGGAACTGAAATCGGATGCGCGCACTGACATGCTCCCCTCTCTGGAAGTCTGAGACATGTGTGAAAAATTTCTAAGTACAGAAAAAAAAAATTTTTCATCTTTTTTTCAAATTTCCCCACAAGGGATATATATTTTACCCACACATTTGGAGCCCTCCTGGGATGCCCTCTAACATATTATAACCTCATTTAGCGGAGATTTTCACAAAAAAGTGAAATTTTCAAAAAGTGGAAATTTTTCCAAAAAACGACTAAGTATGAAGGACTCATCGGGTGAAACGCTCTGGAACTGAAATCGGATGCACTTACAGACATGCTCCCCTCTCTGGAAGTCTGACACATGTGTGAGAATTTTCTAAGTCCAGAAAAAAAAAATTTTCAACATTTTTTCAAATTTCCCCACAAGGAATATATATTTTACCCACACATTTGGAGCCCTCCTGGGATGCCCTCTAACCTACTATAACCTCATTTAGTGGAGATTTTCACAAAAAAGTGAAATTTTCAAAAAGTGAAAATTTTTCCAAAAAACGACTAAGTATGAAGGACTCATTGGGTGAAACGCTCTGGAACGGAAATCGGATGTGCTTACAGACATGCTCCCCTCTCTGGAAGTCTGAGACATGTGTGAAAAATTTCTAAGTCCAGAAAAATAAGTTTCAACTTTTTTTCAAATTTCCCCCCAAGGGATATATATTTTACCCACACATTTGGAGCCCTCCAGGGTTGCCCTCTAACATACTATAACCTCATTTAGCGGAGATTTTCACAAAAAAGTGAAATTTTCAAAAAGTCAGAAATTTTGCAAAAAACGACTAAGTATGAAGGACTCATCGGGTGAAACGCTCTGGAACTGAAATCGGATGCGCTTACAGACATGCTCCGCTCTCTGGAAGTCTGAGACATGTGTGAAAATTTTCTAAGTCCAGAAGAAAAAAAATTTTCAACTTTTTTTCAAATTTCCCCACAAGGAATATATATTTTACCCACACATTTGGAGCCCTCCAGGGTTGCCCTCTAACATACTATAACCTCATTTAGCGGAGATTTTCACAAAAAAGTGAAATTTTCAAAAAGTCAAAAATTTTTCCAAAAAACGACTAAGTATGAAGGACTCATTGGGTGAAACGCTCTGGAACTGAAATCGGATGCGCTTACAGACATGCTCCCCTCTCTGGAAGTCTGAGACATGTGTGAAAATTTTCAAAGTCCATAAAAAAAAAATTTTCAACTTTTTTTCAAATTTCCCCACAAGGGATATATATTTTACCCACACATTTGGAGCCCTCCTGGGATGCCCTCTAACATACTATAACCTCATTTAGCGGAGATTTTCACAAAAAAGTGAAATTTTCAAAAAGTCAAAAATTTTTCCAAAAAACGACTAAGTATGAAGGACTCATTGGGTGAAACGCTCTGGAACTGAAATCGGATGTGCTTACAGACATGCTCCCCTCTCTGGAAGTCTGAGACATGTGTGAAAAATTTCTAAGTCCAGAAAAATAAGTTTCAACTTTTTTTCAAATTTCCCCCCAAGGGATATATATTTTACCCACACATTTGGAGCCCTCCTGGAATGCCCTCTAACATACTATAACCTCATTTAGCGGAGATTTTCACAAAAAAGTGAAATTTTCAAAAAGTGGAAATTTTTCCAAAAAACGACTAAGTATGAAGGACTCATCGGGTGAAACGCTCTGGAACTGAATCGGATGCGCTTACAGACATGCTCCCCTCTCTGGAAGTCTGAGACATGTGTGAAAATTTTCTAAGTCCAGAAAAAAAAAAATTTTCAACTTTTTTTCAAATTTCCCCACAAGGAATATATATTTTACCCATGCATTTGGAGCCCTCCAGGGTTGCCCTCTAACATACTATAACCTCATTTAGCGGAGATTTTCACAAAAAAGTGAAATTTTCAAAAAGTCAAAAATTTTTCCAAAAAACGACTAAGTATGAAGGACTCATTGGGTGAAACGCTCTGGAACTGAAATCGGATGCGCTTACAGACATGCTCCCCTCTCTGGAAGTCTGAGACATGTGTGAAAATTTTCTAAGTCCAGAAAAATAAGTTTCAACTTTTTTTCAAATTTCCCCCCAAGGGATATATATTTTACCCACACATTTGGAGCCCTCCTGGGATGCCCTCTAACATACTATAACCTCATTTAGCGGAGATTTTCACAAAAAAGTGAAATTTTCAAAAAGTGGAAATTTTTCCAAAAAACGACTAAGTATGAAGGACTCATCGGGTGAAACGCTCTGGAACTGAAATCGGATGCGCTTACAGACATGCTCCCTTCTCTGGAAGTCTGAGACATGTGTGAGAATTTTCTAAGTCCAGAAAAAAAAAATTTTCAACATTTTTTCAAATTTCCCCACAAGGAATATATATTTTACCCACACATTTGGAGCCCTCCTGGGATGCCCTCTAACCTACTATAACCTCATTTAGCGGAGATTTTCACAAAAAAGTGAAATTTTCAAAAAATCAAAAATTTTTCCAAAAAACGACTAAGTATGAAGGACTCATTGGGTGAAACGCTCTGGAACTGAAATCGGATGCGCTTACAGACATGCTCCCCTCTCTGGAAGTCTGAGACATGTGTGAAAATTTTCAAAGTCCAGAAAAAAAAATTTTTCAACTTTTTTTCAAATTTCCCCACAAGGGATATATATTTTACCCACACATTTGGAGCCCTCCTGGGATGCCCTCTAACATACTATAACCTCATTTAGCGGAGATTTTCACAAAAAAGTGAAATTTTCAAAAAGTGGAAATTTTTCCAAAAAACGACTAAGTATGAAGGACTCATCGGGTGAAACGCTCTGGAACTGAAATCGGATGCGCTTACAGACATGCGCCCCTCTCTGGAAGTCTGAGACATTTGTGAAAATTTTCTAAGTCCAGAAAAAAAAATTTTTTCAACGTTTTTTCAAATTTCCCCCAGGGATATATATTTTACCCACACATTTGGAGCCCTCCTGAGGTGCCCTCTAACATACTATAACCTCATTTAGCGGAGATTTTCACAAAAAAGTGAAATTTTCAAAAAGTGGAAATTTTTCCAAAAAATGACTAAGTATGAAGGACTCATCGGGTGAAACGCTCTGGAACTGAAATCGGATGCGCGCACTGACATGCTCCCCTCTCTGGAAGTCTGAGACATGTGTGAAAAATTTCTAAGTCCAGAAAAAAAAATTTTTTCAACTTTTTTAAAAATTTCTCCCCAAGGGATATATATTTTACCCACACATTTGGAGCCCTCCTGGGATGCCCTCTAACATACTATAACCTCATTTAGCGGAGATTTTCACAAAAATGTGAAATTTTCAAAAAGTCAGAAATTTTGCAAAAAATGACTAAGTATGAAGGACTCATCGGGTGAATCGCTCTGGAACTGAAATCGGATGCGCGCACTGACATGCTCCCCTCTCTGGAAGTCTGAGACGTGTGAAAAATTTCTAAGTACAGAAAAAAAAAATTTTTCATCTTTTTTTCAAATTTCCCCACAAGGGATATATATTTTACCCACACATTTGGAGCCCTCCTGGGATGCCCTCTAACGTACTATAACCTCATTTAGTGGAGATTTTCACAAAAAAGTGAAATTTTCAAAAAGTGGAAATTTTTCCAAAAAACGACTAAGTATGAAGGACTCATCGGGTGAAACGCTCTGGAACTGAAATCGGATGCACTTACAGACATGCTCCCCTCTCTGGAAGTCTGACACATGTGTGAAAATTTTAAGTCCAGAAAATAAAATGTTTTCAACTTTTTTTCAAATTTCTCCCCAAGGGATATATATTTTACCCACACATTTGGAGCCCTCCTGGGATGCCCTCTAACATACTATAACCTCATTTAGTGGAGATTTTCACAAAAAAGTGAAATTTTCAAAAAGTGAAAATTTTTCCAAAAAACGACTAAGTATGAAGGACTCATCGGGTGAAATGCTCTGGAACTGAAATCGGATGCGCGCACTGACATGCTCCCCTCTCTGTAAGTCTGAGACATGTGTGAAAAATTTCTAAGTCCAGAAAAAAAAAATTAAACTTTTTTTCAAATTTCCCCCCAAGGGATATATATTTTACCCACACATTTGGAGCCCTCCTGGGATGCCCTCTAACATACTATAACCTCATTTAGCAGAGATTTTCACGCAAAAGTGAAATTTTCAAAAGGTCAGAAATTTTGCAAAAAATTACTAAGTATGAAGGACTCATCGGGCGAAACGCTCTGGAACTGAAATCGGATGCGCGCACTGACATGCTCCCCTCTCTGGAAGTCTGAGACATGTGTGAAAAATTTCTAAGTCCAGAAAAAAAATTTTTTTCAACTTTTTTAAAAATTTCTCCCCAAGGGATATATATTTTACCCACACATTTGGAGCCCACCTGAGATGCCCTCTAACATACTATAACCTCATTTAGCGGAGATTTTCACAAAAAAGTGAAATTTTCAAAAAGTCAGAAATTTTGCAAAAAATGACTAAGTATGAAGGACTCATCGGGTGAATCGCTCTAGAACTGACATCGAATGCGCGCACTGACATGCTCCCCTCTCTGGAAGTCTGAGACATGTGTGAAAATTTTCTAAGTACAGAAAAAAAAAATTTTTCATTATTTTTCAAATTTCCCCACAAGGGATATATATTTTACCCACACATTTGGAGCCCTCCTGGGATGCCCTCTAACATACTATAACCTCATTTAGCGGAGATTTTCACAAAAAAGTGAAATTTTCAAAAAGCGAAAATTTTTCCAAAAAATGACTAAGTATGAAGGACTCATCGGGTGAAACGCTCTGGAACTGAAATCGGATGCGCTTACAGACATGCTCCCCTCTCTGGAAGTCTGACACATGTGTGAAAATTTTCTAAGTCCAGAAAATAAAATGTTTTCAACTTTTTTTCAAATTTCTCCCCAAGGGATATATATTTTACCCACACATTTGGAGCCCTCCTGGGATGCCCTCTAACATACTATAACATCATTTAGCGGAGATTTTCACAAAAAAGTGAAATTTTCAAAAAGTGGAAATTTTTCCAAAAAACGACTAAGTATGAAGGACTCATCAGGTGAAATGCTCTGGAACTGAAATCGGATGCGCTTACAGACATGCTCCCCTCTCTGGAAGTCTGAGACATGTGTGAAAATTTTCTAAGTCCAGAAAAAAAAATTTTTTCAACGTTTTTTCAAATTTCCCCCAGGGATATATATTTTACCCACACATTTGGAGCCCTCCTGGGATGCCCTCTAACATACTATAACCTCATTTAGCGGAGATTTTCACAAAAATGTGAAATTTTCAAAAAGTCAGAAATTTTGCAAAAAATGACTAAGTATGAAGGACTCATCGGGTGAATCGCTCTGGAACTGAAATCGGATGCGCGCACTGACATGCTCCCCTCTCTGGAAGTCTGAGACATGTGTGAAAAATTTCTAAGTACAGAAAAAAAAAATTTTTCATCTTTTTTTCAAATTTCCCCACAAGGGATATATATTTTACCCACACATTTGGAGCCCTCCTGGGATGCCCTCTAACATATTATAACCTCATTTAGCGGAGATTTTCACAAAAAAGTGAAATTTTCAAAAAGTGGAAATTTTTCCAAAAAACGACTAAGTATGAAGGACTCATCGGGTGAAACGCTCTGGAACTGAAATCGGATGCACTTACAGACATGCTCCCCTCTCTGGAAGTCTGACACATGTGTGAGAATTTTCTAAGTCCAGAAAAAAAAAATTTTCAACATTTTTTCAAATTTCCCCACAAGGAATATATATTTTACCCACACATTTGGAGCCCTCCTGGGATGCCCTCTAACCTACTATAACCTCATTTAGTGGAGATTTTCACAAAAAAGTGAAATTTTCAAAAAGTGAAATTTTTTCCAAAAAACGACTAAGTATGAAGGACTCATTGGGTGAAACGCTCTGGAACGGAAATCGGATGTGCTTACAGACATGCTCCCCTCTCTGGAAGTCTGAGACATGTGTGAAAAATTTCTAAGTCCAGAAAAATAAGTTTCAACTTTTTTTCAAATTTCCCCCCAAGGGATATATATTTTACCCACACATTTGGAGCCCTCCAGGGTTGCCCTCTAACATACTATAACCTCATTTAGCGGAGATTTTCACAAAAAAGTGAAATTTTCAAAAAGTCAGAAATTTTGCAAAAAACGACTAAGTATGAAGGACTCATCGGGTGAAACGCTCTGGAACTGAAATCGGATGCGCTTACAGACATGCTCCCCTCTCTGGAAGTCTGAGACATGTGTGAAAATTTTCTAAGTCCAGAAGAAAAAAAATTTTCAACTTTTTTTCAAATTTCCCCACAAGGAATATATATTTTACCCACACATTTGGAGCCCTCCAGGGTTGCCCTCTAACATACTATAACCTCATTTAGCGGAGATTTTCACAAAAAAGTGAAATTTTCAAAAAGTCAAAAATTTTTCCAAAAAACGACTAAGTATGAAGGACTCATTGGGTGAAACGCTCTGGAACTGAAATCGGATGCGCTTACAGACATGCTCCCCTCTCTGGAAGTCTGAGACATGTGTGAAAATTTTCAAAGTCCATAAAAAAAAAATTTTCAACTTTTTTTCAAATTTCCCCACAAGGGATATATATTTTACCCACACATTTGGAGCCCTCCTGGGATGCCCTCTAACATACTATAACCTCATTTAGCGGAGATTTTCACAAAAAAGTGAAATTTTCAAAAAGTCAAAAATTTTTCCAAAAAACGACTAAGTATGAAGGACTCATTGGGTGAAACGCTCTGGAACTGAAATCGGATGTGCTTACAGACATGCTCCCCTCTCTGGAAGTCTGAGACATGTGTGAAAAATTTCTAAGTCCAGAAAAATAAGTTTCAACTTTTTTTCAAATTTCCCCCCAAGGGATATATATTTTACCCACA
The DNA here is from genome assembly GCF_046119375.1 of Phyllobates terribilis. Taxonomy (NCBI): domain Eukaryota; kingdom Metazoa; phylum Chordata; class Amphibia; order Anura; family Dendrobatidae; genus Phyllobates; species Phyllobates terribilis. The sequence continues at coordinate 456,037 of NW_027363218.1, read as the reverse complement.
CATTTGGAGCCCTCCTGGAATGCCCTCTAACATACTATAACCTCATTTAGCGGAGATTTTCACAAAAAAGTGAAATTTTCAAAAAGTGGAAATTTTTCCAAAAAACGACTAAGTATGAAGGACTCATCGGGTGAAACGCTCTGGAACTGAATCGGATGCGCTTACAGACATGCTCCCCTCTCTGGAAGTCTGAGACATGTGTGAAAATTTTCTAAGTCCAGAAAAAAAAAAATTTTCAACTTTTTTTCAAATTTCCCCACAAGGAATATATATTTTACCCATGCATTTGGAGCCCTCCAGGGTTGCCCTCTAACATACTATAACCTCATTTAGCGGAGATTTTCACAAAAAAGTGAAATTTTCAAAAAGTCAAAAATTTTTCCAAAAAACGACTAAGTATGAAGGACTCATTGGGTGAAACGCTCTGGAACTGAAATCGGATGCGCTTACAGACATGCTCCCCTCTCTGGAAGTCTGAGACATGTGTGAAAATTTTCTAAGTCCAGAAAAATAAGTTTCAACTTTTTTTCAAATTTCCCCCCAAGGGATATATATTTTACCCACACATTTGGAGCCCTCCTGGGATGCCCTCTAACATACTATAACCTCATTTAGCGGAGATTTTCACAAAAAAGTGAAATTTTCAAAAAGTGGAAATTTTTCCAAAAAACGACTAAGTATGAAGGACTCATCGGGTGAAACGCTCTGGAACTGAAATCGGATGCGCTTACAGACATGCTCCCTTCTCTGGAAGTCTGAGACATGTGTGAGAATTTTCTAAGTCCAGAAAAAAAAAATTTTCAACATTTTTTCAAATTTCCCCACAAGGAATATATATTTTACCCACACATTTGGAGCCCTCCTGGGATGCCCTCTAACCTACTATAACCTCATTTAGCGGAGATTTTCACAAAAAAGTGAAATTTTCAAAAAATCAAAAATTTTTCCAAAAAACGACTAAGTATGAAGGACTCATTGGGTGAAACGCTCTGGAACTGAAATCGGATGCGCTTACAGACATGCTCCCCTCTCTGGAAGTCTGAGACATGTGTGAAAATTTTCAAAGTCCAGAAAAAAAAATTTTTCAACTTTTTTTCAAATTTCCCCACAAGGGATATATATTTTACCCACACATTTGGAGCCCTCCTGGGATGCCCTCTAACATACTATAACCTCATTTAGCGGAGATTTTCACAAAAAAGTGAAATTTTCAAAAAGTCTAAAATTTTTCCAAAAAACGACTAAGTATGAAGGACTCATTGGGTGAAACGCTCTGGAACGGAAATCGGATGTGCTTACAGACATGCTCCCCTCTCTGGAAGTCTGAGACATGTGTGAAAAATTTCTAAGTCCAGAAAAATAAGTTTCAACTTTTTTTCAAATTTCCCCCCAAGGGATATATATTTTACCCACACATTTGGAGCCCTCCAGGGTTGCCCTCTAACATACTATAACCTCATTTAGCGGAGATTTTCACAAAAAAGTGAAATTTTCAAAAAGTCAGAAATTTTGCAAAAAACGACTAAGTATGAAGGACTCATCGGGTGAAACGCTCTGGAACTGAAATCGGATGCGCTTACAGACATGCTCCCCTCTCTGGAAGTCTGAGACATGTGTGAAAATTTTCTAAGTCCAGAAGAAAAAAAATTTGCAACTTTTTTTCAAATTTCCCCACAAGGAATATATATTTTACCCACACATTTGGAGCCCTCCAGGGTTGCCCTCTAACATACTATAACCTCATTTAGCGGAGATTTTCACAAAAAAGTGAAATTTTCAAAAAGTCAAAAATTTTTCCAAAAAACGACTAAGTATGAAGGACTCATTGGGTGAAACGCTCTGGAACTGAAATCGGATGCGCTTACAGACATGCTCCCCTCTCTGGAAGTCTGAGACATGTGTGAAAATTTTCAAAGTCCATAAAAAAAAAATTTTCAACTTTTTTCAAATTTCCCCACAAGGGATATATATTTTACCCACACATTTGGAGCCCTCCTGGGATGCCCTCTAACATACTATAACCTCATTTAGCGGAGATTTTCACAAAAAAGTGAAATTTTCAAAAAGTCAAAAATTTTTCCAAAAAACGACTAAGTATGAAGGACTCATTGGGTGAAACGCTCTGGAACTGAAATCGGATGTGCTTACAGACATGCTCCCCTCTCTGGAAGTCTGAGACATGTGTGAAAAATTTCTAAGTCCAGAAGAATAAGTTTCAACTTTTTTTCAAATTTCCCCCCAAGGGATATATATTTTACCCACACATTTGGAGCCCTCCTGGAATGCCCTCTAACATACTATAACCTCATTTAGCGGAGATTTTCACAAAAAAGTGAAATTTTCAAAAAGTGGAAATTTTTCCAAAAAACGACTAAGTATGAAGGACTCATCGGGTGAAACGCTCTGGAACTGAAATCGGATGCGCTTACAGACATGCTCCCTTCTCTGGAAGTCTGAGACATGTGTGAGAATTTTCTAAGTCCGGAAAAAAAAAATTTTCAACATTTTTTCAAATTTCCCCAAAAGGAATATATATTTTACCCACACATTTGGAGCCCTCCTGGGATGCCCTCTAACATACTATAACCTCATTTAGCGGAGATTTTCACAAAAAAGTGAAATTTTCCAAAAGTCAGAAATTTTGCAAAAAACGACTAAGTATGAAGGACTCATCGGGTGAAACGCTCTGGAACTGAAATCGGATGCGCTTACAGACATGCTCCCCTCTCTGGAAGTCTGAGACATGTGTGAAAATTTTCTAAGTCCAGAAAAAAAAAAATTTTCAACTTTTTTTCAAATTTCCCCACAAGGAATATATATTTTACCCACACATTTGGAGCCCTCCAGGGTTGCCCTCTAACATACTATAACCTCATTTAGCGGAGATTTTCACAAAAAAGTGAAATTTTCAAAAAGTCAAAAATTTTTCCAAAAAACGACTAAGTATGAAGGACTCATTGGGTGAAACGCTCTGGAACTGAAATCGGATGCGCTTACAGATATGCTCCCCTCTCTGGAAGTCTGAGACATGTGTGAAAATTTTCTAAGTCCAGAAAAATAAGTTTCAACTTTTTTTCAAATTTCCCCCCAAGGGATATATATTTTACCCACACATTTGGAGCCCTCCTGGGATGCCCTCTAACATACTATAACCTCATTTAGCGGAGATTTTCACAAAAAAGTGAAATTTTCAAAAAGTGGAAATTTTCCCAAAAAACGACTAAGTATGAAGGACTCATCGGGTGAAACGCTCTGGAACTGAAATCGGATGCGCTTACAGACATGCTCCCCTCTCTGGAAGTCTGAGACATGTGTGAAAATTTTCTAAGTCCAGAAAAAAAAAAATTTTCAACTTTTTTTCAAATTTCCCCACAAGGAATATATATTTTACCCACACATTTGGAGCCCTCCAGGGTTGGTCTCTAACATACTATAACCTCATTTAGCGGAGAATTTCACAAAAAAGTGAAATTTTCAAAAATTCAAAAATTTTTCCAAAAAACTACTAAGTATGAAGGACTCATTGGGTGAAACGCTCTGGAACTGAAATCGGATGCGCTTACAGACATGCTCCCCTCTCTGGAAGTCTGAGACATGTGTGAAAATTTTCTAAGTCCAGAAAAAAAAAAATTTCAACTTTTTTTCAAATTTCCCCACAAGGAATATATATTTTACCCACACATTTGGAGCCCTCCAGGGTTGCCCTCTAACATACTATAACCTCATTTAGCGGAGATTTTCACAAAAAAGTGAAATTTTCAAAAAGTCAAAAATTTTTCCAAAAAACGACTAAGTATGAAGGACTCATTGGGTGAAACGCTCTGGAACTGAAATCGGATGCGCTTACAGACATGCTCCCCTCTCTGGAAGTCTGAGACATGTGTGAAAATTTTCTAAGTCCAGAAAAAAAAAAAATTTCAACTTTTTTTCAAATTTACCCACAAGGGATATATATTTTACCCACACATTTGGAGCCCTCCTGGGATGCCCTCTAACATACTATAACCTCATTTAGCGGAGATTTTCACAAAAAAGTGAAATTTTCAAAAAGTGGAAATTTTCCCAAAAAACGACTAAGTATGAAGGACTCATCGGGTGAAACGCTCTGGAACTGAAATCGGATGCGCTTACAGACATGCTCCCCTCTCTGGAAGTCTGAGACATGTGTGAAAATTTTCTAAGTCCAGAAAAAAAAAAATTTTCAACTTTTTATCAAATTTCCCCACAAGGAATATATATTTTACCCACACATTTGGAGCCCTCCAGGGTTGCCCTCTAACATACTATAACCTCATTTAGCGGAGATTTTCACAAAAAAGTGAAATTTTCAAAAAGTCAAAAATTTTTCCAAAAAACGACTAAGTATGAAGGACTCATTGGGTGAAACGCTCTGGAACTGAAATCGGATGCGCTTACAGACATGCTCCCCTCTCTGGAAGTCTGAGACATGTGTGAAAATTTTCTAAGTCCAGAAAAAAAAAAAAATTCAACTTTTTTTCAAATTTCCCCACAAGGGATATATATTTTACCCACACATTTGGAGCCCTCCTGGGATGCCCTCTAACATACTATAACCTCATTTAGCGGAGATTTTCACAAAAAAGTGAAATTTTCCAAAAGTCAGAAATTTTGCAAAAAACGACTAAGTATGAAGGACTCATCGGGTGAAACGCTCTGGAACTGAAATCGGATGCGCTTACAGACATGCTCCCCTCTCTGGAAGTCTGAGACATGTGTGAAAATTTTCTAAGTCCAGAAAAATAAGTTTCAACTTTTTTTCAAATTTCCCCCCAAGGGATATATATTTTACCCACACATTTGGAGCCCTCCTGGAATGCCCTCTAACATACTATAACCTCATTTAGCGGAGATTTTCACAAAAAAGTGAAATTTTCAAAAAGTGGAAATTTTTCCAAAAAACGACTATGAAGGACTCATCGGGTGAAACGCTCTGGAACTGAAATCGGATGCGCTTACAGACATGCTCCCCTCTCTGGAAGTCTGAGACATGTGTGAAAATTTTCTAAGTCCAGAAAAATAAGTTTCAACTTTTTTTCAAATTTCCCCCTAAGGGATATATATTTTACCGACACATTTGGAGCCCTCCTGGGATGCCCTCTAACATACTATAACCTCATTTAGCGGAGATTTTCACAAAAAAGTGAAATTTTCAAAAAGTGGAAATTTTTCCAAAAAACGACTAAGTATGAAGGACTCATCGGGTGAAACGCTCTGGAACTGAAATCGGATGCGCTTACAGACATGCTCCCTTCTCTGGAAGTCTGAGACATGTGTGAGAATTTTCTAAGTCCAGAAAAAAAAAATTTTCAACATTTTTTCAAATTTCCCCACAAGGAATATATATTTTACCCACACATTTGGAGCCCTCCTGGGATGCCCTCTAACATACTATAACCTCATTTAGCGGAGATTTTCACAAAAAGTGAAATTTTCAAAAAATCAAAAATTTTTCCAAAAAACGACTAAGTATGAAGGACTCATTGGGTGAAACGCTCTGGAACTGAAATCGGATGCGCTTACAGACATGCTCCCCTCTCTGGAAGTCTGAGACATGTGTGAAAATTTTCTAAGTCCAGAAAAATAAGTTTCAACTTTTTTTCAAATTTTCCCCCAAGGGATATATATTTTACCCACACATTTGGAGCCCTCCTGGGATGCCCTCTAACATACTATAACCTCATTTAGCGGAGATTTTCACAAAAAAGTGAAATTTTCAAAAAGTGGAAATTTTCCCAAAAAACGACTAAGTATGAAGGACTCATCGGGTGAAACGCTCTGGAACTGAAATCGGATGCGCTTACAGACATGCTCCCCTCTCTGGAAGTCTGAGACATGTGTGAAAATTTTCTAAGTCCAGAAAAAAAAAAATTTTCAACTTTTTTTCAAATTTCCCCACAAGGAATATATATTTTACCCACACATTTGGAGCCCTCCAGGGTTGCCCTCTAACATACTATAACCTCATTTAGCGGAGATTTTCACAAAAAAGTGAAATTTTCAAAAAGTCAAAAATTTTTCCAAAAAACGACTAAGTATGAAGGACTCATTGGGTGAAACGCTCTGGAACTGAAATCGGATGCGCTTACAGACATGCTCCCCTCTCTGGAAGTCTGAGACATGTGTGAAAATTTTCTAAGTCCAGAAAAAAAAAAAAATTCAACTTTTTTTCAAATTTCCCCAAAAGGGATATATATTTTACCCACACATTTGGAGCCCTCCTGGGATGCCCTCTAACATACTATAACCTCATTTAGCGGAGATTTTCACAAAAAAGTGAAATTTTCCAAAAGTCAGAAATTTTGCAAAAAACGACTAAGTATGAAGGACTCATCGGGTGAAACGCTCTGGAACTGAAATCGGATGCGCTTACAGACATGCTCCCTTCTCTGGAAGTCTGAGACATGTGTGAGAATTTTCTAAGTCCAGAAAAAAAAAATTTTCAACATTTTTTCAAATTTCCCCACAAGGAATATATATTTTACCCACACATTTGGAGCCCTCCTGGGATGCCCTCTAACATACTATAACCTCATTTAGCGGAGATTTTCACAAAAAGTGAAATTTTCAAAAAATCAAAAATTTTTCCAAAAAACGACTAAGTATGAAGGACTCATTGGGTGAAACGCTCTGGAACTGAAATCGGATGCGCTTACAGACATGCTCCCCTCTCTGGAAGTCTGAGACATGTGTGAAAATTTTCTAAGTCCAGAAAAATAAGTTTCAACTTTTTTTCAAATTTCCCCCCAAGGGATATATATTTTACCCACACATTTGGAGCCCTCCTGGGATGCCCTCTAACATACTATAACCTCATTTAGCGGAGATTTTCACAAAAAAGTGAAATTTTCAAAAAGTGGAAATTTTCCCAAAAAACGACTAAGTATGAAGGACTCATCGGGTGAAACGCTCTGGAACTGAAATCGGATGCGCTTACAGACATGCTCCCCTCTCTGGAAGTCTGAGACATGTGTGAAAATTTTCTAAGTCCAGAAAAAAAAAAATTTTCAACTTTTTTTCAAATTTCCCCACAAGGAATATATATTTTACCCACACATTTGGAGCCCTCCAGGGTTGCCCTCTAACATACTATAACCTCATTTAGCGGAGATTTTCACAAAAAAGTGAAATTTTCAAAAAGTCAAAAATTTTTCCAAAAAACGACTAAGTATGAAGGACTCATTGGGTGAAACGCTCTGGAACTGAAATCGGATGCGCTTACAGACATGCTCCCCTCTCTGGAAGTCTGAGACATGTGTGAAAATTTTCTAAGTCCAGAAAAAAAAAAAAATTCAACTTTTTTTCAAATTTCCCCAAAAGGGATATATATTTTACCCACACATTTGGAGCCCTCCTGGGATGCCCTCTAACATACTATAACCTCATTTAGCGGAGATTTTCACAAAAAAGTGAAATTTTCCAAAAGTCAGAAATTTTGCAAAAAACGACTAAGTATGAAGGACTCATCGGGTGAAACGCTCTGGAACTGAAATCGGATGCGCTTACAGACATGCTCCCCTCTCTGGAAGTCTGAGACATGTGTGAAAATTTTCTAAGTCCAGAAAAAAAAAAATTTTCAACTTTTTTTCAAATTTCCCCACAAGGAATATATATTTTACCCACACATTTGGAGCCCTCCAGGGTTGCCCTCTAACATACTATAACCTCATTTAGCGGAGATTTTCACAAAAAAGTGAAATTTTCAAAAAGTCAAAAATTTTTCCAAAAAACGACTAAGTATGAAGGACTCATTGGGTGAAACGCTCTGGAACTGAAATCGGATGCGCTTACAGACATGCTACCCTCTCTGGAAGTCTGAGACATGTGTGAAAATTTTCTAAGTCCAGAAAAAAAAATATTTCAACTTTTTTTCAAATTTCCCCACAAGGGATATATATTTTACCCACACATTTGGAGCCCTCCTGGGATGCCCTCTAACATACTGTAACCTCATTTAGCGGAGATTTTCACAAAAAAGTGAAATTTTCAAAAAGTCAGAAATTTTGCAAAAAACGACTAAGTATGAAGGACTCATCGGGTGAAACGCTCTGGAACTGAAATCGGATGCGCTTACAGACATGCTCCCCTCTCTGGAAGTCTGAGACATGTGTGAAAATTTTCTAAGTCCAGAAAAAAAAAAATTTTCAACTTTTTTTCAAATTTCCCCACAAGGAATATATATTTTACCCACACATTTGGAGCCCTCCAGGGTTGCCCTCTAACATACTATAACCTCATTTAGCGGAGATTTTCACAAAAAAGTGAAATTTTCAAAAAGTCAAAAATTTTTCCAAAAAACGACTAAGTATGAAGGACTCATTGGGTGAAACGCTCTGGAACTGAAATCGGATGCGCTTACAGACATGCTCCCCTCTCTGGAAGTCTGAGACATGTGTGAAAATTTTCTAAGTCCAGAAAAAAAAAAAAATTCAACTTTTTTTCAAATTTCCCCAAAAGGGATATATATTTTACCCACACATTTGGAGCCCTCCTGGGATGCCCTCTAACATACTATAACCTCATTTAGCGGAGATTTTCACAAAAAAGTGAAATTTTCCAAAAGTCAGAAATTTTGCAAAAAACGACTAAGTATGAAGGACTCATCGGGTGAAACGCTCTGGAACTGAAATCGGATGCGCTTACAGACATGCTCCCCTCTCTGGAAGTCTGAGACATGTGTGAAAATTTTCTAAGTCCAGAAAAAAAAAAATTTTCAACTTTTTTTCAAATTTCCCCACAAGGAATATATATTTTACCCACACATTTGGAGCCCTCCAGGGTTGCCCTCTAACATACTATAACCTCATTTAGCGGAGATTTTCACAAAAAAGTGAAATTTTCAAAAAGTCAAAAATTTTTCCAAAAAACAACTAAGTATGAAGGACTCATTGGGTGAAACGCTCTGGAACTGAAATCGGATGCGCTTACAGACATGCTCCCCTCTCTGGAAGTCTGAGACATGTGTGAAAATTTTCTAAGTCCAGAAAAAAAAAAAAATTCAACTTTTTTTCAAATTTCCCCAAAAGGGATATATATTTTACCCACACATTTGGAGCCCTCCTGGGATGCCCTCTAACATACTATAACCTCATTTAGCGGAGATTTTCACAAAAAAGTGAAATTTTCCAAAAGTCAGAAATTTTGCAAAAAACGACTAAGTATGAAGGACTCATCGGGTGAAACGCTCTGGAACTGAAATCGGATGCGCTTACAGACATGCTCCCCTCTCTGGAAGTCTGAGACATGTGTGAAAATTTTCTAAGTCCAGAAAAAAAAAAATTTTCAACTTTTTTTCAAATTTCCCCACAAGGAATATATATTTTACCCACACATTTGGAGCCCTCCAGGGTTGCCCTCTAACATACTATAACCTCATTTAGCGGAGATTTTCACAAAAAAGTGAAATTTTCAAAAAGTCAAAAATTTTTCCAAAAAACAACTAAGTATGAAGGACTCATTGGGTGAAACGCTCTGGAACTGAAATCGGATGCGCTTACAGACATGCTACCCTCTCTGGAAGTCTGAGACATGTGTGAAAATTTTCTAAGTCCAGAAAAAAAAATATTTCAACTTTTTTTCAAATTTCCCCACAAGGGATATATATTTTACCCACACATTTGGAGCCCTCCTGGGATGCCCTCTAACATACTGTAACCTCATTTAGCGGAGATTTTCACAAAAAAGTGAAATTTTCAAAAAGTCAGAAATTTTGCAAAAAACGACTAAGTATGAAGGACTCATCGGGTGAAACGCTCTGGAACTGAAAGCGGATGCACTTACAGACATGCTCCCCTCTCTGGAAGTCTGAGACATGTGTGAAAATTTTCTAAGTCCAGAAAAATAAGTTTCAACTTTTTTTCAAATTTCCCCCCAAGGGATATATATTTTACCCACACATTTGGAGCCCTCCTGGGATGCCCTCTAACATACTATAACCTCATTTAGCGGAGATTTTCACAAAAAAGTGAAATTTTCAAAAAGTGGAAATTTTTCCAAAAAACGACTAAGTATGAAGGACTCATCGGGTGAAACGCTCTGGAACTGAAATCGGATGCGCTTACAGACATGCTCCCTTCTCTGGAAGTCTGAGACATGTGTGAGAATTTTCTAAGTCCAGAAAAAAAAAATTTTCAACATTTTTTCAAATTTCCCCACAAGGAATATATATTTTACCCACACATTTGGAGCCCTCCTGGGATGCCCTCTAACATACTATAACCTCATTTAGCGGAGATTTTCACAAAAAGTGAAATTTTCAAAAAATCAAAAATTTTTCCAAAAAACGACTAAGTATGAAGGACTCATTGGGTGAAACGCTCTGGAACTGAAATCGGATGCGCTTACAGACATGCTCCCCTCTCTGGAAGTCTGAGACATGTGTGAAAATTTTCTAAGTCCAGAAAAATAAGTTTCAACTTTTTTTCAAATTTCCCCCCAAGGGATATATATTTTACCCACACATTTGGAGCCCTCCAGGGTTGCCCTCTAACATACTATAACCTCATTTAGCGGAGATTTTCACAAAAAAGTGAAATTTTCAAAAAGTCAGAAATTTTGCAAAAAACGACTAAGTATGAAGGACTCATCGGGTGAAACGCTCTGGAACTGAAATCGGATGCGCTTACAGACATGCTCCCCTCTCTGGAAGTCTGAGACATGTGTGAAAATTTTCAAAGTCCATAAAAAAAAAATTTTCAACTTTTTTCAAATTTCCCCACAAGGGATATATATTTTACCCACACATTTGGAGCCCTCCTGGGATGCCCTCTAACATACTATAACCTCATTTAGCGGAGATTTTCACAAAAAAGTGAAATTTTCAAAAAGTCAAAAATTTTTCCAAAAAACGACTAAGTATGAAGGACTCATTGGGTGAAACGCTCTGGAACTGAAATCGGATGTGCTTACAGACATGCTCCCCTCTCTGGAAGTCTGAGACATGTGTGAAAAATTTCTAAGTCCAGAAGAATAAGTTTCAACTTTTTTTCAAATTTCCCCCCAAGGGATATATATTTTACCCACACATTTGGAGCCCTCCTGGAATGCCTTCTAACATACTATAACCTCATTTAGCGGAGATTTTCACAAAAAAGTGAAATTTTCAAAAAGTGGAAATTTTTCCAAAAAACGACTAAGTATGAAGGACTCATCGGGTGAAACGCTCTGGAACTGAAATCGGATGCGCTTACAGACATGCTCCCTTCTCTGGAAGTCTGAGACATGTGTGAGAATTTTCTAAGTCCGGAAAAAAAAAATTTTCAACATTTTTTCAAATTTCCCCACAAGGAATATATATTTTACCCACACATTTGGAGCCCTCCTGGGATGCCCTCTAACATACTATAACCTCATTTAGCGGAGATTTTCACAAAAAAGTGAAATTTTCCAAAAGTCAGAAATTTTGCAAAAAACGACTAAGTATGAAGGACTCATCGGGTGAAACGCTCTGGAACTGAAATCGGATGCGCTTACAGACATGCTCCCCTCTCTGGAAGTCTGAGACATGTGTGAAAATTTTCTAAGTCCAGAAAAAAAAAAATTTTCAACTTTTTTTCAAATTTCCCCACAAGGAATATATATTTTACCCACACATTTGGAGCCCTCCAGGGTTGCCCTCTAACATACTATAACCTCATTTAGCGGAGATTTTCACAAAAAAGTGAAATTTTCAAAAAGTCAAAAATTTTTCCAAAAAACGACTAAGTATGAAGGACTCATTGGGTGAAACGCTCTGGAACTGAAATCGGATGCGCTTACAGACATGCTCCCCTCTCTGGAAGTCTGAGACATGTGTGAAAATTTTCTAAGTCCAGAAAAATAAGTTTCAACTTTTTTTCAAATTTCCCCCCAAGGGATATATATTTTACCCACACATTTGGAGCCCTCCTGGGATGCCCTCTAACATACTATAACCTCATTTAGCGGAGATTTTCACAAAAAAGTGAAATTTTCAAAAAGTGGAAATTTTCCCAAAAAACGACTAAGTATGAAGGACTCATCGGGTGAAACGCTCTGGAACTGAAATCGGATGCGCTTACAGACATGCTCCCCTCTCTGGAAGTCTGAGACATGTGTGAAAATTTTCTAAGTCCAGAAAAAAAAAATTTTTCAACTTTTTTTCAAATTTCCCCACAAGGAATATATATTTTACCCACACATTTGGAGCCCTCCAGGGTTGGTCTCTAACATACTATAACCTCATTTAGCGGAGAATTTCACAAAAAAGTGAAATTTTCAAAAATTCAAAAATTTTTCCAAAAAACTACTAAGTATGAAGGACTCATTGGGTGAAACGCTCTGGAACTGAAATCGGATGCGCTTACAGACATGCTCCCCTCTCTGGAAGTCTGAGACATGTGTGAAAATTTTCTAAGTCCAGAAAAAAAAAAATTTCAACTTTTTTTCAAATTTCCCCACAAGGAATATATATTTTACCCACACATTTGGAGCCCTCCTGGGATGCCCTCTAACATACTATAACCTCATTTAGCGGAGATTTTCACAAAAAAGTGAAATTTTCCAAAAGTCAGAAATTTTGCAAAAAACGACTAAGTATGAAGGACTCATCGGGTGAAACGCTCTGGAACTGAAATCGGATGCTCTTACAGACATGCTCCCCTCTCTGGAAGTCTGAGACATGTGTGAAAATTTTCTAAGTCCAGAAAAAAAAAAATTTTCAACTTTTTTTCAAATTTCCCCACAACGAATATATATTTTACCCACACATTTGGAGCCCTCCAGGGTTGCCCTCTAACATACTATAACCTCATTTAGCGGAGATTTTCACAAAAAAGTGAAATTTTCAAAAAGTCAAAAATTTTTCCAAAAAACGACTAAGTATGAAGGACTCATTGGGTGAAACGCTCTGGAACTGAAATCGGATGCGCTTACAGACATGCTCCCCTCTCTGGAAGTCTGAGACATGTGTGAAAATTTTCAAAGTCCAGAAAAAAAAATTTTTCAACTTTTTTTCAAATTTCCCCACAAGGGATATATATTTTACCCACACATTTGGAGCCCTCCTGGGATGCCCTCTAACATACTATAACCTCATTTAGCGGAGATTTTCACAAAAAAGTGAAATTTTCAAAAAGTGGAAATTTTCCCAAAAAACGACTAAGTATGAAGGACTCATCGGGTGAAACGCTCTGGAACTGAAATCGGATGCGCTTACAGACATGCTCCCCTCTCTGGAAGTCTGAGACATGTGTGAAAATTTTCTAAGTCCAGAAAAAAAAAAATTTTCAACTTTTTATCAAATTTCCCCACAAGGAATATATATTTTACCCACACATTTGGAGCCCTCCAGGGTTGCCCTCTAACATACTATAACCTCATTTAGCGGAGATTTTCACAAAAAAGTGAAATTTTCAAAAAGTCAAAAATTTTTCCAAAAAACGACTAAGTATGAAGGACTCATTGGGTGAAACGCTCTGGAACTGAAATCGGATGCGCTTACAGACATGCTCCCCTCTCTGGAAGTCTGAGACATGTGTGAAAATTTTCTAAGTCCAGAAAAAAAAAAAAATTCAACTTTTTTTCAAATTTCCCCACAAGGGATATATATTTTACCCACACATTTGGAGCCCTCCTGGGATGCCCTCTAACATACTATAACCTCATTTAGCGGAGATTTTCACAAAAAAGTGAAATTTTCCAAAAGTCAGAAATTTTGCAAAAAACGACTAAGTATGAAGGACTCATCGGGTGAAACGCTCTGGAACTGAAATCGGATGCGCTTACAGACATGCTCCCCTCTCTGGAAGTCTGAGACATGTGTGAAAATTTTCTAAGTCCAGAAAAAAAAAAATTTTCAACTTTTTTTCAAATTTCCCCACAAGAAATATATATTTTACCCACACATTTGGAGCCCTCCAGGGTTGCCCTCTAACATACTATAACCTCATTTAGCGGAGATTTTCACAAAAAAGTGAAATTTTCAAAAAGTCAAAAATTTTTCCAAAAAACGACTAAGTATGAAGGACTCATTGGGTGAAACGCTCTGGAACTGAAATCAGATGTGCTTACAGACATGCTCCCCTCTCTGGAAGTCTGAGACATGTGTGAAAAATTTCTAAGTCCAGAAAAATAAGTTTCAACTTTTTTTCAAATTTCCCCCCAAGGGATATATATTTTACCCACACATTTGGAGCCCTCCTGGAATGCCCTCTAACATACTATAACCTCATTTAGCGGAGATTTTCACAAAAAAGTGAAATTTTCAAAAAGTGGAAATTTTTCCAAAAAACGACTATGAAGGACTCATCGGGTGAAACGCTCTGGAACTGAAATCGGATGCGCTTACAGACATGCTCCCCTCTCTGGAAGTCTGAGACATGTGTGAAAATTTTCTAAGTCCAGAAAAATAAGTTTCAACTTTTTTTCAAATTTCCCCCTAAGGGATATATATTTTACCGACACATTTGGAGCCCTCCTGGGATGCCCTCTAACATACTATAACCTCATTTAGCGGAGATTTTCACAAAAAAGTGAAATTTTCAAAAAGTGGAAATTTTTCCAAAAAACGACTAAGTATGAAGGACTCATCGGGTGAAACGCTCTGGAACTGAAATCGGATGCGCTTACAGACATGCTCCCTTCTCTGGAAGTCTGAGACATGTGTGAGAATTTTCTAAGTCCAGAAAAAAAAAATTTTCAACATTTTTTCAAATTTCCCCACAAGGAATATATATTTTACCCACACATTTGGAGCCCTCCTGGGATGCCCTCTAACATACTATAACCTCATTTAGCGGAGATTTTCACAAAAAGTGAAATTTTCAAAAAATCAAAAATTTTTCCAAAAAACGACTAAGTATGAAGGACTCATTGGGTGAAACGCTCTGGAACTGAAATCGGATGCGCTTACAGACATGCTCCCCTCTCTGGAAGTCTGAGACATGTGTGAAAATTTTCTAAGTCCAGAAAAATAAGTTTCAACTTTTTTTCAAATTTCCCCCCAAGGGATATATATTTTACCCACACATTTGGAGCCCTCCTGGGATGCCCTCTAACATACTATAACCTCATTTAGCGGAGATTTTCACAAAAAAGTGAAATTTTCAAAAAGTGGAAATTTTCCCAAAAAACGACTAAGTATGAAGGACTCATCGGGTGAAACGCTCTGGAACTGAAATCGGATGCGCTTACAGACATGCTCCCCTCTCTGGAAGTCTGAGACATGTGTGAAAATTTTCTAAGTCCAGAAAAAAAAAAATTTTCAACTTTTTTTCAAATTTCCCCACAAGGAATATATATTTTACCCACACATTTGGAGCCCTCCAGGGTTGCCCTCTAACATACTATAACCTCATTTAGCGGAGATTTTCACAAAAAAGTGAAATTTTCAAAAAGTCAAAAATTTTTCCAAAAAACGACTAAGTATGAAGGACTCATTGGGTGAAACGCTCTGGAACTGAAATCGGATGCGCTTACAGACATGCTCCCCTCTCTGGAAGTCTGAGACATGTGTGAAAATTTTCTAAGTCCAGAAAAAAAAAAAATTCAACTTTTTTTCAAATTTCCCCAAAAGGGATATATATTTTACCCACACATTTGGAGCCCTCCTGGGATGCCCTCTAACATACTATAACCTCATTTAGCGGAGATTTTCACAAAAAAGTGAAATTTTCCAAAAGTCAGAAATTTTGCAAAAAACGACTAAGTATGAAGGACTCATCGGGTGAAACGCTCTGGAACTGAAATCGGATGCGCTTACAGACATGCTCCCTTCTCTGGAAGTCTGAGACATGTGTGAGAATTTTCTAAGTCCAGAAAAAAAAAATTTTCAACATTTTTTCAAATTTCCCCACAAGGAATATATATTTTACCCACACATTTGGAGCCCTCCTGGGATGCCCTCTAACATACTATAACCTCATTTAGCGGAGATTTTCACAAAAAGTGAAATTTTCAAAAAATCAAAAATTTTTCCAAAAAACGACTAAGTATGAAGGACTCATTGGGTGAAACGCTCTGGAACTGAAATCGGATGCGCTTACAGACATGCTCCCCTCTCTGGAAGTCTGAGACATGTGTGAAAATTTTCTAAGTCCAGAAAAATAAGTTTCAACTTTTTTTCAAATTTCCCCCCAAGGGATATATATTTTACCCACACATTTGGAGCCCTCCTGGGATGCCCTCTAACATACTATAACCTCATTTAGCGGAGATTTTCACAAAAAAGTGAAATTTTCAAAAAGTGGAAATTTTCCCAAAAAACGACTAAGTATGAAGGACTCATCGGGTGAAACGCTCTGGAACTGAAATCGGATGCGCTTACAGACATGCTCCCCTCTCTGGAAGTCTGAGACATGTGTGAAAATTTTCTAAGTCCAGAAAAAAAAAAATTTTCAACTTTTTTTCAAATTTCCCCACAAGGAATATATATTTTACCCACACATTTGGAGCCCTCCAGGGTTGCCCTCTAACATACTATAACCTCATTTAGCGGAGATTTTCACAAAAAAGTGAAATTTTCAAAAAGTCAAAAATTTTTCCAAAAAACGACTAAGTATGAAGGACTCATTGGGTGAAACGCTCTGGAACTGAAATCGGATGCGCTTACAGACATGCTCCCCTCTCTGGAAGTCTGAGACATGTGTGAAAATTTTCTAAGTCCAGAAAAAAAAAAAAATTCAACTTTTTTTCAAATTTCCCCAAAAGGGATATATATTTTACCCACACATTTGGAGCCCTCCTGGGATGCCCTCTAACATACTATAACCTCATTTAGCGGAGATTTTCACAAAAAAGTGAAATTTTCCAAAAGTCAGAAATTTTGCAAAAAACGACTAAGTATGAAGGACTCATCGGGTGAAACGCTCTGGAACTGAAATCGGATGCGCTTACAGACATGCTCCCCTCTCTGGAAGTCTGAGACATGTGTGAAAATTTTCTAAGTCCAGAAAAAAAAAAATTTTCAACTTTTTTTCAAATTTCCCCACAAGGAATATATATTTTACCCACACATTTGGAGCCCTCCAGGGTTGCCCTCTAACATACTATAACCTCATTTAGCGGAGATTTTCACAAAAAAGTGAAATTTTCAAAAAGTCAAAAATTTTTCCAAAAAACGACTAAGTATGAAGGACTCATTGGGTGAAACGCTCTGGAACTGAAATCGGATGCGCTTACAGACATGCTACCCTCTCTGGAAGTCTGAGACATGTGTGAAAATTTTCTAAGTCCAGAAAAAAAAATATTTCAACTTTTTTTCAAATTTCCCCACAAGGGATATATATTTTACCCACACATTTGGAGCCCTCCTGGGATGCCCTCTAACATACTATAACCTCATTTAGCGGAGATTTTCACAAAAAAGTGAAATTTTCAAAAAGTCAGAAATTTTGCAAAAAACGACTAAGTATGAAGGACTCATCGGGTGAAACGCTCTGGAACTGAAAGCGGATGCGCTTACAGACATGCTCCCCTCTCTGGAAGTCTGAGACATGTGTGAAAATTTTCTAAGTCCAGAAAAATAAGTTTCAACTTTTTTTCAAATTTCCCCCCAAGGGATGTATATTTTACCCACACATTTGGAGCCCTCCTGGGATGCCCTCTAACATACTATAACCTCATTTAGCGGAGATTTTCACAAAAAAGTGAAATTTTCAAAAAGTGGAAATTTTTCCAAAAAACGACTAAGTATGAAGGACTCATCGGGTGAAACGCTCTGGAACTGAAATCGGATGCGCTTACAGACATGCTCCCTTCTCTGGAAGTCTGAGACATGTGTGAGAATTTTCTAAGTCCAGAAAAAAAAAATTTTCAACATTTTTTCAAATTTCCCCACAAGGAATATATATTTTACCCACACATTTGGAGCCCTCCTGGGATGCCCTCTAACATACTATAACCTCATTTAGCGGAGATTTTCACAAAAAGTGAAATTTTCAAAAAATCAAAAATTTTTCCAAAAAACGACTAAGTATGAAGGACTCATTGGGTGAAACGCTCTGGAACTGAAATCGGATGCGCTTACAGACATGCTCCCCTCTCTGGAAGTCTGAGACATGTGTGAAAATTTTCTAAGTCCAGAAAAATAAGTTTCAACTTTTTTTCAAATTTCCCCCCAAGGGATATATATTTTACCCACACATTTGGAGCCCTCCTGGGATGCCCTCTAACATACTATAACCTCATTTAGCGGAGATTTTCACAAAAAAGTGAAATTTTCAAAAAGTGGAAATTTTCCCAAAAAACGACTAAGTATGAAGGACTCATCGGGTGAAACGCTCTGGAACTGAAATCGGATGCGCTTACAGACATGCTCCCCTCTCTGGAAGTCTGAGACATGTGTGAAAATTTTCTAAGTCCAGAAAAAAAAAAATTTTCAACTTTTTTTCAAATTTCCCCACAAGGAATATATATTTTACCCACACATTTGGAACCCTCCAGGGTTGCCCTCTAACATACTATAACCTCATTTAGCGGAGAATTTCACAAAAAAGTGAAATTTTCAAAAATTCAAAAATGTTTCCAAAAAACGACTAAGTATGAAGGACTCATTGGGTGAAACGCTCTGGAACTGAAATCGGATGCGCTTACAGACATGCTCCCCTCTCTGGAAGTCTGAGACATGTGTGAAAATTTTCTAAGTCCAGAAAAAAAAAAATTTCAACTTTTTTTCAAATTTCCCCACAAGGAATATATATTTTACCCACACATTTGGAGCCCTCCAGGGTTGCCCTCTAACATACTATAACCTCATTTAGCGGAGATTTTCACAAAAAAGTGAAATTTTCCAAAAGTCAGAAATTTTGCAAAAAACGACTAAGTATGAAGGACTCATCGGGTGAAACGCTCTGGAACTGAAATCGGATGCGCTTACAGACATGCTCCCCTCTCTGGAAGTCTGAGACATGTGTGAAAATTTTCTAAGTCCAGAAAAAAAAAATTTCAACTTTTTTTCAAATTTCCCCACAAGGGATATATATTTTACCCACACATTTGGAGCCCTCCTGGGATGCCCTCTAACATACTATAACCTCATTTAGCGGAGATTTTCACAAAAAAGTGAAATTTTCAAAAAGTGGAAATTTTTCCAAAAAACGACTAAGTATGAAGGACTCATCGGGTGAAACGCTCTGGAACTGAAATCGGATGCGCTTACAGACATGCTCCCTTCTCTGGAAGTCTGAGACATGTGTGAGAATTTTCTAAGTCCAGAAAAAAAAAATTTTCAACATTTTTTCAAATTTCCCCACAAGGAATATATATTTTACCCACACATTTGGAGCCCTCCTGGGATGCCCTCTAACATACTATAACCTCATTTAGCGGAGATTTACACAAAAAAGTGAAATTTTCAAAAAATCAAAATTTTTTCCAAAAAACGACTAAGTATGAAGGACTCATTGGGTGAAACGCTCTGGAACTGAAATCGGATGCGCTTACAGACATGCTCCCCTCTCTGGAAGTCTGAGACATGTGTGAAAATTTTCTAAGTCCAGAAAAATAAGTTTCAACTTTTTTTCAAATTTCCCCCCAAGGGATATATATTTTACCCACACATTTGGAGCCCTCCTGGGATGCCCTCTAACATACTATAACCTCATTTAGCGGAGATTTTCACAAAAAAGTGAAATTTTCAAAAAGTGGAAATTTTCCCAAAAAACGACTAAGTATGAAGGACTCATCGGGTGAAACGCTCTGGAACTGAAATCGGATGCGCTTACAGACATGCTCCCCTCTCTGGAAGTCTGAGACATGTGTGAAAATTTTCTAAGTCCAGAAAAAAAAAAATTTTCAACTTTTTTTCAAATTTCCCCACAAGGAATATATATTTTACCCACACATTTGGAACCCTCCAGGGTTGCCCTCTAACATACTATAACCTCATTTAGCGGAGAATTTCACAAAAAAGTGAAATTTTCAAAAATTCAAAAATGTTTCCAAAAAACGACTAAGTATGAAGGACTCATTGGGTGAAACGCTCTGGAACTGAAATCGGATGCGCTTACAGACATGCTCCCCTCTCTGGAAGTCTGAGACATGTGTGAAAATTTTCTAAGTCCAGAAAAAAAAAAATTTCAACTTTTTTTCAAATTTCCCCACAAGGAATATATATTTTACCCACACATTTGGAGCCCTCCAGGGTTGCCCTCTAACATACTATAACCTCATTTAGCGGAGATTTTCACAAAAAAGTGAAATTTTCCAAAAGTCAGAAATTTTGCAAAAAACGACTAAGTATGAAGGACTCATCGGGTGAAACGCTCTGGAACTGAAATCGGATGCGCTTACAGACATGCTCCCCTCTCTGGAAGTCTGAGACATGTGTGAAAATTTTCTAAGTCCAGAAAAAAAAAATTTCAACTTTTTTTCAAATTTCCCCACAAGGGATATATATTTTACCCACACATTTGGAGCCCTCCTGGGATGCCCTCTAACATACTATAACCTCATTTAGCGGAGATTTTCACAAAAAAGTGAAATTTTCAAAAAGTGGAAATTTTTCCAAAAAACGACTAAGTATGAAGGACTCATCGGGTGAAACGCTCTGGAACTGAAATCGGATGCGCTTACAGACATGCTCCCTTCTCTGGAAGTCTGAGACATGTGTGAGAATTTTCTAAGTCCAGAAAAAAAAAATTTTCAACATTTTTTCAAATTTCCCCACAAGGAATATATATTTTACCCACACATTTGGAGCCCTCCTGGGATGCCCTCTAACATACTATAACCTCATTTAGCGGAGATTTACACAAAAAAGTGAAATTTTCAAAAAATCAAAATTTTTTCCAAAAAACGACTAAGTATGAAGGACTCATTGGGTGAAACGCTCTGGAACTGAAATCGGATGCGCTTACAGACATGCTCCCCTCTCTGGAAGTCTGAGACATGTGTGAAAATTTTCAAAGTCCAGAAAAAAAAATTTTTCAACTTTTTTTCATATTTCCCCACAAGGGATATATATTTTACCCACACATTTGGAGCCCTCCTGGGATGCCCTCTAACATACTATAACCTCATTTAGCGGAGATTTTCACAAAAAAGTGAAATTTTCAAAAAGTCAAAATTTTTTCCAAAAAACGACTAAGTATGAAGGACTCATTGGGTGAAACGCTCTGGAACTGAAATCGGATGCGCTTACAGACATGCTCCCCTCTCTGGAAGTCTGAGACATGTGTGAAAATTTTCTAAGTCCAGAAAAATAAGTTTCAACTTTTTTTCAAATTTCCCCCCAAGGGATATATATTTTACCCACACATTTGGAGCCCTCCTGGGATGCCCTCTAACATACTATAACCTCATTTAGCGGAGATTTTCACAAAAAAGTGAAATTTTCAAAAAGTGGAAATTTTTCCAAAAAACGACTAAGTATGAAGGACTCATCGGGTGAAACGCTCTGGAACTGAAATCGGATGCGCTTACAGACATGCTCCCCTCTCTGGAAGTCTGAGACATGTGTGAAAATTTTCTAAGTCCAGAAAAAAAAAATTTTCAACTTTTTTTCAAATTTCCCCACAAGGAATATATATTTTACCCACACATTTGGAGCCCTCCAGGGTTGCCCTCTAACATACTATAACCTCATTTAGCGGAGATTTTCACAAAAAAGTGAAATTTTCAAAAAGTCAAAATTTTTTCCAAAAAACGACTAAGTATGAAGGACTCATTGGGTGAAACGCTCTGGAACTGAAATCGGATGCGCTTACAGACATGCTCCCCTCTCTGGAAGTCTGAGACATGTGTGAAAATTTTCTAAGTCCAGAAAAAAAAAAATTTCAACTTTTTTTCAAATTTCCCCACAAGGGATATATATTTTACCCACACATTTGGAGCCCTCCTGGGATGCCCTCTAACATACTATAACCTCATTTAGCGGAGATTTTCACAAAAAAGTGAAATTTTCAAAAAGTCAAAAATTTTTCCAAAAAACGACTAAGTATGAAGGACTCATTGGGTGAAACGCTCTGGAACTGAAATCGGATGTGCTTACAGACATGCTCCCCTCTCTGGAAGTCTGAGACATGTGTGAAAATTTTCTAAGTCCAGAAAAATAAGTTTCAACTTTTTTTCAAATTTCCCCCCAAGGGATATATATTTTACCCACACATTTGGAGCCCTCCTGGGATGCCCTCTAACATACTATAACCTCATTTAGCGGAGATTTTCACAAAAAAGTGAAATTTTCAAAAAGTGGAAATTTTTCCAAAAAACGACTAAGTATGAAGGACTCATCGGGTGAAACGCTCTGGAACTGAAATCGGATGCGCTTACAGACATGCTCCCTTCTCTGGAAGTCTGAGACATGTGTGAGAATTTTCTAAGTCCAGAAAAAAAAAATTTTCAACATTTTTTCAAATTTCCCCACAAGGAATATATATTTTACCCACACATTTGGAGCCCTCCTGGGATGCCCTCTAACATACTATAACCTCATTTAGCGGAGATTTTCACAAAAAAGTGAAATTTTCAAAAAGTGGAAATTTTTCCAAAAAACGACTAAGTATGAAGGACTCATCGGGTGAAACGCTCTGGAACTGAAATCGGATGCGCTTACAGACATGCTCCCTTCTCTGGAAGTCTGAGACATGTGTGAGAATTTTCTAAGTCCAGAAAAAAAAAATTTTCAACATTTTTTCAAATTTCCCCACAAGGAATATATATTTTACCCACACATTTGGAGCCCTCCTGGGATGCCCTCTAACATACTATAACCTCATTTAGCGGAGATTTACACAAAAAAGTGAAATTTTCAAAAAATCAAAATTTTTTCCAAAAAACGACTAAGTATGAAGGACTCATTGGGTGAAACGCTCTGGAACTGAAATCGGATGCGCTTACAGACATGCTCCCCTCTCTGGAAGTCTGAGACATGTGTGAAAATTTTCTAAGTCCAGAAAAATAAGTTTCAACTTTTTTTCAAATTTCCCCCCAAGGGATATATATTTTACCCACACATTTGGAGCCCTCCTGGGATGCCCTCTAACATACTATAACCTCATTTAGCGGAGATTTTCACAAAAAAGTGAAATTTTCAAAAAGTGGAAATTTTCCCAAAAAACGACTAAGTATGAAGGACTCATCGGGTGAAACGCTCTGGAACTGAAATCGGATGCGCTTACAGACATGCTCCCTTCTCTGGAAGTCTGAGACATGTGTGAGAATTTTCTAAGTCCAGAAAAAAAAAATTTTCAACATTTTTTCAAATTTCCCCACAAGGAATATATATTTTACCCACACATTTGGAGCCCTCCTGGGATGCCCTCTAACATACTATAACCTCATTTAGCGGAGAATTTCACAAAAAAGTGAAATTTTCAAAAATTCAAAAATGTTTCCAAAAAACGACTAAGTATGAAGGACTCATTGGGTGAAACGCTCTGGAACTGAAATCGGATGCGCTTACAGACATGCTCCCCTCTCTGTAAGTCTGAGACATGTGTGAAAATTTTCTAAGTCCAGAAAAAAAAAAATTTCAACTTTTTTTCAAATTTCCCCACAAGGAATATATATTTTACCCACACATTTGGAGCCCTCCAGGGTTGCCCTCTAACATACTATAACCTCATTTAGCGGAGATTTTCACAAAAAAGTGAAATTTTCCAAAAGTCAGAAATTTTGCAAAAAACGACTAAGTATGAAGGACTCATCGGGTGAAACGCTCTGGAACTGAAATCGGATGCGCTTACAGACATGCTCCCCTCTCTGGAAGTCTGAGACATGTGTGAAAATTTTCTAAGTCCAGAAAAAAAAAATTTCAACTTTTTTTCAAATTTCCCCACAAGGGATATATATTTTACCCACACATTTGGAGCCCTCCTGGGATGCCCTCTAACATACTATAACCTCATTTAGCGGAGATTTTCACAAAAAAGTGAAATTTTCAAAAAGTGGAAATTTTTCCAAAAAACGACTAAGTATGAAGGACTCATTGGGTGAAACGCTCTGGAACTGAAATCGGATGCGCTTACAGACATGCTCCCTTCTCTGGAAGTCTGAGACATGTGTGAGAATTTTCTAAGTCCAGAAAAAAAAAATTTTCAACATTTTTTCAAATTTCCCCACAAGGAATATATATTTTACCCACACATTTGGAGCCCTCCTGGGATGCCCTCTAACATACTATAACCTCATTTAGCGGAGATTTACACAAAAAAGTGAAATTTTCAAAAAATCAAAATTTTTTCCAAAAAACGACTAAGTATGAAGGACTCATTGGGTGAAACGCTCTGGAACTGAAATCGGATGCGCTTACAGACATGCTCCCCTCTCTGGAAGTCTGAGACATGTGTGAAAATTTTCAAAGTCCAGAAAAAAAAATTTTTCAACTTTTTTTCATATTTCCCCACAAGGGATATATATTTTACCCACACATTTGGAGCCCTCCTGGGATGCCCTCTAACATACTATAACCTCATTTAGCGGAGATTTTCACAAAAAAGTGAAATTTTCAAAAAGTCAAAATTTTTTCCAAAAAACGACTAAGTATGAAGGACTCATTGGGTGAAACGCTCTGGAACTGAAATCGGATGCGCTTACAGACATGCTCCCCTCTCTGGAAGTCTGAGACATGTGTGAAAATTTTCTAAGTCCAGAAAAATAAGTTTCAACTTTTTTTCAAATTTCCCCCCAAGGGATATATATTTTACCCACACATTTGGAGCCCTCCTGGGATGCCCTCTAACATACTATAACCTCATTTAGCGGAGATTTTCACAAAAAAGTGAAATTTTCAAAAAGTGGAAATTTTTCCAAAAAACGACTAAGTATGAAGGACTCATCGGGTGAAACGCTCTGGAACTGAAATCGGATGCGCTTACAGACATGCTCCCCTCTCTGGAAGTCTGAGACATGTGTGAAAATTTTCTAAGTCCAGAAAAAAAAAATTTTCAACTTTTTTTCAAATTTCCCCACAAGGAATATATATTTTACCCACACATTTGGAGCCCTCCAGGGTTGCCCTCTAACATACTATAACCTCATTTAGCGGAGATTTTCACAAAAAAGTGAAATTTTCAAAAAGTCAAAATTTTTTCCAAAAAACGACTAAGTATGAAGGACTCATTGGGTGAAACGCTCTGGAACTGAAATCGGATGCGCTTACAGACATGCTCCCCTCTCTGGAAGTCTGAGACATGTGTGAAAATTTTCTAAGTCCAGAAAAAAAAAAATTTCAACTTTTTTTCAAATTTCCCCACAAGGGATATATATTTTACCCACACATTTGGAGCCCTCCTGGGATGCCCTCTAACATACTATAACCTCATTTAGCGGAGATTTTCACAAAAAAGTGAAATTTTCAAAAAGTCAAAAATTTTTCCAAAAAACGACTAAGTATGAAGGACTCATTGGGTGAAACGCTCTGGAACTGAAATCGGATGTGCTTACAGACATGCTCCCCTCTCTGGAAGTCTGAGACATGTGTGAAAATTTTCTAAGTCCAGAAAAATAAGTTTCAACTTTTTTTCAAATTTCCCCCCAAGGGATATATATTTTACCCACACATTTGGAGCCCTCCTGGGATGCCCTCTAACATACTATAACCTCATTTAGCGGAGATTTTCACAAAAAAGTGAAATTTTCAAAAAGTGGAAATTTTTCCAAAAAAAGACTAAGTATGAAGGACTCATCGGGTGAAACGCTCTGGAACTGAAATCGGATGCGCTTACAGACATGCTCCCTTCTCTGGAAGTCTGAGACATGTGTGAGAATTTTCTAAGTCCAGAAAAAAAAAATTTTCAACATTTTTTCAAATTTCCCCACAAGGAATATATATTTTACCCACACATTTGGAGCCCTCCTGGGATGCCCTCTAACATACTATAACCTCATTTAGCGGAGATTTTCACAAAAAAGTGAAATTTTCAAAAAATCAAAAATTTTTCCAAAAAACGACTAAGTATGAAGGACTCATTTCGTGAAACGCTCTGGAACTGAAATTGGATGCGCTTACAGACATGCTCCCCTCTCTGGAAGTCTGAGACATGTGTGAAAATTTTCAAAGTCCAGAAAAAAAAATTTTTCAACTTTTTTTCAAATTTCCCCACAAGGGATATATATTTTACCTACATATTTGGAGCCCTCCTGGGATGCCCTCTAACATACTATAACCTCATTTAGCGGAGATTTTCACAAAAAAGTGAAATTTTCAAAAAGTCAAAAATTTTTCCAAAAAACGACTAAGTATGAAGGACTCATTGGGTGAAACGCTCTGGAACTGAAATCGGATGTGCTTACAGACATGCTCCCCTCTCTGGAAGTCTGAGACATGTGTGAAAATTTTCTAAGTCCAGAAAAATAAGTTTCAACTTTTTTTCAAATTTCCCCCCAAGGGATATATATTTTACCCACACATTTGGAGCCCTCCTGGGATGCCCTCTAACATACTATAACCTCATTTAGCGGAGATTTTCACAAAAAAGTGAAATTTTCAAAAAGTGGAAATTTTTCCAAAAAACGACTAAGTATGAAGGACTCATCGGGTGAAACGCTCTGGAACTGAAATCGGATGTGCTTACAGACATGCTCCCCTCTCTGGAAGTCTGAGACATGTGTGAAAATTTTCTAAGTCCAGAAAAAAAAAAATTTCAACTTTTTTTCAAATTTCCCCACAAGGGATATATATTTTACCCACACATTTGGAGCCCTCCTGGGATGCCCTCTAACATACTATAACCTCATTTAGTGGAGATTTTCACAAAAAAGTGAAATTTTCAAAAAGTCAAAAATTTTTCCAAAAAACGACTAAGTATGAAGGACTCATTGGGTGAAACGCTCTGGAACTGAAATCGGATGCGCTTACAGACATGCTCCCCTCTCTGGAAGTCTGAGACATGTGTGAAAATTTTCAAAGTCCAGAAAAAAAAATTTTTCAACTTTTTTTCATATTTCCCCACAAGGGATATATATTTTACCCACACATTTGGAGCCCTCCTGGGATGCCCTCTAACATACTATAACCTCATTTAGCGGAGATTTTCACAAAAAAGTGAAATTTTCAAAAAGTCAAAATTTTTTCCAAAAAACGACTAAGTATGAAGGACTCATTGGGTGAAACGCTCTGGAACTGAAATCGGATGCGCTTACAGACATGCTCCCCTCTCTGGAAGTCTGAGACATGTGTGAAAATTTTCTAAGTCCAGAAAAATAAGTTTCAACTTTTTTTCAAATTTCCCCCCAAGGGATATATATTTTACCCACACATTTGGAGCCCTCCTGGGATGCCCTCTAACATACTATAACCTCATTTAGCGGAGATTTTCACAAAAAAGTGAAATTTTCAAAAAGTGGAAATTTTTCCAAAAAACGACTAAGTATGAAGGACTCATCGGGTGAAACGCTCTGGAACTGAAATCGGATGCGCTTACAGACATGCTCCCCTCTCTGGAAGTCTGAGACATGTGTGAAAATTTTCTAAGTCCAGAAAAAAAAAATTTTTCAACTTTTTTTCAAATTTCCCCACAAGGAATATATATTTTACCCACACATTTGGAGCCCTCCAGGGTTGCCCTCTAACATACTATAACCTCATTTAGCGGAGATTTTCACAAAAAAGTGAAATTTTCAAAAAGTCAAAATTTTTTCCAAAAAACGACTAAGTATGAAGGACTCATTGGGTGAAACGCTCTGGAACTGAAATCGGATGCGCTTACAGACATGCTCCCCTCTCTGGAAGTCTGAGACATGTGTGAAAATTTTCTAAGTCCAGAAAAAAAAAATTTTCAACATTTTTTCAAATTTCCCCACAAGGAATATATATTTTACCCACACATTTGGAGCCCTCCTGGGATGCCCTCTAACATACTATAACCTCATTTAGCGGAGATTTTCACAAAAAAGTGAAATTTTCAAAAAATCAAAAATTTTTCCAAAAAAGTACTAAGTATGAAGGACTCATTTCGTGAAACGCTCTGGAACTGAAATCGGATGCGCTTACAGACATGCTCCCCTCTCTGGAAGTCTGAGACATGTGTGAAAATTTTAAAAGTCCAGAAAAAAAAATTTTTCAACTTTTTTTCAAATTTCCCCACAAGGGATATATATTTTACCCACACATTTGGAGCCCTCCTGGGATGCCCTCTAACATACTATAACCTCATTTAGCGGAGATTTTCACAAAAAAGTGAAATTTTCAAAAAGTCAAAAATTTTTCCAAAAAACGACTAAGTATGAAGGACTCATTGGGTGAAACGCTCTGGAACTGAAATCGGATGTGCTTACAGACATGCTCCCCTCTCTGGAAGTCTGAGACATGTGTGAAAATTTTCTAAGTCCAGAAAAATAAGTTTCAACTTTTTTTCAAATTTCCCCCCAAGGGATATATATTTTACCCACACATTTGGAGCCCTCCTGGGATGCCCTCTAACATACTATAACCTCATTTAGCGGAGATTTTCAAAAAAAGTGAAATTTTCAAAAAGTGGAAATTTTTCCAAAAAACGACTAAGTATGAAGGACTCATCGGGTGAAACGCTCTGGAACTGAAATCGGATGCGCTTACAGACATGCTCCCTTCTCTGGAAGTCTGAGACATGTGTGAGAATTTTCTAAGTCCAGAAAAAAAAAATTTTCAACATTTTTTCAAATTTCCCCACAAGGAATATATATTTTACCCACACATTTGGAGCCCTCCTGGGATGCCCTCTAACATACTATAACCTCATTTAGCGGAGATTTTCACAAAAAAGTGAAATTTTCAAAAAATCAAAAATTTTTCCAAAAAACGACTAAGTATGAAGGACTCATTTCGTGAAACGCTCTGGAACTGAAATCGGATGCGCTTACAGACATGCTCCCCTCTCTGGAAGTCTGAGACATGTGTGAAAATTTTCAAAGTCCAGAAAAAAAAATTTTTCAACTTTTTTTCAAATTTCCCCACAAGGGATATATATTTTACCCACACATTTGGAGCCCTCCTGGGATGCCCTCTAACATACTATAACCTCATTTAGCGGAGATTTTCACAAAAAAGTGAAATTTTCAAAAAGTGGAAATTTTTCCAAAAAACGACTAAGTATGAAGGACTCATCGGGTGAAACGCTCTGGAACTGAAATCGGATGTGCTTACAGACATGCTCCCCTCTCTGGAAGTCTGAGACATGTGTGAAAATTTTCTAAGTCCAGAAAAAAAATAATTTTCAACTTTTTTTCAAATTTCCCCACAAGGAATATATATTTTACCCACACATTTGGAGCCCTCCAGGGTTGCCCTCTAACATACTATAACCTCATTTAGCGGAGATTTTCACAAAAAAGTGAAATTTTCAAAAAGTCAAAATTTTTTCCAAAAAACGACTAAGTATGAAGGACTCATTGGGTGAAACGCTCTGGAACTGAAATCGGATGCGCTTACAGACATGCTCCCCTCTCTGGAAGTCTGAGACATGTGTGAAAATTTTCTAAGTCCAGAAAAAAAAAAAATTTCAACTTTTTTTCAAATTTCCCCACAAGGGATATATATTTTACCCACACATTTGGAGCCCTCCTGGGATGCCCTCTAACATACTATAACCTCATTTAGCGGAGATTTTCACAAAAAAGTGAAATTTTCAAAAAGTGGAAATTTTTCCAAAAAACGACTAAGTATGAAGGACTCATCGGGTGAAACGCTCTGGAACTGAAATCGGATGCGCTTACAGACATGCTCCCTTCTCTGGAAGTCTGAGACATGTGTGAGAATTTTCTAAGTCCAGAAAAAAAAAATTTTCAACATTTTTTCAAATTTCCCCACAAGGAATATATATTTTACCCACACATTTGGAGCCCTCCTGGGATGCCCTCTAACATACTATAACCTCATTTAGCGGAGATTTTCACAAAAAAGTGAAATTTTCAAAAAATCAAAATTTTTTCCAAAAAGCGACTAAGTATGAAGGACTCATTGGGTGAAACGCTCTGGAACTGAAATCGGATGCGCTTACAGACATGCTCCCCTCTCTGGAAGTCTGAGACATGTGTGAAAATTTTCAAAGTCCAGAAAAAAAAATTTTTCAACTTTTTTTCAAATTTCCCCACAAGGGATATATATTTTACCCACACATTTGGAGCCCTCCTGGGATGCCCTCTAACATACTATAACCTCATTTAGCGGAGATTTTCACAAAAAAGTGAAATTTTCAAAAAGTCAAAAATTTTTCCAAAAAACGACTAAGTATGAAGGACTCATTGGGTGAAACGCTCTGGAACTGAAATCGGATGTGCTTACAGACATGCTCCCCTCTCTGGAAGTCTGAGACATGTGTGAAAATTTTCTAAGTCCAGAAAAATAAGTTTCAACTTTTTTTCAAATTTCCCCCCAAGGGATATATATTTTACCCACACATTTGGAGCCCTCCTGGGATGCCCTCTAACATACTATAACCTCATTTAGCGGAGATTTTCACAAAAAAGTGAAATTTTCAAAAAGTGGAAATTTTTCCAAAAAACGACTAAGTATGAAGGACTCATCGGGTGAAACGCTCTGGAACTGAAATCGGATGTGCTTACAGACATGCTCCCCTCTCTGGAAGTCTGAGACATGTGTGAAAATTTTCTAAGTCCAGAAAAAAAATAATTTTCAACTTTTTTTCAAATTTCCCCACAAGGAATATATATTTTACCCACACATTTGGAGCCCTCCAGGGTTGCCCTCTAACATACTATAACCTCATTTAGCGGAGATTTTCACAAAAAAGTGAAATTTTCAAAAAGTGGAAATTTTTCCAAAAAACGACTAAGTATGAAGGACTCATCGGGTGAAACGCTCTGGAACTGAAATCGGATGCGCTTACAGACATGCTCCCTTCTCTGGAAGTCTGAGACATGTGTGAGAATTTTCTAAGTCCAGAAAAAAAAAATTTTCAACATTTTTTCAAATTTCCCCACAAGGAATATATATTTTACCCACACATTTGGAGCCCTCCTGGGATGCCCTCTAACATACTATAACCTCATTTAGCGGAGATTTTCACAAAAAAGTGAAATTTTCAAAAAATCAAAATTTTTTCCAAAAAGCGACTAAGTATGAAGGACTCATTGGGTGAAACGCTCTGGAACTGAAATCGGATGCGCTTACAGACATGCTCCCCTCTCTGGAAGTCTGAGACATGTGTGAAAATTTTCAAAGTCCAGAAAAAAAAATTTTTCAACTTTTTTTCAAATTTCCCCACAAGGGATATATATTTTACCCACACATTTGGAGCCCTCCTGGGATGCCCTCTAACATACTATAACCTCATTTAGCGGAGATTTTCACAAAAAAGTGAAATTTTCAAAAAGTCAAAAATTTTTCCAAAAAACGACTAAGTATGAAGGACTCATTGGGTGAAACGCTCTGGAACTGAAATCGGATGTGCTTACAGACATGCTCCCCTCTCTGGAAGTCTGAGACATGTGTGAAAATTTTCTAAGTCCAGAAAAATAAGTTTCAACTTTTTTTCAAATTTCCCCCCAAGGGATATATATTTTACCCACACATTTGGAGCCCTCCTGGGATGCCCTCTAACATACTATAACCTCATTTAGCGGAGATTTTCACAAAAAAGTGAAATTTTCAAAAAGTGGAAATTTTTCCAAAAAACGACTAAGTATGAAGGACTCATCGGGTGAAACGCTCTGGAACTGAAATCGGATGTGCTTACAGACATGCTCCCCTCTCTGGAAGTCTGAGACATGTGTGAAAATTTTCTAAGTCCAGAAAAAAAATAATTTTCAACTTTTTTTCAAATTTCCCCACAAGGAATATATATTTTACCCACACATTTGGAGCCCTCCAGGGTTGCCCTCTAACATACTATAACCTCATTTAGCGGAGATTTTCACAAAAAAGTGAAATTTTCAAAAAGTCAAAATTTTTTCCAAAAAACGACTAAGTATGAAGGACTCATTGGGTGAAACGCTCTGGAACTGAAATCGGATGCGCTTACAGACATGCTCCCCTCTCTGGAAGTCTGAGACATGTGTGAAAATTTTCTAAGTCCAGAAAAAAAAAATTTTCAACATTTTTTCAAATTTCCCCACAAGGAATATATATTTTACCCACACATTTGGAGCCCTCCTGGGATGCCCTCTAACATACTATAACCTCATTTAGCGGAGATTTTCACAAAAAAGTGAAATTTTCAAAAAATCAAAAATTTTTCCAAAAAGCGACTAAGTATGAAGGACTCATTGGGTGAAACGCTCTGGAACTGAAATCGGATGCGCTTACAGACATGCTCCCCTCTCTGGAAGTCTGAGACATGTGTGAAAATTTTCAAAGTCCAGAAAAAAAAATTTTTCAACTTTTTTTCAAATTTCCCCACAAGGGATATATATTTTACCCACACATTTGGAGCCCTCCTGGGATGCCCTCTAACATACTATAACCTCATTTAGCGGAGATTTTCACAAAAAAGTGAAATTTTCAAAAAGTCAAAAATTTTTCCAAAAAACGACTAAGTATGAAGGACTCATTGGGTGAAACGCTCTGGAACTGAAATCGGATGTGCTTACAGACATGCTCCCCTCTCTGGAAGTCTGAGACATGTGTGAAAATTTTCTAAGTCCAGAAAAATAAGTTTCAACTTTTTTTCAAATTTCCCCCCAAGGGATATATATTTTACCCACACATTTGGAGCCCTCCTGGGATGCCCTCTAACATACTATAACCTCATTTAGCGGAGATTTTCACAAAAAAGTGAAATTTTCAAAAAGTGGAAATTTTTCCTAAAAACGACTAAGTATGAAGGACTCATCGGGTGAAACGCTCTGGAACTGAAATCGGATGCGCTTACAGACATGCTCCCTTCTCTGGAAGTCTGAGACATGTGTGAGAATTTTCTAAGTCCAGAAAAAAAAAATTTTCAACATTTTTTCAAATTTCCCCACAAGGAATATATATTTTACCCACACATTTGGAGCCCTCCTGGGATGCCCTCTAACATACTATAACCTCATTTAGCGGAGATTTTCACAAAAAAGTGAAATTTTCAAAAAATCAAAAATTTTTCCAAAAAGCGACTAAGTATGAAGGACTCATTGGGTGAAACGCTCTGGAACTGAAATCGGATGCGCTTACAGACATGCTCCCCTCTCTGGAAGTCTGAGACATGTGTGAAAATTTTCAAAGTCCAGAAAAAAAAATTTTTCAACTTTTTTTCAAATTTCCCCACAAGGGATATATATTTTACCCACACATTTGGAGCCCTCCTGGGATGCCCTCTAACATACTATAACCTCATTTAGCGGAGATTTTCACAAAAAAGTGAAATTTTCAAAAAGTCAAAAATTTTTCCAAAAAACGACTAAGTATGAAGGACTCATTGGGTGAAACGCTCTGGAACTGAAATCGGATGTGCTTACAGACATGCTCCCCTCTCTGGAAGTCTGAGACATGTGTGAAAATTTTCTAAGTCCAGAAAAATAAGTTTCAACTTTTTTTCAAATTTCCCCCCAAGGGATATATATTTTACCCACACATTTGGAGCCCTCCTGGGATGCCCTCTAACATACTATAACCTCATTTAGCGGAGATTTTCACAAAAAAGTGAAATTTTCAAAAAGTGGAAATTTTTCCAAAAAACGACTAAGTATGAAGGACTCATCGGGTGAAACGCTCTGGAACTGAAATCGGATGTGCTTACAGACATGCTCCCCTCTCTGGAAGTCTGAGACATGTGTGAAAATTTTCTAAGTCCAGAAAAAAAATAATTTTCAACTTTTTTTCAAATTTCCCCACAAGGAATATATATTTTACCCACACATTTGGAGCCCTCCAGGGTTGCCCTCTAACATACTATAACCTCATTTAGCGGAGATTTTCACAAAAAAGTGAAATTTTCAAAAAGTCAAAATTTTTTCCAAAAAACGACTAAGTATGAAGGACTCATTGGGTGAAACGCTCTGGAACTGAAATCGGATGCGCTTACAGACATGCTCCCCTCTCTGGAAGTCTGAGACATGTGTGAAAATTTTCTAAGTCCAGAAAAAAAAAAAATTTCAACTTTTTTTCAAATTTCCCCACAAGGGATATATATTTTACCCACACATTTGGAGCCCTCCTGGGATGCCCTCTAACATACTATAACCTCATTTAGCGGAGATTTTCACAAAAAAGTGAAATTTTCAAAAAATCAAAAATTTTTCCAAAAAGCGACTAAGTATGAAGGACTCATTGGGTGAAACGCTCTGGAACTGAAATCGGATGCGCTTACAGACATGCTCCCCTCTCTGGAAGTCTGAGACATGTGTGAAAATTTTCAAAGTCCAGAAAAAAAAATTTTTCAACTTTTTTTCAAATTTCCCCACAAGGGATATATATTTTACCCACACATTTGGAGCCCTCCTGGGATGCCCTCTAACATACTATAACCTCATTTAGCGGAGATTTTCACAAAAAAGTGAAATTTTCAAAAAGTCAAAAATTTTTCCAAAAAACGACTAAGTATGAAGGACTCATTGGGTGAAACGCTCTGGAACTGAAATCGGATGTGCTTACAGACATGCTCCCCTCTCTGGAAGTCTGAGACATGTGTGAAAATTTTCTAAGTCCAGAAAAATAAGTTTCAACTTTTTTTCAAATTTCCCCCCAAGGGATATATATTTTACCCACACATTTGGAGCCCTCCTGGGATGCCCTCTAACATACTATAACCTCATTTAGCGGAGATTTTCACAAAAAAGTGAAATTTTCAAAAAGTGGAAATTTTTCCAAAAAACGACTAAGTATGAAGGACTCATCGGGTGAAACGCTCTGGAACTGAAATCGGATGCGCTTACAGACATGCTCCCTTCTCTGGAAGTCTGAGACATGTGTGAGAATTTTCTAAGTCCAGAAAAAAAAAATTTTCAACATTTTTTCAAATTTCCCCACAAGGAATATATATTTTACCCACACATTTGGAGCCCTCCTGGGATGCCCTCTAACATACTATAACCTCATTTAGCGGAGATTTTCACAAAAAAGTGAAATTTTCAAAAAATCAAAAATTTTTCCAAAAAACGACTAAGTATGAAGGACTCATTTCGTGAAACGCTCTGGAACTGAAATCGGATGCGCTTACAGACATGCTCCCCTCTCTGGAAGTCTGAGACATGTGTGAAAATTTTCAAAGTCCAGAAAAAAAAATTTTTCAACTTTTTTTCAAATTTCCCCACAAGGGATATATATTTTACCCACACATTTGGAGCCCTCCTGGGATGCCCTCTAACATACTATAACCTCATTTAGCGGAGATTTTCACAAAAAAGTGAAATTTTCAAAAAGTCAAAAATTTTTCCAAAAAACGACTAAGTATGAAGGACTCATTGGGTGAAACGCTCTGGAACTGAAATCGGATGTGCTTACAGACATGCTCCCCTCTCTGGAAGTCTGAGACATGTGTGAAAATTTTCTAAGTCCAGAAAAATAAGTTTCAACTTTTTTTCAAATTTCCCCCCAAGGGATATATATTTTACCCACACATTTGGAGCCCTCCTGGGATGCCCTCTAACATACTATAACCTCATTTAGCGGAGATTTTCACAAAAAAGTGAAATTTTCAAAAAGTGGAAATTTTTCCTAAAAACGACTAAGTATGAAGGACTCATCGGGTGAAACGCTCTGGAACTGAAATCGGATGCGCTTACAGACATGCTCCCTTCTCTGGAAGTCTGAGACATGTGTGAGAATTTTCTAAGTCCAGAAAAAAAAAATTTTCAACATTTTTTCAAATTTCCCCACAAGGAATATATATTTTACCCACACATTTGGAGCCCTCCTGGGATGCCCTCTAACATACTATAACCTCATTTAGCGGAGATTTTCACAAAAAAGTGAAATTTTCAAAAAATCAAAAATTTTTCCAAAAAGCGACTAAGTATGAAGGACTCATTGGGTGAAACGCTCTGGAACTGAAATCGGATGCGCTTACAGACATGCTCCCCTCTCTGGAAGTCTGAGACATGTGTGAAAATTTTCAAAGTCCAGAAAAAAAAATTTTTCAACTTTTTTTCAAATTTCCCCACAAGGGATATATATTTTACCCACACATTTGGAGCCCTCCTGGGATGCCCTCTAACATACTATAACCTCATTTAGCGGAGATTTTCACAAAAAAGTGAAATTTTCAAAAAGTCAAAAATTTTTCCAAAAAACGACTAAGTATGAAGGACTCATTGGGTGAAACGCTCTGGAACTGAAATCGGATGTGCTTACAGACATGCTCCCCTCTCTGGAAGTCTGAGACATGTGTGAAAATTTTCTAAGTCCAGAAAAAAAATAATTTTCAACTTTTTTTCAAATTTCCCCACAAGGAATATATATTTTACCCACACATTTGGAGCCCTCCAGGGTTGCCCTCTAACATACTATAACCTCATTTAGCGGAGATTTTCACAAAAAAGTGAAATTTTCAAAAAGTCAAAATTTTTTCCAAAAAACGACTAAGTATGAAGGACTCATTGGGTGAAACGCTCTGGAACTGAAATCGGATGCGCTTACAGACATGCTCCCCTCTCTGGAAGTCTGAGACATGTGTGAAAATTTTCTAAGTCCAGAAAAATAAGTTTCAACTTTTTTTCAAATTTCCCCCCAAGGGATATATATTTTACCCACACATTTGGAGCCCTCCTGGGATGCCCTCTAACATACTATAACCTCATTTAGCGGAGATTTTCACAAAAAAGTGAAATTTTCAAAAAGTGGAAATTTTTCCTAAAAACGACTAAGTATGAAGGACTCATCGGGTGAAACGCTCTGGAACTGAAATCGGATGCGCTTACAGACATGCTCCCTTCTCTGGAAGTCTGAGACATGTGTGAGAATTTTCTAAGTCCAGAAAAAAAAAATTTTCAACATTTTTTCAAATTTCCCCACAAGGAATATATATTTTACCCACACATTTGGAGCCCTCCTGGGATGCCCTCTAACATACTATAACCTCATTTAGCGGAGATTTTCACAAAAAAGTGAAATTTTCAAAAAATCAAAAATTTTTCCAAAAAGCGACTAAGTATGAAGGACTCATTGGGTGAAACGCTCTGGAACTGAAATCGGATGCGCTTACAGACATGCTCCCCTCTCTGGAAGTCTGAGACATGTGTGAAAATTTTCAAAGTCCAGAAAAAAAAATTTTTCAACTTTTTTTCAAATTTCCCCACAAGGGATATATATTTTACCCACACATTTGGAGCCCTCCTGGGATGCCCTCTAACATACTATAACCTCATTTAGCGGAGATTTTCACAAAAAAGTGAAATTTTCAAAAAGTCAAAAATTTTTCCAAAAAACGACTAAGTATGAAGGACTCATTGGGTGAAACGCTCTGGAACTGAAATCGGATGTGCTTACAGACATGCTCCCCTCTCTGGAAGTCTGAGACATGTGTGAAAATTTTCTAAGTCCAGAAAAATAAGTTTCAACTTTTTTTCAAATTTCCCCCCAAGGGATATATATTTTACCCACACATTTGGAGCCCTCCTGGGATGCCCTCTAACATACTATAACC
Organism: Phyllobates terribilis; assembly: GCF_046119375.1. NCBI lineage: Eukaryota > Metazoa > Chordata > Amphibia > Anura > Dendrobatidae > Phyllobates > Phyllobates terribilis. Next base: position 418,622 of record NW_027363218.1, on the reverse strand, counting down.
TCATTTAGCGGAGATTTTCACAAAAAAGTGAAATTTTCAAAAAGTGGAAATTTTTCCAAAAAACGACTAAGTATGAAGGACTCATCGGGTGAAACGCTCTGGAACTGAAATCGGATGTGCTTACAGACATGCTCCCCTCTCTGGAAGTCTGAGACATGTGTGAAAATTTTCTAAGTCCAGAAAAAAAATAATTTTCAACTTTTTTTCAAATTTCCCCACAAGGAATATATATTTTACCCACACATTTGGAGCCCTCCAGGGTTGCCCTCTAACATACTATAACCTCATTTAGCGGAGATTTTCACAAAAAAGTGAAATTTTCAAAAAGTCAAAATTTTTTCCAAAAAACGACTAAGTATGAAGGACTCATTGGGTGAAACGCTCTGGAACTGAAATCGGATGCGCTTACAGACATGCTCCCCTCTCTGGAAGTCTGAGACATGTGTGAAAATTTTCTAAGTCCAGAAAAAAAAAAAATTTCAACTTTTTTTCAAATTTCCCCACAAGGGATATATATTTTACCCACACATTTGGAGCCCTCCTGGGATGCCCTCTAACATACTATAACCTCATTTAGCGGAGATTTTCACAAAAAAGTGAAATTTTCAAAAAGTGGAAATTTTTCCAAAAAACGACTAAGTATGAAGGACTCATCGGGTGAAACGCTCTGGAACTGAAATCGGATGCGCTTACAGACATGCTCCCTTCTCTGGAAGTCTGAGACATGTGTGAGAATTTTCTAAGTCCAGAAAAAAAAAAATTTCAACATTTTTTCAAATTTCCCCACAAGGAATATATATTTTACCCACACATTTGGAGCCCTCCTGGGATGCCCTCTAACATACTATAACCTCATTTAGCGGAGATTTTCACAAAAAAGTGAAATTTTCAAAAAATCAAAAATTTTTCCAAAAAGCGACTAAGTATGAAGGACTCATTGGGTGAAACGCTCTGGAACTGAAATCGGATGCGCTTACAGACATGCTCCCCTCTCTGGAAGTCTGAGACATGTGTGAAAATTTTCAAAGTCCAGAAAAAAAAATTTTTCAACTTTTTTTCAAATTTCCCCACAAGGGATATATATTTTACCCACACATTTGGAGCCCTCCTGGGATGCCCTCTAACATACTATAACCTCATTTAGCGGAGATTTTCACAAAAAAGTGAAATTTTCAAAAAGTCAAAAATTTTTCCAAAAAACGACTAAGTATGAAGGACTCATTGGGTGAAACGCTCTGGAACTGAAATCGGATGTGCTTACAGACATGCTCCCCTCTCTGGAAGTCTGAGACATGTGTGAAAATTTTCTAAGTCCAGAAAAATAAGTTTCAACTTTTTTTCAAATTTCCCCCCAAGGGATATATATTTTACCCACACATTTGGAGCCCTCCTGGGATGCCCTCTAACATACTATAACCTCATTTAGCGGAGATTTTCACAAAAAAGTGAAATTTTCAAAAAGTGGAAATTTTTCCAAAAAACGACTAAGTATGAAGGACTCATCGGGTGAAACGCTCTGGAACTGAAATCGGATGCGCTTACAGACATGCTCCCTTCTCTGGAAGTCTGAGACATGTGTGAGAATTTTCTAAGTCCAGAAAAATAAGTTTCAACTTTTTTTCAAATTTCCCCCCAAGGGATATATATTTTACACACACATTTGGAGCCCTCCTGGGATGCCCTCTAACATACTATAACCTCATTTAGCGGAGATTTTCACAAAAAAGTGAAATTTTCAAAAAGTGGAAATTTTTCCAAAAAACGACTAAGTATGAAGGACTCATCGGGTGAAACGCTCTGGAACTGAAATCGGATGTGCTTACAGACATGCTCCCCTCTCTGGAAGTCTGAGACATGTGTGAAAATTTTCTAAGTCCAGAAAAAAAATAATTTTCAACTTTTTTTCAAATTTCCCCACAAGGAATATATATTTTACCCACACATTTGGAGCCCTCCAGGGTTGCCCTCTAACATACTATAACCTCATTTAGCGGAGATTTTCACAAAAAAGTGAAATTTTCAAAAAGTCAAAATTTTTTCCAAAAAACGACTAAGTATGAAGGACTCATTGGGTGAAACGCTCTGGAACTGAAATCGGATGCGCTTACAGACATGCTCCCCTCTCTGGAAGTCTGAGACATGTGTGAAAATTTTCTAAGTCCAGAAAAAAAAAAAATTTCAACTTTTTTTCAAATTTCCCCACAAGGGATATATATTTTACCCACACATTTGGAGCCCTCCTGGGATGCCCTCTAACATACTATAACCTCATTTAGCGGAGATTTTCACAAAAAAGTGAAATTTTCAAAAAGTGGAAATTTTTCCAAAAAACGACTAAGTATGAAGGACTCATCGGGTGAAACGCTCTGGAACTGAAATCGGATGCGCTTACAGACATGCTCCCTTCTCTGGAAGTCTGAGACATGTGTGAGAATTTTATAAGTCCAGAAAAAAAAAATTTTCAACATTTTTTCAAATTTCCCCACAAGGAATATATATTTTACCCACACATTTGGAGCCCTCCTGGGATGCCCTCTAACATACTATAACCTCATTTAGCGGAGATTTTCACAAAAAAGTGAAATTTTCAAAAAATCAAAAATTTTTCCAAAAAGCGACTAAGTATGAAGGACTCATTGGGTGAAACGCTCTGGAACTGAAATCGGATGCGCTTACAGACATGCTCCCCTCTCTGGAAGTCTGAGACATGTGTGAAAATTTTCAAAGTCCAGAAAAAAAAATTTTTCAACTTTTTTTCAAATTTCCCCACAAGGGATATATATTTTACCCACACATTTGGAGCCCTCCTGGGATGCCCTCTAACATACTATAACCTCATTTAGCGGAGATTTTCACAAAAAAGTGAAATTTTCAAAAAGTCAAAAATTTTTCCAAAAAACGACTAAGTATGAAGGACTCATTGGGTGAAACGCTCTGGAACTGAAATCGGATGTGCTTACAGACATGCTCCCCTCTCTGGAAGTCTGAGACATGTGTGAAAATTTTCTAAGTCCAGAAAAATAAGTTTCAACTTTTTTTCAAATTTCCCCCCAAGGGATATATATTTTACCCACACATTTGGAGCCCTCCTGGGATGCCCTCTAACATACTATAACCTCATTTAGCGGAGATTTTCACAAAAAAGTGAAATTTTCAAAAAGTGGAAATTTTTCCAAAAAACGACTAAGTATGAAGGACTCATCGGGTGAAACGCTCTGGAACTGAAATCGGATGCGCTTACAGACATGCTCCCTTCTCTGGAAGTCTGAGACATGTGTGAGAATTTTCTAAGTCCAGAAAAAAAAAATTTTCAACATTTTTTCAAATTTCCCCACAAGGAATATATATTTTACCCACACATTTGGAGCCCTCCTGGGATGCCCTCTAACATACTATAACCTCATTTAGCGGAGATTTTCACAAAAAAGTGAAATTTTCAAAAAATCAAAAATTTTTCCAAAAAACGACTAAGTATGAAGGACTCATTTCGTGAAACGCTCTGGAACTGAAATCGGATGCGCTTACAGACATGCTCCCCTCTCTGGAAGTCTGAGACATGTGTGAAAATTTTCAAAGTCCAGAAAAAAAAATTTTTCAACTTTTTTTCAAATTTCCCCACAAGGGATATATATTTTACCCACACATTTGGAGCCCTCCTGGGATGCCCTCTAACATACTATAACCTCATTTAGCGGAGATTTTCACAAAAAAGTGAAATTTTCAAAAAGTCAAAAATTTTTCCAAAAAACGACTAAGTATGAAGGACTCATTGGGTGAAACGCTCTGGAACTGAAATCGGATGTGCTTACAGACATGCTCCCCTCTCTGGAAGTCTGAGACATGTGTGAAAATTTTCTAAGTCCAGAAAAATAAGTTTCAACTTTTTTTCAAATTTCCCCCCAAGGGATATATATTTTACCCACACATTTGGAGCCCTCCTGGGATGCCCTCTAACATACTATAACCTCATTTAGCGGAGATTTTCACAAAAAAGTGAAATTTTCAAAAAGTGGAAATTTTTCCAAAAAACGACTAAGTATGAAGGACTCATCGGGTGAAACGCTCTGGAACTGAAATCGGATGTGCTTACAGACATGCTCCCCTCTCTGGAAGTCTGAGACATGTGTGAAAATTTTCTAAGTCCAGAAAAAAAATAATTTTCAACTTTTTTTCAAATTTCCCCACAAGGAATATATATTTTACCCACACATTTGGAGCCCTCCAGGGTTGCCCTCTAACATACTATAACCTCATTTAGCGGAGATTTTCACAAAAAAGTGAAATTTTCAAAAAGTCAAAATTTTTTCCAAAAAACGACTAAGTATGAAGGACTCATTGGGTGAAACGCTCTGGAACTGAAATCGGATGCGCTTACAGACATGCTCCCCTCTCTGGAAGTCTGAGACATGTGTGAAAATTTTCTAAGTCCAGAAAAAAAAAAAAATTCAACTTTTTTTCAAATTTCCCCACAAGGGATATATATTTTACCCACACATTTGGAGCCCTCCTGGGATGCCCTCTAACATACTATAACCTCATTTAGCGGAGATTTTCACAAAAAAGTGAAATTTTCAAAAAGTGGAAATTTTTCCAAAAAACGACTAAGTATGAAGGACTCATTGGGTGAAACGCTCTGGAACTGAAATCGGATGCGCTTACAGACATGCTCCCCTCTCTGGAAGTCTGAGACATGTGTGAAAATTTTCTAAGTCCAGAAAAAAAAAATTTTCAACATTTTTTCAAATTTCCCCACAAGGAATATATATTTTACCCACACATTTGGAGCCCTCCTGGGATGCCCTCTAACATACTATAACCTCATTTAGCGGAGATTTTCACAAAAAAGTGAAATTTTCAAAAAATCAAAAATTTTTCCAAAAAGCGACTAAGTATGAAGGACTCATTGGGTGAAACGCTCTGGAACTGAAATCGGATGCGCTTACAGACATGCTCCCCTCTCTGGAAGTCTGAGACATGTGTGAAAATTTTCAAAGTCCAGAAAAAAAAATTTTTCAACTTTTTTTCAAATTTCCCCACAAGGGATATATATTTTACCCACACATTTGGAGCCCTCCTGGGATGCCCTCTAACATACTATAACCTCATTTAGCGGAGATTTTCACAAAAAAGTGAAATTTTCAAAAAGTCAAAAATTTTTCCAAAAAACGACTAAGTATGAAGGACTCATTGGGTGAAACGCTCTGGAACTGAAATCGGATGTGCTTACAGACATGCTCCCCTCTCTGGAAGTCTGAGACATGTGTGAAAATTTTCTAAGTCCAGAAAAATAAGTTTCAACTTTTTTTCAAATTTCCCCCCAAGGGATATATATTTTACCCACACATTTGGAGCCCTCCTGGGATGCCCTCTAACATACTATAACCTCATTTAGCGGAGATTTTCACAAAAAAGTGAAATTTTCAAAAAGTGGAAATTTTTCCAAAAAACGACTAAGTATGAAGGACTCATCGGGTGAAACGCTCTGGAACTGAAATCGGATGCGCTTACAGACATGCTCCCTTCTCTGGAAGTCTGAGACATGTGTGAGAATTTTCTAAGTCCAGAAAAAAAAAATTTTCAACATTTTTTCAAATTTCCCCACAAGGAATATATATTTTACCCACACATTTGGAGCCCTCCTGGGATGCCCTCTAACATACTATAACCTCATTTAGCGGAGATTTTCACAAAAAAGTGAAATTTTCAAAAAATCAAAAATTTTTCCAAAAAACGACTAAGTATGAAGGACTCATTTCGTGAAACGCTCTGGAACTGAAATCGGATGCGCTTACAGACATGCTCCCCTCTCTGGAAGTCTGAGACATGTGTGAAAATTTTCAAAGTCCAGAAAAAAAAATTTTTCAACTTTTTTTCAAATTTCCCCACAAGGGATATATATTTTACCCACACATTTGGAGCCCTCCTGGGATGCCCTCTAACATACTATAACCTCATTTAGCGGAGATTTTCACAAAAAAGTGAAATTTTCAAAAAGTCAAAAATTTTTCCAAAAAACGACTAAGTATGAAGGACTCATTGGGTGAAACGCTCTGGAACTGAAATCGGATGTGCTTACATACATGCTCCCCTCTCTGGAAGTCTGAGACATGTGTGAAAATTTTCTAAGTCCAGAAAAATAAGTTTCAACTTTTTTTCAAATTTCCCCCCAAGGGATATATATTTTACCCACACATTTGGAGCCCTCCTGGGATGCCCTCTAACATACTATAACCTCATTTAGCGGAGATTTTCACAAAAAAGTGAAATTTTCAAAAAGTGGAAATTTTTCCAAAAAACGACTAAGTATGAAGGACTCATCGGGTGAAACGCTCTGGAACTGAAATCGGATGTGCTTACAGACATGCTCCCCTCTCTGGAAGTCTGAGACATGTGTGAAAATTTTCTAAGTCCAGAAAAAAAATAATTTTCAACTTTTTTTCAAATTTCCCCACAAGGAATATATATTTTACCCACACATTTGGAGCCCTCCAGGGTTGCCCTCTAACATACTATAACCTCATTTAGCGGAGATTTTCACAAAAAAGTGAAATTTTCAAAAAGTCAAAATTTTTTCCAAAAAACGACTAAGTATGAAGGACTCATTGGGTGAAACGCTCTGGAACTGAAATCGGATGCGCTTACAGACATGCTCCCCTCTCTGGAAGTCTGAGACATGTGTGAAAATTTTCTAAGTCCAGAAAAAAAAAAAATTTCAACTTTTTTTCAAATTTCCCCACAAGGGATATATATTTTACCCACACATTTGGAGCCCTCCTGGGATGCCCTCTAACATACTATAACCTCATTTAGCGGAGATTTTCACAAAAAAGTGAAATTTTCAAAAAGTCAAAAATTTTTCCAAAAAACGACTAAGTATGAAGGACTCATTGGGTGAAACGCTCTGGAACTGAAATCGGATGTGCTTACAGACATGCTCCCCTCTCTGGAAGTCTGAGACATGTGTGAAAATTTTCTAAGTCCAGAAAAATAAGTTTCAACTTTTTTTCAAATTTCCCCCCAAGGGATATATATTTTACCCACACATTTGGAGCCCTCCTGGGATGCCCTCTAACATACTATAACCTCATTTAGCGGAGATTTTCACAAAAAAGTGAAATTTTCAAAAAGTGGAAATTTTTCCAAAAAACGACTAAGTATGAAGGACTCATCGGGTGAAACGCTCTGGAACTGAAATCGGATGCGCTTACAGACATGCTCCCTTCTCTGGAAGTCTGAGACATGTGTGAGAATTTTCTAAGTCCAGAAAAAAAAAATTTTCAACATTTTTTCAAATTTCCCCACAAGGAATATATATTTTACCCACACATTTGGAGCCCTCCTGGGATGCCCTCTAACATACTATAACCTCATTTAGCGGAGATTTTCACAAAAAAGTGAAATTTTCAAAAAATCAAAAATTTTTCCAAAAACCGACTAAGTATGAAGGACTCATTGGGTGAAACGCTCTGGAACTGAAATCGGATGCGCTTACAGACATGCTCCCCTCTCTGGAAGTCTGAGACATGTGTGAAAATTTTCAAAGTCCAGAAAAAAAAATTTTTCAACTTTTTTTCAAATTTCCCCACAAGGGATATATATTTTACCCACACATTTGGAGCCCTCCTGGGATGCCCTCTAACATACTACAACCTCATTTAGCGGAGATTTTCACAAAAAAGTGAAATTTTCAAAAAGTCAAAAATTTTTCCAAAAAACGACTAAGTATGAAGGACTCATTGGGTGAAACGCTCTGGAACTGAAATCGGATGTGCTTACAGACATGCTCCCCTCTCTGGAAGTCTGAGACATGTGTGAAAATTTTCTAAGTCCAGAAAAATAAGTTTCAACTTTTTTTCAAATTTCCCCCCAAGGGATATATATTTTACCCACACATTTGGAGCCCTCCTGGGATGCCCTCTAACATACTATAACCTCATTTAGCGGAGATTTTCACAAAAAAGTGAAATTTTCAAAAAGTGGAAATTTTTCCAAAAAACGACTAAGTATGAAGGACTCATCGGGTGAAACGCTCTGGAACTGAAATCGGATGCGCTTACAGACATGCTCCCTTCTCTGGAAGTCTGAGACATGTGTGAGAATTTTCTAAGTCCAGAAAAAAAAAATTTTCAACATTTTTTCAAATTTCCCCACAAGGAATATATATTTTACCCACACATTTGGAGCCCTCCTGGGATGCCCTCTAACATACTATAACCTCATTTAGCGGAGATTTTCACAAAAAAGTGAAATTTTCAAAAAATCAAAAATTTTTCCAAAAAACGACTAAGTATGAAGGACTCATTTCGTGAAACGCTCTGGAACTGAAATTGGATGCGCTTACAGACATGCTCCCCTCTCTGGAAGTCTGAGACATGTGTGAAAATTTTCAAAGTCCAGAAAAAAAAATTTTTCAACTTTTTTTCAAATTTCCCCACAAGGGATATATATTTTACCCACACATTTGGAGCCCTCCTGGGATGCCCTCTAACATACTATAACCTCATTTAGCGGAGATTTTCACAAAAAAGTGAAATTTTCAAAAAGTCAAAAATTTTTCCAAAAAACGACTAAGTATGAAGGACTCATTGGGTGAAACGCTCTGGAACTGAAATCGGATGTGCTTACAGACATGCTCCCCTCTCTGGAAGTCTGAGACATGTGTGAAAATTTTCTAAGTCCAGAAAAATAAGTTTCAACTTTTTTTCAAATTTCCCCCCAAGGGATATATATTTTACCCACACATTTGGAGCCCTCCTGGGATGCCCTCTAACATACTATAACCTCATTTAGCGGAGATTTTCACAAAAAAGTGAAATTTTCAAAAAGTGGAAATTTTTCCAAAAAACGACTAAGTATGAAGGACTCATCGGGTGAAACGCTCTGGAACTGAAATCGGATGTGCTTACAGACATGCTCCCCTCTCTGGAAGTCTGAGACATGTGTGAAAATTTTCAAAGTCCAGAAAAAAAAATTTTTCAACTTTTTTTCAAATTTCCCCACAAGGGATATATATTTTACCCACACATTTGGAGCCCTCCTGGGATGCCCTCTAACATACTATAACCTCATTTAGCGGAGATTTTCACAAAAAAGTGAAATTTTCAAAAAGTCAAAAATTTTTCCAAAAAACGACTAAGTATGAAGGACTCATTGGGTGAAACGCTCTGGAACTGAAATCGGATGCGCTTACAGACATGCTCCCCTCTCTGGAAGTCTGAGACATGTGTGAAAATTTTCTAAGTCCAGAAAAAAAAAAATTTCAACTTTTTTTCAAATTTCCCCACAAGGAATATATATTTTACCCACACATTTGGAGCCCTCCAGGGTTGCCCTCTAACATACTATAACCTCATTTAGCGGAGATTTTCACAAAAAAGTGAAATTTTCAAAAAGTGGAAATTTTCCCAAAAAACGACTAAGTATGAAGGACTCATCGGGTGAAACGCTCTGGAACTGAAATCGGATGCGCTTACAGACATGCTCCCCTCTCTGGAAGTCTGAGACATGTGTGAAAATTTTCTAAGTCCAGAAAAAAAAAAATTTTCAACTTTTTTTCAAATTTCCCCACAAGGAATATATATTTTACCCACACATTTGAAGCCCTCCAGGGTTGCCCTCTAACATACTATAACCTCATTTAGCGGAGATTTTCACAAAAAAGTGAAATTTTCAAAAAGTGGAAATTTTTCCAAAAAACGACTAAGTATGAAGGACTCATCGGGTGAAACGCTCTGGAACTGAAATCGGATGCGCTTACAGACATGCTCCCTTCTCTGGAAGTCTGAGACATGTGTGAGAATTTTCTAAGTCCAGAAAAAAAAAATTTTCAACATTTTTTCAAATTTCCCCACAAGGAATATATATTTTACCCACACATTTGGAGCCCTCCTGGGATGCCCTCTAACATACTATAACCTCATTTAGCGGAGATTTTCACAAAAAAGTGAAATTTTCAAAAAATCAAAAATTTTTCCAAAAAGCGACTAAGTATGAAGGACTCATTGGGTGAAACGCTCTGGAACTGAAATCGGATGCGCTTACAGACATGCTCCCCTCTCTGGAAGTCTGAGACATGTGTGAAAATTTTCAAAGTCCAGAAAAAAAAATTTTTCAACTTTTTTTCAAATTTCCCCACAAGGGATATATATTTTACCCACACATTTGGAGCCCTCCTGGGATGCCCTCTAACATACTACAACCTCATTTAGCGGAGATTTTCACAAAAAAGTGAAATTTTCAAAAAGCCAAAATTTTTTCCAAAAAACGACTAAGTATGAAGGACTCATTGGGTGAAACGCTCTGGAACTGAAATCGGATGTGCTTACAGACATGCTCCCCTCTCTGGAAGTCTGAGACATGTGTGAAAATTTTCTAAGTCCAGAAAAATAAGTTTCAACTTTTTTTCAAATTTCCCCCCAAGGGATATATATTTTACCCACACATTTGGAGCCCTCCTGGGATGCCCTCTAACATACTATAACCTCATTTAGCGGAGATTTTCACAAAAAAGTGAAATTTTCAAAAAGTGGAAATTTTTCCAAAAAACGACTAAGTATGAAGGACTCATTGGGTGAAACGCTCTGGAACTGAAATCGGATGCGCTTACAGACATGCTCCCTTCTCTGGAAGTCTGAGACATGTGTGAGAATTTTCTAAGTCCAGAAAAAAAAAATTTTCAACATTTTTTCAAATTTCCCCACAAGGAATATATATTTTACCCACACATTTGGAGCCCTCCTGGGATGCCCTCTAACATACTATAACCTCATTTAGCGGAGATTTTCACAAAAAAGTGAAATTTTCAAAAAATCAAAAATTTTTCCAAAAAACGACTAAGTATGAAGGACTCATTTCGTGAAACGCTCTGGAACTGAAATCGGATGCGCTTACAGACATGCTCCCCTCTCTGGAAGTCTGAGACATGTGTGAAAATTTTCAAAGTCCAGAAAAAAAAATTTTTCAACTTTTTTTCAAATTTCCCCACAAGGGATATATATTTTACCCACACATTTGGAGCCCTCCTGGGATGCCCTCTAACATACTATAACCTCATTTAGCGGAGATTTTCACAAAAAAGTGAAATTTTCAAAAAGTCAAAAATTTTTCCAAAAAACGACTAAGTATGAAGGACTCATTGGGTGAAACGCTCTGGAACTGAAATCGGATGTGCTTACAGACATGCTCCCCTCTCTGGAAGTCTGAGACATGTGTGAAAATTTTCTAAGTCCAGAAAAATAAGTTTCAACTTTTTTTCAAATTTCCCCCCAAGGGATATATATTTTACCCACACATTTGGAGCCCTCCTGGGATGCCCTCTAACATACTATAACCTCATTTAGCGGAGATTTTCACAAAAAAGTGAAATTTTCAAAAAGTGGAAATTTTTCCAAAAAACGACTAAGTATGAAGGACTCATCGGGTGAAACGCTCTGGAACTGAAATCGGATGTGCTTACAGACATGCTCCCCTCTCTGGAAGTCTGAGACATGTGTGAAAATTTTCAAAGTCCAGAAAAAAAAATTTTTCAACTTTTTTTCAAATTTCCCCACAAGGGATATATATTTTACCCACACATTTGGAGCCCTCCTGGGATGCCCTCTAACATACTATAACCTCATTTAGCGGAGATTTTCACAAAAAAGTGAAATTTTCAAAAAGTCAAAAATTTTTCCAAAAAACGACTAAGTATGAAGGACTCATTGGGTGAAACGCTCTGGAACTGAAATCGGATGCGCTTACAGACATGCTCCCCTCTCTGGAAGTCTGAGACATGTGTGAAAATTTTCTAAGTCCAGAAAAAAAAAAATTTCAACTTTTTTTCAAATTTCCCCACAAGGAATATATATTTTACCCACACATTTGGAGCCCTCCAGGGTTGCCCTCTAACATACTATAACCTCATTTAGCGGAGATTTTCACAAAAAAGTGAAATTTTCAAAAAGTGGAAATTTTCCCAAAAAACGACTAAGTATGAAGGACTCATCGGGTGAAACGCTCTGGAACTGAAATCGGATGCGCTTACAGACATGCTCCCCTCTCTGGAAGTCTGAGACATGTGTGAAAATTTTCTAAGTCCAGAAAAAAAAAAATTTTCAACTTTTTTTCAAATTTCCCCACAAGGAATATATATTTTACCCACACATTTGAAGCCCTCCAGGGTTGCCCTCTAACATACTATAACCTCATTTAGCGGAGATTTTCACAAAAAAGTGAAATTTTCAAAAAGTGGAAATTTTTCCAAAAAACGACTAAGTATGAAGGACTCATCGGGTGAAACGCTCTGGAACTGAAATCGGATGCGCTTACAGACATGCTCCCTTCTCTGGAAGTCTGAGACATGTGTGAGAATTTTCTAAGTCCAGAAAAAAAAAATTTTCAACATTTTTTCAAATTTCCCCACAAGGAATATATATTTTACCCACACATTTGGAGCCCTCCTGGGATGCCCTCTAACATACTATAACCTCATTTAGCGGAGATTTTCACAAAAAAGTGAAATTTTCAAAAAATCAAAAATTTTTCCAAAAACCGACTAAGTATGAAGGACTCATTGGGTGAAACGCTCTGGAACTGAAATCGGATGCGCTTACAGACATGCTCCCCTCTCTGGAAGTCTGAGACATGTGTGAAAATTTTCTAAGTCCAGAAAAAAAAAAATTTCAACTTTTTTTCAAATTTCCCCACAAGGAATATATATTTTACCCACACATTTGGAGCCCTCCAGGGTTGCCCTCTAACATACTATAACCTCATTTAGCGGAGATTTTCACAAAAAAGTGAAATTTTCAAAAAGTGGAAATTTTCCCAAAAAACGACTAAGTATGAAGGACTCATCGGGTGAAACGCTCTGGAACTGAAATCGGATGCGCTTACAGACATGCTCCCCTCTCTGGAAGTCTGAGACATGTGTGAAAATTTTCTAAGTCCAGAAAAAAAAAAATTTTCAACTTTTTTTCAAATTTCCCCACAAGGAATATATATTTTACCCACACATTTGAAGCCCTCCAGGGTTGCCCTCTAACATACTATAACCTCATTTAGCGGAGATTTTCACAAAAAAGTGAAATTTTCAAAAAGTGGAAATTTTTCCAAAAAACGACTAAGTATGAAGGACTCATCGGGTGAAACGCTCTGGAACTGAAATCGGATGCGCTTACAGACATGCTCCCTTCTCTGGAAGTCTGAGACATGTGTGAGAATTTTCTAAGTCCAGAAAAAAAAAATTTTCAACATTTTTTCAAATTTCCCCACAAGGAATATATATTTTACCCACACATTTGGAGCCCTCCTGGGATGCCCTCTAACATACTATAACCTCATTTAGCGGAGATTTTCACAAAAAAGTGAAATTTTCAAAAAATCAAAAATTTTTCCAAAAACCGACTAAGTATGAAGGACTCATTGGGTGAAACGCTCTGGAACTGAAATCGGATGCGCTTACAGACATGCTCCCCTCTCTGGAAGTCTGAGACATGTGTGAAAATTTTCAAAGTCCAGAAAAAAAAATTTTTCAACTTTTTTTCAAATTTCCCCACAAGGGATATATATTTTACCCACACATTTGGAGCCCTCCTGGGATGCCCTCTAACATACTACAACCTCATTTAGCGGAGATTTTCACAAAAAAGTGAAATTTTCAAAAAGTCAAAAATTTTTCCAAAAAACGACTAAGTATGAAGGACTCATTGGGTGAAACGCTCTGGAACTGAAATCGGATGTGCTTACAGACATGCTCCCCTCTCTGGAAGTCTGAGACATGTGTGAAAATTTTCTAAGTCCAGAAAAATAAGTTTCAACTTTTTTTCAAATTTCCCCCCAAGGGATATATATTTTACCCACACATTTGGAGCCCTCCTGGGATGCCCTCTAACATACTATAACCTCATTTAGCGGAGATTTTCACAAAAAAGTGAAATTTTCAAAAAGTGGAAATTTTTCCAAAAAACGACTAAGTATGAAGGACTCATCGGGTGAAACGCTCTGGAACTGAAATCGGATGTGCTTACAGACATGCTCCCCTCTCTGGAAGTCTGAGACATGTGTGAAAATTTTCAAAGTCCAGAAAAAAAAATTTTTCAACTTTTTTTCAAATTTCCCCACAAGGGATATATATTTTACCCACACATTTGGAGCCCTCCTGGGATGCCCTCTAACATACTATAACCTCATTTAGCGGAGATTTTCACAAAAAAGTGAAATTTTCAAAAAGTCAAAAATTTTTCCAAAAAACGACTAAGTATGAAGGACTCATTGGGTGAAACGCTCTGGAACTGAAATCGGATGCGCTTACAGACATGCTCCCCTCTCTGGAAGTCTGAGACATGTGTGAAAATTTTCTAAGTCCAGAAAAAAAAAAATTTCAACTTTTTTTCAAATTTCCCCACAAGGAATATATATTTTACCCACACATTTGGAGCCCTCCAGGGTTGCCCTCTAACATACTATAACCTCATTTAGCGGAGATTTTCACAAAAAAGTGAAATTTTCAAAAAGTGGAAATTTTCCCAAAAAACGACTAAGTATGAAGGACTCATCGGGTGAAACGCTCTGGAACTGAAATCGGATGCGCTTACAGACATGCTCCCCTCTCTGGAAGTCTGAGACATGTGTGAAAATTTTCTAAGTCCAGAAAAAAAAAAATTTTCAACTTTTTTTCAAATTTCCCCACAAGGAATATATATTTTACCCACACATTTGAAGCCCTCCAGGGTTGCCCTCTAACATACTATAACCTCATTTAGCGGAGATTTTCACAAAAAAGTGAAATTTTCAAAAAGTGGAAATTTTTCCAAAAAACGACTAAGTATGAAGGACTCATCGGGTGAAACGCTCTGGAACTGAAATCGGATGCGCTTACAGACATGCTCCCTTCTCTGGAAGTCTGAGACATGTGTGAGAATTTTCTAAGTCCAGAAAAAAAAAATTTTCAACATTTTTTCAAATTTCCCCACAAGGAATATATATTTTACCCACACATTTGGAGCCCTCCTGGGATGCCCTCTAACATACTATAACCTCATTTAGCGGAGATTTTCACAAAAAAGTGAAATTTTCAAAAAATCAAAAATTTTTCCAAAAACCGACTAAGTATGAAGGACTCATTGGGTGAAACGCTCTGGAACTGAAATCGGATGCGCTTACAGACATGCTCCCCTCTCTGGAAGTCTGAGACATGTGTGAAAATTTTCAAAGTCCAGAAAAAAAAATTTTTCAACTTTTTTTCAAATTTCCCCACAAGGGATATATATTTTACCCACACATTTGGAGCCCTCCTGGGATGCCCTCTAACATACTACAACCTCATTTAGCGGAGATTTTCACAAAAAAGTGAAATTTTCAAAAAGTCAAAAATTTTTCCAAAAAACGACTAAGTATGAAGGACTCATTGGGTGAAACGCTCTGGAACTGAAATCGGATGTGCTTACAGACATGCTCCCCTCTCTGGAAGTCTGAGACATGTGTGAAAATTTTCTAAGTCCAGAAAAATAAGTTTCAACTTTTTTTCAAATTTCCCCCCAAGGGATATATATTTTACCCACACATTTGGAGCCCTCCTGGGATGCCCTCTAACATACTATAACCTCATTTAGCGGAGATTTTCACAAAAAAGTGAAATTTTCAAAAAGTGGACATTTTTCCAAAAAACGACTAAGTATGAAGGACTCATCGGGTGAAACGCTCTGGAACTGAAATCGGATGCGCTTACAGACATGCTCCCTTCTCTGGAAGTCTGAGACATGTGTGAGAATTTTCTAAGTCCAGAAAAAAAAAATTTTCAACATTTTTTCAAATTTCCCCACAAGGAATATATATTTTACCCACACATTTGGAGCCCTCCTGGGATGCCCTCTAACATACTATAACCTCATTTAGCGGAGATTTTCACAAAAAAGTGAAATTTTCAAAAAATCAAAAATTTTTCCAAAAAACGACTAAGTATGAAGGACTCATTTCGTGAAACGCTCTGGAACTGAAATCGGATGCGCTTACAGACATGCTCCCCTCTCTGGAAGTCTGAGACATGTGTGAAAATTTTCAAAGTCCAGAAAAAAAAATTTTTCAACTTTTTTTCAAATTTCCCCACAAGGGATATATATTTTACCCACACATTTGGAGCCCTCCTGGGATGCCCTCTAACATACTATAACCTCATTTAGCGGAGATTTTCACAAAAAAGTGAAATTTTCAAAAAGTCAAAAATTTTTCCAAAAAACGACTAAGTATGAAGGACTCATTGGGTGAAACGCTCTGGAACTGAAATCGGATGTGCTTACAGACATGCTCCCCTCTCTGGAAGTCTGAGACATGTGTGAAAATTTTCTAAGTCCAGAAAAATAAGTTTCAACTTTTTTTCAAATTTCCCCCCAAGGGATATATATTTTACCCACACATTTGGAGCCCTCCTGGGATGCCCTCTAACATACTATAACCTCATTTAGCGGAGATTTTCACAAAAAAGTGAAATTTTCAAAAAGTGGAAATTTTTCCAAAAAACGACTAAGTATGAAGGACTCATCGGGTGAAACGCTCTGGAACTGAAATCGGATGTGCTTACAGACATGCTCCCCTCTCTGGAAGTCTGAGACATGTGTGAAAATTTTCAAAGTCCAGAAAAAAAAATTTTTCAACTTTTTTTCAAATTTCCCCACAAGGGATATATATTTTACCCACACATTTGGAGCCCTCCTGGGATGCCCTCTAACATACTATAACCTCATTTAGCGGAGATTTTCACAAAAAAGTGAAATTTTCAAAAAATCAAAATTTTTTCCAAAAAACGACTAAGTATGAAGGACTCATTGGGTGAAACGCTCTGGAACTGAAATCGGATGCGCTTACAGACATGCTCCCCTCTCTGGAAGTCTGAGACGTGTGAAAATTTTCAAAGTCCAGAAAAAAAAATTTTTCAACTTTTTTTCATATTTCCCCACAAGGGATATATATTTTACCCACACATTTGGAGCCCTCCTGGGATGCCCTCTAACATACTATAACCTCATTTAGCGGAGATTTTCACAAAAAAGTGAAATTTTCAAAAAGTCAAAATTTTTTCCAAAAAACGACTAAGTATGAAGGACTCATTGGGTGAAACGCTCTGGAACTGAAATCGGATGCGCTTACAGACATGCTCCCCTCTCTGGAAGTCTGAGACATGTGTGAAAATTTTCTAAGTCCAGAAAAATAAGTTTCAACTTTTTTTCAAATTTCCCCCCAAGGGATATATATTTTACCCACACATTTGGAGCCCTCCTGGGATGCCCTCTAACATACTATAACCTCATTTAGCGGAGATTTTCACAAAAAAGTGAAATTTTCAAAAAGTGGAAATTTTTCCAAAAAACGACTAAGTATGAAGGACTCATCGGGTGAAACGCTCTGGAACTGAAATCGGATGCGCTTACAGACATGCTCCCCTCTCTGGAAGTCTGAGACATGTGTGAAAATTTTCTAAGTCCAGAAAAAAAAAATTTTCAACTTTTTTCAAATTTCCCCACAAGGAATATATATTTTACCCACACATTTGGAGCCCTCCAGGGTTGCCCTCTAACATACTATAACCTCATTTAGCGGAGATTTTCACAAAAAAGTGAAATTTTCAAAAAGTCAAAATTTTTTCCAAAAAACGACTAAGTATGAAGGACTCATTGGGTGAAACGCTCTGGAACTGAAATCGGATGCGCTTACAGACATGCTCCCCTCTCTGGAAGTCTGAGACATGTGTGAAAATTTTCTAAGTCCAGAAAAAAAAAAATTTCAACTTTTTTTCAAATTTCCCCACAAGGGATATATATTTTACCCACACATTTGGAGCCCTCCTGGGATGCCCTCTAACATACTATAACCTCATTTAGCGGAGATTTTCACAAAAAAGTGAAATTTTCAAAAAGTCAAAAATTTTTCCAAAAAACGACTAAGTATGAAGGACTCATTGGGTGAAACGCTCTGGAACTGAAATCGGATGTGCTTACAGACATGCTCCCCTCTCTGGAAGTCTGAGACATGTGTGAAAATTTTCTAAGTCCAGAAAAATAAGTTTCAACTTTTTTTCAAATTTCCCCCCAAGGGATATATATTTTACCCACACATTTGGAGCCCTCCTGGGATGCCCTCTAACATACTATAACCTCATTTAGCGGAGATTTTCACAAAAAAGTGAAATTTTCAAAAAGTGGAAATTTTTCCAAAAAACGACTAAGTATGAAGGACTCATCGGGTGAAACGCTCTGGAACTGAAATCGGATGCGCTTACAGACATGCTCCCTTCTCTGGAAGTCTGAGACATGTGTGAGAATTTTCTAAGTCCAGAAAAAAAAAATTTTCAACATTTTTTCAAATTTCCCCACAAGGAATATATATTTTACCCACACATTTGGAGCCCTCCTGGGATGCCCTCTAACATACTATAACCTCATTTAGCGGAGATTTTCACAAAAAAGTGAAATTTTCAAAAAATCAAAAATTTTTCCAAAAAACGACTAAGTATGAAGGACTCATTTCGTGAAACGCTCTGGAACTGAAATCGGATGCGCTTACAGACATGCTCCCCTCTCTGGAAGTCTGAGACATGTGTGAAAATTTTCAAAGTCCAGAAAAAAAAATTTTTCAACTTTTTTTCAAATTTCCCCACAAGGGATATATATTTTACCTACACATTTGGAGCCCTCCTGGGATGCCCTCTAACATACTATAACCTCATTTAGCGGAGATTTTCACAAAAAAGTGAAATTTTCAAAAAGTCAAAAATTTTTCCAAAAAACGACTAAGTATGAAGGACTCATTGGGTGAAACGCTCTGGAACTGAAATCGGATGTGCTTACAGACATGCTCCCCTCTCTGGAAGTCTGAGACATGTGTGAAAATTTTCTAAGTCCAGAAAAATAAGTTTCAACTTTTTTTCAAATTTCCCCCCAAGGGATATATATTTTACCCACACATTTGGAGCCCTCCTGGGATGCCCTCTAACATACTATAACCTCATTTAGCGGAGATTTTCACAAAAAAGTGAAATTTTCAAAAAGTGGAAATTTTTCCAAAAAACGACTAAGTATGAAGGACTCATCGGGTGAAACGCTCTGGAACTGAAATCGGATGTGCTTACAGACATGCTCCCCTCTCTGGAAGTCTGAGACATGTGTGAAAATTTTCCAAGTCCAGAAAAAAAAAAAATTTCAACTTTTTTTCAAATTTCCCCACAAGGAATATATATTTTACCCACACATTTGGAGCCCTCCAGGGTTGCTCTCTAACATACTATAACCTCATTTAGCGGAGATTTTCACAAAAAAGTGAAATTTTCAAAAAGTCAGAAATTTTGCAAAAAACGACTAAGTATGAAGGACTCATCGGGTGAAACGCTCTGGAACTGAAATCGGATGCGCTTACAGACATGCTCCCCTCTCTGGAAGTCTGAGACATGTGTGAAAATTTTCTAAGTCCAGAAAAAAAAAATTTTCAACTTTTTTTCAAATTTCCCCACAAGGGATATATATTTTACCCACACATTTGGAGCCCTCCTGGGATGCCCTCTAACATACTATAACCTCATTTAGCGGAGATTTTCACAAAAAAGTGAAATTTTCAAAAAGTGGAAATTTTTCCAAAAAACGACTAAGTATGAAGGACTCATCGGGTGAAACGCTCTGGAACTGAAATCGGATGCGCTTACAGACATGCTCCCTTCTCTGGAAGTCTGAGACATGTGTGAGAATTTTCTAAGTCCAGAAAAAAAAAATTTTCAACATTTTTTCAAATTTCCCCACAAGGAATATATATTTTACCCACACATTTGGAGCCCTCCTGGGATGCCCTCTAACATACTATAACCTCATTTAGCGGAGATTTTCACAAAAAAGTGAAATTTTCAAAAAATCAAAAATTTTTCCAAAAAACGACTAAGTATGAAGGACTCATTTCGTGAAACGCTCTGGAACTGAAATCGGATGCGCTTACAGACATGCTCCCCTCTCTGGAAGTCTGAGACATGTGTGAAAATTTTCAAAGTCCAGAAAAAAAAATTTTTCAACTTTTTTTCAAATTTCCCCACAAGGGATATATATTTTACCCACACATTTGGAGCCCTCCTGGGATGCCCTCTAACATACTATAACCTCATTTAGCGGAGATTTTCACAAAAAAGTGAAATTTTCAAAAAGTCCAAATTTTTTCCAAAAAACGACTAAGTATGAAGGACTCATTGGGTGAAACGCTCTGGAACTGAAATCGGATGCGCTTACAGACATGCTCCCCTCTCTGGAAGTCTGAGACATGTGTGAAAATTTTCTAAGTCCAGAAAAAAAAAAATTTCAACTTTTTTTCAAATTTCCCCACAAGGGATATATATTTTACCCACACATTTGGAGCCCTCCTGGGATGCCCTCTAACATACTATAACCTCATTTAGCGGAGATTTTCACAAAAAAGTGAAATTTTCAAAAAGTCAAAAATTTTTCCAAAAAACGACTAAGTATGAAGGACTCATTGGGTGAAACGCTCTGGAACTGAAATCGGATGTGCTTACAGACATGCTCCCCTCTCTGGAAGTCTGAGACATGTGTGAAAATTTTCTAAGTCCAGAAAAATAAGTTTCAACTTTTTTTCAAATTTCCCCCCAAGGGATATATATTTTACCCACACATTTGGAGCCCTCCTGGGATGCCCTCTAACATACTATAACCTCATTTAGCGGAGATTTTCACAAAAAAGTGAAATTTTCAAAAAGTGGAAATTTTTCCAAAAAACGACTAAGTATGAAGGACTCATCGGGTGAAACGCTCTGGAACTGAAATCGGATGCGCTTACAGACATGCTCCCTTCTCTGGAAGTCTGAGACATGTGTGAGAATTTTCTAAGTCCAGAAAAAAAAAATTTTCAACATTTTTTCAAATTTCCCCACAAGGAATATATATTTTACCCACACATTTGGAGCCCTCCTGGGATGCCCTCTAACATACTATAACCTCATTTAGCGGAGATTTTCACAAAAAAGTGAAATTTTCAAAAAATCAAAAATTTTTCCAAAAAACGACTAAGTATGAAGGACTCATTTCGTGAAACGCTCTGGAACTGAAATCGGATGCGCTTACAGACATGCTCCCCTCTCTGGAAGTCTGAGACATGTGTGAAAATTTTCAAAGTCCAGAAAAAAAAATTTTTCAACTTTTTTTCAAATTTCCCCACAAGGGATATATATTTTACCCACACATTTGGAGCCCTCCTGGGATGCCCTCTAACATACTATAACCTCATTTAGCGGAGATTTTCACAAAAAAGTGACATTTTCAAAAAGTCAAAAATTTTTCCAAAAAACGACTAAGTATGAAGGACTCATTGGGTGAAACGCTCTGGAACTGAAATCGGATGTGCTTACAGACATGCTCCCCTCTCTGGAAGTCTGAGACATGTGTGAAAATTTTCTAAGTCCAGAAAAATAAGTTTCAACTTTTTTTCAAATTTCCCCCCAAGGGATATATATTTTACCCACACATTTGGAGCCCTCCTGGGATGCCCTCTAACATACTATAACCTCATTTAGCGGAGATTTTCACAAAAAAGTGAAATTTTCAAAAAGTGGAAATTTTTCCAAAAAACGACTAAGTATGAAGGACTCATCGGGTGAAACGCTCTGGAACTGAAATCGGATGTGCTTACAGACATGCTCCCCTCTCTGGAAGTCTGAGACATGTGTGAAAATTTTCTAAGTCCAGAAAAAAAATAATTTTCAACTTTTTTTCAAATTTCCCCACAAGGAATATATATTTTACCCACACATTTGGAGCCCTCCAGGGTTGCCCTCTAACATACTATAACCTCATTTAGCGGAGATTTTCACAAAAAAGTGAAATTTTCAAAAAGTCAAAATTTTTTCCAAAAAACGACTAAGTATGAAGGACTCATTGGGTGAAACGCTCTGGAACTGAAATCGGATGCGCTTACAGACATGCTCCCCTCTCTGGAAGTCTGAGACATGTGTGAAAATTTTCTAAGTCCAGAAAAAAAAAAAATTTCAACTTTTTTTCAAATTTCCCCACAAGGGATATATATTTTACCCACACATTTGGAGCCCTCCTGGGATGCCCTCTAACATACTATAACCTCATTTAGCGGAGATTTTCACAAAAAAGTGAAATTTTCAAAAAGTGGAAATTTTTCCAAAAAACGACTAAGTATGAAGGACTCATCGGGTGAAACGCTCTGGAACTGAAATCGGATGCGCTTACAGACATGCTCCCTTCTCTGGAAGTCTGAGACATGTGTGAGAATTTTCTAAGTCCAGAAAAAAAAAATTTTCAACATTTTTTCAAATTTCCCCACAAGGAATATATATTTTACCCACACATTTGGAGCCCTCCTGGGATGCCCTCTAACATACTATAACCTCATTTAGCGGAGATTTTCACAAAAAAGTGAAATTTTCAAAAAATCAAAAATTTTTCCAAAAAGCGACTAAGTATGAAGGACTCATTGGGTGAAACGCTCTGGAACTGAAATCGGATGCGCTTACAGACATGCTCCCCTCTCTGGAAGTCTGAGACATGTGTGAAAATTTTCAAAGTCCAGAAAAAAAAATTTTTCAACTTTTTTTCAAATTTCCCCACAAGGGATATATATTTTACCCACACATTTGGAGCCCTCCTGGGATGCCCTCTAACATACTATAACCTCATTTAGCGGAGATTTTCACAAAAAAGTGAAATTTTCAAAAAGTCAAAAATTTTTCCAAAAAACGACTAAGTATGAAGGACTCATTGGGTGAAACGCTCTGGAACTGAAATCGGATGTGCTTACAGACATGCTCCCCTCTCTGGAAGTCTGAGACATGTGTGAAAATTTTCTAAGTCCAGAAAAATAAGTTTCAACTTTTTTTCAAATTTCCCCCCAAGGGATATATATTTTACCCACACATTTGGAGCCCTCCTGGGATGCCCTCTAACATACTATAACCTCATTTAGCGGAGATTTTCACAAAAAAGTGAAATTTTCAAAAAGTGGAAATTTTTCCAAAAAACGACTAAGTATGAAGGACTCATCGGGTGAAACGCTCTGGAACTGAAATCGGATGTGCTTACAGACATGCTCCCCTCTCTGGAAGTCTGAGACATGTGTGAAAATTTTCTAAGTCCAGAAAAAAAATAATTTTCAACTTTTTTTCAAATTTCCCCACAAGGAATATATATTTTACCCACACATTTGGAGCCCTCCAGGGTTGCCCTCTAACATACTATAACCTCATTTAGCGGAGATTTTCACAAAAAAGTGAAATTTTCAAAAAATCAAAAATTTTTCCAAAAAGCGACTAAGTATGAAGGACTCATTGGGTGAAGCGCTCTGGAACTGAAATCGGATGCGCTTACAGACATGCTCCCCTCTCTGGAAGTCTGAGACATGTGTGAAAATTTTCAAAGTCCAGAAAAAAAAATTTTTCAACTTTTTTTCAAATTTCCCCACAAGGGATATATATTTTACCCACACATTTGGAGCCCTCCTGGGATGCCCTCTAACATACTATAACCTCATTTAGCGGAGATTTTCACAAAAAAGTGAAATTTTCAAAAAGTCAAAAATTTTTCCAAAAAACGACTAAGTATGAAGGACTCATTGGGTGAAACGCTCTGGAACTGAAATCGGATGTGCTTACAGACATGCTCCCCTCTCTGGAAGTCTGAGACATGTGTGAAAATTTTCTAAGTCCAGAAAAATAAGTTTCAACTTTTTTTCAAATTTCCCCCAAGGGATATATATTTTACCCACACATTTGGAGCCCTCCTGGGATGCCCTCTAACATACTATAACCTCATTTAGCGGAGATTTTCACAAAAAAGTGAAATTTTCAAAAAGTGGAAATTTTTCCTAAAAACGACTAAGTATGAAGGACTCATCGGGTGAAACGCTCTGGAACTGAAATCGGATGCGCTTACAGACATGCTCCCTTCTCTGGAAGTCTGAGACATGTGTGAGAATTTTCTAAGTCCAGAAAAAAAAAATTTTCAACATTTTTTCAAATTTCCCCACAAGGAATATATATTTTACCCACACATTTGGAGCCCTCCTGGGATGCCCTCTAACATACTATAACCTCATTTAGCGGAGATTTTCACAAAAAAGTGAAATTTTCAAAAAATCAAAAATTTTTCCAAAAAGCGACTAAGTATGAAGGACTCATTGGGTGAAACGCTCTGGAACTGAAATCGGATGCGCTTACAGACATGCTCCCCTCTCTGGAAGTCTGAGACATGTGTGAAAATTTTCAAAGTCCAGAAAAAAAAATTTTTCAACTTTTTTTCAAATTTCCCCACAAGGGATATATATTTTACCCACACATTTGGAGCCCTCCTGGGATGCCCTCTAACATACTATAACCTCATTTAGCGGAGATTTTCACAAAAAAGTGAAATTTTCAAAAAGTCAAAAATTTTTCCAAAAAACGACTAAGTATGAAGGACTCATTGGGTGAAACGCTCTGGAACTGAAATCGGATGTGCTTACAGACATGCTCCCCTCTCTGGAAGTCTGAGACATGTGTGAAAATTTTCTAAGTCCAGAAAAAAAAAAATTTTCAACTTTTTTTCAAATTTCCCCACAAGGAATATATATTTTACCCACACATTTGAAGCCCTCCAGGGTTGCCCTCTAACATACTATAACCTCATTTAGCGGAGATTTTCACAAAAAAGTGAAATTTTCAAAAAGTGGAAATTTTTCCAAAAAACGACTAAGTATGAAGGACTCATCGGGTGAAACGCTCTGGAACTGAAATCGGATGCGCTTACAGACATGCTCCCTTCTCTGGAAGTCTGAGACATGTGTGAGAATTTTCTAAGTCCAGAAAAAAAAAATTTTCAACATTTTTTCAAATTTCCCCACAAGGAATATATATTTTACCCACACATTTGGAGCCCTCCTGGGATGCCCTCTAACATACTATAACCTCATTTAGCGGAGATTTTCACAAAAAAGTGAAATTTTCAAAAAATCTAAAATTTTTCCAAAAAACGACTAAGTATGAAGGACTCATTTCGTGAAACGCTCTGGAACTGAAATCGGATGCGCTTACAGACATGCTCCCCTCTCTGGAAGTCTGAGACATGTGTGAAAATTTTCAAAGTCCAGAAAAAAAAATTTTTCAACTTTTTTTCAAATTTCCCCACAAGGGATATATATTTTACCCACACATTTGGAGCCCTCCTGGGATGCCCTCTAACATACTATAACCTCATTTAGCGGAGATTTTCACAAAAAAGTGAAATTTTCAAAAAGTCAAAAATTTTTCCAAAAAACGACTAAGTATGAAGGACTCATTGGGTGAAACGCTCTGGAACTGAAATCGGATGTGCTTACAGACATGCTCCCCTCTCTGGAAGTCTGAGACATGTGTGAAAATTTTCTAAGTCCAGAAAAATAAGTTTCAACTTTTTTTCAAATTTCCCCCCAAGGGATATATATTTTACCCACACATTTGGAGCCCTCCTGGGATGCCCTCTAACATACTATAACCTCATTTAGCGGAGATTTTCACAAAAAAGTGAAATTTTCAAAAAGTGGAAATTTTTCCAAAAAACGACTAAGTATGAAGGACTCATCGGGTGAAACGCTCTGGAACTGAAATCGGATGTGCTTACAGACATGCTCCCCTCTCTGGAAGTCTGAGACATGTGTGAAAATTTTCTAAGTCCAGAAAAAAAAAAATTTTCAACATTTTTTCAAATTTCCCCACAAGGAATATATATTTTACCCACACATTTGGAGCCCTCCTGGGATGCCCTCTAACATACTATAACCTCATTTAGCGGAGATTTTCACAAAAAAGTGAAATTTTCAAAAAATCTAAAATTTTTCCAAAAAACGACTAAGTATGAAGGACTCATTTCGTGAAACGCTCTGGAACTGAAATCGGATGCGCTTACAGACATGCTCCCCTCTCTGGAAGTCTGAGACATGTGTGAAAATTTTCAAAGTCCAGAAAAAAAAATTTTTCAACTTTTTTTCAAATTTCCCCACAAGGGATATATATTTTACCCACACATTTGGAGCCCTCCTGGGATGCCCTCTAACATACTATAACCTCATTTAGCGGAGATTTTCACAAAAAAGTGAAATTTTCAAAAAGTCAAAAATTTTTCCAAAAAACGACTAAGTATGAAGGACTCATTGGGTGAAACGCTCTGGAACTGAAATCGGATGTGCTTACAGACATGCTCCCCTCTCTGGAAGTCTGAGACATGTGTGAAAATTTTCTAAGTCCAGAAAAATAAGTTTCAACTTTTTTTCAAATTTCCCCCCAAGGGATATATATTTTACCCACACATTTGGAGCCCTCCTGGGATGCCCTCTAACATACTATAACCTCATTTAGCGGAGATTTTCACAAAAAAGTGAAATTTTCAAAAAGTGGAAATTTTTCCAAAAAACGACTAAGTATGAAGGACTCATCGGGTGAAACGCTCTGGAACTGAAATCGGATGCGCTTACAGACATGCTCCCTTCTCTGGAAGTCTGAGACATGTGTGAGAATTTTCTAAGTCCAGAAAAAAAAAATTTTCAACATTTTTTCAAATTTCCCCACAAGGAATATATATTTTACCCACACATTTGGAGCCCTCCTGGGATGCCCTCTAACATACTATAACCTCATTTAGCGGAGATTTTCACAAAAAAGTGAAATTTTCAAAAAATCAAAAATTTTTCCAAAAAACGACTAAGTATGAAGGACTCATTTCGTGAAACGCTCTGGAACTGAAATCGGATGCGCTTACAGACATGCTCCCCTCTCTGGAAGTCTGAGACATGTGTGAAAATTTTCAAAGTCCAGAAAAAAAAATTTTTCAACTTTTTTTCAAATTTCCCCACAAGGGATATATATTTTACCCACACATTTGGAGCCCTCCTGGGATGCCCTCTAACATACTATAACCTCATTTAGCGGAGATTTTCACAAAAAAGTGAAATTTTCAAAAAGTCAAAAATTTTTCCAAAAAACGACTAAGTATGAAGGACTCATTGGGTGAAACGCTCTGGAACTGAAATCGGATGTGCTTACAGACATGCTCCCCTCTCTGGAAGTCTGAGACATGTGTGAAAATTTTCTAAGTCCAGAAAAATAAGTTTCAACTTTTTTTCAAATTTCCCCCCAAGGGATATATATTTTACCCACACATTTGGAGCCCTCCTGGGATGCCCTCTAACATACTATAACCTCATTTAGCGGAGATTTTCACAAAAAAGTGAAATTTTCAAAAAGTCAAAAATTTTTCCAAAAAACGACTAAGTATGAAGGACTCATTGGGTGAAACGCTCTGGAACTGAAATCGGATGTGCTTACAGACATGCTCCCCTCTCTGGAAGTCTGAGACATGTGTGAAAATTTTCTAAGTCCAGAAAAATAAGTTTCAACTTTTTTTCAAATTTCCCCCCAAGGGATATATATTTTACCCACACATTTGGAGCCCTCCTGGGATGCCCTCTAACATACTATAACCTCATTTAGCGGAGATTTTCACAAAAAAGTGAAATTTTCAAAAAGTGGAAATTTTTCCAAAAAACGACTAAGTATGAAGGACTCATCGGGTGAAACGCTCTGGAACTGAAATCGGATGCGCTTACAGACATGCTCCCTTCTCTGGAAGTCTGAGACATGTGTGAGAATTTTCTAAGTCCAGAAAAAAAAAATTTTCAACATTTTTTCAAATTTCCCCACAAGGAATATATATTTTACCCACACATTTGGAGCCCTCCTGGGATGCCCTCTAACATACTATAACCTCATTTAGCGGAGATTTTCACAAAAAAGTGAAATTTTCAAAAAATCAAAAATTTTTCCAAAAAACGACTAAGTATGAAGGACTCATTTCGTGAAACGCTCTGGAACTGAAATCGGATGCGCTTACAGACATGCTCCCCTCTCTGGAAGTCTGAGACATGTGTGAAAATTTTCAAAGTCCAGAAAAAAAAATTTTTCAACTTTTTTTCAAATTTCCCCACAAGGGATATATATTTTACCCACACATTTGGAGCCCTCCTGGGATGCCCTCTAACATACTATAACCTCATTTAGCGGAGATTTTCACAAAAAAGTGAAATTTTCAAAAAGTCAAAAATTTTTCCAAAAAACGACTAAGTATGAAGGACTCATTGGGTGAAACGCTCTGGAACTGAAATCGGATGTGCTTACAGACATGCTCCCCTCTCTGGAAGTCTGAGACATGTGTGAAAATTTTCTAAGTCCAGAAAAATAAGTTTCAACTTTTTTTCAAATTTCCCCCCAAGGGATATATATTTTACCCACACATTTGGAGCCCTCCTGGGATGCCCTCTAACATACTATAACCTCATTTAGCGGAGATTTTCACAAAAAAGTGAAATTTTCAAAAAGTGGAAATTTTTCCAAAAAACGACTAAGTATGAAGGACTCATCGGGTGAAACGCTCTGGAACTGAAATCGGATGTGCTTACAGACATGCTCCCCTCTCTGGAAGTCTGAGACATGTGTGAAAATTTTCTAAGTCCAGAAAAAAAATAATTTTCAACTTTTTTTCAAATTTCCCCACAAGGAATATATATTTTACCCACACATTTGGAGCCCTCCAGGGTTGCCCTCTAACATACTATAACCTCATTTAGCGGAGATTTTCACAAAAAAGTGAAATTTTCAAAAAGTCAAAATTTTTTCCAAAAAACGACTAAGTATGAAGGACTCATTGGGTGAAACGCTCTGGAACTGAAATCGGATGCGCTTACAGACATGCTCCCCTCTCTGGAAGTCTGAGACATGTGTGAAAATTTTCTAAGTCCAGAAAAAAAAAAATTTCAACTTTTTTTCAAATTTCCCCACAAGGGATATATATTTTACCCACACATTTGGAGCCCTCCTGGGATGCCCTCTAACATACTATAACCTCATTTAGCGGAGATTTTCACAAAAAAGTGAAATTTTCAAAAAGTCAAAAATTTTTCCAAAAAACGACTAAGTATGAAGGACTCATTGGGTGAAACGCTCTGGAACTGAAATCGGATGTGCTTACAGACATGCTCCCCTCTCTGGAAGTCTGAGACATGTGTGAAAATTTTCTAAGTCCAGAAAAATAAGTTTCAACTTTTTTTCAAATTTCCCCCCAAGGGATATATATTTTACCCACACATTTGGAGCCCTCCTGGGATGCCCTCTAACATACTATAACCTCATTTAGCGGAGATTTTCACAAAAAAGTGAAATTTTCAAAAAGTGGAAATTTTTCCAAAAAACGACTAAGTATGAAGGACTCATCGGGTGAAACGCTCTGGAACTGAAATCGGATGCGCTTACAGACATGCTCCCTTCTCTGGAAGTCTGAGACATGTGTGAGAATTTTCTAAGTCCAGAAAAAAAAAATTTTCAACATTTTTTCAAATTTCCCCACAAGGAATATATATTTTACCCACACATTTGGAGCCCTCCTGGGATGCCCTCTAACATACTATAACCTCATTTAGCGGAGATTTTCACAAAAAAGTGAAATTTTCAAAAAATCAAAAATTTTTCCAAAAAACGACTAAGTATGAAGGACTCATTTCGTGAAACGCTCTGGAACTGAAATCGGATGCGCTTACAGACATGCTCCCCTCTCTGGAAGTCTGAGACATGTGTGAAAATTTTCAAAGTCCAGAAAAAAAAATTTTTCAACTTTTTTTCAAATTTCCCCACAAGGGATATATATTTTACCCACACATTTGGAGCCCTCCTGGGATGCCCTCTAACATACTATAACCTCATTTAGCGGAGATTTTCACAAAAAAGTGAAATTTTCAAAAAGTCAAAAATTTTTCCAAAAAACGACTAAGTATGAAGGACTCATTGGGTGAAACGCTCTGGAACTGAAATCGGATGTGCTTACAGACATGCTCCCCTCTCTGGAAGTCTGAGACATGTGTGAAAATTTTCTAAGTCCAGAAAAATAAGTTTCAACTTTTTTTCAAATTTCCCCCCAAGGGATATATATTTTACCCACACATTTGGAGCCCTCCTGGGATGCCCTCTAACATACTATAACCTCATTTAGCGGAGATTTTCACAAAAAAGTGAAATTTTCAAAAAGTGGAAATTTTTCCAAAAAACGACTAAGTATGAAGGACTCATCGGGTGAAACGCTCTGGAACTGAAATCGGATGTGCTTACAGACATGCTCCCCTCTCTGGAAGTCTGAGACATGTGTGAAAATTTTCTAAGTCCAGAAAAAAAATAATTTTCAACTTTTTTTCAAATTTCCCCACAAGGAATATATATTTTACCCACACATTTGGAGCCCTCCAGGGTTGCCCTCTAACATACTATAACCTCATTTAGCGGAGATTTTCACAAAAAAGTGAAATTTTCAAAAAGTCAAAATTTTTTCCAAAAAACGACTAAGTATGAAGGACTCATTGGGTGAAACGCTCTGGAACTGAAATCGGATGCACTTACAGACATGCTCCCCTCTCTGGAAGTCTGAGACATGTGTGAAAATTTTCTAAGTCCAGAAAAAAAAAAAATTTCAACTTTTTTTCAAATTTCCCCACAAGGGATATATATTTTACCCACACATTTGGAGCCCTCCTGGGATGCCCTCTAACATACTATAACCTCATTTAGCGGAGATTTTCACAAAAAAGTGAAATTTTCAAAAAGTCAAAAATTTTTCCAAAAAACGACTAAGTATGAAGGACTCATTGGGTGAAACGCTCTGGAACTGAAATCGGATGTGCTTACAGACATGCTCCCCTCTCTGGAAGTCTGAGACATGTGTGAAAATTTTCTAAGTCCAGAAAAATAAGTTTCAACTTTTTTTCAAATTTCCCCCCAAGGGATATATATTTTACCCACACATTTGGAGCCCTCCTGGGATGCCCTCTAACATACTATAACCTCATTTAGCGGAGATTTTCACAAAAAAGTGAAATTTTCAAAAAGTGGAAATTTTTCCAAAAAACGACTAAGTATGAAGGACTCATCGGGTGAAACGCTCTGGAACTGAAATCGGATGCGCTTACAGACATGCTCCCTTCTCTGGAAGTCTGAGACATGTGTGAGAATTTTCTAAGTCCAGAAAAAAAAAATTTTCAACATTTTTTCAAATTTCCCCACAAGGAATATATATTTTACCCACACATTTGGAGCCCTCCTGGGATGCCCTCTAACATACTATAACCTCATTTAGCGGAGATTTTCACAAAAAAGTGAAATTTTCAAAAAATCAAAAATTTTTCCAAAAAACGACTAAGTATGAAGGACTCATTTCGTGAAACGCTCTGGAACTGAAATCGGATGCGCTTACAGACATGCTCCCCTCTCTGGAAGTCTGAGACATGTGTGAAAATTTTCAAAGTCCAGAAAAAAAAATTTTTCAACTTTTTTTCAAATTTCCCCACAAGGGATATATATTTTACCCACACATTTGGAGCCCTCCTGGGATGCCCTCTAACATACTATAACCTCATTTAGCGGAGATTTTCACAAAAAAGTGAAATTTTCAAAAAGTCAAAAATTTTTCCAAAAAACGACTAAGTATGAAGGACTCATTGGGTGAAACGCTCTGGAACTGAAATCGGATGTGCTTACAGACATGCTCCCCTCTCTGGAAGTCTGAGACATGTGTGAAAATTTTCTAAGTCCAGAAAAATAAGTTTCAACTTTTTTTCAAATTTCCCCCCAAGGGATATATATTTTACCCACACATTTGGAGCCCTCCTGGGATGCCCTCTAACATACTATAACCTCATTTAGCGGAGATTTTCACAAAAAAGTGAAATTTTCAAAAAGTGGAAATTTTTCCAAAAAACGACTAAGTATGAAGGACTCATCGGGTGAAACGCTCTGGAACTGAAATCGGATGTGCTTACAGACATGCTCCCCTCTCTGGAAGTCTGAGACATGTGTGAAAATTTTCTAAGTCCAGAAAAAAAATAATTTTCAACTTTTTTTCAAATTTCCCCACAAGGAATATATATTTTACCCACACATTTGGAGCCCTCCAGGGTTGCCCTCTAACATACTATAACCTCATTTAGCGGAGATTTTCACAAAAAAGTGAAATTTTCAAAAAGTCAAAATTTTTTCCAAAAAACGACTAAGTATGAAGGACTCATTGGGTGAAACGCTCTGGAACTGAAATCGGATGCGCTTACAGACATGCTCCCCTCTCTGGAAGTCTGAGACATGTGTGAAAATTTTCTAAGTCCAGAAAAAAAAAAAATTTCAACTTTTTTTCAAATTTCCCCACAAGGGATATATATTTTACCCACACATTTGGAGCCCTCCTGGGATGCCCTCTAACATACTATAACCTCATTTAGCGGAGATTTTCACAAAAAAGTGAAATTTTCAAAAAGTGGAAATTTTTCCAAAAAACGACTAAGTATGAAGGACTCATCGGGTGAAACGCTCTGGAACTGAAATCGGATGCGCTTACAGACATGCTCCCTTCTCTGGAAGTCTGAGACATGTGTGAGAATTTTCTAAGTACAGAAAAAAAAAATTTTCAACATTTTTTCAAATTTCCCCACAAGGAATATATATTTTACCCACACATTTGGAGCCCTCCTGGGATGCCCTCTAACATACTATAACCTCATTTAGCGGAGATTTTCACAAAAAAGTGAAATTTTCAAAAAATCAAAAATTTTTCCAAAAACCGACTAAGTATGAAGGACTCATTGGGTGAAACGCTCTGGAACTGAAATCGGATGCGCTTACAGACATGCTCCCCTCTCTGGAAGTCTGAGACATGTGTGAAAATTTTCAAAGTCCAGAAAAAAAAATTTTTCAACTTTTTTTCAAATTTCCCCACAAGGGATATATATTTTACCCACACATTTGGAGCCCTCCTGGGATGCCCTCTAACATACTACAACCTCATTTAGCGGAGATTTTCACAAAAAAGTGAAATTTTCAAAAAGTCAAAAATTTTTCCAAAAAACGACTAAGTATGAAGGACTCATTGGGTGAAACGCTCTGGAACTGAAATCGGATGTGCTTACAGACATGCTCCCCTCTCTGGAAGTCTGAGACATGTGTGAAAATTTTCTAAGTCCAGAAAAATAAGTTTCAACTTTTTTTCAAATTTCCCCCCAAGGGATATATATTTTACCCACACATTTGGAGCCCTCCTGGGATGCCCTCTAACATACTATAACCTCATTTAGCGGAGATTTTCACAAAAAAGTGAAATTTTCAAAAAGTGGAAATTTTTCCAAAAAACGACTAAGTATGAAGGACTCATCGGGTGAAACGCTCTGGAACTGAAATCGGATGCGCTTACAGGCATGCTCCCTTCTCTGGAAGTCTGAGACATGTGTGAGAATTTTCTAAGTCCAGAAAAAAAAAATTTTCAACATTTTTTCAAATTTCCCCACAAGGAATATATATTTTACCCACACATTTGGAGCCCTCCTGGGATGCCCTCTAACATACTATAACCTCATTTAGCGGAGATTTTCACAAAAAAGTGAAATTTTCAAAAAATCAAAAATTTTTCCAAAAAACGACTAAGTATGAAGGACTCATTTCGTGAAACGCTCTGGAACTGAAATCGGATGCGCTTACAGACATGCTCCCCTCTCTGGAAGTCTGAGACATGTGTGAAAATTTTCAAAGTCCAGAAAAAAAAATTTTTCAACTTTTTTTCAAATTTCCCCACAAGGGATATATATTTTACCCACACATTTGGAGCCCTCCTGGGATGCCCTCTAACATACTATAACCTCATTTAGCGGAGATTTTCACAAAAAAGTGAAATTTTCAAAAAGTCAAAAATTTTTCCAAAAAACGACTAAGTATGAAGGACTCATTGGGTGAAACGCTCTGGAACTGAAATCGGATGTGCTTACAGACATGCTCCCCTCTCTGGAAGTCTGAGACATGTGTGAAAATTTTCTAAGTCCAGAAAAATAAGTTTCAACTTTTTTTCAAATTTCCCCCCAAGGGATATATATTTTACCCACACATTTGGAGCCCTCCTGGGATGCCCTCTAACATACTATAACCTCATTTAGCGGAGATTTTCACAAAAAAGTGAAATTTTCAAAAAGTGGAAATTTTTCCAAAAAACGACTAAGTATGAAGGACTCATCGGGTGAAACGCTCTGGAACTGAAATCGGATGTGCTTACAGACATGCTCCCCTCTCTGGAAGTCTGAGACATGTGTGAAAATTTTCTAAGTCCAGAAAAAAAATAATTTTCAACTTTTTTTCAAATTTCCCCACAAGGAATATATATTTTACCCACACATTTGGAGCCCTCCAGGGTTGCCCTCTAACATACTATAACCTCATTTAGCGGAGATTTTCACAAAAAAGTGAAATTTTCAAAAAGTCAAAATTTTTTCCAAAAAACGACTAAGTATGAAGGACTCATTGGGTGAAACGCTCTGGAACTGAAATCGGATGCGCTTACAGACATGCTCCCCTCTCTGGAAGTCTGAGACATGTGTGAAAATTTTCTAAGTCCAGAAAAAAAAAAATTTCAACTTTTTTTCAAATTTCCCCACAAGGGATATATATTTTACCCACACATTTGGAGCCCTCCTGGGATGCCCTCTAACATACTATAACCTCATTTAGCGGAGATTTTCACAAAAAAGTGAAATTTTCAAAAAGTGGAAATTTTTCCAAAAAGCGACTAAGTATGAAGGACTCATCGGGTGAAACGCTCTGGAACTGAAATCGGATGCGCTTACAGACATGCTCCCTTCTCTGGAAGTCTGAGACATGTGTGAGAATTTTCTAAGTCCAGAAAAAAAAAATTTTCAACATTTTTTCAAATTTCCCCACAAGGAATATATATTTTACCCACACATTTGGAGCCCTCCTGGGATGCCCTCTAACATACTATAACCTCATTTAGCGGAGATTTTCACAAAAAAGTGAAATTTTCAAAAAGTCAAAAATTTTTCCAAAAAACGACTAAGTATGAAGGACTCATTGGGTGAAACGCTCTGGAACTGAAATCGGATGTGCTTACAGACATGCTCCCCTCTCTGGAAGTCTGAGACATGTGTGAAAATTTTCTAAGTCCAAAAAAATAAGTTTCAACTTTTTTTCAAATTTCCCCCCAAGGGATATATATTTTACCCACACATTTGGAGCCCTCCTGGGATGCCCTCTAACATACTATAACCTCATTTAGCGGAGATTTTCACAAAAAAGTGAAATTTTCAAAAAATCAAAAATTTTTCCAAAAACCGACTAAGTATGAAGGACTCATTGGGTGAAACGCTCTGGAACTGAAATCGGATGCGCTTACAGACATGCTCCCCTCTCTGGAAGTCTGAGACATGTGTGAAAATTTTCAAAGTCCAGAAAAAAAAATTTTTCAACTTTTTTTCAAATTTCCCCACAAGGGATATATATTTTACCCACACATTTGGAGCCCTCCTGGGATGCCCTCTAACATACTACAACCTCATTTAGCGGAGATTTTCACAAAAAAGTGAAATTTTCAAAAAGTCAAAAATTTTTCCAAAAAACGACTAAGTATGAAGGACTCATTGGGTGAAACGCTCTGGAACTGAAATCGGATGTGCTTACAGACATGCTCCCCTCTCTGGAAGTCTGAGACATGTGTGAAAATTTTCTAAGTCCAGAAAAATAAGTTTCAACTTTTTTTCAAATTTCCCCCCAAGGGATATATATTTTACCCACACATTTGGAGCCCTCCTGGGATGCCCTCTAACATACTATAACCTCATTTAGCGGAGATTTTCACAAAAAAGTGAAATTTTCAAAAAGTGGAAATTTTTCCAAAAAACGACTAAGTATGAAGGACTCATCGGGTGAAACGCTCTGGAACTGAAATCGGATGCGCTTACAGACATGCTCCCTTCTCTGGAAGTCTGAGACATGTGTGAGAATTTTCTAAGTCCAGAAAAAAAAAATTTTCAACATTTTTTCAAATTTCCCCACAAGGAATATATATTTTACCCACACATTTGGAGCCCTCCTGGGATGCCCTCTAACATACTATAACCTCATTTAGCGGAGATTTTCACAAAAAAGTGAAATTTTCAAAAAATCAAAAATTTTTCCAAAAAACGACTAAGTATGAAGGACTCATTTCGTGAAACGCTCTGGAACTGAAATCGGATGCGCTTACAGACATGCTCCCCTCTCTGGAAGTCTGAGACATGTGTGAAAATTTTCAAAGTCCAGAAAAAAAAATTTTTCAACTTTTTTTCAAATTTCCCCACAAGGGATATATATTTTACCCACACATTTGGAGCCCTCCTGGGATGCCCTCTAACATACTATAACCTCATTTAGCGGAGATTTTCACAAAAAAGTGAAATTTTCAAAAAGTCAAAAATTTTTCCAAAAAACGACTAAGTATGAAGGACTCATTGGGTGAAACGCTCTGGAACTGAAATCGGATGTGCTTACAGACATGCTCCCCTCTCTGGAAGTCTGAGACATGTGTGAAAATTTTCTAAGTCCAGAAAAATAAGTTTCAACTTTTTTTCAAATTTCCCCCCAAGGGATATATATTTTACCCACACATTTGGAGCCCTCCTGGGATGCCCTCTAACATACTATAACCTCATTTAGCGGAGATTTTCACAAAAAAGTGAAATTTTCAAAAAGTGGAAATTTTTCCAAAAAACGACTAAGTATGAAGGACTCATCGGGTGAAACGCTCTGGAACTGAAATCGGATGTGCTTACAGACATGCTCCCCTCTCTGGAAGTCTGAGACATGTGTGAAAATTTTCTAAGTCCAGAAAAAAAATAATTTTCAACTTTTTTTCAAATTTCCCCACAAGGAATATATATTTTACCCACACATTTGGAGCCCTCCAGGGTTGCCCTCTAACATACTATAACCTCATTTAGCGGAGATTTTCACAAAAAAGTGAAATTTTCAAAAAGTCAAAATTTTTTCCAAAAAACGACTAAGTATGAAGGACTCATTGGGTGAAACGCTCTGGAACTGAAATCGGATGCGCTTACAGACATGCTCCCCTCTCTGGAAGTCTGAGACATGTGTGAAAATTTTCTAAGTCCAGAAAAAAAAAAAATTTCAACTTTTTTTCAAATTTCCCCACAAGGGATATATATTTTACCCACACATTTGGAGCCCTCCTGGGATGCCCTCTAACATACTATAACCTCATTTAGCGGAGATTTTCACAAAAAAGTGAAATTTTCAAAAAGTGGAAATTTTTCCAAAAAACGACTAAGTATGAAGGACTCATCGGGTGAAACGCTCTGGAACTGAAATCGGATGCGCTTACAGACATGCTCCCTTCTCTGGAAGTCTGAGACATGTGTGAGAATTTTCTAAGTCCAGAAAAAAAAAATTTTCAACATTTTTTCAAATTTCCCCACAAGGAATATATATTTTACCCACACATTTGGAGCCCTCCTGGGATGCCCTCTAACATACTATAACCTCATTTAGCGGAGATTTTCACAAAAAAGTGAAATTTTCAAAAAGTCAAAAATTTTTCCAAAAAACGACTAAGTATGAAGGACTCATTGGGTGAAACGCTCTGGAACTGAAATCGGATGTGCTTACAGACATGCTCCCCTCTCTGGAAGTCTGAGACATGTGTGAAAATTTTCTAAGTCCAAAAAAATAAGTTTCAACTTTTTTTCAAATTTCCCCCCAAGGGATATATATTTTACCCACACATTTGGAGCCCTCCTGGGATGCCCTCTAACATACTATAACCTCATTTAGCGGAGATTTTCACAAAAAAGTGAAATTTTCAAAAAGTGGAAATTTTTCCAAAAAACGACTAAGTATGAAGGACTCATCGGGTGAAACGCTCTGGAACTGAAATCGGATGCGCTTACAGACATGCTCCCCTCTCTGGAAGTCTGAGACATGTGTGAAAATTTTCTAAGTCCAGGAAAAAAAAAATTTTCAACTTTTTTTCAAATTTCCCCACAAGGAATATATATTTTACCCACACATTTGGAGCCCTCCAGGGTTGCCCTCTAACATACTATAACCTCATTTAGCAGAGATTTTCACAAAAAAGTGAAATTTTCAAAAAGTCAAAAATTTTTCCAAAAAAACGACTAAGTATGAAGGACTCATTGGGTGAAACGCTCTGGAATTGAAATCGGATGCGCTTACAGACATGCTCCCCTCTCTGGAAGTCTGAGACATGTGTAAAAATTTTCTAAGTCCAGAAAAAAAAAAAAATTCAACTTTTTTTCAAATTTCCCCACAAGGGATATATATTTTACCCACACATTTGGAGCCCTCCTGGGATGCCCTCTAACATACTATAACCTCATTTAGCAGAGATTTTCACAAAAAAGTGAAATTTTCCAAAAGTCAGAAATTTTGCAAAAAACGACTAAGTATGAAGGACTCATCGGGTGAAACGCTCTGGAACTGAAATCGGATGCGCTTACAGACATGCTCCCCTCTCTGGAAGTCTGAGACATGTG
This sequence comes from Phyllobates terribilis, assembly GCF_046119375.1. NCBI lineage: Eukaryota > Metazoa > Chordata > Amphibia > Anura > Dendrobatidae > Phyllobates > Phyllobates terribilis. The sequence continues at coordinate 380,222 of NW_027363218.1, read as the reverse complement.
TGAAAATTTTCTAAGTCCAGAAAAAAAAAAATTTTCAACTTTTTTTCAAATTTCCCCACAAGGAATATATATTTTACCCACACATTTGGAGCCCTCCAGGGTTGCCCTCTAACATACTATAACCTCATTTAGCGGAGATTTTCACAAAAAAGTGAAATTTCCAAAAAGTCAAAAATTTTTCCAAAAAACGACTAAGTATGAAGGACTCATTGGGTGAAACGCTCTGGAACTGAAATCGGATGCGCTTACAGACATGCTCCCCTCTCTGGAAGTCTGAGACATGTGTGAAAATTTTCAAAGTCCAGAAAAAAAAATTTTTCAACTTTTTTTCAAATTTCCCCACAAGGGATATATATTTTACCCACACATTTGGAGCCCTCCTGGGATGCCCTCTAACATACTATAACCTCATTTAGCGGAGATTTTTACAAAAAAGTGAAATTTTCAAAAAGTCAAAAATTTTTCCAAAAAACGACTAAGTATGAAGGACTCATTGGGTGAAACGCTCTGGAACTGAAATCGGATGTGCTTACAGACATGCTCCCCTCTCTGGAAGTCTGAGACATGTGTGAAAATTTTCTAAGTCCAGAAAAATAAGTTTCAACTTTTTTTCAAATTTCCCCCCAAGGGATATATATTTTACCCACACATTTGGAGCCCTCCTGGGATGACCTCTAACATACTATAACCTCATTTAGCGGAGATTTTCACAAAAAAGTGAAATTTTCAAAAAGTGGAAATTTTTCCAAAAAACGACTAAGTATGAAGGACTCATCGGGTGAAACGCTCTGGAACTGAAATCGGATGCGCTTACAGACATGCTCCCCTCTCTGGAAGTCTGAGACATGTGTGAAAATTTTCTAAGTCCAGGAAAAAAAAAATTTTCAACTTTTTTCAAATTTCCCCACAAGGAATATATATTTTACCCACACATTTGGAGCCCTCCAGGGTTGCCCTCTAACATACTATAACCTCATTTAGCGGAGATTTTCACAAAAAAGTGAAATTTTCAAAAAGTCAAAAATTTTTCCAAAAAACGACTAAGTATGAAGGACTCATTGGGTGAAACGCTCTGGAACTGAAATCGGATGCGCTTACAGACATGCTCCCCTCTCTGGAAGTCTGAGACATGTGTGAAAATTTTCTAAGTCCAGAAAAAAAAAAAATTTCAACTTTTTTTCAAATTTCCCCACAAGGGATATATATTTTACCCACACATTTGGAGCCCTCCTGGGATTCCCTCTAACATACTATAACCTCATTTAGCGGAGATTTTCACAAAAAAGTGAAATTTTCCAAAAGTCAGAAATTTTGCAAAAAACGACTAAGTATGAAGGACTCATCGGGTGAAACGCTCTGGAACTGAAATCGGATGCGCTTACAGACATGCTCCCCTCTCTGGAAGTCTGAGACATGTGTGAAAATTTTCAAAGTCCAGAAAAAAAAATTTTTCAACTTTTTTTCAAATTTCCCCACAAGGGATATATATTTTACCCACACATTTGGAGCCCTCCTGGGATGCCCTCTAACATACTATAACCTCATTTAGCGGAGATTTTCACAAAAAAGTGAAATTTTCAAAAAGTCAAAAATTTTTCCAAAAAACGACTAAGTATGAAGGACTCATTGGGTGAAACGCTCTGGAACTGAAATCGGATGTGCTTACAGACATGCTCCCCTCTCTGGAAGTCTGAGACATGTGTGAAAATTTTCTAAGTCCAAAAAAATAAGTTTCAACTTTTTTTCAAATTTCCCCAGAAGGGATATATATTTTACCCACACATTTGGAGCCCTCCTGGGATGCCCTCTAACATACTATAACCTCATTTAGCGGAGATTTTCACAAAAAAGTGAAATTTTCAAAAAGTGGAAATTTTTCCAAAAAACGACTAAGTATGAAGGACTCATCGGGTGAAACGCTCTGGAACTGAAATCGGATGCGCTTACAGACATGCTCCCCTCTCTGGAAGTCTGAGACATGTGTGAAAATTTTCTAAGTCCAGGAAAAAAAAAATTTTCAACTTTTTTTCAAATTTCCCCACAAGGAATATATATTTTACCCACACATTTGGAGCCCTCCAGGGTTGCCCTCTAACATACTATAACCTCATTTAGCAGAGATTTTCACAAAAAAGTGAAATTTTCAAAAAGTCAAAAATTTTTCCAAAAAAACGACTAAGTATGAAGGACTCATTGGGTGAAACGCTCTGGAACTGAAATCGGATGCGCTTACAGACATGCTCCCCTCTCTGGAAGTCTGAGACATGTGTAAAAATTTTCTAAGTCCAGAAAAAAAAAAAATTTCAACTTTTTTTCAAATTTCCCCACAAGGGATATATATTTTACCCACACATTTGGAGCCCTCCTGGGATGCCCTCTAACATACTATAACCTCATTTAGCAGAGATTTTCACAAAAAAGTGAAATTTTCCAAAAGTCAGAAATTTTGCAAAAAACGACTAAGTATGAAGGACTCATCGGGTGAAACGCTCTGGAACTGAAATCGGATGCGCTTACAGACATGCTCCCCTCTCTGGAAGTCTGAGACATGTGTGAAAATTTTCTAAGTCCAGAAAAAAAAAAATTTTCAACTTTTTTTCAAATTTCCCCACAAGGAATATATATTTTACCCACACATTTGGAGCCCTCCAGGGTTGCCCTCTAACATACTATAACCTCATTTAGCGGAGATTTTCACAAAAAAGTGAAATTTCCAAAAAGTCAAAAATTTTTCCAAAAAACGACTAAGTATGAAGGACTCATTGGGTGAAACGCTCTGGAACTGAAATCGGATGCGCTTACAGACATGCTCCCCTCTCTGGAAGTCTGAGACATGTGTGAAAATTTTCAAAGTCCAGAAAAAAAAATTTTTCAACTTTTTTTCAAATTTCCCCACAAGGGATATATATTTTACCCACACATTTGGAGCCCTCCTGGGATGCCCTCTAACATACTATAACCTCATTTAGCGGAGATTTTCACAAAAAAGTGAAATTTTCAAAAAGTCAAAAATTTTTCCAAAAAACGACTAAGTATGAAGGACTCATTGGGTGAAACGCTCTGGAACTGAAATCGGATGTGCTTACAGACATGCTCCCCTCTCTGGAAGTCTGAGACATGTGTGAAAATTTTCTAAGTCCAGAAAAATAAGTTTCAACTTTTTTCAAATTTCCCCCCAAGGGATATATATTTTACCCACACATTTGGAGCCCTCCTGGGATGACCTCTAACATACTATAACCTCATTTAGCGGAGATTTTCACAAAAAAGTGAAATTTTCAAAAAGTGGAAATTTTTCCAAAAAACGACTAAGTATGAAGGACTCATCGGGTGAAACGCTCTGGAACTGAAATCGGATGCGCTTACAGACATGCTCCCCTCTCTGGAAGTCTGAGACATGTGTGAAAATTTTCTAAGTCCAGGAAAAAAAAAAATTTCAACTTTTTTCAAATTTCCCCACAAGGAATATATATTTTACCCACACATTTGGAGCCCTCCAGGGTTGCCCTCTAACATACTATAACCTCATTTAGCGGAGATTTTCACAAAAAAGTGAAATTTTCAAAAAGTCAAAAATTTTTCCAAAAAACGACTAAGTATGAAGGACTCATTGGGTGAAACGCTCTGGAACTGAAATCTGATGCGCTTACAGACATGCTCCCCTCTCTGGAAGTCTGAGACATGTGTGAAAATTTTTTAAGTCCAGAAAAAAAAAAAATTTCAACTTTTTTTCAAATTTCCCCACAAGGGATATATATTTTACCCACACATTTGGAGCCCTCCTGGGATTCCCTCTAACATACTATAACCTCATTTAGCGGAGATTTTCACAAAAAAGTGAAATTTTCCAAAAGTCAGAAATTTTGCAAAAAACGACTAAGTATGAAGGACTCATCGGGTGAAACGCTCTGGAACTGAAATCGGATGCGCTTACAGACATGCTCCCCTCTCTGGAAGTCTGAGACATGTGTGAAAATTTTCTAAGTCCAGAAAAATAAGTTTCAACTTTTTTTCAAATTTCCCCCCAAGGGATATATATTTTACCCACACATTTGGAGCCCTCCTGGGATGCCCTCTAACATACTATAACCTCATTTAGCGGAGATTTTCACAAAAAAGTGAAATTTTCAAAAAGTGGAAATTTTTCCAAAAAACGACTAAGTATGAAGGACTCATCGGGTGAAACGCTCTGGAACTGAAATCGGATGCGCTTACAGACATGCTCCCCTCTCTGGAAGTCTGAGACATGTGTGAAAATTTTCAAAGTCCAGAAAAAAAAATTTTTCAACTTTTTTTCAAATTTCCCCACAAGGGATATATATTTTACCCACACATTTGGAGCCCTCCTGGGATGCCCTCTAACATACTATAACCTCATTTAGCGGAGATTTTCACAAAAAAGTGAAATTTTCAAAAAGTCAAAAATTTTTCCAAAAAACGACTAAGTATGAAGGACTCATTGGGTGAAACGCTCTGGAACTGAAATCGGATGTGCTTACAGACATGCTCCCCTCTCTGGAAGTCTGAGACATGTGTGAAAATTTTCTAAGTCCAAAAAAATAAGTTTCAACTTTTTTTCAAATTTCCCCAGAAGGGATATATATTTTACCCACACATTTGGAGCCCTCCTGGGATGCCCTCTAACATACTATAACCTCATTTAGCGGAGATTTTCACAAAAAAGTGAAATTTTCAAAAAGTGGAAATTTTTCCAAAAAACGACTAAGTATGAAGGACTCATCGGGTGAAACGCTCTGGAACTGAAATCGGATGCGCTTACAGACATGCTCCCCTCTCTGGAAGTCTGAGACATGTGTGAAAATTTTCTAAGTCCAGGAAAAAAAAAATTTTCAACTTTTTTTCAAATTTCCCCACAAGGAATATATATTTTACCCACACATTTGGAGCCCTCCAGGGTTGCCCTCTAACATACTATAACCTCATTTAGCAGAGATTTTCACAAAAAAGTGAAATTTTCAAAAAGTCAAAAATTTTTCCAAAAAAACGACTAAGTATGAAGGACTCATTGGGTGAAACGCTCTGGAACTGAAATCGGATGCGCTTACAGACATGCTCCCCTCTCTGGAAGTCTGAGACATGTGTAAAAATTTTCTAAGTCCAGAAAAAAAAAAAATTTCAACTTTTTTTCAAATTTCCCCACAAGGGATATATATTTTACCCACACATTTGGAGCCCTCCTGGGATGCCCTCTAACATACTATAACCTCATTTAGCAGAGATTTTCACAAAAAAGTGAAATTTTCCAAAAGTCAGAAATTTTGCAAAAAACGACTAAGTATGAAGGACTCATCGGGTGAAACGCTCTGGAACTGAAATCGGATGCGCTTACAGACATGCTCCCCTCTCTGGAAGTCTGAGACATGTGTGAAAATTTTCTAAGTCCAGAAAAAAAAAAATTTTCAACTTTTTTTCAAATTTCCCCACAAGGAATATATATTTTACCCACACATTTGGAGCCCTCCAGGGTTGCCCTCTAACATACTATAACCTCATTTAGCGGAGATTTTCACAAAAAAGTGAAATTTTCAAAAAGTCAAAAATTTTTCCAAAAAACGACTAAGTATGAAGGACTCATTGGGTGAAACGCTCTGGAACTGAAATCGGATGTGCTTACAGACATGCTCCCCTCTCTGGAAGTCTGAGACATGTGTGAAAATTTTCTAAGTCCAGAAAAATAAGTTTCAACTTTTTTCAAATTTCCCCCCAAGGGATATATATTTTACCCACACATTTGGAGCCCTCCTGGGATGACCTCTAACATACTATAACCTCATTTAGCGGAGATTTTCACAAAAAAGTGAAATTTTCAAAAAGTGGAAATTTTTCCAAAAAACGACTAAGTATGAAGGACTCATCGGGTGAAACGCTCTGGAACTGAAATCGGATGCGCTTACAGACATGCTCCCCTCTCTGGAAGTCTGAGACATGTGTGAAAATTTTCTAAGTCCAGGAAAAAAAAAAATTTCAACTTTTTTCAAATTTCCCCACAAGGAATATATATTTTACCCACACATTTGGAGCCCTCCAGGGTTGCCCTCTAACATACTATAACCTCATTTAGCGGAGATTTTCACAAAAAAGTGAAATTTTCAAAAAGTCAAAAATTTTTCCAAAAAACGACTAAGTATGAAGGACTCATTGGGTGAAACGCTCTGGAACTGAAATCTGATGCGCTTACAGACATGCTCCCCTCTCTGGAAGTCTGAGACATGTGTGAAAATTTTTTAAGTCCAGAAAAAAAAAAAATTTCAACTTTTTTTCAAATTTCCCCACAAGGGATATATATTTTACCCACACATTTGGAGCCCTCCTGGGATTCCCTCTAACATACTATAACCTCATTTAGCGGAGATTTTCACAAAAAAGTGAAATTTTCCAAAAGTCAGAAATTTTGCAAAAAACGACTAAGTATGAAGGACTCATCGGGTGAAACGCTCTGGAACTGAAATCGGATGCGCTTACAGACATGCTCCCCTCTCTGGAAGTCTGAGACATGTGTGAAAATTTTCTAAGTCCAGAAAAATAAGTTTCAACTTTTTTTCAAATTTCCCCCCAAGGGATATATATTTTACCCACACATTTGGAGCCCTCCTGGGATGCCCTCTAACATACTATAACCTCATTTAGCGGAGATTTTCACAAAAAAGTGAAATTTTCAAAAAGTGGAAATTTTTCCAAAAAACGACTAAGTATGAAGGACTCATCGGGTGAAACGCTCTGGAACTGAAATCGGATGCGCTTACAGACATGCTCCCCTCTCTGGAAGTCTGAGACATGTGTGAAAATTTTCTAAGTCCAGAAAAAAAAAATTTTCAACTTTTTTTCAAATTTCCCCACAAGGGATATATATTTTACCCACACATTTGGAGCCCTCCTGGGATGCTCTCTAACATACTATAACCTCATTTAGCGGAGATTTTCACAAAAAAGTGAAATTTTCAAAAAGTCAAAATTTTTTCCAAAAAACGACTAAGTATGAAGGACTCATTGGGTGAAACGCTCTGGAACTGAAATCGGAAGCGATTACAGACATGCTCCCCTCTCTGGAAGTCTGACACATGTGTGAAAATTTTCTAAGTCCAGAAAAAAAAATTTTTCAACTTTTTTTCAAATTTCTCCAAAAGGGATATAGATTTTATCCACACATTTGGAGCCCTCCTGGGATGCCCTCTAACAAACTATAACCTCATTTAGCGGAGATTTTCACAAAAAAGTGAAATTTTCAAAAAGTCAGAAATTTTGCAAAAAACGACTAAGTATGAAGGACTCATCGGGTGAATCGCTCTAGAACTGAAATCGGAAGCGCTTACAGACATGCTCCCCTCTCTGGAAGTCTGACACATGTGTGAAAATTTTCTAAGTCAAGAAAAAAAAATTTTTTCAACTTTTTTTCAAATTTCTCCCCAAGGGATATATATTTTACCCACGCATTTGGAGCCCTCCTGGGATGCCCTCTAACATACTATAACCTCATTTAGCCGAGATTTTCACACAAAAAAGTGAAATTTTCAAAAAGTGAAAATTTTTCCAAAAAACGACTAAGTATGAAGGACTCATTGGCTGAAACGCTCTGGAACTGAAATCGGATGTGCTAACAGACATGCTCCCCTCTCTGGAAGTCTGAGACATGTGTGAAAATTTTCTAAGTCCAGAAAAATAAGTTTCAACTTTTTTTCAAATTTCCCCACAAGAGATATATATTTTACCCACACATTTGGAGCCCTCCTGGGATGCCCTCTAACATACTATAACCTCATTTAGCGGAGATTTTCACAAAAAAGTGAAATTTTCAAAAAGTGCAAATTTTTCCAAAAAACGACTAAGTATGAAGGACTTATCGGGTGAAACGCACTGGAACTGAAATCGGATGCGCTTACAGACATGCTCCCCTCTCTGGAAGTCTGAGACATGTGTGAAAATTTTCTAAGTCCAGAAAAAAAAAATTTCAACTTTTTTTCAAATTTCCCCACAAGGGATATATATTTTACCCACACATTTGGAGCCCTCCTGGGATGCCCTCTAACATACTATAACCTCATTTAGCGGAGATTTTCACAAAAAAAGTGAAATTTTCAAAAAGTGGAAATTTTTCCAAAAAACGACTAAGTATGAAGGACTTATTGGGTGAAACGCTCTGGAACTGAAATCGGATGCGCTTACAGACATGCTCCCCTCTCTGGAAGTCTGAGACATGTGTGAAAATTTTCTAAGTCCAGAAAAAAAAAATTTTTCAACTTTTTTTCAAATTTCCCGCCAAGGGATATATATTTTAACCACACATTTGGAGCCCTCCTGGGATGCCCTCTAACATACTATAACCTCCTTTAGCGGAGATTTTCACAAAAAAGTGAAATTTTCAAAAAAGTGAAAATTTTTCCAAAAAACGACTAAGTATGAAGGACTTATCGGGTGAAACGCTCTGGAACTGAAATCGGATGTGCTTACAGACATGCTCCCCTCTCTGGAAGTCTGAGACATGTGTGAAAATTTTCTAAGTCCAGAAAAAAAAACATTTTCAACTTTTTTTCAAATTTCCCCACGAGGGAAATATATTTTACCCACACATTTGGAGCCCTCCTGGGATGCCCTCTAACATACTATAACCTCATTTAGCGGAGATTTTCACAAAAAAGTGAAATTTTCAAAAAGTGGAAATTTTTCCAAAAAACGACTAAGTATGAAGGACTCATCAGGTGAAACACTCTGGAACTGAAATCGGATGCGCTTACAGACATGCTCCCCTCTCTGGAAGTCTGAGACATGTGTGAAAATTTTCTAAGTCCAGAAAAAAAAAATTTTTCAACTTTTTTTCAAATTTCCCGCCAAGGGATATATATTTTACCCACACATTTGGAGCCCTCATGGGATGCCCTCTAACATAATATAACCTCCTTTAGCGGAGATTTTCACAAAAAAGTGAAATTTTCAAAAAAGTGAAAATTTTTCCAAAAAACGACTAAGTATGAAGCACTCATCGGGTGAAACGCTCTGGAACTGAAATCGGATGCGCTTACAGATATGCTCCCCTCTCTGGAAGTCTGAGACATTTGTGAAAATTTTCTAAGTCAAGAAAAAAAAAATTTTTCAACTTTTTTTCAAATTTCCCGCCAAGGGATATATATTTTACCCACACATTTGGAGCCCTCCTGGGATGCCCTCTAACATACTATAACCTCCTTTAGCGGAGATTTTCACAAAAAAGTGAAATTTTCAGAAAAGTGAAAATTTTTCCAAAAAACGACTAAGTATGAAGGACTTATCGGGTGAAACGCTCTGGAACTGAAATCGGATGCGCTTACAGACCTGCTCCCCTCTCTGGAAGTCTGAGACATGTGTGAAAATTTTCTAAGTCCAGAAAAAAAAACATTTTCAACTTTTTTTCAAATTTCCCCACAAGGGAAATATATTTTACCCACACATTTGGAGCCCTCCTGGGATGCCCTCTAACATACTATAACGTCATTTAGCGGAGATTTTCACAAAAAAGTGAAATTTTCAAAAAGTCAGAAATTTTGCAAAAAATGACTAATTATGAAGGACTCATCGGGTGAATCGCTCTGGAACTGAAATCGGATGCGCGCACTGACATGCTCCCCTCTCTGGAAGTCTGAGACATGTGTGAAAATTTTCTAAGTCCATAAAAAAATTTTTTTTCAACTTTTTTAAAAATTTCCCCACACATTTGGAGCCCTCCTGGGATGCCCTCTATCATACTATAACCTCATTTAGCGGAGATTTTCACAAAAAAGTGAAATTTTCAAAAAGTGAGAAATTTTGCAAAAAACGACTAAGTATGAAGGAATCATCGGGTGAAACACTCTGGAACTGAAATCGGATGCGCTTACAGACATGCTCCCCTCTCTGGAAGTCTGAGACATGTGTGAAAATTTTCTAAGTCCAGAAAAAAAATTTTTTTAACTTTTTTCAAATTTCCCCCCAAGGGATATATGTTTTACCCACACATTTGGATCCCTCCTGGGATGCCCTCTAACATACTATAACCTCATTTAGCGGAGATTTTCACAAAAAAGTGAAATTTTCAAAAAGTTTAATTTTTTCCAAAAAACGACTAAGTATGAAGGACTCATCGGGTGAAACGCTCTGGAACTGAAATCGGATGCGCTTACAGACATACTCCCCTCTCTGGAAGTCTGAGACATATGTGAAAATTTTCTAAGTCCAGAAAAAAAAATTTTTTCAACTTTTTTTCAAATTTCCCCACAATTGATATATATTTTACCCACACATTTGGAGCCCTCCTGGGATGCCCTCTAACATACTATAACCTCATTTAGCGGAGATTTTCACAAAAAAGAGAAATTTTCAAAAAGTGAAAATTTTTCCAAAAAACGACTAAGTATGAAGGACTTATCGGGTGAAACGCACTGGAACTGAAATCGGATCCGCTCACAGACATGCTCCCCTCTCTGGAAGTCTGAGACATGTGAAAATTTTCTAAGTCCAGAAATCAAGAAAATTTTTCAACTTTTTTTCAAATTTCCCCACAAGGGATATATATTTTACCCACACATTTGGAGCCCTCCTGGGATGCCCTCTAACATACTATAACCTCCTTTAGCGGAGATTTTCACAAAAAAGTGAAATTTTCAAAAAGTCAGAAATTTTGCAAAAAACGACTAAGTATGAAGGAATCATCGGGTGAAACGCTCTGGAACTGAAATCGGATGCGCTTACAGACATGCTCCCCTCTCTGGAAGTCTGAGACATGTGTGAAAATTTTCAAAGTCCAGAAAAAAAAATTTTTCAACTTTTTTTCAAATTTCCCCACAAGGGATATATATTTTACCCACACATTTGGAGCCCTCCTGGGATGCCCTCTAACATACTATAACCTCATTTAGCGGAGATTTTCACAAAAAAGTGAAATTTTCCAAAAGTCAGAAATTTTGCAAAAAACGACTAAGTATGAAGGACTCATCGGGTGAAACGCTCTGGAACTGAAATCGGATGCGCTTACAGACATGCTCCCCTCTCTGGAAGTCTGAGACATGTGTGAAAATTTTCTAAGTCCAGAAAAAAAAAAATTTTCAACTTTTTTTCAAATTTCCCCACAAGGAATATATATTTTACCCACACATTTGGAGCCCTCCAGGGTTGCCCTCTAACATACTATAACCTCATTTAGCGGAGATTTTCACAAAAAAGTGAAATTTTCAAAAAGTCAAAAATTTTTCCAAAAAACGACTAAGTATGAAGGACTCATTGGGTGAAACGCTCTGGAACTGAAATCGGATGCGCTTACAGACATGCTCCCCTCTCTGGAAGTCTGAGACATGTGTGAAAATTTTCAAAGTCCAGAAAAAAAAATTTTTCAACTTTTTTTCAAATTTCCCCACAAGGGATATATATTTTACCCACACATTTGGAGCCCTCCTGGGATGCCCTCTAACATACTATAACCTCATTTAGCGGAGATTTTCACAAAAAAGTGAAATTTTCAAAAAGTCAAAAATTTTTCCAAAAAACGACTAAGTATGAAGGACTCATTGGGTGAAACGCTCTGGAACTGAAATCGGATGTGCTTACAGACATGCTCCCCTCTCTGGAAGTCTGAGACATGTGTGAAAAATTTCTAAGTCCAGAAAAATAAGTTTCAACTTTTTTCAAATTTCCCCCCAAGGGATATATATTTTACCCACACATTTGGAGCCCTCCTGGAATGCTCTCTAACATACTATAACCTCATTTAGCGGAGATTTTCACAAAAAAGTGAAATTTTCAAAAAGTGGAAATTTTTCCAAAAAACGACTAAGTATGAAGGACTCATCGGGTGAAACGCTCTGGAACTGAAATCGGATGCGCTTACAGACATGCTCCCCTCTCTGGAAGTCTGAGACATGTGTGAAAATTTTCTAAGTCCAGAAAAAAAAAATTTTTCAACTTTTTTTCAAATTTCCCCACAAGGAATATATATTTTACCCACACATTTGGAGCCCTCCAGGGTTGCCCTCTAACATACTATAACCTCATTTAGCGGAGATTTTCACAAAAAAGTGAAATTTTCAAAAAGTCAAAATTTTTTCCAAAAAACGACTAAGTATGAAGGACTCATTGGGTGAAACGCTCTGGAACTGAAATCGGATGCGCTTACAGACATGCTCCCCTCTCTGGAAGTCTGAGACATGTGTGAAAATTTTCTAAGTCCAGAAAAAAAAAAAAATTCAACTTTTTTTCAAATTTCCCCACAAGGGATATATATTTTACCCACACATTTGGAGCCCTCCTGGGATGCCCTCTAACATACTATAACCTCATTTAGCGGAGATTTTCACAAAAAAGTGAAATTTTCAAAAAGTGGAAATTTTCCCAAAAAACGACTAAGTATGAAGGACTCATCGGGTGAAACGCTCTGGAACTGAAATCGGATGCGCTTACAGACATGCTCCCCTCTCTGGAAGTCTGAGACATGTGAAAATTTTCTAAGTCCAGAAATCAAGAAAATTTTTCAACTTTTTTTCAAATTTCCCCACAAGGGATATATATTTTACCCACACATTTGGAGCCCTCCTGGGATGCCCTCTAACATACTATAACCTCCTTTAGCGGAGATTTTCACAAAAAAGTGAAATTTTCAAAAAGTCAGAAATTTTGCAAAAAACGACTAAGTATGAAGGAATCATCGGGTGAAACGCTCTGGAACTGAAATCGGATGCGCTTACAGACATGCTCCCCTCTCTGGAAGTCTGAGACATGTGTGAAAATTTTCTAAGTCCAGAAAAAAATTTTTTTTCAACTTTTTTTCAAATTTCCCCACAAGGGATATATATTTTACCCACACATTTGGAGCCCTCCTGGGATGCCCTCTAACATACTATAACCTCCTTTAGCGGAGATTTTCACAAAAAAGTGAAATTTTCAAAAAGTCAGAAATTTTGCAAAAAACGACTAAGTATGAAGGAATCATCGGGTGAAACGCTCTGGAACTGAAATCGGATGCGCTTACAGACATGCTCCCCTCTCTGGAAGTCTGAGACATGTGTGAAAGTTTTCAAAGTCCAGAAAAAAAAATTTTTCAACTTTTTTTCAAATTTCCCCACAAGGAATATATATTTTACCCACACATTTGGAGCCCTCCAGGGTTGCCCTCTAACATACTATAACCTCATTTAGCGGAGATTTTCACAAAAAAGTGAAATTTTCAAAAAGTCAAAAATTTTTCCAAAAACCGACTAAGTATGAAGGACTCATTGGGTGAAACGCTCTGGAACTGAAATCGGATGCGCTTACAGACATGCTCCCCTCTCTGGAAGTCTGAGACATGTGTGAAAATTTTCAAAGTCCAGAAAAAAAAATTTTTCAACTTTTTTTCAAATTTCCCCACAAGGGATATATATTTTACCCACACATTTGGAGCCCTCCTGGGATGCCCTCTAACATACTATAACCTCATTTAGCGGAGATTTTCACAAAAAAGTGAAATTTTCAAAAAGTCAAAAATTTTTCCAAAAAACGACTAAGTATGAAGGACTCATTGGGTGAAACGCTCTGGAACTGAAATCGGATGTGCTTACAGACATGCTCCCCTCTCTGGAAGTCTGAGACATGTGTGAAAAATTTCTAAGTCCAGAAAAATAAGTTTCAACTTTTTTTCAAATTTCCCCCCAAGGGATATATATTTTACCCACACATTTGGAGCCCTCCTGGAATGCCCTCTAACATACTATAACCTCATTTAGCGGAGATTTTCACAAAAAAGTGAAATTTTCAAAAAGTGGAAATTTTTCCAAAAAACGACTAAGTATGAAGGACTCATCGGGTGAAACGCTCTGGAACTGAAATCGGATGCGCTTACAGACATGCTCCCCTCTCTGGAAGTCTGAGACATGTGTGAAAATTTTCTAAGTCCAGAAAAAAAAAATTTTTCAACTTTTTTTCAAATTTCCCCACAAGGAATATATATTTTACCCACACATTTGGAGCCCTCCAGGGTTGCCCTCTAACATACTATAACCTCATTTAGCGGAGATTTTCACAAAAAAGTGAAATTTTCAAAAAGTCAAAATTTTTTCCAAAAAACGACTAAGTATGAAGGACTCATTGGGTGAAACGCTCTGGAACTGAAATCGGATGCGCTTACAGACATGCTCCCCTCTCTGGAAGTCTGAGACATGTGTGAAAATTTTCTAAGTCCAGAAAAAAAAAAAAATTCAACTTTTTTTCAAATTTCCCCACAAGGGATATATATTTTACCCACACATTTGGAGCCCTCCTGGGATGCCCTCTAACATACTATAACCTCATTTAGCGGAGATTTTCACAAAAAAGTGAAATTTTCAAAAAGTGGAAATTTTCCCAAAAAACGACTAAGTATGAAGGACTCATCGGGTGAAACGCTCTGGAACTGAAATCGGATGCGCTTACAGACATGCTCCCCTCTCTGGAAGTCTGAGACATGTGAAAATTTTCTAAGTCCAGAAATCAAGAAAATTTTTCAACTTTATTTCAAATTTCCCCACAAGGGATATATATTTTACCCACACATTTGGAGCCCTCCTGGGATGCCCTCTAACATACTATAACCTCCTTTAGCGGAGATTTTCACAAAAAAGTGAAATTTTCAAAAAGTCAGAAATTTTGCAAAAAACGACTAAGTATGAAGGAATCATCGGGTGAAACGCTCTGGAACTGAAATCGGATGCGCTTACAGACATGCTCCCCTCTCTGGAAGTCTGAGACATGTGTGAAAATTTTCTAAGTCCAGAAAAAAATTTTTTTTCAACTTTTTTTCAAATTTCCCCACAAGGGATATATATTTTACCCACACATTTGGAGCCCTCCTGGGATGCCCTCTAACATACTATAACCTCCTTTAGCGGAGATTTTCACAAAAAAGTGAAATTTTCAAAAAGTCAGAAATTTTGCAAAAAACGACTAAGTATGAAGGAATCATCGGGTGAAACGCTCTGGAACTGAAATCGGATGCGCTTACAGACATGCTCCCCTCTCTGGAAGTCTGAGACATGTGTGAAAGTTTTCAAAGTCCAGAAAAAAAAATTTTTCAACTTTTTTTCAAATTTCCCCACAAGGGATATATATTTTACCCACACATTTGGAGCCCTCCTGGGATGCCCTCTAACATACTATAACCTCATTTAGCGGAGATTTTCACAAAAAAGTGAAATTTTCCAAAAGTCAGAAATTTTGCAAAAAACGACTAAGTATGAAGGACTCATCGGGTGAAACGCTCTGGAACTGAAATCGGATGCGCTTACAGACATGCTCCCCTCTCTGGAAGTCTGAGACATGTGTGAAAATTTTCTAAGTCCAGAAAAAAAAAAATTTTCAACTTTTTTTCAAATTTCCCCACAAGGAATATATATTTTACCCACACATTTGGAGCCCTCCAGGGTTGCCCTCTAACATACTATAACCTCATTTAGCGGAGATTTTCACAAAAAAGTGAAATTTTCAAAAAGTCAAAAATTTTTCCAAAAAACGACTAAGTATGAAGGACTCATTGGGTGAAACGCTCTGGAACTGAAATCGGATGCGCTTACAGACATGCTCCCCTCTCTGGAAGTCTGAGACATGTGTGAAAATTTTCAAAGTCCAGAAAAAAAAATTTTTCAACTTTTTTTCAAATTTCCCCACAAGGGATATATATTTTACCCACACATTTGGAGCCCTCCTGGGATGCCCTCTAACATACTATAACCTCATTTAGCGGAGATTTTCACAAAAAAGTGAAATTTTCAAAAAGTCAAAAATTTTTCCAAAAAACGACTAAGTATGAAGGACTCATTGGGTGAAACGCTCTGGAACTGAAATCGGATGTGCTTACAGACATGCTCCCCTCTCTGGAAGTCTGAGACATGTGTGAAAAATTTCTAAGTCCAGAAAAATAAGTTTCAACTTTTTTTCAAATTTCCCCCCAAGGGATATATATTTTACCCACACATTTGGAGCCCTCCTGGAATGCCCTCTAACATACTATAACCTCATTTAGCGGAGATTTTCACAAAAAAGTGAAATTTTCAAAAAGTGGAAATTTTTCCAAAAAACGACTAAGTATGAAGGACTCATCGGGTGAAACGCTCTGGAACTGAAATCGGATGCGCTTACAGACATGCTCCCCTCTCTGGAAGTCTGAGACATGTGTGAAAATTTTCTAAGTCCAGAAAAAAAAAATTTTTCAACTTTTTTTCAAATTTCCCCACAAGGAATATATATTTTACCCACACATTTGGAGCCCTCCAGGGTTGCCCTCTAACATACTATAACCTCATTTAGCGGAGATTTTCACAAAAAAGTGAAATTTTCAAAAAGTCAAAATTTTTTCCAAAAAACGACTAAGTATGAAGGACTCATTGGGTGAAACGCTCTGGAACTGAAATCGGATGCGCTTACAGACATGCTCCCCTCTCTGGAAGTCTGAGACATGTGTGAAAATTTTCTAAGTCCAGAAAAAAAAAAAAATTCAACTTTTTTTCAAATTTCCCCACAAGGGATATATATTTTACCCACACATTTGGAGCCCTCCTGGGATGCCCTCTAACATACTATAACCTCATTTAGCGGAGATTTTCACAAAAAAGTGAAATTTTCAAAAAGTGGAAATTTTCCCAAAAAACGACTAAGTATGAAGGACTCATCGGGTGAAACGCTCTGGAACTGAAATCGGATGCGCTTACAGACATGCTCCCCTCTCTGGAAGTCTGAGACATGTGTGAAAATTTTCTAAGTCCAGAAAAAAAAAATTTTCAACTTTTTTTCAAATTTCCCCACAAGGAATATATATTTTACCCACACATTTGGAGCCCTCCAGGGTTGCCCTCTAACATACTATAACCTCATTTAGCGGAGATTTTCACAAAAAAGTGAAATTTTCAAAAAGTCAAAAATTTTTCCAAAAAACGAATAAGTATGAAGGACTCATTGGGTGAAACGCTCTGGAACTGAAATCGGATGCGCTTACAGACATGCTCCCCTCTCTGGAAGTCTGAGACATGTGTGAAAATTTTCTAAGTCCAGAAAAAAAAAAATTTCAACTTTTTTTCAAATTTCCCCACAAGGAATATATATTTTACCCACACATTTGGAGCCCTCCAGGGTTGCCCTCTAACATACTATAACCTGATTTAGCGGAGATTTTCACAAAAAAGTGAAATTTTCCAAAAGTCAGAAATTTTGCAAAAAACGACTAAGTATGAAGGACTCATCGGGTGAAACGCTCTGGAACTGAAATCGGATGCGCTTACAGACATGCTCCCCTCTCTGGAAGTCTGAGACATGTGTGAAAATTTTCTAAGTCCAGAAAAAAAAATTTTTCAACTTTTTTTCAAATTTCCCCACAAGGGATATATATTTTACCCACAAATTTGGAGCCCTCCTGGGATGCCCTCTAACATACTATAACCTCATTTAGCGGAGATTTTCACAAAAAAGTGAAATTTTCAAAAAGTCAGAAATTTTGCAAAAAACGACTAAGTATGAAGGAATCATCGGGTGAAACACTCTGGAACTGAAATCGGATGCGCTTACAGACATGCTCCCCTCTCTGGAAGTCTGAGACATGTGTGAAAATTTTCTAAGTCCAGAAAAAATTTTTTTTTAACTTTTTTCAAATTTCCCCCCAAGGGATATATGTTTTACCCACACATTTGGATCCCTCCTGGGATGCCCTCTAACATACTATAACCTCATTTAGCGGAGATTTTCACAAAAAAGTGAAATTTTCAAAAAGTTTAATTTTTTCCAAAAAACGACTAAGTATGAAGGACTCATCGGGTGAAACGCTCTGGAACTGAAATCGGATGCGCTTACAGACATACTCCCCTCTCTGGAAGTCTGAGACATATGTGAAAATTTTCTAAGTCCAGAAAAAAAAATTTTTTCAACTTTTTTTCAAATTTCCCCACAATTGATATATATTTTACCCACACATTTGGAGCCCTCCTGGGATGCCCTCTAACATACTATAACCTCATTTAGCGGAGATTTTCACAAAAAAGAGAAATTTTCAAAAAGTGAAAATTTTTCCAAAAAACGACTAAGTATGAAGGACTTATCGGGTGAAACGCACTGGAACTGAAATCGGATCCGCTCACAGACATGCTCCCCTCTCTGGAAGTCTGAGACATGTGAAAATTTTCTAAGTCCAGAAATCAAGAAAATTTTTCAACTTTTTTTCAAATTTCCCCACAAGGGATATATATTTTACCCACACATTTGGAGCCCTCCTGGGATGCCCTCTAACATACTATAACCTCCTTTAGCGGAGATTTTCACAAAAAAGTGAAATTTTCAAAAAGTCAGAAATTTTGCAAAAAACGACTAAGTATGAAGGAATCATCGGGTGAAACGCTCTGGAACTGAAATCGGATGCGCTTACAGACATGCTCCCCTCTCTGGAAGTCTGAGACATGTGTGAAAATTTTCTAAGTCCAGAAAAAAATTTTTTTTCAACTTTTTTTCAAATTTCCCCACAAGGGATATATATTTTACCCACACATTTGGAGCCCTCCTGGGATGCCCTCTAACATACTATAACCTCCTTTAGCGGAGATTTTCACAAAAAAGTGAAATTTTCAAAAAGTCAGAAATTTTGCAAAAAACGACTAAGTATGAAGGAATCATCGGGTGAAACGCTCTGGAACTGAAATCGGATGCGCTTACAGACATGCTCCCCTCTCTGGAAGTCTGAGACATGTGTGAAAGTTTTCAAAGTCCAGAAAAAAAAATTTTTCAACTTTTTTTCAAATTTCCCCACAAGGGATATATATTTTACCCACACATTTGGAGCCCTCCTGGGATGCCCTCTAACATACTATAACCTCATTTAGCGGAGATTTTCACAAAAAAGTGAAATTTTCCAAAAGTCAGAAATTTTGCAAAAAACGACTAAGTATGAAGGACTCATCGGGTGAAACGCTCTGGAACTGAAATCGGATGCGCTTACAGACATGCTCCCCTCTCTGGAAGTCTGAGACATGTGTGAAAATTTTCTAAGTCCAGAAAAAAAAAAATTTTCAACTTTTTTTCAAATTTCCCCACAAGGAATATATATTTTACCCACACATTTGGAGCCCTCCAGGGTTGCCCTCTAACATACTATAACCTCATTTAGCGGAGATTTTCACAAAAAAGTGAAATTTTCAAAAAGTCAAAAATTTTTCCAAAAAACGACTAAGTATGAAGGACTCATTGGGTGAAACGCTCTGGAACTGAAATCGGATGCGCTTACAGACATGCTCCCCTCTCTGGAAGTCTGAGACATGTGTGAAAATTTTCAAAGTCCAGAAAAAAAAATTTTTCAACTTTTTTTCAAATTTCCCCACAAGGGATATATATTTTACCCACACATTTGGAGCCCTCCTGGGATGCCCTCTAACATACTATAACCTCATTTAGCGGAGATTTTCACAAAAAAGTGAAATTTTCAAAAAGTCAAAAATTTTTCCAAAAAACGACTAAGTATGAAGGACTCATTGGGTGAAACGCTCTGGAACTGAAATCGGATGTGCTTACAGACATGCTCCCCTCTCTGGAAGTCTGAGACATGTGTGAAAAATTTCTAAGTCCAGAAAAATAAGTTTCAACTTTTTTTCAAATTTCCCCCCAAGGGATATATATTTTACCCACACATTTGGAGCCCTCCTGGAATGCCCTCTAACATACTATAACCTCATTTAGCGGAGATTTTCACAAAAAAGTGAAATTTTCAAAAAGTGGAAATTTTTCCAAAAAACGACTAAGTATGAAGGACTCATCGGGTGAAACGCTCTGGAACTGAAATCGGATGCGCTTACAGACATGCTCCCCTCTCTGGAAGTCTGAGACATGTGTGAAAATTTTCTAAGTCCAGAAAAAAAAAATTTTTCAACTTTTTTTCAAATTTCCCCACAAGGAATATATATTTTACCCACACATTTGGAGCCCTCCAGGGTTGCCCTCTAACATACTATAACCTCATTTAGCGGAGATTTTCACAAAAAAGTGAAATTTTCAAAAAGTCAAAATTTTTTCCAAAAAACGACTAAGTATGAAGGACTCATTGGGTGAAACGCTCTGGAACTGAAATCGGATGCGCTTACAGACATGCTCCCCTCTCTGGAAGTCTGAGACATGTGTGAAAATTTTCTAAGTCCAGAAAAAAAAAAAAATTCAACTTTTTTTCAAATTTCCCCACAAGGGATATATATTTTACCCACACATTTGGAGCCCTCCTGGGATGCCCTCTAACATACTATAACCTCATTTAGCGGAGATTTTCACAAAAAAGTGAAATTTTCAAAAAGTGGAAATTTTCCCAAAAAACGACTAAGTATGAAGGACTCATCGGGTGAAACGCTCTGGAACTGAAATCGGATGCGCTTACAGACATGCTCCCCTCTCTGGAAGTCTGAGACATGTGTGAAAATTTTCTAAGTCCAGAAAAAAAAAAATTTTCAACTTTTTTTCAAATTTCCCCACAAGGAATATATATTTTACCCACACATTTGGAGCCCTCCAGGGTTGCCCTCTAACATACTATAACCTCATTTAGCGGAGATTTTCACAAAAAAGTGAAATTTTCAAAAAGTCAAAAATTTTTCCAAAAAACGAATAAGTATGAAGGACTCATTGGGTGAAACGCTCTGGAACTGAAATCGGATGCGCTTACAGACATGCTCCCCTCTCTGGAAGTCTGAGACATGTGTGAAAATTTTCTAAGTCCAGAAAAAAAAAAAATTTCAACTTTTTTTCAAATTTCCCCACAAGGAATATATATTTTACCCACACATTTGGAGCCCTCCAGGGTTGCCCTCTAACATACTATAACCTGATTTAGCGGAGATTTTCACAAAAAAGTGAAATTTTCCAAAAGTCAGAAATTTTGCAAAAAACGACTAAGTATGAAGGACTCATCGGGTGAAACGCTCTGGAACTGAAATCGGATGCGCTTACAGACATGCTCCCCTCTCTGGAAGTCTGAGACATGTGTGAAAATTTTCTAAGTCCAGAAAAAAAAATTTTTCAACTTTTTTTCAAATTTCCCCACAAGGGATATATATTTTACCCACAAATTTGGAGCCCTCCTGGGATGCCCTCTAACATACTATAACCTCATTTAGCGGAGATTTTCACAAAAAAGTGAAATTTTCAAAAAGTCAGAAATTTTGCAAAAAACGACTAAGTATGAAGGAATCATCGGGTGAAACACTCTGGAACTGAAATCGGATGCGCTTACAGACATGCTCCCCTCTCTGGAAGTCTGAGACATGTGTGAAAATTTTCTAAGTCCAGAAAAAATTTTTTTTTAACTTTTTTCAAATTTCCCCCCAAGGGATATATGTTTTACCCACACATTTGGATCCCTCCTGGGATGCCCTCTAACATACTATAACCTCATTTAGCGGAGATTTTCACAAAAAAGTGAAATTTTCAAAAAGTTTAATTTTTTCCAAAAAACGACTAAGTATGAAGGACTCATCGGGTGAAACGCTCTGGAACTGAAATCGGATGCGCTTACAGACATACTCCCCTCTCTGGAAGTCTGAGACATATGTGAAAATTTTCTAAGTCCAGAAAAAAAAATTTTTTCAACTTTTTTTCAAATTTCCCCACAATTGATATATATTTTACCCACACATTTGGAGCCCTCCTGGGATGCCCTCTAACATACTATAACCTCATTTAGCGGAGATTTTCACAAAAAAGAGAAATTTTCAAAAAGTGAAAATTTTTCCAAAAAACGACTAAGTATGAAGGACTTATCGGGTGAAACGCACTGGAACTGAAATCGGATCCGCTCACAGACATGCTCCCCTCTCTGGAAGTCTGAGACATGTGAAAATTTTCTAAGTCCAGAAATCAAGAAAATTTTTCAACTTTTTTTCAAATTTCCCCACAAGGGATATATATTTTACCCACACATTTGGAGCCCTCCTGGGATGCCCTCTAACATACTATAACCTCCTTTAGCGGAGATTTTCACAAAAAAGTGAAATTTTCAAAAAGTCAGAAATTTTGCAAAAAACGACTAAGTATGAAGGAATCATCGGGTGAAACGCTCTGGAACTGAAATCGGATGCGCTTACAGACATGCTCCCCTCTCTGGAAGTCTGAGACATGTGTGAAAATTTTCAAAGTCCAGAAAAAAAAATTTTTCAACTTTTTTTCAAATTTCCCCACAAGGGATATATATTTTACCCACACATTTGGAGCCCTCCTGGGATGCCCTCTAACATACTATAACCTCATTTAGCGGAGATTTTCACAAAAAAGTGAAATTTTCCAAAAGTCAGAAATTTTGCAAAAAACGACTAAGTATGAAGGACTCATCGGGTGAAACGCTCTGGAACTGAAATCGGATGCGCTTACAGACATGCTCCCCTCTCTGGAAGTCTGAGACATGTGTGAAAATTTTCTAAGTCCAGAAAAAAAAAAATTTTCAACTTTTTTTCAAATTTCCCCACAAGGAATATATATTTTACCCACACATTTGGAGCCCTCCAGGGTTGCCCTCTAACATACTATAACCTCATTTAGCGGAGATTTTCACAAAAAAGTGAAATTTTCAAAAAGTCAAAAATTTTTCCAAAAAACGACTAAGTATGAAGGACTCATTGGGTGAAACGCTCTGGAACTGAAATCGGATGCGCTTACAGACATGCTCCCCTCTCTGGAAGTCTGAGACATGTGTGAAAATTTTCAAAGTCCAGAAAAAAAAATTTTTCAACTTTTTTTCAAATTTCCCCACAAGGGATATATATTTTACCCACACATTTGGAGCCCTCCTGGGATGCCCTCTAACATACTATAACCTCATTTAGCGGAGATTTTCACAAAAAAGTGAAATTTTCAAAAAGTCAAAAATTTTTCCAAAAAACGACTAAGTATGAAGGACTCATTGGGTGAAACGCTCTGGAACTGAAATCGGATGTGCTTACAGACATGCTCCCCTCTCTGGAAGTCTGAGACATGTGTGAAAAATTTCTAAGTCCAGAAAAATAAGTTTCAACTTTTTTCAAATTTCCCCCCAAGGGATATATATTTTACCCACACATTTGGAGCCCTCCTGGAATGCTCTCTAACATACTATAACCTCATTTAGCGGAGATTTTCACAAAAAAGTGAAATTTTCAAAAAGTGGAAATTTTTCCAAAAAACGACTAAGTATGAAGGACTCATCGGGTGAAACGCTCTGGAACTGAAATCGGATGCGCTTACAGACATGCTCCCCTCTCTGGAAGTCTGAGACATGTGTGAAAATTTTCTAAGTCCAGAAAAAAAAAATTTTTCAACTTTTTTTCAAATTTCCCCACAAGGAATATATATTTTACCCACACATTTGGAGCCCTCCAGGGTTGCCCTCTAACATACTATAACCTCATTTAGCGGAGATTTTCACAAAAAAGTGAAATTTTCAAAAAGTCAAAATTTTTTCCAAAAAACGACTAAGTATGAAGGACTCATCGGGTGAAACGCTCTGGAACTGAAATCGGATGCGCTTACAGACATGCTCCCCTCTCTGGAAGTCTGAGACATGTGAAAATTTTCTAAGTCCAGAAATCAAGAAAATTTTTCAACTTTTTTTCAAATTTCCCCACAAGGGATATATATTTTACCCACACATTTGGAGCCCTCCTGGGATGCCCTCTAACATACTATAACCTCCTTTAGCGGAGATTTTCACAAAAAAGTGAAATTTTCAAAAAGTCAGAAATTTTGCAAAAAACGACTAAGTATGAAGGAATCATCGGGTGAAACGCTCTGGAACTGAAATCGGATGCGCTTACAGACATGCTCCCCTCTCTGGAAGTCTGAGACATGTGTGAAAATTTTCTAAGTCCAGAAAAAAATTTTTTTTCAACTTTTTTTCAAATTTCCCCACAAGGGATATATATTTTACCCACACATTTGGAGCCCTCCTGGGATGCCCTCTAACATACTATAACCTCCTTTAGCGGAGATTTTCACAAAAAAGTGAAATTTTCAAAAAGTCAGAAATTTTGCAAAAAACGACTAAGTATGAAGGAATCATCGGGTGAAACGCTCTGGAACTGAAATCGGATGCGCTTACAGACATGCTCCCCTCTCTGGAAGTCTGAGACATGTGTGAAAGTTTTCAAAGTCCAGAAAAAAAAATTTTTCAACTTTTTTTCAAATTTCCCCACAAGGGATATATATTTTACCCACACATTTGGAGCCCTCCTGGGATGCCCTCTAACATACTATAACCTCATTTAGCGGAGATTTTCACAAAAAAGTGAAATTTTCCAAAAGTCAGAAATTTTGCAAAAAACGACTAAGTATGAAGGACTCATCGGGTGAAACGCTCTGGAACTGAAATCGGATGCGCTTACAGACATGCTCCCCTCTCTGGAAGTCTGAGACATGTGTGAAAATTTTCTAAGTCCAGAAAAAAAAAAATTTTCAACTTTTTTTCAAATTTCCCCACAAGGAATATATATTTTACCCACACATTTGGAGCCCTCCAGGGTTGCCCTCTAACATACTATAACCTCATTTAGCGGAGATTTTCACAAAAAAGTGAAATTTTCAAAAAGTCAAAAATTTTTCCAAAAAACGACTAAGTATGAAGGACTCATTGGGTGAAACGCTCTGGAACTGAAATCGGATGCGCTTACAGACATGCTCCCCTCTCTGGAAGTCTGAGACATGTGTGAAAATTTTCAAAGTCCAGAAAAAAAAATTTTTCAACTTTTTTTCAAATTTCCCCACAAGGGATATATATTTTACCCACACATTTGGAGCCCTCCTGGGATGCCCTCTAACATACTATAACCTCATTTAGCGGAGATTTTCACAAAAAAGTGAAATTTTCAAAAAGTCAAAAATTTTTCCAAAAAACGACTAAGTATGAAGGACTCATTGGGTGAAACGCTCTGGAACTGAAATCGGATGTGCTTACAGACATGCTCCCCTCTCTGGAAGTCTGAGACATGTGTGAAAAATTTCTAAGTCCAGAAAAATAAGTTTCAACTTTTTTTCAAATTTCCCCCCAAGGGATATATATTTTACCCACACATTTGGAGCCCTCCTGGAATGCCCTCTAACATACTATAACCTCATTTAGCGGAGATTTTCACAAAAAAGTGAAATTTTCAAAAAGTGGAAATTTTTCCAAAAAACGACTAAGTATGAAGGACTCATCGGGTGAAACGCTCTGGAACTGAAATCGGATGCGCTTACAGACATGCTCCCCTCTCTGGAAGTCTGAGACATGTGTGAAAATTTTCTAAGTCCAGAAAAAAAAAATTTTTCAACTTTTTTTCAAATTTCCCCACAAGGAATATATATTTTACCCACACATTTGGAGCCCTCCAGGGTTGCCCTCTAACATACTATAACCTCATTTAGCGGAGATTTTCACAAAAAAGTGAAATTTTCAAAAAGTCAAAATTTTTTCCAAAAAACGACTAAGTATGAAGGACTCATTGGGTGAAACGCTCTGGAACTGAAATCGGATGCGCTTACAGACATGCTCCCCTCTCTGGAAGTCTGAGACATGTGTGAAAATTTTCTAAGTCCAGAAAAAAAAAAAAATTCAACTTTTTTTCAAATTTCCCCACAAGGGATATATATTTTACCCACACATTTGGAGCCCTCCTGGGATGCCCTCTAACATACTATAACCTCATTTAGCGGAGATTTTCACAAAAAAGTGAAATTTTCAAAAAGTGGAAATTTTCCCAAAAAACGACTAAGTATGAAGGACTCATCGGGTGAAACGCTCTGGAACTGAAATCGGATGCGCTTACAGACATGCTCCCCTCTCTGGAAGTCTGAGACATGTGAAAATTTTCTAAGTCCAGAAATCAAGAAAATTTTTCAACTTTATTTCAAATTTCCCCACAAGGGATATATATTTTACCCACACATTTGGAGCCCTCCTGGGATGCCCTCTAACATACTATAACCTCCTTTAGCGGAGATTTTCACAAAAAAGTGAAATTTTCAAAAAGTCAGAAATTTTGCAAAAAACGACTAAGTATGAAGGAATCATCGGGTGAAACGCTCTGGAACTGAAATCGGATGCGCTTACAGACATGCTCCCCTCTCTGGAAGTCTGAGACATGTGTGAAAATTTTCTAAGTCCAGAAAAAAATTTTTTTTCAACTTTTTTTCAAATTTCCCCACAAGGGATATATATTTTACCCACACATTTGGAGCCCTCCTGGGATGCCCTCTAACATACTATAACCTCCTTTAGCGGAGATTTTCACAAAAAAGTGAAATTTTCAAAAAGTCAGAAATTTTGCAAAAAACGACTAAGTATGAAGGAATCATCGGGTGAAACGCTCTGGAACTGAAATCGGATGCGCTTACAGACATGCTCCCCTCTCTGGAAGTCTGAGACATGTGTGAAAGTTTTCAAAGTCCAGAAAAAAAAATTTTTCAACTTTTTTTCAAATTTCCCCACAAGGGATATATATTTTACCCACACATTTGGAGCCCTCCTGGGATGCCCTCTAACATACTATAACCTCATTTAGCGGAGATTTTCACAAAAAAGTGAAATTTTCCAAAAGTCAGAAATTTTGCAAAAAACGACTAAGTATGAAGGACTCATCGGGTGAAACGCTCTGGAACTGAAATCGGATGCGCTTACAGACATGCTCCCCTCTCTGGAAGTCTGAGACATGTGTGAAAATTTTCTAAGTCCAGAAAAAAAAAAATTTTCAACTTTTTTTCAAATTTCCCCACAAGGAATATATATTTTACCCACACATTTGGAGCCCTCCAGGGTTGCCCTCTAACATACTATAACCTCATTTAGCGGAGATTTTCACAAAAAAGTGAAATTTTCAAAAAGTCAAAAATTTTTCCAAAAAACGACTAAGTATGAAGGACTCATTGGGTGAAACGCTCTGGAACTGAAATCGGATGCGCTTACAGACATGCTCCCCTCTCTGGAAGTCTGAGACATGTGTGAAAATTTTCAAAGTCCAGAAAAAAAAATTTTTCAACTTTTTTTCAAATTTCCCCACAAGGGATATATATTTTACCCACACATTTGGAGCCCTCCTGGGATGCCCTCTAACATACTATAACCTCATTTAGCGGAGATTTTCACAAAAAAGTGAAATTTTCAAAAAGTCAAAAATTTTTCCAAAAAACGACTAAGTATGAAGGACTCATTGGGTGAAACGCTCTGGAACTGAAATCGGATGTGCTTACAGACATGCTCCCCTCTCTGGAAGTCTGAGACATGTGTGAAAAATTTCTAAGTCCAGAAAAATAAGTTTCAACTTTTTTTCAAATTTCCCCCCAAGGGATATATATTTTACCCACACATTTGGAGCCCTCCTGGAATGCCCTCTAACATACTATAACCTCATTTAGCGGAGATTTTCACAAAAAAGTGAAATTTTCAAAAAGTGGAAATTTTTCCAAAAAACGACTAAGTATGAAGGACTCATCGGGTGAAACGCTCTGGAACTGAAATCGGATGCGCTTACAGACATGCTCCCCTCTCTGGAAGTCTGAGACATGTGTGAAAATTTTCTAAGTCCAGAAAAAAAAAATTTTTCAACTTTTTTTCAAATTTCCCCACAAGGAATATATATTTTACCCACACATTTGGAGCCCTCCAGGGTTGCCCTCTAACATACTATAACCTCATTTAGCGGAGATTTTCACAAAAAAGTGAAATTTTCAAAAAGTCAAAATTTTTTCCAAAAAACGACTAAGTATGAAGGACTCATTGGGTGAAACGCTCTGGAACTGAAATCGGATGCGCTTACAGACATGCTCCCCTCTCTGGAAGTCTGAGACATGTGTGAAAATTTTCTAAGTCCAGAAAAAAAAAAAAATTCAACTTTTTTTCAAATTTCCCCACAAGGGATATATATTTTACCCACACATTTGGAGCCCTCCTGGGATGCCCTCTAACATACTATAACCTCATTTAGCGGAGATTTTCACAAAAAAGTGAAATTTTCAAAAAGTGGAAATTTTCCCAAAAAACGACTAAGTATGAAGGACTCATCGGGTGAAACGCTCTGGAACTGAAATCGGATGCGCTTACAGACATGCTCCCCTCTCTGGAAGTCTGAGACATGTGTGAAAATTTTCTAAGTCCAGAAAAAAAAAAATTTTCAACTTTTTTTCAAATTTCCCCACAAGGAATATATATTTTACCCACACATTTGGAGCCCTCCAGGGTTGCCCTCTAACATACTATAACCTCATTTAGCGGAGATTTTCACAAAAAAGTGAAATTTTCAAAAAGTCAAAAATTTTTCCAAAAAACGAATAAGTATGAAGGACTCATTGGGTGAAACGCTCTGGAACTGAAATCGGATGCGCTTACAGACATGCTCCCCTCTCTGGAAGTCTGAGACATGTGTGAAAATTTTCTAAGTCCAGAAAAAAAAAAAATTTCAACTTTTTTTCAAATTTCCCCACAAGGAATATATATTTTACCCACACATTTGGAGCCCTCCAGGGTTGCCCTCTAACATACTATAACCTGATTTAGCGGAGATTTTCACAAAAAAGTGAAATTTTCCAAAAGTCAGAAATTTTGCAAAAAACGACTAAGTATGAAGGACTCATCGGGTGAAACGCTCTGGAACTGAAATCGGATGCGCTTACAGACATGCTCCCCTCTCTGGAAGTCTGAGACATGTGTGAAAATTTTCTAAGTCCAGAAAAAAAAATTTTTCAACTTTTTTTCAAATTTCCCCACAAGGGATATATATTTTACCCACAAATTTGGAGCCCTCCTGGGATGCCCTCTAACATACTATAACCTCATTTAGCGGAGATTTTCACAAAAAAGTGAAATTTTCAAAAAGTCAGAAATTTTGCAAAAAACGACTAAGTATGAAGGACTCATCGGGTGAAACGCTCTGGAACTGAAATCGGATGCGCTTACAGACATGCTCCCCTCTCTGGAAGTCTGAGACATGTGTGAAAATTTTCAAAGTCCAGAAAAAAAAATTTTTCAACTTTTTTTCAAATTTCCCCACAAGGGATATATATTTTACCCACACATTTGGAGCCCTCCTGGGATGCCCTCTAACATACTATAACCTCATTTAGCGGAGATTTTCACAAAAAAGTGAAATTTTCAAAAAGTCTAAAATTTTTCCAAAAACCGACTAAGTATGAAGGACTCATTGGGTGAAACGCTCTGGAACGGAAATCGGATGTGCTTACAGACATGCTCCCCTCTCTGGAAGTCTGAGACATGTGTGAAAAATTTCTAAGTCCAGAAAAATAAGTTTCAACTTTTTTTCAAATTTCCCCCAAGGGATATATATTTTACCCACACATTTGGAGCCCTCCAGGGTTGCCCTCTAACATACTATAACCTCATTTAGCGGAGATTTTCACAAAAAAAGTGAAATTTTCAAAAAGTCAAAAAATTTTCCAAAAAACGACTAAGTATGAAGGACTCATTGGGTGAAACGCTCTGGAACTGAAATCGGATGCGCTTACAGACATGCTCCCCTCTCTGGAAGTCTGAGACATGTGTGAAAATTTTCTAAGTCCAGAAAAAAAAAAAATTTCAACTTTTTTTCAAATTTCCCCACAAGGGATATATATTTTACCCACACATTTGGAGCCCTCCTGGGATGCCCTCTAACATACTATAACCTCATTTAGCGGAGATTTTCACAAAAAAGTGAAATTTTCCAAAAGTCAGAAATTTTGCAAAAAACGACTAAGTATGAAGGACTCATCAGGTGAAACGCTCTGGAACTGAAATCGGATGCGCTTACAGACATGCTCCCCTCTCTGGAAGTCTGAGACATGTGTGAAAATTTTCTAAGTCCAGAAAAAAAAAATTTTTCAACTTTTTTTCAAATTTCCCCACAAGGAATATATATTTTACCCACACATTTGGAGCCCTCCAGGGTTGCCCTCTAACATACTATAACCTCATTTAGCGGAGATTTTCACAAAAAAGTGAAATTTTCAAAAAGTCAAAATTTTTTCCAAAAAACGACTAAGTATGAAGGACTCATTGGGTGAAACGCTCTGGAACTGAAATCGGATGTGCTTACAGACATGCTCCCCTCTCTGGAAGTCTGAGACATGTGTGAAAATTTTCTAAGTCCAGAAAAAAAAAAAAATTCAACTTTTTTTCAAATTTCCCCACAAGGGATATATATTTTACCCACACATTTGGAGCCCTCCTGGGATGCCCTCTAACATACTATAACCTCATTTAGCGGAGATTTTCACAAAAAAGTGAAATTTTCAAAAAGTGGAAATTTTCCCAAAAAACGACTAAGTATGAAGGACTCATCGGGTGAAACGCTCTGGAACTGAAATCGGATGCGCTTACAGACATGCTCCCCTCTCTGGAAGTCTGAGACATGTGTGAAAATTTTCTAAGTCCAGAAAAAAAAAAATTTTCAACTTTTTTTCAAATTTCCCCACAAGGAATATATATTTTACCCAAACATTTGGAGCCCTCCAGGGTTGCCCTCTAACATACTATAACCTCATTTAGCGGAGATTTTCACAAAAAAGTGAAATTTTCAAAAAGTCAAAAATTTTTCCAAAAAACGACTAAGTATGAAGGACTCATTGGGTGAAACGCTCTGGAACTGAAATCGGATGCGCTTACAGACATGCTCCCCTCTCTGGAAGTCTGAGACATGTGTGAAAATTTTCTAAGTCCAGAAAAAAAAAAAATTTCAACTTTTTTTCAAATTTCCCCACAAGGAATATATATTTTACCCACACATTTGGAGCACTCCAGGGTTGCCCTCTAACATACTATAACCTCATTTAGCGGAGATTTTCACAAAAAAGTGAAATTTTCCAAAAGTCAGAAATTTTGCAAAAAACGACTAAGTATGAAGGACTCATCGGGTGAAACGCTCTGGAACTGAAATCGGATGCGCTTACAGACATGCTCCCCTCTCTGGAAGTCTGAGACATGTGTGAAAATTTTCTAAGTCCAGAAAAAAAAATTTTTCAACTTTTTTTCAAATTTCCCCACAAGGGATATATATTTTACCCACACATTTGGAGCCCTCCTGGGATGCCCTCTAACATACTATAACCTCATTTAGCGGAGATTTTCACAAAAAAGTGAAATTTTCAAAAAGTCAAAAATTTTTCCAAAAAACGACTAAGTATGAAGGACTCATTGGGTGAAACGCTCTGGAACTGAAATTGGATGTGCTTACAGACATGCTCCCCTCTCTGGAAGTCTGAGACATGTGTGAAAATTTTCTAAGTCCAGAAAAATAAGTTTCAACTTTTTTTCAAATTTCCCCCCAAGGGATATATATTTTACCCACACATTTGGAGCCCTCCTGGGATGCCCTCTAACATACTATAACCTCATTTAGCGGAGATTTTCACAAAAAAGTGAAATTTTCAAAAAGTGGAAATTTTTCCAAAAAACGACTAAGTATGAAATACTCATCGGGTGAAACGCTCTGGAACTGAAATCAGATGCGCTTACAGACATGCTCCCTTCTCTGGAAGTCTGAGACATGTGTGAGAATTTTCTAAGTCCAGAAAAAAAAAATTTTCAACATTTTTTCAAATTTCCCCACAAGGAATATATATTTTACCCACACATTTGGAGCCCTCCTGGGATGCCCTCTAACATACTATAACCTCATTTAGCGGAGATTTTCACAAAAAAGTGAAATTTTCAAAAAATCTAAAATTTTTCCAAAAAACGACTAAGTATGAAGGACTCATTTCGTGAAACGCTCTGGAACTGAAATCGGATGCCCTTACAGACATGCTCCCCTCTCTGGAAGTCTGAGACATGTGTGAAAATTTTCAAAGTCCAGAAAAAAAAATTTTTCAACTTTTTTTCAAATTTCCCCACAAGGGATATATATTTTACCCACACATTTGGAGCCCTCCTGGGATGCCCTCTAACATACTATAACCTCATTTAGCGGAGATTTTCACAAAAAAGTGAAATTTTCAAAAAGTCAAAAATTTTTCCAAAAAAACGACTAAGTATGAAGGACTCATTGGGTGAAACGCTCTGGAACTGAAATCGGATGCGCTTACAGACATGCTCCCCTCTCTGGAAGTCTGAGACATGTGTAAAAATTTTCTAAGTCCAGAAAAAAAAAAAATTTCAACTTTTTTTCAAATTTCCCCACAAGGAATATATATTTTACCCACACATTTGGAGCCCTCCAGGGTTGCCCTCTAACATACTATAACCTCATTTAGCGGAGATTTTCACAAAAAAGTGAAATTTTCAAAAAGTCAAAATTTTTTCCAAAAAACGACTAAGTATGAAGGACTCATTGGGTGAAACGCTCTGGAACTGAAATCGGATGCGCTTACAGACATGCTCCCCTCTCTGGAAGTCTGAGACATGTGTGAAAATTTTCTAAGTCCAGAAAAAAAAAAATTTCAACTTTTTTTCAAATTTCCCCACAAGGGATATATATTTTACCCACACATTTGGAGCCCTCCTGGGATGCCCTCTAACATACTATAACCTCATTTAGCGGAGATTTTCACAAAAAAGTGAAATTTTCAAAAAATCAAAAATTTTTCCAAAAAGCGACTAAGTATGAAGGACTCATTGGGTGAAACGCTCTGGAACTGAAATCGGATGCGCTTACAGACATGCTCCCCTCTCTGGAAGTCTGAGACATGTGTGAAAATTTTCAAAGTCCAGAAAAAAAAATTTTTCAACTTTTTTTCAAATTTCCCCACAAGGGATATATATTTTACCCACACATTTGGAGCCCTCCTGGGATGCCCTCTAACATACTATAACCTCATTTAGCGGAGATTTTCACAAAAAAGTGAAATTTTCAAAAAGTGGAAATTTTTCCAAAAAACGACTAAGTATGAAGGACTCATCGGGTGAAACGCTCTGGAACTGAAATCGGATGCGCTTACAGACATGCTCCCCTCTCTGGAAGTCTGAGACATGTGTGAAAATTTTCTAAGTCCAGGAAAAAAAAAATTTTCAACTTTTTTTCAAATTTCCCCACAAGGAATATATATTTTACCCACACATTTGGAGCCCTCCAGGGTTGCCCTCTAACATACTATAACCTCATTTAGCGGAGATTTTCACAAAAAAGTGAAATTTTCAAAAAGTCAAAATTTTTTCCAAAAAACGACTAAGTATGAAGGACTCATTGGGTGAAACGCTCTGGAACTGAAATCGGATGCGCTTACAGACATGCTCCCCTCTCTGGAAGTCTGAGACATGTGTGAAAATTTTCTAAGTCCAGAAAAAAAAAAATTTCAACTTTTTTTCAAATTTCCCCACAAGGGATATATATTTTACCCACACATTTGGAGCCCTCCTGGGATGCCCTCTAAC
Source organism: Phyllobates terribilis (assembly GCF_046119375.1). Lineage (NCBI taxonomy): Eukaryota > Metazoa > Chordata > Amphibia > Anura > Dendrobatidae > Phyllobates > Phyllobates terribilis. The sequence continues at coordinate 346,945 of NW_027363218.1, read as the reverse complement.
ATACTATAACCTCATTTAGCGGAGATTTTCACAAAAAAGTGAAATTTTCAAAAAGTGGAAATTTTTCCTAAAAACGACTAAGTATGAAGGACTCATCGGGTGAAACGCTCTGGAACTGAAATCGGATGCGCTTACAGACATGCTCCCTTCTCTGGAAGTCTGAGACATGTGTGAGAATTTTCTAAGTCCAGAAAAAAAAAATTTTCAACATTTTTTCAAATTTCCCAACAAGGAATATATATTTTACCCACACATTTGGAGCCCTCCTGGGATGCCCTCTAACATACTATAACCTCATTTAGCGGAGATTTTCACAAAAAAGTGAAATTTTCAAAAAATCAAAAATTTTTCCAAAAAGCGACTAAGTATGAAGGACTCATTGGGTGAAACGCTCTGGAACTGAAATCGGATGCGCTTACAGACATGCTCCCCTCTCTGGAAGTCTGAGACATGTGTGAAAATTTTCTAAGTCCAGAAAAAAAAAAATTTTAACTTTTTTCAAATTTTCCCACAAGGGATATATATTTTACCCACACATTTGGAGCCCTCCTGGGATGCCCTCTAACATACTATAACCTCATTTAGCGGAGATTTTCACAAAAAAGTGAAATTTTCAAAAAGTGGAAATTTTTCCAAAAAACGACTAAGTATGAAGGACTCATCGGGTGAAACGCTCTGGAACTGAAATCGGATGCGCTTACAGACATGCTCCCCTCTCTGGAAGTCTGAGACATGTGTGAAAATTTTCTAAGTCCAGGAAAAAAAAAATTTTCAACTTTTTTTCAAATTTCCCCACAAGGAATATATATTTTACCCACACATTTGGAGCCCTCCAGGGTTGCCCTCTAACATACTATAACCTCATTTAGCGGAGATTTTCACAAAAAAGTGAAATTTTCAAAAAGTCAAAAATTTTTCCAAAAAAACGACTAAGTATGAAGGACTCATTGGGTGAAACGCTCTGGAACTGAAATCGGATGCGCTTACAGACATGCTCCCCTCTCTGGAAGTCTGAGACATGTGTAAAAATTTTCTAAGTCCAGAAAAAAAAAAAATTTCAACTTTTTTTCAAATTTCCGCACAAGGAATATATATTTTACCCACACATTTGGAGCCCTCCAGGGTTGCCCTCTAACATACTATAACCTCATTTAGCGGAGATTTTCACAAAAAAGTGAAATTTTCAAAAAGTCAAAATTTTTTCCAAAAAACGACTAAGTATGAAGGACTCATTGGGTGAAACGCTCTGGAACTGAAATCGGATGCGCTTACAGACATGCTCCCCTCTCTGGAAGTCTGAGACATGTGTAAAAATTTTCTAAGTCCAGAAAAAAAAAAAATTTCAACTTTTTTTCAAATTTCCCCACAAGGGATATATATTTTACCCACACATTTGGAGCCCTCCTGGGATTCCCTCTAACATACTATAACCTCATTTAGCGAAGATTTTCACAAAAAAGTGAAATTTTCCAAAAGTCAGAAATTTTGCAAAAAACGACTAAGTATGAAGGACTCATCGGGTGAAACGCTCTGGAACTGAAATCGGATGCGCTTACAGACATGCTCCCCTCTCTGGAAGTCTGAGACATGTGTGAAAATTTTCTAAGTCCAGAAAAATAAGTTTCAACTTTTTTTCAAATTTCCCCCCAAGGGATATATATTTTACCCACACATTTGGAGCCCTCCTGGGATGCCCTCTAACATACTATAACCTCATTTAGCGGAGATTTTCACAAAAAAGTGAAATTTTCAAAAAGTGGAAATTTTTCCAAAAAACGACTAAGTATGAAGGACTCATCGGGTGAAACGCTCTGGAACTGAAATCGGATGCGCTTACAGACTTGCTCCCCTCTCTGGAAGTCTGAGACATGTGTGAAAATTTTCTAAGTCCAGAAAAAAAAATTTTTCAACTTTTTTTCAAATTTCCCCACAAGGAATATATATTTTACCCACACATTTGGAGCCCTCCTGGGATGCCCTCTAATATACTATAACCTCATTTAGCGGAGATTTTCACAAAAAAGTGAAATTTTCAAAAAGTCAAAAATTTTCCAAAAAACGACTAAGTATGAAGGACTCATTGGGTGAAACGCTCTGGAACTGAAATCGGATGTGCTTACAAACATGCTCCCCTCTCTGGAAGTCTGAGACATGTGTGAAAATTTTCTAAGTCCAGAAAAAAAAAAATTTTAACTTTTTTCAAATTTTCCCACAAGGGATATATAATTTACCCACACATTTGGAGCCCTCCTGGGATGCCCTCTAACATACTATAACCTCATTTAGCGGAGATTTTCACAAAAAAGTGAAATTTTCAAAAAGTGGAAATTTTTCCAAAAAACGACTAAGTATGAAGGACTCATCGGGTGAAACGCTCTGGAACTGAAATCGGATGCGCTTACAGACATGCTCCCCTCTCTGGAAGTCTGAGACATGTGTGAAAATTTTCTAAGTCCAGGAAAAAAAAATTTTCAACTTTTTTTCAAATTTCCCCACAAGGAATATATATTTTACCCACACATTTGGAGCCCTCCAGGGTTGCCCTCTAACATACTATAACCTCATTTAGCGGAGATTTTCACAAAAAAGTGAAATTTTCAAAAAGTCAAAAATTTTTCCAAAAAAACGACTAAGTATGAAGGACTCATTGGGTGAAACGCTCTGGAACTGAAATCGGATGCGCTTACAGACATGCTCCCCTCTCTGGAAGTCTGAGACATGTGTAAAAATTTTCTAAGTCCAGAAAAAAAAAAAATTTCAACTTTTTTTCAAATTTCCCCACAAGGAATATATATTTTACCCACACATTTGGAGCCCTCCAGGGTTGCCCTCTAACATACTATAACCTCATTTAGCGGAGATTTTCACAAAAAAGTGAAATTTTCAAAAAGTCAAAATTTTTTCCAAAAAACGACTAAGTATGAAGGACTCATTGGGTGAAACGCTCTGGAACTGAAATCGGATGCGCTTACAGACATGCTCCCCTCTCTGGAAGTCTGAGACATGTGTGAAAATTTTCTAAGTCCAGAAAAATAAGTTTCAACTTTTTTTCAAATTTCCCCCCAAGGGATATATATTTTACCCACACATTTGGAGCCCTCCTGGGATGCCCTCTAACATACTATAACCTCATTTAGCGGAGATTTTCACAAAAAAGTGAAATTTTCAAAAAGTGGAAATTTTTCCAAAAAACGACTAAGTATGAAGGACTCATCGGGTGAAACGCTCTGGAACTGAAATCGGATGCGCTTACAGACATGCTCCCCTCTCTGGAAGTCTGAGACATGTGTGAAAATTTTCTAAGTCCAGAAAAATAAGTTTCAACTTTTTTTCAAATTTCCCCCCAAGGGATATATATTTTACCCACACATTTGGAGCCCTCCTGGGATGCCCTCTAACATACTATAACCTCATTTAGCGGAGATTTTCACAAAAAAGTGAAATTTTCAAAAAGTGGAAATTTTTCCAAAAAACGACTAAGTATGAAGGACTCATCGGGTGAAACGCTCTGGAACTGAAATCGGATGCGCTTACAGACTTGCTCCCCTCTCTGGAAGTCTGAGACATGTGTGAAAATTTTCTAAGTCCAGAAAAAAAAATTTTTCAACTTTTTTTCAAATTTCCCCACAAGGAATATATATTTTACCCACACATTTGGAGCCCTCCTGGGATGCCCTCTAATATACTATAACCTCATTTAGCGGAGATTTTCACAAAAAAGTGAAATTTTCAAAAAGTCAAAAATTTTCCAAAAAACGACTAAGTATGAAGGACTCATTGGGTGAAACGCTCTGGAACTGAAATCGGATGTGCTTACAAACATGCTCCCCTCTCTGGAAGTCTGAGACATGTGTGAAAATTTTCTAAGTCCAGAAAAATAAGTTTCAACTTTTTTTCAAATTTCCCCCCAAGGGATATATATTTTACCCACACATTTGGAGCCCTCCTGGGATGCCCTCTAACATACTATAACCTCATTTAGCGGAGATTTTCACAAAAAAGTGAAATTTTCAAAAAGTGGAAATTTTTCCAAAAAACGACTAAGTATGAAGGACTCATCGGGTGAAACGCTCTGGAACTGAAATCGGATGCGCTTACAGACTTGCTCCCCTCTCTGGAAGTCTGAGACATGTGTGAAAATTTTCTAAGTCCAGAAAAAAAAATTTTTCAACTTTTTTTCAAATTTCCCCACAAGGAATATATATTTTACCCACACATTTGGAGCCCTCCTGGGATGCCCTCTAATATACTATAACCTCATTTAGCGGAGATTTTCACAAAAAAGTGAAATTTTCAAAAAGTCAAAAATTTTCCAAAAAACTACTAAGTATGAAGGACTCATCGGGTGAAACGCTCTGGAACTGAAATCGGATGCGCTTACAGACATGCTCCCTTCTCTGGAAGTCTGAGACATGTGTGAGAATTTTCTAAGTCCAGAAAAAAAAAATTTTTCAACTTTTTTTCAAATTTCTCCCCAAGGGATATAGATTTTACCCACACATTTGGAGCCCTCCTGGGATGCCCTCTAACAAACTATAACCTCATTTAGCGGAGATTTTCACAAAAAAGTGAAATTTTCAAAAAGTCAGAAATTTTGCAAAAAACGACTAAGTATGAAGGACTCATCGGGTGAATCGCTCTAGAACTGAAATCGGATGCGCGCACTGACATGCTCCCCTCTCTGGAAGTCTGAGACATGTGTGAAAATTTTCTAAGTCCAGAAAAAAAAAATTTTCAACTTTTTTTCAAATTTCCCCACAAGGGATATATATTTTACCCACACATTTGGAGCCCTCCAGGGTTGCCCTCTAACATACTATAACCTCATTTAGCGGAGATTTTCACAAAAAAGTGAAATTTTCAAAAAGTCAAAATTTTTTCCAAAAAACGACTAAGTATGAAGGACTCATTGGGTGAAACGCTCTGGAACTGAAATCGGATGCGCTTACAGACATGCTCCCCTCTCTGGAAGTCTGAGACATGTGTGAAAATTTTCTAAGTCCAGAAAAAAAAAAAAATTCAACTTTTTTTCAAATTTCCCCACAAGGGATATATATTTTACCCACACATTTGGAGCCCTCCTGGGATGCCCTCTAACATACTATAACCTCATTTAGCGGAGATTTTCACAAAAAAGTGAAATTTTCAATAAGTGGAAATTTTCCCAAAAAACGACTAAGTATGAAGGACTCATCGGGTGAAACGCTCTGGAACTGAAATCGGATGCGCTTACAGACATGCTCCCCTCTCTGGAAGTCTGAGACATGTGTGAAAATTTTCTAAGTCCAGAAAAAAAAAAATTTTCAACTTTTTTTCAAATTTCCCCACAAGGAATATATATTTTACCCACACATTTGGAGCCCTCCAGGGTTGCCCTCTAACATACTATAACCTCATTTAGCGGAGATTTTCACAAAAAAGTGAAATTTTCAAAAAGTCAAAAATTTTTCCAAAAAACGACTAAGTATGAAGGACTCATTGGGTGAAACGCTCTGGAACTGAAATCGGATGCGCTTACAGACATGCTCCCCTCTCTGGAAGTCTGAGACATGTGTGAAAATTTTCTAAGTCCAGAAAAAAAAAAAATTTCAACTTTTTTTCAAATTTCCCCACAAGGAATATATATTTTACCCACACATTTGGAGCACTCCAGGGTTGCCCTCTAACATACTATAACCTCATTTAGCGGAGATTTTCACAAAAAAGTGAAATTTTCCAAAAGTCAGAAATTTTGCAAAAAACGACTAAGTATGAAGGACTCATCGGGTGAAACGCTCTGGAACTGAAATCGGATGCGCTTACAGACATGCTCCCCTCTCTGGAAGTCTGAGACATGTGTGAAAATTTTCTAAGTCCAGAAAAAAAAATTTTTCAACTTTTTTTCAAATTTCCCCACAAGGGATATATATTTTACCCACACATTTGGAGCCCTCCTGGGATGCCCTCTAACATACTATAACCTCATTTAGCGGAGATTTTCACAAAAAAGTGAAATTTTCAAAAAGTCAAAAATTTTTCCAAAAAACGACTAAGTATGAAGGACTCATTGGGTGAAACGCTCTGGAACTGAAATTGGATGTGCTTACAGACATGCTCCCCTCTCTGGAAGTCTGAGACATGTGTGAAAATTTTCTAAGTCCAGAAAAATAAGTTTCAACTTTTTTTCAAATTTCCCCCCAAGGGATATATATTTTACCCACACATTTGGAGCCCTCCTGGGATGCCCTCTAACATACTATAACCTCATTTAGCGGAGATTTTCACAAAAAAGTGAAATTTTCAAAAAGTGGAAATTTTTCCAAAAAACGACTAAGTATGAAATACTCATCGGGTGAAACGCTCTGGAACTGAAATCAGATGCGCTTACAGACATGCTCCCTTCTCTGGAAGTCTGAGACATGTGTGAGAATTTTCTAAGTCCAGAAAAAAAAAATTTTCAACATTTTTTCAAATTTCCCCACAAGGAATATATATTTTACCCACACATTTGGAGCCCTCCTGGGATGCCCTCTAACATACTATAACCTCATTTAGCGGAGATTTTCACAAAAAAGTGAAATTTTCAAAAAATCAAAAATTTTTCCAAAAAACGACTAAGTATGAAGGACTCATTTCGTGAAACGCTCTGGAACTGAAATCGGAAGCGCTTACAGACATGCTCCCCTCTCTGGAAGTCTGACACATGTGTGAAAATTTTCTAAGTCCAGAAAAAAAAATTTTTTCAACTTTTTTTCAAATTTCTCCCCAAGGGATATATATTTTACCCACACCTTTTGAGACCTCCTGGGATGCCCTCTAACATACTATAACCTCATTTAGCGGAGATTTTCACAAAAAAAGTGAAATTTTCAAAAAGTGAAAATTTTTCCAAAAAACGACTAAGTATGAAGGACTCATTGGCTGAAACGCTCTGGAACTGAAATCGGATGCGCTTACAGACATGCTCCCCTCTCTGGAAGTCTGAGACATGTGTGAAAATTTTCTAAGTCCAGAAAAAAAAAATTTCAACTTTTTTTCAAATTTCCCCACAAGGGATATATATTTTACCCACACATTTGGAGCCCTCCTGGGATGCCCTCTAACATACTATAACCTCATTTAGCGGAGATTTTCACAAAAAAAGTGAAATTTTCAAAAAGTGGAAATTTTTCCAAAAAACGACTAAGTATGAAGGACTCATCAGTTGAAACACTCTGGAACTGAAATCGGATGCGCTTACAGACATGCTCCCCTCTCTGGAAGTCTGAGACATGTGTGAAAATTTTCTAAGTCCAGAAAAAAAAAATTTTTCAACTTTTTTTCAAATTTCCCGCCAAGGGATATATATTTTACCCACACATTTGGAGCCCTCCTGGGATGCCCTCTAACATACTATAACCTCCTTTAGCGGAGATTTTCACAAAAAAGTGAAATTTTCAAAAAAGTGAAAATTTTTCCAAAAAACGACTAAGTATGAAGGACTTATCGGGTGAAACGCTCTGGAACTGAAATCGGATGTGCTTACAGACATGCTCCCCTCTCTGGAAGTCTGAGACATGTGTGAAAATTTTCTAAGTCCAGAAAAAAAAACATTTTCAACTTTTTTTCAAATTTCCCCACAAGGGAAATATATTTTACCCACACATTTGGAGCCCTCCTGGGATGCCCTCTAACATACTATAACCTCATTTAGCGGAGATTTTCACAAAAAAGTGAAATTTTCAAAAAGTGGAAATTTTTCCAAAAAGCTACTAAGTATGAAGGACTCATCAGGTGAAACACTCTGGAACTGAAATCGGATGCGCTTACAGACATGCTCCCCTCTCTGGAAGTCTGAGACATGTGTGAAAATTTTCTAAGTCCAGAAAAAAAAAATTTTTCAACTTTTTTTCAAATTTCCCGCCAAGGGATATATATTTTACCCACACATTTGGAGCCCTCCTGGGATGCCCTCTAACATAATATAACCTCCTTTAGCGGAGATTTTCACAAAAAAGTGAAATTTTCAAAAAAGTGAAAATTTTTCCAAAAAACGACTAAGTATGAAGCACTCATCGGGTGAAACGCTCTGGAACTGAAATCGGATGCGCTTACAGATATGCTCCCCTCTCTGGAAGTCTGAGACATGTGTGAAAATTTTCTAAGTCAAGAAAAAAAAAATTTTTCAACTTTTTTTCAAATTTCCCCACAAGGGATATATATTTTACCCACACATTTGGAGCCCTCCTGGGATGCCCTCTAACATACTATGACCTCATTTAGCGGAGATTTTTACAAAAAAGTGAAATTTTCAAAAAGTGGAATTTTTTCCAAAAAACGACTAAGTATGAAGGACTTATTGGGTGAAACGCTCTGGAACTGAAATCGGATGCGCTTACAGACATGCTCCCCTCCCTGGAAGTCTGAGACATGTGTGAAAATTTTCTAAGTCCAGAAAAAAAAAAATTTCAACTTTTTTTCAAATTTCCCGCCAAGGGATATATATTTTACCCACACATTTGGAGCCCTCCTGGGATGCCCTCTAACATACTATAACCTCCTTTAGCGGAGATTTTCACAAAAAAGTGAAATTTTCAAAAAAGTGAAAATTTTTCCAAAAAACGACTAAGTATGAAGGACTTATCGGGTGAAACGCTCTGGAACTGAAATCGGATGCGCTTACAGACCTGCTCCCCTCTCTGGAAGTCTGAGACATGTGTGAAAATTTTCTAAGTCCAGAAAAAAAAACATTTTCAACTTTTTTTCAAATTTCCCCACAAGGGAAATATATTTTACCCACACATTTGGAGCCCTCCTGGGATGCCCTCTAACATACTATAACGTCATTTAGCGGAGATTTTCACAAAAAAGTGAAATTTTCAAAAAGTCAGAAATTTTGCAAAAAATGACTAATTATGAAGGATTCATCGGGTGAATCGCTCTGGAACTGAAATCGGATGCGCGCACTGACATGCTCCCCTCTCTGGAAGTCTGAGACATGTGTGAAAATTTTCTAAGTCCATAAAAAAAATTTTTTTCAACTTTTTTAAAAATTTCCCCACACATTTGGAGCCCTCCTGGGATGCCCTCTATCATACTATAACCTCATTTAGCGGAGATTTTCACAAAAAAGTGAAATTTTCAAAAAGTGCGAAATTTTGCAAAAAACGACTAAGTATGAAGGAATCATATGGTGAAACACTCTGGAACTGAAATCGGATGCGCTTACAGACATGCTCCCCTCTCTGGAAGTCTGAGACATGTGTGAAAATTTTCTAAGTCCAGAAAAAAAAAATTTTCAACTTTTTTTCAAATTTCCCCACAAGGGATATATATTTTACCCACACATTTGGAGCCCTCCTGGGATGCTCTCTAACATACTATAACCTCATTTAGCGGAGATTTTCACAAAAAAGTGAAATTTTCAAAAAGTGAGAAATTTTGCAAAAAACGACTAAGTATGAAGGAATCATCGGGTAAAACACTCTGGAACTGAAATCGGATGCGCTTACAGACATGCTCCCCTCTCTGGAAGTCTGAGACATGTGTGAAAATTTTCTAAGTCCAGAAAAAAAAAAATTTCAACTTTTTTCCAAATTTCCCCACAAGGGATATATATTTTACCCACACATTTGGAGCCCTCCTGGGATGCCCTCTAACATACTATAACCTCATTTAGCGGAGATTTTCACAAAAAAGTGAAATTTTCAAAAAGTGAAAATTTTTCCAAAAAACTACTAAGTATGAAGGACTCATCGGGTGAAACGCTCTGGAACTGAAATCGGATGCGCTTACAGACATGCTCCCTTCTCTGGAAGTCTGAGACATGTGTGAGAATTTTCTAAGTCCAGAAAAAAAAAATTTTTCAACTTTTTTTCAAATTTCTCCCCAAGGGATATAGATTTTACCCACACATTTGGAGCCCTCCTGGGATGCCCTCTAACAAACTATAACCTCATTTAGCGGAGATTTTCACAAAAAAGTGAAATTTTCAAAAAGTCAGAAATTTTGCAAAAAACGACTAGGTATGAAGGACTCATCGGGTGAATCGCTCTAGAACTGAAATCGGATGCGCGCACTGACATGCTCCCCTCTCTGGAAGTCTGAGACATGTGTGAAAATTTTCTAAGTCCAGAAAAAAAAAATTTTCAACTTTTTTTCAAATTTCACCACAAGGGATATATATTTTACCCACACATTTGGAGCCCTCCTGGGATGCCCTCTAACATACTATAACCTCATTTAGCGGAGATTTTCACAAAAAAGTGAAATTTTCAAAAAGTCAAAATTTTTTCCAAAAAACGACTAAGTATGAAGGACTCATTGGGTGAAACGCTCTGGAACTGAAATCGGAAGCGCTTACAGACATGCTCCCCTCTCTGGAAGTCTGACACATGTGTGAAAATTTTCTAAGTCCAGAAAAAAAAATTTTTCAACTTTTTTCAAATTTCTCCCCAAGGGATATAGATTTTACCCACACATTTGGAGCCCTCCTGGGATGCCCTCTAACAAACTATAACCTCATTTAGCGGAGATTTTCACAAAAAAGTGAAATTTTCAAAAAGTCAGAAATTTTGCAAAAAACGACTAAGTATGAAGGACTCATCGGGTGAATCGCTCTAGAACTGAAATCGGATGCGCGCACTGACATGCTCCCCTCTCTGGAAGTCTGAGACATGTGTGAAAATTTTCTAAGTCCAGAAAAAAAAAATTTTCAACTTTTTTTCAAATTTCCCCACAAGGGATATATATTTTACCCACACATTTGGAGCCCTCCTGAGATGCCCTCTAACATACTATAACCTCATTTAGCGGAGATTTTCACAAAAAAGTGAAATTTTCAAAAAGTCAAAATTTTTTCCAAAAAACGACTAAGTATGAAGGACTCATTGGGTGAAACGCTCTGGAACTGAAATCGGAAGCGCTTACAGACATGCTCCCCTCTCTGGAAGTCTGACACATGTGTGAAAATTTTCTAAGTCCAGAAAAAAAAATTTTTTCAACTTTTTTTCAAATTTCTCCCCAAGGGATATATATTTTACCCACACCTTTTGAGACCTCCTGGGATGCCCTCTAACATACTATAACCTCATTTAGCGGAGATTTTCACAAAAAAAGTGAAATTTTCAAAAAGTGAAAATTTTTCCAAAAAACGACTAAGTATGAAGGACTCATTGGCTGAAACGCTCTGGAACTGAAATCGGATGTGCTAACAGACATGCTCCCCTCTCTGGAAGTCTGAGACATGTGTGAAAATTTTCTAAGTCCAGAAAAATAAGTTTCAACTTTTTTTCAAATTTCCCCACAAGGGATATATATTTTGCCCACACATTTGGAGCCCTCCTGGGATGCCCTCTAACATACTATAACCTCATTTAGCGGAGATTTTCACAAAAAAGTGAAATTTTCAAAAAGTGCAAATTTTTCCAAAAAACGACTAAGTATGAAGGACTTATCGGGTGAAACGCTCTGGAACTGAAATCGGATGTGCTTACAGACATGCTCCCCTCTCTGGAAGTCTGAGACATGTGTGAAAATTTTCTAAGTCCAGAAAAAAAAAATTTTTCAACTTTTTTTCAAATTTCCCCACAAGGGATATATATTTTACCCACACATTTGGAGCCCTCCTGGGATGCCCTCTAACATACTATGACCTCATTTAGCGGAGATTTTTACAAAAAAGTGAAATTTTCAAAAAGTGGAATTTTTTCCAAAAAACGACTAAGTATGAAGGACTTATTGGGTGAAACGCTCTGGAACTGAAATCGGATGCGCTTACAGACATGCTCCCCTCCCTGGAAGTCTGAGACATGTGTGAAAATTTTCTAAGTCCAGAAAAAAAAAAATTTCAACTTTTTTTCAAATTTCCCGCCAAGGGATATATATTTTACCCACACATTTGGAGCCCTCCTGGGATGCCCTCTAACATACTATAACCTCCTTTAGCGGAGATTTTCACAAAAAAGTGAAATTTTCAAAAAAGTGAAAATTTTTCCAAAAAACGACTAAGTATGAAGGACTTATCGGGTGAAACGCTCTGGAACTGAAATCGGATGCGCTTACAGACCTGCTCCCCTCTCTGGAAGTCTGAGACATGTGTGAAAATTTTCTAAGTCCAGAAAAAAAAACATTTTCAACTTTTTTTCAAATTTCCCCACAAGGGAAATATATTTTACCCACACATTTGGAGCCCTCCTGGGATGCCCTCTAACATACTATAACGTCATTTAGCGGAGATTTTCACAAAAAAGTGAAATTTTCAAAAAGTCAGAAATTTTGCAAAAAATGACTAATTATGAAGGATTCATCGGGTGAATCGCTCTGGAACTGAAATCGGATGCGCGCACTGACATGCTCCCCTCTCTGGAAGTCTGAGACATGTGTGAAAATTTTCTAAGTCCATAAAAAAAATTTTTTTCAACTTTTTTAAAAATTTCCCCACACATTTGGAGCCCTCCTGGGATGCCCTCTATCATACTATAACCTCATTTAGCGGAGATTTTCACAAAAAAGTGAAATTTTCAAAAAGTGAGAAATTTTGCAAAAAACGACTAAGTATGAAGGAATCATCGGGTGAAACACTCTGGAACTGAAATCGGATGCGCTTACAGACATGCTCCCCTCTCTGGAAGTCTGAGACATGTGTGAAAATTTTCTAAGTCCAGAAAAAAATTTTTTTTAACTTTTTTCAAATTTCCCCCCAAGGGATATATGTTTTACCCACACATTTGGATCCCTCCTGGGATGCCCTCTAACATACTATAACCTCATTTAGCGGAGATTTTCACAAAAAAGAGAAATTTTCAAAAAGTGAAAATTTTTCCAAAAAACGACTAAGTATGAAGGACTTATCGGGTGAAACGCACTGGAACTGAAATCGGATCCGCTCACAGACATGCTCCCCTCTCTGGAAGTCTGAGACATGTGAAAATTTTCTAAGTCCAGAAATCAAGAAAATTTTTCAACTTTTTTTCAAATTTCCCCACAAGGGATATATATTTTACCCACACATTTGGAGCCCTCCTGGGATGCCCTCTAACATACTATAACCTCCTTTAGCGGAGATTTTCACAAAAAAGTGAAATTTTCAAAAAGTCAGAAATTTTGCAAAAAACGACTAAGTATGAAGGAATCATCGGGTGAAACGCTCTGGAACTGAAATCGGATGCGCTTACAGACATGCTCCCCTCTCTGGAAGTCTGAGACATGTGTGAAAATTTTCTAAGTCCAGAAAAAAAATTTTTTTCAACTTTTTTCAAATTTCCCCACAAGGGATATATATTTTACCCACACATTTGGAGCCCTCCTGGGATGCCCTCTAACATACTATAACCTCCTTTAGCGGAGATTTTCACAAAAAAGTGAAATTTTCAAAAAGTCAGAAATTTTGCAAAAAACGACTAAGTATGAAGGAATCATCGGGTGAAACGCTCTGGAACTGAAATCGGATGTGCTTACAGACATACTCCCCTCCCTGGAAGTCTGAGACGTGTGAAAATTTTCTAAGTCCAGAAAAAAAAAATTTTTCACCTTTTTTTCAAATTTCCCCACAAGGGATATATATTTTACCCACACATTTGGAGCCCTCCTGGGATGCCCTCTAACATACTATAACGTCATTTAGAGGAGATTTTCACAAAAAAGTGAAATTTTCAAAAAGTCAGAAATTTTGCAAAAAACGACTAATTATGAAGGACTCATTGGGTGAATCGCTCTGGAACTGAAATCAGATGTGCGCACTGACATGCTCCCCTCTCTGGAAGTCTGAGACATGTGAAAATTTTCTAAGTCCAGAAAAAAATTTTTTTTCAACTTTTTTAAAAATTTCCCCACACATTTGGAGCCCTCCTGGGATGCCCTCTAACATACTATAACCTCATTTAGCGGAGATTTTCACAAAAAAGTGAAATTTTCAAAAAGTGGAAATTTTTCCAAAAAATGACTAAGTATGAAGGACTCATCGGGTGAAACGCTCTGGAACTGAAATCGGATGCGCTTACAGACATGCTCCCCTCTCTGGAAGTCTGAAACATGTGTGAAAATTTTCTAAGCCCAGAAAAAAAAAAATTTTCAACTTTTTTTCAAATTTCCCGCCAAGGGATATATATTTTACCCACACATTTGGAGCCCTCCTGGGATGCCCTCTAACATACTATAACCTCCTTTAGCGGAGATTTTCACAAAAAAGTGAAATTTTCAAAAAAGTGAAAATTTTTCCAAAAAAACGACTAAGTATGAAGGACTTATCGGGTGAAACGCACTGGAACTGAAATCGGATCCGCTAACAGACATGCTCCCCTCTCTGGAAGTCTGAGACGTGTGAAAATTTTCTAAGTCCAGAAAAAAAAAATTTTTCAACTTTTTTTCAAATTTCCCCACAAGGGATATATATTTTACCCAAACATTTGGAGCCCTCCTGGGATGCCCTCTAACATACTATAACGTCATTTAGAGGAGATTTTCACAAAAAAAGTGAAATTTTCAAAAAGTCAGAAATTTTGCAAAAAACGACTAATTATGAAGGACTCATTGGGTGAATCGCTCTGGAACTGAAATCGGATGCGCGCACTGACATGCTCCCCTCTCTGGAAGTCTGAGACATGTGAAAATTTTCTAAGTCCAGAAAAAAAAATTTTTTCAACTTTTTTAAAAATTTCCCCACACATTTGGAGCCCTCCTGGGATGCCCTCTAACATACTATAACCTCATTTAGCGGAGATTTTCACAAAAAAGTGAAATTTTCAAAAAGTGGAAATTTTTCCAAAAAACGACTAAGTATGAAGGACTCATCAGGTGAAACACTCTGGAACTGAAATCGGATGCGCTTACAGACATGCTCCCCTCTCTGGAAGTCTGAAACATGTGTGAAAATTTTCTAAGCCCAGAAAAAAAAAAATTTTCAACTTTTTTTCAAATTTCCCGCCAAGGGAAATATATTTTACCCACACATTTGGAGCCCTCCTGGGATGCCCTCTAACATACTATAACCTCCTTTAGCGGAGATTTTCACAAAAAAGTGAAATTTTCAAAAAAGTGAAAATTTTTCCAAAAAACGACTAAGTATGAAGCACTCATCGGGTGAAACGCTCTGGAACTGAAATCGGATGCGCTTACAGACATGCTCCCCTCTCTGGAAGTCTGAGACATGTGTGAAAATTTTCTAAGTCCAGAAAAAAAAAATTTAAAACTTTTTTTCAAATTTCCCCCCAAGGGATATATATTTTACCCACACATTTGGAGCCCTCCTGGGATGCCCTCTAACATACTATAACCTAATTTAGCAGAGATTTTCACACAAAAGTGAAATTTTCAAAAAGTCAGAAATTTTGCAAAAAACGACTAAGTATGAAGGAATCATCGGGTGAAACGCTCTGGAACTGAAATCGGATGTGCTTACAGACATACTCCCCTCCCTGGAAGTCTGAGACATGTGTGAAAATTTTCTAAGTCCAGAAAAAAAAAAATTTTCAACTTTTTTTCAAATTTCCCCCCAAGGGATATATATTTTACCCACACATTTGGAGCCCTCCTGGGATGCCCTCTAACATACTATAACCTCATTTAGCGGAGATTTTCACAAAAAAAGTGAAATTCTCAAAAAGTGAAAATTTTTCCAAAAAATGATTAAGTATGAAGGACTCATCGGGTGAAACGCTCTGGAACTGAAATCGGATGCGCTTACAGACATGCTCCCCTCTCTGGAAGTCTGAGACATGTGTGAAAATTTTCTAAGTCCAGAAAAAAAAATTTTTTCAACTTTTTTTCAAATTTCCCCACAATTGATATATATTTTACCCACACATTTGGAGCCCTCCTGGGATGCCCTCTAACATACTATAACCTCATTTAGCGGAGATTTTCACAAAAAAGAGAAATTTTCAAAAAGTGGAAATTTTTCCAAAAAACGACTAAGTATGAAGGACTTATCGGGTGAAACGCACTGGAACTGAAATTGGATCCGCTAACAGACATGCTCCCCTCTCTGGAAGTCTGAGACGTGTGAAAATTTTCTAAGTCCAGAAAAAAAAAATTTTTCAACTTTTTTTCAAATTTCCCCACAAGGGATATATATTTTACCCACACATTTGGAGCCCTCCTGGGATGCCCTCTAACATACTATAACGTCATTTAGAGGAGATTTTCACAAAAAAGTGAAATTTTCAAAAAGTCAGAAATTTTGCAAAAAACGACTAATTATGAAGGACTCATTGGGTGAATCGCTCTGGAACTGAAATCGGATGCGCGCACTGACATGCTCCCCTCTCTGGAAGTCTGAGACATGTGAAAATTTTCTAAGTCCAGAAAAAAAAATTTTTTCAACTTTTTTAAAAATTTCCCCACACATTTGGAGCCCTCCTGGGATGCCCTCTAACATACTATAACCTCAATTAGCGGAGATTTTCACAAAAAAGTGAAATTTTCAAAAAGTGGAAATTTTTCCAAAAAACGACTAAGTATGAAGGACTCATCGGGTGAAACGCTCTGGAACTGAAATCGGATGCGCTTACAGACATGCTCCCCTCTCTGGAAGTCTGAGACATGTGTGAAAATTTTCTAAGTCCAGAAAAAAAAAGTTTTTCAACTGTTTTTCAAATTTCCCCCCAAGGGATATATATTTTACCCACACATTTGGAGCCCTCCTGGGATGCCCTCTAACATACTATAGCCTCTTTTGGCGGAGATTTTCACAAAAAAGTGAAATTTTCAAAAAGTGGAAATTTTTCCAAAAAACGATTAAGTATGAAGGACTCATCGGGTGAAACGCTCTGGAACTGAAATCGGAAGCGCTTACAGACATGCTCCCCTCTCTGGAAGTCTGAGACATGTGTGAAAATTTTCTAAGTCCAGAAAAAAAACATTTTTCAACTTTTTTCAAATTTCCCCCCCAAGGGATATATGTGTTACCCACACATTTGGAGCCCTCCTGGGATGCCCTCTAACATACTATAACCTCCTTTAGCGGAGATTTTCACAAAAAAGTGAAATTTTCAAAAAGTCAGAAATTTTGCAAAAAACGACTAAGTATGAAGGATTCATCGGGTGAAACGCTCTGGAACTGAAATCGGATGCGCTTACAGACATGCTCCCCTCTCTGGAAGTCTGAGACATGTGTGAAAATTTTCTAAGTCCAGAAAAAAAAAATTTTTCAACTTTTTTTCAAATTTCCCCACAATTGATATATATTTTACCCACACATTTTGAGCCCTCCTGGGATGCCCTCTAACATACTATAACCTCATTTAGCGGAGATTTTCACAAAAAAGAGAAATTTTCAAAAAGTGAAAATTTTTCCAAAAAATGATTAAGTATGAAGGACTTATCGGGTGAAACGCACTGGAACTGAAATCGGATCCGCTAACAGACATGATCCCCTCTCTGGAAGTCTGAGACGTGTGAAAATTTTCTAAGTCCAGATAAAAAAAGTTTTTCAACTTTTTTCAAATTTCCCCCCAAGGGATATATATTTTACCCACACATTTGGAGCCCTCCTGGGATGCCCTCTAACATACTATAGCCTCATTTGGCGGAGATTTTCACAAAAAAGTGAAATTTTCAAAAAGTGGAAATTTTTCCAAAAAACGATTAAGTATGAAGGACTCATCGGGTGAAATGCTCTGGAACTGAAATCGGATACGCTTACAGACATGCTCCCCTCTCTGGAAGTCTGAGACATGTGTGAAAATTTTCTAAGTCCAGAAAAAAAACATTTTTCAACTTTTTTCAAATTTCCCCCCCAAGGGATATATATGTTACCCACACATTTGGAGCCCTCCTGGGATGCCCTCTAACATACTATAACCTCCTTTAGCGGAGATTTTCACAAAAAAGTGAAATTTTCAAAAAGTGAAAATTTTTCCAAAAAATGATTAAGTATGAAGGACTCATCGGGTGAAACGCTCTGGAACTGAAATCGGATGCGCTTACAGACATGCTCCCCTCTCTGGAAGTCTGAGACATGTGTGAAAATTTTCTAAGTCCAGAAAAAAAAATTTTTCAACTTTTTTTCAAATTTCCCCACAATTGATATATATTTTACCCACACATTTGGAGCCCTCCTGGGATGCCCTCTAACATACTATAACCTCATTTAGCGGAGATTTTCACAAAAAAGAGAAATTTTCAAAAAGTGGAAATTTTTCCAAAAAACGACTAAGTATGAAGGACTTATCGGGTGAAATGCTCTGGAACTGAAATCGGATGCGCTTACAGACATGCTCCCCTCTCTGGAAGTCTGAGACATGTGTGAAAATTTTCTAAGTCCAGAAAAAAAAATTTTCAACTTTTTTTCAAATTTCCCCACAAGGGATATATATTTTACCCACACATTTGGAGCCCTCCTGGGATGCCCTCTAACATACTATAACCTCCTTTAGCGGAGATTTTCACAAAAAAGTGAAATTTTCAAAAAGTCAGAAATTTTGCAAAAAACGACTAATTATGAAGGACTCATTGGGTGAATCGCTCTGGAACTGAAATCGGATGCGCGCACTGACATGCTCCCCTCTCTGGAAGTCTGAGACATGTGAAAATTTTCTAAGTCCAGAAAAAAAATTTTTTTCAACTTTTTTAAAAATTTCCCCACACATTTGGAGCCCTCCTGGGATGCCCTCTAACATAATATAACCTCCTTTAGCTGAGATTTTCACAAAAAAGTGAAATTTTCAAAAAAGTGAAAATTTTTCCAAAAAACGACTAAGTATGAAGCACTCATCGGGTGAAACGCTCTGGAACTGAAATCGGATGCGCTTACAGACATGCTCCCCTCTCTGGAAGTCTGAGACATGTGTGAAAATTTTCTAAGTCCAGAAAAAAAAAATTTTTCAACTTTTTTTCAAATTTCCCCACAAGGGATATATATTTTACCCACACATTTGGAGCCCTCCTGGGATGCCCTCTAACATACTATAACCTCATTTAGCGGAGATTTTCACAAAAAAGTGAAATTTTCAAAAAGTGGAAATTTTTCCAAAAAACGACTAAGTATGAAGGACTCATCAGGTGAAACACTCTGGAACTGAAATCGGATGCGCTTACAGACATGCTCCCCTCTCTGGAAGTCTGAGACATGTGTGAAAATTTTCTAAGTCCAGAAAAAAAAAATTTTTCAACTTTTTTTCAAATTTCCCGCCAAGGGATATATATTTTACCCACACATTTGGAGCCCTCCTGGGATGCCCTCTAACATACTATAACCTCCTTTAGCGGAGATTTTCACAAAAAAGTGAAATTTTCAAAAAAGTGAAAATTTTTCCAAAAAACGACTAAGTATGAAGGACTTATCGGGTGAAACGCTCTGGAACTGAAATCGGATGCGCTTACAGACATGCTCCCCTCTCTGGAAGTCTGAGACATGTGTGAAAATTTTCTAAGTCCAGAAAAAAAAACATTTTCAACTTTTTTTCAAATTTCCCCACAAGGGAAATATATTTTACCCACACATTTGGAGCCCTCCTGGGATGCCCTCTAACATACTATAACCTCCTTTAGCGGAGATTTTCACAAAAAAGTGAAATTTTCAAAAAAGTGAAAATTTTTCCAAAAAACGACTAAGTATGAAGCACTCATCGGGTGAAACGCTCTGGAACTGAAATCGGATGCGCTTACAGACATGCTCCCCTCTCTGGAAGTCTGAGACATGTGTGAAAATTTTCTAAGTCCAGAAAAAAAAAATTTTTCAACTTTTTTTCAAATTTCCCCACAAGGGATATATATTTTACCTACACATTTGGAGCCCTCCTGGGATGCCCCCTAACATACTATAACCTCATTTAGCGGAGATTTTCACAAAAAAGTGAAATTTTCAAAAAGTGGAAATTTTTCCAAAAAACGACTAAGTATGAAGGACTCATCGGGTGAAACGCTCTGGAACTGAAATCGGATGCGCTTACAGACATGCTCCCCTCTCTGGAAGTTTGAGACATGTGTGAAAATTTTCTAAGTCCAGAAAAAAAAAATTTAAAACTTTTTTTCAAATTTCCCCCCAAGGGATATATATTTTACCCACACATTTGGAGCCCTCCTGGGATGCCCTCTAACATACTATAACCTAATTTAGCAGAGATTTTCACACAAAAGTGAAATTTTCAAAAAGTCAGAAATTTTGCAAAAAACGACTAAGTATGAAGGACTCATCGGGTGAAACCCTCTGGAACTGAAATCGGATGCGCTTACAGACATGCTCCCCTCTCTGGAAGTCTGAGACATGTGTGAAAATTTTCTAAGTCCAGAAAAAAAGTTTTTCAACTTTTTTTCAAATTTCCCCCCAAGGGATATATATTTTACCCACACATTTGGAGCCCTCCTGGGATGCCCTCTAACATACTATAGCCTCATTTGGCGGAGATTTTCACAAAAAAGTGAAATTTTCAAAAAGTGGAAATTTTTCCAAAAAACGATTAAGTATGAAGGACTCATCGGGTGAAACGCTCTGGAACTGAAATCGGATGCGCTTACAGACATGCTCCCCTCTCTGGAATTCTGAGACATGTGTGAAAATTTTCTAAGTCCAGAAAAAAAACATTTTTCAACTTTTTTCAAATTTCCCCCCCAAGGGATATATATTTTACCCACACATTTGGAGCCCTCCTGGGATGCCCTCTAACATACTATAACCTCCTTTAGCGGAGATTTTCACAAAAAAGTGAAATTTTCAAAAAGTCAGAAATTTTGCAAAAAACGACTAAGTATGAAGGAATCATCGGGTGAAACGCTCTGGAACTGAAATCGGATGTGCTTACAGACATACTCCCCTCCCTGGAAGTCTGAGACATGTGTGAAAATTTTCTAAGTCCAGAAAAAAAAATTTTTTCAACTTTTTTTCAAATTTCCCCACAATTGATATATATTTTACCCACACATTTGGAGCCCTCCTGGGATGCCCTCTAACATACTATAACCTCATTTAGCGGAGATTTTCACAAAAAAGAGAAATTTTCAAAAAGTGGAAAGTTTTCCAAAAAACGACTAAGTATGAAGGACTTATCGGGTGAAACGCTCTGGAACTGAAATCGGATGCGCTTACAGACATGCTCCCCTCTCTGGAAGTCTGAGACATGTGTGAAAATTTTCTAAGTCCAGAAAAAAAAATTTTCAACTTTTTTTCAAATTTCCCCACAAGGGAGATATATTTTACCCACACATTTGGAGCCCTCCTGGGATGCCCTCTAACATACTATAACCTCCTTTAGCGGAGATTTTCACAAAAAAGTGAAATTTTCAAAAAGTCAGAAATTTTGCAAAAAACGACTAATTATGAAGGACTCATTGGGTGAATCGCTCTGGAACTGAAATCGGATGCGCGCACTGACATGCTCCCCTCTCTGGAAGTCTGAGACATGTGAAAATTTTCTAAGTCCAGAAAAAAAAATTTTTTCAACTTTTTTAAAAATTTCCCCACACATTTGGAGCCCTCCTGGGATGCCCTCTAACATAATATAACCTCCTTTAGCGGAGATTTTCACAAAAAAGTGAAATTTTCAAAAAAGTGAAAATTTTTCCAAAAAACGACTAAGTATGAAGGACTTATCGGGTGAAACGCACTGGAACTGAAATCGGATGCGCTTACAGACATGCTCCCCTCTCTGGAAGTCTGAGACATGTGTGAAAATTTTCTAAGTCCAGAAAAAAAAATTTTCAACTTTTTTTCAAATTTCCCCACAAGGGATATATATTTTACCCACACATTTGGAGCCCTCCTGGGATGCCCTCTAACATACTATAACCTCATTTAGCGGAGATTTTCACAAAAAAAGTGAAATTTTCAAAAAGTGGAAATTTTTCCAAAAAACGACTAAGTATGAAGGACTCATCAGGTGAAACACTCTGGAACTGAAATCGGATGCGTTTACAGACATGCTCCCCTCTCTGGAAGTCTGAGACATGTGTGAAAATTTTCTAAGTCCAGAAAAAAAAAATTTTTCAACTTTTTTTCAAATTTCCCGCCAAGGGATATATATTTTACCCACACATTTGGAGCCCTCCTGGGATGCCCTCTAACATACTATAACCTCCTTTAGCGGAGATTTTCACAAAAAAGTGAAATTTTCAAAAAAGTGAAAATTTTTCCAAAAAACGACTAAGTATGAAGGACTTATCGGGTGAAACGCTCTGGAACTGAAATTGGATGTGCTTACAGACATGCTCCCCTCTCTGGAAGTCTGAGACATGTGTGAAAATTTTCTAAGTCCAGAAAAAAAAACATTTTCAACTTTTTTTCAAATTTCCCCACAAGGGAAATATATTTTACCCACACATTTGGAGCCCTCCTGGGATGCCCTCTAACATACTATAACCTCATTTAGCGGAGATTTTCACAAAAAAGTGAAATTTTCAAAAAGTGGAAATTTTTCCAAAAAACTACTAAGTATGAAGGACTCATCAGGTGAAACACTCTGGAACTGAAATCGGATGCGCTTACAGACATGCTCCCCTCTCTGGAAGTCTGAGACATGTGTGAAAATTTTCTAAGTCCAGAAAAAAAAAATTTTTCAACTTTTTTTCAAATTTCCCGCCAAGGGATATATATTTTACCCACACATTTGGAGCCCTCCTGGGATGCCCTCTAACATAATATAACCTCCTTTAGCGGAGATTTTCACAAAAAAGTGAAATTTTCAAAAAAGTGAAAATTTTTCCAAAAAACGACTAAGTATGTAGCACTCATCGGGTGAAACGCTCTGGAACTGAAATCGGATGCGCTTACAGATATGCTCCCCTCTCTGGAAGTCTGAGACATGTGTGAAAATTTTCTAAGTCAAGAAAAAAAAAATTTTTCAACTTTTTTTCAACTTTCCCCACAAGGGATATATATTTTACCCACACATTTGGAGCCCTCCTGGGATGCCCTCTAACATACTATAACCTCATTTAGCGGAGATTTTTACAAAAAAGTGAAATTTTCAAAAAGTGGAAATTTTTCCAAAAAACGACTAAGTATGAAGGACTTATAGGGTGAAACGCTCTGGAACTGAAATCGGATGCGCTTACAGACATGCTCCCCTCCCTGGAAGTCTGAGACATGTGTAAAAATTTTCTAAGTCCAGAAAAAAAAAAAATTTCAACTTTTTTTCAAATTTCCCGCCAAGGGATATATATTTTACCCACACATTTGGAGCCCTCCTGGGATGCCCTCTAACATACTATAACCTCCTTTAGCGGAGATTTTCACAAAAAAGTGAAATTTTCAAAAAAGTGAAAATTTTTCCAAAAAACGACTAAGTATGAAGGACTTATCGGGTGAAACGCTCTGGAACTGAAATCGGATGCGCTTACAGACCTGCTCCCCTCTCTGGAAGTCTGAGACATGTGTGAAAATTTTCTAAGTCCAGAAAAAAAAACATTTTCAACTTTTTTTCAAATTTCCCCACAAGGGAAATATATTTTACCCACACATTTGGAGCCCTCCTGGGATGCCCTCTAACATACTATAACGTCATTTAGCGGAGATTTTCACAAAAAAGTGAAATTTTCAAAAAGTCAGAAATTTTGCAAAAAATGACTAATTATGAAGGACTCATCGGGTGAATCGCTCTGGAACTGAAATCGGATGCGCGCACTGACATGCTCCCCTCTCTGGAAGTCTGAGACATGTGTGAAAATTTTCTAAGTCCATAAAAAAAATTTTTTTCAACTTTTTTAAAAATTTCCCCACACATTTGGAGCCCTCCTGGGATGCCCTCTATCATACTATAACCTCATTTAGCAGAGATTTTCACAAAAAAGTGAAATTTTCAAAAAGTGGAAATTTTTCCAAAAAACGACAAAGTATGAAGGACTCATCAGGTGAAACACTCTGGAACTGAAATCGGATGCGCTTACAGACATGCTCCCCTCTCTGGAAGTCTGAGACATGTGTGAAAATTTTCTAAGTCCAGAAAAAAAAATTTTTTCAACTTTTTTTCAAATTTCCCCACAATTGATATATATTTTACCCACACATTTGGAGCCCTCCTGGGATGCCCTCTAACATACTATAACCTCATTTAGCGGAGATTTTCACAAAAAAGAGAAATTTTCAAAAAGTGAAAATTTTTCCAAAAAACGACTAAGTATGAAGGACTTATCGGGTGAAACGCACTGGAACTGAAATCGGATCCGCTCACAGACATGCTCCCCTCTCTGGAAGTCTGAGACATGTGAAAATTTTCTAAGTCCAGAAATCAAGAAAATTTTTCAACTTTTTTTCAAATTTCCCCACAAGGGATATATATTTTACCCACACATTTGGAGCCCTCCTGGGATGCCCTCTAACATACTATAACCTCCTTTAGCGGAGATTTTCACAAAAAAGTGAAATTTTCAAAAAGTCAGAAATTTTGCAAAAAACGACTAAGTATGAAGCACTCATCGGGTGAAACGCTCTGGAACTGAAATCGGATGCGCTTACAGATATGCTCCCCTATCTGGAAGTCTGAGACATGTGTGAAAATTTTCTAAGTCCAGAAAAAAAAAATTTTTCAACTTTTTTTCAAATTTCCCGCCAAGGGATATATATTTTACCCACACATTTGGAGCCCTCCTGGGATGCCCTCTAACATACTATAACCTCCTTTAGCGGAGATTTTCACAAAAAAGTGAAATTTTCAAAAAAGTGAAAATTTTTCCAAAAAACGACTAAGTATGAAGGACTTATCGGGTGAAACGCTCTGGAACTGAAATTGGATGTGCTTACAGACATGCTCCCCTCTCTGGAAGTCTGAGACATGTGTGAAAATTTTCTAAGTCCAGAAAAAAAAACATTTTCAACTTTTTTTCAAATTTCCCCACAAGGGAAATATATTTTACCCACACATTTGGAGCCCTCCTAGGATGCCCTCTAACATACTATAACCTCATTTAGCGGAGATTTTCACAAAAAAGTGAAATTTTCAAAAAGTGGAAATTTTTCCAAAAAACTACTAAGTATGAAGGACTCATCAGGTGAAACACTCTGGAACTGAAATCGGATGCGCTTACAGATATGCTCCCCTCTCTGGAAGTCTGAGACATGTGTGAAAATTTTCTAAGTCAAGAAAAAAAAAATTTTTCAACTTTTTTTCAACTTTCCCCACAAGGGATATATATTTTACCCACACATTTGGAGCCCTCCTGGGATGCCCTCTAACATACTATAACCTCATTTAGCGGAGATTTTCACAAAAAAGTGAAATTTTCAAAAAGTGAAAATTTTTCCAAAAAATGATTAAGTATGAAGGACTCATTGGGTGAAACGCTCTGGAACTGAAATCGGATGCGCTTACAGACATGCTCCCCTCTCTGGAAGTCTGAGACATGTGAAAATTTTCTAAGTCCAGAAATCAAGAAAATTTTTCAACTTTTTTTCAAATTTCCCCACAAGGGATATATATTTTACCCACACATTTGGAGCCCTCCTGGGATGCCCTCTAACATACTATAACCTCCTTTAGCGGAGATTTTCACAAAAAAGTGAAATTTTGAAAAAGTCAGAAATTTTGCAAAAAACGACTAAGTATGAAGGAATCATCGGGTGAAACGCTCTGGAACTGAAATCGGATGTGCTTACAGACATACTCCCCTCCCTGGAAGTCTGAGACATGTGTGAAGATTTTCTAAGTCCAGGAAAAAAAAAATTTTTCAACTTTTTTTCAAATTTCCCCCCAAGGGATATATATTTTACCCACACATTTGGAGCCCTCCTGGGATGCCCTCTAACATACTATAACCTCATTTAGCGGAGATTTTCACAAAAAAGTGAAATTTTCAAAAAAGTGAAAATTTTTCCAAAAAACGACTAAGTATGAAGGACTTATCGGGTGAAACGCACTGGAACTGAAATCGGATCCGCTAACAGACATGCTCCCCTCTCTGGAAGTCTGAGACGTGTGAAAATTTTCTAAGTCCAGAAAAAAAAATTTTTCAACTTTTTTTCAAATTTCCCCACAAGGGATATATATTTTACCCACACATTTGGAGCCCTCCTGGGATGCCCTCTAACATACTATAACGTCATTTAGAGGAGATTTTCACAAAAAAGTGAAATTTTCAAAAAGTCAGAAATTTTGCAAAAAACGACTAATTATGAAGGACTCATTGGGTGAATCGCTCTGGAACTGAAATCGGATGCGCGCACTGACATGCTCCCCTCTCTGGAAGTCTGAGACATGTGAAAATTTTCTAAGTCCAGAAAAAAAATTTTTTTCAACTTTTTTAAAAATTTCCCCACACATTTGGAGCCCTCCTGGGATGCCCTCTAACATACTATAACCTCATTTAGCGGAGATTTTCACAAAAAAGTGAAATTTTCAAAAAGTGGAAATTTTTCCAAAAAACGACTAAGTATGAAGGACTCATCAGGTGAAACACTCTGGAACTGAAATCGGATGCGCTTACAGACATGCTCCCCTCTCTGGAAGTCTGAAACATGTGTGAAAATTTTCTAAGCCCAGAAAAAAAAAATTTTTCAACTTTTTTTCAAATTTCCCGCCAAGGGATATATATTTTACCCACACATTTGGAGCCCTCCTGGGATGCCCTCTAACATACTATAACCTCCTTTAGCGGAGATTTTCACAAAAAAGTGAAATTTTCAAAAAAGTGAAAATTTTTCCAAAAAACGACTAAGTATGAAGCACTCATCGGGTGAAACGCTCTGGAACTGAAATCGGATGCGCTTACAGACATGCTCCCCTCTCTGGAAGTCTGAGACATGTGTGAAAAGTTTCTAAGTCCAGAAAAAAAAAATTTTCAACTTTTTTTCAAATTTCCCCACAAGGGATATATATTTTACCCACACATTTGGAGCCCTCCTGGGATGCCCTCTAACATACTATAACCTCATTTAGCGGAGATTTTCACAAAAAAGTGAAATTTTCAAAAAGTGGAAATTTTTCCAAAAAACGACTAAGTATGAAGGACTTATCGGGTGAAACGGACTGGAACTGAAATCGGATGCGCTTACAGACATGCTCCCCTCTCTGGAAGTCTGAGACATGTGTGAAAATTTTCTAAGTCCAGAAAAAAAAAAATTTCAACTTTTTTTCAAATTTCCCCACAAGGGATATATATTTTACCCACACATTTTGAGCCCTCCTGGGATGCCCTCTAACATACTATAATGTCATTTAGCGGAGATTTTCACAAAAAAGTGAAATTTTCAAAAAGTCAGAAATTTTGCAAAAAACGACTAATTATGAAGGACTCATCGGGTGAATCGCTCTGGAACTGAAATCGGATGCGCGCACTGACATGCTCCCCTCTCTGGAAGTCTGAGACATGTGTGAAAATTTTCTAAGTACAGAAAAAAAAATTTTTTCAACTTTTTTAAAAATTTCCCCACACATTTGGAGCCCTCCTGGGATGCCCTCTAACATACTATAACCTCATTTAGCGGAGATTTTCATAAAAAAGTGAAATTTTCAAAAAGTGGAAATTTTTCCAAAAAACGACTAAGTATGAAGGACTCATCAGGTGAAACACTCTGGAACTGAAATCGGATGCGCTTACAGACATGCTCCCCTCTCTGGAAGTCTGAGACATGTGTGAAAATTTTCTAAGTCCAGAAAAAAAAATTTTTTCAACTTTTTTTCAAATTTCCCCCCAAGGGATATATATTTTACCCACACATTTGGAGCCCTCCTGGGATGCCCTCTAACATAATATAACCTCCTTTAGCGGAGATTTTCACAAAAAAGTGAAATTTTCAAAAAAGTGAAAATTTTTCCAAAAAATGACTAAGTATGAAGCACTCATCGGGTGAAACGCTCTGGAACTGAAATAGGATGCGCTTACAGACATGCTCCCCTCTCTGGAAGTCTGAGACATGTGTGAAAATTTTCTAAGTCAAGAAAAAAAAAATTTTTCAACTTTTTTTCAAATTTCCCCACAAGGGATATATATTTTACCCACACATTTGGAGCCCTCCTGGGATGCCCTCTAACATACTGTAACCTCATTTAGCGGAGATTTTCACAAAAAAGTGAAATTTTCAAAAAGTGGAAATTTTTCCAAAAAACGACTAAGTATGAAGGACTCATCAGGTGAAACACTCTGGAACTGAAATCGGATGCGCTTACAGACATGCTCCCCTCTCTGGAAGTCTGAGACATGTGTGAAAATTTTCTAAGTCCAGAAAAAAAAATGTAAAACTTTTTTTCAAATTTCCCCCCAAGGGATATATATTTTACCCACACATTTGGAGCCCTCCTGGGATGCCCTCTAACATACTATAACCTAATTTAGCGGAGATTTTCACAAAAAGTGAAATTTTCAAAAAGTCTGAAATTTTGCAAGAAACGACTAAGTATGAAGGACTCATCGGGTGAAACGCTCTGGAACTGAAATCGGATGCGCATACAGACATGCTCCCCTCTCTGGAAGTCTGAGACGTGTGAAAATTTTCTAAATCCAGAAAAAAAAAATTTTTCAACTTTTTTTCAAATTTTCCGCCAAGGGATATATATTTTACCCACACATTTGGAGCCCTCCTGGGATGCCCTCTAACATACTATAACCTCCTTTAGCAGAGATTTTCACAAAAAAGTGAAATTTTCAAAAAAGTGAAAAATTTTCCAAAAAACGACTAAGTATGAAGGACTCATCGGGTGAAACGCTCTGGAACTGAAATCGGATGCGCTTACAGACATGCTCCTCTCTCTGGAAGTCTGAGACATGTGTGAAAATTTTCTAAGTCCAGAAAAAAAAAGTTTTTGAACTTTTTTTCAAATTTCCCCCCAAGGGATATATATTTTACCCACACATTTGGAGCCCTCCTGGGATGCCCTCTAACATACTATAGCCTCATTTGGCGGAGATTTTCACAAAAAAGTGAAATTTTCAAAAAGTGGAAATTTTTCCAAAAAACGACTAAGTATGAAGGACTCATCGGGTGAAACGCTCTGCAACTGAAATCGGATGCGCTTACAGACATGCTCCCCTCTATGGAAGTCTTACACATGTGTGAAAATTTTCTAAGTCCAGAAAAAAAAAATTTTTCAACTTTTTTTCAAATTTCCCCCCAAGGGATATATATTTTACCCACACATTTGGAGCCCTCCTGGGATGCCCTCTAACATACTATAACCTCATTTAGCAGGGATTTTCACAAAAAAGTGAAATTTTCAAAAAGTGGACATTTTTCCAAAAAACGACTAAGTATGAAGGACTCATCGCGTGAATCGCTCTGGAACTGAAATCGGATGCGCGCACTGACATGCTCCCCTCTCTGGAAGTCTGAGACATGTGTGAAAATTTTCTAAGTCCAGAAAAAAAAAAATGTTCAACTTTTTTTCAAATTTCCCGCCAAGGGATATATATTTTACCCACAAATTTGGAGCCCTCCTGGGATGCCCTCTAACATACTATAACCTCCTTTAGCGGAGATTTTCACAAAAAAGTGAAATTTTCAAAAAGTCAGAAATTTTGCAAAAACCGACTAAGTATGAAGGACTCATCGGGTGAATCGCTCTGGAACTGAAATCGGATGCGCGCACTGACATGCTCCCCTCTCTGGAAGTCTGAGACATGCGTGAAAATTTTCTAAGTCCAGAAAAAAAAATTTTTTCAACTTTTTTTCAAATTTCCCCACAAGGGATATATATTTTACCCACACATTTGAAGCCCTCCTGGGATCCCTCTAACATACTATAACCTCATTTAACGGAGATTTTCACAAAAAAGTGAAATTTTCAAAAAGTGGAAATTTTTCCAAAAAATGACTAAGTATGAAGGACTCATTGGGTGCATCGCTCTGGAACTTAAATCGGATGCGCGCACTGACATGCTCCCCTCTCTGGAAGTCTGAGACTTGTGTGAAAATTTTCTAAGTCCAGAAAAAAACATTTTTCAACTTTTTTTCAAATTTCCCCACAATGGATATATATTTTACCCACACATTTGGAGCCCTCCTGGGATGCCCTCTAACATACTATAACCTCATTTAGCGGAGATTTTCACAAAAAAGTGAAATTTTCAAAAAGTGAAAATTTTTCCAAAAAACGATTAAGCATGAAGGACTCATTGGGTGAAACGCTCTGTAACTGAAATCGGATACGCTTACAGACATGCTCCCCTATCTGGAAGTCTGAGACATGTGTGAAAATTTTCTAAGTCCAGAAAAAAAAATTTTTTCAACTTTTTTTCAAATTTCCCAACAAGGGATATATATTTTACCCACACATTTGGAGACCTCCTGGGATGCCCTCTAACATACTATAACCTCATTTAGCGGAGATTTTCACAAAAAAGTGAAATTTTCAAAAAGTGAAAATTTTTCCAAAAATCGACTAAGTATGAAGGACTCATCGGGTGAAACGCTCTGGAACTGAAATCGGATGCGCTTACAGACATGCTCCCCTCTCTGGAAGTCTGACACATGTGTGAAAATTTTCTAAGTCCAGAAAAAAAAAATTTTTCACCTTTTTTTCTAATTTCCCAACAAGGGATATATATTTTACCCACACATTTGGAGCCCTCCTGGGATGCCCTCTAACATATTATAACCTCATTTAGCGGAGATTTTCACAAAAAAGTGAAATTTTCAAAAAGTCAGAAATTTTGCAAAAAACGACTAAGTATGAAGGACTCATCGGGTGAATCGCTCTGGAACTGAAATCGGATGCGCGCACTGACATGCTCCCCTCTGGAAGTCTGAGACATGTGTGAAAATTTTCTAAGTCCAGAAAAAATTTTTTTTTCAACTTTTTTTCAAATTTCCCCACAAGGGATATATATTTTACCCACACATTTGGAGCCCTCCTGGGATCCCTCTAACATACTATAACCTCATTTAACGGAGATTTTCACAAAAAAGTGAAATTTTCAAAAAGTGGAAATTTTTCCAAAAAACGACTAAGTATGAAGGACTCATCGGGTGAATCGCTCTGGAACTGAAATCGGATGCGCGCACTGACATGCTCCCCTCTCTGGAAGTCTGAGACATGTGTGAAAATTTTCTAAGTCCAGAAAAAAAAATTTTTCAACTTTTTTTCAAATTTCCCCACAAGGGATATAGATTTTACCCACACATTTGGAGCACTCCTGGGATGCTCTCTAACATACTATAACCTCATTTAGCGGAGATTTTCACAAAAAAGTGAAATTTTCAAAAAGTGAAAATTTTTCCAAAAAACGATTAAGTATGAAGGACTCATCGGGTGAAACGCTCTGGAACTGAAATCGGATGCGCTTACAGACATGCTCCCCTCTATGGAAGTCTCAGACATGTGTGAAAATTTTCTAAGTCCAGAAAAAAAAATTTTTCAACTTTTTTTCAAATTTCCCAACAAGGGATATATATTTTACCCACACATTTGGAGCCCTACTGGGATTCCCTCTAACATACTATAACCTCATTTAGCGGAGATTTTCACAAAAAAGTGAAATTTTCAAAAAGTCAGAAATTTTGCAAAAACCGACTATGAAGGACTCATCAAGTGAATCGCTCTGGAACTGAAATTGGATGCGCGCACTGACATGCTCCCCTCTCTGGAAGTCTGAGACATGTGTGAAAATTTTCTAAGTCCAGAAAAAAAAAATTTTTCAACTTTTTTTCAAATTTCCCGCCAAGGGATATATATTTTACCCACACATTTGGAGCCCTCCTGGGATGCCCTCTAACATACTGTAACCTCATTTAGCGGAGATTTTCACAAAAAAGTGAAATTTTCAAAAAGTGGAAATTTTTCCAAAAAACGACTAAGTATGAAGGACTCATCAGGTGAAACACTCTGGAACTGAAATCGGATGCGCTTACAGACATGCTCCCCTCTCTGGAAGTCTGAGACATGTGTGAAAATTTTCTAAGTCCAGAAAAAAAAATTTAAAACTTTTTTTTAAATTTCCCCCCAAGGGATATATATTTTACCCACACATTTGGAGCCCTCCTGGGATGCCCTCTAACATACTATATCCTAATTTAGTAGAGATTTTCACACAAAAGTGAAATTTTCAAAAAGTCAGAAATTTTGCAAAAAACGACTAAGTATGAAGGACTCATCGGGTGAAACGCTCTGGAACTGAAATCGGATGCGCTTACAGACATGCTCCCCTCTCTGGAAGTCTGAGACATGTGTGAAAATTTTCTAAGTCCAGAAAAAAAAAGTTTTTCAACTTTTTTTCAAATTTCCCCCCAAGGGATATATATTTTACCCACACATTTGGAGCCCTCCTGGGATGCCCTCTAACATACTATAGCCTCATTTGGCGGAGATTTTCACAAAAAAGTGAAATTTTCAAAAAGTGGAAATTTTTCCAAAAAACGACTAAGTATGAAGGACTCATCGGGTGAAATGCTCTGGAACTGAAATGGGATGTGCTTACAGACATGCTCCCCTCTCTGGAAGTCTGAGACATGTGTGAAAATTTTCTAAGTCCAGAAAAAAAAAATTTAAAACTTTTTTTCAAATTTCCCCCTAAGGGATATATATTTTACCCACACATTTGGAGCCCTCCTGGGATGCCCTCTAACATACTATAACCTAATTTAGCGGAGATTTTCACAAAAAGTGAAATTTTCAAAAAGTCAGAAATTTTGCAAGAAACGACTAAGTATGAAAAACTCATCGGGTGAAACGCTCTGGAACTGAAATCGGATGCGCTTACAGACATGCTCCCCTCTCTGGAAGTATGAGACGTGTGAAAATTTTCTAAATCCAGAAGAAAAAAATTTTTCAAATTTTTTTCAAATTTTCCACCAAGGGATATATATTTTACCCACACATTTGGAGCCCTCCTGGGATGCCCTCTAACATACTATAACCTCCTTTAGCGGAGATTTTCACAAAAAAGTGAAATTTTCAAAAAAGTGAAAATTTTTCCAAAAAACGACTAAGTATGAAGGACTCATCAGGTGAAACGCTCTGGAACTGAAATCGGATGCGCTTACAGACATGCTCCCCTCTCTGGAAGTCTGAGACATGTGTGAAAATTTTCTAAGTCCAGAAAAAAAAAGTTTTTCAACTTTTTTTCAAATTTCCCCCCAAGGGATATATATTTTACCCACACATTTGGAGCCCTCCTGGGTTGCCCTCTAACATACTATAGCCTCATTTGGCGGAGATTTTCACAAAAAAGTGAAATTTTCAAAAAGTGGAAATTTTTCCAAAAAACGACTAAGTATGAAGGACTCATCGGGTGAAACGCTCTGGAACTGAAATCGGATGCGCTTACAGACATGCTCCCCTCTCTGGAAGTCTTACACATGTGTGAAAATTTTCTAAGTCCAGAAAAAAAAAAATTTCAATTTTTTTTCAAATTTCCCCCAAGGGATATATATTTTACCCACACATTTGGAGCCCTCCTGGGATGCCCTCTAACATACTATAACCTCATTTAGCGGAGATTTTCACAAAAAAGTGAAATTTTCAAAAAGTCAGAAATTTTCCAAAAAACGACTAAGTATGAAGGACTCATCCGGTGAAACGCTCTGGAACTGAAATGGGATGTGCTTACAGACATGCTCCCCTCTCTGGAAGTCTGAGACATGTGTGAAAATTTTCTAAGTCCAGAAAAAAAAAATTTAAAACTTTTTTTCAAATTTCCCCCCAAGGGATATATATTTTACCCACACATTTGGAGCCCTCCTGGGATGCCCTCTAACATACTATAACCTAATTTAGCGGAGATTTTCACAAAAAGTGAAATTTTCAAAAAGTCTGAAATTTTGCAAGAAACGACTAAGTATGAAGGACTCATCGGGTGAAACGCTCTGGAACTGAAATCGGATGCGCTTACAGACATGCTCCCCTCTCTGGAAGTCTGAGACGTGTGAAAATTTTCTAAATCCAGAAAAAAAAATTTTTCAACTTTTTTTCAAATTTTCCGCCAAGGGATATATATTTTACCCACACATTTGGAGCCCTCCTGGGATGCCCTCTAACATACTATAACCTCCTTTAGCAGAGATTTTCACAAAAAAGTGAAATTTTCAAAAAAGTGAAAAATTTTCCAAAAAACGACTAAGTATGAAGGACTCATCGGGTGAAACGCTCTGGAACTGAAATCGGATGCGCTTACAGACATGCTCCTCTCTCTGGAAGTCTGAGACATGTGTGAAAATTTTCTAAGTCCAGAAAAAAAAAGTTTTTGAACTTTTTTTCAAATTTCCCCCCAAGGGATATATATTTTACCCACACATTTGGAGCCCTCCTGGGATGCCCTCTAACATACTATAGCCTCATTTGGCGGAGATTTTCACAAAAAAGTGAAATTTTCAAAAAGTGGAAATTTTTCCAAAAAACGACTAAGTATGAAGGACTCATCGGGTGAAACGCTCTGCAACTGAAATCGGATGCGCTTACAGACATGCTCCCCTCTATGGAAGTCTTACACATGTGTGAAAATTTTCTAAGTCCAGA
The DNA here is from genome assembly GCF_046119375.1 of Phyllobates terribilis. Taxonomy (NCBI): domain Eukaryota; kingdom Metazoa; phylum Chordata; class Amphibia; order Anura; family Dendrobatidae; genus Phyllobates; species Phyllobates terribilis. The sequence goes on along the minus strand of NW_027363218.1, from coordinate 312,677 downwards.
AAAAAAAAAATTTTCAACTTTTTTTCAAATTTCCCCCCAAGGGATATATATTTTACCCACACATGTGGAGCCCTCCTGGGATGCCCTCTAACATACTATAACCTCATTTAGCAGGGAATTTCACAAAAAAGTGAAATTTTCAAAAAGTGGACATTTTTCCAAAAAACGACTAAGTATGAAGGACTCATCGCGTGAATCGCTCTGGAACTGAAATCGGATGCGCGCACTGACATGCTCCCCTCTCTGGAAGTCTGAGACATGTGTGAAAATTTTCTAAGTCCAGAAAAAAAAAAATTTTCAACTTTTTTTCAAATTTCCCGCCAAGGGATATATATTTTACCCACAAACTTGGAGCCCTCCTGGGATGCCCTCTAACATACTATAACCTCCTTTAGCGGAGATTTTCACAAAAAAGTGAAATTTTCAAAAAGTCAGAAATTTTGCAAAAACCGACTAAGTATGAAGGACTCATCGGGTGAATCGCTCTGGAACTGAAATCGGATGCGCGCACTGACATGCTCCCCTCTCTGGAAGTCTGAGACATGCGTGAAAATTTTCTAAGTCCAGAAAAAAAAATTTTTTCAACTTTTTTTCAAATTTCCCCACAAGGGATATATATTTTACCCACACATTTGGAGCCCTCCTGGGATCCCTCTAACATACTATAACCTCATTTAACGGAGATTTTCACAAAAAAGTGAAATTTTCAAAAAGTGGAAATTTTTCCAAAAAATGACTAAGTATGAAGGACTCATTGGGTGCATCGCTCTGGAACTTAAATCGGATGCGCGCACTGACATGCTCCCCTCTCTGGAAGTCTGAGACTTGTGTGAAAATTTTCTAAGTCCAGAAAAAAACATTTTTCAACTTTTTTTCAAATTTCCCCACAATGGATATATATTTTACCCACACATTTGGAGCCCTCCTGGGATGCCCTCTAACATACTATAACCTCATTTAGCGGAGATTTTCACAAAAAAGTGAAATTTTCAAAAAGTGAAAATTTTTCCAAAAAACGATTAAGTATGAAGGACTCATCGGGTGAAACGCTCTGTAACTGAAATCGGATACGCTTACAGACATGCTCCCCTATCTGGAAGTCTGAGACATGTGTGAAAATTTTCTAAGTCCAGAAAAAAAAAATTTTTCAACTTTTTTTCAAATTTCCCAACAAGGGATATATATTTTACCCACACATTTGGAGACCTCCTGGGATGCCCTCTAACATACTATAACCTCATTTAGCGGAGATTTTCACAAAAAAGTGAAATTTTCAAAAAGTGAAAATTTTTCCCAGAATCGACTAAGTATGAAGGACTCATCGGGTGAAACGCTCTGGAACTGAAATCGGATGCGCTTACAGACATGCTCCCCTCTCTGGAAGTCTGACACATGTGTGAAAATTTTCTAAGTCCAGAAAAAAAAAATTTTTCAACTTTTTTTCTAATTTCCCAACAAGGGATATATATTTTACCCACACATTTGGAGCCCTCCTGGGATGCCCTCTAACATATTATAACCTCATTTAGCGGAGATTTTCACAAAAAAGTGAAATTTTCAAAAAGTCAGAAATTTTGCAAAAAACGACTAAGTATGAAGGACTAATCGGGTGAATCGCTCTGGAACTGAAATCGGATGCGCGCACTGACATGCTCCCCTCTGGAAGTCTGAGACATGTGTGAAAATTTTCTAAGTCCAGAAAAAAAATTTTTTTCAACTTTTTTTCAAATTTCCCCACAAGGGATATATATTTTACCCACACATTTGGAGCCCTCCTGGGATCCCTCTAACATACTATAACCTCATTTAACGGAGATTTTCACAAAAAAGTGAAATTTTCAAAAAGTCAGAAATTTTGCAAAAACCGACTAAGTATGAAGGACTCATCGGGTGAATCGCTCTGGAACTGAAATCGGATGCGCGCACTGACATGCTCCCCTCTCTGGAAGTCTGAGACATGCGTGAAAATTTTCTAAGTCCAGAAAAAAAAATTTTTTCAACTTTTTTTCAAATTTCCCCACAAGGGATATATATTTTACCCACACATTTGGAGCCCTCCTGGGATCCCTCTAACATACTATAACCTCATTTAACGGAGATTTTCACAAAAAAGTGAAATTTTCAAAAAGTGGAAATTTTTCCAAAAAATGACTAAGTATGAAGGACTCATTGGGTGCATCGCTCTGGAACTTAAATCGGATGCGCGCACTGACATGCTCCCCTCTCTGGAAGTCTGAGACTTGTGTGAAAATTTTCTAAGTCCAGAAAAAAACATTTTTCAACTTTTTTTCAAATTTCCCCACAATGGATATATATTTTACCCACACATTTGGAGCCCTCCTGGGATGCCCTCTAACATACTATAACCTCATTTAGCGGAGATTTTCACAAAAAAGTGAAATTTTCAAAAAGTGAAAATTTTTCCAAAAAACGATTAAGTATGAAGGACTCATCGGGTGAAACGCTCTGTAACTGAAATCGGATACGCTTACAGACATGCTCCCCTATCTGGAAGTCTGAGACATGTGTGAAAATTTTCTAAGTCCAGAAAAAAAAATTTTTTCAACTTTTTTTCAAATTTCCCAACAAGGGATATATATTTTACCCACACATTTGGAGACCTCCTGGGATGCCCTCTAACATACTATAACCTCATTTAGCGGAGATTTTCACAAAAAAGTGAAATTTTCAAAAAGTGAAAATTTTTCCCAGAATCGACTAAGTATGAAGGACTCATCGGGTGAAACGCTCTGGAACTGAAATCGGATGCGCTTACAGACATGCTCCCCTCTCTGGAAGTCTGACACATGTGTGAAAATTTTCTAAGTCCAGAAAAAAAAATTTTTTCAACTTTTTTTCTAATTTCCCAACAAGGGATATATATTTTACCCACACATTTGGAGCCCTCCTGGGATGCCCTCTAACATATTATAACCTCATTTAGCGGAGATTTTCACAAAAAAGTGAAATTTTCAAAAAGTCAGAAATTTTGCAAAAAACGACTAAGTATGAAGGACTAATCGGGTGAATCGCTCTGGAACTGAAATCGGATGCGCGCACTGACATGCTCCCCTCTGGAAGTCTGAGACATGTGTGAAAATTTTCTAAGTCCAGAAAAAAAATTTTTTTCAACTTTTTTTCAAATTTCCCCACAAGGGATATATATTTTACCCACACATTTGGAGCCCTCCTGGGATCCCTCTAACATACTATAACCTCATTTAACGGAGATTTTCACAAAAAAGTGAAATTTTCAAAAAGTGGAAATTTTTCCAAAAAACGACTAAGTATGAAGGACTCATCGGGTGAATCGCTCTGGAACTGAAATCGGATGCGCGCACTGACATGCTCCCCTCTCTGGAAGTCTGAGACATGTGTGAAAATTTTCTAAGTCCAGAAAAAAAAATTTTTCAACTTTTTTTCAAATTTCCCCACAAGGGATATAGATTTTACCCACACATTTGGAGCCCTCCTGGGATGCTCTCTAACATACTATAACCTCATTTAGCGGAGATTTTCACAAAAAAGTGAAATTTTCAAAAAGTGAAAATTTTTCCAAAAAACGATTAAGTATGAAGGACTCATCGGGTGAAACGCTCTGGAACTGAAATCGGATGCGCTTACAGACATGCTCCCCTCTATGGAAGTCTGAGACATGTGTGAAAATTTTCTAAGTCCAGAAAAAAAAAATTTTTCAACTTTTTTTCAAATTTCCCAACAAGGGATATATATTTTACCCACACATTTGGAGACCTCCTGGGATGCCCTCTAACATACTATAACCTCATTTAGCGGAGATTTTCACAAAAAAGTGAAATTTTCAAAAAGTGAAAATTTTTCCAAAAATCGACTAAGTATGAAGGACTCATCGGGTGAAACGCTCTGGAACTGAAATCGGATGCGCTTACAGACATGCTCCCCTCTCTGGAAGTCTGACACATGTGTGAAAATTTTCTAAGTCCAGAAAAAAAAAATTTTTCAACTTTTTTTCTAATTTCCCAACAAGGGATATATATTTTACCCACACATTTGGAGCCCTCCTGGGATGCCCTCTAACATATTATAACCTCATTTAGCGGAGATTTTCACAAAAAAGTGAAATTTTCAAAAAGTCAGAAATTTTGCAAAAAACGACTAAGTATGAAGGACTCATCGGGTGAATCGCTCTGGAACTGAAATCGGATGCGCGCACTGACATGCTCCCCTCTGGAAGTCTGAGACATGTGTGAAAATTTTCTAAGTCCAGAAAAAAATTTTTTTTCAACTTTTTTTCAAATTTCCCCACAAGGGATATATATTTTACCCACACATTTGGAGCCCTCCTGGGATCCCTCTAACATACTATAACCTCATTTAACGGAGATTTTCACAAAAAAGTGAAATTTTCAAAAAGTGGAAATTTTTCCAAAAAACGACTAAGTATGAAGGACTCATCGGGTGAATCGCTCTGGAACTGAAATCGGATGCGTGCACTGACATGCTCCCCTCTCTGGAAGTCTGAGACATGTGTGAAAATTTTCTAAGTCCAGAAAAAAAAATTTTTCAACTTTTTTTCAAATTTCCCCACAAGGGATATAGATTTTACCCACACATTTGGAGCCCTCCTGGGATGCTCTCTAACATACTATAACCTCATTTAGCGGAGATTTTCACAAAAAAGTGAAATTTTCAAAAAGTGAAAATTTTTCCAAAAAACGATTAAGTATGAAGGACTCATCGGGTGAAACGCTCTGGAACTGAAATCGGATGCGCTTACAGACATGCTCCCCTCTATGGAAGTCTGAGACATGTGTGAAAATTTTCTAAGTCCAGAAAAAAAAAATTTTCAACTTTTTTTCAAATTTCCCAACAAGGGATATATATTTTACCCACACATTTGGAGCCCTACTGGGATTCCCTCTAACATACTATAACCTCATTTAGCGGAGATTTTCACAAAAAAGTGAAATTTTCAAAAAGTCAGAAATTTGGCAAAAAACAACTAAGTATGAAGGACTCATCGGGTGAATCGCTCTGGAAATGAAATCGGATGCGCACACTGACATGCTCCCCTCTCTGGAAGTCTGAGACATGTGTGAAAATTCTCTAAGTCCAGAAAAAAAAAAATGTTTCAACTTTTTTTCAAATTTCCCCACAAGGGATATATATTTTACCCAAACATTTGGAGCCCTCCTGGGATGCCCTCTAACATACTATAACCTCATTTAGCAGAGATTTTCACAAAAAAGTGAAATTTTCAAAAAGTGAGAAATTTTGCAAAAAACGACTAAGTATGAAGGAATCATCGGGTGAAACGCTCTGGAACTGAAATCGGATGCGCTTACAGACATGCTCCCCTCTCTGGAAGTCTGAGACATGTGTGAAAATTTTCTAAGTCCAGAAAAAAAAAAATTTAAACTTTTTTTCAAATTTCCCCACAAGGGATATATATTTTACCCACACATTTGGAGCCCTCCTGGGATGCCCTCTAACATACTATAACCTCGTTTAGCGGAGATTTTCACAAAAAAGTGAAATTTTCAAAAAGTCAGAAATTTTGCAAAAACCGACTATGAAGGACTCATCAAGTGAATCGCTCTGGAACTGAAATTGGATGCGCGCACTGACATGCTCCCCTCTCTGGAAGTCTGAGACATGTGTGAAAATTTTCTAAGTCCAGAAAAAAAAAATTTTTCAACTTTTTTTCAAATTTCCCGCCAAGGGATATATATTTTACCCACACATTTGGAGCCCTCCTGGGATGCCCTCTAACATACTATAACCTCCTTTAGCGGAGATTTTCACAAAAAAGTGAAATTTTCAAAAAGTCAGAAATTTTGCAAAAACCGACTAAGTATGAAGGACTCATCGGGTGAAACGCTCTGTAACTGAAATCGGATACGCTTACAGACATGCTCCCCTATCTGGAAGCCTGAGACATGTGTGAAAATTTTCTAAGTCCAGAAAAAAAAAATTTTTCAACTTTTTTTCAAATTTCCCAACAAGGGATATATATTTTACCCACACATTTGGAGCCCTCCTGGGTTGCCCTCTAACATACTATAACCTCATTTAGCGGAGATTTTCACAAAAAAGTGAAATTTTCAAAAAGTGAAAATTTTTCCAAAAATCGACTAAGTATGAAGGAATCATCGGGTGAAACGCTCTGGAACTGAAATCGGATGCGCTTACAGACATGCTCCCCTCTCTGGAAGTCTGAGACATGTGTGAAAATTTTCTAAGTCCAGAAAAAAAAAATTTTTCAACTTTTTTTCAAATTTCCCCACAAGGGATATATATTTTACCCACACATTTGGAGCCCTCCTGGGATGCCCTCTAACATACTATAACCTTCTTTAGCGGAGATTTTCACAAAAAAGTGAAATTTTCAAAAAAGTGAAAATTTTTCCAAAAAACGACTAAGTATGAAGGACTCATCGGGTGAAACGCTCTGGAACTGAAATCGGATGCGCTTACAGACATGCTCCCCTCTCTGGAAGTCTGAGACATGTGTGAAAATTTTCTAAGTCCAGAAAAAAAAAATTTAAACTTTTTTTCAAATTTCCCCACAAGGGATATATATTTTACCCACACATTTGGAGCCCTCCTGGGATGCCCTCTAACATACTATAACCTCATTTAGCGGAGATTTTCACAAAAAAGTGAAATTTTCAAAAAGTCAGAAATTTTGCAAAAACCGACTAAGTATGAAGGACTCATCGGGTGAAACGATCTGTAACTGAAATCGGATACGCTTACAGACATGCTCCCCTCTCTGGAAGCCTGAGACATGTGTGAAAATTTTCTAAGTCCAGAAAAAAAAAATTTTTCAACTTTTTTTCAAATTTCCCAACAAGGGATATATATTTTACCCACACATTTGGAGCCCTCCTGGGATGCCCTCTAACATACTATAACCTCATTTAGCGGAGATTTTCACAAAAAAGTGAAATTTTCAAAAAGTGGAAATTTTTCCAAAAAACGACTAAGTATGAAGGACTCATCGGGTGAAACGCTCTGGAACTGAAATCGGATGCGCTTACAGACATGCTCCCATCTCTGGAAGTCTGAGACATGTGTGAAAATTTTCTAACTCCAGAAAAAAAAAAATTTTCAACTTTTTTTCAAATTTCCCAACAAGGGATATATATTTTACCCACACATTTGGAGCCCTCCTGGGATGCCCTCTAACATACTATAACCTCATTTAGCGGAGATTTTCACAAAAAAGTGAAATTTTCAAAAAGTGGAAATTTTTCCAAAAAACGACTAAGTATGAAGGACTCATCGGGTGAAACGCTCTTGAGCTGAAATCGGATGCGCTTACAGACATGCTCCCCTCTCTGGAAGTCTGAGACATGTGTGAAAATTTTCTAAGTCCAGAAAAAAAAAATTTTTCAACTTTTTTTCAAATTTCCCCCCAAAGGATATATATTTTACCCACACATTTGGAGCCCTCCTGGGATGCCCTCTAACATACTAAAACCTCCTTTAGCGGAGATTTTCACAAAAAAGTGAAATTTTCAAAAAGTCAGAAATTTTGCAAAAACCGACTAAGTATGAAGGACTCATAGGGTGAATCGCTCTGGAACTGAAATCGGATGCGCGCACTGACATGCTCCCCTCTCTGGAAGTCTGAGTCATGTGTGAAAATTTTCTAAGTCCAGAAAAAAAAATTTTTTCAACTTTTTTCAAATTTCCTCACAAGGGATATATATTTTACCCACACATTTGGAGCCCTCCTGGGATCCCTCTAACATACTATAACCTCATTTAACGGAGATTTTCACAAAAAAGTGAAATTTTCAAAAAGTGAAAATTTTTCCAAAAAACGATTAAGTATGAAGGACTCATCGGGTGAAACGCTCTGTAACTGAAATCGGATACGCTTACAGACATGCTCCCCTATCTGGAAGTCTGAGACATGTGTGAAAATTTTCTAAGTCCAGAAAAAAAAAAATTTTCAACTTTTTTTCAAATTTCCCAACAAGGGATATATATTTTACCCACACATTTGGAGCCCTCCTGGGATGCCCTCTAACATACTATAACCTCATTTAGCGGAGATTTTCACAAAAAAGTGAAATTTTCAAAAAGTGAAAATTTTTCCAAAAATCGACTAAGTATGAAGGAATCATCGGATGAAACGCTCTGGAACTGAAATCGGATGCGCTTACAGACATGCTCCCCTCTCTGGAATTCTGAGACATGTGTGAAAATTTTCTAAGTACAGAAAAAAAAACTTTTTCAACTTTTTTTCAAATTTCCCCACAAGGGATATATATTTTACCCACACATTTGGAGCCCTCCTGGGATGCCCTCTAACATACTATAACCTTCTTTAGCGGAGATTTTCACAAAAAAGTGAAATTTTCAAAAAAGTGAAAATTTTTCCAAAAAACGACTAAGTATGAAGGACTCATCGGGTGAAACGCTCTGGAACTGAAATCGGATGCGCTTACAGACATGCTCCCCTCTCTGGAAGTCTGAGACATGTGTGAAAATTTTCTAAGTCCAGAAAAAAAAAATTTAAACTTTTTTTCAAATTTCCCCACAAGGGATCTATATTTTACCCACACATTTGGAGCCCTCCTGGGATGCCCTCTAACATACTATAACCTCATTTAGCGGAGATTTTCACAAAAAAGTGAAATTTTCAAAAAGTCAGAAATTTTGCAAAAACCGACTAAGTATGAAGGACTCATCGGGTGAAACGATCTGTAACTGAAATCGGATACGCTTACAGACATGCTCCCCTCTCTGGAAGCCTGAGACATGTGTGAAAATTTTCTAAGTCCAGAAAAAAAAAATTTTTCAACTTTTTTTCAAATTTCCCAACAAGGGATATATATTTTACCCACACATTTGGAGCCCTCCTGGGATGCCCTCTAACATACTATAACCTCATTTAGCGGAGATTTTCACAAAAAAGTGAAATTTTCAAAAAGTGAAAATTTTTCCAAAAATCGACTAAGTATGAAGGACTCATCGGGTGAAACGCTCTGGAACTGAAATCGGATGCGCTTACAGACATGCTCCCCTCTCTGGAAGTCTGACACATGTGTGAAAATTTTCTACGTCCAGAAAAAAAAAAATTTTCAACTTTTTTTCTAATTTCCCAACAAGGGATATATATTTTACCCACACATTTGGAGCCCTCCTGGGATGCCCTCTAACATATTATAACCTCATTTAGCGGAGATTTTCACAAAAAAGTGAAATTTTCAAAAAGTGGAAATTTTTCCAAAAAACGACTAAGTATGAAGGACTCATCGGGTGAAACACTCTGGAACTGAAATCGGATGCGCTTACAGACATGCTCCCATCTCTGGAAGTCTGAGACATGTGTGAAAATTTTCTAACTCCAGAAAAAAAAAATTTTCAACTTTTTTTCAAATTTCCCAACAAGGGATATATATTTTACCCACACATTTGGAGCCCTCCTGGGATGCCCTCTAACATACTATAACCTCATTTAGCGGAGATTTTCACAAAAAAGTGAAATTTTCAAAAAGTGGAAATTTTTCCAAAAAACGACTAAGTATGAAGGACTCATCGGGTGAAACGCTCTTGAGCTGAAATCGGATGCGCTTACAGACATGCTCCCCTCTCTGGAAGTCTGAGACATGTGTAAAAATTTTCTAAGTCCAGAAAAAAAAAATTTTTCAACTTTTTTTCAAATTTCCCACCAAGGGATATATATTTTACCCACACATTTGGAGCCCTCCTGGGATGCCCTCTAACATACTAAAACCTCATTTAGCGGAGATTTTCACAAAAAATTGAAATTTTCAAAAAGTCAGAAATTTTGCAAAAAACGACTAAGTATGAAGGACTCATCGGGTGAATCGCTCTGGAACTGAAATCGGATGCGCGCACTGACATGCTCCCCTCTCTGGAAGTCTGAGACATGTGTGAAAATTTTCTAAGTCCAGAAAAAAAAAATTTTTCAACTTTTTTTCAAATTTCCCCCCAAAGGATATATATTTTACCCACACATTTGGAGCCCTCCTGGGATGCCCTCTAACATACTAAAACCTCCTTTAGCGGAGATTTTCACAAAAAAGTGAAATTTTCAAAAAGTCAGAAATTTTGCAAAAACTGACTAAGTATGAAGGACTCATCGGGTGAATCGCTCTGGAACTGAAATCGGATGCGCGCACTGACATGCTCCCCTCTCTGGAAGTCTGAGTCATGTGTGAAAATTTTCTAAGTCCAGAAAAAAAAAATTTTTCAACTTTTTTTCAAATTTCCCCCCAAAGGATATATATTTTACCCACACATTTGGAGCCCTCCTGGGATGCCCTCTAACATACTAAAACCTCCTTTAGCGGAGATTTTCACAAAAAAGTGAAATTTTCAAAAAGTCAGAAATTTTGCAAAAACCGACTAAGTATGAAGGACTCATCGGGTGAAACGCTCTGTAACTGAAATCGGATACGCTTACAGACATGCTCCCCTATCTGGAAGTCTGAGACATGTGTGAAAATTTTCTAAGTCCAGAAAAAAAAAAATTTTCAACTTTTTTTCAAATTTCCCAACAAGGGATATATATTTTACCCACACATTTGGAGCCCTCCTGGGATGCCCTCTAACATACTATAACCTCATTTAGCGGAGATTTTCACAAAAAAGTGAAATTTTCAAAAAGTGAAAATTTTTCCAAAAAACGACTAAGTATGAAGGACTCATCGGGTGAAACGCTCTGGAACTGAAATCGGATGCGCTTACAGACATGCTCCGCTCTCTGGAAGTCTGACACATGTGTGAAAATTTTCTAACTCCAGAAAAAAAAAATTTCAACTTTTTTTCAAATTTCCCGACAAGGGATATATATTTTACCCACACATTTGGAGCCCTCCTGGGATGCCCTCTAACATACTATAACCTCATTTAGCGGAGATTTTCACAAAAAAAGTGAAATTTTCAAAAAGTGGAAATTTTTCCAAAAAATGACTAAGTATGAAGGACTCATCGGGTGAAATGCTCTTGAACTGAAATCGGATGCGCGCACTGACATGCTCCCCTCTCTGGAAGTCTGAGACATGTGTGAAAATTTTCTAAGTCCAGAAAAAAAAAATTTTTCAACTTTTTTTCAAATTTCCACACAAGGGATATGTATTTTACCCACACATTTGGAGCCCTCCTGGGATTCCCTCTAACATACTATAACCTCATTTAGCGGAGATTTTCACAAAAAAGTGAAATTTTCAAAAAGTGGAAATTTTTCCAAAAAACGACTAAGTATGAAGGACTCATCGGGTGAATCGCTCTGGAACTGAAATTGGATGCGCGCACTGACATGCTCCCCTCTCTGGAAGTCTGAGACATGTGTGAAAATTCTCTAAGTCCAGAAAAAAAAAAAATTTTCAACTTTTTTTCAAATTTCCCCACAAGGGATATATATTTTACCCACACATTTGGAGCCCTCCTGGGATGCCCTCTAACATATTATAACCTCATTTAGCGGAGATTTTCACAAAAAAGTGAAATTTTCAAAAAGTCAGAAATTTTGCAAAAAACGACTAAGTATGAAGGACTCATCGGGTGAATCGCTCTGGAACTGAAATCGGATGCGCGCACTGACATGCTCCCCTCTGGAAGTCTGAGACATGTGTGAAAATTTTCTAAGTCCAGAAAAAATTTTTTTTTCAACTTTTTTTCAAATTTCCCCACAAGGGATATATATTTTACCCACACATTTGGAGCCCTCCTGGGATCCCTCTAACATACTATAACCTCATTTAACGGAGATTTTCACAAAAAAGTGAAATTTTCAAAAAGTGGAAATTTTTCCAAAAAACGACTAAGTATGAAGGACTCATCGGGTGAATCGCTCTGGAACTGAAATCGGATGCGCGCACTGACATGCTCCCCTCTCTGGAAGTCTGAGACATGTGTGAAAATTTTCTAAGTCCAGAAAAAAAAAATTTTCAACTTTTTTTCAAATTTCCCCACAAGGGATATAGATTTTACCCACACATTTGGAGCCCTCCTGGGATGCTCTCTAACATACTATAACCTCATTTAGCGGAGATTTTCACAAAAAAGTGAAATTTTCAAAAAGTGAAAATTTTTCCAAAAAACGATTAAGTATGAAGGACTCATCGGGTGAAACGCTCTGGAACTGAAATCGGATGCGCTTACAGACATGCTCCCCTCTATGGAAGTCTGAGACATGTGTGAAAATTTTCTAAGTCCAGAAAAAAAAATTTTTCAACTTTTTTTCAAATTTCCCAACAAGGGATATATATTTTACCCACACATTTGGAGCCCTACTGGGATTCCCTCTAACATACTATAACCTCATTTAGCGGAGATTTTCACAAAAAAGTGAAATTTTCAAAAAGTCAGAAATTTTGCAAAAAACAACTAAGTATGAAGGACTCATCGGGTGAATCGCTCTGAAAATGAAATCGGATGCGCACACTGACATGCTCCCCTCTCTGGAAGTCTGAGACATGTGTGAAAATTCTCTAAGTCCAGAAAAAAAAAAATTTTTCAACTTTTTTTCAAATTTCCCCACAAGGGATATATATATTTTACCCAAACATTTGGAGCCCTCCTGGGATGCCCTCTAACATACTATAACCTCATTTAGCAGAGATTTTAACAAAAAAGTGAAATTTTCAAAAAGTGAGAAATTTTGCAAAAAACGACTAAGTATGAAGGAATCATCGGGTGAAACGCTCTGGAACTGAAATCGGATGCGCTTACAGACATGCTCCCCTCTCTGGAAGTCTGAGACATGTGTGAAAATTTTGTAAGTCCAGAAAAAAAAAAATTTAAACTTTTTTTCAAATTTCCCCACAAGGGATATATATTTTACCCACACATTTGGAGCCCTCCTGGGATGCCCTCTAACATACTATAACCTCATTTAGCGGAGATTTTCACAAAAAAGTGAAATTTTCAAAAAGTGAAAATTTTTCCAAAAAACGACTAAGTATGAAGGACTCATCGGGTGAAACGCTCTGGAACTGAAATCGGATGCGCTTACAGACATGCTCCGCTCTCTGGAAGTCTGACACATGTGTGAAAATTTTCTAACTCCAGAAAAAAAAAATTTCAACTTTTTTTCAAATTTCCCGACAAGGGATATATATTTTACCCACACATTTGGAGCCCTCCTGGGATGCCCTCTAACATACTATAACCTCATTTAGCGGAGATTTTCACAAAAAAAGTGAAATTTTCAAAAAGTGGAAATTTTTCCAAAAAATGACTAAGTATGAAGGACTCATCGGGTGAAATGCTCTTGAACTGAAATCGGATGCGCGCACTGACATGCTCCCCTCTCTGGAAGTCTGAGACATGTGTGAAAATTTTCTAAGTCCAGAAAAAAAAAATTTTTCAACTTTTTTTCAAATTTCCACACAAGGGATATGTATTTTACCCACACATTTGGAGCCCTCCTGGGATTCCCTCTAACATACTATAACCTCATTTAGCGGAGATTTTCACAAAAAAGTGAAATTTTCAAAAAGTGGAAATTTTTCCAAAAAACGACTAAGTATGAAGGACTCATCGGGTGAATCGCTCTGGAACTGAAATTGGATGCGCGCACTGACATGCTCCCCTCTCTGGAAGTCTGAGACATGTGTGAAAATTCTCTAAGTCCAGAAAAAAAAAAAATTTTCAACTTTTTTTCAAATTTCCCCACAAGGGATATATATTTTACCCACACATTTGGAGCCCTCCTGGGATGCCCTCTAACATATTATAACCTCATTTAGCGGAGATTTTCACAAAAAAGTGAAATTTTCAAAAAGTCAGAAATTTTGCAAAAAACGACTAAGTATGAAGGACTCATCGGGTGAATCGCTCTGGAACTGAAATCGGATGCGCGCACTGACATGCTCCCCTCTGGAAGTCTGAGACATGTGTGAAAATTTTCTAAGTCCAGAAAAAATTTTTTTTTCAACTTTTTTTCAAATTTCCCCACAAGGGATATATATTTTACCCACACATTTGGAGCCCTCCTGGGATCCCTCTAACATACTATAACCTCATTTAACGGAGATTTTCACAAAAAAGTGAAATTTTCAAAAAGTGGAAATTTTTCCAAAAAACGACTAAGTATGAAGGACTCATCGGGTGAATCGCTCTGGAACTGAAATCGGATGCGCGCACTGACATGCTCCCCTCTCTGGAAGTCTGAGACATGTGTGAAAATTTTCTAAGTCCAGAAAAAAAAAATTTTCAACTTTTTTTCAAATTTCCCCACAAGGGATATAGATTTTACCCACACATTTGGAGCCCTCCTGGGATGCTCTCTAACATACTATAACCTCATTTAGCGGAGATTTTCACAAAAAAGTGAAATTTTCAAAAAGTGAAAATTTTTCCAAAAAACGATTAAGTATGAAGGACTCATCGGGTGAAACGCTCTGGAACTGAAATCGGATGCGCTTACAGACATGCTCCCCTCTATGGAAGTCTGAGACATGTGTGAAAATTTTCTAAGTCCAGAAAAAAAAATTTTTCAACTTTTTTTCAAATTTCCCAACAAGGGATATATATTTTACCCACACATTTGGAGCCCTACTGGGATTCCCTCTAACATACTATAACCTCATTTAGCGGAGATTTTCACAAAAAAGTGAAATTTTCAAAAAGTCAGAAATTTTGCAAAAAACAACTAAGTATGAAGGACTCATCGGGTGAATCGCTCTGAAAATGAAATCGGATGCGCACACTGACATGCTCCCCTCTCTGGAAGTCTGAGACATGTGTGAAAATTCTCTAAGTCCAGAAAAAAAAAAATTTTTCAACTTTTTTTCAAATTTCCCCACAAGGGATATATATATTTTACCCAAACATTTGGAGCCCTCCTGGGATGCCCTCTAACATACTATAACCTCATTTAGCAGAGATTTTAACAAAAAAGTGAAATTTTCAAAAAGTGAGAAATTTTGCAAAAAACGACTAAGTATGAAGGAATCATCGGGTGAAACGCTCTGGAACTGAAATCGGATGCGCTTACAGACATGCTCCCCTCTCTGGAAGTCTGAGACATGTGTGAAAATTTTGTAAGTCCAGAAAAAAAAAAATTTAAACTTTTTTTCAAATTTCCCCACAAGGGATATATATTTTACCCACACATTTGGAGCCCTCCTGGGATGCCCTCTAACATACTATAACCTCATTTAGCGGAGATTTTCACAAAAAAGTGAAATTTTCAAAAAGTCAGAAATTTTGCAAAAACCGACTATGAAGGACTCATCAAGTGAATCGCTCTGGAACTGAAATTGGATGCGCGCACTGACATGCTCCCCTCTCTGGAAGTCTGAGACATGTGTGAAAATTTTCTAAGTCCAGAAAAAAAAAATTTTTCAACTTTTTTTCAAATTTCCCGCCAAGGGATATATATTTTACCCACAAATTTGGAGCCCTCCTGGGATGCCCTCTAACATACTATAACCTCATTTAGCGGAGATTTTCACAAAAAAGTGAAATTTTCAAAAAGTCAGAAATTTTGCAAAAAACGACTAAGTATGAAGGACTCATCGGGTGAATTGCTCTGGAACTGAAATCGGATGCGCGCACTGACATGCTCCCCTCTCTGGAAGTTTGAGACATGTGTGAAAATTTTCTAAGTCCAGAAAAAAAAAATTTTTCAACTTTTTTTCAAATTTCCCGCCAAGGGATATATATTTTACCCACACATTTGGAGCCCTCCTGGGATGCCCTCTAACATACTATAACCTCCTTTAGCGGAGATTTTCACAAAAAAGTGAAATTTTCAAAAAGTCAGAAATTTTGCAAAAACCGACTAAGTATGAAGGACTCATCGGGTGAAACGCTCTGTAACTGAAATCGGATACGCTTACAGACATGCTCCCCTATCTGGAAGCTTGAGACATGTGTGAAAATTTTCTAAGTCCAGAAAAAAAAAATTTTTCAACTTTTTTTCAAATTTCCCAACAAGGGATATATATTTTACCCACACATTTGGAGCCCTCCTGGGATGCCCTCTAACATACTATAACCTCATTTAGCGGAGATTTTCACAAAAAAGTGAAATTTTCAAAAAGTGAAAATTTTTCCAAAAATCGACTAAGTATGAAGGAATCATCGGGTGAAACGCTCTGGAACTGAAATCGGATGCGCTTACAGACATGCTCCCCTCTCTGGAAGTCTGAGACATGTGTGAAAATTTTGTAAGTCCAGAAAAAAAAAAATTTAAACTTTTTTTCAAATTTCCCCACAAGGGATATATATTTTACCCACACATTTGGAGCCCTCCTGGGATGCCCTCTAACATACTATAACCTCATTTAGCGGAGATTTTCACAAAAAAGTGAAATTTTCAAAAAGTCAGAAATTTTGCAAAAACCGACTATGAAGGACTCATCAAGTGAATCGCTCTGGAACTGAAATTGGATGCGCGCACTGACATGCTCCCCTCTCTGGAAGTCTGAGACATGTGTGAAAATTTTCTAAGTCCAGAAAAAAAAAATTTTTCAACTTTTTTTCAAATTTCCCGCCAAGGGATATATATTTTACCCACAAATTTGGAGCCCTCCTGGGATGCCCTCTAACATACTATAACCTCATTTAGCGGAGATTTTCACAAAAAAGTGAAATTTTCAAAAAGTCAGAAATTTTGCAAAAAACGACTAAGTATGAAGGACTCATCGGGTGAATTGCTCTGGAACTGAAATCGGATGCGCGCACTGACATGCTCCCCTCTCTGGAAGTTTGAGACATGTGTGAAAATTTTCTAAGTCCAGAAAAAAAAAATTTTTCAACTTTTTTTCAAATTTCCCGCCAAGGGATATATATTTTACCCACACATTTGGAGCCCTCCTGGGATGCCCTCTAACATACTATAACCTCCTTTAGCGGAGATTTTCACAAAAAAGTGAAATTTTCAAAAAGTCAGAAATTTTGCAAAAACCGACTAAGTATGAAGGACTCATCGGGTGAAACGCTCTGTAACTGAAATCGGATACGCTTACAGACATGCTCCCCTATCTGGAAGCTTGAGACATGTGTGAAAATTTTCTAAGTCCAGAAAAAAAAAATTTTTCAACTTTTTTTCAAATTTCCCAACAAGGGATATATATTTTACCCACACATTTGGAGCCCTCCTGGGATGCCCTCTAACATACTATAACCTCATTTAGCGGAGATTTTCACAAAAAAGTGAAATTTTCAAAAAGTGAAAATTTTTCCAAAAATCGACTAAGTATGAAGGAATCATCGGGTGAAACGCTCTGGAACTGAAATCGGATGCGCTTACAGACATGCTCCCCTCTCTGGAAGTCTGAGACATGTGTGAAAATTTTCTAAGTCCAGAAAAAAAAAATTTTTCAACTTTTTTTCAAATTTCCCCACAAGGGATATATATTTTACCCACACATTTGGAGCCCTCCTGGGATGCCCTCTAACATACTATAACCTTCTTTAGCTGAGATTTTCACAAAAAAGTGAAATTTTCAAAAAAGTGAAAATTTTTCCAAAAAACGACTAAGTATGAAGGACTCATCGGGTGAAACGCTCTGGAACTGAAATCGGATGCGCTTACAGACATGCTCCCCTCTCTGGAAGTCTGAGACATGTGTGAAAATTTTCTAAGTCCAGAAAAAAAAAATTTAAACTTTTTTTCAAATTTCCCCACAAGGGATATATATTTTACCCACACATTTGGAGCCCTCCTGGGATGCCCTCTAACATACTATAACCTCATTTAGCGGAGATTTTCACAAAAAAGTGAAATTTTCAAAAAGTCAGAAATTTTGCAAAAACCGACTAAGTATGAAGGACTCATCGGGTGAAACGATCTGTAACTGAAATCGGATACGCTTACAGACATGCTCCCCTCTCTGGAAGCCTGAGACATGTGTGAAAATTTTCTAAGTCCAGAAAAAAAAAATTTTTCAACTTTTTTTCAAATTTCCCAACAAGGGATATATATTTTACCCACACAT
This sequence comes from Phyllobates terribilis, assembly GCF_046119375.1. NCBI lineage: Eukaryota > Metazoa > Chordata > Amphibia > Anura > Dendrobatidae > Phyllobates > Phyllobates terribilis. The sequence continues at coordinate 294,762 of NW_027363218.1, read as the reverse complement.
TTGGAGCCCTCCTGGGATGCCCTCTAACATACTATAACCTCATTTAGCGGAGATTTTCACAAAAAAGTGAAATTTTCAAAAAGTGAAAATTTTTCCAAAAATCGACTAAGTATGAAGGACTCATCGGGTGAAACGCTCTGGAACTGAAATCGGATGCGCTTACAGACATGCTCCCCTCTCTGGAAGTCTGACACATGTGTGAAAATTTTCTACGTCCAGAAAAAAAAAAATTTTCAACTTTTTTTCTAATTTCCCAACAAGGGATATATATTTTACCCACACATTTGGAGCCCTCCTGGGATGCCCTCTAACATATTATAACCTCATTTAGCGGAGATTTTCACAAAAAAGTGAAATTTTCAAAAAGTGGAAATTTTTCCAAAAAACGACTAAGTATGAAGGACTCATCGGGTGAAACGCTCTGGAACTGAAATCGGATGCGCTTACAGACATGCTCCCATCTCTGGAAGTCTGAGACATGTGTGAAAATTTTCTAACTCCAGAAAAAAAAAAATTTTCAACTTTTTTTCAAATTTCCCAACAAGGGATATATATTTTACCCACACATTTGGAGCCCTCCTGGGATGCCCTCTAACATACTATAACCTCATTTAGCGGAGATTTTCACAAAAAAGTGAAATTTTCAAAAAGTGGAAATTTTTCCAAAAAACGACTAAGTATGAAGGACTCATCGGGTGAAACGCTCTTGAGCTGAAATCGGATGCGCTTACAGACATGCTCCCCTCTCTGGAAGTCTGAGACATGTGTAAAAATTTTCTAAGTCCAGAAAAAAAAAATTTTTCAACTTTTTTTCAAATTTCCCACCAAGGGATATATATTTTACCCACACATTTGGAGCCCTCCTGGGATGCCCTCTAACATACTAAAACCTCCTTTAGCGGAGATTTTCACAAAAAAGTGAAATTTTCAAAAAGTCAGAAATTTTGCAAAAAACGACTAAGTATGAAGGACTCATCGGGTGAATCGCTCTGGAACTGAAATCGGATGCGCGCACTGACATGCTCCCCTCTCTGGAAGTCTGAGACATGTGTGAAAATTTTCTAAGTCCAGAAAAAAAAAATTTTTCAACTTTTTTTCAAATTTCCCCCCAAAGGATATATATTTTACCCACACATTTGGAGCCCTCCTGGGATGCCCTCTAACATACTAAAACCTCCTTTAGCGGAGATTTTCACAAAAAAGTGAAATTTTCAAAAAGTCAGAAATTTTGCAAAAACCGACTAAGTATGAAGGACTCATCGGGTGAATCGCTCTGGAACTGAAATCGGATGCACGCACTGACATGCTCCCCTCTCTGGAAGTCTGAGTCATGTGTGAAAATTTTCTAAGTCCAGAAAAAAAAATTTTTTCAACTTTTTTCAAATTTCCTCACAAGGGATATATATTTTACCCACACATTTGGAGCCCTCCTGGGATCCCTCTAACATACTATAACCTCATTTAACGGAGATTTTCACAAAAAAGTGAAATTTTCAAAAAGTGAAAATTTTTCCAAAAAACGATTAAGTATGAAGGACTCATCGGGTGAAACGCTCTGTAACTGAAATCGGATACGCTTACAGACATGCTCCCCTATCTGGAAGTCTGAGACATGTGTGAAAATTTTCTAAGTCCAGAAAAAAAAAAATTTTCAACTTTTTTTCAAATTTCCCAACAAGGGATATATATTTTACCCACACATTTGGAGCCCTCCTGGGATGCCCTCTAACATACTATAACCTCATTTAGCGGAGATTTTCACAAAAAAGTGAAATTTTCAAAAAGTGAAAATTTTTCCAAAAAACGACTAAGTATGAAGGACTCATCGGGTGAAACGCTCTTGAACTGAAATCGGATGCGCTTACAGACATGCTCCCCTCTCTGGAAGTCTGAGACATGTGTGAAAATTTTCTAAGTCCAGAAAAAAAAAATTTTTCAACTTTTTTTCAAATTTCCCGCCAAGGGATATATATTTTACCCACAAATTTGGAGCCCTCCTGGGATGCCCTCTAACATACTATAACCTCCTTTAGCGGAGATTTTCACAAAAAAGTGAAATTTTCAAAAAGTCAGAAATTTTGCAAAAAACGACTAAGTATGAAGGACTCATCGGGTGAATCGCTCTGGAACTGAAATCGGATGCGCGCACTGACATGCTCCCCTCTCTGGAAGTCTGAGACATGTGTGAAAATTTTCTAAGTCCAGAAAAAAAAAAATTTTCAAATTTTTTTCAAATTTCCCGCCAAGGGATATATATTTTACCCACACATTTGGAGCCCTCCTGGGATGCCCTCTAACATACTATAACCTCCTTTAGCGGAGATTTTCACAAAAAAGTGAAATTTTCAAAAAGTCAGAAATTTTGCAAAAAACGACTAAGTATGAAGGACTCATCGGGTGAATCGCTCTGGAACTGAAATCGGATGCGCGCACTGACATGCTCCCCTCTCTGGAAGTCTGAGACATGTGTGAAAATTTTCTAAGTCCAGAAAAAAAAAAATTTTCAACTTTTTTTCACATTTCCCCACAAGGGATATATATTTTACCCACACATTTGGAGCCCTCCTGGGATGCCCTCTTACATACTATGACCTCATTTAGCGGAGATTTTCACAAAAAAAGTGAAATTTTCAAAAAGTCAGAAATTTTGCAAAAAACTAGTAAGTATGAAGGACTCATCGGGTGAATCGCTCTGGAAGTGAAATCGGATGCGCTTACAGACATGCTCCCCTCTCTGGAAGTCTGAGACATGTGTGAAAATTTTCTAAGTCTAGAAAAAAAATTTTTTTCAATTTTTTTCAAATTTCCCCACAAGGGATATATATTTTACCCACACATTTGGAGCCCTCTTGGGATGCCCTCTAACATACTATAACCTCATTTAGCGGAGATTTTCACAAAAAAGTGAAATTTTCAAAAAGTCAGAAATTTTTCAAAAAACGACTAAGTATGAAGGACTCATCGGGTGAAACGCTCTTGAACTGAAATCGGATGCGCTTACAGACATGCTCCCCTCTCTGGAAGTCTGAGACATGTGTGAAAATTTTCTAAGTCCAGAAAAAAAAAATTTTTCAACTTTTTTTAAATTTCCCGCCAAGGGATATATATTTTACTCACACATTTGGAGCCCTCCTGGGATGCCCTCTAACATACTAAAACCTCCTTTAGCGGAGATTTTCACAAAAAAGTGAAATTTTCAAAAAGTCAGAAATTTTGCAAAAACCGACTAAGTATGAAGGACTCATCGGGTGAATCGCTCTGGAACTGAAATCGGATGCGCGCACTGACATGCTCCCCTCTCTGGAAGTCTGAGTCATGTGTGAAAATTTTCTAAGTCCAGAAAAAAAAATTTTTTCAACTTTTTTCAAATTTCCTCACAAGGGATATATATTTTACCCACACATTTGGAGCCCTCCTGGGATCCCTCTAACATACTATAACCTCATTTAACGGAGATTTTCACAAAAAAGTGAAATTTTCAAAAAGTGAAAATTTTTCCAAAAAACGACTAAGTATGAAGGACTCATCGGGTGAAACGCTCTGGAACTGAAATCGGATGCGCTTACAGACATGCTCCGCTCTCTGGAAGTCTGACACATGTGTGAAAATTTTCTAACTCCAGAAAAAAAAAATTTCAACTTTTTTTCAAATTTCCCGACAAGGGATATATATTTTACCCACACATTTGGAGCCCTCCTGGGATGCCCTCTAACATACTATAACCTCATTTAGCGGAGATTTTCACAAAAAAAGTGAAATTTTCAAAAAGTGGAAATTTTTCCAAAAAACGACTAAGTATGAAGGACTCATCGGGTGAATCGCTCTGGAACTGAAATTGGATGCGCGCACTGACATGCTCCCCTCTCTGGAAGTCTGAGACATGTGTGAAAATTCTCTAAGTCCAGAAAAAAAAACATTTTTCAACTTTTTTTCAAATTTCCCCACAAGGGATATATATTTTACCCACACATTTGGAGCCCTCCTGGGATGCCCTCTAACATACTATAACCTTCTTTAGCAGAGATTTTCACAAAAAAGTGAAATTTTCAAAAAAGTGAAAATTTTTCCAAAAAACGACTAAGTATGAAGGACTCATCGGGTGAAACGCTCTGGAACTGAAATCGGATGCGCTTACAGACATGCTCCCCTCTCTGGAAGTCTGAGACATGTGTGAAAATTTTCTAAGTCCAGAAAAAAAAAAATTTTCAAATTTTTTTCAAATTTCCCGCCAAGGGATATATATTTTACCCACACATTTGGAGCCCTCCTGGGATGCCCTCTAACATACTATAACCTCCTTTAGCGGAGATTTTCACAAAAAAGTGAAATTTTCAAAAAGTCAGAAATTTTGCAAAAACCGACTAAGTATGAAGGACTCATCGGGTGAATCGCTCTGGAACTGAAATCGGATGCACGCACTGACATGCTCCCCTCTCTGGAAGTCTGAGTCATGTGTGAAAATTTTCTAAGTCCAGAAAAAAAAATTTTTTCAACTTTTTTCAAATTTCCTCACAAGGGATATATATTTTACCCACACATTTGGAGCCCTCCTGGGATCCCTCTAACATACTATAACCTCATTTAACGGAGATTTTCACAAAAAAGTGAAATTTTCAAAAAGTGAAAATTTTTCCAAAAAACGATTAAGTATGAAGGACTCATCGGGTGAAACGCTCTGTAACTGAAATCGGATACGCTTACAGACATGCTCCCCTATCTGGAAGTCTGAGACATGTGTGAAAATTTTCTAAGTCCAGAAAAAAAAAAATTTTCAACTTTTTTTCAAATTTCCCAACAAGGGATATATATTTTACCCACACATTTGGAGCCCTCCTGGGATGCCCTCTAACATACTATAACCTCATTTAGCGGAGATTTTCACAAAAAAGTGAAATTTTCAAAAAGTGAAAATTTTTCCAAAAAACGACTAAGTATGAAGGACTCATCGGGTGAAACGCTCTTGAACTGAAATCGGATGCGCTTACAGACATGCTCCCCTCTCTGGAAGTCTGAGACATGTGTGAAAATTTTCTAAGTCCAGAAAAAAAAAATTTTTCAACTTTTTTTCAAATTTCCCGCCAAGGGATATATATTTTACCCACAAATTTGGAGCCCTCCTGGGATGCCCTCTAACATACTATAACCTCCTTTAGCGGAGATTTTCACAAAAAAGTGAAATTTTCAAAAAGTCAGAAATTTTGCAAAAAACGACTAAGTATGAAGGACTCATCGGGTGAATCGCTCTGGAACTGAAATCGGATGCGCGCACTGACATGCTCCCCTCTCTGGAAGTCTGAGACATGTGTGAAAATTTTCTAAGTCCAGAAAAAAAAAAATTTTCAAATTTTTTTCAAATTTCCCGCCAAGGGATATATATTTTACCCACACATTTGGAGCCCTCCTGGGATGCCCTCTAACATACTATAACCTCCTTTAGCGGAGATTTTCACAAAAAAGTGAAATTTTCAAAAAGTCAGAAATTTTGCAAAAACCGACTAAGTATGAAGGACTCATCGGGTGAATCGCTCTGGAACTGAAATCGGATGCGCGCACTGACATGCTCCCCTCTCTGGAAGTCTGAGACATGTGTGAAAATTTTCTAAGTCCAGAAAAAAAAAAATTTTCAACTTTTTTTCACATTTCCCCACAAGGGATATATATTTTACCCACACATTTGGAGCCCTCCTGGGATGCCCTCTTACATACTATGACCTCATTTAGCGGAGATTTTCACAAAAAAAGTGAAATTTTCAAAAAGTCAGAAATTTTGCAAAAAACTAGTAAGTATGAAGGACTCATCGGGTGAATCGCTCTGGAAGTGAAATCGGATGCGCTTACAGACATGCTCCCCTCTCTGGAAGTCTGAGACATGTGTGAAAATTTTCTAAGTCTAGAAAAAAAATTTTTTTCAATTTTTTTCAAATTTCCCCACAAGGGATATATATTTTACCCACACATTTGGAGCCCTCTTGGGATGCCCTCTAACATACTATAACCTCATTTAGCGGAGATTTTCACAAAAAAGTGAAATTTTCAAAAAGTCAGAAATTTTTCAAAAAACGACTAAGTATGAAGGACTCATCGGGTGAAACGCTCTTGAACTGAAATCGGATGCGCTTACAGACATGCTCCCCTCTCTGGAAGTCTGAGACATGTGTGAAAATTTTCTAAGTCCAGAAAAAAAAAATTTTTCAACTTTTTTTAAATTTCCCGCCAAGGGATATATATTTTACTCACACATTTGGAGCCCTCCTGGGATGCCCTCTAACATACTAAAACCTCCTTTAGCGGAGATTTTCACAAAAAAGTGAAATTTTCAAAAAGTCAGAAATTTTGCAAAAACCGACTAAGTATGAAGGACTCATCGGGTGAATCGCTCTGGAACTGAAATCGGATGCGCGCACTGACATGCTCCCCTCTCTGGAAGTCTGAGTCATGTGTGAAAATTTTCTAAGTCCAGAAAAAAAAATTTTTTCAACTTTTTTCAAATTTCCTCACAAGGGATATATATTTTACCCACACATTTGGAGCCCTCCTGGGATCCCTCTAACATACTATAACCTCATTTAACGGAGATTTTCACAAAAAAGTGAAATTTTCAAAAAGTGAAAATTTTTCCAAAAAACGACTAAGTATGAAGGACTCATCGGGTGAAACGCTCTGGAACTGAAATCGGATGCGCTTACAGACATGCTCCGCTCTCTGGAAGTCTGACACATGTGTGAAAATTTTCTAACTCCAGAAAAAAAAAATTTCAACTTTTTTTCAAATTTCCCGACAAGGGATATATATTTTACCCACACATTTGGAGCCCTCCTGGGATGCCCTCTAACATACTATAACCTCATTTAGCGGAGATTTTCACAAAAAAAGTGAAATTTTCAAAAAGTGGAAATTTTTCCAAAAAACGACTAAGTATGAAGGACTCATCGGGTGAATCGCTCTGGAACTGAAATTGGATGCGCGCACTGACATGCTCCCCTCTCTGGAAGTCTGAGACATGTGTGAAAATTCTCTAAGTCCAGAAAAAAAAACATTTTTCAACTTTTTTTCAAATTTCCCCACAAGGGATATATATTTTACCCACACATTTGGAGCCCTCCTGGGATGCCCTCTAACATACTATAACCTTCTTTAGCAGAGATTTTCACAAAAAAGTGAAATTTTCAAAAAAGTGAAAATTTTTCCAAAAAACGACTAAGTATGAAGGACTCATCGGGTGAAACGCTCTGGAACTGAAATCGGATGCGCTTACAGACATGCTCCCCTCTCTGGAAGTCTGAGACATGTGTGAAAATTTTCTAAGTCCAGAAAAAAAAAAATTTTCAAATTTTTTTCAAATTTCCCGCCAAGGGATATATATTTTACCCACACATTTGGAGCCCTCCTGGGATGCCCTCTAACATACTATAACCTCCTTTAGCGGAGATTTTCACAAAAAAGTGAAATTTTCAAAAAGTCAGAAATTTTGCAAAAACCGACTAAGTATGAAGGACTCATCGGGTGAATCGCTCTGGAACTGAAATCGGATGCGCGCACTGACATGCTCCCCTCTCTGGAAGTCTGAGACATGTGTGAAAATTTTCTAAGTCCAGAAAAAAAAAAATTTTCAACTTTTTTTCACATTTCCCCACAAGGGATATATATTTTACCCACACATTTGGAGCCCTCCTGGGATGCCCTCTTACATACTATGACCTCATTTAGCGGAGATTTTCACAAAAAAAGTGAAATTTTCAAAAAGTCAGAAATTTTGCAAAAAACTAGTAAGTATGAAGGACTCATCGGGTGAATCGCTCTGGAAGTGAAATCGGATGCGCTTACAGACATGCTCCCCTCTCTGGAAGTCTGAGACATGTGTGAAAATTTTCTAAGTCTAGAAAAAAAATTTTTTTCAATTTTTTTCAAATTTCCCCACAAGGGATATATATTTTACCCACACATTTGGAGCCCTCTTGGGATGCCCTCTAACATACTATAACCTCATTTAGCGGAGATTTTCACAAAAAAGTGAAATTTTCAAAAAGTCAGAAATTTTTCAAAAAACGACTAAGTATGAAGGACTCATCGGGTGAAACGCTCTTGAACTGAAATCGGATGCGCTTACAGACATGCTCCCCTCTCTGGAAGTCTGAGACATGTGTGAAAATTTTCTAAGTCCAGAAAAAAAAAATTTTTCAACTTTTTTTAAATTTCCCGCCAAGGGATATATATTTTACTCACACATTTGGAGCCCTCCTGGGATGCCCTCTAACATACTAAAACCTCCTTTAGCGGAGATTTTCACAAAAAAGTGAAATTTTCAAAAAGTCAGAAATTTTGCAAAAACCGACTAAGTATGAAGGACTCATCGGGTGAATCGCTCTGGAACTGAAATCGGATGCGCGCACTGACATGCTCCCCTCTCTGGAAGTCTGAGTCATGTGTGAAAATTTTCTAAGTCCAGAAAAAAAAATTTTTTCAACTTTTTTCAAATTTCCTCACAAGGGATATATATTTTACCCACACATTTGGAGCCCTCCTGGGATCCCTCTAACATACTATAACCTCATTTAACGGAGATTTTCACAAAAAAGTGAAATTTTCAAAAAGTGAAATTTTTCCAAAAAACGACTAAGTATGAAGGACTCATCGGGTGAAACGCTCTGGAACTGAAATCGGATGCGCTTACAGACATGCTCCGCTCTCTGGAAGTCTGACACATGTGTGAAAATTTTCTAACTCCAGAAAAAAAAAATTTCAACTTTTTTTCAAATTTCCCGACAAGGGATATATATTTTACCCACACATTTGGAGCCCTCCTGGGATGCCCTCTAACATACTATAACCTCATTTAGCGGAGATTTTCACAAAAAAAGTGAAATTTTCAAAAAGTGGAAATTTTTCCAAAAAACGACTAAGTATGAAGGACTCATCGGGTGAATCGCTCTGGAACTGAAATTGGATGCGCGCACTGACATGCTCCCCTCTCTGGAAGTCTGAGACATGTGTGAAAATTCTCTAAGTCCAGAAAAAAAAACATTTTTCAACTTTTTTTCAAATTTCCCCACAAGGGATATATATTTTACCCACACATTTGGAGCCCTCCTGGGATGCCCTCTAACATACTATAACCTTCTTTAGCAGAGATTTTCACAAAAAAGTGAAATTTTCAAAAAAGTGAAAATTTTTCCAAAAAACGACTAAGTATGAAGGACTCATCGGGTGAAACGCTCTGGAACTGAAATCGGATGCGCTTACAGACATGCTCCCCTCTCTGGAAGTCTGAGACATGTGTGAAAATTTTCTAAGTCCAGAAAAAAAAAAATTTAAACTTTTTTTCAAATTTTCCCACAAGGGATATATATTTTACCCACACATTTGGAGCCCTCTTGGGATGCCCTCTAACATACTATAACCTCATTTAGCGGAGATTTTCACAAAAAAGTGAAATTTTCAAAAAGTCAGAAATTTTGCAAGAAACGACTAAGTATGAAGGACTCATCGGGTGAAACGCTCTTGAACTGAAATCGGATGCGCTTACAGACATGCTCCCTTCTCTGGAAGTCTGAGACATGTGTGAAAATTTACTAAGTCCAGAAAAAAAAAATTTTTCAACTTTTTTTCAAATTTCCCGCCAAGGGATATATATTTTACCCACAAATTTGGAGCCCTCCTGGGATGCCCTCTAACATACTATAACCTCCTTTAGCGGAGATTTTCACAAAAAAGTGAAATTTTCAAAAAGTCAGAAATTTTGCAAAAAACGACTAAGTATGAAGGACTCATCGGGTGAATCGCTCTGGAACTGAAATCGGATGCGCGCACTGACATGCTCCCCTCTCTGGAAGTCTGAGACATGTGTGAAAATTTTCTAAGTCCAGAAAAAAAAAATTTTTCAAATTTTTTTCAAATTTCCCGCCAAGGGATATATATTTTACCCACACATTTGGAGCCCTCCTGGGATGCCCTCTAACATACTATAACCTCCTTTAGCGGAGATTTTCACAAAAAAGTGAAATTTTCAAAAAGTCAGAAATTTTGCAAAAACCGACTAAGTATGAAGGACTCATCGGGTGAATCGCTCTGGAACTGAAATCGGATGCGCGCACTGACATGCTCCCCTCTCTGGAAGTCTGAGACATGTGTGAAAATTTTCTAAGTCCAGAAAAAAAAAAATTTTCAACTTTTTTTCAAATTTCCTCACAAGGGATATATATTTTACCCACACATTTGGAGCCCTCCTGGGATCCCTCTAACATACTATAACCTCATTTAACGGAGATTTTCACAAAAAAGTGAAATTTTCAAAAAGTGAAAATTTTTCCAAAAAACGATTAAGTATGAAGGACTCATCGGGTGAAACGCTCTGTAACTGAAATCGGATACGCTTACAGACATGCTCCCCTATCTGGAAGTCTGAGACATGTGTGAAAATTTTCTAAGTCCAGAAAAAAAAAAATTTTCAACTTTTTTTCAAATTTCCCAACAAGGGATATATATTTTACCCACACATTTGGAGCCCTCCTGGGATGCCCTCTAACATACTATAACCTCATTTAGCGGAGATTTTCACAAAAAAGTGAAATTTTCAAAAAGTGAAAATTTTTCCAAAAAACGTCTAAGTATGAAGGACTCATCGGGTGAAACGCTCTTGAACTGAAATCGGATGCGCTTACAGACATGCTCCCCTCTCTGGAAGTCTGAGACATGTGTGAAAATTTTCTAAGTCCAGAAAAAAAAAATTTTTCAACTTTTTTTCAAATTTCCCGCCAAGGGATATATATTTTACCCACAAATTTGGAGCCCTCCTGGGATGCCCTCTAACATACTATAACCTCCTTTAGCGGAGATTTTCACAAAAAAGTGAAATTTTCAAAAAGTCAGAAATTTTGCAAAAAACGACTAAGTATGAAGGACTCATCGGGTGAATCGCTCTGGAACTGAAATCGGATGCGCGCACTGACATGCTCCCCTCTCTGGAAGTCTGAGACATGTGTGAAAATTTTCTAAGTCCAGAAAAAAAAAAATTTTCAAATTTTTTTCAAATTTCCCGCCAAGGGATATATATTTTACCCACACATTTGGAGCCCTCCTGGGATGCCCTCTAACATACTATAACCTCCTTTAGCGGAGATTTTCACAAAAAAGTGAAATTTTCAAAAAGTCAGAAATTTTGCAAAAACCGACTAAGTATGAAGGACTCATCGGGTGAATCGCTCTGGAACTGAAATCGGATGCGCGCACTGACATGCTCCCCTCTCTGGAAGTCTGAGACATGTGTGAAAATTTTCTAAGTCCAGAAAAAAAAAATTTTTCAACTTTTTTTCACATTTCCCCACAAGGGATATATATTTTACCCACACATTTGGAGCCCTCCTGGGATGCCCTCTTACATACTATGACCTCATTTAGCGGAGATTTTCACAAAAAAAGTGAAATTTTCAAAAAGTCAGAAATTTTGCAAAAAACTAGTAAGTATGAAGGACTCATCGGGTGAATCGCTCTGGAAGTGAAATCGGATGCGCTTACAGACATGCTCCCCTCTCTGGAAGTCTGAGACATGTGTGAAAATTTTCTAAGTCTAGAAAAAAAATTTTTTTCAATTTTTTTCAAATTTCCCCACAAGGGATATATATTTTACCCACACATTTGGAGCCCTCTTGGGATGCCCTCTAACATACTATAACCTCATTTAGCGGAGATTTTCACAAAAAAGTGAAATTTTCAAAAAGTCAGAAATTTTTCAAAAAACGACTAAGTATGAAGGACTCATCGGGTGAAACGCTCTTGAACTGAAATCGGATGCGCTTACAGACATGCTCCCCTCTCTGGAAGTCTGAGACATGTGTGAAAATTTTCTAAGTCCAGAAAAAAAAAATTTTTCAACTTTTTTTAAATTTCCCGCCAAGGGATATATATTTTACTCACACATTTGGAGCCCTCCTGGGATGCCCTCTAACATACTAAAACCTCCTTTAGCGGAGATTTTCACAAAAAAGTGAAATTTTCAAAAAGTCAGAAATTTTGCAAAAACCGACTAAGTATGAAGGACTCATCGGGTGAATCGCTCTGGAACTGAAATCGGATGCGCGCACTGACATGCTCCCCTCTCTGGAAGTCTGAGTCATGTGTGAAAATTTTCTAAGTCCAGAAAAAAAAATTTTTTCAACTTTTTTCAAATTTCCTCACAAGGGATATATATTTTACCCACACATTTGGAGCCCTCCTGGGATCCCTCTAACATACTATAACCTCATTTAACGGAGATTTTCACAAAAAAGTGAAATTTTCAAAAAGTGAAAATTTTTCCAAAAAACGACTAAGTATGAAGGACTCATCGGGTGAAACGCTCTGGAACTGAAATCGGATGCGCTTACAGACATGCTCCGCTCTCTGGAAGTCTGACACATGTGTGAAAATTTTCTAACTCCAGAAAAAAAAAATTTCAACTTTTTTTCAAATTTCCCGACAAGGGATATATATTTTACCCACACATTTGGAGCCCTCCTGGGATGCCCTCTAACATACTATAACCTCATTTAGCGGAGATTTTCACAAAAAAAGTGAAATTTTCAAAAAGTGGAAATTTTTCCAAAAAACGACTAAGTATGAAGGACTCATCGGGTGAATCGCTCTGGAACTGAAATTGGATGCGCGCACTGACATGCTCCCCTCTCTGGAAGTCTGAGACATGTGTGAAAATTCTCTAAGTCCAGAAAAAAAAACATTTTTCAACTTTTTTTCAAATTTCCCCACAAGGGATATATATTTTACCCACACATTTGGAGCCCTCCTGGGATGCCCTCTAACATACTATAACTTTCTTTAGCAGAGATTTTCACAAAAAAGTGAAATTTTCAAAAAAGTGAAAATTTTTCCAAAAAACGACTAAGTATGAAGGACTCATCGGGTGAAACGCTCTGGAACTGAAATCGGATGCGCTTACAGACATGCTCCCCTCTCTGGAAGTCTGAGACATGTGTGAAAATTTTCTAAGTCCAGAAAAAAAAAAATTTAAACTTTTTTTCAAATTTTCCCACAAGGGATATATATTTTACCCACACATTTGGAGCCCTCTTGGGATGCCCTCTAACATACTATAACCTCATTTAGCGGAGATTTTCACAAAAAAGTGAAATTTTCAAAAAGTCAGAAATTTTGCAAGAAACGACTAAGTATGAAGGACTCATCGGGTGAAACGCTCTTGAACTGAAATCGGATGCGCTTACAGACATGCTCCCTTCTCTGGAAGTCTGAGACATGTGTGAAAATTTACTAAGTCCAGAAAAAAAAAATTTTTCAACTTTTTTTCAAATTTCCCGCCAAGGGATATATATTTTACCCACAAATTTGGAGCCCTCCTGGGATGCCCTCTAACATACTATAACCTCCTTTAGCGGAGATTTTCACAAAAAAGTGAAATTTTCAAAAAGTCAGAAATTTTGCAAAAAACGACTAAGTATGAAGGACTCATCGGGTGAATCGCTCTGGAACTGAAATCGGATGCGCGCACTGACATGCTCCCCTCTCTGGAAGTCTGAGACATGTGTGAAAATTTTCTAAGTCCAGAAAAAAAAAATTTTTCAAATTTTTTTCAAATTTCCCGCCAAGGGATATATATTTTACCCACACATTTGGAGCCCTCCTGGGATGCCCTCTAACATACTATAACCTCCTTTAGCGGAGATTTTCACAAAAAAGTGAAATTTTCAAAAAGTCAGAAATTTTGCAAAAACCGACTAAGTATGAAGGACTCATCGGGTGAATCGCTCTGGAACTGAAATCGGATGCGCGCACTGACATGCTCCCCTCTCTGGAAGTCTGAGACATGTGTGAAAATTTTCTAAGTCCAGAAAAAAAAAAATTTTCAACTTTTTTTCAAATTTCCCCACAAGGGATATATATTTTACCCACACATTTGGAGCCCTCCTGGGATGCCCTCTTACATACTATGACCTCATTTAGCGGAGATTTTCACAAAAAAAGTGAAATTTTCAAAAAGTCAGAAATTTTGCAAAAAACTACTAAGTATGAAGGACTCATCGGGTGAATCGCTCTGGAAGTGAAATCGGATGCGCTTACAGACATGCTCCCCTCTCTGGAAGTCTGAGACATGTGTGAAAATTTTCTAAGTCTAGAAAAAAAAATTTTTTCAATTTTTTTCAAATTTCCCCACAAGGGATATATATTTTACCCACACATTTGGAGCCCTCTTGGGATGCCCTCTAACATACTATAACCTCATTTAGCGGAGATTTTCACAAAAAAGTGAAATTTTCAAAAAGTCAGAAATTTTGCAAAAAACGACTAAGTATGAAGGACTCATCGGGTGAAACGCTCTTGAACTGAAATCGGATGCGCTTACAGACATGCTCCCCTCTCTGGAAGTCTGAGACATGTGTGAAAATTTTCTAAGTCCAGAAAAAAAAAATTTTTCAACTTTTTTTAAATTTCCCGCCAAGGGATATATATTTTACTCACACATTTGGAGCCCTCCTGGGATGCCCTCTAACATACTAAAACCTCCTTTAGCGGAGATTTTCACAAAAAAGTGAAATTTTCAAAAAGTCAGAAATTTTGCAAAAACCGACTAAGTATGAAGGACTCATCGGGTGAATCGCTCTGGAACTGAAATCGGATGCGCGCACTGACATGCTCCCCTCTCTGGAAGTCTGAGTCATGTGTGAAAATTTTCTAAGTCCAGAAAAAAAATTTTTTTCAACTTTTTTCAAATTTCCTCACAAGGGATATATATTTTACCCACACATTTGGAGCCCTCCTGGGATCCCTCTAACATACTATAACCTCATTTAACGGAGATTTTCACAAAAAAGTGAAATTTTCAAAAAGTGAAAATTTTTCCAAAAAACGATTAAGTATGAAGGACTCATCGGGTGAAACGCTCTGTAACTGAAATCGGATACGCTTACAGACATGCTCCCCTATCTGGAAGTCTGAGACATGTGTGAAAATTTTCTAAGTCCAGAAAAAAAAAAATTTTCAACTTTTTTTCAAATTTCCCAACAAGGGATATATATTTTACCCACACATTTGGAGCCCTCCTGGGATGCCCTCTAACATACTATAACCTCATTTAGCGGAGATTTTCCAAAAAAGTGAAATTTTCAAAAACTGAAAATTTTTCCAAAAAACGACTAAGTATGAAGGACTCATCGGGTGAAACGCTCTGGAACTGAAATCGGATGCGCTTACAGACATGCTCCGCTCTCTGGAAGTCTGACACATGTGTGAAAATTTTCTAACTCCAGAAAAAAAAAATTTCAACTTTTTTTCAAATTTCCCGACAAGGGATATATATTTTACCCACACATTTGGAGCCCTCCTGGGATGCCGTCTAACATACTATAACCTCATTTAGCGGAGATTTTCACAAAAAAGTGAAATTTTCAAAAAGTCAGAAATTTTGCAAGAAACGACTAAGTATGAAGGACTCATCGGGTGAAACGCTCTTGAACTGAAATCGGATGCGCTTACAGACATGCTCCCCTCTCTGGAAGTCTGAGACATGTGTGAAAATTTTCTAAGTCCAGAAAAAAAAAATTTTTCAACTTTTTTTCAAATTTCCCGCCAAGGGATATATATTTTACCCACAAATTTGGAGCCCTCCTGGGATGCCCTCTAACATACTATAACCTCCTTTAGCGGAGATTTTCACAAAAAAGTGAAATTTTCAAAAAGTCAGAAATTTTGCAAAAAACGACTAAGTATGAAGGACTCATCGGGTGAATCGCTCTGGAACTGAAATCGGATGCGCGCACTGACATGCTCCCCTCTCTGGAAGTCTGAGACATGTGTGAAAATTTTCTAAGTCCAGAAAAAAAAAATTTTTCAAATTTTTTTCAAATTTCCCGCCAAGGGATATATATTTTACCCACACATTTGGAGCCCTCCTGGGATGCCCTCTAACATACTATAACCTCCTTTAGCGGAGATTTTCACAAAAAAGTGAAATTTTCAAAAAGTCAGAAATTTTGCAAAAACCGACTAAGTATGAAGGACTCATCGGGTGAATCGCTCTGGAACTGAAATCGGATGCGCGCACTGACATGCTCCCCTATCTGGAAGTCTGAGACATGTGTGAAAATTTTCTAAGTCCAGAAAAAAAAAAATTTTCAACTTTTTTTCAAATTTCCCGACAAGGGATATATATTTTACCCACACATTTGGAGCCCTCCTGGGATGCCCTCTAACATACTATAACCTCATTTAGCGGAGATTTTCACAAAAAAAGTGAAATTTTCAAAAAGTGGAAATTTTTCCAAAAAATGACTAAGTATGAAGGACTCATCGGGTGAAATGCTGTTGAACTGAAATCGGATGCGCGCACTGACATGCTCCCCTCTCTGGAAGTCTGAGACATGTGTGAAAATTTTCTAAGTCCAGAAAAAAAAAATTTTTCAACTTTTTTTCAAATTTCCCCACAAGGGATATGTATTTTACCCACACATTTGGAGCCCTCCTGGGATTCCCTCTAACATACTATAACCTTCTTTAGCGGAGATTTTCACAAAAAAGTGAAATTTTCAAAAAAGTGAAAATTTTTCCAAAAAACGACTAAGTATGAAGGACTCATCGGGTGAAACGCTCTGGAACTGAAATCGGATGCGCTTACAGACATGCTCCCCTCTCTGGAAGTCTGAGACATGTGTGAAAATTTTCTAAGTCCAGAAAAAAAAAAATTTTCAACTTTTTTTCAAATTTCCCGCCAAGGGATATATATTTTACCCACAAATTTGGAGCCCTCCTGGGATGCCCTCTAACATACTATAACCTCCTTTAGCGGAGATTTTCACAAAAAAGTGAAATTTTCAAAAAGTCAGAAATTTTGCAAAAAACGACTAAGTATGAAGGACTCATCGGGTGAATCGCTCTGGAACTGAAATCGGATGCGCGCACTGACATGCTCCCCTCTCTGGAAGTCTGAGACATGTGTGAAAATTTTCTAAGTCCAGAAAAAAAAAATTTTTCAAATTTTTTTCAAATTTCCCGCCAAGGGATATATATTTTACCCACACATTTGGAGCCCTCCTGGGATGCCCTCTAACATACTATAACCTCCTTTAGCGGAGATTTTCACAAAAAAGTGAAATTTTCAAAAAGTCAGAAATTTTGCAAAAACCGACTAAGTATGAAGGACTCATCGGGTGAATCGCTCTGGAACTGAAATCGGATGCGCGCACTGACATGCTCCCCTCTCTGGAAGTCTGAGACATGTGTGAAAATTTTCTAAGTCCAGAAAAAAAAAAATTTTCAACTTTTTTTCAAATTTCCCCACAAGGGATATATATTTTACCCACACATTTGGAGCCCTCCTGGGATGCCCTCTTACATACTATGACCTCATTTAGCGGAGATTTTCACAAAAAAAGTGAAATTTTCAAAAAGTCAGAAATTTTGCAAAAAACTACTAAGTATGAAGGACTCATCGGGTGAATCGCTCTGGAAGTGAAATCGGATGCGCTTACAGACATGCTCCCCTCTCTGGAAGTCTGAGACATGTGTGAAAATTTTCTAAGTCTAGAAAAAAAAATTTTTTCAATTTTTTTCAAATTTCCCCACAAGGGATATATATTTTACCCACACATTTGGAGCCCTCTTGGGATGCCCTCTAACATACTATAACCTCATTTAGCGGAGATTTTCACAAAAAAGTGAAATTTTAAAAAAGTGGAAATTTTTCCAAAAAACGACTAAGTATGAAGGACTCATCGGGTGAATCGCTCTGGAACTGAAATTGGATGCGCGCACTGACATGCTCCCCTCTCTGGAAGTCTGAGACATGTGTGAAAATTTTCTAAGTCCAGAAAAAAAAAAATTTTCAACTTTTTTTCAAATTTCCCGCCAAGGGATATATATTTTACCCACAAATTTGGAGCCCTCCTGGGATGCCCTCTAACATACTATAACCTCCTTTAGCGGAGATTTTCACAAAAAAGTGAAATTTTCAAAAAGTGAAAATTTTTCCAAAAAACGATTAAGTATGAAGGACTCATCGGGTGAAACGCTCTGGAACTGAAATCGGATGCGCTTACAGACATGCTCCCCTCTATGGAAGTCTGAGACATGTGTGAAAATTTTCTAAGTCCAGAAAAAAAAACATTTTTCAACTTTTTTTCAAATTTCCCCACAAGGGATATATATTTTACCCACACATTTGGAGTCCTCCTGGGATGCCCTCTAACATACTATAACCTCATTTAGCGGAGATTTTCACAAAAAAGTGAAATTTTCAAAAAATCAGAAATTTTGCAAAAACCGACTAAGTATGAAGGACTCATCGGGTGAATCGCTCTGGAACTGAAATCGGATGCGCGCACTGACATGCTCCCCTCTCTGGAAGTCTGAGACATGTGTGAAAATTTTCTAAGTCCAGAAAAAAAAATTTTTCAACTTTTTTTCAAATTTCCCAACAAGGGATATATATTTTACCCACACATTTGGAGCCCTCCTGGGATGCCCTCTAACATACTATAACCTCATTTAGCGGAGATTTTCACAAAAAAGTGAAATTTTAAAAAAGTGGAAATTTTTCCAAAAAACGACTAAGTATGAAGGACTCATCGGGTGAATCGCTCTGGAACTGAAATTGGATGCGCGCACTGACATGCTCCCCTCTCTGGAAGTCTGAGACATGTGTGAAAATTTTCTAAGTCCAGAAAAAAAATTTTTTTTCAACTTTTTTTCAAATTTCCCGACAAGGGATATATATTTTACCCACACATTTGGAGCCCTCCTGGGATGCCCTCTAACATACTATAACCTCATTTAGCGGAGATTTTCACAAAAAAGTGAAATTTTCAAAAAGTGGAAATTTTTCCAAAAAACGACTAAGTATGAAGGACTCATCAGGTGAAACGCTCTGGAACTGAAATCAGATGCGCTTACAGACATGCTCCCCTCTCTGGAAGTCTGAGACATGTGTGAAAATTTTCTAAGTCCAGAAAAAAAAAAAATTTAACTTTTTTTCAAATTTCCCCCCAAGGGATATATATTTTACCCACACATTTGGAGCCCTCCTGGGATGCCCTCTAACATACTATAACCTCATTTAGCGGAGATTTTCACGCAAAAGTGAAATTTTCAAAAGGTCAGAAATTTTGCAAAAAATGACTAAGTATGAAGGACTCAGCGGGTGAAACGCTCTGGAACTGAAATCGGATGCGCGCACTGACATGCTCCCCTCTCTGGAAGTTTGAGACATGTGTGAAAAATTTCTAAGTCCAGAAAAAAAAATTTTTCAACTTTTTTAAAAATTTCCCCCCAAGGGATATATATTTTACCCACACATTTGGAGCCCTCTTGGGATGCCCTCTAACATACTATAACCTCATTTAGCGGAGATTTTCACAAAAAAGTGAAATTTTCAAAAAGTCAGAAATTTTGCAAAAAACGAGTAAGTATGAAGGACTCATCGGGTGCATCGCTCTGGAACTGAAATCGGATGCAAGCACTGACATGCTGCACTCTCTGGAAGTCAGAGACATGTGTGAAAATTTTCTAACTCCAGAAAAAAAAAATTCAACTTTTTTTCAAATTTCCTGACAAGGGATATATATTTTACCCACACATTTGGAGCCCTCCTGGGATGCCCTCTAACATACTATAACCTCATTTAGCGGAGATTTTCACAAAAAAGTGAAATTTTCAAAAAGTGGAAATTTTTCCAAAAAACGACTAAGTATGAAGGACTCATCGGGTGAATCGCTCTGGAACTTAAATCGGATGCGCGCACTGACATGCTCCCCTCTCTGGAAGTCTGAGACTTGTGTGAAAATTTTCTAAGTCCAGAAAAAAAAATTTTTCAACTTTTTTTCAAATTTCCCCACAATGGATATATATTTTACCCACACATTTGGAGCCCTCCTGGGATGCCCTCTAACATACTATAACCTCATTTAGCGGAGATTTTCACAAAAAAGTGAAATTTTCAAAAAGTGAAAATTTTTCCAAAAAACGATTAAGTATGAAGGACTCATCGGGTGAAACGGTCTGTAACTGAAATCGGATACGCTTACAGACATGCTCCCCTATCTGGAAGTCTGAGACATGTGTGAAAATTTTCTAAGTCCAGAAAAAAAATAATTTTCAACTTTTTTTCAAATTTCCCAACAAGGGATATATATTTTACCCACACATTTGGAGCCCTCCTGGGATGCCCTCTAACATACTATAACCTCATTTAGCGGAGATTTTCACAAAAAAGTGAAATTTTCAAAAAGTGTAAATTTTTCCAAAAAATGACTAAGTATGAAGGACTCATCGGGTGAAACGCTCTGGAACTGAAATCAAATGCGCGCACTGACATGCTCCCCTCTCTGGAAGTCTGAGACATGTGTGAAAATTTTCTAAGTCCAGAAAAAAAAATTTTTTCAACTTTTTTTCAAATTTCCCGCCAAGGGATATATATTTTACCCACACATTTGGAGCCCTCCTGGGATGCCCTCTAACATACTATAACCTCATTTAGCAGAGATTTTCACAAAAAAGTGAAATTTTCAAAAAGTGAGAAATTTTGCAAAAAACGACTAAGTATGAAGGAATCATCGGGTGAAACGCTCTGGAACTGAAATCGGATGCGCTTACAGACATGCTCCCCTCCCTGGAAGTCTGAGACATGTGTGAAAATTTTCTAAGTCCAGAAAAAAAAAATTTTTCAACTTTTTTTCAAATTTCCCCACAAGGGATATATATTTTACCCACACATTTGGAGCCCTCCTGGGATGCCCTCTAACATACTATAACCTTCTTTAGCGGAGATTTTCACAAAAAAGTGAAATTTTCAAAAAAGTGAAAATTTTTCCAAAAAACGACTAAGTATGAAGGACTCATCGGGTGAAACGCTCTGGAACTGAAATCGGATGCGCTTACAGACATGCTCCCCTCTCTGGAAGTCTGAGACATGTGTGAAAATTTTCTAAGTCCAGAAAAAAAAAAATTTAAACTTTTTTTCAAATTTCCCCACAAGGGATATATATTTTACCCACACATTTAGAGCCCTCCTGGGATGCCCTCTAACATACTATAACCTCATTTAGCGGAGATTTTCACGCAAAAGTGAAATTTTCAAAAGGTCAGAAATTTTGCAAAAAACGACTAAGTATGAAGGACTCATTGGGTGCATCGCTCTGGAACTGAAATCGGATGTGGGCACTGACATGCTCCCCTCTCTGGAAGTCTGAGACATGTGTGAAAATTTTCTAAGTCCAGAAAAAAAAAAAATTATCAACTTTTTTTCAAATTTCCCCACAAGGGATATATATATTACCCACACATTTGGAGCCCTCCTGGGATGCCCTATAACATACTATAACCTCATTTAGCGGAGATTTTCACAAAAAAAGCGAAATTTTCAAAAAGTCAGAAATTTTGCAAAAAACTACTAAGTATGAAGGACTCATCGGGTGAATCGCTCTGGAAGTGAAATCGGATGCGCTTACAGACATGCTCCCCTCTCTGGAAGTCTGAGACATGTGTGAAAATTTTCTAAGTCCAGAAAAAAAAAAATTTTCAACTTTTTTTCAAATTTCCCCACAAGGGATATATATTTTAACCACACATTTGGAGCCCTCCTGGGATTCCCTCTAACATACTATAACCTCATTTAGCGGAGATTTTCACAAAAAAGTGAAATTTTCAAAAAGTCAGAAATTTTGCAAGAAACGACTAAGTATGAAGGACTCTTTGGGTGAAACGCTCTGGAACTGAAATCGGATGCGCTTACAGACATGCTCCCCTCTCTGGAAGTCTGAGACATGTGTGAAAATTTTCTAAGTCCAGAAAAAAACAATTTTTCAACTTTTTTTCAAATTTCCCTACAAGGGATATAGATTTTACCCACACATTTGGAGCCCTCCTGGGATGCCCTCTAACATACTATAACCTCATTTAGCGGAGATTTTCACAAAAAAGTGAAATTTTCAAAAAGTCAGAAATTTTGCAAAAAACGACTAAGTATGAAGGACTCATCGGGTGAATCGCTCTGGAACTGAAATTGGATGCGCGCACTGACATGCTCCCCTCTCTGGAAGTCTGAGACATGTGTGAAAAATTTTCTAAGTACAGAAAAAAAACATTTTTCAGCTTTTTTCAAATTTCCCCCCCAAGGGATATATATTTTACCCACACATTTGGAGCCCTCCTGGGATGCCCTCTAACATACTATAACCTCCTTTAGCGGAGATTTTCACAAAAAAGTGAAATTTTCAAAAAGTCAGAAATTTTGCAAAAAATGACTAAGTATGAAGGACTCATTGGGTGCATCGCTCTGGAACTGAAATCGGATGTGGGCACTGACATGCTCCCCTCTCTGGAAGTCTGAGACATGTGTGAAAATTTTCTAAGTCCAGAAAAAAAAAAAATTATCAACTTTTTTTCAAATTTCCCCACAAGGGATATATATATTACCCACACATTTGGAGCCCTCCTGGGATGCCCTATAACATACTATAACCTCATTTAGCGGAGATTTTCACAAAAAAAGCGAAATTTTCAAAAAGTCAGAAATTTTGCAAAAAACTACTAAGTATGAAGGACTCATCGGGTGAATCGCTCTGGAAGTGAAATCGGATGCGCGCACTGACATGCTCCCCTCTCTGGAAGTCTGAGACATGTGTGAAAATTTTCTAAGTCCAGAAAAAAAAAATTTTCAACTTTTTTTCAAATTTCCCCACAAGGGATTTATATCTTACCCACACATTTGGAGCCCTCCTGGGATGCCCTCTAACATACTATAACCTCATTTAGCGGAGATTTTCACAAAAAAGTGAAATTTTCAAAAAGTCAAAAATGTTTCCAAAAAATGACTAAGTATGAAGGACTCATTGGGTGAAACGCTCTGGAACTGAAATCGGATGCGCTTACAGACATGCTCCCCTCTCTGGAAGTCTGAGACATGTGTGAAAATTTTCTAAGTCCAGAAAAAAAAAAATTTTCAACTTTTTTTCAAATTTCCCCACAAGGGATATATATTTTACCCACACATTTGGAGCCCTCCTGGGATTCCCTCTAACATACTATAACCTCATTTAGCGGAGATTTTCAAAAAAAGTGAAATTTTCAAAAAGTGGAAATTTTGCAAAAAACAACTAAGTATGAAGGACTCATCGGGTGAATCGCTCTGGAACTGAAATCGGATGCGCACAATGACATGCTCCCCTCTCTGGAAGTCTGAGACATGTGTGAAAATTTTCTAAGTCCAGAAAAAAAAAATTTTTCAACTTTTTTTCAAATTTCCCGACAAGGGATATATATTTTACCCACACATTTGGAGCCCTCCTGGGATGCCCTCTAACATACTATAACCTCATTTAGCGGAGATTTTCACAAAAAAGTGAAATTTTCAAAAAGTCAAAAATTTTGCAAAAAACGACTAAGTATGAAGGACTCATCGGGTGCATCGCTCTGGAACTGAAATCGGATGCGCGCACTGACATGCTCCCCTCTCTGGAAGTCTGAGACATGTGTGAAAATTTTCTAAGTCCAGAAAAAAAAATTTTTCAACTTTTTTTCAAATTTCCCCACAAGGGATATATATTTTACCCACACATTTGGAGCCCTCCTGGGATGCCCTCTAACATACTATAACCTCATTTTGCGGAGATTTTCACAAAAAAGTGAAATTTTCAAAAAGTCAAAAATTTTTCCAAAAAACGACTAAGTATGAAGGACTCATCGGGTGAAACGCTCTGGAACTGAAATCGGATGCGCTTACAGACATGCTCCCCTCTCTGGAAGTCTGAGACATGTGTGAATATTTTCTAAGTCCAGAAAAAAAAAATTTAAACTTTTTTTCAAATTTCCCCACAAGGGATATATATTTTACCTACACATTTGGAGCCCTCCTGGGATGCCCTCTAACATACTATAACCTCATTTAGCGGAGATTTTCACGCAAAAGTGAAATTTTCAAAAGGTCAGAAATTTTTCAAAAAACGACTAAGTATGAAGGACTCATTGGGTGCATCGCTCTGGAACTGAAATCGGATGTGGGCACTGACATGCTCCCCTCTCTGGAAGTCTGAGACATGTGTGAAAATTTTCTAAGTCCAGAAAAAAAAAATTTTTTCAACTTTTTTTCAAATTTCCCCACAAGGGATATATATTTTACCCACACATTTGGAGCCGTCCTGGGATGCCCTCTAACATACTATAACCTCATTTAGTGGAGATTTTCACAAAAAAGTGAAATTTTCAAAAAGTCAGAAATTTTGCAAAAACCGACTAAGTATGAAGGACTCATCGGGTGAATCGCTCTGGAACTGAAATCGGATGCGCGCACTGACATGCTCCCCTCTCTGGAAGTCTGAGACATGTGTGAAAATTTTCTAAGTCCAGAAAAAAAAAATTTTCAACTTTTTTTCAAATTTCCCCCAAGGGATATATATTTTACCCACACATTTGGAGCCCTCCTGGGATGCCCTCTAACATACTATAACCTCATTTAGCGGAGATTTTCACAAAAAAGTGAAATTTTCAAAAAGTCAAAAATTTTGCAAAAAACGACTAAGTATGAAGGACTCATCGGGTGCATCGCTCTGGAACTGAAATCGGATGCGCGCACTGACATGCTCCCCTCTCTGGAAGTCTGAGACATGTGTGAAAATTTTCTAAGTCCAGAAAAAAAAATTTTTCAACTTTTTTTCAAATTTCCCCACAAGGGATATATATTTTACCCACACATTTGGAGCCCTCCTGGGATGCCCTCTAACATACTATAACCTCATTTTGCGGAGATTTTCACAAAAAAGTGAAATTTTCAAAAAGTCAAAAATTTTTCCAAAAAACGACTAAGTATGAAGGACTCATCGGGTGAAACGCTCTGGAACTGAAATCGGATGCGCTTACAGACATGCTCCCCTCTCTGGAAGTCTGAGACATGTGTGAATATTTTCTAAGTCCAGAAAAAAAAAATTTAAACTTTTTTTCAAATTTCCCCACAAGGGATATATATTTTACCTACACATTTGGAGCCCTCCTGGGATGCCCTCTAACATACTATAACCTCATTTAGCGGAGATTTTCACGCAAAAGTGAAATTTTCAAAAGGTCAGAAATTTTTCAAAAAACGACTAAGTATGAAGGACTCATTGGGTGCATCGCTCTGGAACTGAAATCGGATGTGGGCACTGACATGCTCCCCTCTCTGGAAGTCTGAGACATGTGTGAAAATTTTCTAAGTCCAGAAAAAAAAAATTTTTTCAACTTTTTTTCAAATTTCCCCACAAGGGATATATATTTTACCCACACATTTGGAGCCGTCCTGGGATGCCCTCTAACATACTATAACCTCATTTAGTGGAGATTTTCACAAAAAAGTGAAATTTTCAAAAAGTCAGAAATTTTGCAAAAACCGACTAAGTATGAAGGACTCATCGGGTGAATCGCTCTGGAACTGAAATCGGATGCGCGCACTGACATGCTCCCCTCTCTGGAAGTCTGAGACATGTGTGAAAATTTTCTAAGTCCAGAAAAAAAAAATTTTCAACTTTTTTTCAAATTTCCCCCAAGGGATATATATTTTACCCACACATTTGGAGCCCTCCTGGGATGCCCTCTAACATACTATAACCTCATTTAGCGGAGATTTTCACAAAAAAGTGAAATTTTCAAAAAGTCAGAAATTTTGCAAGAAACGACTAAGTATGAAGGACTCTTTGGGTGAAACGCTCTGGAACTGAAATCGGATGCGCTTACAGACATGCTCCCCTCTCTGGAAGTCTGAGACATGTGTGAAAATTTTCTAAGTCCAGAAAAAAAAAATTTTTCAACTTTTTTTCAAATTTCCCTACAAGGGATATAGATTTTACCCACACATTTGGAGCCCTCCTGGGATGCCCTCTAACATACTATAACCTCATTTAGCGGAGATTTTCACAAAAAAGTGAAATTTTCAAAAAGTCAGAAATTTTGCAAAAAACGACTAAGTATGAAGGACTCATCGGGTGAATCGCTCTGGAACTGAAATTGGATGCGCGCACTGACATGCTCCCCTCTCTGGAAGTCTGAGACATGTGTGAAAAATTTTCTAAGTCCAGAAAAAAAACATTTTTCAGCTTTTTTCAAATTTCCCCCCCAAGGGATATATATTTTACCCACACATTTGGAGCCCTCCTGGGATGCCCTCTAACATACTATAACCTCCTTTAGCGGAGATTTTCACAAAAAAGTGAAATTTTCAAAAAGTCAGAAATTTTGCAAAAAACGACTAAGTATGAAGGAATCATCGGGTGAAACGCTCTGGAACTGAAATCGGATGCGCTTACAGACATGCTTAACTCCCTGGAAGTCTGAGACATGTGTGAAAATTTTCTAAGTCCAGAAAAAAAAAAATTTTCAACTTTTTTTCAAATTTCCCCCCAAAGGGATATATATTTTACCCACACATTTGGAGCCCTCCTGGGATGCCCTCTAACATAATATAACCTCCTTTAGCGGAGATTTTCACAAAAAAGTGAAATTTTCAAAAAAGTGAAAATTTTTCCAAAAAACGACTAAGTATGTAGGACTTATCGGGTGAAACACACTGGAACTGAAATCGGATGCGCTTACAGACATGCTCCCCTCTCTGGAAGTCTGAGACATATGTGAAAATTTTCTAAGTCCAGAAAAAAAAAATTTTTCAACTTTTTTTCAAATTTCCCCACAAGGGATATATATTTTACCCACACATTTGGAGCCCTCCTGGGATGCCCTCTAACATATTATAACCTCATTTAGCGGAGATTTTCACAAAAAAGTGAAATTTTCAAAAGTGGAAATTTTTCCAAAAAATGACTAAGTATGAAGGACTCATCGGGTGAAACACTCTGGAACTGAAATCGGATGCGCTTACAGACATGCTCCCCTCTCTGGAAGTCTGAGACATGTGTGAAAATTTTCTAAGTCCAGAAAAAAAAAATTTCAACTTTTTTTCAAATTTCCCCCCAAGGGATATATATTTTACCCACACATTTGGAGCCCTCCTGGGATGCCCTCTAACATACTATAACCTCCTTTAGCGGAGATTTTCACAAAAAAGTGAAATTTTCAAAAAGTCAGAAATTTTGCAAAAAACGACTAAGTATGAAGGAATCATCGGGTGAAACCCTCTGAAACTGAAATCGGAAGCGCTTACAGACATGCTCCCCTCTCTGGAAGTCTGAGACATGTGTGAAAATTTTCTAAGTCCAGAAAAAAAAAAATTTCAACTTTTTTTCAAATTTCCCCCCAAGGGATATATATTTTACCCACACATTTGGAGCCCTTCTGGGATGCCCTCTAACATATTATAACCTCATTTAGCTGAGATTTTCACAAAAAAGTGAAATTTTCAAAAAGTGGAAATTTTTCCAAAAAACGACTAAGTATGAAGGACTTATCGGGTGAAACGCACTGGAACTGAAATCGGATGCGCTTACAGACATGCTCCCCTCTCTGGAAGTCTGAGACATGTGTGAAAATTTTCTAAGTCCAGAAAAAAATAATTTTTCAACTTTTTTTCAAATTTCCCCCCAAGGGATATATATTTTACCCACACATGTGGAGCCCTCCTGGGATGCCCTCTAACATACTATAACCTAATTTAGCAGAGATTTTCACACAAAAGTGAAATTTTCAAAAAGTCAGAAATTTTGCAAAAAACGACTAAGTATGAAGGACTCATCGGGTGAAACGCTCTGGAACTGAAATCGGATGCGCTTACAGACATGCTCCCCTCTCTGGAAGTCCTACACATGTGTGAAAATTTTCTAAGTCCAGAAAAAAAAAATTTTCAACTTTTTTTCAAATTTCCCCCAAGGGATATATATTTTACCCACACATTTGGAGCCCTCCTGGGATGCCCTCTAACATACCATAACCTCATTTAGCGGAGATTTTTACAAAAAAGTGACATTTTCAAAAAGTCAGAAATTTTGCAAAAAACTACTAAGTATGAAGGACTCATCGGGTGAATCGCTCTGGAACTGAAATCGGATGAGCACACTGACATGCTCCCCTCTCTGGAAGTCTGAGACATGTGTGAAAATTTTCTAAGTCCAGAAAAAATTTTTTTTTTTACTTTTTTTCAAATTTCCCCACAAGGGATATATATTTTACCCACACATTTGGAGCCCTCCTGGGATGCCCTCTAACATACTATAGCCTCATTTGGCGGAGATTTTCACAAAAAAGTGAAATTTTCAAAAAGTGGAAATTTTTCCAAAAAACGACTAAGTATGAAGAACTCATCAGGTGAAACGCTCTGGAACTGAAATCAGATGCGCTTACAGACATGCTCCCCTCTCTGGAAGTCTGAGACATGTGTGAAAATTTTCTAAGTCCAGAAAAAAAAAAAATTTAACTTTTTTTCAAATTTCCCCCCAAGGGATATATATTTTACCCACACATTTGGAGCCCTCCTGGGATGCCCTCTAACATACTATAACCTCATTTAGCGGAGATTTTCACGCAAAAGTGAAATTTTCAAAAGGTCAGAAATTTTGCAAAAAATGACTAAGTATGAAGGACTCAGCGGGTGAAACGCTCTGGAACTGAAATCGGATGCGCGCACTGACATGCTCCCCTCTCTGGAAGTTTGAGACATGTGTGAAAAATTTCTAAGTCCAGAAAAAAAATTTTTTTCAACTTTTTTAAAAATTTCCCCCCAAGGGATATATATTTTACCCACACATTTGGAGCCCTCTTGGGATGCCCTCTAACATACTATAACCTCATTTAGCGGAGATTTTCACAAAAAAGTGAAATTTTCAAAAAGTCAGAAATTTTGCAAAAAACGACTAAGTATGAAGGACTCATCGGGTGCATCGCTATGGAACTGAAATCGGATGCAAGCACTGACATGCTCCACTCTCTGGAAGTCAGAGACATGTGTGAAAATTTTCTAACTCCAGAAAAAAAAAATTCAACTTTTTTTCAAATTTCCTGACAAGGGATATATATTTTACCCACACATTTGGAGCCCTCCTGGGATGCCCTCTAACATACTATAACCTCATTTAGCGGAGATTTTCACGCAAAAGTGAAATTTTCAAAAGGTCAGAAATTTTGCAAAAAATGACTAAGTATGAAGGACTCAGCGGGTGAAACGCTCTGGAACTGAAATCGGATGCGCGCACTGACATGCTCCCCTCTCTGGAAGTTTGAGACATGTGTGAAAAATTTCTAAGTCCAGAAAAAAAATTTTTTTCAACTTTTTTAAAAATTTCCCCCCAAGGGATATATATTTTACCCACACATTTGGAGCCCTCTTGGGATGCCCTCTAACATACTATAACCTCATTTAGCGGAGATTTTCACAAAAAAGTGAAATTTTCAAAAAGTCAGAAATTTTGCAAAAAACGACTAAGTATGAAGGACTCATCGGGTGCATCGCTATGGAACTGAAATCGGATGCAAGCACTGACATGCTCCACTCTCTGGAAGTCAGAGACATGTGTGAAAATTTTCTAACTCCAGAAAAAAAAAATTCAACTTTTTTTCAAATTTCCTGACAAGGGATATATATTTTACCCACACATTTGGAGCCCTCCTGGGATGCCCTCTAACATACTATAACCTCATTTAGCGGAGATTTTCACAAAAAAGTGAAATTTTCAAAAAGTGGAAATTTTTCCAAAAAACGACTAAGTATGAAGGACTCATCGGGTGAATCGCTCTGGAACTTAAATCGGATGCGCGCACTGACATGCTCCCCTCTCTGGAAGTCTGAGACTTGTGTGAAAATTTTCTAAGTCCAGAAAAAAAAATTTTTCAACTTTTTTTCAAATTTCCCCACAATGGATATATATTTTACCCACACATTTGGAGCCCTCCTGGGATGCCCTCTAACATACTATAACCTCATTTAGCGGAGATTTTCACAAAAAAGTGAAATTTTCAAAAAGTGAAAATTTTTCCAAAAAACGATTAAGTATGAAGGACTCATCGGGTGAAACGCTCTGTAACTGAAATCGGATACGCTTACAGACATGCTCCCCTATCTGGAACTCTGAGACATGTGTGAAAATTTTCTAAGTCCAGAAAAAAAAAAATTTTCAACTTTTTTTCAAATTTCCCAACAAGGGATATATATTTTACCCACACATTTGGAGCCCTCCTGGGATGCCCTCTAACATACTATAACCTCATTTAGCGGAGATTTTCACAAAAAAGTGAAATTTTCAAAAAGTGAAAATTTTTCCAAAAAACGACTAAGTATGAAGGACTCATCGGGTGAAACGCTCTGGAACTGAAATCGAATGCGCTTACAGACATGCTCCGCTCTCTGGAAGTCTGACACATGTGTGAAAATTTACTAACTCCAGAAAAAAAAAATTTCAACTTTTTTTCAAATTTCCCGACAAGGGATATATATTTTACCCACACATTTGGAGCCCTCCTGGGATGCCCTCTAACATACTATAACCTCATTTAGCGGAGATTTTCACAAAAAAAGTGAAATTTTCAAAAAGTGGAAATTTTTCCAAAAAACGACTAAGTATGAAGGACTCATCCGATGAAACGCTCTTGAACTGAAATCGGATGCGCTTACAGACATGCTCCCCTCTCTGGAAGTCTGAGACATGTGTGAAAATTTTCTAAGTCCAGAAAAAAAAAATTTTTCAACTTTTTTTCAAATTTCCCGCCAAGGGATATATATTTTACCCACAAATTTGGAGCCCTCCTGGGATGCCCTCTAACATACTATAACCTCCTTTAGCGGAGATTTTCACAAAAAAGTGAAATTTTCAAAAAGTCAGAAATTTTGCAAAAAACGACTAAGTATGAAGGACTCATCGGGTGAATTGCTCTGGAACTGAAATCGGATGCGCGCACTGACATGCTCCCCTCTCTGGAAGTCTGAGACATGTGTGAAAATTTTCTAAGTCCAGAAAAAAAAAAATTTTCAACTTTTTTTCAAATTTCCCGCCAAGGGATATATATTTTACCCACACATTTGGAGCCCTCCTGGGATGCCCTCTAACATACTATAACCTCCTTTAGCGGAGATTTTCACAAAAAAGTGAAATTTTCAAAAAGTCAGAAATTTTGCAAAAAACGACTAAGTATGAAGGACTCATCGGGTGAATTGCTCTGGAACTGAAATCGGATGCGCGCACTGACATGCTCCCCTCTCTGGAAGTCTGAGACATGTGTGAAAATTTTCTAAGTCCAGAAAAAAAAAATTTTTCAACTTTTTTTCAAATTTCCCGCCAAGGGATATATATTTTACCCACACATTTGGAGCCCTCCTGGGATGCCCTCTAACATACTATAACCTCCTTTAGCAGAGATTTTCACAAAAAAGTGAAATTTTCAAAAAGTCAGAAATTTTGCAAAAAACGACTAAGTATGAAGGACTCATCGGGTGAATTGCTCTGGAACTGAAATTGGATGCGCGCACTGACATGCTCCCCTCTCTGGAAGTCTGAGACATGTGTGAAAATTTTCTAAGTCCAGAAAAAAAAAATTTTTCAACTTTTTTTCAAATTTCCCGCCAAGGGATATATATTTTACCCACACATTTGGAGCCCTCCTGGGATGCCCTCTAACATACTATAACCTCCTTTAGCGGAGATTTTCACAAAAAAGTGAAATTTTCAAAAAGTCAGAAATTTTGCAAAAACCGACTAAGTATGAAGGACTCATCGGGTGAATCGCTCTGGAACTGAAATCGGATGCGCGCACTGACATGCTCCCCTCTCTGGAAGTCTGAGACATGTGTGAAAATTTTCTAAGTCCAGAAAAAAAAAATTTTCAACTTTTTTTCAAATTTCCCCACAAGGGATATATATTTTACCCACACATTTGGAGCCCTCCTGGGATGCCCTCTAACATACTATGACATCATTTAGCGGAGATTTTCACAAAAAAGTGAAATTTTCAAAAAGTCAGAAATTTTGCAAGAAACGACTAAGTATGAAGGACTCATCGGGTGAATCGCTCTGGAACTGAAATCGGATGCGCGCACTGACATGCTCCCCTCTCTGGAAGTCTGAGACATGTGTGAAAATTTTCTAAGTCCAGAAAAAAAAAATTTTTCAACTTTTTTTCAAATTTCCCCACAAGGGATATATATTTTACCCACACATTTGGAGCCCTCCTGGGATGCCCTCTAACATACTGTAACCTCATTTAGCGGAGATTTTCACAAAAAAAGTGAAATTTTCAAAAAGTCATAAATTTTGCAAAAAACTACTAAGTATGAAGGACTCATCGGGTGAATCGCTCTGGAACTGAAATTGGATGCGCGCACTGACATGCTCCCCTGTCTGGAAGTCTGAGACATGTGTGAAAATTTTCTAAGTCCAGAAAAAAAAAATTTTCAACTTTTTTTCAAATTTCCCCACAAGGGATATATATTTTCCCCACACATTTGGAGCCCTCCTGGGATGCTCTCTAACATACTATAACCTCATTTAGCGGAGATTTTCACAAAAAAGTGAAATTTTCAAAAAGTGGAAACTTTTCCAAAAAACGACTAAGTATGAAGGACTCATCGGGTGCATCGCTCTGGAACTGAAATCGGATGCGCGCACTGACATGCTCCCCTCTCTGGAAGTCTGAGACATGTGTGAAAATTTTCTAAGTCCAGAAAAAAAAATTTTTTCAACTTTTTTTCAAATTTCCCGACAAGGGATATATATTTTACCCACACATTTGGAGCCCTCCTGGGATGCCCCCTAACATACTATAACCTCATTTAGCAGAGATTTTCACAAAAAAGTGAAATTTTCAAAAAATGAGAAATTTTGCAAAAAACGACTAAGTATGAAGGAATCATCGGGTGAAACGCTCCGGAACTGAAATCGGATGCGCTTACAGACATGCTCCCCTCTCTGGAAGTCTGAGACATGTGTGAAAATTTTCTAAGTCCAGAAAAAAAAAAATTTAACTTTTTTTCAAATTTCCCCCCAAGGGATATATATTTTACCCACACATTTGGAGCCCTCCTGGGATGCCCTCTAACATACTATAACCTCATTTAGCGGAGATTTTCACGCAAAAGTGAAATTTTCAAAAGGTCAGAAATTTTGCAAAAAATGACTAAGTATGAAGGATTCAGCGGGTGAAACGCTCTGGAACTGAAATCGGATGCGCGCACTGACATGCTCCCCTCTCTGGAAGTTTGAGACATGTGTGAAAAATTTCTAAGTCCAGAAAAAAAATTTTTTTCATCTTTTTTAAAAATTTCCCCCCAAGGGATATATATTTTACCCACACATTTGGAGCCCTCTTGGGATGCCCTCTAACATACTATAACCTCATTTAGCGGAGATTTTCACAAAAAAGTGAAATTTTCAAAAAGTCAGAAATTTTGCAAAAAACGACTAAGTATGAAGGACTCATCGGGTGCATCGCTCTGGAACTGAAATCGGATGCAAGCACTGACATGCTCCACTCTCTGGAAGTCAGAGACATGTGTGAAAATTTTCTAACTCCAGAAAAAAAAAATTCAACTTTTTTTCAAATTTCCTGACAAGGGATATATATTTTACCCACACATTTGGAGCCCTCCTGGGATGCCCTCTAACATACTATAACCTCATTTAGCGGAGATTTT
Source organism: Phyllobates terribilis (assembly GCF_046119375.1). NCBI lineage: Eukaryota > Metazoa > Chordata > Amphibia > Anura > Dendrobatidae > Phyllobates > Phyllobates terribilis. Next base: position 261,239 of record NW_027363218.1, on the reverse strand, counting down.
CACAAAAAAGTGAAATTTTCAAAAAGTGGAAATTTTTCCAAAAAACGACTAAGTATGAAGGACTCATCGGGTGAATCGCTCTGGAACTTAAATCGGATGCGCGCACTGACATGCTCCCCTCTCTGGAAGTCTGAGACTTGTGTGAAAATTTTCTGAGTCCAGAAAAAAAAAAATTTCAACTTTTTTTCAAATTTCCCCACAATGGATATATATTTTACCCACACATTTGGAGCCCTCCTGGGATGCCCTCTAACATACTATAACCTCATTTAGCGGAGATTTTCACAAAAAAGTGAAATTTTCAAAAAGTGAAAATTTTTCCAAAAAACGATTAAGTATGAAGGACTCATCGGGTGAAACGCTCTGTAACTGAAATCGGATACGCTTACAGACATGCTCCCCTATCTGGAAGTCTGAGACATGTGTGAAAATTTTCTAAGTCCAGAAAAAAAAAATGTTCAACTTTTTTTCAAATTTCCCAACAAGGGATATATATTTTACCCACACATTTGGAGCCCTCCTGGGATGCCCTCTAACATACTATAACCTCATTTAGCGGAGATTTTCACAAAAAAAGTGAAATTTTCAAAAAGTGGAAATTTTTCCAAAAAACGACTAAGTATGAAGGACTCATCCGATGAAACGCTCTTGAACTGAAATCGGATGCGCTTACAGACATGCTCCCCTCTCTGGAAGTCTGAGACATGTGTGAAAATTTTCTAAGTCCAGAAAAAAAAAAATTTTCAACTTTTTTTCAAATTTCCCGCCAAGGGATATATATTTTACCCACAAATTTGGAGCCCTCCTGGGATGCCCTCTAACATACTATAACCTCCTTTAGCGGAGATTTTCACAAAAAAGTGAAATTTTCAAAAAGTCAGAAATTTTGCAAAAAACGACTAAGTATGAAGGACTCATCGGGTGAATTGCTCTGGAACTGAAATCGGATGCGCGCACTGACATGCTCCCCTCTCTGGAAGTCTGAGACATGTGTGAAAATTTTCTAAGTCCAGAAAAAAAAAAATTTTCAACTTTTTTTCAAATTTCCCGCCAAGGGATATATATTTTACCCACACATTTGGAGCCCTCCTGGGATGCCCTCTAACATACTATAACCTCCTTTAGCGGAGATTTTCACAAAAAAGTGAAATTTTCAAAAAGTCAGAAATTTTGCAAAAAACGACTAAGTATGAAGGACTCATCGGGTGAATTGCTCTGGAACTGAAATCGGATGCGCGCACTGACATGCTCCCCTCTCTGGAAGTCTGAGACATGTGTGAAAATTTTCTAAGTCCAGAAAAAAAAAATTTTTCAACTTTTTTTCAAATTTCCCGCCAAGGGATATATATTTTACCCACACATTTGGAGCCCTCCTGGGATGCCCTCTAACATACTATAACCTCCTTTAGCAGAGATTTTCACAAAAAAGTGAAATTTTCAAAAAGTCAGAAATTTTGCAAAAAACGACTAAGTATGAAGGACTCATCGGGTGAATTGCTCTGGAACTGAAATCGGATGCGCGCACTGACATGCTCCCCTCTCTGGAAGTCTGAGACATGTGTGAAAATTTTCTAAGTCCAGAAAAAAAAAAATTTTCAACTTTTTTTCAAATTTCCCGCCAAGGGATATATATTTTACCCACACATTTGGAGCCCTCCTGGGATGCCCTCTAACATACTATAACCTCCTTTAGCGGAGATTTTCACAAAAAAGTGAAATTTTCAAAAAGTCAGAAATTTTGCAAAAACCGACTAAGTATGAAGGACTCATCGGGTGAAACGGTCTGTAACTGAAATCGGATACGCTTACAGACATGCTCCCCTATCTGGAAGTCTGAGACATGTGTGAAAATTTTCTAAGTCCAGAAAAAAAATAATTTTCAACTTTTTTTCAAATTTCCCAACAAGGGATATATATTTTACCCACACATTTGGAGCCCTCCTGGGATGCCCTCTAACATACTATAACCTCATTTAGCGGAGATTTTCACAAAAAAGTGAAATTTTCAAAAAGTGTAAATTTTTCCAAAAAATGACTAAGTATGAAGGACTCATCGGGTGAAACGCTCTGGAACTGAAATCGAATGCGCGCACTGACATGCTCCCCTCTCTGGAAGTCTGAGACATGTGTGAAAATTTTCTAAGTCCAGAAAAAAAAATTTTTTCAACTTTTTTTCAAATTTCCCGCCAAGGGATATATATTTTACCCACACATTTGGAGCCCTCCTGGGATGCCCTCTAACATACTATAACCTCATTTAGCAGAGATTTTCACAAAAAAGTGAAATTTTCAAAAAGTGAGAAATTTTGCAAAAAACGACTAAGTATGAAGGAATCATCGGGTGAAACGCTCTGGAACTGAAATCGGATGCGCTTACAGACATGCTCCCCTCCCTGGAAGTCTGAGACATGTGTGAAAATTTTCTAAGTCCAGAAAAAAAAAATTTTTCAACTTTTTTTCAAATTTCCCCACAAGGGATATATATTTTACCCACACATTTGGAGCCCTCCTGGGATGCCCTCTAACATACTATAACCTTCTTTAGCGGAGATTTTCACAAAAAAGTGAAATTTTCAAAAAAGTGAAAATTTTTCCAAAAAACGACTAAGTATGAAGGACTCATCGGGTGAAACGCTCTGGAACTGAAATCGGATGCGCTTACAGACATGCTCCCCTCTCTGGAAGTCTGAGACATGTGTGAAAATTTTCTAAGTCCAGAAAAAAAAAAATTTAAACTTTTTTTCAAATTTCCCCACAAGGGATATATATTTTACCCACACATTTAGAGCCCTCCTGGGATGCCCTCTAACATACTATAACCTCATTTAGCGGAGATTTTCACGCAAAAGTGAAATTTTCAAAAGGTCAGAAATTTTGCAAAAAACGACTAAGTATGAAGGACTCATTGGGTGCATCGCTCTGGAACTGAAATCGGATGTGGGCACTGACATGCTCCCCTCTCTGGAAGTCTGAGACATGTGTGAAAATTTTCTAAGTCCAGAAAAAAAAAAAATTATCAACTTTTTTTCAAATTTCCCCACAAGGGATATATATATTACCCACACATTTGGAGCCCTCCTGGGATGCCCTATAACATACTATAACCTCATTTAGCGGAGATTTTCACAAAAAAAGCGAAATTTTCAAAAAGTCAGAAATTTTGCAAAAAACTACTAAGTATGAAGGACTCATCGGGTGAATCGCTCTGGAAGTGAAATCGGATGCGCTTACAGACATGCTCCCCTCTCTGGAAGTCTGAGACATGTGTGAAAATTTTCTAAGTCCAGAAAAAAAAAAATTTTCAACTTTTTTTCAAATTTCCCCACAAGGGATATATATTTTAACCACACATTTGGAGCCCTCCTGGGATTCCCTCTAACATACTATAACCTCATTTAGCGGAGATTTTCACAAAAAAGTGAAATTTTCAAAAAGTGGAAATTTTGCAAAAAACAACTAAGTATGAAGGACTCATCGGGTGAATCGCTCTGGAACTGAAATCGGATGCGCACAATGACATGCTCCCCTCTCTGGAAGTCTGAGACATGTGTGAAAATTTTCTAAGTCCAGAAAAAAAAAATTTTCAACTTTTTTTCAAATTTCCCCCAAGGGATATATATTTTACCCACACATTTGGAGCCCTCCTGGGATGCCCTCTAACATACTATAACCTCATTTAGCGGAGATTTTCACAAAAAAGTGAAATTTTCAAAAAGTCAGAAATTTTGCAAGAAACGACTAAGTATGAAGGACTCTTTGGGTGAAACGCTCTGGAACTGAAATCGGATGCGCTTACAGACATGCTCCCCTCTCTGGAAGTCTGAGACATGTGTGAAAATTTTCTAAGTCCAGAAAAAAACAATTTTTCAACTTTTTTTCAAATTTCCCTACAAGGGATATAGATTTTACCCACACATTTGGAGCCCTCCTGGGATGCCCTCTAACATACTATAACCTCATTTAGCGGAGATTTTCACAAAAAAGTGAAATTTTCAAAAAGTCAGAAATTTTGCAAAAAACGACTAAGTATGAAGGACTCATCGGGTGAATCGCTCTGGAACTGAAATTGGATGCGCGCACTGACATGCTCCCCTCTCTGGAAGTCTGAGACATGTGTGAAAAATTTTCTAAGTACAGAAAAAAAACATTTTTCAGCTTTTTTCAAATTTCCCCCCCAAGGGATATATATTTTACCCACACATTTGGAGCCCTCCTGGGATGCCCTCTAACATACTATAACCTCCTTTAGCGGAGATTTTCACAAAAAAGTGAAATTTTCAAAAAGTCAGAAATTTTGCAAAAAATGACTAAGTATGAAGGACTCATTGGGTGCATCGCTCTGGAACTGAAATCGGATGTGGGCACTGACATGCTCCCCTCTCTGGAAGTCTGAGACATGTGTGAAAATTTTCTAAGTCCAGAAAAAAAAAAAATTATCAACTTTTTTTCAAATTTCCCCACAAGGGATATATATATTACCCACACATTTGGAGCCCTCCTGGGATGCCCTATAACATACTATAACCTCATTTAGCGGAGATTTTCACAAAAAAAGCGAAATTTTCAAAAAGTCAGAAATTTTGCAAAAAACTACTAAGTATGAAGGACTCATCGGGTGAATCGCTCTGGAAGTGAAATCGGATGCGCGCACTGACATGCTCCCCTCTCTGGAAGTCTGAGACATGTGTGAAAATTTTCTAAGTCCAGAAAAAAAAAATTTTCAACTTTTTTTCAAATTTCCCCACAAGGGATTTATATCTTACCCACACATTTGGAGCCCTCCTGGGATGCCCTCTAACATACTATAACCTCATTTAGCGGAGATTTTCACAAAAAAGTGAAATTTTCAAAAAGTCAAAAATGTTTCCAAAAAATGACTAAGTATGAAGGACTCATTGGGTGAAACGCTCTGGAACTGAAATCGGATGCGCTTACAGACATGCTCCCCTCTCTGGAAGTCTGAGACATGTGTGAAAATTTTCTAAGTCCAGAAAAAAAAAAATTTTCAACTTTTTTTCAAATTTCCCCACAAGGGATATATATTTTACCCACACATTTGGATCCCTCCTGGGATTCCCTCTAACATACTATAACCTCATTTAGCGGAGATTTTCAAAAAAAGTGAAATTTTCAAAAAGTGGAAATTTTGCAAAAAACAACTAAGTATGAAGGACTCATCGGGTGAATCGCTCTGGAACTGAAATCGGATGCGCACAATGACATGCTCCCCTCTCTGGAAGTCTGAGACATGTGTGAAAATTTTCTAAGTCCAGAAAAAAAAAATTTTTCAACTTTTTTTCAAATTTCCCGACAAGGGATATATATTTTACCCACACATTTGGAGCCCTCCTGGGATGCCCTCTAACATACTATAACCTCATTTAGCGGAGATTTTCACAAAAAAGTGAAATTTTCAAAAAGTCAAAAATTTTGCAAAAAACGACTAAGTATGAAGGACTCATCGGGTGCATCGCTCTGGAACTGAAATCGGATGCGCGCACTGACATGCTCCCCTCTCTGGAAGTCTGAGACATGTGTGAAAATTTTCTAAGTCCAGAAAAAAAAATTTTTCAACTTTTTTTCAAATTTCCCCACAAGGGATATATATTTTACCCACACATTTGGAGCCCTCCTGGGATGCCCTCTAACATACTATAACCTCATTTTGCGGAGATTTTCACAAAAAAGTGAAATTTTCAAAAAGTCAAAAATTTTTCCAAAAAACGACTAAGTATGAAGGACTCATCGGGTGAAACGCTCTGGAACTGAAATCGGATGCGCTTACAGACATGCTCCCCTCTCTGGAAGTCTGAGACATGTGTGAATATTTTCTAAGTCCAGAAAAAAAAAATTTAAACTTTTTTTCAAATTTCCCCACAAGGGATATATATTTTACCTACACATTTGGAGCCCTCCTGGGATGCCCTCTAACATACTATAACCTCATTTAGCGGAGATTTTCACGCAAAAGTGAAATTTTCAAAAGGTCAGAAATTTTTCAAAAAACGACTAAGTATGAAGGACTCATTGGGTGCATCGCTCTGGAACTGAAATCGGATGTGGGCACTGACATGCTCCCCTCTCTGGAAGTCTGAGACATGTGTGAAAATTTTCTAAGTCCAGAAAAAAAAAATTTTTTCAACTTTTTTTCAAATTTCCCCACAAGGGATATATATTTTACCCACACATTTGGAGCCGTCCTGGGATGCCCTCTAACATACTATAACCTCATTTAGTGGAGATTTTCACAAAAAAGTGAAATTTTCAAAAAGTCAGAAATTTTGCAAAAACCGACTAAGTATGAAGGACTCATCGGGTGAATCGCTCTGGAACTGAAATCGGATGCGCGCACTGACATGCTCCCCTCTCTGGAAGTCTGAGACATGTGTGAAAATTTTCTAAGTCCAGAAAAAAAAAATTTTCAACTTTTTTTCAAATTTCCCCCAAGGGATATATATTTTACCCACACATTTGGAGCCCTCCTGGGATGCCCTCTAACATACTATAACCTCATTTAGCGGAGATTTTCACAAAAAAGTGAAATTTTCAAAAAGTCAGAAATTTTGCAAGAAACGACTAAGTATGAAGGACTCTTTGGGTGAAACGCTCTGGAACTGAAATCGGATGCGCTTACAGACATGCTCCCCTCTCTGGAAGTCTGAGACATGTGTGAAAATTTTCTAAGTCCAGAAAAAAAAAATTTTTCAACTTTTTTTCAAATTTCCCTACAAGGGATATAGATTTTACCCACACATTTGGAGCCCTCCTGGGATGCCCTCTAACATACTATAACCTCATTTAGCGGAGATTTTCACAAAAAAGTGAAATTTTCAAAAAGTCAGAAATTTTGCAAAAAACGACTAAGTATGAAGGACTCATCGGGTGAATCGCTCTGGAACTGAAATTGGATGCGCGCACTGACATGCTCCCCTCTCTGGAAGTCTGAGACATGTGTGAAAAATTTTCTAAGTCCAGAAAAAAAACATTTTTCAGCTTTTTTCAAATTTCCCCCCCAAGGGATATATATTTTACCCACACATTTGGAGCCCTCCTGGGATGCCCTCTAACATACTATAACCTCCTTTAGCGGAGATTTTCACAAAAAAGTGAAATTTTCAAAAAGTCAGAAATTTTGCAAAAAACGACTAAGTATGAAGGAATCATCGGGTGAAACGCTCTGGAACTGAAATCGGATGCGCTTACAGACATGCTTAACTCCCTGGAAGTCTGAGACATGTGTGAAAATTTTCTAAGTCCAGAAAAAAAAAAATTTTCAACTTTTTTTCAAATTTCCCCCCAAAGGGATATATATTTTACCCACACATTTGGAGCCCTCCTGGGATGCCCTCTAACATAATATAACCTCCTTTAGCGGAGATTTTCACAAAAAAGTGAAATTTTCAAAAAAGTGAAAATTTTTCCAAAAAACGACTAAGTATGTAGGACTTATCGGGTGAAACACACTGGAACTGAAATCGGATGCGCTTACAGACATGCTCCCCTCTCTGGAAGTCTGAGACATATGTGAAAATTTTCTAAGTCCAGAAAAAAAAATTTTTTCAACTTTTTTTCAAATTTCCCCACAAGGGATATATATTTTACCCACACATTTGGAGCCCTCCTGGGATGCCCTCTAACATATTATAACCTCATTTAGCGGAGATTTTCACAAAAAAGTGAAATTTTCAAAAGTGGAAATTTTTCCAAAAAATGACTAAGTATGAAGGACTCATCGGGTGAAACACTCTGGAACTGAAATCGGATGCGCTTACAGACATGCTCCCCTCTCTGGAAGTCTGAGACATGTGTGAAAATTTTCTAAGTCCAGAAAAAAAAAATTTCAACTTTTTTTCAAATTTCCCCCCAAGGGATATATATTTTACCCACACATTTGGAGCCCTCCTGGGATGCCCTCTAACATACTATAACCTCCTTTAGCGGAGATTTTCACAAAAAAGTGAAATTTTCAAAAAGTCAGAAATTTTGCAAAAAACGACTAAGTATGAAGGAATCATCGGGTGAAACCCTCTGAAACTGAAATCGGAAGCGCTTACAGACATGCTCCCCTCTCTGGAAGTCTGAGACATGTGTGAAAATTTTCTAAGTCCAGAAAAAAAAAAATTTCAACTTTTTTTCAAATTTCCCCCCAAGGGATATATATTTTACCCACACATTTGGAGCCCTTCTGGGATGCCCTCTAACATATTATAACCTCATTTAGCTGAGATTTTCACAAAAAAGTGAAATTTTCAAAAAGTGGAAATTTTTCCAAAAAACGACTAAGTATGAAGGACTTATCGGGTGAAACGCACTGGAACTGAAATCGGATGCGCTTACAGACATGCTCCCCTCTCTGGAAGTCTGAGACATGTGTGAAAATTTTCTAAGTCCAGAAAAAAATAATTTTTCAACTTTTTTTCAAATTTCCCCCCAAGGGATATATATTTTACCCACACATGTGGAGCCCTCCTGGGATGCCCTCTAACATACTATAACCTAATTTAGCAGAGATTTTCACACAAAAGTGAAATTTTCAAAAAGTCAGAAATTTTGCAAAAAACGACTAAGTATGAAGGACTCATCGGGTGAAACGCTCTGGAACTGAAATCGGATGCGCTTACAGACATGCTCCCCTCTCTGGAAGTCCTACACATGTGTGAAAATTTTCTAAGTCCAGAAAAAAAAAATTTTCAACTTTTTTTCAAATTTCCCCCAAGGGATATATATTTTACCCACACATTTGGAGCCCTCCTGGGATGCCCTCTAACATACCATAACCTCATTTAGCGGAGATTTTTACAAAAAAGTGACATTTTCAAAAAGTCAGAAATTTTGCAAAAAACTACTAAGTATGAAGGACTCATCGGGTGAATCGCTCTGGAACTGAAATCGGATGAGCACACTGACATGCTCCCCTCTCTGGAAGTCTGAGACATGTGTGAAAATTTTCTAAGTCCAGAAAAAATTTTTTTTTTTACTTTTTTTCAAATTTCCCCACAAGGGATATATATTTTACCCACACATTTGGAGCCCTCCTGGGATGCCCTCTAACATACTATAGCCTCATTTGGCGGAGATTTTCACAAAAAAGTGAAATTTTCAAAAAGTGGAAATTTTTCCAAAAAACGACTAAGTATGAAGAACTCATCAGGTGAAACGCTCTGGAACTGAAATCAGATGCGCTTACAGACATGCTCCCCTCTCTGGAAGTCTGAGACATGTGTGAAAATTTTCTAAGTCCAGAAAAAAAAAAAATTTAACTTTTTTTCAAATTTCCCCCCAAGGGATATATATTTTACCCACACATTTGGAGCCCTCCTGGGATGCCCTCTAACATACTATAACCTCATTTAGCGGAGATTTTCACGCAAAAGTGAAATTTTCAAAAGGTCAGAAATTTTGCAAAAAATGACTAAGTATGAAGGACTCAGCGGGTGAAACGCTCTGGAACTGAAATCGGATGCGCGCACTGACATGCTCCCCTCTCTGGAAGTTTGAGACATGTGTGAAAAATTTCTAAGTCCAGAAAAAAAATTTTTTTCAACTTTTTTAAAAATTTCCCCCCAAGGGATATATATTTTACCCACACATTTGGAGCCCTCTTGGGATGCCCTCTAACATACTATAACCTCATTTAGCGGAGATTTTCACAAAAAAGTGAAATTTTCAAAAAGTCAGAAATTTTGCAAAAAACGACTAAGTATGAAGGACTCATCGGGTGCATCGCTATGGAACTGAAATCGGATGCAAGCACTGACATGCTCCACTCTCTGGAAGTCAGAGACATGTGTGAAAATTTTCTAACTCCAGAAAAAAAAAATTCAACTTTTTTTCAAATTTCCTGACAAGGGATATATATTTTACCCACACATTTGGAGCCCTCCTGGGATGCCCTCTAACATACTATAACCTCATTTAGCGGAGATTTTCACAAAAAAGTGAAATTTTCAAAAAGTGGAAATTTTTCCAAAAAACGACTAAGTATGAAGGACTCATCGGGTGAATCGCTCTGGAACTTAAATCGGATGCGCGCACTGACATGCTCCCCTCTCTGGAAGTCTGAGACTTGTGTGAAAATTTTCTAAGTCCAGAAAAAAAAATTTTTCAACTTTTTTTCAAATTTCCCCACAATGGATATATATTTTACCCACACATTTGGAGCCCTCCTGGGATGCCCTCTAACATACTATAACCTCATTTAGCGGAGATTTTCACAAAAAAGTGAAATTTTCAAAAAGTGAAAATTTTTCCAAAAAACGATTAAGTATGAAGGACTCATCGGGTGAAACGCTCTGTAACTGAAATCGGATACGCTTACAGACATGCTCCCCTATCTGGAACTCTGAGACATGTGTGAAAATTTTCTAAGTCCAGAAAAAAAAAAATTTTCAACTTTTTTTCAAATTTCCCAACAAGGGATATATATTTTACCCACACATTTGGAGCCCTCCTGGGATGCCCTCTAACATACTATAACCTCATTTAGCGGAGATTTTCACAAAAAAGTGAAATTTTCAAAAAGTGAAAATTTTTCCAAAAAACGACTAAGTATGAAGGACTCATCGGGTGAAACGCTCTGGAACTGAAATCGAATGCGCTTACAGACATGCTCCGCTCTCTGGAACTCTGACACATGTGTGAAAATTTACTAACTCCAGAAAAAAAAAATTTCAACTTTTTTTCAAATTTCCCGACAAGGGATATATATTTTACCCACACATTTGGAGCCCTCCTGGGATGCCCTCTAACATACTATAACCTCATTTAGCGGAGATTTTCACAAAAAAAGTGAAATTTTCAAAAAGTGGAAATTTTTCCAAAAAACGACTAAGTATGAAGGACTCATCCGATGAAACGCTCTTGAACTGAAATCGGATGCGCTTACAGACATGCTCCCCTCTCTGGAAGTCTGAGACATGTGTGAAAATTTTCTAAGTCCAGAAAAAAAAAATTTTTCAACTTTTTTTCAAATTTCCCGCCAAGGGATATATATTTTACCCACAAATTTGGAGCCCTCCTGGGATGCCCTCTAACATACTATAACCTCCTTTAGCGGAGATTTTCACAAAAAAGTGAAATTTTCAAAAAGTCAGAAATTTTGCAAAAAACGACTAAGTATGAAGGACTCATCGGGTGAATTGCTCTGGAACTGAAATCGGATGCGCGCACTGACATGCTCCCCTCTCTGGAAGTCTGAGACATGTGTGAAAATTTTCTAAGTCCAGAAAAAAAAAAATTTTCAACTTTTTTTCAAATTTCCCGCCAAGGGATATATATTTTACCCACACATTTGGAGCCCTCCTGGGATGCCCTCTAACATACTATAACCTCCTTTAGCGGAGATTTTCACAAAAAAGTGAAATTTTCAAAAAGTCAGAAATTTTGCAAAAAACGACTAAGTATGAAGGACTCATCGGGTGAATTGCTCTGGAACTGAAATCGGATGCGCGCACTGACATGCTCCCCTCTCTGGAAGTCTGAGACATGTGTGAAAATTTTCTAAGTCCAGAAAAAAAAAATTTTTCAACTTTTTTTCAAATTTCCCGCCAAGGGATATATATTTTACCCACACATTTGGAGCCCTCCTGGGATGCCCTCTAACATACTATAACCTCCTTTAGCGGAGATTTTCACAAAAAAGTGAAATTTTCAAAAAGTCAGAAATTTTGCAAAAACCGACTAAGTATGAAGGACTCATCGGGTGAATCGCTCTGGAACTGAAATCGGATGCGCGCACTGACATGCTCCCCTCTCTGGAAGTCTGAGACATGTGTGAAAATTTTCTAAGTCCAGAAAAAAAAAATTTTCAACTTTTTTTCAAATTTCCCCACAAGGGATATATATTTTACCCACACATTTGGAGCCCTCCTGGGATGCCCTCTAACATACTATGACATCATTTAGCGGAGATTTTCACAAAAAAGTGAAATTTTCAAAAAGTCAGAAATTTTGCAAGAAACGACTAAGTATGAAGGACTCATCGGGTGAATCGCTCTGGAACTGAAATCGGATGCGCGCACTGACATGCTCCCCTCTCTGGAAATCTGAGACATGTGTGAAAATTTTCTAAGTCCAGAAAAAAAAAATTTTTCAACTTTTTTTCAAATTTCCCCACAAGGGATATATATTTTACCCACACATTTGGAGCCCTCCTGGGATGCCCTCTAACATACTGTAACCTCATTTAGCGGAGATTTTCACAAAAAAAGTGAAATTTTCAAAAAGTCATAAATTTTGCAAAAAACTACTAAGTATGAAGGACTCATCGGGTGAATCGCTCTGGAACTGAAATTGGATGCGCGCACTGACATGCTCCCCTGTCTGGAAGTCTGAGACATGTGTGAAAATTTTCTAAGTCCAGAAAAAAAAAATTTTCAAATTTTTTTCAAATTTCCCCACAAGGGATATATATTTTCCCCACACATTTGGAGCCCTCCTGGGATGCTCTCTAACATACTATAACCTCATTTAGCGGAGATTTTCACAAAAAAGTGAAATTTTCAAAAAGTGGAAACTTTTCCAAAAAACGACTAAGTATGAAGGACTCATCGGGTGCATCGCTCTGGAACTGAAATCGGATGCGCGCACTGACATGCTCCCCTCTCTGGAAGTCTGAGACATGTGTGAAAATTTTCTAAGTCCAGAAAAAAAAATTTTTTCAACTTTTTTTCAAATTTCCCGACAAGGGATATATATTTTACCCACACATTTGGAGCCCTCCTGGGATGCCCCCTAACATACTATAACCTCATTTAGCAGAGATTTTCACAAAAAAGTGAAATTTTCAAAAAATGAGAAATTTTGCAAAAAACGACTAAGTATGAAGGAATCATCGGGTGAAACGCTCCGGAACTGAAATCGGATGCGCTTACAGACATGCTCCCCTCTCTGGAAGTCTGAGACATGTGTGAAAATTTTCTAAGTCCAGAAAAAAAAAAATTTAACTTTTTTTCAAATTTCCCCCCAAGGGATATATATTTTACCCACACATTTGGAGCCCTCCTGGGATGCCCTCTAACATACTATAACCTCATTTAGCGGAGATTTTCACGCAAAAGTGAAATTTTCAAAAGGTCAGAAATTTTGCAAAAAATGACTAAGTATGAAGGATTCAGCGGGTGAAACGCTCTGGAACTGAAATCGGATGCGCGCACTGACATGCTCCCCTCTCTGGAAGTTTGAGACATGTGTGAAAAATTTCTAAGTCCAGAAAAAAAATTTTTTTCATCTTTTTTAAAAATTTCCCCCCAAGGGATATATATTTTACCCACACATTTGGAGCCCTCTTGGGATGCCCTCTAACATACTATAACCTCATTTAGCGGAGATTTTCACAAAAAAGTGAAATTTTCAAAAAGTCAGAAATTTTGCAAAAAACGACTAAGTATGAAGGACTCATCGGGTGCATCGCTCTGGAACTGAAATCGGATGCAAGCACTGACATGCTCCACTCTCTGGAAGTCAGAGACATGTGTGAAAATTTTCTAACTCCAGAAAAAAAAAATTCAACTTTTTTTCAAATTTCCTGACAAGGGATATATATTTTACCCACACATTTGGAGCCCTCCTGGGATGCCCTCTAACATACTATAACCTCATTTAGCGGAGATTTTCACAAAAAAGTGAAATTTTCAAAAAGTGGAAATTTTTCCAAAAAACGACTAAGTATGAAGGACTCATCGGGTGAATCGCTCTGGAACTTAAATCGGATGCGTGCACTGACATGCTCCCCTCTCTGGAAGTCTGAGACTTGTGTGAAAATTTTCTGAGTCCAGAAAAAAAAAAATTTCAACTTTTTTTCAAATTTCCCCACAATGGATATATATTTTACCCACACATTTGGAGCCCTCCTGGGATGCCCTCTAACATACTATAACCTCATTTAGCGGAGATTTTCACAAAAAAGTGAAATTTTCAAAAAGTGAAAATTTTTCCAAAAAACGATTAAGTATGAAGGACTCATCGGGTGAAACGCTCTGTAACTGAAATCGGATACGCTTACAGACATGCTCCCCTATCTGGAAGTCTGAGACATGTGTGAAAATTTTCTAAGTCCAGAAAAAAAAAATGTTCAACTTTTTTTCAAATTTCCCAACAAGGGATATATATTTTACCCACACATTTGGAGCCCTCCTGGGATGCCCTCTAACATACTATAACCTCATTTAGCGGAGATTTTCACAAAAAAAGTGAAATTTTCAAAAAGTGGAAATTTTTCCAAAAAACGACTAAGTATGAAGGACTCATCCGATGAAACGCTCTTGAACTGAAATCGGATGCGCTTACAGACATGCTCCCCTCTCTGGAAGTCTGAGACATGTGTGAAAATTTTCTAAGTCCAGAAAAAAAAAATTTTTCAACTTTTTTTCAAATTTCCCGCCAAGGGATATATATTTTTCCCACAAATTTGGAGCCCTCCTGGGATGCCCTCTAACATACTATAACCTCCTTTAGCGGAGATTTTCACAAAAAAGTGAAATTTTCAAAAAGTCAGAAATTTTGCAAAAAACGACTAAGTATGAAGGACTCATCGGGTGAATTGCTCTGGAACTGAAATCGGATGCGCGCACTGACATGCTCCCCTCTCTGGAAGTCTGAGACATGTGTGAAAATTTTCTAAGTCCAGAAAAAAAAAAATTTTCAACTTTTTTTCAAATTTCCCGCCAAGGGATATATATTTTACCCACACATTTGGAGCCCTCCTGGGATGCCCTCTAACATACTATAACCTCCTTTAGCGGAGATTTTCAAAAAAAAGTGAAATTTTCAAAAAGTCAGAAATTTTGCAAAAAACGACTAAGTATGAAGGACTCATCGGGTGAATTGCTCTGGAACTGAAATCGGATGCGCGCACTGACATGCTCCCCTCTCTGGAAGTCTGAGACATGTGTGAAAATTTTCTAAGTCCAGAAAAAAAAAATTTTTCAACTTTTTTTCAAATTTCCCGCCAAGGGATATATATTTTACCCACACATTTGGAGCCCTCCTGGGATGCCCTCTAACATACTATAACCTCCTTTAGCAGAGATTTTCACAAAAAAGTGAAATTTTCAAAAAGTCAGAAATTTTGCAAAAAACGACTAAGTATGAAGGACTCATCGGGTGAATTGCTCTGGAACTGAAATCGGATGCGCGCACTGACATGCTCCCCTCTCTGGAAGTCTGAGACATGTGTGAAAATTTTCTAAGTCCAGAAAAAAAAAATTTTTCAACTTTTTTTCAAATTTCCCGCCAAGGGATATATATTTTACCCACACATTTGGAGCCCTCCTGGGATGCCCTCTAACATACTATAACCTCCTTTAGCAGAGATTTTCACAAAAAAGTGAAATTTTCAAAAAGTCAGAAATTTTGCAAAAAACGACTAAGTATGAAGGACTCATCGGGTGAATTGCTCTGGAACTGAAATCGGATGCGCGCACTGACATGCTCCCCTCTCTGGAAGTCTGAGACATGTGTGAAAATTTTCTAAGTCCAGAAAAAAAAAAATTTTCAACTTTTTTTCAAATTTCCCGCCAAGGGATATATATTTTACCCACACATTTGGAGCCCTCCTGGGATGCCCTCTAACATACTATAACCTCCTTTAGCGGAGATTTTCACAAAAAAGTGAAATTTTCAAAAAGTCAGAAATTTTGCAAAAACCGACTAAGTATGAAGGACTCATCGGGTGAATCGCTCTGGAACTGAAATCGGATGCGCGCACTGACATGCTCCCCTCTCTGGAAGTCTGAGACATGTGTGAAAATTTTCTAAGTCCAGAAAAAAAAAATTTTCAACTTTTTTTCAAATTTCCCCACAAGGGATATATATTTTACCCACACATTTGGAGCCCTCCTGGGATGCCCTCTAACATACTATGACATCATTTAGCGGAGATTTTCACAAAAAAGTGAAATTTTCAAAAAGTCAGAAATTTTGCAAGAAACGACTAAGTATGAAGGACTCATCGGGTGAATCGCTCTGGAACTGAAATCGGATGCGCGCACTGACATGCTCCCCTCTCTGGAAGTCTGAGACATGTGTGAAAATTTTCTAAGTCCAGAAAAAAAAAATTTTTCAACTTTTTTTCAAATTTCCCCACAAGGGATATATATTTTACCCACACATTTGGAGCCCTCCTGGGATGCCCTCTAACATACTGTAACCTCATTTAGCGGAGATTTTCACAAAAAAAGTGAAATTTTCAAAAAGTCATAAATTTTGCAAAAAACTACTAAGTATGAAGGACTCATCGGGTGAATCGCTCTGGAACTGAAATTGGATGCGCGCACTGACATGCTCCCCTGTCTGGAAGTCTGAGAAATGTGTGAAAATTTTCTAAGTCCAGAAAAAAAAAATTTTCAACTTTTTTTCAAATTTCCCCACAAGGGATATATATTTTCCCCACACATTTGGAGCCCTCCTGGGATGCTCTCTAACATACTATAACCTCATTTAGCGGAGATTTTCACAAAAAAGTGAAATTTTCAAAAAGTGGAAACTTTTCCAAAAAACGACTAAGTATGAAGGACTCATCGGGTGCATCGCTCTGGAACTGAAATCGGATGCGCGCACTGACATGCTCCCCTCTCTGGAAGTCTGAGACATGTGTGAAAATTTTCTAAGTCCAGAAAAAAAATTTTTTTCAACTTTTTTTCAAATTTCCCGACAAGGGATATATATTTTACCCACACATTTGGAGCCCTCCTGGGATGCCCTCTAACATACTATAACCTCATTTAGCAGAGATTTTCACAAAAAAGTGAAATTTTCAAAAAATGAGAAATTTTGCAAAAAACGACTAAGTATGAAGGAATCATCGGGTGAAACGCTCCGGAACTGAAATCGGATGCGCTTACAGACATGCTCCCCTCTCTGGAAGTCTGAGACATGTGTGAAAATTTTCTAAGTCCAGAAAAAAAAAATTTTTCAACTTTTTTTCAAATTTCCCGCCAAGGGATATATATTTTACCCACACATTTGGAGCCCTCCTGGGATGCCCTCTAACATACTATAACCTCCTTTAGCAGAGATTTTCACAAAAAAGTGAAATTTTCAAAAAGTCAGAAATTTTGCAAAAAACGACTAAGTATGAAGGACTCATCGGGTGAATTGCTCTGGAACTGAAATCGGATGCGCGCACTGACATGCTCCCCTCTCTGGAAGTCTGAGACATGTGTGAAAATTTTCTAAGTCCAGAAAAAAAAAAATTTTCAACTTTTTTTCAAATTTCCCGCCAAGGGATATATATTTTACCCACACATTTGGAGCCCTCCTGGGATGCCCTCTAACATACTATAACCTCCTTTAGCGGAGATTTTCACAAAAAAGTGAAATTTTCAAAAAGTCAGAAATTTTGCAAAAACCGACTAAGTATGAAGGACTCATCGGGTGAATCGCTCTGGAACTGAAATCGGATGCGCGCACTGACATGCTCCCCTCTCTGGAAGTCTGAGACATGTGTGAAAATTTTCTAAGTCCAGAAAAAAAAAATTTTCAACTTTTTTTCAAATTTCCCCACAAGGGATATATATTTTACCCACACATTTGGAGCCCTCCTGGGATGCCCTCTAACATACTATGACATCATTTAGCGGAGATTTTCACAAAAAAGTGAAATTTTCAAAAAGTCAGAAATTTTGCAAGAAACGACTAAGTATGAAGGACTCATCGGGTGAATCGCTCTGGAACTGAAATCGGATGCGCGCACTGACATGCTCCCCTCTCTGGAAGTCTGAGACATGTGTGAAAATTTTCTAAGTCCAGAAAAAAAAAATTTTTCAACTTTTTTTCAAATTTCCCCACAAGGGATATATATTTTACCCACACATTTGGAGCCCTCCTGGGATGCCCTCTAACATACTGTAACCTCATTTAGCGGAGATTTTCACAAAAAAAGTGAAATTTTCAAAAAGTCATAAATTTTGCAAAAAACTACTAAGTATGAAGGACTCATCGGGTGAATCGCTCTGGAACTGAAATTGGATGCGCGCACTGACATGCTCCCCTGTCTGGAAGTCTGAGACATGTGTGAAAATTTTCTAAGTCCAGAAAAAAAAAATTTTCAACTTTTTTTCAAATTTCCCCACAAGGGATATATATTTTCCCCACACATTTGGAGCCCTCCTGGGATGCTCTCTAACATACTATAACCTCATTTAGCGGAGATTTTCACAAAAAAGTGAAATTTTCAAAAAGTGGAAACTTTTCCAAAAAACGACTAAGTATGAAGGACTCATCGGGTGCATCGCTCTGGAACTGAAATCGGATGCGCGCACTGACATGCTCCCCTCTCTGGAAGTCTGAGACATGTGTGAAAATTTTCTAAGTCCAGAAAAAAAATTTTTTTCAACTTTTTTTCAAATTTCCCGACAAGGGATATATATTTTACCCACACATTTGGAGCCCTCCTGGGATGCCCTCTAACATACTATAACCTCATTTAGCAGAGATTTTCACAAAAAAGTGAAATTTTCAAAAAATGAGAAATTTTGCAAAAAACGACTAAGTATGAAGGAATCATCGGGTGAAACGCTCCGGAACTGAAATCGGATGCGCTTACAGACATGCTCCCCTCTCTGGAAGTCTGAGACATGTGTGAAAATTTTCTAAGTCCAGAAAAAAAAAAATTTAACTTTTTTTCAAATTTCCCCCCAAGGGATATATATTTTACCCACACATTTGGAGCCCTCCTGGGATGCCCTCTAACATACTATAACCTCATTTAGCGGAGATTTTCACGCAAAAGTGAAATTTTCAAAAGGTCAGAAATTTTGCAAAAAATGACTAAGTATGAAGGATTCAGCGGGTGAAACGCTCTGGAACTGAAATCGGATGCGCGCACTGACATGCTCCCCTCTCTGGAAGTTTGAGACATGTGTGAAAAATTTCTAAGTCCAGAAAAAAAATTTTTTTCATCTTTTTTAAAAATTTCCCCCCAAGGGATATATATTTTACCCACACATTTGGAGCCCTCTTGGGATGCCCTCTAACATACTATAACCTCATTTAGCGGAGATTTTCACAAAAAAGTGAAATTTTCAAAAAGTCAGAAATTTTGCAAAAAACGACTAAGTATGAAGGACTCATCGGGTGCATCGCTCTGGAACTGAAATCGGATGCAAGCACTGACATGCTCCACTCTCTGGAAGTCAGAGACATGTGTGAAAATTTTCTAACTCCAGAAAAAAAAAATTCAACTTTTTTTCAAATTTCCTGACAAGGGATATATATTTTACCCACACATTTGGAGCCCTCCTGGGATGCCCTCTAACATACTATAACCTCATTTAGCGGAGATTTTCACAAAAAAGTGAAATTTTCAAAAAGTGGAAATTTTTCCAAAAAACGACTAAGTATGAAGGACTCATCGGGTGAATCGCTCTGGAACTTAAATCGGATGCGCGCACTGACATGCTCCCCTCTCTGGAACTCTGAGACATGTGTGAAAATTTTCTAAGTCCAGAAAAAAAAAATGTTCAACTTTTTTTCAAATTTCCCAACAAGGGATATATATTTTACCCACACATTTGGAGCCCTCCTGGGATGCCCTCTAACATACTATAACCTCATTTAGCGGAGATTTTCACAAAAAAGTGAAATTTTCAAAAAGTGAAAATTTTTCCAAAAAACGACTAAGTATGAAGGACTCATCGGGTGAAACGCTCTGGAACTGAAATCGGATGCGCTTACAGACATGCTCCCCTCTCTGGAAGTCTGAGACATGTGTGAAAATTTTCTAAGTCCAGAAAAAAAAAAAATTAAACTTTTTTTCAAATTTCCCCACAAGGGATATATATTTTACCCACACATTTGGAGCCCTCCTGGGATGCCCTCTAACATACTATAACCTCATTTAGTGGAGATTTTCACAAAAAAGTGAAATTTTCAAAAAGTCAGAAATTTTGCAAAAAACGACTAAGTATGAAGGACTCATCGGGTGCATCGCTCTGGAACTGAAATCGGATGTGGGCACTGACATGCTCCCCTCTCTGGAAGTCTGAGACATGTGTGAAAATTTTCTAAGTCCAGAAAAAAAAAAAATTTTCAACTTTTTTTCAAATTTCCCCACAAGGGATATATATTTTACCCACACATTTGGAGCCCTCCTGGGATGCCCTCTAACATACTATAACCTCATTTAGCGGAGATTTTCACAAAAAAGTGAAATTTTCAAAAAGTCAGAAATTTTGCAAAAACCGACTAAGTATGAAGGACTCATCGGGTGATTCGCTCTGGAACTGAAATCGGATGCGCGCACTGACATGCTCCCCTCTCTGGAAGTCTGAGACATGTGTGAAAATTTTCTAAGTCCAGAAAAAAAAAAATTTTCAACTTTTTTTCAAATTTCCCCACAAGGGATATATATTTTACCCACACATTTGGAGCCCTCCTGGGATGCCCTCTAACATACTATAACCTCATTTAGCGGAGATTTTCACAAAAAAGTGAAATTTTCAAAAAGTCAAAAATTTTGCAAAAAACGACTAAGTATGAAGGACTCATCGGGTGCATCGCTCTGGAACTGAAATCGGATGCGCGCACTGACATGCTCCCCTCTCTGGAAGTCTGAGACATGTGTGAAAATTTTCTAAGTCCAGAAAAAAAAAATTTTTCAACTTTTTTTCAAATTTCCCCACAAGGGATATATATTTTACCCACACATTTGGAGCCCTCCTGGGATGCCCTCTAACATACTATAACCTCATTTAGCGGAGATTTTCACAAAAAAGTGAAATTTTCAAAAAGTCAAAAATTTTTCCAAAAAACGACTAAGTATGAAGGACTCATTGGGTGAAACGCTCTGGAACTGAAATCGGATGCGCTTACAGACATGCTCCCCTCTCTGGAAGTCTGAGACATGTGTGAAAATTTTCTAAGTCCAGAAAAAAAAAATTTTTCAACTTTTTTTCCAATTTCCCCACAAGGGATATATATTTTACCCACACATTTGGAGACCTCCTATGATTCCCTCTAACATACTATAACCTCATTTAGCGGAGATTTTCACAAAAAAGTGAAATTTTCAAAAAGTCAGAAATTTTGCAAAAAACAACTAAGTATGAAGGACTCATCGGGTGAATCGCTCTGGAACTGAAATCGGATGCGCACAATGACATGCTCCCCTCTCTGGAAGTCTGAGACATGTGTGAAAATTTTCTAAGTCCAGAAAAAAAAAAATTTTCAACTTTTTTTCAAATTTCCCGACAAGGGATATATATTTTACCCACACATTTGGAGCCCTCCTGGGATGCCCTCTAACATACTATAACCTCATTTAGCGGAGATTTTCACAAAAAAGTGAAATTTTCAAAAAGTCAAAAATTTTGCAAAAAACGACTAAGTATGAAGGACTCATCGGGTGCATCGCTCTGGAACTGAAATCGGATGCGCGCACTGACATGCTCACCTCTCTGGAAGTCTGAGACATGTGTGAATATTTTCTAAGTCCAGAAAAAAAAAAATTTAAACTTTTTTTCAAATTTCCCGCCAAGGGATATATATTTTACCCACACATTTGGAGCCCTCCTGGGATGCCCTCTAACATACTATAACCTCCTTTAGCGGAGATTTTCACAAAAAAGTGAA
Organism: Phyllobates terribilis; assembly: GCF_046119375.1. NCBI lineage: Eukaryota > Metazoa > Chordata > Amphibia > Anura > Dendrobatidae > Phyllobates > Phyllobates terribilis. The sequence goes on along the minus strand of NW_027363218.1, from coordinate 239,669 downwards.
ATTTTCAAAAAGTGAAAATTTTTCCAAAAAACGATTAAGTATGAAGGACTCATCGGGTGAAACGCTCTGTAACTGAAATCGGATACGCTTACAGACATGCTCCCCTATCTGGAAGTCTGAGACATGTGTGAAAATTTTCTAAGTCCAGAAAAAAAAAATTTTCAACTTTTTTTCAAATTTCCCAACAAGGGATATATATTTTACCCACACATTTGGAGCCCTCCTGGGATGCCCTCTAACATACTATAACCTCATTTAGCGGAGATTTTCACAAAAAAGTGAAATTTTCAAAAAGTGAAAATTTTTCCAAAAAACGACTAAGTATGAAGGACTCATCGGGTGATTCGCTCTGGAACTGAAATCGGATGCGCGCACTGACATGCTCCCCTCTCTGGAAGTCTGAGACATGTGTGAAAATTTTCTAAGTCCAGAAAAAAAAAAATTTTCAACTTTTTTTCAAATTTCCCCACAAGGGATATATATTTTACCCACACATTTGGAGCCCTCCTGGGATGCCCTCTAACATACTATAACCTCATTTAGCGGAGATTTTCACAAAAAAGTGAAATTTTCAAAAAGTCAAAAATTTTGCAAAAAACGACTAAGTATGAAGGACTCATCGGGTGCATCGCTCTGGAACTGAAATCGGATGCGCGCACTGACATGCTCCCCTCTCTGGAAGTCTGAGACATGTGTGAAAATTTTCTAAGTCCAGAAAAAAAAAATTTTTCAACTTTTTTTCAAATTTCCCCACAAGGGATATATATTTTACCCACACATTTGGAGCCCTCCTGGGATGCCCTCTAACATACTATAACCTCATTTAGCGGAGATTTTCACAAAAAAGTGAAATTTTCAAAAAGTCAAAAATTTTTCCAAAAAACGACTAAGTATGAAGGACTCATTGGGTGAAACGCTCTGGAACTGAAATCGGATGCGCTTACAGACATGCTCCCCTCTCTGGAAGTCTGAGACATGTGTGAAAATTTTCTAAGTCCAGAAAAAAAAAATTTTTCAACTTTTTTTCAAATTTCCCCACAAGGGATATATATTTTACCCACACATTTGGAGACCTCCTGGGATTCCCTCTAACATACTATAACCTCATTTAGCGGAGATTTTCACAAAAAAGTGAAATTTTCAAAAAGTCAGAAATTTTGCAAAAAACAACTAAGTATGAAGGACTCATCGGGTGAATCGCTCTGGAACTGAAATCGGATGCGCACAATGACATGCTCCCCTCTCTGGAAGTCTGAGACATGTGTGAAAATTTTCTAAGTCCAGAAAAAAAAAATTTTTCAACTTTTTTTCAAATTTCCCGACAAGGGATATATATTTTACCCACACATTTGGAGCCCTCCTGGGATGCCCTCTAACATACTATAACCTCATTTAGCGGAGATTTTCACAAAAAAGTGAAATTTTCAAAAAGTCAAAAATTTTGCAAAAAACGACTAAGTATGAAGGACTCATCGGGTGCATCGCTCTGGAACTGAAATCGGATGCGCGCACTGACATGCTCCCCTCTCTGGAAGTCTGAGACATGTGTGAAAATTTTCTAAGTCCAGAAAAAAAAAATTTTTCAACTTTTTTTCAAATTTCCCCACAAGGGATATATATTTTACCCACACATTTGGAGCCCTCCTGGGATGCCCTCTAACATACTATAACCTCATTTAGCGGAGATTTTCACAAAAAAGTGAAATTTTCAAAAAGTCAAAAATTTTGCAAAAAACGACTAAGTATGAAGGACTCATCGGGTGCATCGCTCTGGAACTGAAATCGGATGCGCGCACTGACATGCTCCCCTCTCTGGAAGTCTGAGACATGTGTGAAAATTTTCTAAGTCCAGAAAAAAAAAATTTTTCAACTTTTTTTCAAATTTCCCCACAAGGGATATATATTTTACCCACACATTTGGAGCCCTCCTGGGATGCCCTCTAACATACTATAACCTCATTTAGCGGAGATTTTCACAAAAAAGTGAAATTTTCAAAAAGTCAAAAATTTTTCCAAAAAACGACTAAGTATGAAGGACTCATTGGGTGAAACGCTCTGGAACTGAAATCGGATGCGCTTACAGACATGCTCCCCTCTCTGGAAGTCTGAGACATGTGTGAAAATTTTCTAAGTCCAGAAAAAAAAATTTTTCAACTTTTTTTCAAATTTCCCCACAAGTGATATATATTTTACCCACACATTTGGAGACCTCCTGGGATTCCCTCTAACATGCTATAACCTCATTTAGCGGAGATTTTCACAAAAAAGTGAAATTTTCAAAAAGTCAGAAATTTTGCAAAAAACAACTAAGTATGAAGGACTCATCGGGTGAATCGCTCTGGAACTGAAATCGGATGCGCACAATGACATGCTCCCCTCTCTGGAAGTCTGAGACATGTGTGAAAATTTTCTAAGTCCAGAAAAAAAAAATTTTTCAACTTTTTTTCAAATTTCCCGACAAGGGATATATATTTTACCCACACATTTGGAGCCCTCCTGGGATGCCCTCTAACATACTATAACCTCATTTAGCGGAGATTTTCACAAAAAAGTGAAATTTTCAAAAAGTCAAAAATTTTGCAAAAAACGACTAAGTATGAAGGACTCATCGGGTGCATCGCTCTGGAACTGAAATCGGATGCGCGCACTGACATGCTCACCTCTCTGGAAGTCTGAGACATGTGTGAATATTTTCTAAGTCCAGAAAAAAAAAAATTTAAACTTTTTTTCAAATTTCCCCACAAGGGATATATATTTTACCCACACATTTGGAGCCCTCCTGGGATGCCCTCTAACATACTATAACCTCATTTAGCGGAGATTTTCACGCAAAAGTGAAATTTTCAAAAGGTCAGAAATTTTCAAAAAACGACTAAGTATGAAGGACTCAGTGGGTGCATCGCTCTGGAACTGAAATCGGATGTGGGCACTGACATGCTCCCCTCTCTGGAAGTCTGAGACATGTGTGAAAATTTTCTAAGTCCAGAAAAAAAAAAATTTTTCAACTTTTTTTCAAATTTCCCGACAAGGGATATATATTTTACCCACACATTTGGAGCCCTCCTGGGATGCCCTCTAACATACTATAACCTCATTTAGCGGAGATTTTCACAAAAAAGTGAAATTTTCAAAAAGTGGAAATTTTTCCAAAAAACGACTAAGTATGAAGGACTCATCGGGTGAATCGCTCTGGAACTTAAATCGGATGCGCGCACTGACATGCTCCCCTCTCTGGAACTCTGAGACTTGTGTGAAAATTTTCTAAGTCCAGAAAAAAAAATTTTTCAACTTTTTTTCAAATTTCCCCACAATGGATATATATTTTACCCACACATTTGGAGCCCTCCTGGGATGTCCTCTAACATACTATAACCTCATTTAGCGGAGATTTTCACAAAAAAGTGAAATTTTCAAAAAGTGAAAATTTTTCCAAAAAACGATTAAGTATGAAGGACTCATCGGGTGAAACGCTCTGTAACTGAAATCGGATACGCTTACAGACATGCTCCCCTATCTGGAACTCTGAGACATGTGTGAAAATTTTCTAAGTCCAGAAAAAAAAAAATTTTCAACTTTTTTTCAAATTTCCCAACAAGGGATATATATTTTACCCACACATTTGGAGCCCTCCTGGGATGCCCTCTAACATACTATAACCTCATTTAGCGGAGATTTTCACAAAAAAGTGAAATTTTCAAAAAGTGAAAATTTTTCCAAAAAACGACTAAGTATGAAGGACTCATCGGGTGAAACGCTCTGGAACTGAAATCGAATGCGCTTACAGACATGCTCCGCTCTCTGGAAGTCTGACACATGTGTGAAAATTTTCTAACTCCAGAAAAAAAAAATTTCAACTTTTTTTCAAATTTCCCGACAAGGGATATATATTTTACCCACACATTTGGAGCCCTCCTGGGATGCCCTCTAACATACTATAACCTCATTTAGCGGAGATTTTCACAAAAAAAGTGAAATTTTCAAAAAGTGGAAATTTTTCCAAAAAACGACTAAGTATGAAGGACTCATCCGATGAAACGCTCTTGAACTGAAATCGGATGCGCTTACAGACATGCTCCCCTCTCTGGAAGTCTGAGACATGTGTGAAAATTTTCTAAGTCCAGAAAAAAAAAATTTTTCAACTTTTTTTCAAATTTCCCGCCAAGGGATATATATTTTACCCACAAATTTGGAGCCCTCCTGGGATGCCCTCTAACATACTATAACCTCCTTTAGCGGAGATTTTCACAAAAAAGTGAAATTTTCAAAAAGTCAGAAATTTTGCAAAAAACGACTAAGTATGAAGGACTCATCGGGTGAATTGCTCTGGAACTGAAATCGGATGCGCGCACTGACATGCTCCCCTCTCTGGAAGTCTGAGACATGTGTGAAAATTTTCTAAGTCCAGAAAAAAAAAAATTTTCAACTTTTTTTCAAATTTCCCGCCAAGGGATATATATTTTACCCACACATTTGGAGCCCTCCTGGGATGCCCTCTAACATACTATAACCTCCTTTAGCGGAGATTTTCACAAAAAAGTGAAATTTTCAAAAAGTGAAAATTTTTCCAAAAAACGATTAAGTATGAAGGACTCATCGGGTGAAACGCTCTGTAACTGAAATCGGATACGCTTACAGACATGCTCCCCTATCTGGAAGTCTGAGACATGTGTGAAAATTTTCTAAGTCCAGAAAAGAAAAATGTTCAACTTTTTTTCAAATTTCCCAACAAGGGATATATATTTTACCCACACATTTGGAGCCCTCCTGGGATGCCCTCTAACATACTATAACCTCATTTAGCGGAGATTTTCACAAAAAAGTGAAATTTTCAAAAAGTGAAAATTTTTCCAAAAAACGACTAAGTATGAAGGACTCATCGGGTGATTCGCTCTGGAACTGAAATCGGATGTGCGCACTGACATGCTCCCCTCTCTGGAAGTCTGAGACATGTGTGAAAATTTTCTAAGTCCAGAAAAAAAAAAATTTTCAACTTTTTTTCAAATTTCCCCACAAGGGATATATATTTTACCCACACATTTGGAGCCCTCCTGGGATGCCCTCTAACATACTATAACCTCATTTAGCGGAGATTTTCACAAAAAAGTGAAATTTTCAAAAAGTCAAAAATTTTGCAAAAAACGACTAAGTATGAAGGACTCATCGGGTGCATCGCTCTGGAACTGAAATCGGATGCGCGCACTGACATGCTCACCTCTCTGGAAGTCTGAGACATGTGTGAATATTTTCTAAGTCCAGAAAAAAAAAAATTTAAACTTTTTTTCAAATTTCCCCACAAGGGATATATATTTTACCCACACATTTGGAGCCCTCCTGGGATGCCCTCTAACATACTATAACCTCATTTAGCGGAGATTTTCACGCAAAAGTGAAATTTTCAAAAGGTCAGAAATTTTCAAAAAACGACTAAGTATGAAGGACTCAGTGGGTGCATCGCTCTGGAACTGAAATCGGATGTGGGCACTGACATGCTCCCCTCTCTGGAAGTCTGAGACATGTGTGAAAATTTTCTAAGTCCAGAAAAAAAAAAATTTTTCAACTTTTTTTCAAATTTCCCGACAAGGGATATATATTTTACCCACACATTTGGAGCCCTCCTGGGATGCCCTCTAACATACTATAACCTCATTTAGCGGAGATTTTCACAAAAAAGTGAAATTTTCAAAAAGTGGAAATTTTTCCAAAAAACGACTAAGTATGAAGGACTCATCGGGTGAATCGCTCTGGAACTTAAATCGGATGCGCGCACTGACATGCTCCCCTCTCTGGAACTCTGAGACTTGTGTGAAAATTTTCTAAGTCCAGAAAAAAAAATTTTTCAACTTTTTTTCAAATTTCCCCACAATGGATATATATTTTACCCACACATTTGGAGCCCTCCTGGGATGTCCTCTAACATACTATAACCTCATTTAGCGGAGATTTTCACAAAAAAGTGAAATTTTCAAAAAGTGAAAATTTTTCCAAAAAACGATTAAGTATGAAGGACTCATCGGGTGAAACGCTCTGTAACTGAAATCGGATACGCTTACAGACATGCTCCCCTATCTGGAACTCTGAGACATGTGTGAAAATTTTCTAAGTCCAGAAAAAAAAAAATTTTCAACTTTTTTTCAAATTTCCCAACAAGGGATATATATTTTACCCACACATTTGGAGCCCTCCTGGGATGCCCTCTAACATACTATAACCTCATTTAGCGGAGATTTTCACAAAAAAGTGAAATTTTCAAAAAGTGAAAATTTTTCCAAAAAACGACTAAGTATGAAGGACTCATCGGGTGAAACGCTCTGGAACTGAAATCGAATGCGCTTACAGACATGCTCCGCTCTCTGGAAGTCTGACACATGTGTGAAAATTTTCTAACTCCAGAAAAAAAAAATTTCAACTTTTTTTCAAATTTCCCGACAAGGGATATATATTTTACCCACACATTTGGAGCCCTCCTGGGATGCCCTCTAACATACTATAACCTCATTTAGCGGAGATTTTCACAAAAAAAGTGAAATTTTCAAAAAGTGGAAATTTTTCCAAAAAACGACTAAGTATGAAGGACTCATCCGATGAAACGCTCTTGAACTGAAATCGGATGCGCTTACAGACATGCTCCCCTCTCTGGAAGTCTGAGACATGTGTGAAAATTTTCTAAGTCCAGAAAAAAAAAATTTTTCAACTTTTTTTCAAATTTCCCGCCAAGGGATATATATTTTACCCACAAATTTGGAGCCCTCCTGGGATGCCCTCTAACATACTATAACCTCCTTTAGCGGAGATTTTCACAAAAAAGTGAAATTTTCAAAAAGTCAGAAATTTTGCAAAAAACGACTAAGTATGAAGGACTCATCGGGTGAATTGCTCTGGAACTGAAATCGGATGCGCGCACTGACATGCTCCCCTCTCTGGAAGTCTGAGACATGTGTGAAAATTTTCTAAGTCCAGAAAAAAAAAAATTTTCAACTTTTTTTCAAATTTCCCGCCAAGGGATATATATTTTACCCACACATTTGGAGCCCTCCTGGGATGCCCTCTAACATACTATAACCTCCTTTAGCGGAGATTTTCACAAAAAAGTGAAATTTTCAAAAAGTGAAAATTTTTCCAAAAAACGATTAAGTATGAAGGACTCATCGGGTGAAACGCTCTGTAACTGAAATCGGATACGCTTACAGACATGCTCCCCTATCTGGAAGTCTGAGACATGTGTGAAAATTTTCTAAGTCCAGAAAAGAAAAATGTTCAACTTTTTTTCAAATTTCCCAACAAGGGATATATATTTTACCCACACATTTGGAGCCCTCCTGGGATGCCCTCTAACATACTATAACCTCATTTAGCGGAGATTTTCACAAAAAAGTGAAATTTTCAAAAAGTGAAAATTTTTCCAAAAAACGACTAAGTATGAAGGACTCATCGGGTGATTCGCTCTGGAACTGAAATCGGATGTGCGCACTGACATGCTCCCCTCTCTGGAAGTCTGAGACATGTGTGAAAATTTTCTAAGTCCAGAAAAAAAAAAATTTTCAACTTTTTTTCAAATTTCCCCACAAGGGATATATATTTTACCCACACATTTGGAGCCCTCCTGGGATGCCCTCTAACATACTATAACCTCATTTAGCGGAGATTTTCACAAAAAAGTGAAATTTTCAAAAAGTCAAAAATTTTGCAAAAAACGACTAAGTATGAAGGACTCATCGGGTGCATCGCTCTGGAACTGAAATCGGATGCGCGCACTGACATGCTCCCCTCTCTGGAAGTCTGAGACATGTGTGAAAATTTTCTAAGTCCAGAAAAAAAAAATTTTTCAACTTTTTTTCAAATTTCCCCACAAGGGATATATATTTTACCCACACATTTGGAGCCCTCCTGGGATGCCCTCTAACATACTATAACCTCATTTAGCGGAGATTTTCACAAAAAAGTGAAATTTTCAAAAAGTCAAAAATTTTTCCAAAAAACGACTAAGTATGAAGGACTCATTGGGTGAAACGCTCTGGAACTGAAATCGGATGCGCTTACAGACATGCTCCCCTCTCTGGAAGTCTGAGACATGTGTGAAAATTTTCTAAGTCCAGAAAAAAAAAATTTTTCAACTTTTTTTCAAATTTCCCCACAAGGGATATATATTTTACCCACACATTTGGAGACCTCCTGGGATTCCCTCTAACATACTATAACCTCATTTAGCGGAGATTTTCACAAAAAAGTGAAATTTTCAAAAAGTCAGAAATTTTGCAAAAAACAACTAAGTATGAAGGACTCATCGGGTGAATCGCTCTGGAACTGAAATCGGATGCGCACAATGACATGCTCCCCTCTCTGGAAGTCTGAGACATGTGTGAAAATTTTCTAAGTCCAGAAAAAAAAAATTTTTCAACTTTTTTTCAAATTTCCCGACAAGGGATATATATTTTACCCACACATTTGGAGCCCTCCTGGGATGCCCTCTAACATACTATAACCTCATTTAGCGGAGATTTTCACAAAAAAGTGAAATTTTCAAAAAGTCAAAAATTTTGCAAAAAACGACTAAGTATGAAGGACTCATCGGGTGCATCGCTCTGGAACTGAAATCGGATGCGCGCACTGACATGCTCCCCTCTCTGGAAGTCTGAGACATGTGTGAAAATTTTCTAAGTCCAGAAAAAAAAAATTTTTCAACTTTTTTTCAAATTTCCCCACAAGGGATATATATTTTACCCACACATTTGGAGCCCTCCTGGGATGCCCTCTAACATACTATAACCTCATTTAGCGGAGATTTTCACAAAAAAGTGAAATTTTCAAAAAGTCAAAATTTTTTCCAAAAAACGACTAAGTATGAAGGACTCATTGGGTGAAACGCTCTGGAACTGAAATCGGATGCGCTTACAGACATGCTCCCCTCTCTGGAAGTCTGAGACATGTGTGAATATTTTCTAAGTCCAGAAAAAAAAAAATTTAAACTTTTTTTCAAATTTCCCCACAAGGGATATATATTTTACCCACACATTTGGAGCCCTCCTGGGATGCCCTCTAACATACTATAACCTCATTTAGCGGAGATTTTCACGCAAAAGTGAAATTTTCAAAAGGTCAGAAATTTTCAAAAAACGACTAAGTATGAAGGACTCAGTGGGTGCATCGCTCTGGAACTGAAATCGGATGTGGGCACTGACATGCTCCCCTCTCTGGAAGTCTGAGACATGTGTGAAAATTTTCTAAGTCCAGAAAAAAAAAAATTTTTCAACTTTTTTTCAAATTTCCCGACAAGGGATATATATTTTACCCACACATTTGGAGCCCTCCTGGGATGCCCTCTAACATACTATAACCTCATTTAGTGGAGATTTTCACAAAAAAGTGAAATTTTCAAAAAGTGAAAATTTTTCCAAAAAACGATTAAGTATGAAGGACTCATCGGGTGAAACGCTCTGGAACTGAAATCGGATGCGCTTACAGACATGCTCCCCTCTCTGGAAGTCTGAGACATGTGTGAAAATTTTCTAAGTCCAGAAAAAAAAAATTTAAACTTTTTTTCAAATTTCCCCACAAGAGATATATATTTTACCCACACATTTGGAGCCCTCCTGGGATGCCCTCTAACATACTATAACCTTCTTTAGCGGAGATTTTCACAAAAAAGTTAAATTTTCAAAAAAGTGAAAATTTTTCCAAAAAACGACTAAGTATGAAGGACTCATCGGGTGAAACGCTCTGGAACTGAAATCGGATGCGCTTACAGACATACTCCCCTCTCTGGAAGTCTGAGACATGTGTGAAAATTTTCTAAGTCCAGAAAAAAAAAAATTTTTCAACTTTTTTTCAAATTTCCCGACAAGGGATATATATTTTACCCACACATTTGGAGCCCTCCTGGGATGCCCTCTAACATACTATAACCTCATTTAGCGGAGATTTTCACAAAAAAGTGAAATTTTCAAAAAGTGGAAATTTTTCCAAAAAACGACTAAGTATGAAGGACTCATCGGGTGAATCGCTCTGGAACTTAAATCGGATGCGCGCACTGACATGCTCCCCTCTCTGGAACTCTGAGACTTGTGTGAAAATTTTCTAAGTCCAGAAAAAAAAATTTTTCAACTTTTTTTCAAATTTCCCCACAATGGATATATATTTTACCCACACATTTGGAGCCCTCCTGGGATGTCCTCTAACATACTATAACCTCATTTAGCGGAGATTTTCACAAAAAAGTGAAATTTTCAAAAAGTGAAAATTTTTCCAAAAAACGATTAAGTATGAAGGACTCATCGGGTGAAACGCTCTGTAACTGAAATCGGATACGCTTACAGACATGCTCCCCTATCTGGAACTCTGAGACATGTGTGAAAATTTTCTAAGTCCAGAAAAAAAAAAATTTTCAACTTTTTTTCAAATTTCCCAACAAGGGATATATATTTTACCCACACATTTGGAGCCCTCCTGGGATGCCCTCTAACATACTATAACCTCATTTAGCGGAGATTTTCACAAAAAAGTGAAATTTTCAAAAAGTGAAAATTTTTCCAAAAAACGACTAAGTATGAAGGACTCATCGGGTGAAACGCTCTGGAACTGAAATCGAATGCGCTTACAGACATGCTCCGCTCTCTGGAAGTCTGACACATGTGTGAAAATTTTCTAACTCCAGAAAAAAAAAATTTCAACTTTTTTTCAAATTTCCCGACAAGGGATATATATTTTACCCACACATTTGGAGCCCTCCTGGGATGCCCTCTAACATACTATAACCTCATTTAGCGGAGATTTTCACAAAAAAAGTGAAATTTTCAAAAAGTGGAAATTTTTCCAAAAAACGACTAAGTATGAAGGACTCATCCGATGAAACGCTCTTGAACTGAAATCGGATGCGCTTACAGACATGCTCCCCTCTCTGGAAGTCTGAGACATGTGTGAAAATTTTCTAAGTCCAGAAAAAAAAAATTTTTCAACTTTTTTTCAAATTTCCCGCCAAGGGATATATATTTTACCCACAAATTTGGAGCCCTCCTGGGATGCCCTCTAACATACTATAACCTCCTTTAGCGGAGATTTTCACAAAAAAGTGAAATTTTCAAAAAGTCAGAAATTTTGCAAAAAACGACTAAGTATGAAGGACTCATCGGGTGAATTGCTCTGGAACTGAAATCGGATGCGCGCACTGACATGCTCCCCTCTCTGGAAGTCTGAGACATGTGTGAAAATTTTCTAAGTCCAGAAAAAAAAAAATTTTCAACTTTTTTTCAAATTTCCCGCCAAGGGATATATATTTTACCCACACATTTGGAGCCCTCCTGGGATGCCCTCTAACATACTATAACCTCCTTTAGCGGAGATTTTCACAAAAAAGTGAAATTTTCAAAAAGTGAAAATTTTTCCAAAAAACGATTAAGTATGAAGGACTCATCGGGTGAAACGCTCTGTAACTGAAATCGGATACGCTTACAGACATGCTCCCCTATCTGGAAGTCTGAGACATGTGTGAAAATTTTCTAAGTCCAGAAAAGAAAAATGTTCAACTTTTTTTCAAATTTCCCAACAAGGGATATATATTTTACCCACACATTTGGAGCCCTCCTGGGATGCCCTCTAACATACTATAACCTCATTTAGCGGAGATTTTCACAAAAAAGTGAAATTTTCAAAAAGTGAAAATTTTTCCAAAAAACGACTAAGTATGAAGGACTCATCGGGTGATTCGCTCTGGAACTGAAATCGGATGTGCGCACTGACATGCTCCCCTCTCTGGAAGTCTGAGACATGTGTGAAAATTTTCTAAGTCCAGAAAAAAAAAAATTTTCAACTTTTTTTCAAATTTCCCCACAAGGGATATATATTTTACCCACACATTTGGAGCCCTCCTGGGATGCCCTCTAACATACTATAACCTCATTTAGCGGAGATTTTCACAAAAAAGTGAAATTTTCAAAAAGTCAAAAATTTTGCAAAAAACGACTAAGTATGAAGGACTCATCGGGTGCATCGCTCTGGAACTGAAATCGGATGCGCGCACTGACATGCTCCCCTCTCTGGAAGTCTGAGACATGTGTGAAAATTTTCTAAGTCCAGAAAAAAAAAATTTTTCAACTTTTTTTCAAATTTCCCCACAAGGGATATATATTTTACCCACACATTTGGAGCCCTCCTGGGATGCCCTCTAACATACTATAACCTCATTTAGCGGAGATTTTCACAAAAAAGTGAAATTTTCAAAAAGTCAAAAATTTTTCCAAAAAACGACTAAGTATGAAGGACTCATTGGGTGAAACGCTCTGGAACTGAAATCGGATGCGCTTACAGACATGCTCCCCTCTCTGGAAGTCTGAGACATGTGTGAAAATTTTCTAAGTCCAGAAAAAAAAAATTTTTCAACTTTTTTTCAAATTTCCCCACAAGGGATATATATTTTACCCACACATTTGGAGACCTCCTGGGATTCCCTCTAACATACTATAACCTCATTTAGCGGAGATTTTCACAAAAAAGTGAAATTTTCAAAAAGTCAGAAATTTTGCAAAAAACAACTAAGTATGAAGGACTCATCGGGTGAATCGCTCTGGAACTGAAATCGGATGCGCACAATGACATGCTCCCCTCTCTGGAAGTCTGAGACATGTGTGAAAATTTTCTAAGTCCAGAAAAAAAAAATTTTTCAACTTTTTTTCAAATTTCCCGACAAGGGATATATATTTTACCCACACATTTGGAGCCCTCCTGGGATGCCCTCTAACATACTATAACCTCATTTAGCGGAGATTTTCACAAAAAAGTGAAATTTTCAAAAAGTCAAAAATTTTGCAAAAAACGACTAAGTATGAAGGACTCATCGGGTGCATCGCTCTGGAACTGAAATCGGATGCGCGCACTGACATGCTCCCCTCTCTGGAAGTCTGAGACATGTGTGAAAATTTTCTAAGTCCAGAAAAAAAAAATTTTTCAACTTTTTTTCAAATTTCCCCACAAGGGATATATATTTTACCCACACATTTGGAGCCCTCCTGGGATGCCCTCTAACATACTATAACCTCATTTAGCGGAGATTTTCACAAAAAAGTGAAATTTTCAAAAAGTCAAAATTTTTTCCAAAAAACGACTAAGTATGAAGGACTCATTGGGTGAAACGCTCTGGAACTGAAATCGGATGCGCTTACAGACATGCTCCCCTCTCTGGAAGTCTGAGACATGTGTGAATATTTTCTAAGTCCAGAAAAAAAAAAATTTAAACTTTTTTTCAAATTTCCCCACAAGGGATATATATTTTACCCACACATTTGGAGCCCTCCTGGGATGCCCTCTAACATACTATAACCTCATTTAGCGGAGATTTTCACGCAAAAGTGAAATTTTCAAAAGGTCAGAAATTTTCAAAAAACGACTAAGTATGAAGGACTCAGTGGGTGCATCGCTCTGGAACTGAAATCGGATGTGGGCACTGACATGCTCCCCTCTCTGGAAGTCTGAGACATGTGTGAAAATTTTCTAAGTCCAGAAAAAAAAAAATTTTTCAACTTTTTTTCAAATTTCCCGACAAGGGATATATATTTTACCCACACATTTGGAGCCCTCCTGGGATGCCCTCTAACATACTATAACCTCATTTAGTGGAGATTTTCACAAAAAAGTGAAATTTTCAAAAAGTGAAAATTTTTCCAAAAAACGATTAAGTATGAAGGACTCATCGGGTGAAACGCTCTGGAACTGAAATCGGATGCGCTTACAGACATGCTCCCCTCTCTGGAAGTCTGAGACATGTGTGAAAATTTTCTAAGTCCAGAAAAAAAAAATTTAAACTTTTTTTCAAATTTCCCCACAAGAGATATATATTTTACCCACACATTTGGAGCCCTCCTGGGATGCCCTCTAACATACTATAACCTTCTTTAGCGGAGATTTTCACAAAAAAGTTAAATTTTCAAAAAAGTGAAAATTTTTCCAAAAAACGACTAAGTATGAAGGACTCATCGGGTGAAACGCTCTGGAACTGAAATCGGATGCGCTTACAGACATACTCCCCTCTCTGGAAGTCTGAGACATGTGTGAAAATTTTCTAAGTCCAGAAAAAAAAAAATTTAAACTTTTTTTCAAATTTCCCCACAAGGGATATATATTTTACCCACACATTTGGAGCCCTCCTGGGATGCCCTCTAACATACTATAACCTCATTTAGCGGAGATTTTCACGCAAAAGTGAAATTTTCAAAAAGTCAGAAATTTTGCAAAAAACAACTAAGTATGAAGGACTCATCGGGTGAATCGCTCTGGAACTGAAATCGGATGCGCACAATGACATGATCCCCTCTCTGGAAGTCTGAGACATGTGTGAAAATTTTCTAAGTCCAGAAAAAAAAAATTTTTCAACTTTTTTTCAAATTTCCCGACAAGGGATATATATTTTACCCACACATTTGGAGCCCTCCTGGAATGCCCTCTAACATACTATAACCTCATTTAGCGGAGATTTTCACAAAAAAGTGAAATTTTCAAAAAGTCAAAAATTTTGCAAAAAACGACTAAGTATGAAGGACTCATCGGGTGCATCGCTCTGGAACTGAAATCGGATGCGCGCACTGACATGCTCCCCTCTCTGGAAGTCTGAGACATGTGTGAAAATTTTCTAAGTCCAGAAAAAAAAAATTTTTCAACTTTTTTTCAAATTTCCCCACAAGGGATATATATTTTACCCACACATTTGGAGCCCTCCTGGGATTCCCTCTAACATACTATAACCTCATTTAACGGAGATTTTCACAAAAAAGTGAAATTTTCAAAAAGTCAAAAATTTTGCAAAAAACGACTAAGTATGAAGGACTCATCGGGTGCATCGCTCTGGAACTGAAATCGGATGCGCGCACTGACATGCTCCGCTCTCTGGAAGTCTGAGACATGTGTGAAAATTTTCTAAGTCCAGAAAAAAAAAATTTTTCAACTTTTTTTCAAATTTCCCCACAAGGGATATATATTTTACCCACACATTTGGAGCCCTCCTGGGATGCCCTCTAACATACTATAACCTCATTTATCGGAGATTTTCACAAAAAAGTGAAATTTTCAAAGAGTGGAAATTTTTCCAAAAAACGACTAAGTATGAAGGACTCATCGGGTGCATCGCTCTGGAACTGAAATCGGATGCGCGCACTGACATGCTCCCCTCTCTGGAAGTCTGAGACATGTGTGAAAATTTTCTAAGTCCAGAAAAAATAATTTTTTCAACTTTTTTTCAAATTTCCCGACAAGGGATATATATTTTACCCACACATTTGGAGCCCTCCTGGGATGCCCTCTAACATACTATAACCTCATTTAGCATAGATTTTCCCCAAAAAAGTGAAATTTTCAAAAAGTGAGAAATTTTGCAAAAAACGACTAAGTATGAAGGAATCATCGGGTGAAACGCTCTGGAACTGAAATCGGATGCGCTTAGAGACATGCTCCCCTCTCTGGAAGTCTGAGACATGTGTGAAAATTTTCTAAGTCCAGAAAAAAAAAATTTTTCAACTTTTTTTCAAATTTCCCCACAAGGGATATATATTTTACCCACACATTTGGAGCCCTCCTGTCATGCCCTCTAACATACTATAACCTTCTTTAGCGGAGATTTTCACAAAAAAGTGAAATTTTCAAAAAAGTGAAAATTTTTCCAAAAAACGACTAAGTATGAAGGACTCATCGGGTGAAACGCTCTGGAACTGAAATCGGATGCGCTTACAGACATGCTCCCCTCTCTGGAATTCTGAGACATGTGTGAAAATTTTCTAAGTCCAGAAAAAAAAAAA
The DNA here is from genome assembly GCF_046119375.1 of Phyllobates terribilis. Taxonomy (NCBI): domain Eukaryota; kingdom Metazoa; phylum Chordata; class Amphibia; order Anura; family Dendrobatidae; genus Phyllobates; species Phyllobates terribilis. The sequence goes on along the minus strand of NW_027363218.1, from coordinate 223,899 downwards.
TGTAAACTTTTTTTCAAATTTCCCCACAAGGGATATATATTTTACCCACACATTTGGAGCCCTCCTGGGATGCCCTCTAACATACTATAACCTCATTTAGCGGAGATTTTCACAAAAAAGTGAAATTTTCAAAAAGTGGAAATTTTTCCAAAAAACGACTAAGTATGAAGGACTCATCGGGTGAATCGCTCATGAACTGAAATCGGATGCGCACACTGACATGCTCCCCTCTCTGGAAGTCTGAGACATGTGTGAAAATTTTCTAAGTCCAGAAAAAAAAAATTTTTCAACTTGTTTTCAAATTTCCCGACAAGGGATATATATTTTACCCACACATTTGGAGCCCTCCTGGGATGCCCTCTAACATACTATAACCTCATTTAGCGGAGATTTTCACAAAAAAGTGAAATTTTCAAAAAGTCAAAAATTTTGCAAAAAACGACTAAGTATGAAAGACTCATCAAGTGCATCGCTCTGGAACTGAAATCGGATGCGCGCACTGACATACTCCCCTCTCTGGAAGTCTGAGACATGTGTGAAAATTTTCTAAGTCCAGAAAAAATAATTTTTTCAACTTTTTTTCAAATTTCCCGACAAGGGATATATATTTTACCCACACATTTGGAGCCCTCCTGGGATGCCCTCTAACATACTATAACCTCATTTAGCATAGATTTTCCCCAAAAAAGTGAAATTTTCAAAAAGTGAGAAATTTTGCAAAAAACGACTAAGTATGAAGGAATCATCAGGTGAAACACTCTGGAACTGAAATCGGATGCGCTTAGAGACATGCTCCCCTCTCTGGAAGTCTGAGACATGTGTGAAAATTTTCTAAGTCCAGAAAAAAAAAATTTTTCAAGTTTTTTTCAAATTTCCCCACAAGGGATATATATTTTACCCACACATTTGGAGCCCTCCTGTGATGCCCTCTAACATACTATAACCTTCTTTAGCGGAGATTTTCACAAAAAAGTGAAATTTTCAAAAAAGTGAAAATTTTTCCAAAAAACGACTAAGTATGAAGGACTCATCGGGTGAAACGCTCTGGAACTGAAATCGGATGCGCTTACAGACATGCTCCCCTCTCTGGAAGTCTGAGACATGTGTGAAAATTTTCTAAGTCCAGAAAAAAAAAATTTTTCAACTTTTTTTCAAATTTCCCGACAAGGGATATATATTTTACCACACATTTGGAGCCCTCCTGGGATGCCCTCTAACATACTATAACCTCATTTAGCGGAGATTTTCACAAAAAAGTGAAATTTTCAAAAAGTGGAAATTTTTCCAAAAAACGACTAAGTATGAAGGACTCATCGGGTGAATCGCCCTGGAACTGAAATTGAATGCGCGCACTGACATGCTCCCCTCTCTGGAAGTCTGAGACATGTGTGAAAATTCTCTAAGTCCAGAAAAAAATAAATTTTTCAACTTTTTTTCAAATTTCCCCACAAGGGATATATATTTTACCCACACATTTGGAGCCCTCCTGGGATGCCCTCTAAGATACTATAACCTCATTTAGCGGAGATTTTCACAAAAAAGTGAAATTTTCAAAAAGTCAAAAATTTTGCAAAAAACGACTAAGTATGAAAGACTCATCAAGTGCATCGCTCTGGAACTGAAATCGGATGCGCGCACTGACATGCTCCCCTCTCTGGAAGTCTGAGACATGTGTGAAAATTTTCTAAGTCCAGAAAAAATAATTTTTTCAAATTTTTTTCAAATTTCCCGACAAGGGATATATATTTTACCCACACATTTGGAGCCCTCCTGGGATGCCCTCTAACATACTATAACCTCATTTAGCATAGATTTTCCCCAAAAAAGTGAAATTTTCAAAAAGTGAGAAATTTTGCAAAAAACGACTAAGTATGAAGGAATCATCGGGTGAAACGCGCTGGAACTGAAATCGGATGCGCTTAGAGACATGCTCCCCTCTCTGGAAGTCTGAGACATGTGTGAAAATTTTCTAAGTCCAGAAAAAAAAAATTTTTCAACTTTTTTTCAAATTTCCCCACAAGGGATATATATTTTACCCACACATTTGGAGCCCTCCTGTGATGCCCTCTAACATACTATAACCTTCTTTAGCGGAGATTTTCACAAAAAAGTGAAATTTTCAAAAAAGTGAAAATTTTTCCAAAAAACGACTAAGTATGAAGGACTCATCGGGTGAAACGCTCTGGAACTGAAATCGGATGCGCTTACAGACATGCTCCCCTCTCTGGAAGTCTGAGACATGTGTGAAAATTTTCTAAGTCCAGAAAAAAAAAATTTTTCAACTTTTTTTCAATTTTCCCGACAAGGGATATATATTTTACCACACATTTGGAGCCCTCCTGGGATGCCCTCTAACATACTATAACCTCATTTAGCGGAGATTTTCACAAAAAAGTGAAATTTTCAAAAAGTGAGAAATTTTGCAAAAAACGACTAAGTATGAAGGAATCATCGGGTGACACGCTCTGGAACTGAAATCGGATGTGCTTACAGACATGCTCCCCTCTCTGGAAGTCTGAGACATGTGTGAAAATTTTCTAAGTCCAGAAAAAATAAATTTTTCAACTTTTTTTCAAATTTCCCCACAAGGGATATATATTTTACCCACACATTTGGAGCCCTCCTGGGATGCCCTCTAACATACTATAACCTTCTTTAGCGGAGATTTTCACAAAAAAGTGAAATTTTCAAAAAAGTGAAAATTTTTCCAAAAAACGACTAAGTATGAAGGACTCATCGGGTGAAACGCTCTGGAACTGAAATCGGATGCGCTTACAGACATGCTCCCCTCTCTGGAAGTCTGAGATATGTGTGAAAATTTTCTAAGTCCAGAAAAAAAAAATTTAAACTTTTTTTCAAATTTCCCCACAAGGGATATATATTTTACCCACACATTTGGAGCCCTCCTGGGATGCCCTCTAACATACTATAACCTCATTTAGCGGAGATTTTCACGCAAAAGTGAAATTTTCAAAAGGTCAGAAATTTTGCAAAAAACGACTAAGTATGAAGGACTCATTGGGTGCATCGCTCTGGAACTGAATTTGGATGCGCGCACTGACATGCTCCCCTCTCTGGAAGTCTGAGACATGTGTGAAAATTTTCTAAGTCCAGAAAAAAAAATTTTTCAACTTTTTTTCAAATTTCCCCACAAGGGATATATATTTTACCCACACATTTGGAGCCCTCCTGGGATGCCCTCTAACATACTATAACCTCATTTAGCGGAGATTTTCACAAAAAAAGTGAAATTTTCAAAAAGTCAAAAATTTTTCCAAAAAACGACTAAGTATGAAGGACTCATTGGGTGAAACGCTCTGGAACTGAAATCGGATGCGCTTACAGACATGCTCCCCTCTCTGGAAGTCTGAGACATGTGTGAAAATTTTCTAAGTCCAGAAAAAAAAATTTTTTTAACTTTTTTTCAAATTTCCCCACAAGGGATATATATTTTACCCACACATTTGGAGCCCTCCTGGGATGCCCTCTAACATACTATAACCTTCTTTAGCGGAGATTTTCACAAAAAAGTGAAATTTTCAAAAGGTCAGAAATTTTGCAAAAAACGACTAAGTATGAAGGACTCATTGGGTGCATCGCTCTGGAACTGAAATCGGATGTGGGCACTGACATGCTCCCCTCTCTGGAAGTCTGAGACATGTGTGAAAATTTTCTAAGTCCAGAAAAAATAAATTTTTCAACTTTTTTTCAAATTTCCCCACAAGAGATATATATTTTAACCATACATTTGGAGCCCTCCTGGGATGCCCTCTAACATACTATAACCTCATTTAGCGGAGATTTTCACAAAAAAAGTGAAATTTTCAAAAAGTCAGAAATTTAGCAAAAAACGACTAAGTATGAAGGACTCATCGGGTGCATCGCTCTGGAACTGAAATCGGATGCGCGCACTGACATGCTCCCGTCTCTGGAAGTCTGAGACATGTGTGAAAATTTTCTAAGTCCAGAAAAAATAATTTTTTCAACCTTTTTTCAAATTTCCCGACAAGGGATATATATTTTACCCACACATTTGGAGCCCTCCTGGGATGCCCTCTAACATACTATAACCTCATTTAGCATAGATTTTCCCCAAAAAAGTGAAATTTTCAAAAAGTGAGAAATTTTGCAAAAAACGACTAAGTATGAAGGAATCATCGGGTGAAACGCTCTGGAACTGAAATCGGATGCGCTTAGAGACATGCTCCCCTCTCTGGAAGTCTGAGACATGTGTGAAAATTTTCTAAGTCCAGAAAAAAAAAATTTTTCAACTTTTTTTCAAATTTCCCCACAAGGGATATATATTTTACCCACACATTTGGAGCCCTCCTGTGATGCCCTCTAACATACTATAACCTTCTTTAGCGGAGATTTTCACAAAAAAGTGAAATTTTCAAAAAAGTGAAAATTTTTCCAAAAAACGACTAAGTATGAAGGACTCATCGGGTGAAACGCTCTGGAACTGAAATCGGATGCGCTTACAGACATGCTCCCCTCTCTGGAAGTCTGAGACATGTGTGAAAATTTTCTAAGTCCAGAAAAAAAAAATTTTTCAACTTTTTTTCAAATTTCCCGACAAGGGATATATATTTTACCACACATTTGGAGCCCTCCTGGGATGCCCTCTAACATACTATAACCTCATTTAGCGGAGATTTTCACAAAAAAGTGAAATTTTCAAAAAGTGGAAATTTTTCCAAAAAACGACTAAGTATGAAGGACTCATCGGGTGAATCGCTCTGGAACTGAAATTGGATGCGCGCACTGACATGCTCCCCTCTCTGGAAGTCTGAGACATGTGTGAAAATTCTCTAAGTCCAGAAAAAAATAAATTTTTCAACTTTTTTTCAAATTTCCCCACAAGGGATATATATTTTACCCACACATTTGGAGCCCTCCTGGGATGCCCTCTAACATACTATAACCTCATTTAGCGGAGATTTTCACAAAAAAGTGAAATTTTCAAAAAGTCAAAAATTTAGCAAAAAACGACTAAGTATGAAGGACTCATCAAGTGCATCGCTCTGGAACTGAAATCGGATGCGCGCACTGACATGCTCCCCTCTCTGGAAGTCTGAGACATGTGTGAAAATTTTCTAAGTCCAGAAAAAAAAAATTTTTCAACTTTTTTTCAAATTTCCCCACAAGGGATATATATTTTACCCACACATTTGGAGCCCTCCTGTGATGCCCTCTAACATACTATAACCTTCTTTAGCGGAGATTTTCACAAAAAAGTGAAATTTTCAAAAAAGTGAAAATTTTTCCAAAAAACGACTAAGTATGAAGGACTCATCGGGTGAAACGCTCTGGAACTGAAATCGGATGCGCTTACAGACATGCTCCCCTCTCTGGAAGTCTGAGACATGTGTGAAAATTTTCTAAGTCCAGAAAAAAAAAATTTTTCAACTTTTTTTCAAATTTCCCGACAAGGGATATATATTTTACCACAAATTTGGAGCCCTCCTGGGATGCCCTCTAACATACTATAACCTCATTTAGCGGAGATTTTCACAAAAAAGTGAAATTTTCAAAAAGTGGAAATTTTTCCAAAAAACGACTAAGTATGAAGGACTCATCGGGTGAATCGCTCTGGAACTGAAATTGGATGCGCGCACTGACATGCTCCCCTCTCTGGAAGTCTGAGACATGTGTGAAAATTCTCTAAGTCCAGAAAAAAATAAATTTTTCAACTTTTTTTCAAATTTCCCCACAAGGGATATATATTTTACCCACACATTTGGAGCCCTCCTGGGATGCCCTCTAACATACTATAACCTCATTTAGCGGAGATTTTCACAAAAAAGTGAAATTTTCAAAAAGTCAAAAATTTAGCAAAAAACGACTAAGTATGAAGGACTCATCAAGTGCATCGCTCTGGAACTGAAATCGGATGCGCGCACTGACATGCTCCCCTCTCTGGAAGTCTGAGACATGTGTGAAAATTTTCTAAGTCCAGAAAAAAAAAATTTTTCAACTTTTTTTCAAATTTCCCCACAAGGGATATATATTTTACCCACACATTTGGAGCCCTCCTGTGATGCCCTCTAACATACTATAACCTTCTTTAGCGGAGATTTTCACAAAAAAGTGAAATTTTCAAAAAAGTGAAAATTTTTCCAAAAAACGACTAAGTATGAAGGACTCATCGGGTGAAACGCTCTGGAACTGAAATCGGATGCGCTTACAGACATGCTCCCCTCTCTGGAAGTCTGAGACATGTGTGAAAATTTTCTAAGTCCAGAAAAAAAAAATTTTTCAACTTTTTTTCAAATTTCCCGACAAGGGATATATATTTTACCACAAATTTGGAGCCCTCCTGGGATGCCCTCTAACATACTATAACCTCATTTAGCGGAGATTTTCACAAAAAAGTGAAATTTTCAAAAAGTGGAAATTTTTCCAAAAAACGACTAAGTATGAAGGACTCATCGGGTGAATCGCTCTGGAACTGAAATTGGATGCGCGCACTGACATGCTCCCCTCTCTGGAAGTCTGAGACATGTGTGAAAATTCTCTAAGTCCAGAAAAAAATAAATTTTTCAACTTTTTTTCAAATTTCCCCACAAGGGATATATATTTTACCCACACATTTGGAGCCCTCCTGGGATGCCCTCTAACATACTATAACCTCATTTAGCGGAGATTTTCACAAAAAAGTGAAATTTTCAAAAAGTCAAAAATTTTGCAAAAAACGACTAAGTATGAAGGACTCATCAAGTGCATCGCTCTGGAACTGAAATCGGATGCGCGCACTGACATGCTCCCCTCTCTGGAAGTCTGAGACATGTGTGAAAATTTTCTAAGTCCAGAAAAAAAAAATTTTTCAACTTTTTTTCAAATTTCCCGACAAGGGATATATATTTTACCCAAACATTTGGAGCCCTCCTGGGATGCCCCCTAACATACTATAATCTCATTTAGCAGAGATTTTCACAAAAAAGTGAAATTTTCAAAAAGTGAGAAATTTTGCAAAAAACGACTAAGTATGAAGGAATCATCGGGTGACACGCTCTGGAACTGAAATCGGATGTGCTTACAGACATGCTCCCCTCTCTGGAAGTCTGAGACATGTGTGAAAATTTTCTAAGTCCAGAAAAAATAAATTTTTCAACTTTTTTTCAAATTTCCCCACAAGGGATATATATTTTACCCACACATTTGGAGCCCTCCTGGGATGCCCTCTAACATACTATAACCTTCTTTAGCGGAGATTTTCACAAAAAAGTGAAATTTTCAAAAAAGTGAAAATTTTTCCAAAAAACGACTAAGTATGAAGGACTCATCGGGTGAAACGCTCTGGAACTGAAATCGGATGCGCTTACAGACATGCTCCCCTCTCTGGAAGTCTGAGATATGTGTGAAAATTTTCTAAGTCCAGAAAAAAAAAATTTAAACTTTTTTCAAATTTCCCCACAAGGGATATATATTTTACCCACACATTTGGAGCCCTCCTGGGATGCCCTCTAACATACTATAACCTCATTTAGCGGAGATTTTCACGCAAAAGTGAAATTTTCAAAAGGTCAGAAATTTTGCAAAAAACGACTAAGTATGAAGGACTCATTGGGTGCATCGCTCTGGAACTTAAATCGGATGTGGGCACTGACATGCTCCCCTCTCTGGAAGTCTGAGACATGTGTGAAAATTTTCTAAGTCCAGAAAAAAAAGCATTTTTCAATTTTTTTCAAATTTCCCCACAAGGGATATATATTTTACCCACACATTTGGAGCCCTCCTGGGATGCCCTCTAACATACTATAACCTCATTTAGCGGAGATTTTCACAAAAAAGTGAAATTTTCAAAAAGTCAAAAATTTTGCAAAAAACGACTAAGTATGAAGGACTCATCAAGTGCATCGCTCTGGAACTGAAATCGGATGCGCGCACTGACATGCTCCCCTCTCTGGAAGTCTGAGACATGTGTGAAAATTTTCTAAGTCCAGAAAAAAAAAATTTTTCAACTTTTTTTCAAATTTCCCGACAAGGGATATATATTTTACCCAAACATTTGGAGCCCTCCTGGGATGCCCCCTAACATACTATAATCTCATTTAGCAGAGATTTTCACAAAAAAGTGAAATTTTCAAAAAGTGAGAAATTTTGCAAAAAACGACTAAGTATGAAGGAATCATCGGGTGACACGCTCTGGAACTGAAATCGGATGTGCTTACAGACATGCTCCCCTCTCTGGAAGTCTGAGACATGTGTGAAAATTTTCTAAGTCCAGAAAAAATAAATTTTTCAACTTTTTTTCAAATTTCCCCACAAGGGATATATATTTTACCCACACATTTGGAGCCCTCCTGGGATGCCCTCTAACATACTATAACCTTCTTTAGCGGAGATTTTCACAAAAAAGTGAAATTTTCAAAAAAGTGAAAATTTTTCCAAAAAACGACTAAGTATGAAGGACTCATCGGGTGAAACGCTCTGGAACTGAAATCGGATGCGCTTACAGACATGCTCCCCTCTCTGGAAGTCTGAGATATGTGTGAAAATTTTCTAAGTCCAGAAAAAAAAAATTTAAACTTTTTTTCAAATTTCCCCACAAGGGATATATATTTTACCCACACATTTGGAGCCCTCCTGGGATGCCCTCTAACATACTATAACCTCATTTAGCGGAGATTTTCACGCAAAAGTGAAATTTTCAAAAGGTCAGAAATTTTGCAAAAAACGACTAAGTATGAAGGACTCATTGGGTGCATCGCTCTGGAACTTAAATCGGATGTGGGCACTGACATGCTCCCCTCTCTGGAAGTCTGAGACATGTGTGAAAATTTTCTAAGTCCAGAAAAAAAAGCATTTTTCAATTTTTTTCAAATTTCCCCACAAGGGATATATATTTTACCCACACATTTGGAGCCCTCCTGGGATGCCCTCTAACATACTATAACCTCATTTAGCGGAGATTTTCACAAAAAAGTGAAATTTTCAAAAAGTCAAAAATTTTGCAAAAAACGACTAAGTATGAAGGACTCATCGGGTGCATCGCTCTGGAACTGAATTCGGATGCGCGCACTGACATGCTCCCCTCTCTGGAAGTCTGAGACATGTGTGAAAATTTTCTAAGTCCAGAAAAAATAAATTTTTCAACTTTTTTTCAAATTTCCCCACAAGAGATATATATTTTAACCACACATTTGGAGCCCTCCTGGGATGCCCTCTAACATACTATAACCTCATTTAGCGGAGATTTTCACAAAAAAAGTGAAATTTTCAAAAAGTCAGAAATTTAGCAAAAAACGACTAAGTATGAAGGACTCATCGGGTGCATCGCTCTGGAACTGAAATCGGATGCGCGCACTGACATGCTCCCGTCTCTGGAAGTCTGAGACATGTGTGAAAATTTTCTAAGTCCAGAAAAAAAAAAAATTTCAACTTTTTTCAAATTTCCCCACAAGGGATATATATTTTACCCACACATTTGGAGCCCTCCTGGGATGCCCTCTAACATACTATAACCTAATTTAGCGGAGATTTTCACAAAAAAGTGAAATTTTCAAAAAGTCAAAAATTTTGCAAAAAACGACTAAGTATGAAGGACTCATCGGGTGCATCGCTCTGGAACTGAAATCGGATGCGCGCACTGACATGCTCCCCTCTCTGGAAGTCTGAGACATGTGTGAAAATTTTCTAAGTCCAGAAAAAAAAAATTTTTAAACTTTTTTTCAAATTTCCCCACAAGGGATATGTATTTTACCCACACATTTGGAGCCCTCCTGGGATGCCCTCTAACATACTATAACCTCATTTAGCGGAGATTTTCACAAAAAAAGTGAAATTTTCAAAAAGTCAGAAATTTAGCAAAAAACGACTAAGTATGAAGGACTCATCGGGTGCATCGCTCTGGAACTGAAATCGGATGCACGCACTGACATGCTCCCGTCTCTGGAAGTCTGAGACATGTGTGAAAATTTTCTAAGTCCAGAAAAAAAAAAAATTTCAACTTTTTTTCAAATTTCCCCACAAGGGATATATATTTTACCCACACATTTGGAGCCCTCCTGGGATGCCCTCTAACATACTATAACCTCATTTAGCGGAGATTTTCACAAAAAAGTGAAATTTTCAAAAAGTCAAAAATTTTGCAAAAAACGACTAAGTATGAAGGACTCATCGGGTGCATCGCTCTGGAACTGAAATCGGATGCGCGCACTGACATGCTCCCCTCTCTGGAAGTCTGAGACATGTGTGAAAATTTTCTAAGTCCATAAAAAAAAAAATTTAAACTTTTTTTCAAATTTCCCCACAAGGGATATATATTTTACCCACACATTTGGAGCCCTCCTGGGATGCCCTCTAACATACTATAACCTCATTTAGCGGAGATTTTCACGCAAAAGTGAAATTTTCAAAAGGTCAGAAATTTTGCAAAAAACGACTAAGTATGAAGGACTCATTGGGTGCATCGCTCTGGAACTGAAATCGGATGTGGGCACTGACATCCTCCCCTCTCTGGAAGTCTGAGACATGTGTGAAAATTTTCTAAGACCAGAAAAAATAAATTTTTCAACTTTTTTTCAAATTTCCCCACAAGAGATATATATTTTAACCACACATTTGGAGCCCTCCTGGGATGCCCTCTAACATACTATAACCTCATTTAGCGGAGATTTTCACAAAAAAAGTGAAATTTTCAAAAGGTCAGAAATTTTGCAAAAAACGACTAAGTATGAAGGACTCATTGGGTGCATCGCTCTGGAACTGAAATCGGATGTGGGCACTGACATGCTCCCCTCTCTGGAAGTCTGAGACTTGTGTGAAAATTTTCTAAGTCCAGAAAAAAAAATTTTTTCAACTTTTTTTCAAATTTCCCGACAAGGGATATATATTTTACCCACAGATTTGGAGCCCTCCTGGGATGCCCACTAACATACTATAACCTCATTTAGCGGAGATTTTCACGAAAGAGTGAAATTTTCAAAAAGTGGAAATTTTTCCAAAAAACGACTAAGTATGAAGGACTCATCGGGTGAAACGCTCTGGAACTGAAATCGGATGCGCTTACAGACATGCTCCCCTCTCTGGAAGTCTGAGACATGTGTGAAAATTTTCTAAGTCCAGAAAAAAAAAAATTTCAACTTTTTTCAAATTTCCCCACAAGGGATATATATTTTACCCACACATTTGGAGCCCTCCTGGGATGCCCTCTAACATACTATAACCTCATTTAGCGGAGATTTTCACAAAAAAGTGAAATTTTCAAAAAGTCAAAAATTTTGCAAAAAACGACTAAGTATGAAGGACTCATCGGGTGCATCGCTCTGGAACTGAAATCGGATGCGCGCACTGACATGCTCCCCTCTCTGGAAGTCTGAGACATGTGTGAAAATTTTCTAAGTCCAGAAAAAAAAATTTTTTAAACTTTTTTCAAATTTCCCCACAAGGGATATGTATTTTACCCACACATTTGGAGCCCTCCTGGGATGCCCTCTAACATACTATAACCTCATTTAGCGGAGATTTTCACAAAAAAAGTGAAATTTTCAAAAAGTCAGAAATTTAGCAAAAAACGACTAAGTATGAAGGACTCATCGGGTGCATCGCTCTGGAACTGAAATCGGATGTGGGCACTGACATGCTCCCCTCTCTGGAAGTCTGAGACATGTGTGAAAATTTTCTAAGTCCAGAAAAAAAAAATTTTTCAACTTTTTTTCAAATTTCCCCACAAGGGATATATATTTTACCCACATATTTGGAGCCCTCCTGGGATGCCCTCTAACATACTATAACCTCATTTAGCGGAGATTTTCACAAAAAAGTGAAATTTTCAAAAAGTCAAAAATTTTTCCAAAAAACGACTAAGTATGAAGGACTCATTGGGTGAAACGCTCTGGAACTGAAATCGGATGCGCTTACAGACATGCTCCCCTCTCTGGAAGTCTGAGACATGTGTGAAAATTTTCTAAGTCCAGAAAAAAAAAATTTTTCAACTTTTTTTCAAATTTCCCCACAAGGGATATATATTTTACCCACACATTTGGAGCCCTCCTGGGATGCCCTCTAACATACTGTAACCTTCTTTAGCGGAGATTTTCACAAAAAAGTGAAATTTTCAAAAGGTCAGAAATTTTGCAAAAAACGACTAAGTATGAAGGAATCATCGGGTGAAACGCTCTGGAACTGAAATCGGATGCGCTTACAGACATGCTCCCCTCTCTGGAAGTCTGAGACATGTGTGAAAATTTTCTAAGTCCAGAAAAAAAAAATTTTTCAACTTTTTTTCAAATTTCCCGACAAGGGATATATATTTTACCCACACATTTGGAGCCCTCCTGGGATGCCCTCTAACATACTATAACCTCATTTAGCGGAGATTTTCACAAAAAAGTGAAATTTTCAAAACGTGGAAATTTTTCCAAAAAACGACTAAGTATGAAGGACTCATCGGGTGAATCGCTCTGGAACTGAAATTGGATGCGCGCACTGACATGCTCCCCTCTCTGGAAGTCTGAGACATTTGTGAAAATTTTCTAAGTCCAGAAAAAAAAACATTTTTCAACTTTTTTTCAAATTTCCCCACAAGGGATATATATTTTACCCACACATTTGGAGCCCTCCTGGGATGCCCTCTAGCATACTATAACCTCATTTAGCGGAGATTTTCACAAAAAAGTGAAATTTTCAAAAAGTCAAAAATTTTGCAAAAAACGACTAAGTATGAAGGACTCATCGCGTGCATCGCTCTGGAACTGAAATCGGATGCGCGCACTGACATGCTCCCCTCTCTGGAAGTCTGAGACATGTGTGAAAATTTTCTAAGTCCAGAAAAAAAAAATTTTTCAACTTTTTTTCAAATTTCCCCACAAGGGATATATATTTTACCCACACATTTGGAGCCCTCCTGGGATGACCTCTAACATACTATAACCTCATTTAGCGGAGATTTTCACAAAAAAGTGAAATTTTCAAAAAGTCAAAAATTTTTCCAAAAAATGACTAAGTATGAAGGACTCATTGGGTGAAACGCTCTGGAACTGAAATCGGATGCGCTTACAGACATGCTCCCCTCTCTGGAAGTCTGAGACATGTGTGAAAATTTTCTAAGTCCAGAAAAAAAAAATTTTTCAACTTTTTTTCAAATTTCCCCACAAGGGATATATATTTTACCCACACATTTGGAGCCCTCCTGGGATGCCCTCTAACATACTGTAACCTTCTTTAGCGGAGATTTTCACAAAAAAGTGAAATTTTCAAAAGGTCAGAAATTTTGCAAAAAACGACTAAGTATGAAGGAATCATCGGGTGAAACGCTCTGGAACTGAAATCGGATGCGCTTATAGACATGCTCCCCTCTCTGGCAGTCTGAGACATGTGTGAAAATTTTCTAAGTCCAGAAAAAAAAAATTTTTCAACTTTTTTTCAAATTTCCCGACAAGGGATATATATTTTACCCACACATTTGGAGCCCTCCTGGGATGCCCTCTAACATACTATAACCTCATTTAGCGGAGATTTTCACAAAAAAGTGAAATTTTCAAAACGTGGAAATTTTTCCAAAAAACGACTAAGTATGAAGGACTCATCGGGTGAATCGCTCTGGAACTGAAATTGGATGCGCGCACTGACATGCTCCCCTCTCTGGAAGTCTGAGACATTTGTGAAAATTTTCTAAGTCCAGAAAAAAAATTTTTTCAACTTTTTTTCAAATTTCCCCCCAAGGGATATATATTTTACCCACACATTTGGAGCCCTCCTGGGATGCCCTCTAACATACTATAACCTCATTTAGCGGAGATTTTCACGCAAAAGTGAAATTTTCAAAAGGTCAGAAATTTTGCAAAAAACGACTAAGTATGAAGGACTCATTGGGTGCATCGCTCTGGAACTGAAATCGGATGTGGGCACTGACATGCTCCCCTCTCTGGAAGTCTGAGACATGTGTGAAAATTTTCTAAGTCCAGAAAAAAAAAAAATTTCAACTTTTTTCAAATTTCCCCACAAGGGATATATATTTTACCCACACATTTGGAGCCCTCCTGGGATGCCCTCTAACATACTATAACCTCATTTAGCGGAGATTTTCACAAAAAAGTGAAATTTTCAAAAAGTCAAAAATTTTGCAAAAAACGACTAAGTATGAAGGACTCATCGGGTGCATCGCTCTGGAACTGAAATCGGATGCGCGCACTGACATGCTCCCCTCTCTGGAAGTCTGAGACATGTGTGAAAATTTTCTAAGTCCAGAAAAAAAAATTTTTTAAACTTTTTTCAAATTTCCCCACAAGGGATATGTATTTTACCCACACATTTGGAGCCCTCCTGGGATGCCCTCTAACATACTATAACCTCATTTAGCGGAGATTTTCACAAAAAAAGTGAAATTTTCAAAAAGTCAGAAATTTAGCAAAAAACGACTAAGTATGAAGGACTCATCGGGTGCATCGCTCTGGAACTGAAATCGGATGTGGGCACTGACATGCTCCCCTCTCTGGAAGTCTGAGACATGTGTGAAAATTTTCTAAGTCCAGAAAAAAAAATTTTTTCAACTTTTTTTCAAATTTCCCCACAAGGGATATATATTTTACCCACATATTTGGAGCCCTCCTGGGATGCCCTCTAACATACTATAACCTCATTTAGCGGAGATTTTCACAAAAAAGTGAAATTTTCAAAAAGTCAAAAATTTTTCCAAAAAACGACTAAGTATGAAGGACTCATTGGGTGAAACGCTCTGGAACTGAAATCGGATGCGCTTACAGACATGCTCCCCTCTCTGGAAGTCTGAGACATGTGTGAAAATTTTCTAAGTCCAGAAAAAAAAAATTTTTCAACTTTTTTTCAAATTTCCCCACAAGGGATATATATTTTACCCACACATTTGGAGCCCTCCTGGGATGCCCTCTAACATACTGTAACCTTCTTTAGCGGAGATTTTCACAAAGAAGTGAAATTTTCAAAAGGTCAGAAATTTTGCAAAAAACGACTAAGTATGAAGGAATCATCGGGTGAAACGCTCTGGAACTGAAATCGGATGCGCTTACAGACATGCTCCCCTCTCTGGAAGTCTGAGACATGTGTGAAAATTTTCTAAGTCCAGAAAAAAAAAATTTTTCAACTTTTTTTCAAATTTCCCGACAAGGGATATATATTTTACCCACACATTTGGAGCCCTCCTGGGATGCCCTCTAACATACTATAACCTCATTTAGCGGAGATTTTCACAAAAAAGTGAAATTTTCAAAACGTGGAAATTTTTCCAAAAAACGACTAAGTATGAAGGACTCATCGGGTGAATCGCTCTGGAACTGAAATTGGATGCGCGCACTGACATGCTCCCCTCTCTGGAAGTCTGAGACATTTGTGAAAATTTTCTAAGTCCAGAAAAAAAAACATTTTTCAACTTTTTTTCAAATTTCCCCACAAGGGATATATATTTTACCCACACATTTGGAGCCCTCCTGGGATGCCCTCTAACATACTATAACCTCATTTAGCGGAGATTTTCACAAAAAAGTGAAATTTTCAAAAAGTCAAAATTTTTTCCAAAAAACGACTAAGTATGAAGGACTCATTGGGTGAAACGCTCTGGAACTGAAATCGGATGCGCTTACAGACATGCTCCCCTCTCTGGAAGTCTGAGACATGTGTGAAAATTTTCTAAGTCCAGAAAAAATAAATTTTTCAACTTTTTTTCAAATTTCCCCACAAGAGATATATATTTTAACCATACATTTGGAGCCCTCCTGGGATGCCCTCTAACATACTATAACCTCATTTAGCGGAGATTTTCACAAAAAAAGTGAAATTTTCAAAAAGTCAGAAATTTAGCAAAAAACGACTAAGTATGAAGGACTCATCGGGTGCATCGCTCTGGAACTGAAATCGGATGCGCGCACTGACATGCTCCCGTCTCTGGAAGTCTGAGACATGTGTGAAAATTTTCTAAGTCCAGAAAAAATAATTTTTTCAACCTTTTTTCAAATTTCCCGACAAGGGATATATATTTTACCCACACATTTGGAGCCCTCCTGGGATGCCCTCTAACATACTATAACCTCATTTAGCATAGATTTTCCCCAAAAAATTGAAATTTTCAAAAAGTGAGAAATTTTGCAAAAAACGACTAAGTATGAAGGAATCATCGGGTGAAACGCTCTGGAACTGAAATCGGATGCGCTTAGAGACATGCTCCCCTCTCTGGAAGTCTGAGACATGTGTGAAAATTTTCTAAGTCCAGAAAAAAAAAATTTTTCAACTTTTTTTCAAATTTCCCCACAAGGGATATATATTTTACCCACACATTTGGAGCCCTCCTGTGATGCCCTCTAACATACTATAACCTTCTTTAGCGGAGATTTTCACAAAAAAGTGAAATTTTCAAAAAAGTGAAAATTTTTCCAAAAAACGACTAAGTATGAAGGACTCATCGGGTGAAACGCTCTGGAACTGAAATCGGATGCGCTTACAGACATGCTCCCCTCTCTGGAAGTCTGAGACATGTGTGAAAATTTTCTAAGTCCAGAAAAAAAAAATTTTTCAACTTTTTTTCAAATTTCCCGACAAGGGATATATATTTTACCACACATTTGGAGCCCTCCTGGGATGCCCTCTAACATACTATAACCTCATTTAGCGGAGATTTTCACAAAAAAGTGAAATTTTCAAAAAGTGGAAATTTTTCCAAAAAACGACTAAGTATGAAGGACTCATCGGGTGAATCGCTCTGGAACTGAAATTGGATGCGCGCACTGACATGCTCCCCTCTCTGGAAGTCTGAGACATGTGTGAAAATTCTCTAAGTCCAGAAAAAAATAAATTTTTCAACTTTTTTTCAAATTTCCCCACAAGGGATATATATTTTACCCACACATTTGGAGCCCTCCTGGGATGCCCTCTAACATACTATAACATCATTTAGCGGAGATTTTCACAAAAAAGTGAAATTTTCAAAAAGTCAAAAATTTTGCAAAAAACGACTAAGTATGAAGGACTCATCAAGTGCATCGCTCTGGAACTGAAATCGGATGCGCGCACTGACATGCTCCCCTCTCTGGAAGTCTGAGACATGTGTGAAAATTTTCTAAGTCCAGAAAAAAAAAATTTTTCAACTTTTTTTCAAATTTCCCGACAAGGGATATATATTTTACCCAAACATTTGGAGCCCTCCTGGGATGCCCCCTAACATACTATAATCTCATTTAGCAGAGATTTTCACAAAAAAGTGAAATTTTCAAAAAGTGAGAAATTTTGCAAAAAACGACTAAGTATGAAGGAATCATCGGGTGACACGCTCTGGAACTGAAATCGGATGTGCTTACAGACATGCTCCCCTCTCTGGAAGTCTGAGACATGTGTGAAAATTTTCTAAGTCCAGAAAAAATAAATTTTTCAACTTTTTTTCAAATTTCCCCACAAGGGATATATATTTTACCCACACATTTGGAGCCCTCCTGGGATGCCCTCTAACATACTATAACCTTCTTTAGCGGAGATTTTCACAAAAAAGTGAAATTTTCAAAAAAGTGAAAATTTTTCCAAAAAACGACTAAGTATGAAGGACTCATCGGGTGAAACGCTCTGGAACTGAAATCGGATGCGCTTACAGACATGCTCCCCTCTCTGGAAGTCTGAGATATGTGTGAAAATTTTCTAAGTCCAGAAAAAAAAAATTTAAACTTTTTTTCAAATTTCCCCACAAGGGATATATATTTTACCCACACATTTGGAGCCCTCCTGGGATGCCCTCTAACATACTATAACCTCATTTAGCGGAGATTTTCACGCAAAAGTGAAATTTTCAAAAGGTCAGAAATTTTGCAAAAAACGACTAAGTATGAAGGACTCATTGGGTGCATCGCTCTGGAACTGAAATCGGATGTGGGCACTGACATGCTCCCCTCTCTGGAAGTCTGAGACATGTGTGAAAATTTTCTAAGTCCAGAAAAAAAAGCATTTTTCAATTTTTTTCAAATTTCCCCACAAGGGATATATATTTTACCCACACATTTGGAGCCCTCCTGGGATGCCCTCTAACATACTATAACCTCATTTAGCGGAGATTTTCACAAAAAAGTGAAATTTTCAAAAAGTCAAAAATTTTGCAAAAAACGACTAAGTATGAAGGACTCATCGGGTGCATCGCTCTGGAACTGAATTCGGATGCGCGCACTGACATGCTCCCCTCTCTGGAAGTCTGAGACATGTGTGAAAATTTTCTAAGTCCAGAAAAAATAAATTTTTCAACTTTTTTTCAAATTTCCCCACAAGAGATATATATTTTAACCACACATTTGGAGTCCTCCTGGGATGCCCTCTAACATACTATAACCTCATTTAGCGGAGATTTTCACAAAAAAAGTGAAATTTTCAAAAAGTCAGAAATTTAGCAAAAAACGACTAAGTATGAAGGACTCATCGGGTGCATCGCTCTGGAACTGAAATCGGATGCGCGCACTGACATGCTCCCGTCTCTGGAAGTCTGAGACATGTGTGAAAATTTTCTAAGTCCAGAAAAAAAAAAAATTTCAACTTTTTTCAAATTTCCCCACAAGGGATATATATTTTACCCACACATTTGGAGCCCTCCTGGGATGCCCTCTAACATACTATAACCTAATTTAGCGGAGATTTTCACAAAAAAGTGAAATTTTCAAAAAGTCAAAAATTTTGCAAAAAACGACTAAGTATGAAGGACTCATCGGGTGCATCGCTCTGGAACTGAAATCGGATGCGCGCACTGACATGCTCCCCTCTCTGGAAGTCTGAGACATGTGTGAAAATTTTCTAAGTCCAGAAAAAATAAATTTTTCAACTTTTTTTCAAATTTCCCCACAAGAGATATATATTTTAACCACACATTTGGAGTCCTCCTGGGATGCCCTCTAACATACTATAACCTCATTTAGCGGAGATTTTCACAAAAAAAGTGAAATTTTCAAAAAGTCAGAAATTTAGCAAAAAACGACTAAGTATGAAGGACTCATCGGGTGCATCGCTCTGGAACTGAAATCGGATGCGCGCACTGACATGCTCCCGTCTCTGGAAGTCTGAGACATGTGTGAAAATTTTCTAAGTCCAGAAAAAAAAAAATTTCAACTTTTTTTCAAATTTCCCCACAAGGGATATATATTTTACCCACACATTTGGAGCCCTCCTGGGATGCCCTCTAACATACTATAACCTAATTTAGCGGAGATTTTCACAAAAAAGTGAAATTTTCAAAAAGTCAAAAATTTTGCAAAAAACGACTAAGTATGAAGGACTCATCGGGTGCATCGCTCTGGAACTGAAATCGGATGCGCGCACTGACATGCTCCCCTCTCTGGAAGTCTGAGACATGTGTGAAAATTTTCTAAGTCCAGAAAAAAAAAATTTTTAAACTTTTTTTCAAATTTCCCCACAAGGGATATGTATTTTACCCACACATTTGGAGCCCTCCTGGGATGCCCTCTAACATACTATAACCTCATTTAGCGGAGATTTTCACAAAAAAAGTGAAATTTTCAAAAAGTCAGAAATTTAGCAAAAAACGACTAAGTATGAAGGACTCATCGGGTGCATCGCTCTGGAACTGAAATCGGATGCACGCACTGACATGCTCCCGTCTCTGGAAGTCTGAGACATGTGTGAAAATTTTCTAAGTCCAGAAAAAAAAAAAATTTCAACTTTTTTTCAAATTTCCCCACAAGGGATATATATTTTACCCACACATTTGGAGCCCTCCTGGGATGCCCTCTAACATACTATAACCTCATTTAGCGGAGATTTTCACAAAAAAGTGAAATTTTCAAAAAGTCAAAAATTTTGCAAAAAACGACTAAGTATGAAGGACTCATCGGGTGCATCGCTCTGGAACTGAAATCGGATGCGCGCACTGACATGCTCCCCTCTCTGGAAGTCTGAGACATGTGTGAAAATTTTCTAAGTCCATAAAAAAAAAAATTTAAACTTTTTTTCAAATTTCCCCACAAGGGATATATATTTTACCCACACATTTGGAGCCCTCCTGGGATGCCCTCTAACATACTATAACCTCATTTAGCGGAGATTTTCACGCAAAAGTGAAATTTTCAAAAGGTCAGAAATTTTGCAAAAAACGACTAAGTATGAAGGACTCATTGGGTGCATCGCTCTGGAACTGAAATCGGATGTGGGCACTGACATCCTCCCCTCTCTGGAAGTCTGAGACATGTGTGAAAATTTTCTAAGACCAGAAAAAATAAATTTTTCAACTTTTTTTCAAATTTCCCCACAAGAGATATATATTTTAACCACACATTTGGAGCCCTCCTGGGATGCCCTCTAACATACTATAACCTCATTTAGCGGAGATTTTCACAAAAAAAGTGAAATTTTCAAAAGGTCAGAAATTTTGCAAAAAACGACTAAGTATGAAGGACTCATTGGGTGCATCGCTCTGGAACTGAAATCGGATGTGGGCACTGACATGCTCCCCTCTCTGGAAGTCTGAGACTTGTGTGAAAATTTTCTAAGTCCAGAAAAAAAAATTTTTTCAACTTTTTTTCAAATTTCCCGACAAGGGATATATATTTTACCCACAGATTTGGAGCCCTCCTGGGATGCCCACTAACATACTATAACCTCATTTAGCGGAGATTTTCACGAAAGAGTGAAATTTTCAAAAAGTGGAAATTTTTCCAAAAAACGACTAAGTATGAAGGACTCATCGGGTGAAACGCTCTGGAACTGAAATCGGATGCGCTTACAGACATGCTCCCCTCTCTGGAAGTCTGAGACATGTGTGAAAATTTTCTAAGTCCAGAAAAAAAAAAAATTTCAACTTTTTTCAAATTTCCCCACAAGGGATATATATTTTACCCACACATTTGGAGCCCTCCTGGGATGCCCTCTAACATACTATAACCTCATTTAGCGGAGATTTTCACAAAAAAGTGAAATTTTCAAAAAGTCAAAAATTTTGCAAAAAACGACTAAGTATGAAGGACTCATCGGGTGCATCGCTCTGGAACTGAAATCGGATGCGCGCACTGACATGCTCCCCTCTCTGGAAGTCTGAGACATGTGTGAAAATTTTCTAAGTCCAGAAAAAAAAAATTTTTAAACTTTTTTCAAATTTCCCCACAAGGGATATGTATTTTACCCACACATTTGGAGCCCTCCTGGGATGCCCTCTAACATACTATAACCTCATTTAGCGGAGATTTTCACAAAAAAAGTGAAATTTTCAAAAAGTCAGAAATTTAGCAAAAAACGACTAAGTATGAAGGACTCATCGGGTGCATCGCTCTGGAACTGAAATCGGATGTGGGCACTGACATGCTCCCCTCTCTGGAAGTCTGAGACATGTGTGAAAATTTTCTAAGTCCAGAAAAAAAAAATTTTTCAACTTTTTTTCAAATTTCCCCACAAGGGATATATATTTTACCCACATATTTGGAGCCCTCCTGGGATGCCCTCTAACATACTATAACCTCATTTAGCGGAGATTTTCACAAAAAAGTGAAATTTTCAAAAAGTCAAAATTTTTTCCAAAAAACGACTAAGTATGAAGGACTCATTGGGTGAAACGCTCTGGAACTGAAATCGGATGCGCTTACAGACATGCTCCCCTCTCTGGAAGTCTGAGACATGTGTGAAAATTTTCTAAGTCCAGAAAAAAAAAATTTTTCAACTTTTTTTCAAATTTCCCGACAAGGGATATATATTTTACCCACACATTTGGAGCCCTCCTGGGATGCCCTCTAACATACTGTAACCTTCTTTAGCGGAGATTTTCACAAAAAAGTGAAATTTTCAAAAGGTCAGAAATTTTGCAAAAAACGACTAAGTATGAAGGAATCATCGGGTGAAACGCTCTGGAACTGAAATCGGATGCGCTTACAGACATGCTCCCCTCTCTGGAAGTCTGAGACATGTGTGAAAATTTTCTAAGTCCAGAAAAAAAAAATTTTTCAACTTTTTTTCAAATTTCCCGACAAGGGATATATATTTTACCCACACATTTGGAGCCCTCCTGGGATGCCCTCTAACATACTATAACCTCATTTAGCGGAGATTTTCACAAAAAAGTGAAATTTTCAAAACGTGGAAATTTTTCCAAAAAACGACTAAGTATGAAGGACTCATCGGGTGAATCGCTCTGGAACTGAAATTGGATGCGCGCACTGACATGCTCCCCTCTCTGGAAGTCTGAGACATTTGTGAAAATTTTCTAAGTCCAGAAAAAAAAAATTTTTAAACTTTTTTTCAAATTTCCCCACAAGGGATATGTATTTTACCCACACATTTGGAGCCCTCCTGGGATGCCCTCTAACATACTATAACCTCATTTAGCGGAGATTTTCACAAAAAAAGTGAAATTTTCAAAAAGTCAGAAATTTAGCAAAAAACGACTAAGTATGAAGGACTCATCGGGTGCATCGCTCTGGAACTGAAATCGGATGCACGCACTGACATGCTCCCGTCTCTGGAAGTCTGAGACATGTGTGAAAATTTTCTAAGTCCAGAAAAAAAAAAAATTTCAACTTTTTTTCAAATTTCCCCACAAGGGATATATATTTTACCCACACATTTGGAGCCCTCCTGGGATGCCCTCTAACATACTATAACCTCATTTAGCGGAGATTTTCACAAAAAAGTGAAATTTTCAAAAAGTCAAAAATTTTGCAAAAAACGACTAAGTATGAAGGACTCATCGGGTGCATCGCTCTGGAACTGAAATCGGATGCGCGCACTGACATGCTCCCCTCTCTGGAAGTCTGAGACATGTGTGAAAATTTTCTAAGTCCATAAAAAAAAAAATTTAAACTTTTTTTCAAATTTCCCCACAAGGGATATATATTTTACCCACACATTTGGAGCCCTCCTGGGATGCCCTCTAACATACTATAACCTCATTTAGCGGAGATTTTCACGCAAAAGTGAAATTTTCAAAAGGTCAGAAATTTTGCAAAAAACGACTAAGTATGAAGGACTCATTGGGTGCATCGCTCTGGAACTGAAATCGGATGTGGGCACTGACATCCTCCCCTCTCTGGAAGTCTGAGACATGTGTGAAAATTTTCTAAGACCAGAAAAAATAAATTTTTCAACTTTTTTTCAAATTTCCCCACAAGAGATATATATTTTAACCACACATTTGGAGCCCTCCTGGGATGCCCTCTAACATACTATAACCTCATTTAGCGGAGATTTTCACAAAAAAAGTGAAATTTTCAAAAGGTCAGAAATTTTGCAAAAAACGACTAAGTATGAAGGACTCATTGGGTGCATCGCTCTGGAACTGAAATCGGATGTGGGCACTGACATGCTCCCCTCTCTGGAAGTCTGAGACTTGTGTGAAAATTTTCTAAGTCCAGAAAAAAAAATTTTTTCAACTTTTTTTCAAATTTCCCGACAAGGGATATATATTTTACCCACAGATTTGGAGCCCTCCTGGGATGCCCACTAACATACTATAACCTCATTTAGCGGAGATTTTCACGAAAGAGTGAAATTTTCAAAAAGTGGAAATTTTTCCAAAAAACGACTAAGTATGAAGGACTCATCGGGTGAAACGCTCTGGAACTGAAATCGGATGCGCTTACAGACATGCTCCCCTCTCTGGAAGTCTGAGACATGTGTGAAAATTTTCTAAGTCCAGAAAAAAAAAAAATTTCAACTTTTTTCAAATTTCCCCACAAGGGATATATATTTTACCCACACATTTGGAGCCCTCCTGGGATGCCCTCTAACATACTATAACCTCATTTAGCGGAGATTTTCACAAAAAAGTGAAATTTTCAAAAAGTCAAAAATTTTGCAAAAAACGACTAAGTATGAAGGACTCATCGGGTGCATCGCTCTGGAACTGAAATCGGATGCGCGCACTGACATGCTCCCCTCTCTGGAAGTCTGAGACATGTGTGAAAATTTTCTAAGTCCAGAAAAAAAAATTTTTTAAACTTTTTTCAAATTTCCCCACAAGGGATATGTATTTTACCCACACATTTGGAGCCCTCCTGGGATGCCCTCTAACATACTATAACCTCATTTAGCGGAGATTTTCACAAAAAAAGTGAAATTTTCAAAAAGTCAGAAATTTAGCAAAAAACGACTAAGTATGAAGGACTCATCGGGTGCATCGCTCTGGAACTGAAATCGGATGTGGGCACTGACATGCTCCCCTCTCTGGAAGTCTGAGACATGTGTGAAAATTTTCTAAGTCCAGAAAAAAAAAATTTTTCAACTTTTTTTCAAATTTCCCCACAAGGGATATATATTTTACCCACATATTTGGAGCCCTCCTGGGATGCCCTCTAACATACTATAACCTCATTTAGCGGAGATTTTCACAAAAAAGTGAAATTTTCAAAAAGTCAAAAATTTTTCCAAAAAACGACTAAGTATGAAGGACTCATTGGGTGAAACGCTCTGGAACTGAAATCGGATGCGCTTACAGACATGCTCCCCTCTCTGGAAGTCTGAGACATGTGTGAAAATTTTCTAAGTCCAGAAAAAAAAAATTTTTCAACTTTTTTTCAAATTTCCCCACAAGGGATATATATTTTACCCACACATTTGGAGCCCTCCTGGGATGCCCTCTAACATACTGTAACCTTCTTTAGCGGAGATTTTCACAAAAAAGTGAAATTTTCAAAAGGTCAGAAATTTTGCAAAAAACGAC
Organism: Phyllobates terribilis; assembly: GCF_046119375.1. NCBI lineage: Eukaryota > Metazoa > Chordata > Amphibia > Anura > Dendrobatidae > Phyllobates > Phyllobates terribilis. The sequence goes on along the minus strand of NW_027363218.1, from coordinate 199,304 downwards.
TAAGTATGAAGGAATCATCGGGTGAAACGCTCTGGACCTGAAATCGGATGCGCTTACAGACATGCTCCCCTCTCTGGAAGTCTGAGACATGTGTGAAAATTTTCTAAGTCCAGAAAAAAAAAATTTTTCAACTTTTTTTCAAATTTCCCGACAAGGGATATATATTTTACCCACACATTTGGAGCCCTCCTGGGATGCCCTCTAACATACTATAACCTCATTTAGCGGAGATTTTCACAAAAAAGTGAAATTTTCAAAACGTGGAAATTTTTCCAAAAAACGACTAAGTATGAAGGACTCATCGGGTGAATCGCTCTGGAACTGAAATTGGATGCGCGCACTGACATGCTCCCCTCTCTGGAAGTCTGAGACATGTGTGAAAATTTTCTAAGTCCATAAAAAAAAAAATTTAAACTTTTTTTCAAATTTCCCCACAAGGGATATATATTTTACCCACACATTTGGAGCCCTCCTGGGATGCCCTCTAACATACTATAACCTCATTTAGCGGAGATTTTCACGCAAAAGTGAAATTTTCAAAAGGTCAGAAATTTTGCAAAAAACGACTAAGTATGAAGGACTCATTGGGTGCATCGCTCTGGAACTGAAATCGGATGTGGGCACTGACATCCTCCCCTCTCTGGAAGTCTGAGACATGTGTGAAAATTTTCTAAGACCAGAAAAAATAAATTTTTCAACTTTTTTTCAAATTTCCCCACAAGAGATATATATTTTAACCACACATTTGGAGCCCTCCTGGGATGCCCTCTAACATACTATAACCTCATTTAGCGGAGATTTTCACAAAAAAAGTGAAATTTTCAAAAGGTCAGAAATTTTGCAAAAAACGACTAAGTATGAAGGACTCATTGGGTGCATCGCTCTGGAACTGAAATCGGATGTGGGCACTGACATGCTCCCCTCTCTGGAAGTCTGAGACTTGTGTGAAAATTTTCTAAGTCCAGAAAAAAAAATTTTTTCAACTTTTTTTCAAATTTCCCGACAAGGGATATATATTTTACCCACAGATTTGGAGCCCTCCTGGGATGCCCACTAACATACTATAACCTCATTTAGCGGAGATTTTCACGAAAGAGTGAAATTTTCAAAAAGTGGAAATTTTTCCAAAAAACGACTAAGTATGAAGGACTCATCGGGTGAAACGCTCTGGAACTGAAATCGGATGCGCTTACAGACATGCTCCCCTCTCTGGAAGTCTGAGACATGTGTGAAAATTTTCTAAGTCCAGAAAAAAAAAAAATTTCAACTTTTTTCAAATTTCCCCACAAGGGATATATATTTTACCCACACATTTGGAGCCCTCCTGGGATGCCCTCTAACATACTATAACCTCATTTAGCGGAGATTTTCACAAAAAAGTGAAATTTTCAAAAAGTCAAAAATTTTGCAAAAAACGACTAAGTATGAAGGACTCATCGGGTGCATCGCTCTGGAACTGAAATCGGATGCGCGCACTGACATGCTCCCCTCTCTGGAAGTCTGAGACATGTGTGAAAATTTTCTAAGTCCAGAAAAAAAAATTTTTTAAACTTTTTTCAAATTTCCCCACAAGGGATATGTATTTTACCCACACATTTGGAGCCCTCCTGGGATGCCCTCTAACATACTATAACCTCATTTAGCGGAGATTTTCACAAAAAAAGTGAAATTTTCAAAAAGTCAGAAATTTAGCAAAAAACGACTAAGTATGAAGGACTCATCGGGTGCATCGCTCTGGAACTGAAATCGGATGTGGGCACTGACATGCTCCCCTCTCTGGAAGTCTGAGACATGTGTGAAAATTTTCTAAGTCCAGAAAAAAAAAATTTTTCAACTTTTTTTCAAATTTCCCCACAAGGGATATATATTTTACCCACATATTTGGAGCCCTCCTGGGATGCCCTCTAACATACTATAACCTCATTTAGCGGAGATTTTCACAAAAAAGTGAAATTTTCAAAAAGTCAAAAATTTTTCCAAAAAACGACTAAGTATGAAGGACTCATTGGGTGAAACGCTCTGGAACTGAAATCGGATGCGCTTACAGACATGCTCCCCTCTCTGGAAGTCTGAGACATGTGTGAAAATTTTCTAAGTCCAGAAAAAAAAAATTTTTCAACTTTTTTTCAAATTTCCCCACAAGGGATATATATTTTACCCACACATTTGGAGCCCTCCTGGGATGCCCTCTAACATACTGTAACCTTCTTTAGCGGAGATTTTCACAAAAAAGTGAAATTTTCAAAAGGTCAGAAATTTTGCAAAAAACGACTAAGTATGAAGGAATCATCGGGTGAAACGCTCTGGAACTGAAATCGGATGCGCTTACAGACATGCTCCCCTCTCTGGAAGTCTGAGACATGTGTGAAAATTTTCTAAGTCCAGAAAAAAAAAATTTTTCAACTTTTTTTCAAATTTCCCGACAAGGGATATATATTTTACCCACACATTTGGAGCCCTCCTGGGATGCCCTCTAACATACTATAACCTCATTTAGCGGAGATTTTCACAAAAAAGTGAAATTTTCAAAAAGTCAAAAATTTTGCAAAAAACGACTAAGTATGAAGGACTCATCGCGTGCATCGCTCTGGAACTGAAATCGGATGCGCGCACTGACATGCTCCCCTCTCTGGAAGTCTGAGACATGTGTGAAAATTTTCTAAGTCCAGAAAAAAAAAATTTTTCAACTTTTTTTCAAATTTCCCCACAAGGGATATATATTTTACCCACACATTTGGAGCCCTCCTGGGATGACCTCTAACATACTATAACCTCATTTAGCGGAGATTTTCACAAAAAAGTGAAATTTTCAAAAAGTCAAAAATTTTTCCAAAAAATGACTAAGTATGAAGGACTCATTGGGTGAAACGCTCTGGAACTGAAATCGAATGCGCTTACAGACATGCTCCCCTCTCTGGAAGTCTGAGACATGTGTGAAAATTTTCTAAGTCCAGAAAAAAAAAATTTTTCAACTTTTTTTCAAATTTCCCCACAAGGGATATATATTTTACCCACACATTTGGAGCCCTCCTGGGATGCCCTCTAACATACTGTAACCTTCTTTAGCGGAGATTTTCACAAAAAAGTGAAATTTTCAAAAGGTCAGAAATTTTGCAAAAAACGACTAAGTATGAAGGAATCATCGGGTGAAACGCTCTGGAACTGAAATCGGATGCGCTTATAGACATGCTCCCCTCTCTGGAAGTCTGAGACATGTGTGAAAATTTTCTAAGTCCAGAAAAAAAAAATTTTTCAACTTTTTTTCAAATTTCCCGACAAGGGATATATATTTTACCCACACATTTGGAGCCCTCCTGGGATGCCCTCTAACATACTATAACCTCATTTAGCGGAGATTTTCACAAAAAAGTGAAATTTTCAAAACGTGGAAATTTTTCCAAAAAACGACTAAGTATGAAGGACTCATCGGGTGAATCGCTCTGGAACTGAAATTGGATGCGCGCACTGACATGCTCCCCTCTCTGGAAGTCTGAGACATTTGTGAAAATTTTCTAAGTCCAGAAAAAAAAATTTTTTCAACTTTTTTTCAAATTTCCCCCCAAGGGATATATATTTTACCCACACATTTGGAGCCCTCCTGGGATGCCCTCTAACATACTATAACCTCATTTAGCGGAGATTTTCACGCAAAAGTGAAATTTTCAAAAGGTCAGAAATTTTGCAAAAAACGACTAAGTATGAAGGACTCATTGGGTGCATCGCTCTGGAACTGAAATCGGATGTGGGCACTGACATGCTCCCCTCTCTGGAAGTCTGAGACATGTGTGAAAATTTTCTAAGTCCAGAAAAAAAAAAAATTTCAACTTTTTTCAAATTTCCCCACAAGGGATATATATTTTACCCACACATTTGGAGCCCTCCTGGGATGCCCTCTAACATACTATAACCTCATTTAGCGGAGATTTTCACAAAAAAGTGAAATTTTCAAAAAGTCAAAAATTTTGCAAAAAACGACTAAGTATGAAGGACTCATCGGGTGCATCGCTCTGGAACTGAAATCGGATGCGCGCACTGACATGCTCCCCTCTCTGGAAGTCTGAGACATGTGTGAAAATTTTCTAAGTCCAGAAAAAAAAAATTTTTAAACTTTTTTCAAATTTCCCCACAAGGGATATGTATTTTACCCACACATTTGGAGCCCTCCTGGGATGCCCTCTAACATACTATAACCTCATTTAGCGGAGATTTTCACAAAAAAAGTGAAATTTTCAAAAAGTCAGAAATTTAGCAAAAAACGACTAAGTATGAAGGACTCATCGGGTGCATCGCTCTGGAACTGAAATCGGATGTGGGCACTGACATGCTCCCCTCTCTGGAAGTCTGAGACATGTGTGAAAATTTTCTAAGTCCAGAAAAAAAAAATTTTTCAACTTTTTTTCAAATTTCCCCACAAGGGATATATATTTTACCCACATATTTGGAGCCCTCCTGGGATGCCCTCTAACATACTATAACCTCATTTAGCGGAGATTTTCACAAAAAAGTGAAATTTTCAAAAAGTCAAAAATTTTTCCAAAAAACGACTAAGTATGAAGGACTCATTGGGTGAAACGCTCTGGAACTGAAATCGGATGCGCTTACAGACATGCTCCCCTCTCTGGAAGTCTGAGACATGTGTGAAAATTTTCTAAGTCCAGAAAAAAAAAATTTTTCAACTTTTTTTCAAATTTCCCCACAAGGGATATATATTTTACCCACACATTTGGAGCCCTCCTGGGATGCCCTCTAACATACTGTAACCTTCTTTAGCGGAGATTTTCACAAAAAAGTGAAATTTTCAAAAGGTCAGAAATTTTGCAAAAAACGACTAAGTATGAAGGAATCATCGGGTGAAACGCTCTGGAACTGAAATCGGATGCGCTTACAGACATGCTCCCCTCTCTGGAAGTCTGAGACATGTGTGAAAATTTTCTAAGTCCAGAAAAAAAAAATTTTTCAACTTTTTTTCAAATTTCCCGACAAGGGATATATATTTTACCCACACATTTGGAGCCCTCCTGGGATGCCCTCTAACATACTATAACCTCATTTAGCGGAGATTTTCACAAAAAAGTGAAATTTTCAAAACGTGGAAATTTTTCCAAAAAACGACTAAGTATGAAGGACTCATCGGGTGAATCGCTCTGGAACTGAAATTGGATGCGCGCACTGACATGCTCCCCTCTCTGGAAGTCTGAGACATTTGTGAAAATTTTCTAAGTCCAGAAAAAAAAACATTTTTCAACTTTTTTTCAAATTTCCCCACAAGGGATATATATTTTACCCACACATTTGGAGCCCTCCTGGGATGCCCTCTAACATACTATAACCTCATTTAGCGGAGATTTTCACAAAAAAGTGAAATTTTCAAAAAGTCAAAAATTTTGCAAAAAACGACTAAGTATGAAGGACTCATCGCGTGCATCGCTCTGGAACTGAAATCGGATGCGCGCACTGACATGCTCCCCTCTCTGGAAGTCTGAGACATGTGTGAAAATTTTCTAAGTCCAGAAAAAAAAAATTTTTCAACTTTTTTTCAAATTTCCCCACAAGGGATATATATTTTACCCACACATTTGGAGCCCTCCTGGGATGACCTCTAACATACTATAACCTCATTTAGCGGAGATTTTCACAAAAAAGTGAAATTTTCAAAAAGTCAAAAATTTTTCCAAAAAATGACTAAGTATGAAGGACTCATTGGGTGAAACGCTCTGGAACTGAAATCGGATGCGCTTACAGACATGCTCCCCTCTCTGGAAGTCTGAGACATGTGTGAAAATTTTCTAAGTCCAGAAAAAAAAAATTTTTCAACTTTTTTTCAAATTTCCCCACAAGGGATATATATTTTACCCACACATTTGGAGCCCTCCTGGGATGCCCTCTAACATACTGTAACCTTCTTTAGCGGAGATTTTCACAAAAAAGTGAAATTTTCAAAAGGTCAGAAATTTTGCAAAAAACGACTAAGTATGAAGGAATCATCGGGTGAAACGCTCTGGAACTGAAATCGGATGCGCTTATAGACATGCTCCCCTCTCTGGAAGTCTGAGACATGTGTGAAAATTTTCTAAGTCCAGAAAAAAAAAAAATTTCAACTTTTTTTCAAATTTCCCCACAAGGGATATATATTTTACCCACACATTTGGAGCCCTCCTGGGATGCCCTCTAACATACTATAACCTTCTTTAGCGGAGATTTTCACAAAAAAGTGAAATTTTCAAAAAAGTGAAAATTTTTCCAAAAAACGACTAAGTATGAAGGACTCATCGGGTCAAACGCTCTGGAACTGATATCGGATGCGCTTACAGACATGCTCCCCTCTCTGGAAGTCTGAAACATGTGTGAAAATTTTCTAAGTCCAGAAAAAAAAAATTTAAACTTTTTTTCAAATTTCCCCACAAGGGATATATATTTTACCCACACATTTGGAGCCCTCCTGGAATGCCCTCTAACATACTATAACCTCATTTAGCGGAGATTTTCACGCAAAAGTGAAATTTTCAAAAGGTCAGAAATTTTGCAAAAAACGACTAAGTATGAAGGACTCATTGGGTGCATCGCTCTGGAACTGAAATTGGATGTGGGCACTGACATGCTCCCCTCTCTGGAAGTCTGAGACATGTGTGAAAATTTTCTAAGTCCAGAAAAAAAAATTTTTTCAACTTTTTTTCAAATTTCCCGACAAGGGATATATATTTTACCCACAGATTTGGAGCCCTCCTGGGATGCCCACTAACATACTATAACCTCATTTAGCGGAGATTTTCACGAAAGAGTGAAATTTTCAAAAAGTGGAAATTTTTCCAAAAAACGACTAAGTATGAAGGACTCATCGGGTGAAACGCTCTGGAACTGAAATCGGATGCGCTTACAGACATGCTCCCCTCTCTGGAAGTCTGAGACATGTGTGAAAATTTTCTAAGTCCAGAAAAAATAAATTTTTCAACTTTTTTTCAAATTTCCCCACAAGAGATATATATTTTAACCACACATTTGGAGCCCTCCTGGGATGCCCTCTAACATACTATAACCTCATTTAGCGGAGATTTTCACAAAAAAAGTGAAATTTTCAAAAAGTCAGAAATTTAGCAAAAAACGACTAAGTATGAAGGACTCATCGGGTGCATCGCTCTGGAACTGAAATCGGATGCGCGCACTGACATGCTCCCGTCTCTGGAAGTCTGAGACATGTGTGAAAATTTTCTAAGTCCAGAAAAAAAAAATTTTTCAACTTTTTTTCAAATTTCCCCACAAGGGATATATATTTTACCCACACATTTGGAGCCCTCCTGGGATGCCCTCTAACATACTGTAACCTTCTTTAGCGGAGATTTTCACAAAAAAGTGAAATTTTCAAAAGGTCAGAAATTTTGCAAAAAACGACTAAGTATGAAGGAATCATCGGGTGAAACGCTCTGGAACTGAAATCGGATGCGCTTACAGACATGCTCCCCTCTCTGGAAGTCTGAGACATGTGTGAAAATTTTCTAAGTCCAGAAAAAAAAAATTTTTCAACTTTTTTTCAAATTTCCCGACAAGGGATATATATTTTACCCACACATTTGGAGCCCTCCTGGGATGCCCTCTAACATACTATAACCTCATTTAGCGGAGATTTTCACAAAAAAGTGAAATTTTCAAAACGTGGAAATTTTTCCAAAAAACGACTAAGTATGAAGGACTCATCGGGTGAATCGCTCTGGAACTGAAATTGGATGCGCGCACTGACATGCTCCCCTCTCTGGAAGTCTGAGACATTTGTGAAAATTTTCTAAGTCCAGAAAAAAAAACATTTTTCAACTTTTTTTCAAATTTCCCCACAAGGGATATATATTTTACCCACACATTTGGAGCCCTCCTGGGATGCCCTCTAACATACTATAACCTCATTTAGCGGAGATTTTCACAAAAAAGTGAAATTTTCAAAAAGTCAAAAATTTTGCAAAAAACGACTAAGTATGAAGGACTCATCGCGTGCATCGCTCTGGAACTGAAATCGGATGCGCGCACTGACATGCTCCCCTCTCTGGAAGTCTGAGACATGTGTGAAAATTTTCTAAGTCCAGAAAAAAAAAATTTTTCAACTTTTTTTCAAATTTCCCCACAAGGGATATATATTTTACCCACACATTTGGAGCCCTCCTGGGATGACCTCTAACATACTATAACCTCATTTAGCGGAGATTTTCACAAAAAAGTGAAATTTTCAAAAAGTCAAAAATTTTTCCAAAAAATGACTAAGTATGAAGGACTCATTGGGTGAAACGCTCTGGAACTGAAATCGGATGCGCTTACAGACATGCTCCCCTCTCTGGAAGTCTGAGACATGTGTGAAAATTTTCTAAGTCCAGAAAAAAAAAATTTTTCAACTTTTTTTCAAATTTCCCCACAAGGGATATATATTTTACCCACACATTTGGAGCCCTCCTGGGATGCCCTCTAACATACTGTAACCTTCTTTAGCGGAGATTTTCACAAAAAAGTGAAATTTTCAAAAGGTCAGAAATTTTGCAAAAAACGACTAAGTATGAAGGAATCATCGGGTGAAACGCTCTGGAACTGAAATCGGATGCGCTTACAGACATGCTCCCCTCTCTGGAAGTCTGAGACATGTGTGAAAATTTTCTAAGTCCAGAAAAAAAAAAAATTTCAACTTTTTTTCAAATTTCCCCACAAGGGATATATATTTTACCCACACATTTGGAGCCCTCCTGGGATGCCCTCTAACATACTATAACCTTCTTTAGCGGAGATTTTCACAAAAAAGTGAAATTTTCAAAAAAGTGAAAATTTTTCCAAAAAACGACTAAGTATGAAGGACTCATCGGGTGAAACGCTCTGGAACTGATATCGGATGCGCTTACAGACATGCTCCCCTCTCTGGAAGTCTGAAACATGTGTGAAAATTTTCTAAGTCCAGAAAAAAAAAATTTAAACTTTTTTTCAAATTTCCCCACAAGGGATATATATTTTACCCACACATTTGGAGCCCTCCTGGAATGCCCTCTAACATACTATAACCTCATTTAGCGGAGATTTTCACGCAAAAGTGAAATTTTCAAAAGGTCAGAAATTTTGCAAAAAACGACTAAGTATGAAGGACTCATTGGGTGCATCGCTCTGGAACTGAAATTGGATGTGGGCACTGACATGCTCCCCTCTCTGGAAGTCTGAGACATGTGTGAAAATTTTCTAAGTCCAGAAAAAAAAATTTTTTCAACTTTTTTTCAAATTTCCCGACAAGGGATATATATTTTACCCACAGATTTGGAGCCCTCCTGGGATGCCCACTAACATACTATAACCTCATTTAGCGGAGATTTTCACGAAAGAGTGAAATTTTCAAAAAGTGGAAATTTTTCCAAAAAACGACTAAGTATGAAGGACTCATCGGGTGAAACGCTCTGGAACTGAAATCGGATGCGCTTACAGACATGCTCCCCTCTCTGGAAGTCTGAGACATGTGTGAAAATTTTCTAAGTCCAGAAAAAATAAATTTTTCAACTTTTTTTCAAATTTCCCCACAAGAGATATATATTTTAACCACACATTTGGAGCCCTCCTGGGATGCCCTCTAACATACTATAACCTCATTTAGCGGAGATTTTCACAAAAAAAGTGAAATTTTCAAAAAGTCAGAAATTTAGCAAAAAACGACTAAGTATGAAGGACTCATCGGGTGCATCGCTCTGGAACTGAAATCGGATGCGCGCACTGACGTGCTCCCGTCTCTGGAAGTCTGAGACATGTGTGAAAATTTTCTAAGTCCAGAAAAAAAAAAAATTTCAACTTTTTTCAAATTTCCCCACAAGGGATATATATTTTACCCACACATTTGGAGCCCTCCTGGGATGCCCTCTAACATACTATAACCTAATTTAGCGGAGATTTTCACAAAAAAGTGAAATTTTCAAAAAGTCAAAAATTTTGCAAAAAACGACTAAGTATGAAGGACTCATCGGGTGCATCGCTCTGGAACTGAAATCGGATGCGCGCACTGACATGCTCCCCTCTCTGGAAGTCTGAGACATGTGTGAAAATTTTCTAAGTCCAGAAAAAAAAAATTTTTAAACTTTTTTTCAAATTTCCCCACAAGGGATATGTATTTTACCCACACATTTGGAGCCCTCCTGGGATGCCCTCTAACATACTATAACCTCATTTAGCGGAGATTTTCACAAAAAAAGTGAAATTTTCAAAAAGTCAGAAATTTAGCAAAAAACGACTAAGTATGAAGGACTCATCGGGTGCATCACTCTGGAACTGAAATCGGATGCGCGCACTGACATGCTCCCGTCTCTGGAAGTCTGAGACATGTGTGAAAATTTTCTAAGTCCAGAAAAAAAAAAAATTTCAACTTTTTTTCAAATTTCCCCACAAGGGATATATATTTTACCCACACATTTGGAGCCCTCCTGGGATGCCCTCTAACATACTATAACCTCATTTAGCGGAGATTTTCACGAAAGAGTGAAATTTTCAAAAAGTGGAAATTTTTCCAAAAAACGACTAAGTATGAAGGACTCATCGGGTGAAACGCTCTGGAACTGAAATCGGATGCGCTTACAGACATGCTCCCCTCTCTGGAAGTCTGAGACATGTGTGAAAATTTTCTAAGTCCAGAAAAAAAAAAAATTTCAACTTTTTTCAAATTTCCCCACAAGGGATATATATTTTACCCACACATTTGGAGCCCTCCTGGGATGCCCTCTAACATACTATAACCTCATTTAGCGGAGATTTTCACAAAAAAGTGAAATTTTCAAAAAGTCAAAAATTTTGCAAAAAACGACTAAGTATGAAGGACTCATCGGGTGCATCGCTCTGGAACTGAAATCGGATGCGCGCACTGACATGCTCCCCTCTCTGGAAGTCTGAGACATGTGTGAAAATTTTCTAAGTCCAGAAAAAAAAATTTTTTAAACTTTTTTTCAAATTTCCCCACAAGGGATATGTATTTTACCCACACATTTGGAGCCCTCCTGGGATGCCCTCTAACATACTATAACCTCATTTAGCGGAGATTTTCACAAAAAAAGTGAAATTTTCAAAAAGTCAGAAATTTAGCAAAAAACGACTAAGTATGAAGGACTCATCGGGTGCATCGCTCTGGAACTGAAATCGGATGCGCGCACTGACATGCTCCCCTCTCTGGAAGTCTGAGACATGTGTGAAAATTTTCTAAGTCCATAAAAAAAAAATTTAAACTTTTTTTCAAATTTCCCCACAAGGGATATATATTTTAGCCACACATTTGGAGCCCTCCTGGGATGCCCTCTAACATACTATAACCTCATTTAGCGGAGATTTTCACGCAAAAGTGAAATTTTCAAAAGGTCAGAAATTTTGCAAAAAACGACTAAGTATGAAGGACTCATTGGGTGCATCGCTCTGGAACTGAAATCGGATGTGGGCACTGACATGCTCCCCTCTCTGGAAGTCTGAGACATGTGTGAAAATTTTCTAAGTCCAGAAAAAATAAATTTTTCAACTTTTTTTCAAATTTCCCCACAAGAGATATATATTTTAACCACACATTTGGAGCCCTCCTGGGATGCCCTCTAACATACTATAACCTCATTTAGCGGAGATTTTCACAAAAAAAGTGAAATTTTCAAAAAGTCAAAAATTTTGCAAAAAAAGACTAAGTATGAAGGACTCATCGGGTGCATCGCTCTGGAACTGAAATCGAATGCGCGCACTGACATGCTCCCCTCTCTGGAAGTCTGAGACATGTGTGAAAATTTTCTAAGTCCAGAAAAAAAAAATTTTTCAACTTTTTTTCAAATTTCCCCACAAGGGATATATATTTTACCCACATATTTGGAGCCCTCCTGGGATGCCCTCTAACATACTATAACCTCATTTAGCGGAGATTTTCACAAAAAAGTGAAATTTTCAAAAAGTCAAAAATTTTTCCAAAAAACGACTAAGTATGAAGGACTCATTGGGTGAAACGCTCTGGAACTGAAATCGGATGCGCTTACAGACATGCTCCCCTCTCTGGAAGTCTGAGACATGTGTGAAAATTTTCTAAGTCCAGAAAAAAAAAATTTTTCAACTTTTTTTCAAATTTCCCCACAAGGGATATATATTTTACCCACACATTTGGAGCCCTCCTGGGATGCCCTCTAACATACTGTAACCTTCTTTAGCGGAGATTTTCACAAAAAAGTGAAATTTTGAAAAGGTCAGAAATTTTGCAAAAAACGACTAAGTATGAAGGAATCATCGGGTGAAACGCTCTGGAACTGAAATCGGATGCGCTTACAGACATGCTCCCCTCTCTGGAAGTCTGAGACATGTGTGAAAATTTTCTAAGTCCAGAAAAAAAAAATTTTTCAACTTTTTTTCAAATTTCCCGACAAGGGATATATATTTTACCCACACATTTGGAGCCCTCCTGGGATGCCCTCTAACATACTATAACCTCATTTAGCGGAGATTTTCACAAAAAAGTGAAATTTTCAAAACGTGGAAATTTTTCCAAAAAACGACTAAGTATGAAGGACTCATCAGGTGAATCGCTCTGGAACTGAAATTGGATGCGCGCACTGACATGCTCCCCTCTCTGGAAGTCTGAGACATTTGTGAAAATTTTCTAAGTCCAGAAAAAAAAACATTTTTCAACTTTTTTTCAAATTTCCCCACAAGGGATATATATTTTACCCACACATTTGGAGCCCTCCTGGGATGCCCTCTAACATACTATAACCTCATTTAGCGGAGATTTTCACAAAAAAGTGAAATTTTCAAAAAGTCAAAAATTTTGCAAAAAACGACTAAGTATGAAGGACTCATCGCGTGCATCGCTCTGGAACTGAAATCGGATGCGCGCACTGACATGCTCCCCTCTCTGGAAGTCTGAGACATGTGTGAAAATTTTCTAAGTCCAGAAAAAAAAAATTTTTCAACTTTTTTTCAAATTTCCCCACAAGGGATATATATTTTACCCACACATTTGGAGCCCTCCTGGGATGACCTCTAACATACTATAACCTCATTTAGCGGAGATTTTCACAAAAAAGTGAAATTTTCAAAAAGTCAAAAATTTTTCCAAAAAATGACTAAGTATGAAGGACTCATTGGGTGAAACGCTCTGGAACTGAAATCGGATGCGCTTACAGACATGCTCCCCTCTCTGGAAGTCTGAGACATGTGTGAAAATTTTCTAAGTCCAGAAAAAAAAAATTTTTCAACTTTTTTTCAAATTTCCCCACAAGGGATATATATTTTACCCACACATTTGGAGCCCTCCTGGGATGCCCTCTAACATACTGTAACCTTCTTTAGCGGAGATTTTCACAAAAAAGTGAAATTTTCAAAAGGTCAGAAATTTTGCAAAAAACGACTAAGTATGAAGGAATCATCGGGTGAAACGCTCTGGAACTGAAATCGGATGCGCTTATAGACATGCTCCCCTCTCTGGAAGTCTGAGACATGTGTGAAAATTTTCTAAGTCCAGAAAAAAAAAAAATTTCAACTTTTTTTCAAATTTCCCCACAAGGGATATATATTTTACCCACACATTTGGAGCCCTCCTGGGATGCCCTCTAACATACTATAACCTTCTTTAGCGGAGATTTTCACAAAAAAGTGAAATTTTCAAAAAAGTGAAAATTTTTCCAAAAAACGACTAAGTATGAAGGACTCATCGGGTGAAACGCTCTGGAACTGATATCGGATGCGCTTACAGACATGCTCCCCTCTCTGGAAGTCTGAAACATGTGTGAAAATTTTCTAAGTCCAGAAAAAAAAAATTTAAACTTTTTTTCAAATTTCCCCACAAGGGATATATATTTTACCCACACATTTGGAGCCCTCCTGGAATGCCCTCTAACATACTATAACCTCATTTAGCGGAGATTTTCACGCAAAAGTGAAATTTTCAAAAGGTCAGAAATTTTGCAAAAAACGACTAAGTATGAAGGACTCATTGGGTGAAACGCTCTGGAACTGAAATCGGATGCGCTTACAGACATGCTCCCCTCTCTGGAAGTCTGAGACATGTGTGAAAATTTTCTAAGTCCAGAAAAAATAAATTTTTCAACTTTTTTTCAAATTTCCCCACAAGAGATATATATTTTAACCACACATTTGGAGCCCTCCTGGGATGCCCTCTAACATACTATAACCTCATTTAGCGGAGATTTTCACAAAAAAAGTGAAATTTTCAAAAAGTCAGAAATTTAGCAAAAAACGACTAAGTATGAAGGACTCATCGGGTGCATCGCTCTGGAACTGAAATCGGATGCGCGCACTGACATGCTCCCCTCTCTGGAAGTCTGAGACATGTGTGAAAATTTTCTAAGTCCAGAAAAAAAAAATTTTTCAACTTTTTTTCAAATTTCCCCACAAGGGATATATATTTTACCCACACATTTGGAGCCCTCCTGGGATGACCTCTAACATACTATAACCTCATTTAGCGGAGATTTTCACAAAAAAGTGAAATTTTCAAAAAGTCAAAAATTTTTCCAAAAAATGACTAAGTATGAAGGACTCATTGGGTGAAACGCTCTGGAACTGAAATCGGATGCGCTTACAGACATGCTCCCCTCTCTGGAAGTCTGAGACATGTGTGAAAATTTTCTAAGTCCAGAAAAAAAAAATTTTTCAACTTTTTTTCAAATTTCCCCACAAGGGATATATATTTTACCCACACATTTGGAGCCCTCCTGGGATGCCCTCTAACATACTGTAACCTTCTTTAGCGGAGATTTTCACAAAAAAGTGAAATTTTCAAAAGGTCAGAAATTTTGCAAAAAACGACTAAGTATGAAGGAATCATCGGGTGAAACGCTCTGGAACTGAAATCGGATGCGCTTATAGACATGCTCCCCTCTCTGGAAGTCTGAGACATGTGTGAAAATTTTCTAAGTCCAGAAAAAAAAAAAAATTTCAACTTTTTTTCAAATTTCCCCACAAGGGATATATATTTTACCCACACATTTGGAGCCCTCCTGGGATGCCCTCTAACATACTATAACCTTCTTTAGCGGAGATTTTCACAAAAAAGTGAAATTTTCAAAAAAGTGAAAATTTTTCCAAAAAACGACTAAGTATGAAGGACTCATCGGGTGAAACGCTCTGGAACTGATATCGGATGCGCTTACAGACATGCTCCCCTCTCTGGAAGTCTGAAACATGTGTGAAAATTTTCTAAGTCCAGAAAAAAAAAATTTAAACTTTTTTTCAAATTTCCCCACAAGGGATATATATTTTACCCACACATTTGGAGCCCTCCTGGAATGCCCTCTAACATACTATAACCTCATTTAGCGGAGATTTTCACGCAAAAGTGAAATTTTCAAAAGGTCAGAAATTTTGCAAAAAACGACTAAGTATGAAGGACTCATTGGGTGCATCGCTCTGGAACTGAAATCGGATGTGGGCACTGACATGCTCCCCTCTCTGGAAGTCTGAGACATGTGTGAAAATTTTCTAAGTCCAGAAAAAAAAATTTTTTCAACTTTTTTTCAAATTTCCCGACAAGGGATATATATTTTACCCACAGATTTGGAGCCCTCCTGGGATGCCCACTAACATACTATAACCTCATTTAGCGGAGATTTTCACGAAAGAGTGAAATTTTCAAAAAGTGGAAATTTTTCCAAAAAACGACTAAGTATGAAGGACTCATCGGGTGAAACGCTCTGGAACTGAAATCGGATGCGCTTACAGACATGCTCCCCTCTCTGGAAGTCTGAGACATGTGTGAAAATTTTCTAAGTCCAGAAAAAATAAATTTTTCAACTTTTTTTCAAATTTCCCCACAAGAGATATATATTTTAACCACACATTTGGAGCCCTCCTGGGATGCCCTCTAACATACTATAACCTCATTTAGCGGAGATTTTCACAAAAAAAGTGAAATTTTCAAAAAGTCAGAAATTTAGCAAAAAACGACTAAGTATGAAGGACTCATCGGGTGCATCGCTCTGGAACTGAAATCGGATGCGCTTACAGACATGCTCCCGTCTCTGGAAGTCTGAGACATGTGTGAAAATTTTCTAAGTCCAGAAAAAAAAAAATTTAAACTTTTTTTCAAATTTCCCCACAAGGGATATATATTTTACCCACACATTTGGAGCCCTCCTGGAATGCCCTCTAACATACTATAACCTCATTTAGCGGAGATTTTCACGCAAAAGTGAAATTTTCAAAAGGTCAGAAATTTTGCAAAAAACGACTAAGTATGAAGGACTCATTGGGTGCATCGCTCTGGAACTGAAATCGGATGTGGGCACTGACATGCTCCCCTCTCTGGAAGTCTGAGACATGTGTGAAAATTTTCTAAGTCCAGAAAAAAAAATTTTTTCAACTTTTTTTCAAATTTCCCCCCAAGGGATATATATTTTACCCACACATTTGGAGCCCTCCTGGGATGCCCTCTAACATACTATAACCTCATTTAGCGGAGATTTTCACACAAAAGTGAAATTTTCAAAAGGTCAGAAATTTTGCAAAAAACGACTAAGTATGAAGGACTCATTGGGTGCATCGCTCTGGAACTGAAATCGGATGTGGGCACTGACATGCTCCCCTCTCTGGAAGTCTGAGACATGTGTGAAAATTTTCTAAGTCCAGAAAAAATAAATTTTTCAACTTTTTTTCAAATTTCCCCACAAGAGATATATATTTTAACCACACATTTGGAGCCCTCCTGGGATGCCCTCTAACATACTATAACCTCATTTAGCGGAGATTTTCACAAAAAAAGTGAAATTTTCAAAAAGTCAGAAATTTAGCAAAAAACGACTAAGTATGAAGGACTCATCGGGTGCATCGCTCTGGAACTGAAATCGGATGCGCGCACTGACATGCTCCCGTCTCTGGAAGTCTGAGACATGTGTGAAAATTTTCTAAGTCCAGAAAAAAAAAAAATTTCAACTTTTTTTCAAATTTCCCCACAAGGGATATATATTTTACCCACACATTTGGAGCCCTCCTGGGATGCCCTCTAACATACTATAACCTTCTTTAGGGAGATTTTCACAAAAAAGTGAAATTTTCAAAAAAGTGAAAATTTTTCCAAAAAACGACTAAGTATGAAGGACTCATCGGGTGAAACGCTCTGGAACTGATATCGGATGCGCTTACAGACATGCTCCCCTCTCTGGAAGTCTGAAACATGTGTGAAAATTTTCTAAGTCCAGAAAAAAAAAAATTTAAACTTTTTTTCAAATTTCCCCACAAGGGATATATATTTTACCCACACATTTGGAGCCCTCCTGGAATGCCCTCTAACATACTATAACCTCATTTAGCGGAGATTTTCACGCAAAAGTGAAATTTTCAAAAGGTCAGAAATTTTGCAAAAAACGACTAAGTATGAAGGACTCATTGGGTGCATCGCTCTGGAACTGAAATCGGATGTGGGCACTGACATGCTCCCCTCTCTGGAAGTCTGAGACATGTGTGAAAATTTTCTAAGTCCAGAAAAAAAAATTTTTTCAACTTTTTTTCAAATTTCCCGACAAGGGATATATATTTTACCCACACATTTGGAGCCCTCCTGGGATGCCCTCTAACATACTATAACCTAATTTAGCGGAGATTTTCACAAAAAAGTGAAATTTTCAAAAAGTCAAAAATTTTGCAAAAAACGACTAAGTATGAAGGACTCATCGGGTGCATCGCTCTGGAACTGAAATCGGATGCGCGCACTGGCATGCTCCCCTCTCTGGAAGTCTGAGACATGTGTGAAAATTTTCTAAGTCCAGAAAAAAAAAATTTTTTAACTTTTTTTCAAATTTCCCCACAAGGGATATGTATTTTACCCACACATTTGGAGCCCTCCTGGGATGCCCTCTAACATACTATAACCTCATTTAGCGGAGATTTTCACAAAAAAAGTGAAATTTTCAAAAAGTCAGAAATTTAGCAAAAAACGACTAAGTATGAAGGACTCATCGGGTGCATCGCTCTGGAACTGAAATCGGATGCGCGCACTGACATGCTCCCGTCTCTGGAAGTCTGAGACATGTGTGAAAATTTTCTAAGTCCCGAAAAAAAAAAAATTTCAACTTTTTTTCAAATTTCCCCACAAGGGATATATATTTTACCCACACATTTGGAGCCCTCCTGGGATGCCCTCTAACATACTATAACCTTCTTTAGGGAGATTTTCACAAAAAAGTGAAATTTTCAAAAAAGTGAAAATTTTTCCAAAAAACGACTAAGTATGAAGGACTCATCGGGTGAAACGCTCTGGAACTGATATCGGATGCGCTTACAGACATGCTCCCCTCTCTGGAAGTCTGAAACATGTGTGAAAATTTTCTAAGTCCAGAAAAAAAAAAATTTAAACTTTTTTTCAAATTTCCCCACAAGGGATATATATTTTACCCACACATTTGGAGCCCTCCTGGAATGCCCTCTAACATACTATAACCTCATTTAGCGGAGATTTTCACGCAAAAGTGAAATTTTCAAAAGGTCAGAAATTTTGCAAAAAACGACTAAGTATGAAGGACTCATTGGGTGCATCGCTCTGGAACTGAAATCGGATGTGGGCACTGACATGCTCCCCTCTCTGGAAGTCTGAGACATGTGTGAAAATTTTCTAAGTCCAGAAAAAAAAATTTTTTCAACTTTTTTTCAAATTTCCCGACAAGGGATATATATTTTACCCACACATTTGGAGCCCTCCTGGGATGCCCTCTAACATACTATAACCTAATTTAGCGGAGATTTTCACAAAAAAGTGAAATTTTCAAAAAGTCAAAAATTTTGCAAAAAACGACTAAGTATGAAGGACTCATCGGGTGCATCGCTCTGGAACTGAAATCGGATGCGCGCACTGGCATGCTCCCCTCTCTGGAAGTCTGAGACATGTGTGAAAATTTTCTAAGTCCAGAAAAAAAAAATTTTTTAACTTTTTTTCAAATTTCCCCACAAGGGATATGTATTTTACCCACACATTTGGAGCCCTCCTGGGATGCCCTCTAACATACTATAACCTCATTTAGCGGAGATTTTCACAAAAAAAGTGAAATTTTCAAAAAGTCAGAAATTTAGCAAAAAACGACTAAGTATGAAGGACTCATCGGGTGCATCGCTCTGGAACTGAAATCGGATGCGCGCACTGACATGCTCCCGTCTCTGGAAGTCTGAGACATGTGTGAAAATTTTCTAAGTCCCGAAAAAAAAAAAATTTCAACTTTTTTTCAAATTTCCCCACAAGGGATATATATTTTACCCACACATTTGGAGCCCTCCTGGGATGCCCTCTAACATACTATAACCTCATTTAGCGGAGATTTTCACAAAAAAGTGAAATTTTCAAAAAGTCAAAAATTTTGCAAAAAACGACTAAGTATGAAGGACTCATCGGGTGCATCGCTCTGGAACTGAAATCGGATGCGCGCACTGACATGCTCCCCTCTCTGGAAGTCTGAGACATGTGTGAAAATTTTCTAAGTCCATAAAAAAAAAAATTTAAACTTTTTTTCAAATTTCCCCACAAGGGATATATATTTTACCCACACATTTGGAGCCCTCCTGGGATGCCCTCTAACATACTATAACCTCATTTAGCGGAGATTTTCACGCAAAAGTGAAATTTTCAAAAGGTCAGAAATTTTGCAAAAAACGACTAAGTATGAAGGACTCATTGGGTGCATCGCTCTGGAACTGAAATCGGATGCGCTTACAGACATGCTCCCGTCTCTGGAAGTCTGAGACATGTGTGAAAATTTTCTAAGTCCAGAAAAAAAAAAAATTTCATCTTTTTTCAAATTTCCCCACAAGGGATATATATTTTACCCACACATTTGGAGCCCTCCTGGGATGCCCTCTAACATACTATAACCTAATTTAGCGGAGATTTTCACAAAAAAAGTGAAATTTTCAAAAAGTCAGAAATTTAGCAAAAAACGACTAAGTATGAAGGACTCATCGGGTGCATCGCTCTGGAACTGAAATCGGATGCGCGCACTGACATGCTCCCCTCTCTGGAAGTCTGAGACATGTGTGAAAATTTTCTAAGTCCATAAAAAAAAAATTTAAACTTTTTTTCAAATTTCCCCACAAGGGATATATATTTTAGCCACACATTTGGAGCCCTCCTGGGATGCCCTCTAACATACTATAACCTCATTTAGCGGAGATTTTCACGCAAAAGTGAAATTTTCAAAAGGTCAGAAATTTTGCAAAAAACGACTAAGTATGAAGGACTCATTGGGTGCATCGCTCTGGAACTGAAATCGGATGTGGGCACTGACATGCTCCCCTCTCTGGAAGTCTGAGACATGTGTGAAAATTTTCTAAGTCCAGAAAAAATAAATTTTTCAACTTTTTTTCAAATTTCCCCACAAGAGATATATATTTTAACCACACATTTGGAGCCCTCCTGGGATGCCCTCTAACATACTATAACCTCATTTAGCGGAGATTTTCACAAAAAAAGTGAAATTTTCAAAAAGTCAAAAATTTTGCAAAAAAAGACTAAGTATGAAGGACTCATCGGGTGCATCGCTCTGGAACTGAAATCGAATGCGCGCACTGACATGCTCCCCTCTCTGGAAGTCTGAGACATGTGTGAAAATTTTCTAAGTCCAGAAAAAAAAAATTTTTCAACTTTTTTTCAAATTTCCCCACAAGGGATATATATTTTACCCACACATTTGGAGCCCTCCTGGGATGCCCTCTAACATACTATAACCTCATTTAGCGGAGATTTTCACAAAAAAGTGAAATTTTCAAAAAGTCAAAAGTTTTTCCAAAAAACGACTAAGTATGAAGGACTCATTGGGTGAAACGCTCTGGAACTGAAATCGGATGCGCTTACAGACATGCTCCCCTCTCTGGAAGTCTGAGACATGTGTGAAAATTTTCTAAGTCCAGAAAAAAAAAATTTTTCAACTTTCTTTCAAATTTCCCCACAAGGGATATATATTTTACCCACACATTTGGAGCCCTCCTGGGATGCCCTCTAACATACTGTAACCTTCTTTAGCGGAGATTTTCACAAAAAAGTGAAATTTTCAAAAGGTCAGAAATTTTGCAAAAAACGACTAAGTATGAAGGAATCATCGGGTGAAACGCTCTGGAACTGAAATCGGATGCGCTTACAGACATGCTCCCCTCTCTGGAAGTCTGAGACATGTGTGAAAATTTTCTAAGTCCAGAAAAAAAAAAATTTTCAACTTTTTTTCAAATTTCCCGACAAGGGATATATATTTTACCCACACATTTGGAGCCCTCCTGGGATGCCCTCTAACATACTATAACCTCATTTAGCGGAGATTTTCACAAAAAAGTGAAATTTTCAAAACGTGGAAATTTTTCCAAAAAACGACTAAGTATGAAGGACTCATCGGGTGAATCGCTCTGGAACTGAAATTGGATGCGCGCACTGACATGCTCCCCTCTCTGGAAGTCTGAGACATTTGTGAAAATTTTCTAAGTCCAGAAAAAAAAATTTTTTCAACGTTTTTTCAAATTTCCCCCCAAGGGATATATATTTTACCCACACATTTGGAGCCCTCCTGGGATGCCCTCTAACATACTATAACCTCATTTAGCGGAGATTTTCACAAAAAAGTGAAATTTTCAAAAAGTCAGAAATTTAGCAAAAAACGACTAAGTATGAAGGACTCATCGGGTGCATCGCTCTGGAACTGAAATCGGATGCGCGCACTGACATGCTCCCCTCTCTGGAAGTCTGAGACATGTGTGAAAATTTTCTAAGTCCATAAAAAAAAAATTTAAACTTTTTTTCAAATTTCCCCACAAGGGATATATATTTTAGCCACACATTTGGAGCCCTCCTGGGATGCCCTCTAACATACTATAACCTCATTTAGCGGAGATTTTCACGCAAAAGTGAAATTTTCAAAAGGTCAGAAATTTTGCAAAAAACGACTAAGTATGAAGGACTCATTGGGTGCATCGCTCTGGAACTGAAATCGGATGTGGGCACTGACATGCTCCCCTCTCTGGAAGTCTGAGACATGTGTGAAAATTTTCTAAGTCCAGAAAAAATAAATTTTTCAACTTTTTTTCAAATTTCCCCACAAGAGATATATATTTTAACCACACATTTGGAGCCCTCCTGGGATGCCCTCTAACATACTATAACCTCATTTAGCGGAGATTTTCACGCAAAAGTGAAATTTTCAAAAGGTCAGAAATTTTGCAAAAAACGACTAAGTATGAAGGACTCATTGGGTGCATCGCTCTGGAACTGAAATCGGATGTGGGCACTGACATGCTCCCCTCTCTGGAAGTCTGAGACATGTGTGAAAATTTTCTAAGTCCAGAAAAAATAAATTTTTCAACTTTTTTTCAAATTTCCCCACAAGAGATATATATTTTAACCACACATTTGGAGCCCTCCTGGGATGCCCTCTAACATACTATAACCTCATTTAGCGGAGATTTTCACAAAAAAGTGAAATTTTCAAAAAGTCAAAAGTTTTTCCAAAAAACGACTAAGTATGAAGGACTCATTGGGTGAAACGCTCTGGAACTGAAATCGGATGCGCTTACAGACATGCTCCCCTCTCTGGAAGTCTGAGACATGTGTGAAAATTTTCTAAGTCCAGAAAAAAAAAATTTTTCAACTTTTTTTCAAATTTCCCCACAAGGGATATATATTTTACCCACACATTTGGAGCCCTCCTGGGATGCCCTCTAACATACTGTAACCTTCTTTAGCGGAGATTTTCACAAAAAAGTGAAATTTTCAAAAGGTCAGAAATTTTGCAAAAAACGACTATGAAGGAATCATCGGGTGAAACGCTCTGGAACTGAAATCGGATGCGCTTACAGACATGCTCCCCTCTCTGGAAGTCTGAGACATGTGTGAAAATTTTCTAAGTCCAGAAAAAAAAAATTTTTCAACTTTTTTTCAAATTTCCCGACAAGGGATATATATTTTACCCACACATTTGGAGCCCTCCTGGGATGCCCTCTAACATACTATAACCTCATTTAGCGGAGATTTTCACAAAAAAGTGAAATTTTCAAAACGTGGAAATTTTTCCAAAAAACGACTAAGTATGAAGGACTCATCGGGTGAATCGCTCTGGAACTGAAATTGGATGCGCGCACTGACATGCTCCCCTCTCTGGAAGTCTGAGACATTTGTGAAAATTTTCTAAGTCCAGAAAAAAAAATTTTTTCAACGTTTTTTCAAATTTCCCCCCAAGGGATATATATTTTACCCACACATTTGGAGCCCTCCTGGGATGCCCTCTAACATACTATAACCTCATTTAGCGGAGATTTTCACAAAAAAAGTGAAATTTTCAAAAAGTCAGAAATTTTGCAAAAAACGACTAAGTATGAAGGAATCATCGGTTGAAACGCTCTGGAACTGAAATCGGATGCGCTTACAGACATGCTCCCCTCTCTGGAAGTCTGAGACATGTGTGAAAATTTTCTAAGTCCAGAAAAAAAAATTTTTTCAACTTTTTTTCAAATTTCCCGACAAGGGATATATATTTTATCCACAGATTTGGAGCCCTCCTGGGATGCCCACTAACATACTATAACCTCATTTAGCGGAGATTTTCACGAAAGAGTGAAATTTTCAAAAAGTGGAAATTTTTCCAAAAAACGACTAAGTATGAAGGACTCATCGGGTGAAACGCTCTGGAACAGAAATCGGATGCGCTTACAGACATGCTCCCCTCTCTGGAAGTCTGAGACGTGTGAAAATTTTCTAAGTCCAGAAAAAATAAATTTTTCAACTTTTTTTCAAATTTCCCCACAAGAGATATATATTTTAACCACACATTTGGAGCCCTCCTGGGATGCCCTCTAACATACTATAACCTCATTTAGCGGAGATTTTCACAAAAAAAGTGAAATTTTCAAAAAGTCAGAAATTTAGCAAAAAACGACTAAGTATGAAGGACTCATCGGGTGCATCGCTCTGGAACTGAAATCGGATGCGCGCACTGACATGCTCCCCTCTCTGGAAGTCTGAGACATGTGTGAAAATTTTCTAAGTCCAGAAAAAAAAAAATTTCAACTTTTTTTCAAATTTCCCCACAAGGGATATATATTTTACCCACACATTTGGAGCCCTCCTGGGATGCCCTCTAACATACTATAACCTCATTTAGCGGAGATTTTCACAAAAAAGTGAAATTTTCAAAAAGTCAAAAATTTTGCAAAAAACGACTAAGTATGAAGGGCTCATCGGGTGCATCGCTCTGGAACTGAAATCGGATGCGCGCACTGACATGCTCCCCTCTCTGGAAGTCTGAGACATGTGTGAAAATTTTCTAAGTCCAGAAAAAAAAAATTTTTAAACTTTTTTTCAAATTTCCCCACAAGGGATATGTATTTTACCCACACATTGGGAGCCCTCCTGGGATGCCCTCTAACATACTATAACCTCATTTAGCGGAGATTTTCACAAAAAAAGTGAAATTTTCAAAAAGTCAGAAATTTAGCAAAAAACGACTAAGTATGAAGGAATCATCGGGTGAAACGCTCTGGAACTGAAATCGGATGCGCTTATAGACATGCTCCCCTCTCTGGAAGTCTGAGACATGTGTGAAAATTTTCTAAGTCCAGAAAAAAAAAAAAATTTCAACTTTTTTTCAAATTTCCCCACAAGGGATATATATTTTACCCACACATTTGGAGCCCTCCTGGGATGCCCTCTAACATACTATAACCTTCTTTAGCGGAGATTTTCACAAAAAAGTGAAATTTTCAAAAAAGTGAAAATTTTTCCAAAAAACGACTAAGTATGAAGGACTCATCGGGTGAAACGCTCTGGAACTGATATCGGATGCGCTTACAGACATGCTCCCCTCTCTGGAAGTCTGAAACATGTGTGAAAATTTTCTAAGTCCAGAAAAAAAAATTTAAACTTTTTTTCAAATTTCCCCACAAGGGATATATATTTTACCCACACATTTGGAGCCCTCCTGGAATGCCCTCTAACATACTATAACCTCATTTAGCGGAGATTTTCACGCAAAAGTGAAATTTTCAAAAGGTCAGAAATTTTGCAAAAAACGACTAAGTATGAAGGACTCATTGGGTGCATCGCTCTGGAACTGAAATCGGATGTGGGCACTGACATGCTCCCCTCTCTGGAAGTCTGAGACATGTGTGAAAATTTTCTAAGTCCAGAAAAAAAAATTTTTTCAACTTTTTTTCAAATTTCCCGACAAGGGATATATATTTTACCCACAGATTTGGAGCCCTCCTGGGATGCCCACTAACATACTATAACCTCATTTAGCGGAGATTTTCACGAAAGAGTGAAATTTTCAAAAAGTGGAAATTTTTCCAAAAAACGACTAAGTATGAAGGACTCATCGGGTGAAACGCTCTGGAACTGAAATCGGATGCGCTTACAGACATGCTCCCCTCTCTGGAAGTCTGAGACATGTGTGAAAATTTTCTAAGTCCAGAAAAAATAAATTTTTCAACTTTTTTTCAAATTTCCCCACAAGAGATATATATTTTAACCACACATTTGGAGCCCTCCTGGGATGCCCTCTAACATACTATAACCTCATTTAGCGGAGATTTTCACAAAAAAAGTGAAATTTTCAAAAAGTCAGAAATTTAGCAAAAAACGACTAAGTATGAAGGACTCATCGGGTGCATCGCTCTGGAACTGAAATCGGATGCGCTTACAGACATGCTCCCGTCTCTGGAAGTCTGAGACATGTGTGAAAATTTTCTAAGTCCAGAAAAAAAAAAATTTAAACTTTTTTTCAAATTTCCCCACAAGGGATATATATTTTACCCACACATTTGGAGCCCTCCTGGAATGCCCTCTAACATACTATAACCTCATTTAGCGGAGATTTTCACGCAAAAGTGAAATTTTCAAAAGGTCAGAAATTTTGCAAAAAACGACTAAGTATGAAGGACTCATTGGGTGCATCGCTCTGGAACTGAAATCGGATGTGGGCACTGACATGCTCCCCTCTCTGGAAGTCTGAGACATGTGTGAAAATTTTCTAAGTCCAGAAAAAAAAATTTTTTCAACTTTTTTTCAAATTTCCCCCCAAGGGATATATATTTTACCCACACATTTGGAGCCCTCCTGGGATGCCCTCTAACATACTATAACCTCATTTAGCGGAGATTTTCACACAAAAGTGAAATTTTCAAAAGGTCAGAAATTTTGCAAAAAACGACTAAGTATGAAGGACTCATTGGGTGCATCGCTCTGGAACTGAAATCGGATGTGGGCACTGACATGCTCCCCTCTCTGGAAGTCTGAGACATGTGTGAAAATTTTCTAAGTCCAGAAAAAATAAATTTTTCAACTTTTTTTCAAATTTCCCCACAAGAGATATATATTTTAACCACACATTTGGAGCCCTCCTGGGATGCCCTCTAACATACTATAACCTCATTTAGCGGAGATTTTCACAAAAAAAGTGAAATTTTCAAAAAGTCAGAAATTTAGCAAAAAACGACTAAGTATGAAGGACTCATCGGGTGCATCGCTCTGGAACTGAAATCGGATGCACGCACTGACATGCTCCCGTCTCTGGAAGTCTGAGACATGTGTGAAAATTTTCTAAGTCCAGAAAAAAAAAAAATTTCAACTTTTTTTCAAATTTCCCCACAAGGGATATATATTTTACCCACACATTTGGAGCCCTCCTGGGATGCCCTCTAACATACTATAACCTTCTTTAGCGGAGATTTTCACAAAAAAGTGAAATTTTCAAAAAAGTGAAAATTTTTCCAAAAAACGACTAAGTATGAAGGACTCATCGGGTGAAACGCTCTGGAACTGATATCGGATGCGCTTACAGACATGCTCCCCTCTCTGGAAGTCTGAAACATGTGTGAAAATTTTCTAAGTCCAGAAAAAAAAAAATTTAAACTTTTTTTCAAATTTCCCCACAAGGGATATATATTTTACCCACACATTTGGAGCCCTCCTGGAATGCCCTCTAACATACTATAACCTCATTTAGCGGAGATTTTCACGCAAAAGTGAAATTTTCAAAAGGTCAGAAATTTTGCAAAAAACGACTAAGTATGAAGGACTCATTGGGTGCATCGCTCTGGAACTGAAATCGGATGTGGGCACTGACATGCTCCCCTCTCTGGAAGTCTGAGACATGTGTGAAAATTTTCTAAGTCCAGAAAAAAAAATTTTTTCAACTTTTTTTCAAATTTCCCGACAAGGGATATATATTTTACCCACACATTTGGAGCCCTCCTGGGATGCCCTCTAACATACTATAACCTAATTTAGCGGAGATTTTCACAAAAAAGTGAAATTTTCAAAAAGTCAAAAATTTTGCAAAAAACGACTAAGTATGAAGGACTCATCGGGTGCATCGCTCTGGAACTGAAATCGGATGCGCGCACTGGCATGCTCCCCTCTCTGGAAGTCTGAGACATGTGTGAAAATTTTCTAAGTCCAGAAAAAAAAAATTTTTTAACTTTTTTTCAAATTTCCCCACAAGGGATATGTATTTTACCCACACATTTGGAGCCCTCCTGGGATGCCCTCTAACATACTATAACCTCATTTAGCGGAGATTTTCACAAAAAAAGTGAAATTTTCAAAAAGTCAGAAATTTAGCAAAAAACGACTAAGTATGAAGGACTCATCGGGTGCATCGCTCTGGAACTGAAATCGGATGCGCGCACTGACATGCTCCCGTCTCTGGAAGTCTGAGACATGTGTGAAAATTTTCTAAGTCCCGAAAAAAAAAAAATTTCAACTTTTTTTCAAATTTCCCCACAAGGGATATATATTTTACCCACACATTTGGAGCCCTCCTGGGATGCCCTCTAACATACTATAACCTCATTTAGCGGAGATTTTCACAAAAAAGTGAAATTTTCAAAAAGTCAAAAATTTTGCAAAAAACGACTAAGTATGAAGGACTCATCGGGTGCATCGCTCTGGAACTGAAATCGGATGCGCGCACTGACATGCTCCCCTCTCTGGAAGTCTGAGACATGTGTGAAAATTTTCTAAGTCCATAAAAAAAAAAATTTAAACTTTTTTTCAAATTTCCCCACAAGGGATATATATTTTACCCACACATTTGGAGCCCTCCTGGGATGCCCTCTAACATACTATAACCTCATTTAGCGGAGATTTTCACGCAAAAGTGAAATTTTCAAAAGGTCAGAAATTTTGCAAAAAACGACTAAGTATGAAGGACTCATTGGGTGCATCGCTCTGGAACTGAAATCGGATGTGGGCACTGACATCCTCCCCTCTCTGGAAGTCTGAGACATGTGTGAAAATTTTCTAAGACCAGAAAAAATAAATTTTTCAACTTTTTTTCAAATTTCCCCACAAGAGATATATATTTTAACCACACATTTGGAGCCCTCCTGGGATGCCCTCTAACATACTATAACCTCATTTAGCGGAGATTTTCACAAAAAAAGTGAAATTTTCAAAAGGTCAGAAATTTTGCAAAAAACGACTAAGTATGAAGGACTCATTGGGTGCATCGCTCTGGAACTGAAATCGGATGTGGGCACTGACATGCTCCCCTCTCTGGAAGTCTGAGACTTGTGTGAAAATTTTCTAAGTCCAGAAAAAAAAATGTTTTCAACTTTTTTTCAAATTTCCCGACAAGGGATATATATTTTACCCACAGATTTGGAGCCCTCCTGGGATGCCCACTAACATACTATAACCTCATTTAGCGGAGATTTTCACGAAAGAGTGAAATTTTCAAAAAGTGGAAATTTTTCCAAAAAACGACTAAGTATGAAGGACTCATCGGGTGAAACGCTCTGGAACTGAAATCGGATGCGCTTACAGACATGCTCCCGTCTCTGGAAGTCTGAGACATGTGTGAAAATTTTCTAAGTCCAGAAAAAAAAAAAATTTCATCTTTTTTCAAATTTCCCCACAAGGGATATATATTTTACCCACACATTTGGAGCCCTCCTGGGATGCCCTCTAACATACTATAACCTAATTTAGCGGAGATTTTCACAAAAAAAGTGAAATTTTCAAAAAGTCAGAAATTTAGCAAAAAACGACTAAGTATGAAGGACTCATCGGGTGCATCGCTCTGGAACTGAAATCGGATGCGCGCACTGACATGCTCCCCTCTCTGGAAGTCTGAGACATGTGTGAAAATTTTCTAAGTCCATAAAAAAAAAATTTAAACTTTTTTTCAAATTTCCCCACAAGGGATATATATTTTAGCCACACATTTGGAGCCCTCCTGGGATGCCCTCTAACATACTATAACCTCATTTAGCGGAGATTTTCACGCAAAAGTGAAATTTTCAAAAGGTCAGAAATTTTGCAAAAAACGACTAAGTATGAAGGACTCATTGGGTGCATCGCTCTGGAACTGAAATCGGATGTGGGCACTGACATGCTCCCCTCTCTGGAAGTCTGAGACATGTGTGAAAATTTTCTAAGTCCAGAAAAAATAAATTTTTCAACTTTTTTTCAAATTTCCCCACAAGAGATATATATTTTAACCACACATTTGGAGCCCTCCTGGGATGCCCTCTAACATACTATAACCTCATTTAGCGGAGATTTTCACAAAAAAAGTGAAATTTTCAAAAAGTCAAAAATTTTGCAAAAAAAGACTAAGTATGAAGGACTCATCGGGTGCATCGCTCTGGAACTGAAATCGAATGCGCGCACTGACATGCTCCCCTCTCTGGAAGTCTGAGACATGTGTGAAAATTTTCTAAGTCCAGAAAAAAAAAATTTTTCAACTTTTTTTCAAATTTCCCCACAAGGGATATATATTTTACCCACACATTTGGAGCCCTCCTGGGATGCCCTCTAACATACTATAACCTCATTTAGCGGAGATTTTCACAAAAAAGTGAAATTTTCAAAAAGTCAAAAGTTTTTCCAAAAAACGACTAAGTATGAAGGACTCATTGGGTGAAACGCTCTGGAACTGAAATCGGATGCGCTTACAGACATGCTCCCCTCTCTGGAAGTCTGAGACATGTGTGAAAATTTTCTAAGTCCAGAAAAAAAAAATTTTTCAACTTTCTTTCAAATTTCCCCACAAGGGATATATATTTTACCCACACATTTGGAGCCCTCCTGGGATGCCCTCTAACATACTGTAACCTTCTTTAGCGGAGATTTTCACAAAAAAGTGAAATTTTCAAAAGGTCAGAAATTTTGCAAAAAACGACTAAGTATGAAGGAATCATCGGGTGAAACGCTCTGGAACTGAAATCGGATGCGCTTACAGACATGCTCCCCTCTCTGGAAGTCTGAGACATGTGTGAAAATTTTCTAAGTCCAGAAAAAAAAAAATTTTCAACTTTTTTTCAAATTTCCCGACAAGGGATATATATTTTACCCACACATTTGGAGCCCTCCTGGGATGCCCTCTAACATACTATAACCTCATTTAGCGGAGATTTTCACAAAAATGTGAAATTTTCAAAACGTGGAAATTTTTCCAAAAAACGACTAAGTATGAAGGACTCATCGGGTGAATCGCTCTGGAACTGAAATTGGATGCGCGCACTGACATGCTCCCCTCTCTGGAAGTCTGAGACATTTGTGAAAATTTTCTAAGTCCAGAAAAAAAAATTTTTTCAACGTTTTTTCAAATTTCCCCCCAAGGGATATATATTTTACCCACACATTTGGAGCCCTCCTGGGATGCCCTCTAACATACTATAACCTCATTTAGCGGAGATTTTCACAAAAAAGTGAAATTTTCAAAAAGTCAGAAATTTAGCAAAAAACGACTAAGTATGAAGGACTCATCGGGTGCATCGCTCTGGAACTGAAATCGGATGCGCGCACTGACATGCTCCCCTCTCTGGAAGTCTGAGACATGTGTGAAAATTTTCTAAGTCCATAAAAAAAAAATTTAAACTTTTTTTCAAATTTCCCCACAAGGGATATATATTTTAGCCACACATTTGGAGCCCTCCTGGGATGCCCTCTAACATACTATAACCTCATTTAGCGGAGATTTTCACGCAAAAGTGAAATTTTCAAAAGGTCAGAAATTTTGCAAAAAACGACTAAGTATGAAGGACTCATTGGGTGCATCGCTCTGGAACTGAAATCGGATGTGGGCACTGACATGCTCCCCTCTCTGGAAGTCTGAGACATGTGTGAAAATTTTCTAAGTCCAGAAAAAATAAATTTTTCAACTTTTTTTCAAATTTCCCCACAAGAGATATATATTTTAACCACACATTTGGAGCCCTCCTGGGATGCCCTCTAACATACTATAACCTCATTTAGCGGAGATTTTCACGCAAAAGTGAAATTTTCAAAAGGTCAGAAATTTTGCAAAAAACGACTAAGTATGAAGGACTCATTGGGTGCATCGCTCTGGAACTGAAATCGGATGTGGGCACTGACATGCTCCCCTCTCTGGAAGTCTGAGACATGTGTGAAAATTTTCTAAGTCCAGAAAAAATAAATTTTTCAACTTTTTTTCAAATTTCCCCACAAGAGATATATATTTTAACCACACATTTGGAGCCCTCCTGGGATGCCCTCTAACATACTATAACCTCATTTAGCGGAGATTTTCACAAAAAAGTGAAATTTTCAAAAAGTCAAAAGTTTTTCCAAAAAACGACTAAGTATGAAGGACTCATTGGGTGAAACGCTCTGGAACTGAAATCGGATGCGCTTACAGACATGCTCCCCTCTCTGGAAGTCTGAGACATGTGTGAAAATTTTCTAAGTCCAGAAAAAAAAAATTTTTCAACTTTTTTTCAAATTTCCCCACAAGGGATATATATTTTACCCACACATTTGGAGCCCTCCTGGGATGCCCTCTAACATACTGTAACCTTCTTTAGCGGAGATTTTC
This sequence comes from Phyllobates terribilis, assembly GCF_046119375.1. NCBI lineage: Eukaryota > Metazoa > Chordata > Amphibia > Anura > Dendrobatidae > Phyllobates > Phyllobates terribilis. Next base: position 167,541 of record NW_027363218.1, on the reverse strand, counting down.
ACAAAAAAGTGAAATTTTCAAAAGGTCAGAAATTTTGCAAAAAACGACTATGAAGGAATCATCGGGTGAAACGCTCTGGAACTGAAATCGGATGCGCTTACAGACATGCTCCCCTCTCTGGAAGTCTGAGACATGTGTGAAAATTTTCTAAGTCCAGAAAAAAAAAATTTTTCAACTTTTTTTCACATTTCCCGACAAGGGATATATATTTTACCCACACATTTGGAGCCCTCCTGGGATGCCCTCTAACATACTATAACCTCATTTAGCGGAGATTTTCACAAAAAAGTGAAATTTTCAAAACGTGGAAATTTTTCCAAAAAACGACTAAGTATGAAGGACTCATCGGGTGAATCGCTCTGGAACTGAAATTGGATGCGCGCACTGACATGCTCCCCTCTCTGGAAGTCTGAGACATTTGTGAAAATTTTCTAAGTCCAGAAAAAAAAATTTTTTCAACGTTTTTTCAAATTTCCCCCCAAGGGATATATATTTTACCCACACATTTGGAGCCCTCCTGGGATGCCCTCTAACATACTATAACCTCATTTAGCGGAGATTTTCACAAAAAAAGTGAAATTTTCAAAAAGTCAGAAATTTTGCAAAAAACGACTAAGTATGAAGGAATCATCGGTTGAAACGCTCTGGAACTGAAATCGGATGCGCTTACAGACATGCTCCCCTCTCTGGAAGTCTGAGACATGTGTGAAAATTTTCTAAGTCCAGAAAAAAAAATTTTTTCAACTTTTTTTCAAATTTCCCGACAAGGGATATATATTTTATCCACAGATTTGGAGCCCTCCTGGGATGCCCACTAACATACTATAACCTCATTTAGCGGAGATTTTCACGAAAGAGTGAAATTTTCAAAAAGTGGAAATTTTTCCAAAAAACGACTAAGTATGAAGGACTCATCGGGTGAAACGCTCTGGAACAGAAATCGGATGCGCTTACAGACATGCTCCCCTCTCTGGAAGTCTGAGACGTGTGAAAATTTTCTAAGTCCAGAAAAAATAAATTTTTCAACTTTTTTTCAAATTTCCCCACAAGAGATATATATTTTAACCACACATTTGGAGCCCTCCTGGGATGCCCTCTAACATACTATAACCTCATTTAGCGGAGATTTTCACAAAAAAAGTGAAATTTTCAAAAAGTCAGAAATTTAGCAAAAAACGACTAAGTATGAAGGACTCATCGGGTGCATCGCTCTGGAACTGAAATCGGATGCGCGCACTGACATGCTCCCCTCTCTGGAAGTCTGAGACATGTGTGAAAATTTTCTAAGTCCAGAAAAAAAAAAATTTCAACTTTTTTTCAAATTTCCCCACAAGGGATATATATTTTACCCACACATTTGGAGCCCTCCTGGGATGCCCTCTAACATACTATAACCTCATTTAGCGGAGATTTTCACAAAAAAGTGAAATTTTCAAAAAGTCAAAAATTTTGCAAAAAACGACTAAGTATGAAGGGCTCATCGGGTGCATCGCTCTGGAACTGAAATCGGATGCGCGCACTGACATGCTCCCCTCTCTGGAAGTCTGAGACATGTGTGAAAATTTTCTAAGTCCAGAAAAAAAAAATTTTTAAACTTTTTTTCAAATTTCCCCACAAGGGATATGTATTTTACCCACACATTGGGAGCCCTCCTGGGATGCCCTCTAACATACTATAACCTCATTTAGCGGAGATTTTCACAAAAAAAGTGAAATTTTCAAAAAGTCAGAAATTTAGCAAAAAACGACTAAGTATGAAGGACTCATCGGGTGCATCGCTTTGGAACTGAAATCGGATGCGCGCACTGACATGCTCCCGTCTCTGGAAGTCTGAGACATGTGTGAAAATTTTCTAAGTCCAGAAAAAAAAAATTTTTCAACTTTTTTTCAAATTTCCCCACAAGGGATATATATTTTACCCACACATTTGGAGCCCTCCTGGGATGCCCTCTAACATACTATAACCTCATTTAGCGGAGATTTTCACGAAAGAGTGAAATTTTCAAAAAGTGGAAATTTTTCCAAAAAACGACTAAGTATGAAGGACTCATCGGGTGAAACGCTCTGGAACTGAAATCGGATGCGCTTACAGACATGCTCCCCTCTCTGGAAGTCTGAGACATGTGTGAAAATTTTCTAAGTCCAGAAAAAATACATTTTTCAACTTTTTTTCAAATTTCCCCACAAGAGATATATATTTTAACCACACATTTGGAGCCCTCCTGGGATGCCCTCTAACATACTATAACCTCATTTAGCGGAGATTTTCACAAAAAAAGTGAAATTTTCAAAAAGTCAGAAATTTAGCAAAAAACGACTAAGTATGAAGGACTCATCGGGTGCATCGCTCTGGAACTGAAATCGGATGCGCGCACTGACATGCTCCCGTCTCTGGAAGTCTGAGACATGTGTGAAAATTTTCTAAGTCCAGAAAAAAAAAAAATTTCAACTTTTTTTCAAATTTCCCCACAAGGGATATATATTTTACCCACACATTTGGAGCCCTCCTGGGATGCCCTCTAACATACTATAACCTCATTTAGCGGAGATTTTCACAAAAAAGTGAAATTTTCAAAAAGTCAAAAATTTTGCAAAAAACGACTAAGTATGAAGGGCTCATCGGGTGCATCGCTCTGGAACTGAAATCGGATGCGCGCACTGCCATGCTCCCCTCTCTGGAAGTCTGAGACATGTGTGAAAATTTTCTAAGTCCAGAAAAAAAAAAATTTTAAACTTTTTTTCAAATTTCCCCACAAGGGATATGTATTTTACCCACACATTGGGAGCCCTCCTGGGATGCCCTCTAACATACTATAACCTCATTTAGCGGAGATTTTCACAAAAAAAGTGAAATTTTCAAAAAGTCAGAAATTTAGCAAAAAACGACTAAGTATGAAGGACTCATCGGGTGCATCGCTCTGGAACTGAAATCGGATGCGCGCACTGACATGCTCCCGTCTCTGGAAGTCTGAGACATGTGTGAAAATTTTCTAAGTCCAGAAAAAAAAAATTTTTCAACTTTTTTTCAAATTTCCCCACAAGGGATATATATTTTACCCACACATTTGGAGCCCTCCTGGGATGCCCTCTAACATACTATAACCTCATTTAGCGGAGATTTTCACAAAAAAGTGAAATTTTCAAAAAGTCAAAAATTTTGCAAAAAACGACTAAGTATGAAGGACTCATCGGGTGCATCGCTCTGGAACTGAAATCGGATGCGCGCACTGACATGCTCCCCTCTCTGGAAGTCTGAGACATGTGTGAAAATTTTCTAAGTCCATAAAAAAAAAAATTTAAACTTTTTTTCAAATTTCCCGACAAGGGATATATATTTTACCCACACATTTGGAGCCCTCCTGGGATGCCCTCTAACATACTATAACCTCATTTAGCGGAGATTTTCACAAAAAAGTGAAATTTTCAAAACGTGGAAATTTTTCCAAAAAACGACTAAGTATGAAGGACTCATCGGGTGAATCGCTCTGGAACTGAAATTGGATGCGCGCACTGACATGCTCCCCTCTCTGGAAGTCTGAGACATGTGTGAAAATTTTCTAAGTCCAGAAAAAAAAATTTTTTCAACTTTTTTTCAAATTTCCCCCCAAGGGATATATATTTTACCCACACATTTGGAGCCCTCCTGGGATGCCCTCTAACATACTATAACCTCATTTAGCGGAGATTTTCACAAAAAAAGTGAAATTTTCAAAAAGTCAGAAATTTTGCAAAAAACGACTAAGTATGAAGGAATCATCGGTTGAAACGCTCTGGAACTGAAATCGGATGCGCTTACAGACATGCTCCCCTCTCTGGAAGTCTGAGACATGTGTGAAAATTTTCTAAGTCCAGAAAAAAAAAATTTTTCAACTTTTTTTCAAATTTCCCGACAAGGGATATATATTTTACCCACAGATTTGGAGCCCTCCTGGGATGCCCACTAACATACTATAACCTCATTTAGCGGAGATTTTCACGAAAGAGTGAAATTTTCAAAAAGTGGAAATTTTTCCAAAAAACGACTAAGTATGAAGGACTCATCGGGTGAAAAGCTCTGGAACTGAAATCGGATGCGCTTACAGACATGCTCCCCTCTCTGGAAGTCTGAGACGTGTGAAAATTTTCTAAGTCCAGAAAAAATAAATTTTTCAACTTTTTTTCAAATTTCCCCACAAGAGATATATATTTTAACCACACATTTGGAGCCCTCCTGGGATGCCCTCTAACATACTATAACCTCATTTAGCGGAGATTTTCACAAAAAAAGTGAAATTTTCAAAAAGTCAGAAATTTAGCAAAAAACGACTAAGTATGAAGGACTCATCGGGTGCATCGCTCTGGAACTGAAATCGGATGCGCGCACTGACATGCTCCCGTCTCTGGAAGTCTGAGACATGTGTGAAAATTTTCTAAGTCCAGAAAAAAAAAAAATTTCAACTTTTTTTCAAATTTCCCCACAAGGGATATATATTTTACCCACACATTTGGAGCCCTCCTGGGATGCCCTCTAACATACTATAACCTCATTTAGCGGAGATTTTCACAAAAAAGTGAAATTTTCAAAAAGTCAAAAATTTTGCAAAAAACGACTAAGTATGAAGGGCTCATCGGGTGCATCGCTCTGGAACTGAAATCGGATGAGCGCACTGACATGCTCCCCTCTCTGGAAGTCTGAGACATGTGTGAAAATTTTCTAAGTCCAGAAAAAAAAAATTTTTAAACTTTTTTTCAAATTTCCCCACAAGGGATATGTATTTTACCCACACATTTGGAGCCCTCCTGGGATGCCCTCTAACATACTATAACCTCATTTAGCGGAGATTTTCACAAAAAAAGTGAAATTTTCAAAAAGTCAGAAATTTAGCAAAAAACGACTAAGTATGAAGGACTCATCGGGTGCATCGCTCTGGAACTGAAATCGGATGCGCGCACTGACATGCTCCCGTCTCTGGAAGTCTGAGACATGTGTGAAAATTTTCTAAGTCCAGAAAAAAAAAATTTTTAAACTTTTTTTCAAATTTCCCCACAAGGGATATGTATTTTACCCACACATTTGGAGCCCTCCTGGGATGCCCTCTAACATACTATAACCTCATTTAGCGGAGATTTTCACAAAAAAGTGAAATTTTCAAAAAGTCAAAAATTTTGCAAAAAACGACTAAGTATGAAGGGCTCATCGGGTGCATCGCTCTGGAACTGAAATCGGATGAGCGCACTGACATGCTCCCCTCTCTGGAAGTCTGAGACATGTGTGAAAATTTTCTAAGTCCAGAAAAAAAAAATTTTTAAACTTTTTTTCAAATTTCCCCACAAGGGATATGTATTTTACCCACACATTTGGAGCCCTCCTGGGATGCCCTCTAACATACTATAACCTCCTTTAGCGGAGATTTTCACAAAAAAGTGAAATTTTCAAAAAGTCAAAATTTTTTCCAAAAAACGACTGAGTATGAAGGACTCATTGGGTGAAACGCTCTGGAACTGAAATCGGATGTGCTTACAAACATGCTCCCCTCTCTGGAAGTCTGAGACATGTGTGAAAATTTTCTAAGTCCAGAAAAAAAAAATTTTTCAACTTTTTTTCAAATTTCCCCCCAAGGGATATATATTTTACCCACACATTTGGAGCCCTCCTGGGATGCCCTCTAACATACTATAACCTCATTTAGCGGAGATTTTCACAAAAAAAGTGAAATTTTCAAAAAGTCAGAAATTTTGCAAAAAACGACTAAGTATGAAGGACTCATCGGGTGCATCGCTCTGGAACTGAAATCGGATGCGCGCACTGACATGCTCCCCTCTCTGGAAGTCTGAGACATGTGTGAAAATTTTCTAAGTCCAGAAAAAAAAAATTTTTAAACTTTTTTTCAAATTTCCCCACAAGGGATATGTATTTTACCCACACATTTGGAGCCCTCCTGGGATGCCCTCTAACATACTATAACCTCCTTTAGCGGAGATTTTCACAAAAAAGTGAAATTTTCAAAAAGTCAAAAATGTTTCCAAAAAACGACTAAGTATGAAGGACTCATTGGGTGAAACGCTCTGGAACTGAAATCGGATGTGCTTACAGACATGCTCCCCTCTCTGGAAGTCTGAGACATGTGTGAAAATTTTCTAAGTCCAGAAAAAAAAAAATTTTCAACTTTTTTTCAAATTTCCCGACAAGGGATATATATTTTACCCAAACATTTGGAGCCCTCCTGGGATGCCCTCTAACATACTATAACCTCATTTAGCAGAGATTTTCACAAAAAAGTGAAATTTTCAAAAAGTGAGAAATTTTGCAAAAAATGACTAAGTATGAAGGAATCATCGGGTGAAACGCTCTGGAACTGAAATCGGATGCGCTTACAGACATGCTCCCCTCTCTGGAAGTCTGAGACATGTGTGAAAATTTTCTAAGTCCATAAAAAAAAAAATTTAAACTTTTTTTCAAATTTCCCGACAAGGGATATATATTTTACCCACACATTTGGAGCCCTCCTGGGATGCCCTCTAACATACTATAACCTCATTTAGCGGAGATTTTCACGAAAGAGTGAAATTTTCAAAACGTGGAAATTTTTCCAAAAAACGACTAAGTATGAAGGACTCATCGGGTGAAAAGCTCTGGAACTGAAATCGGATGCGCGCACTGCCATGCTCCCCTCTCTGGAAGTCTGAGACATGTGTGAAAATTTTCTAAGTCCAGAAAAAAAAAATTTTTAAACTTTTTTTCAAATTTCCCCACAAGGGATATGTATTTTACCCACACATTGGGAGCCCTCCTGGGATGCCCTCTAACATACTATAACCTCATTTAGCGGAGATTTTCACAAAAAAAGTGAAATTTTCAAAAAGTCAGAAATTTAGCAAAAAACGACTAAGTATGAAGGACTCATCGGGTGCATCGCTCTGGAACTGAAATCGGATGCGCGCACTGACATGCTCCCGTCTCTGGAAGTCTGAGACATGTGTGAAAATTTTCTAAGTCCAGAAAAAAAAAATTTTTCAACTTTTTTTCAAATTTCCCCACAAGGGATATGTATTTTACCCACACATTTGGAGCCCTCCTGGGATGCCCTCTAACATACTATAACCTCCTTTAGCGGAGATTTTCACAAAAAAGTGAAATTTTCAAAAAGTCAAAATTTTTTCCAAAAAACGACTAAGTATGAAGGACTCATTGGGTGAAACGCTCTGGAACTGAAATCGGATGTGCTTACAAACATGCTCCCCTCTCTGGAAGTCTGAGACATGTGTGAAAATTTTCTAAGTCCAGAAAAAAAAAATTTTTCAACTTTTTTTCAAATTTCCCGACAAGGGATATATATTTTACCCACACATTTGGAGCCCTCCTGGGATGCCCTCTAACATACTATAACCTCATTTAGCAGAGATTTTCACAAAAAAGTGAAATTTTCAAAAAGTGAGAAATTTTGCAAAAAATGACTAAGTATGAAGGAATCATCGGGTGAAACGCTCTGGAACTGAAATCGGATGCGCTTACAGACATGCTCCCCTCTCTGGAAGTCTGAGACATGTGTGAAAATTTTCTAAGTCCATAAAAAAAAAAATTTAAACTTTTTTTCAAATTTCCCGACAAGGGATATATATTTTACCCACACATTTGGAGCCCTCCTGGGATGCCCTCTAACATACTATAACCTCATTTAGCGGAGATTTTCGCAAAAAAGTGAAATTTTCAAAACGTGGAAATTTTTCCAAAAAACGACTAAGTATGAAGGACTCATCGGGTGAATCGCTCTGGAACTGAAATTGGATGCGCGCACTGACATGCTCCCCTCTCTGGAAGTCTGAGACATGTGTGAAAATTTTCTAAGTCCAGAAAAAAAAAAAATTTCAACTTTTTTTCAAATTTCCCCCCAAGGGATATATATTTTACCCACACATTTGGAGCCCTCCTGGGATGCCCTCTAACATACTATAACCTCATTTAGCGGAGATTTTCACAAAAAAAGTGAAATTTTCAAAAAGTCAGAAATTTTGCAAAAAACGACTAAGTATGAAGGACTCATCGGGTGCATCGCTCTGGAACTGAAATCGGATGCGCGCACTGACATGCTCCCCTCTCTGGAAGTCTGAGACATGTGTGAAAATTTTCTAAGTCCAGAAAAAAAAAATTTTTAAACTTTTTTCAAATTTCCCCACAAGGGATATGTATTTTACCCACACATTTGGAGCCCTCCTGGGATGCCCTCTAACATACTATAACCTCCTTTAGCGGAGATTTTCACAAAAAAGTGAAATTTTCAAAAAGTCAAAAATGTTTCCAAAAAACGACTAAGTATGAAGGACTCATTGGGTGAAACGCTCTGGAACTGAAATCGGATGTGCTTACAGACATGCTCCCCTCTCTGGAAGTCTGAGACATGTGTGAAAATTTTCTAAGTCCAGAAAAAAAAAAATTTTCAACTTTTTTTCAAATTTCCCGACAAGGGATATATATTTTACCCACAGATTTGGAGCCCTCCTGGGATGCCCACTAACATACTATAACCTCATTTAGCGGAGATTTTCACGAAAGAGTGAAATTTTCAAAAAGTGGAAATTTTTCCAAAAAACGACTAAGTATGAAGGACTCATCGGGTGAAACGCTCTGGAACTGAAATCGGATGCGCTTACAGACATGCTCCCCTCTCTGGAAGTCTGAGACATGTGTGAAAATTTTCTAAGTCCAGAAAAAATACATTTTTCAACTTTTTTTCAAATTTCCCCACAAGAGATATATATTTTAACCACACATTTGGAGCCCTCCTGGGATGCCCTCTAACATACTATAACCTCATTTAGCGGAGATTTTCACAAAAAAAGTGAAATTTTCAAAAAGTCAGAAATTTAGCAAAAAACGACTAAGTATGAAGGACTCATCGGGTGCATCGCTCTGGAACTGAAATCGGATGCGCGCACTGACATGCTCCCGTCTCTGGAAGTCTGAGACATGTGTGAAAATTTTCTAAGTCCAGAAAAAAAAAAAATTTCAACTTTTTTTCAAATTTCCCCACAAGGGATATATATTTTACCCACACATTTGGAGCCCTCCTGGGATGCCCTCTAACATACTATAACCTCATTTAGCGGAGATTTTCACAAAAAAGTGAAATTTTCAAAAAGTCAAAAATTTTGCAAAAAACGACTAAGTATGAAGGGCTCATCGGGTGCATCGCTCTGGAACTGAAATCGGATGCGCGCACTGCCATGCTCCCCTCTCTGGAAGTCTGAGACATGTGTGAAAATTTTCTAAGTCCAGAAAAAAAAAATTTTTAAACTTTTTTTCAAATTTCCCCACAAGGGATATGTATTTTACCCACACATTGGGAGCCCTCCTGGGATGCCCTCTAACATACTATAACCTCATTTAGCGGAGATTTTCACAAAAAAAGTGAAATTTTCAAAAAGTCAGAAATTTAGCAAAAAACGACTAAGTATGAAGGACTCATCGGGTGCATCGCTCTGGAACTGAAATCGGATGCGCGCACTGACATGCTCCCGTCTCTGGAAGTCTGAGACATGTGTGAAAATTTTCTAAGTCCAGAAAAAAAAAATTTTTCAACTTTTTTTCAAATTTCCCCACAAGGGATATATATTTTACCCACACATTTGGAGCCCTCCTGGGATGCCCTCTAACATACTATAACCTCATTTAGCGGAGATTTTCACAAAAAAGTGAAATTTTCAAAAAGTCAAAAATTTTGCAAAAAACGACTAAGTATGAAGGACTCATCGGGTGCATCGCTCTGGAACTGAAATCGGATGCGCGCACTGACATGCTCCCCTCTCTGGAAGTCTGAGACATGTGTGAAAATTTTCTAAGTCCATAAAAAAAAAAATTTAAACTTTTTTTCAAATTTCCCGACAAGGGATATATATTTTACCCACACATTTGGAGCCCTCCTGGGATGCCCTCTAACATACTATAACCTCATTTAGCGGAGATTTTCACAAAAAAGTGAAATTTTCAAAACGTGGAAATTTTTCCAAAAAACGACTAAGTATGAAGGACTCATCGGGTGAATCGCTCTGGAACTGAAATTGGATGCGCGCACTGACATGCTCCCCTCTCTGGAAGTCTGAGACATGTGTGAAAATTTTCTAAGTCCAGAAAAAAAAATTTTTTCAACTTTTTTTCAAATTTCCCCCCAAGGGATATATATTTTACCCACACATTTGGAGCCCTCCTGGGATGCCCTCTAACATACTATAACCTCATTTAGCGGAGATTTTCACAAAAAAAGTGAAATTTTCAAAAAGTCAGAAATTTTGCAAAAAACGACTAAGTATGAAGGAATCATCAGTTGAAACGCTCTGGAACTGAAATCGGATGCGCTTACAGACATGCTCCCCTCTCTGGAAGTCTGAGACATGTGTGAAAATTTTCTAAGTCCAGAAAAAAAAAATTTTTCAACTTTTTTTCAAATTTCCCGACAAGGGATATATATTTTACCCACAGATTTGGAGCCCTCCTGGGATGCCCACTAACATACTATAACCTCATTTAGCGGAGATTTTCACGAAAGAGTGAAATTTTCAAAAAGTGGAAATTTTTCCAAAAAACGACTAAGTATGAAGGACTCATCGGGTGAAAAGCTCTGGAACTGAAATCGGATGCGCTTACAGACATGCTCCCCTCTCTGGAAGTCTGAGACGTGTGAAAATTTTCTAAGTCCAGAAAAAATAAATTTTTCAACTTTTTTTCAAATTTCCCCACAAGAGATATATATTTTAACCACACATTTGGAGCCCTCCTGGGATGCCCTCTAACATACTATAACCTCATTTAGCGGAGATTTTCACAAAAAAAGTGAAATTTTCAAAAAGTCAGAAATTTAGCAAAAAACGACTAAGTATGAAGGACTCATCGGGTGCATCGCTCTGGAACTGAAATCGGATGCGCGCACTGACATGCTCCCGTCTCTGGAAGTCTGAGACATGTGTGAAAATTTTCTAAGTCCAGAAAAAAAAAAAATTTCAACTTTTTTTCAAATTTCCCCACAAGGGATATATATTTTACCCACACATTTGGAGCCCTCCTGGGATGCCCTCTAACATACTATAACCTCATTTAGCGGAGATTTTCACAAAAAAGTGAAATTTTCAAAAAGTCAAAAATTTTGCAAAAAACGACTAAGTATGAAGGGCTCATCGGGTGCATCGCTCTGGAACTGAAATCGGATGAGCGCACTGACATGCTCCCCTCTCTGGAAGTCTGAGACATGTGTGAAAATTTTCTAAGTCCAGAAAAAAAAAATTTTTAAACTTTTTTTCAAATTTCCCCACAAGGGATATGTATTTTACCCACACATTTGGAGCCCTCCTGGGATGCCCTCTAACATACTATAACCTCATTTAGCGGAGATTTTCACAAAAAAAGTGAAATTTTCAAAAAGTCAGAAATTTAGCAAAAAACGACTAAGTATGAAGGACTCATCGGGTGCATCGCTCTGGAACTGAAATCGGATGCGCGCACTGACATGCTCCCGTCTCTGGAAGTCTGAGACATGTGTGAAAATTTTCTAAGTCCAGAAAAAAAAAATTTTTAAACTTTTTTTCAAATTTCCCCACAAGGGATATGTATTTTACCCACACATTTGGAGCCCTCCTGGGATGCCCTCTAACATACTATAACCTCATTTAGCGGAGATTTTCACAAAAAAGTGAAATTTTCAAAAAGTCAAAAATTTTGCAAAAAACGACTAAGTATGAAGGGCTCATCGGGTGCATCGCTCTGGAACTGAAATCGGATGAGCGCACTGACATGCTCCCCTCTCTGGAAGTCTGAGACATGTGTGAAAATTTTCTAAGTCCAGAAAAAAAAAATTTTTAAACTTTTTTTCAAATTTCCCCACAAGGGATATGTATTTTACCCACACATTTGGAGCCCTCCTGGGATGCCCTCTAACATACTATAACCTCATTTAGCGGAGATTTTCACAAAAAAAGTGAAATTTTCAAAAAGTCAGAAATTTAGCAAAAAACGACTAAGTATGAAGGACTCATCGGGTGCATCGCTCTGGAACTGAAATCGGATGCGCGCACTGACATGCTCCCGTCTCTGGAAGTCTGAGACATGTGTGAAAATTTTCTAAGTCCAGAAAAAAAAAATTTTTAAACTTTTTTTCAAATTTCCCCACAAGGGATATGTATTTTACCCACACATTTGGAGCCCTCCTGGGATGCCCTCTAACATACTATAACCTCCTTTAGCGGAGATTTTCACAAAAAAGTGAAATTTTCAAAAAGTCAAAATTTTTTCCAAAAAACGACTAAGTATGAAGGACTCATTGGGTGAAACGCTCTGGAACTGAAATCGGATGTGCTTACAGACATGCTCCCCTCTCTGGAAGTCTGAGACATGTGTGAAAATTTTCTAAGTCCAGAAAAAAAAAATTTTTCAACTTTTTTTCAAATTTCCCGACAAGGGATATATATTTTACCCACACATTTGGAGCCCTCCTGGGATGCCCTCTAACATACTATAACCTCATTTAGCAGAGATTTTCACAAAAAAGTGAAATTTTCAAAAAGTGAGAAATTTTGCAAAAAATGACTAAGTATGAAGGAATCATCGGGTGAAACGCTCTGGAACTGAAATCGGATGCGCTTACAGACATGCTCCCCTCTCTGGAAGTCTGAGACATGTGTGAAAATTTTCTAAGTCCATAAAAAAAAAAATTTAAACTTTTTTTCAAATTTCCCGACAAGGGATATATATTTTACCCACACATTTGGAGCCCTCCTGGGATGCCCTCTAACATACTATAACCTCATTTAGCGGAGATTTTCGCAAAAAAGTGAAATTTTCAAAACGTGGAAATTTTTCCAAAAAACGACTAAGTATGAAGGACTCATCGGGTGAATCGCTCTGGAACTGAAATTGGATGCGCGCACTGACATGCTCCCCTCTCTGGAAGTCTGAGACATGTGTGAAAATTTTCTAAGTCCAGAAAAAAAAAAAATTTCAACTTTTTTTCAAATTTCCCCCCAAGGGATATATATTTTACCCACACATTTGGAGCCCTCCTGGGATGCCCTCTAACATACTATAACCTCATTTAGCGGAGATTTTCACAAAAAAAGTGAAATTTTCAAAAAGTCAGAAATTTTGCAAAAAACGACTAAGTATGAAGGACTCATCGGGTGCATCGCTCTGGAACTGAAATCGGATGCGCGCACTGACATGCTCCCCTCTCTGGAAGTCTGAGACATGTGTGAAAATTTTCTAAGTCCAGAAAAAAAAAATTTTTAAACTTTTTTTCAAATTTCCCCACAAGGGATATGTATTTTACCCACACATTTGGAGCCCTCCTGGGATGCCCTCTAACATACTATAACCTCCTTTAGCGGAGATTTTCACAAAAAAGTGAAATTTTCAAAAAGTCAAAAATGTTTCCAAAAAACGACTAAGTATGAAGGACTCATTGGGTGAAACGCTCTGGAACTGAAATCGGATGTGCTTACAGACATGCTCCCCTCTCTGGAAGTCTGAGACATGTGTGAAAATTTTCTAAGTCCAGAAAAAAAAAAATTTTCAACTTTTTTTCAAATTTCCCGACAAGGGATATATATTTTACCCAAACATTTGGAGCCCTCCTGGGATGCCCTCTAACATACTATAACCTCATTTAGCAGAGATTTTCACAAAAAAGTGAAATTTTCAAAAAGTGAGAAATTTTGCAAAAAATGACTAAGTATGAAGGAATCATCGGGTGAAACGCTCTGGAACTGAAATCGGATGCGCTTACAGACATGCTCCCCTCTCTGGAAGTCTGAGACATGTGTGAAAATTTTCTAAGTCCATAAAAAAAAAAATTTAAACTTTTTTTCAAATTTCACGACAAGGGATATATATTTTACCCACAGATTTGGAGCCCTCCTGGGATGCCCACTAACATACTATAACCTCATTTAGCGGAGATTTTCACGAAAGAGTGAAATTTTCAAAAAGTGGAAATTTTTCCAAAAAACGACTAAGTATGAAGGACTCATCGGGTGAAAAGCTCTGGAACTGAAATCGGATGCGCTTACAGACATGCTCCCCTCTCTGGAAGTCTGAGACGTGTGAAAATTTTCTAAGTCCAGAAAAAATAAATTTTTCAACTTTTTTTCAAATTTCCCCACAAGAGATATATATTTTAACCACACATTTGGAGCCCTCCTGGGATGCCCTCTAACATACTATAACCTCATTTAGCGGAGATTTTCACAAAAAAAGTGAAATTTTCAAAAAGTCAGAAATTTAGCAAAAAACGACTAAGTATGAAGGACTCATCGGGTGCATCGCTCTGGAACTGAAATCGGATGCGCGCACTGACATGCTCCCGTCTCTGGAAGTCTGAGACATGTGTGAAAATTTTCTAAGTCCAGAAAAAAAAAAAATTTCAACTTTTTTTCAAATTTCCCCACAAGGGATATATATTTTACCCACACATTTGGAGCCCTCCTGGGATGCCCTCTAACATACTATAACCTCATTTAGCGGAGATTTTCACAAAAAAGTGAAATTTTCAAAAAGTCAAAAATTTTGCAAAAAACGACTAAGTATGAAGGGCTCATCGGGTGCATCGCTCTGGAACTGAAATCGGATGAGCGCACTGACATGCTCCCCTCTCTGGAAGTCTGAGACATGTGTGAAAATTTTCTAAGTCCAGAAAAAAAAAATTTTTAAACTTTTTTTCAAATTTCCCCACAAGGGATATGTATTTTACCCACACATTTGGAGCCCTCCTGGGATGCCCTCTAACATACTATAACCTCATTTAGCGGAGATTTTCACAAAAAAAGTGAAATTTTCAAAAAGTCAGAAATTTAGCAAAAAACGACTAAGTATGAAGGACTCATCGGGTGCATCGCTCTGGAACTGAAATCGGATGCGCGCACTGACATGCTCCCGTCTCTGGAAGTCTGAGACATGTGTGAAAATTTTCTAAGTCCAGAAAAAAAAAATTTTTAAACTTTTTTTCAAAATTTCCCCACAAGGGATATGTATTTTACCCACACATTTGGAGCCCTCCTGGGATGCCCTCTAACATACTATAACCTCCTTTAGCGGAGATTTTCACAAAAAAGTGAAATTTTCAAAAAGTCAAAATTTTTTCCAAAAAACGACTAAGTATGAAGGACTCATTGGGTGAAACGCTCTGGAACTGAAATCGGATGTGCTTACAGACATGCTCCCCTCTCTGGAAGTCTGAGACATGTGTGAAAATTTTCTAAGTCCAGAAAAAAAAAATTTTTCAACTTTTTTTCAAATTTCCCGACAAGGGATATATATTTTACCCACACATTTGGAGCCCTCCTGGGATGCCCTCTAACATACTATAACCTCATTTAGCAGAGATTTTCACAAAAAAGTGAAATTTTCAAAAAGTGAGAAATTTTGCAAAAAATGACTAAGTATGAAGGAATCATCGGGTGAAACGCTCTGGAACTGAAATCGGATGCGCTTACAGACATGCTCCCCTCTCTGGAAGTCTGAGACATGTATGAAAATTTTCTAAGTCCATAAAAAAAAAATTTTAACTTTTTTTCAAATTTCCCGACAAGGGATATGTATTTTACCCACACATTTGGAGCCCTCCTGGGATGCCCTCTAACATACTATAACCTCATTTAGCGGAGATTTTCGCAAAAAAGTGAAATTTTCAAAACGTGGAAATTTTTCCAAAAAACGACTAAGTATGAAGGACTCATCGGGTGAATCGCTCTGGAACTGAAATTGGATGCGCGCACTGACATGCTCCCCTCTCTGGAAGTCTGAGACATGTGTGAAAATTTTCTAAGTCCAGAAAAAAAAAAAATTTCAACTTTTTTTCAAATTTCCCCCCAAGGGATATATATTTTACCCACACATTTGGAGCCCTCCTGGGATGCCCTCTAACATACTATAACCTCATTTAGCGGAGATTTTCACAAAAAAAGTGAAATTTTCAAAAAGTCAGAAATTTTGCAAAAAACGACTAAGTATGAAGGACTCATCGGGTGCATCGCTCTGGAACTGAAATCGGATGCGCGCACTGACATGCTCCCCTCTCTGGAAGTCTGAGACATGTGTGAAAATTTTCTAAGTCCAGAAAAAAAAAATTTTTAAACTTTTTTTCAAATTTCCCCACAAGGGATATGTATTTTACCCACACATTTGGAGCCCTCCTGGGATGCCCTCTAACATACTATAACCTCCTTTAGCGGAGATTTTCACAAAAAAGTGAAATTTTCAAAAAGTCAAAAATGTTTCCAAAAAACGACTAAGTATGAAGGACTCATTGGGTGAAACGCTCTGGAACTGAAATCGAATGTGCTTACAGACATGCTCCCCTCTCTGGAAGTCTGAGACATGTGTGAAAATTTTCTAAGTCCAGAAAAAAAAAAATTTTCAACTTTTTTTCAAATTTCCCGACAAGGGATATATATTTTACCCAAACATTTGGAGCCCTCCTGGGATGCCCTCTAACATACTATAACCTCATTTAGCAGAGATTTTCACAAAAAAGTGAAATTTTCAAAAAGTGAGAAATTTTGCAAAAAATGACTAAGTATGAAGGAATCATCGGGTGAAACGCTCTGGAACTGAAATCGGATGCGCTTACAGACATGCTCCCCTCTCTGGAAGTCTGAGACATGTGTGAAAATTTTCTAAGTCCATAAAAAAAAAAATTTAAACTTTTTTTCAAATTTCCCGACAAGGGATATATATTTTACCCACAGATTTGGAGCCCTCCTGGGATGCCCACTAACATACTATAACCTCATTTAGCGGAGATTTTCACGAAAGAGTGAAATTTTCAAAAAGTGGAAATTTTTCCAAAAAACGACTAAGTATGAAGGACTCATCGGGTGAAAAGCTCTGGAACTGAAATCGGATGCGCTTACAGACATGCTCCCCTCTCTGGAAGTCTGAGACGTGTGAAAATTTTCTAAGTCCAGAAAAAATAAATTTTTCAACTTTTTTTCAAATTTCCCCACAAGAGATATATATTTTAACCACACATTTGGAGCCCTCCTGGGATGCCCTCTAACATACTATAACCTCATTTAGCGGAGATTTTCACAAAAAAAGTGAAATTTTCAAAAAGTCAGAAATTTAGCAAAAAACGACTAAGTATGAAGGACTCATCGGGTGCATCGCTCTGGAACTGAAATCGGATGCGCGCACTGACATGCTCCCGTCTCTGGAAGTCTGAGACATGTGTGAAAATTTTCTAAGTCCAGAAAAAAAAAAAATTTCAACTTTTTTTCAAATTTCCCCACAAGGGATATATATTTTACCCACACATTTGGAGCCCTCCTGGGATGCCCTCTAACATACTATAACCTCATTTAGCGGAGATTTTCACAAAAAAGTGAAATTTTCAAAAAGTCAAAAATTTTGCAAAAAACGACTAAGTATGAAGGGCTCATCGGGTGCATCGCTCTGGAACTGAAATCGGATGAGCGCACTGACATGCTCCCCTCTCTGGAAGTCTGAGACATGTGTGAAAATTTTCTAAGTCCAGAAAAAAAAATTTTTTAAACTTTTTTTCAAATTTCCCCACAAGGGATATGTATTTTACCCACACATTTGGAGCCCTCCTGGGATGCCCTCTAACATACTATAACCTCATTTAGCGGAGATTTTCACAAAAAAAGTGAAATTTTAAAAAAGTCAGAAATTTAGCAAAAAACGACTAAGTATGAAGGACTCATCGGGTGCATCGCTCTGGAACTGAAATCGGATGCGCGCACTGACATGCTCCCGTCTCTGGAAGTCTGAGACATGTGTGAAAATTTTCTAAGTCCAGAAAAAAAAAATTTTTAAACTTTTTTTCAAATTTCCCCACAAGATATATGTATTTTACCCACACATTTGGAGCCCTCCTGGGATGCCCTCTAACATACTATATATAACCTCCTTTAGCGGAGATTTTCACAAAAAAGTGAAATTTTCAAAAAGTCAAAATTTTTTCCAAAAAACGACTAAGTATGAAGGACTCATTGGGTGAAACGCTCTGGAACTGAAATCGGATGTGCTTACAGACATGCTCCCCTCTCTGGAAGTCTGAGACATGTGTGAAAATTTTCTAAGTCCAGAAAAAAAAAATTTTTCAACTTTTTTTCAAATTTCCCGACAAGGGATATATATTTTACCCACACATTTGGAGCCCTCCTGGGATGCCCTCTAACATACTATAACCTCATTTAGCAGAGATTTTCACAAAAAAGTGAAATTTTCAAAAAGTGAGAAATTTTGCAAAAAATGACTAAGTATGAAGGAATCATCGGGTGAAACGCTCTGGAACTGAAATCGGATGCGCTTACAGACATGCTCCCCTCTCTGGAAGTCTGAGACATGTGTGAAAATTTTCTAAGTCCATAAAAAAAAAAATTTAAACTTTTTTTCAAATTTCCCGACAAGGGATATATATTTTACCCACACATTTGGAGCCCTCCTGGGATGCCCTCTAACATACTATAACCTCATTTAGCGGAGATTTTCGCAAAAAAGTGAAATTTTCAAAACGTGGAAATTTTTCCAAAAAACGACTAAGTATGAAGGACTCATCGGGTGAATCGCTCTGGAACTGAAATTGGATGCGCGCACTGACATGCTCCCCTCTCTGGAAGTCTGAGACATGTGTGAAAATTTTCTAAGTCCAGAAAAAAAAAAAATTTCAACTTTTTTTCAAATTTCCCCCCAAGGGATATATATTTTACCCACACATTTGGAGCCCTCCTGGGATGCCCTCTAACATACTATAACCTCATTTAGCGGAGATTTTCACAAAAAAAGTGAAATTTTCAAAAAGTCAGAAATTTTGCAAAAAACGACTAAGTATGAAGGACTCATCGGGTGCATCGCTCTGGAACTGAAATCGGATGCGCGCACTGACATGCTCCCCTCTCTGGAAGTCTGAGACATGTGTGAAAATTTTCTAAGTCCAGAAAAAAAAAAATTTTCAACTTTTTTTCAAATTTCCCGACAAGGGATATATATTTTACCCAAACATTTGGAGCCCTCCTGGGATGCCCTCTAACATACTATAACCTCATTTAGCAGAGATTTTCACAAAAAAGTGAAATTTTCAAAAAGTGAGAAATTTTGCAAAAAATGACTAAGTATGAAGGAATCATCGGGTGAAACGCTCTGGAACTGAAATCGGATGCGCTTACAGACATGCTCCCCTCTCTGGAAGTCTGAGACATGTGTGAAAATTTTCTAAGTCCATAAAAAAAAAAATTTAAACTTTTTTTCAAATTTCCCGACAAGGGATATATATTTTACCCACACATTTGGAGCCCTCCTGGGATGCCCTCTAACATACTATAACCTCATTTAGCGGAGATTTTCACGAAAGAGTGAAATTTTCAAAACGTGGAAATTTTTCCAAAAAACGACTAAGTATGAAGGACTCATCGGGTGAAAAGCTCTGGAACTGAAATCGGATGCGCGCACTGCCATGCTCCCCTCTCTGGAAGTCTGAGACATGTGTGAAAATTTTCTAAGTCCAGAAAAAAAAATTTTTTAAACTTTTTTTCAAATTTCCCCACAAGGGATATGTATTTTACCCACACATTGGGAGCCCTCCTGGGATGCCCTCTAACATACTATAACCTCATTTAGCGGAGATTTTCACAAAAAAAGTGAAATTTTCAAAAAGTCAGAAATTTAGCAAAAAACGACTAAGTATGAAGGACTCATCGGGTGCATCGCTCTGGAACTGAAATCGGATGCGCGCACTGACATGCTCCCGTCTCTGGAAGTCTGAGACATGTGTGAAAATTTTCTAAGTCCAGAAAAAAAAAATTTTTCAACTTTTTTTCAAATTTCCCCACAAGGGATATGTATTTTACCCACACATTTGGAGCCCTCCTGGGATGCCCTCTAACATACTATAACCTCCTTTAGCGGAGATTTTCACAAAAAAGTGAAATTTTCAAAAAGTCAAAATTTTTTCCAAAAAACGACTAAGTATGAAGGACTCATTGGGTGAAACGCTCTGGAACTGAAATCGGATGTGCTTACAGACATGCTCCCCTCTCTGGAAGTCTGAGACATGTGTGAAAATTTTCTAAGTCCAGAAAAAAAAAATTTTTCAACTTTTTTTCAAATTTCCCGACAAGGGATATATATTTTACCCACACATTTGGAGCCCTCCTGGGATGCCCTCTAACATACTATAACCTCATTTAGCAGAGATTTTCACAAAAAAGTGAAATTTTCAAAAAGTGAGAAATTTTGCAAAAAATGACTAAGTATGAAGGAATCATCGGGTGAAACGCTCTGGAACTGAAATCGGATGCGCTTACAGACATGCTCCCCTCTCTGGAAGTCTGAGACATGTGTGAAAATTTTCTAAGTCCATAAAAAAAAAAATTTAAACTTTTTTTCAAATTTCCCGACAAGGGATATATATTTTACCCACACATTTGGAGCCCTCCTGGGATGCCCTCTAACATACTATAACCTCATTTAGCGGAGATTTTCGCAAAAAAGTGAAATTTTCAAAACGTGGAAATTTTTCCAAAAAACGACTAAGTATGAAGGACTCATCGGGTGAATCGCTCTGGAACTGAAATTGGATGTGCGCACTGACATGCTCCCCTCTCTGGAAGTCTGAGACATGTGTGAAAATTTTCTAAGTCCAGAAAAAAAAAAAATTTCAACTTTTTTTCAAATTTCCCGACAAGGGATATATATTTTACCCACACATTTGGAGCCCTCCTGGGATGCCCTCTAACATACTATAACCTCCTTTAGCGGAGATTTTCACAAAAAAGTGAAATTTTCAAAAAGTCAAAAATGTTTCCAAAAAACGACTAAGTATGAAGGACTCATTGGGTGAAACGCTCTGGAACTGAAATCGGATGTGCTTACAGACATGCTCCCCTCTCTGGAAGTCTGAGACATGTGTGAAAATTTTCTAAGTCCAGAAAAAAAAAAATTTTCAACTTTTTTTCAAATTTCCCGACAAGGGATATATATTTTACCCAAACATTTGGAGCCCTCCTGGGATGCCCTCTAACATACTATAACCTCATTTAGCAGAGATTTTCACAAAAAAGTGAAATTTTCAAAAAGTGAGAAATTTTGCAAAAAATGACTAAGTATGAAGGAATCATCGGGTGAAACGCTCTGGAACTGAAATCGGATGCGCTTACAGACATGCTCCCCTCTCTGGAAGTCTGAGACATGTGTGAAAATTTTCTAAGTCCATAAAAAAAAAAATTTAAACTTTTTTTCAAATTTCCCGACAAGGGATATATATTTTACCCACACATTTGGAGCCCTCCTGGGATGCCCTCTAACATACTATAACCTCATTTAGCGGAGATTTTCACGAAAGAGTGAAATTTTCAAAACGTGGAAATTTTTCCAAAAAACGACTAAGTATGAAGGACTCATCGGGTGAAAAGCTCTGGAACTGAAATCGGATGCGCGCACTGCCATGCTCCCCTCTCTGGAAGTCTGAGACATGTGTGAAAATTTTCTAAGTCCAGAAAAAAAAAATTTTTAAACTTTTTTTCAAATTTCCCCACAAGGGATATGTATTTTACCCACACATTGGGAGCCCTCCTGGGATGCCCTCTAACATACTATAACCTCATTTAGCGGAGATTTTCACAAAAAAAGTGAAATTTTCAAAAAGTCAGAAATTTAGCAAAAAACGACTAAGTATGAAGGACTCATCGGGTGCATCGCTCTGGAACTGAAATCGGATGCGCGCACTGACATGCTCCCGTCTCTGGAAGTCTGAGACATGTGTGAAAATTTTCTAAGTCCAGAAAAAAAAAATTTTTCAACTTTTTTTCAAATTTCCCCACAAGGGATATGTATTTTACCCACACATTTGGAGCCCTCCTGGGATGCCCTCTAACATACTATAACCTCCTTTAGCGGAGATTTTCACAAAAAAGTGAAATTTTCAAAAAGTCAAAATTTTTTCCAAAAAACGACTAAGTATGAAGGACTCATTGGGTGAAACGCTCTGGAACTGAAATCGGATGTGCTTACAGACATGCTCCCCTCTCTGGAAGTCTGAGACATGTGTGAAAATTTTCTAAGTCCAGAAAAAAAAAATTTTTCAACTTTTTTTCAAATTTCCCGACAAGGGATATATATTTTACCCACACATTTGGAGCCCTCCTGGGATGCCCTCTAACATACTATAACCTCATTTAGCAGAGATTTTCACAAAAAAGTGAAATTTTCAAAAAGTGAGAAATTTTGCAAAAAATGACTAAGTATGAAGGAATCATCGGGTGAAACGCTCTGGAACTGAAATCGGATGCGCTTACAGACATGCTCCCCTCTCTGGAAGTCTGAGACATGTGTGAAAATTTTCTAAGTCCATAAAAAAAAAAATTTAAACTTTTTTTCAAATTTCCCGACAAGGGATATATATTTTACCCACACATTTGGAGCCCTCCTGGGATGCCCTCTAACATACTATAACCTCATTTAGCGGAGATTTTCGCAAAAAAGTGAAATTTTCAAAACGTGGAAATTTTTCCAAAAAACGACTAAGTATGAAGGACTCATCGGGTGAATCGCTCTGGAACTGAAATTGGATGCGCGCACTGACATGCTCCCCTCTCTGGAAGTCTGAGACATGTGTGAAAATTTTCTAAGTCCAGAAAAAAAAAAAATTTCAACTTTTTTTCAAATTTCCCCCCAAGGGATATATATTTTACCCACACATTTGGAGCCCTCCTGGGATGCCCTCTAACATACTATAACCTCATTTAGCGGAGATTTTCACAAAAAAAGTGAAATTTTCAAAAAGTCAGAAATTTTGCAAAAAACGACTAAGTATGAAGGACTCATCGGGTGCATCGCTCTGGAACTGAAATCGGATGCGCGCACTGACATGCTCCCCTCTCTGGAAGTCTGAGACATGTGTGAAAATTTTCTAAGTCCAGAAAAAAAAAATTTTTAAACTTTTTTTCAAATTTCCCGACAAGGGATATATATTTTACCCACACATTTGGAGCCCTCCTGGGATGCCCTCTAACATACTATAACCTCATTTAGCAGAGATTTTCACAAAAAAGTGAAATTTTCAAAAAGTGAGAAATTTTGCAAAAAATGACTAAGTATGAAGGAATCATCGGGTGAAACGCTCTGGAACTGAAATCGGATGCGCTTACAGACATGCTCCCCTCTCTGGAAGTCTGAGACATGTGTGAAAATTTTCTAAGTCCATAAAAAAAAAAATTTAAACTTTTTTTCAAATTTCCCGACAAGGGATATATATTTTACCCACACATTTGGAGCCCTCCTGGGATGCCCTCTAACATACTATAACCTCATTTAGCGGAGATTTTCGCAAAAAAGTGAAATTTTCAAAACGTGGAAATTTTTCCAAAAAACGACTAAGTATGAAGGACTCATCGGGTGAATCGCTCTGGAACTGAAATTGGATGGGCGCACTGACATGCTCCCCTCTCTGGAAGTCTGAGACATGTGTGAAAATTTTCTAAGTCCAGAAAAAAAAAAAATTTCAACTTTTTTTCAAATTTCCCGACAAGGGATATATATTTTACCCACACATTTGGAGCCCTCCTGGGATGCCCTCTAACATACTATAACCTCCTTTAGCGGAGATTTTCACAAAAAAGTGAAATTTTCAAAAAGTCAAAAATGTTTCCAAAAAACGACTAAGTATGAAGGACTCATTGGGTGAAACGCTCTGGAACTGAAATCGGATGTGCTTACAGACATGCTCCCCTCTCTGGAAGTCTGAGACATGTGTGAAAATTTTCTAAGTCCAGAAAAAAAAAAATTTTCAACTTTTTTTCAAATTTCCCGACAAGGGATATATATTTTACCCAAACATTTGGAGCCCTCCTGGGATGCCCTCTAACATACTATAACCTCATTTAGCAGAGATTTTCACAAAAAAGTGAAATTTTCAAAAAGTGAGAAATTTTGCAAAAAATGACTAAGTATGAAGGAATCATCGGGTGAAACGCTCTGGAACTGAAATCGGATGCGCTTACAGACATGCTCCCCTCTCTGGAAGTCTGAGACATGTGTGAAAATTTTCTAAGTCCATAAAAAAAAAAATTTAAACTTTTTTTCAAATTTCCCGACAAGGGATATATATTTTACCCACACATTTGGAGCCCTCCTGGGATGCCCTCTAACATACTATAACCTCATTTAGCGGAGATTTTCACGAAAGAGTGAAATTTTCAAAACGTGGAAATTTTTCCAAAAAACGACTAAGTATGAAGGACTCATCGGGTGAAAAGCTCTGGAACTGAAATCGGATGCGCGCACTGCCATGCTCCCCTCTCTGGAAGTCTGAGACATGTGTGAAAATTTTCTAAGTCCAGAAAAAAAAAATTTTTAAACTTTTTTTCAAATTTCCCCACAAGGGATATGTATTTTACCCACACATTGGGAGCCCTCCTGGGATGCCCTCTAACATACTATAACCTCATTTAGCGGAGATTTTCACAAAAAAAGTGAAATTTTCAAAAAGTCAGAAATTTAGCAAAAAACGACTAAGTATGAAGGACTCATCGGGTGCATCGCTCTGGAACTGAAATCGGATGCGCGCACTGACATGCTCCCGTCTCTGGAAGTCTGAGACATGTGTGAAAATTTTCTAAGTCCAGAAAAAAAAAATTTTTCAACTTTTTTTCAAATTTCCCCACAAGGGATATGTATTTTACCCACACATTTGGAGCCCTCCTGGGATGCCCTCTAACATACTATAACCTCCTTTAGCGGAGATTTTCACAAAAAAGTGAAATTTTCAAAAAGTCAAAATTTTTTCCAAAAAACGACTAAGTATGAAGGACTCATTGGGTGAAACGCTCTGGAACTGAAATCGGATGTGCTTACAGACATGCTCCCCTCTCTGGAAGTCTGAGACATGTGTGAAAATTTTCTAAGTCCAGAAAAAAAAAATTTTTCAACTTTTTTTCAAATTTCCCGACAAGGGATATATATTTTACCCACACATTTGGAGCCCTCCTGGGATGCCCTCTAACATACTATAACCTCATTTAGCAGAGATTTTCACAAAAAAGTGAAATTTTCAAAAAGTGAGAAATTTTGCAAAAAATGACTAAGTATGAAGGAATCATCGGGTGAAACGCTCTGGAACTGAAATCGGATGCGCTTACAGACATGCTCCCCTCTCTGGAAGTCTGAGACATGTGTGAAAATTTTCTAAGTCCATAAAAAAAAAAATTTAAACTTTTTTTCAAATTTCCCGACAAGGGATATATATTTTACCCACACATTTGGAGCCCTCCTGGGATGCCCTCTAACATACTATAACCTCATTTAGCGGAGATTTTCGCAAAAAAGTGAAATTTTCAAAACGTGGAAATTTTTCCAAAAAACGACTAAGTATGAAGGACTCATCGGGTGAATCGCTCTGGAACTGAAATTGGATGCGCGCACTGACATGCTCCCCTCTCTGGAAGTCTGAGACATGTGTGAAAATTTTCTAAGTCCAGAAAAAAAAAAAATTTCAACTTTTTTTCAAATTTCCCCCCAAGGGATATATATTTTACCCACACATTTGGAGCCCTCCTGGGATGCCCTCTAACATACTATAACCTCATTTAGCGGAGATTTTCACAAAAAAAGTGAAATTTTCAAAAAGTCAGAAATTTTGCAAAAAACGACTAAGTATGAAGGACTCATCGGGTGCATCGCTCTGGAACTGAAATCGGATGCGCGCACTGACATGCTCCCCTCTCTGGAAGTCTGAGACATGTGTGAAAATTTTCTAAGTCCAGAAAAAAAAAATTTTTAAACTTTTTTTCAAATTTCCCCACAAGGGATATGTATTTTACCCACACATTTGGAGCCCTCCTGGGATGCCCTCTAACATACTATAACCTCCTTTAGCGGAGATTTTCACAAAAAAGTGAAATTTTCAAAAAGTCAAAAATGTTTCCAAAAAACGACTAAGTATGAAGGACTCATTGGGTGAAACGCTCTGGAACTGAAATCGGATGTGCTTACAGACATGCTCCCCTCTCTGGAAGTCTGAGACATGTGTGAAAATTTTCTAAGTCCAGAAAAAAAAAAATTTTCAACTTTTTTTCAAATTTCCCGACAAGGGATATATATTTTACCCAAACATTTGGAGCCCTCCTGGCATGCCCTCTAACATACTATAACCTCATTTAGCAGAGATTTTCACAAAAAAGTGAAATTTTCAAAAAGTGAGAAATTTTGCAAAAAATGACTAAGTATGAAGGAATCATCGGGTGAAACGCTCTGGAACTGAAATCGGATGCGCTTACAGACATGCTCCCCTCTCTGGAAGTCTGAGACATGTGTGAAAATTTTCTAAGTCCATAAAAAAAAAAATTTAAACTTTTTTTCAAATTTCCCGACAAGGGATATATATTTTACCCACACATTTGGAGCCCTCCTGGGATGCCCTCTAACATACTATAACCTCATTTAGCGGAGATTTTCACAAAAAAGTGAAATTTTCAAAACGTGGAAATTTTTCCAAAAAACGACTAAGTATGAAGGACTCATCGGGTGAATCGCTCTGGAACTGAAATTGGATGCGCGCACTGACATGCTCCCCTCTCTGGAAGTCTGAGACATGTGTGAAAATTTTCTAAGTCCAGAAAAAAAAAATTTTTCAACTTTTTTTCAAATTTCCCCCCAAGGGATATATATTTTACCCACACATTTGGAGCCCTCCTGGGATGCCCTCTAACATACTATAACCTCATTTAGCGGAGATTTTCACAAAAAAAGTGAAATTTTCAAAAAGTCAGAAATTTTGCAAAAAACGACTAAGTATGAAGGAATCATCGGTTGAAATGCTCTGGAACTGAAATCGGATGCGCTTACAGACATGCTCCCCTCTCTGGAAGTCTGAGACATGTGTGAAAATTTTCTAAGTCCAGAAAAAAAAAAATTTTCAACTTTTTTTCAAATTTCCCGACAAGGGATATATATTTTACCCACAGATTTGGAGCCCTCCTGGGATGCCCACTAACATACTATAACCTCATTTAGCGGAGATTTTCACGAAAGAGTGAAATTTTCAAAAAGTGGAAATTTTTCCAAAAAACGACTAAGTATGAAGGACTCATCGGGTGAAAAGCTCTGGAACTGAAATCGGATGCGCTTACAGACATGCTCCCCTCTCTGGAAGTCTGAGACGTGTGAAAATTTTCTAAGTCCAGAAAAAATAAATTTTTCAACTTTTTTTCAAATTTCCCCACAAGAGATATATATTTTAACCACACATTTGGAGCCCTCCTGGGATGCCCTCTAACATACTATAACCTCATTTAGCGGAGATTTTCACAAAAAAAGTGAAATTTTCAAAAAGTCAGAAATTTAGCAAAAAACGACTAAGAATGAAGGACTCATCGGGTGCATCGCTCTGGAACTGAAATCGGATGTGCGCACTGACATGCTCCCGTCTCTGGAAGTCTGAGACATGTGTGAAAATTTTCTAAGTCCAGAAAAAAAAAAAATTTCAACTTTTTTTCAAATTTCCCCCCAAGGGATATATATTTTACCCACACATTTGGAGCCCTCCTGGGATGCCCTCTAACATACTATAACCTCATTTAGCGGAGATTTTCACAAAAAAAGTGAAATTTTCAAAAAGTCAGAAATTTTGCAAAAAACGACTAAGTATGAAGGACTCATCGGGTGCATCGCTCTGGAACTGAAATCGGATGCGCGCACTGACATGCTCCCCTCTCTGGAAGTCTGAGACATGTGTGAAAATTTTCTAAGTCCAGAAAAAAAAAATTTTTAAACTTTTTTTCAAATTTCCCCACAAGGGATATGTATTTTACCCACACATTTGGAGCCCTCCTGGGATGCCCTCTAACATACTATAACCTCCTTTAGCGGAGATTTTCACAAAAAAGTGAAATTTTCAAAAAGTCAAAAATGTTTCCAAAAAACGACTAAGTATGAAGGACTCATTGGGTGAAACGCTCTGGAACTGAAATCGGATGTGCTTACAGACATGCTCCCCTCTCTGGAAGTCTGAGACATGTGTGAAAATTTTCTAAGTCCAGAAAAAAAAAAATTTTCAACTTTTTTTCAAATTTCCCGACAAGGGATATATATTTTACCCAAACATTTGGAGCCCTCCTGGGATGCCCTCTAACATACTATAACCTCATTTAGCAGAGATTTTCACAAAAAAGTGAAATTTTCAAAAAGTGAGAAATTTTGCAAAAAATGACTAAGTATGAAGGAATCATCGGGTGAAACGCTCTGGAACTGAAATCGGATGCGCTTACAGACATGCTCCCCTCTCTGGAAGTCTGAGACATGTGTGAAAATTTTCTAAGTCCATAAAAAAAAAAATTTAAACTTTTTTTCAAATTTCCCGACAAGGGATATATATTTTACCCACACATTTGGAGCCCTCCTGGGATGCCCTCTAACATACTATAACCTCATTTAGCGGAGATTTTCACAAAAAAGTGAAATTTTCAAAACGTGGAAATTTTTCCAAAAAACGACTAAGTATGAAGGACTCATCGGGTGAATCGCTCTGGAACTGAAATTGGATGCGCGCACTGACATGCTCCCCTCTCTGGAAGTCTGAGACATGTGTGAAAATTTTCTAAGTCCAGAAAAAAAAAATTTTTCAACTTTTTTTCAAATTTCCCCCCAAGGGATATATATTTTACCCACACATTTGGAGCCCTCCTGGGATGCCCTCTAACATACTATAACCTCATTTAGCGGAGATTTTCACAAAAAAAGTGAAATTTTCAAAAAGTCAGAAATTTTGCAAAAAACGACTAAGTATGAAGGAATCATCGGTTGAAATGCTCTGGAACTGAAATCGGATGCGCTTACAGACATGCTCCCCTCTCTGGAAGTCTGAGACATGTGTGAAAATTTTCTAAGTCCAGAAAAAAAAAAATTTTCAACTTTTTTTCAAATTTCCCGACAAGGGATATATATTTTACCCACAGATTTGGAGCCCTCCTGGGATGCCCACTAACATACTATAACCTCATTTAGCGGAGATTTTCACGAAAGAGTGAAATTTTCAAAAAGTGGAAATTTTTCCAAAAAACGACTAAGTATGAAGGACTCATCGGGTGAAAAGCTCTGGAACTGAAATCGGATGCGCTTACAGACATGCTCCCCTCTCTGGAAGTCTGAGACGTGTGAAAATTTTCTAAGTCCAGAAAAAATAAATTTTTCAACTTTTTTTCAAATTTCCCCACAAGAGATATATATTTTAACCACACATTTGGAGCCCTCCTGGGATGCCCTCTAACATACTATAACCTCATTTAGCGGAGATTTTCACAAAAAAAGTGAAATTTTCAAAAAGTCAGAAATTTAGCAAAAAACGACTAAGAATGAAGGACTCATCGGGTGCATCGCTCTGGAACTGAAATCGGATGTGCGCACTGACATGCTCCCGTCTCTGGAAGTCTGAGACATGTGTGAAAATTTTCTAAGTCCAGAAAAAAAAAAAATTTCAACTTTTTTTCAAATTTCCCCACAAGGGATATATATTTTACCCACACATTTGGAGCCCTCCTGGGATGCCCTCTAACATACTATAACCTCATTTAGCGGAGATTTTCACAAAAAAGTGAAATTTTCAAAAAGTCAAAAATTTTGCAAAAAACGACTAAGTATGAAGGGCTCATCGGGTGCATCGCTCTGGAACTGAAATCGGATGCGCGCACTGACATGCTCCCCTCTCTGGAAGTCTGAGACATGTGTGAAAATTTTCTAAGTCCAGAAAAAAAAAATTTTTAAACTTTTTTTCAAATTTCCCCACAAGGGATATGTATTTTACCCACACATTTGGAGCCCTCCTGGGATGCCCTCTAACATACTATAACCTCATTTAGCGGAGATTTTCACAAAAAAAGTGAAATTTTCAAAAAGTCAGAAATTTAGCAAAAAACGACTAAGTATGAAGGACTCATCGGGTGCATCGCTCTGGAACTGAAATCGGATGCGCGCACTGACATGCTCCCGTCTCTGGAAGTCTGAGACATGTGTGAAAATTTTCTAAGTCCAGAAAAAAAAAAATTTTAAACTTTTTTTCAAATTTCCCCACAAGGGATATGTATTTTACCCACACATTTGGAGCCCTCCTGGGATGCCCTCTAACATACTATAACCTCCTTTAGCGGAGATTTTCACAAAAAAGTGAAATTTTCAAAAAGTCAAAATTTTTTCCAAAAAACGACTAAGTATGAAGGACTCATTGGGTGAAACGCTCTGGAACTGAAATCGGATGCGCTTACAGACATGCTCCCCTCTCTGGAAGTCTGAGACATGTGTGAAAATTTGCTAAGTCCATAAAAAAAAAAATTTAAACTTTTTTTCAAATTTCCCGACAAGGGATATATATTTTACCCACACATTTGGAGCCCTCCTGGGATGCCCTCTAACATACTATAACCTCATTTAGCGGAGATTTTCGCAAAAAAGTGAAATTTTCAAAACGTGGAAATTTTTCCAAAAAACGACTAAGTATGAAGGACTCATCGGGTGAATCGCTCTGGAACTGAAATTGGATGCGCGCACTGACATGCTCCCCTCTCTGGAAGTCTGAGACATGTGTGAAAATTTTCTAAGTCCAGAAAAAAAAAAAATTTCAACTTTTTTTCAAATTTCCCCCCAAGGGATATATATTTTACCCACACATTTGGAGCCCTCCTGGGATGCCCTCTAACATACTATAACCTCATTTAGCGGAGATTTTCACAAAAAAAGTGAAATTTTCAAAAAGTCAGAAATTTTGCAAAAAACGACTAAGTATGAAGGACTCATCGGGTGCATCGCTCTGGAACTGAAATCGGATGCGCGCACTGACATGCTCCCCTCTCTGGAAGTCTGAGACATGTGTGAAAATTTTCTAAGTCCAGAAAAAAAAAATTTTTAAACTTTTTTTCAAATTTCCCCACAAGGGATATGTATTTTACCCACACATTTGGAGCCCTCCTGGGATGCCCTCTAACATACTATAACCTCCTTTAGCGGAGATTTTCACAAAAAAGTGAAATTTTCAAAAAGTCAAAAATGTTTCCAAAAAACGACTAAGTATGAAGGACTCATTGGGTGAAACGCTCTGGAACTGAAATCGGATGTGCTTACAGACATGCTCCCCTCTCTGGAAGTCTGAGACATGTGTGAAAATTTTCTAAGTCCAGAAAAAAAAAAATTTTCAACTTTTTTTCAAATTTCCCGACAAGGGATATATATTTTACCCAAACATTTGGAGCCCTCCTGGGATGCCCTCTAACATACTATAACCTCATTTAGCAGAGATTTTCACAAAAAAGTGAAATTTTCAAAAAGTGAGAAATTTTGCAAAAAATGACTAAGTATGAAGGAATCATCGGGTGAAACGCTCTGGAACTGAAATCGGATGCGCTTACAGACATGCTCCCCTCTCTGGAAGTCTGAGACATGTGTGAAAATTTTCTAAGTCCATAAAAAAAAAAATTTAAACTTTTTTTCAAATTTCCCGACAAGGGATATATATTTTACCCACACATTTGGAGCCCTCCTGGGATGCCCTCTAACATACTATAACCTCATTTAGCGGAGATTTTCACGAAAGAGTGAAATTTTCAAAACGTGGAAATTTTTCCAAAAAACGACTAAGTATGAAGGACTCATCGGGTGAAAAGCTCTGGAACTGAAATCGGATGCGCTTACAGACATGCTCCCCTCTCTGGAAGTCTGAGACGTGTGAAAATTTTCTAAGTCCAGAAAAAATAAATTTTTCAACTTTTTTTCAAATTTCCCCACAAGAGATATATATTTTAACCACACATTTGGAGCCCTCCTGGGATGCCCTCTAACATACTATAACCTCATTTAGCGGAGATTTTCACAAAAAAAGTGAAATTTTCAAAAAGTCAGAAATTTAGCAAAAAACGACTAAGTATGAAGGACTCATCGGGTGCATCGCTCTGGAACTGAAATCGGATGCGCGCACTGACATGCTCCCGTCTCTGGAAGTCTGAGACATGTGTGAAAATTTTCTAAGTCCAGAAAAAAAAAAAATTTCAACTTTTTTTCAAATTTCCCCACAAGGGATATATATTTTACCCACACATTTGGAGCCCTCCTGGGATGCCCTCTAACATACTATAACCTCATTTAGCGGAGATTTTCACAAAAAAGTGAAATTTTCAAAAAGTCAAAAATTTTGCAAAAAACGACTAAGTATGAAGGGCTCATCGGGTGCATCGCTCTGGAACTGAAATCGGATGCGCGCACTGACATGCTCCCCTCTCTGGAAGTCTGAGACATGTGTGAAAATTTTCTAAGTCCAGAAAAAAAAAATTTTTAAACTTTTTTTCAAATTTCCCCACAAGGGATATGTATTTTACCCACACATTTGGAGCCCTCCTGGGATGCCCTCTAACATACTATAACCTCATTTAGCGGAGATTTTCACAAAAAAAGTGAAATGTTCAAAAAGTCAGAAATTTAGCAAAAAACGACTAAGTATGAAGGACTCATCGGGTGCATCGCTCTGGAACTGAAATCGGATGCGCGCACTGACATGCTCCCGTCTCTGGAAGTCTGAGACATGTGTGAAAATTTTCTAAGTCCAGAAAAAAAAAATTTTTCAACTTTTTTTCAAATTTCCCCACAAGGGATATATATTTTACCCACACATTTGGAGCCCTCCTGGGATGCCCTCTAACATACTATAACCTCATTTAGCGGAGATTTTCACAAAAAAGTGAAATTTTCAAAAAGTCAAAATTTTTTCCAAAAAACGACTAAGTATGAAGGACTCATTGGGTGAAACGCTCTGGAACTGAAATCGGATGTGCTTACAGACATGCTCCCCTCTCTGGAAGTCTGAGACATGTGTGAAAATTTTCTAAGTCCAGAAAAAAAAAATTTTTCAACTTTTTTCAAATTTCCCGACAAGGGATATATATTTTACCAACACATTTGGAGCCCTCCTGGGATGCCCTCTAACATACTATAACCTCATTTAGCAGAGATTTTCACAAAAAAGTGAAATTTTCAAAAAGTGAGAAATTTTGCAAAAAATGACTAAGTATGAAGGAATCATCGGGTGAAACGCTCTGGAACTGAAATCGGATGCGCTTACAGACATGCTCCCCTCTCTGGAAGTCTGAGACATGTATGAAAATTTTCTAAGTCCATAAAAAAAAAAATTTAAACTTTTTTTCAAATTTCCCGACAAGGGATATATATTTTACCCACACATTTGGAGCCCTCCTGGGATGCCCTCTAACATACTATAACCTCATTTAGCGGAGATTTTCGCAAAAAAGTGAAATTTTCAAAACGTGGAAATTTTTCCAAAAAACGACTAAGTATGAAGGACTCATCGGGTGAATCGCTCTGGAACTGAAATTGGATGCGCGCACTGACATGCTCCCCTCTCTGGAAGTCTGAGACATGTGTGAAAATTTTCTAAGTCCAGAAAAAAAAAAAATTTCAACTTTTTTTCAAATTTCCCCCCAAGGGATATATATTTTACCCACACATTTGGAGCCCTCCTGGGATGCCCTCTAACATACTATAACCTCATTTAGCGGAGATTTTCACAAAAAAAGTGAAATTTTCAAAAAGTCAGAAATTTTGCAAAAAACGACTAAGTATGAAGGACTCATCGGGTGCATCGCTCTGGAACTGAAATCGGATGCGCGCACTGACATGCTCCCCTCTCTGGAAGTCTGAGACATGTGTGAAAATTTTCTAAGTCCAGAAAAAAAAAATTTTTAAACTTTTTTTCAAATTTCCCCACAAGGGATATGTATTTTACCCACACATTTGGAGCCCTCCTGGGATGCCCTCTAACATACTATAACCTCCTTTAGCGGAGATTTTCACAAAAAAGTGAAATTTTCAAAAAGTCAAAAATTTTTCCAAAAAACGACTAAGTATGAAGGACTCATTGGGTGAAACGCTCTGGAACTGAAATCGGATGTGCTTACAGACATGCTCCCCTCTCTGGAAGTCTGAGACATGTGTGAAAATTTTCTAAGTCCAGAAAAAAAAATTTTTTCAACTTTTTTTCAAATTTCCCGACAAGGGATATATATTTTACCCACACATTTGGAGCCCTCCTGGGATGCCCTCTAACATACTATAACCTCATTTAGCAGAGATTTTCACAAAAAAGTGAAATTTTCAAAAAGTGAGAAATTTTGCAAAAAACGACTAAGTATGAAGGACTCATCGGGTGCATCGCTCTGGAACTGAAATCGGATGCGCGCACTGACATGCTCCCGTCTCTGGAAGTCTGAGACATGTGTGAAAATTTTCTAAGTCCAGAAAAAAAAAATTTTTCAACTTTTTTTCAAATTTCCCCACAAGGGATATATATTTTACCCACACATTTGGAGCCCTCCTGGGATGCCCTCTAACATACTATAACCTCATTTAGCGGAGATTTTCACAAAAAAGTGAAATTTTCAAAAAGTCAAAAATTTTTCCAAAAAACGACTAAGTATGAAGGACTCATTGGGTGAAACGCTCTGGAACTGAAATCGGATGTGCTTACAGACATGCTCCCCTCTCTGGAAGTCTGAGACATGTGTGAAAATTTTCTAAGTCCAGAAAAAAAAAATTTTTCAACTTTTTTTCAAATTTCCCGACAAGGGATATATATTTTACCCACACATTTGGAGCCCTCCTGGGATGCCCTCTAACATACTATAACCTCATTTAGCAGAGATTTTCACAAAAAAGTGAAATTTTCAAAAAGTGAGAAATTTTGCAAAAAATGACTAAGTATGAAGGAATCATCAGGTGAAACGCTCTGGAACTGAAATCGGATGCGCTTACAGACATGCTCCCCTCTCTGGAAGTCTGAGACATGTGTGAAAATTTTCTAAGTCCATAAAAAAAAAAAATTAAACTTTTTTTCAAATTTCCCGACAAGGGATATATATTTTACCCACACATTTGGAGCCCTCCTGGGATGCCCTCTAACATACTATAACCTCATTTAGCGGAGATTTTCACAAAAAAGTGAAATTTTCAAAACGTGGAAATTTTTCCAAAAAACGACTAAGTATGAAGGACTCATCGGGTGAAAAGCTCTGGAACTGAAATCGGATGCGCTTACAGACATGCTCCCCTCTCTGGAAGTCTGAGACGTGTGAAAATTTTCTAAGTCCAGAAAAAATAAATTTTTCAACTTTTTTTCAAATTTCCCCACAAGAGATATATATTTTAACCACACATTTGGAGCCCTCCTGGGATGCCCTCTAACATACTATAACCTCATTTAGCGGAGATTTTCACAAAAAAGTGAAATTTTCAAAAAGTCAGAAATTTAGCAAAAAACGACTAAGTATGAAGGACTCATCGGGTGCATCGCTCTGGAACTGAAATCGGATGCGCGCACTGACATGCTCCCGTCTCTGGAAGTCTGAGACATGTGTGAAAATTTTCTAAGTCCAGAAAAAAAAAAATTTCAACTTTTTTTCAAATTTCCCCACAAGGGATATATATTTTACCCACACATTTGGAGCCCTCCTGGGATGCCCTCTAACATACTATAACCTCATTTAGCGGAGATTTTCACAAAAAAGTGAAATTTTCAAAAAGTCAAAAATTTTGCAAAAAACGACTAAGTATGAAGGGCTCATCGGGTGCATCGCTCTGGAACTGAAATCGGATGCGCGCACTGACATGCTCCCCTCTCTGGAAGTCTGAGACATGTGTGAAAATTTTCTAAGTCCAGAAAAAAAAAAATTTTAAACTTTTTTTCAAATTTCCCCACAAGGGATATGTATTTTACCCACACATTTGGAGCCCTCCTGGGATGCCCTCTAACATACTATAACCTCATTTAGCGGAGATTTTCACAAAAAAAGTGAAATGTTCAAAAAGTCAGAAATTTAGCAAAAAACGACTAAGTATGAAGGACTCATCGGGTGCATCGCTCTGGAACTGAAATCGGATGCGCGCACTGACATGCTCCCGTCTCTGGAAGTCTGAGACATGTGTGAAAATTTTCTAAGTCCAGAAAAAAAAAATTTTTCAACTTTTTTTCAAATTTCCCCACAAGGGATATGTATTTTACCCACACATTTGGAGCCCTCCTGGGATGCCCTCTAACATACTATAACCTCCTTTAGCGGAGATTTTCACAAAAAAGTGAAATTTTCAAAAAGTCAAAATTTTTTCCAAAAAACGACTAAGTATGAAGGACTCATTGGGTGAAACGCTCTGGAACTGAAATCGGATGTGCTTACAGACATGCTCCCCTCTCTGGAAGTCTGAGACATGTGTGAAAATTTTCTAAGTCCAGAAAAAAAAAATTTTTCAACTTTTTTTCAAATTTCCCGACAAGGGATATATATTTTACCCACACATTTGGAGCCCTCCTGGGATGCCCTCTAACATACTATAACCTCATTTAGCAGAGATTTTCACAAAAAAGTGAAATTTTCAAAAAGTGAGAAATTTTGCAAAAAATGACTAAGTATGAAGGAATCATCGGGTGAAACGCTCTGGAACTGAAATCGGATGCGCTTACAGACATGCTCCCCTCTCTGGAAGTCTGAGACATGTGTGAAAATTTTCTAAGTCCATAAAAAAAAAAATTTAAACTTTTTTTCAAATTTCCCGACAAGGGATATATATTTTACCCACACATTTGGAGCCCTCCTGGGATGCCCTCTAACATACTATAACCTCATTTAGCGGAGATTTTCACAAAAAAAGTGAAATTTTCAAAAAGTCAGAAATTTTGCAAAAAACGACTAAGTATGAAGGACTCATCGGGTGCATCGCTCTGGAACTGAAATCGGATGCGCGCACTGACATGCTCCCCTCTCTGGAAGTCTGAGACATGTGTGAAAATTTTCTAAGTCCAGAAAAAAAAAATTTTTCAACTTTTTTTCAAATTTCCCCACAAGGGATATATATTTTACCCACACATTTGGAGCCCTCCTGGGATGCCCTCTAACATACTATAACCTCATTTAGCGGAGATTTTCACAAAAAAGTGAAATTTTCAAAAAGTCAAAAATTTTGCAAAAAACGACTAAGTATGAAGGACTCATCGGGTGCATCGCTCTGGAACTGAAATCGGATGCGCGCACTGACATGCTCCCCTCTCTGGAAGTCTGAGACATGTGTGAAAATTTTCTAAGTCCATAAAAAAAAAAATTTAAACTTTTTTTCAAATTTCCCGACAAGGGATATATATTTTACCCACACATTTGGAGCCCTCCTGGGATGCCCTCTAACATACTATAACCTCATTTAGCGGAGATTTTCACAAAAAAAGTGAAATTTTCAAAAAGTCAGAAATTTTGCAAAAAACGACTAAGTATGAAGGAATCATCGGTTGAAACGCTCTGGAACTGAAATCGGATGCGCTTACAGACATGCTCCCCTCTCTGGAAGTCTGAGACATGTGTGAAAATTTTCTAAGTCCAGAAAAAAAAAATTTTTCAACTTTTTTTCAAATTTCCCGACAAGGGATATATATTTTACCCACAGATTTGGAGCCCTCCTGGGATGCCCACTAACATACTATAACCTCATTTAGCGGAGATTTTCACGAAAGAGTGAAATTTTCAAAAAGTGGAAATTTTTCCAAAAAACGACTAAGTATGAAGGACTCATCGGGTGAAAAGCTCTGGAACTGAAATCGGATGCGCTTACAGACATGCTCCCCTCTCTGGAAGTCTGAGACGTGTGAAAATTTTCTAAGTCCAGAAAAAATAAATTTTTCAACTTTTTTTCAAATTTCCCCACAAGAGATATATATTTTAACCACACATTTGGAGCCCTCCTGGGATGCCCTCTAACATACTATAACCTCATTTAGCGGAGATTTTCACAAAAAAAGTGAAATTTTCAAAAAGTCAGAAATTTAGCAAAAAACGACTAAGTATGAAGGACTCATCGGGTGCATCGCTCTGGAACTGAAATCGGATGCGCGCACTGACATGCTCCCGTCTCTTGAAGTCTGAGACATGTGTGAAAATTTTCTAAGTCCAGAAAAAAAAAAAATTTCAACTTTTTTTCAAATTTCCCCACAAGGGATATATATTTTACCCACACATTTGGAGCCCTCCTGGGATGCCCTCTAACATACTATAACCTCATTTAGCGGAGATTTTCACAAAAAAGTGAAATTTTCAAAAAGTCAAAAATTTTGCAAAAAACGACTAAGTATGAAGGGCTCATCGGGTGCATCGCTCTGGAACTGAAATCGGATGAGCGCACTGACATGCTCCCCTCTCTGGAAGTCTGAGACATGTGTGAAAATTTTCTAAGTCCAGAAAAAAAAAATTTTTAAACTTTTTTTCAAATTTCCCCACAAGGGATATGTATTTTACCCACACATTTGGAGCCCTGCTGGGATGCCCTCTAACATACTATAACCTCATTTAGCGGAGATTTTCACAAAAAAAGTGAAATTTTCAAAAAGTCAGAAATTTAGCAAAAAACGACTAAGTATGAAGGACTCATCGGGTGCATCGCTCTGGAACTGAAATCGGATGCGCGCACTGACATGCTCCCGTCTCTGGAAGTCTGAGACATGTGTGAAAATTTTCTAAGTCCAGAAAAAAAAAAATTTTAAACTTTTTTTCAAATTTCCCCACAAGGGATATGTATTTTACCCACACATTTGGAGCCCTCCTGGGATGCCCTCTAACATACTATAACCTCATTTAGCGGAGATTTTCACAAAAAAGTGAAATTTTCAAAAAGTCAAAAATTTTGCAAAAAACGACTAAGTATGAAGGGCTCATCGGGTGCATCGCTCTGGAACTGAAATCGGATGAGCGCACTGACATGCTCCCCTCTCTGGAAGTCTGAGACATGTGTGAAAATTTTCTAAGTCCAGAAAAAAAAAAAATTTCAACTTTTTTTCAAATTTCCCCCCAAGGGATATATATTTTACCCACACATTTGGAGCCCTCCTGGGATGCCCTCTAACATACTATAACCTCATTTAGCGGAGATTTTCACAAAAAAAGTGAAATTTTCAAAAAGTCAGAAATTTTGCAAAAAACGACTAAGTATGAAGGACTCATCGGGTGCATCGCTCTGGAACTGAAATCGGATGCGCGCACTGACATGCTCCCGTCTCTTGAAGTCTGAGACATGTGTGAAAATTTTCTAAGTCCAGAAAAAAAAAAAATTTCAACTTTTTTTCAAATTTCCCCACAAGGGATATATATTTTACCCACACATTTGGAGCCCTCCTGGGATGCCCTCTAACATACTATAACCTCATTTAGCGGAGATTTTCACAAAAAAGTGAAATTTTCAAAAAGTCAAAAATTTTGCAAAAAACGACTAAGTATGAAGGGCTCATCGGGTGCATCGCTCTGGAACTGAAATCGGATGAGCGCACTGACATGCTCCCCTCTCTGGAAGTCTGAGACATGTGTGAAAATTTTCTAAGTCCAGAAAAAAAAAATTTTTAAACTTTTTTTCAAATTTCCCCACAAGGGATATGTATTTTACCCACACATTTGGAGCCCTGCTGGGATGCCCTCTAACATACTATAACCTCATTTAGCGGAGATTTTCACAAAAAAAGTGAAATTTTCAAAAAGTCAGAAATTTAGCAAAAAACGACTAAGTATGAAGGACTCATCGGGTGCATCGCTCTGGAACTGAAATCGGATGCGCGCACTGACATGCTCCCGTCTCTGGAAGTCTGAGACATGTGTGAAAATTTTCTAAGTCCAGAAAAAAAAAAATTTTAAACTTTTTTTCAAATTTCCCCACAAGGGATATGTATTTTACCCACACATTTGGAGCCCTCCTGGGATGCCCTCTAACATACTATAACCTCATTTAGCGGAGATTTTCACAAAAAAGTGAAATTTTCAAAAAGTCAAAAATTTTGCAAAAAACGACTAAGTATGAAGGGCTCATCGGGTGCATCGCTCTGGAACTGAAATCGGATGAGCGCACTGACATGCTCCCCTCTCTGGAAGTCTGAGACATGTGTGAAAATTTTCTAAGTCCAGAAAAAAAAAAAATTTCAACTTTTTTTCAAATTTCCCCCCAAGGGATATATATTTTACCCACACATTTGGAGCCCTCCTGGGATGCCCTCTAACATACTATAACCTCATTTAGCGGAGATTTTCACAAAAAAAGTGAAATTTTCAAAAAGTCAGAAATTTTGCAAAAAACGACTAAGTATGAAGGACTCATCGGGTGCATCGCTCTGGAACTGAAATCGGATGCGCGCACTGACATGCTCCCCTCTCTGGAAGTCTGAGACATGTGTGAAAATTTTCTAAGTCCAGAAAAAAAAAATTTTTAAACTTTTTTTCAAATTTCCCCACAAGGGATATGTATTTTACCCACACATTTGGAGCCCTCCTGGGATGCCCTCTAACATACTATAACCTCCTTTAGCGGAGATTTTCACAAAAAAGTGAAATTTTCAAAAAGTCAAAAATGTTTCCAAAAAACGACTAAGTATGAAGGACTCATTGGGTGAAACGCTCTGGAACTGAAATCGGATGTGCTTACAGACATGCTCCCCTCTCTGGAAGTCTGAGACATGTGTGAAAATTTTCTAAGTCCAGAAAAAAAAAAATTTTCAACTTTTTTTCAAATTTCCCGACAAGGGATATATATTTTACCCAAACATTTGGAGCCCTCCTGGGATGCCCTCTAACATACTATAACCTCATTTAGCAGAGATTTTCACAAAAAAGTGAAATTTTCAAAAAGTGAGAAATTTTGCAAAAAATGACTAAGTATGAAGGAATCATCGGGTGAAACGCTCTGGAACTGAAATCGGATGCGCTTACAGACATGCTCCCCTCTCTGGAAGTCTGAGACATGTGTGAAAATTTTCTAAGTCCATAAAAAAAAAAATTTAAACTTTTTTTCAAATTTCCCGACAAGGGATATATATTTTACCCACACATTTGGAGCCCTCCTGGGATGCCCTCTAACATACTATAACCTCATTTAGCGGAGATTTTCACGAAAGAGTGAAATTTTCAAAACGTGGAAATTTTTCCAAAAAACGACTAAGTATGAAGGACTCATCGGGTGAAAAGCTCTGGAACTGAAATCGGATGCGCGCACTGCCATGCTCCCCTCTCTGGAAGTCTGAGACATGTGTGAAAATTTTCTAAGTCCAGAAAAAAAAAATTTTTAAACTTTTTTTCAAATTTCCCCACAAGGGATATGTATTTTACCCACACATTGGGAGCCCTCCTGGGATGCCCTCTAACATACTATAACCTCATTTAGCGGAGATTTTCACAAAAAAAGTGAAATTTTCAAAAAGTCAGAAATTTAGCAAAAAACGACTAAGTATGAAGGACTCATCGGGTGCATCGCTCTGGAACTGAAATCGGATGCGCGCACTGACATGCTCCCGTCTCTGGAAGTCTGAGACATGTGTGAAAATTTTCTAAGTCCAGAAAAAAAAAATTTTTCAACTTTTTTTCAAATTTCCCCACAAGGGATATGTATTTTACCCACACATTTGGAGCCCTCCTGGGATGCCCTCTAACATACTATAACCTCCTTTAGCGGAGATTTTCACAAAAAAGTGAAATTTTCAAAAAGTCAAAATTTTTTCCAAAAAACGACTAAGTATGAAGGACTCATTGGGTGAAACGCTCTGGAACTGAAATCGGATGTGCTTACAGACATGCTCCCCTCTCTGGAAGTCTGAGACATGTGTGAAAATTTTCTAAGTCCAGAAAAAAAAAATTTTTCAACTTTTTTTCAAATTTCCCGACAAGGGATATATATTTTACCCACACATTTGGAGCCCTCCTGGGATGCCCTCTAACATACTATAACCTCATTTAGCAGAGATTTTCACAAAAAAGTGAAATTTTCAAAAAGTGAGAAATTTTGCAAAAAATGACTAAGTATGAAGGAATCATCGGGTGAAACGCTCTGGAACTGAAATCGGATGCGCTTACAGACATGCTCCCCTCTCTGGAAGTCTGAGACATGTGTGAAAATTTTCTAAGTCCATAAAAAAAAAAATTTAAACTTTTTTTCAAATTTCCCGACAAGGGATATATATTTTACCCACACATTTGGAGCCCTCCTGGGATGCCCTCTAACATACTATAACCTCATTTAGCGGAGATTTTCGCAAAAAAGTGAAATTTTCAAAACGTGGAAATTTTTCCAAAAAACGACTAAGTATGAAGGACTCATCGGGTGAATCGCTCTGGAACTGAAATTGGATGCGCGCACTGACATGCTCCCCTCTCTGGAAGTCTGAGACATGTGTGAAAATTTTCTAAGTCCAGAAAAAAAAAAAATTTCAACTTTTTTTCAAATTTCCCCCCAAGGGATATATATTTTACCCACACATTTGGAGCCCTCCTGGGATGCCCTCTAACATACTATAACCTCATTTAGCGGAGATTTTCACAAAAAAAGTGAAATTTTCAAAAAGTCAGAAATTT
Organism: Phyllobates terribilis; assembly: GCF_046119375.1. Classification (NCBI taxonomy): domain Eukaryota; kingdom Metazoa; phylum Chordata; class Amphibia; order Anura; family Dendrobatidae; genus Phyllobates; species Phyllobates terribilis. The sequence continues at coordinate 125,167 of NW_027363218.1, read as the reverse complement.
TGCAAAAAACGACTAAGTATGAAGGACTCATCGGGTGCATCGCTCTGGAACTGAAATCGGATGCGCGCACTGACATGCTCCCCTCTCTGGAAGTCTGAGACATGTGTGAAAATTTTCTAAGTCCAGAAAAAAAAAATTTTTAAACTTTTTTTCAAATTTCCCCACAAGGGATATGTATTTTACCCACACATTTGGAGCCCTCCTGGGATGCCCTCTAACATACTATAACCTCCTTTAGCGGAGATTTTCACAAAAAAGTGAAATTTTCAAAAAGTCAAAAATGTTTCCAAAAAACGACTAAGTATGAAGGAATCATCGGGTGAAACGCTCTGGAACTGAAATCGGATGCGCTTACAGACATGCTCCCCTCTCTGGAAGTCTGAGACATGTGTGAAAATTTTCTAAGTCCATAAAAAAAAAAATTTAAACTTTTTTTCAAATTTCCCGACAAGGGATATATATTTTACCCACACATTTGGAGCCCTCCTGGGATGCCCTCTAACATACTATAACCTCATTTAGCGGAGATTTTCACGAAAGAGTGAAATTTTCAAAACGTGGAAATTTTTCCAAAAAACGACTAAGTATGAAGGACTCATCGGGTGAAAAGCTCTGGAACTGAAATCGGATGCGCGCACTGCCATGCTCCCCTCTCTGGAAGTCTGAGACATGTGTGAAAATTTTCTAAGTCCAGAAAAAAAAAATTTTTAAACTTTTTTCAAATTTCCCCACAAGGGATATGTATTTTACCCACACATTGGGAGCCCTCCTGGGATGCCCTCTAACATACTATAACCTCATTTAGCGGAGATTTTCACAAAAAAAGTGAAATTTTCAAAAAGTCAGAAATTTAGCAAAAAACGACTAAGTATGAAGGACTCATCGGGTGCATCGCTCTGGAACTGAAATCGGATGCGCGCACTGACATGCTCCCGTCTCTGGAAGTCTGAGACATGTGTGAAAATTTTCTAAGTCCAGAAAAAAAAAATTTTTCAACTTTTTTTCAAATTTCCCCACAAGGGATATATATTTTACCCACACATTTGGAGCCCTCCTGGGATGCCCTCTAACATACTATAACCTCATTTAGCGGAGATTTTCACAAAAAAGTGAAATTTTCAAAAAGTCAAAAATTTTGCAAAAAACGACTAAGTATGAAGGACTCATCGGGTGCATCGCTCTGGAACTGAAATCGGATGCGCGCACTGACATGCTCCCCTCTCTGGAAGTCTGAGACATGTGTGAAAATTTTCTAAGTCCATAAAAAAAAAAATTTAAACTTTTTTTCAAATTTCCCGACAAGGGATATATATTTTACCCACACATTTGGAGCCCTCCTGGGATGCCCTCTAACATACTATAACCTCATTTAGCGGAGATTTTCACAAAAAAGTGAAATTTTCAAAACGTGGAAATTTTTCCAAAAAACGACTAAGTATGAAGGACTCATCGGGTGAATCGCTCTGGAACTGAAATTGGATGCGCGCACTGACATGCTCCCCTCTCTGGAAGTCTGAGACATGTGTGAAAATTTTCTAAGTCCAGAAAAAAAAAATTTTTCAACTTTTTTTCAAATTTCCCCCCAAGGGATATATATTTTACCCACACATTTGGAGCCCTCCTGGGATGCCCTCTAACATACTATAACCTCATTTAGCGGAGATTTTCACAAAAAAAGTGAAATTTTCAAAAAGTCAGAAATTTTGCAAAAAACGACTAAGTATGAAGGAATCATCGGTTGAAATGCTCTGGAACTGAAATCGGATGTGCTTACAGACATGCTCCCCTCTCTGGAAGTCTGAGACATGTGTGAAAATTTTCTAAGTCCAGAAAAAAAAAATTTTTCAACTTTTTTTCAAATTTCCCGACAAGGGATATATATTTTACCCACAGATTTGGAGCCCTCCTGGGATGCCCACTAACATACTATAACCTCATTTAGCGGAGATTTTCACGAAAGAGTGAAATTTTCAAAAAGTGGAAATTTTTCCAAAAAACGACTAAGTATGAAGGACTCATCGGGTGAAAAGCTCTGGAACTGAAATCGGATGCGCTTACAGACATGCTCCCCTCTCTGGAAGTCTGAGACGTGTGAAAATTTTCTAAGTCCAGAAAAAATAAATTTTTCAACTTTTTTTCAAATTTCCCCACAAGAGATATATATTTTAACCACACATTTGGAGCCCTCCTGGGATGCCCTCTAACATACTATAACCTCATTTAGCGGAGATTTTCACAAAAAAAGTGAAATTTTCAAAAAGTCAGAAATTTAGCAAAAAACGACTAAGTATGAAGGACTCATCGGGTGCATCGCTCTGGAACTGAAATCGGATGCGCGCACTGACATGCTTCCGTCTCTGGAAGTCTGAGACATGTGTGAAAATTTTCTAAGTCCAGAAAAAAAAAAAATTTCAACTTTTTTTCAAATTTCCCCACAAGGGATATATATTTTACCCACACATTTGGAGCCCTCCTGGGATGCCCTCTAACATACTATAACCTCATTTAGCGGAGATTTTCACAAAAAAAGTGAAATTTTCAAAAAGTCAGAAATTTAGCAAAAAACGACTAAGTATGAAGGACTCATCGGGTGCATCGCTCTGGAACTGAAATCGGATGCGCGCACTGACATGCTCCCGTCTCTGGAAGTCTGAGACATGTGTGAAAATTTTCTAAGTCCAGAAAAAAAAAAATTTTAAACTTTTTTTCAAATTTCCCCACAAGGGATATGTATTTTACCCACACATTTGGAGCCCTCCTGGGATGCCCTCTAACATACTATAACCTCCTTTAGCGGAGATTTTCACAAAAAAGTGAAATTTTCAAAAAGTCAAAATTTTTTCCGAAAAACGACTAAGTATGAAGGACTCATTGGGTGAAACGCTCTGGAACTGAAATCGGATGTGCTTACAGACATGCTCCCCTCTCTGGAAGTCTGAGACATGTGTGAAAATTTTCTAAGTCCAGAAAAAAAAAAATTTTCAACTTTTTTTCAAATTTCCCGACAAGGGATATATATTTTACCCAAACATTTGGAGCCCTCCTGGGATGCCCTCTAACATACTATAACCTCATTTAGCAGAGATTTTCACAAAAAAGTGAAATTTTCAAAAAGTGAGAAATTTTGCAAAAAATGACTAAGTATGAAGGAATCATCGGGTGAAACGCTCTGGAACTGAAATCGGATGCGCTTACAGACATGCTCCCCTCTCTGGAAGTCTGAGACATGTGTGAAAATTTTCTAAGTCCATAAAAAAAAAAATTTAAACTTTTTTTCAAATTTCCCGACAAGGGATATATATTTTACCCACACATTTGGAGCCCTCCTGGGATGCCCTCTAACATACTATAACCTCATTTAGCGGAGATTTTCACGAAAGAGTGAAATTTTCAAAACGTGGAAATTTTTCCAAAAAACGACTAAGTATGAAGGACTCATCGGGTGAAAAGCTCTGGAACTGAAATCGGATGCGCTTACAGACATGCTCCCCTCTCTGGAAGTCTGAGACGTGTGAAAATTTTCTAAGTCCAGAAAAAATAAATTTTTCAACTTTTTTTCAAATTTCCCCACAAGAGATATATATTTTAACCACACATTTGGAGCCCTCCTGGGATGCCCTCTAACATACTATAACCTCATTTAGCGGAGATTTTCACAAAAAAAGTGAAACTTTCAAAAAGTCAGAAATTTAGCAAAAAACGACTAAGTATGAAGGACTCATCGGGTGCATCGCTCTGGAACTGAAATCGGATGCGCGCACTGACATGCTCCCGTCTCTGGAAGTCTGAGACATGTGTGAAAATTTTCTAAGTCCAGAAAAAAAAAATTTTTCAACTTTTTTTCAAATTTCCCCACAAGGGATATATATTTTACCCACACATTTGGAGCCCTCCTGGGATGCCCTCTAACATACTATAACCTCATTTAGCGGAGATTTTCACAAAAAAGTGAAATTTTCAAAAAGTCAAAATTTTTTCCAAAAAACGACTAAGTATGAAGGACTCATTGGGTGAAACGCTCTGGAACTGAAATCGGATGTGCTTACAGACATGCTCCCCTCTCTGGAAGTCTGAGACATGTGTGAAAATTTTCTAAGTCCAGAAAAAAAAAATTTTTCAACTTTTTTCAAATTTCCCGACAAGGGATATATATTTTACCCACACATTTGGAGCCCTCCTGGGATGCCCTCTAACATACTATAACCTCATTTAGCAGAGATTTTCACAAAAAAGTGAAATTTTCAAAAAGTGAGAAATTTTGCAAAAAATGACTAAGTATGAAGGAATCATCGGGTGAAACGCTCTGGAACTGAAATCGGATGCGCTTACAGACATGCTCCCCTCTCTGGAAGTCTGAGACATGTATGAAAATTTTCTAAGTCCATAAAAAAAAAAATTTAAACTTTTTTTCAAATTTCCCGACAAGGGATATATATTTTACCCACACATTTGGAGCCCTCCTGGGATGCCCTCTAACATACTATAACCTCATTTAGCGGAGATTTTCGCAAAAAAGTGAAATTTTCAAAACGTGGAAATTTTTCCAAAAAACGACTAAGTATGAAGGACTCATCGGGTGAATCGCTCTGGAACTGAAATTGGATGCGCGCACTGACATGCTCCCCTCTCTGGAAGTCTGAGACATGTGTGAAAATTTTCTAAGTCCAGAAAAAAAAAAAATTTCAACTTTTTTTCAAATTTCCCCCCAAGGGATATATATTTTACCCACACATTTGGAGCCCTCCTGGGATGCCCTCTAACATACTATAACCTCATTTAGCGGAGATTTTCACAAAAAAAGTGAAATTTTCAAAAAGTCAGAAATTTTGCAAAAAACGACTAAGTATGAAGGACTCATCGGGTGCATCGCTCTGGAACTGAAATCGGATGCGCGCACTGACATGCTCCCCTCTCTGGAAGTCTGAGACATGTGTGAAAATTTTCTAAGTCCAGAAAAAAAAAATTTTTAAACTTTTTTTCAAATTTCCCCACAAGGGATATGTATTTTACCCACACATTTGGAGCCCTCCTGGGATGCCCTCTAACATACTATAACCTCCTTTAGCGGAGATTTTCACAAAAAAGTGAAATTTTCAAAAAGTCAAAAATTTTTCAAAAAAACGACTAAGTATGAAGGACTCATTGGGTGAAACGCTCTGGAACTGAAATCGGATGTGCTTACAGACATGCTCCCCTCTCTGGAAGTCTGAGACATGTGTGAAAATTTTCTAAGTCCAGAAAAAAAAATTTTTTCAACTTTTTTTCAAATTTCCCGACAAGGGATATATATTTTACCCACACATTTGGAGCCCTCCTGGGATGCCCTCTAACATACTATAACCTCATTTAGCAGAGATTTTCACAAAAAAGTGAAATTTTCAAAAAGTGAGAAATTTTGCAAAAAACGACTAAGTATGAAGGACTCATCGGGTGCATCGCTCTGGAACTGAAATCGGATGCGCGCACTGACATGCTCCCGTCTCTGGAAGTCTGAGACATGTGTGAAAATTTTCTAAGTCCAGAAAAAAAAAATTTTTCAACTTTTTTTCAAATTTCCCCACAAGGGATATATATTTTACCCACACATTTGGAGCCCTCCTGGGATGCCCTCTAACATACTATAACCTCATTTAGCGGAGATTTTCACAAAAAAGTGAAATTTTCAAAAAGTCAAAAATTTTTCCAAAAAACGACTAAGTATGAAGGACTCATTGGGTGAAACGCTCTGGAACTGAAATCGGATGTGCTTACAGACATGCTCCCCTCTCTGGAAGTCTGAGACATGTGTGAAAATTTTCTAAGTCCAGAAAAAAAAAAATTTTCAACTTTTTTTCAAATTTCCCGACAAGGGATATATATTTTACCCACACATTTGGAGCCCTCCTGGGATGCCCTCTAACATACTATAACCTCATTTAGCAGAGATTTTCACAAAAAAGTGAAATTTTCAAAAAGTGAGAAATTTTGCAAAAAATGACTAAGTATGAAGGAATCATCGGGTGAAACGCTCTGGAACTGAAATCGGATGCGCTTACAGACATGCTCCCCTCTCTGGAAGTCTGAGACATGTGTGAAAATTTTCTAAGTCCATAAAAAAAAAAAATTAAACTTTTTTTCAAATTTCCCGACAAGGGATATATATTTTACCCACACATTTGGAGCCCTCCTGGGATGCCCTCTAACATACTATAACCTCATTTAGCGGAGATTTTCACAAAAAAGTGAAATTTTCAAAACGTGGAAATTTTTCCAAAAAACGACTAAGTATGAAGGACTCATCGGGTGAATCGCTCTGGAACTGAAATTGGATGCGCGCAATGACATGCTCCCCTCTCTGGAAGTCTGAGACATGTGTGAAAATTTTCTAAGTCCAGAAAAAAAAAAATTTTCAACTTTTTTTCAAATTTCCCCCCAAAGGGATATATATTTTACCCACACATTTGGAGCCCTCCTGGGATGCCCTCTAACATACTATAACCTCATTTAGCGGAGATTTTCACAAAAAAAGTGAAATTTTCAAAAAGTGAGAAATTTTGCAAAAAATGACTAAGTATGAAGGAATCATCGGGTGAAACGCTCTGGAACTGAAATCGGATGCGCTTACAGACATGCTCCCCTCTCTGGAAGTCTGAGACATATGTGAAAATTTTCTAAGTCCATAAAAAAAAAAAATTAAACTTTTTTTCAAATTTCCCGACAAGGGATATATATTTTACCCACACATTTGGAGCCCTCCTGGGATGCCCTCTAACATACTATAACCTCATTTAGCGGAGATTTTCACAAAAAAGTGAAATTTTCAAAACGTGGAAATTTTTCCAAAAAACGACTAAGTATGAAGGACTCATCGGGTGAATCGCTCTGGAACTGAAATTGGATGCGCGCACTGACATGCTCCCCTCTCTGGAAGTCTGAGACATGTGTGAAAATTTTCTAAGTCCAGAAAAAAAAAAATTTTCAACTTTTTTTCAAATTTCCCCCCAAAGGGATATATATTTTACCCACACATTTGGAGCCCTCCTGGGATGCCCTCTAACATACTATAACCTCATTTAGCGGAGATTTTCACAAAAAAAGTGAAATTTTCAAAAAGTGAGAAATTTTGCAAAAAACGACTAAGTATGAAGGAATGATCGGTTGAAACGCTCTGGAACTGAAATCGGATGCGCTTACAGACATGCTCCCCTCTCTGGAAGTCTGAGACATGTGTGAAAATTTTCTAAGTCCAGAAAAAAAAATTTTTTCAACTTTTTTTCAAATTTCCCGACAAGGGATATATATTTTACCCACAGATTTGGAGCCCTCCTGGGATGCCCACTAACATACTATAACCTCATTTAGCGGAGATTTTCACGAAAGAGTGAAATTTTCAAAAAGTGGAAATTTTTCCAAAAAACGACTAAGTATGAAGGACTCATCGGGTGAAAAGCTCTGGAACTGAAATCGGATGCGCTTACAGACATGCTCCCCTCTCTGGAAGTCTGAGACGTGTGAAAATTTTCTAAGTCCAGAAAAAATAAATTTTTCAACTTTTTTTCAAATTTCCCCACAAGAGATATATATTTTAACCACACATTTGGAGCCCTCCTGGGATGCCCTCTAACATACTATAACCTCATTTAGCGGAGATTTTCACAAAAAAAGTGAAATTTTCAAAAAGTCAGAAATTTAGCAAAAAACGACTAAGTATGAAGGACTCATCGGGTGCATCGCTCTGGAACTGAAATCGGATGCGCGCACTGACATGCTCCCGTCTCTGGAAGTCTGAGACATGTGTGAAAATTTTCTAAGTCCAGAAAAAAAAAAAATTTCAACTTTTTTTCAAATTTCCCCACAAGGGATATATATTTTACCCACACATTTGGAGCCCTCCTGGGATGCCCTCTAACATACTATAACCTCATTTAGCGGAGATTTTCACAAAAAAGTGAAATTTTCAAAAAGTCAAAAATTTTGCAAAAAACGACTAAGTATGAAGGGCTCATCGGGTGCATCGCTCTGGAACTGAAATCGGATGCGCGCACTGACATGCTCCCCTCTCTGGAAGTCTGAGACATGTGTGAAAATTTTCTAAGTCCAGAAAAAAAAAATTTTTAAACTTTTTTTCAAATTTCCCCACAAGGGATATGTATTTTACCCACACATTTGGAGCCCTCCTGGGATGCCCTCTAACATACTATAACCTCATTTAGCGGAGATTTTCACAAAAAAAGTGAAATTTTCAAAAAGTCAGAAATTTAGCAAAAAACGACTAAGTATGAAGGACTCATCGGGTGCATCGCTCTGGAACTGAAATCGGATGCGCGCACTGACATGCTCCCGTCTCTGGAAGTCTGAGACATGTGTGAAAATTTTCTAAGTCCAGAAAAAAAAATTTTTTCAACTTTTTTTCAAATTTCCCGACAAGGGATATATATTTTACCCACAGATTTGGAGCCCTCCTGGGATGCCCACTAACATACTATAACCTCATTTAGCGGAGATTTTCACGAAAGAGTGAAATTTTCAAAAAGTGGAAATTTTTCCAAAAAACGACTAAGTATGAAGGACTCATCGGGTGAAAAGCTCTGGAACTGAAATCGGATGCGCTTACAGACATGCTCCCCTCTCTGGAAGTCTGAGACGTGTGAAAATTTTCTAAGTCCAGAAAAAATAAATTTTTCAACTTTTTTTCAAATTTCCCCACAAGAGATATATATTTTAACCACACATTTGGAGCCCTCCTGGGATGCCCTCTAACATACTATAACCTCATTTAGCGGAGATTTTCACAAAAAAAGTGAAATTTTCAAAAAGTCAGAAATTTAGCAAAAAACGACTAAGTATGAAGGACTCATCGGGTGCATCGCTCTGGAACTGAAATCGGATGCGCGCACTGACATGCTCCCGTCTCTGGAAGTCTGAGACATGTGTGAAAATTTTCTAAGTCCAGAAAAAAAAAAAATTTCAACTTTTTTTCAAATTTCCCCACAAGGGATATATATTTTACCCACACATTTGGAGCCCTCCTGGGATGCCCTCTAACATACTATAACCTCATTTAGCGGAGATTTTCACAAAAAAGTGAAATTTTCAAAAAGTCAAAAATTTTGCAAAAAACGACTAAGTATGAAGGGCTCATCGGGTGCATCGCTCTGGAACTGAAATCGGATGCGCGCACTGACATGCTCCCCTCTCTGGAAGTCTGAGACATGTGTGAAAATTTTCTAAGTCCAGAAAAAAAAAATTTTTAAACTTTTTTTCAAATTTCCCCACAAGGGATATGTATTTTACCCACACATTTGGAGCCCTCCTGGGATGCCCTCTAACATACTATAACCTCATTTAGCGGAGATTTTCACAAAAAAAGTGAAATTTTCAAAAAGTCAGAAATTTAGCAAAAAACGACTAAGTATGAAGGACTCATCGGGTGCATCGCTCTGGAACTGAAATCGGATGCGCGCACTGACATGCTCCCGTCTCTGGAAGTCTGAGACATGTGTGAAAATTTTCTAAGTCCAGAAAAAAAAAAATTTTAAACTTTTTTTCAAATTTCCCCACAAGGGATATGTATTTTACCCACACATTTGGAGCCCTCCTGGGATGCCCTCTAACATACTATAACCTCCTTTAGCGGAGATTTTCACAAAAAAGTGAAATTTTCAAAAAGTCAAAATTTTTTCCAAAAAACGACTAAGTATGAAGGACTCATTGGGTGAAACGCTCTGGAACTGAAATCGGATGTGCTTACAGACATGCTCCCCTCTCTGGAAGTCTGAGACATGTGTGAAAATTTTCTAAGTCCAGAAAAAAAAAATTTTTCAACTTTTTTCAAATTTCCCGACAAGGGATATATATTTTACCCACACATTTGGAGCCCTCCTGGGATGCCCTCTAACATACTATAACCTCATTTAGCAGAGATTTTCACAAAAAAGTGAAATTTTCAAAAAGTGAGAAATTTTGCAAAAAATGACTAAGTATGAAGGAATCATCGGGTGAAACGCTCTGGAACTGAAATCGGATGCGCTTACAGACATGCTCCCCTCTCTGGAAGTCTGAGACATGTGTGAAAATTTGCTAAGTCCATAAAAAAAAAAATTTAAACTTTTTTTCAAATTTCCCGACAAGGGATATATATTTTACCCACACATTTGGAGCCCTCCTGGGATGCCCTCTAACATACTATAACCTCATTTAGCGGAGATTTTCGCAAAAAAGTGAAATTTTCAAAACGTGGAAATTTTTCCAAAAAACGACTAAGTATGAAGGACTCATTGGGTGAAACGCTCTGGAACTGAAATCGGATGTGCTTACAGACATGCTCCCCTCTCTGGAAGTCTGAGACATGTGTGAAAATTTTCTAAGTCCAGAAAAAAAAAAATTTTCAACTTTTTTTCAAATTTCCCGACAAGGGATATATATTTTACCCAAACATTTGGAGCCCTCCTGGGATGCCCTCTAACATACTATAACCTCATTTAGCAGAGATTTTCACAAAAAAGTGAAATTTTCAAAAAGTGAGAAATTTTGCAAAAAATGACTAAGTATGAAGGAATCATCGGGTGAAACGCTCTGGAACTGAAATCGGATGCGCTTACAGACATGCTCCCCTCTCTGGAAGTCTGAGACATGTGTGAAAATTTTCTAAGTCCATAAAAAAAAAAATTTAAACTTTTTTTCAAATTTCCCGACAAGGGATATATATTTTACCCACACATTTGGAGCCCTCCTGGGATGCCCTCTAACATACTATAACCTCATTTAGCGGAGATTTTCACGAAAGAGTGAAATTTTCAAAACGTGGAAATTTTTCCAAAAAACGACTAAGTATGAAGGACTCATCGGGTGAAAAGCTCTGGAACTGAAATCGGATGCGCTTACAGACATGCTCCCCTCTCTGGAAGTCTGAGACGTGTGAAAATTTTCTAAGTCCAGAAAAAATAAATTTTTCAACTTTTTTTCAAATTTCCCCACAAGAGATATATATTTTAACCACACATTTGGAGCCCTCCTGGGATGCCCTCTAACATACTATAACCTCATTTAGCGGAGATTTTCACAAAAAAAGTGAAATTTTCAAAAAGTCAGAAATTTAGCAAAAAACGACTAAGTATGAAGGACTCATCGGGTGCATCGCTCTGGAACTGAAATCGGATGCGCGCACTGACATGCTCCCGTCTCTGGAAGTCTGAGACATGTGTGAAAATTTTCTAAGTCCAGAAAAAAAAAAAATTTCAACTTTTTTTCAAATTTCCCCACAAGGGATATATATTTTACCCACACATTTGGAGCCCTCCTGGGATGCCCTCTAACATACTATAACCTCATTTAGCGGAGATTTTCACAAAAAAGTGAAATTTTCAAAAAGTCAAAAATTTTGCAAAAAACGACTAAGTATGAAGGGCTCATCGGGTGCATCGCTCTGGAACTGAAATCGGATGCGCGCACTGACATGCTCCCCTCTCTGGAAGTCTGAGACATGTGTGAAAATTTTCTAAGTCCAGAAAAAAAAAATTTTTAAACTTTTTTTCAAATTTCCCCACAAGGGATATGTATTTTACCCACACATTTGGAGCCCTCCTGGGATGCCCTCTAACATACTATAACCTCATTTAGCGGAGATTTTCACAAAAAAAGTGAAATGTTCAAAAAGTCAGAAATTTAGCAAAAAACGACTAAGTATGAAGGACTCATCGGGTGCATCGCTCTGGAACTGAAATCGGATGCGCGCACTGACATGCTCCCGTCTCTGGAAGTCTGAGACATGTGTGAAAATTTTCTAAGTCCAGAAAAAAAAAAATTTTCAACTTTTTTTCAAATTTCCCCACAAGGGATATATATTTTACCCACACATTTGGAGCCCTCCTGGGATGCCCTCTAACATACTATAACCTCATTTAGCGGAGATTTTCACAAAAAAGTGAAATTTTCAAAAAGTCAAAATTTTTTCCAAAAAACGACTAAGTATGAAGGACTCATTGGGTGAAACGCTCTGGAACTGAAATCGGATGTGCTTACAGACATGCTCCCCTCTCTGGAAGTCTGAGACATGTGTGAAAATTTTCTAAGTCCAGAAAAAAAAAATTTTTCAACTTTTTTCAAATTTCCCGACAAGGGATATATATTTTACCCACACATTTGGAGCCCTCCTGGGATGCCCTCTAACATACTATAATCTCATTTAGCAGAGATTTTCACAAAAAAGTGAAATTTTCAAAAAGTGAGAAATTTTGCAAAAAATGACTAAGTATGAAGGAATCATCGGGTGAAACGCTCTGGAACTGAAATCGGATGCGCTTACAGACATGCTCCCCTCTCTGGAAGTCTGAGACATGTATGAAAATTTTCTAAGTCCATAAAAAAAAAAATTTAAACTTTTTTTCAAATTTCCCGACAAGGGATATATATTTTACCCACACATTTGGAGCCCTCCTGGGATGCCCTCTAACATACTATAACCTCATTTAGCGGAGATTTTCGCAAAAAAGTGAAATTTTCAAAACGTGGAAATTTTTCCAAAAAACGACTAAGTATGAAGGACTCATCGGGTGAATCGCTCTGGAACTGAAATTGGATGCGCGCACTGACATGCTCCCCTCTCTGGAAGTCTGAGACATGTGTGAAAATTTTCTAAGTCCAGAAAAAAAAAAAATTTCAACTTTTTTTCAAATTTCCCCCCAAGGGATATATATTTTACCCACACATTTGGAGCCCTCCTGGGATGCCCTCTAACATACTATAACCTCATTTAGCGGAGATTTTCACAAAAAAAGTGAAATTTTCAAAAAGTCAGAAATTTTGCAAAAAACGACTAAGTATGAAGGACTCATCGGGTGCATCGCTCTGGAACTGAAATCGGATGCGCGCACTGACATGCTCCCCTCTCTGGAAGTCTGAGACATGTGTGAAAATTTTCTAAGTCCAGAAAAAAAAAATTTTTAAACTTTTTTTCAAATTTCCCCACAAGGGATATGTATTTTACCCACACATTTGGAGCCCTCCTGGGATGCCCTCTAACATACTATAACCTCCTTTAGCGGAGATTTTCACAAAAAAGTGAAATTTTCAAAAAGTCAAAAATTTTTCCAAAAAACGACTAAGTATGAAGGACTCATTGGGTGAAACGCTCTGGAACTGAAATCGGATGTGCTTACAGACATGCTCCCCTCTCTGGAAGTCTGAGACATGTGTGAAAATTTTCTAAGTCCAGAAAAAAAAATTTTTTCAACTTTTTTTCAAATTTCCCGACAAGGGATATATATTTTACCCACACATTTGGAGCCCTCCTGGGATGCCCTCTAACATACTATAACCTCATTTAGCAGAGATTTTCACAAAAAAGTGAAATTTTCAAAAAGTGAGAAATTTTGCAAAAAACGACTAAGTATGAAGGACTCATCGGGTGCATCGCTCTGGAACTGAAATCGGATGCGCGCACTGACATGCTCCCGTCTCTGGAAGTCTGAGACATGTGTGAAAATTTTCTAAGTCCAGAAAAAAAAAATTTTTCAACTTTTTTTCAAATTTCCCCACAAGGGATATATATTTTACCCACACATTTGGAGCCCTCCTGGGATGCCCTCTAACATACTATAACCTCATTTAGCGGAGATTTTCACAAAAAAGTGAAATTTTCAAAAAGTCAAAAATTTTTCCAAAAAACGACTAAGTATGAAGGACTCATTGGGTGAAACGCTCTGGAACTGAAATCGGATGTGCTTACAGACATGCTCCCCTCTCTGGAAGTCTGAGACATGTGTGAAAATTTTCTAAGTCCAGAAAAAAAAAAATTTTCAACTTTTTTTCAAATTTCCCGACAAGGGATATATATTTTACCCACACATTTGGAGCCCTCCTGGGATGCCCTCTAACATACTATAACCTCATTTAGCAGAGATTTTCACAAAAAAGTGAAATTTTCAAAAAGTGAGAAATTTTGCAAAAAATGACTAAGTATGAAGGAATCATCGGGTGAAACGCTCTGGAACTGAAATCGGATGCGCTTACAGACATGCTCCCCTCTCTGGAAGTCTGAGACATGTGTGAAAATTTTCTAAGTCCATAAAAAAAAAAAATTAAACTTTTTTTCAAATTTCCCGACAAGGGATATATATTTTACCCACACATTTGGAGCCCTCCTGGGATGCCCTCTAACATACTATAACCTCATTTAGCGGAGATTTTCACAAAAAAGTGAAATTTTCAAAACGTGGAAATTTTTCCAAAAAACGACTAAGTATGAAGGACTCATCGGGTGAATCGCTCTGGAACTGAAATTGGATGCGCGCAATGACATGCTCCCCTCTCTGGAAGTCTGAGACATGTGTGAAAATTTTCTAAGTCCAGAAAAAAAAAAATTTTCAACTTTTTTTCAAATTTCCCCCCAAAGGGATATATATTTTACCCACACATTTGGAGCCCTCCTGGGATGCCCTCTAACATACTATAACCTCATTTAGCGGAGATTTTCACAAAAAAAGTGAAATTTTCAAAAAGTGAGAAATTTTGCAAAAAATGACTAAGTATGAAGGAATCATCGGGTGAAACGCTCTGGAACTGAAATCGGATGCGCTTACAGACATGCTCCCCTCTCTGGAAGTCTGAGACATATGTGAAAATTTTCTAAGTCCATAAAAAAAAAAAATTTTAACTTTTTTTCAAATTTCCCGACAAGGGATATATATTTTACCCACAGATTTGGAGCCCTCCTGGGATGCCCACTAACATACTATAACCTCATTTAGCGGAGATTTTCACGAAAGAGTGAAATTTTCAAAAAGTGGAAATTTTTCCAAAAAACGACTAAGTATGAAGGACTCATCGGGTGAAAAGCTCTGGAACTGAAATCGGATGCGCTTACAGACATGCTCCCCTCTCTGGAAGTCTGAGACGTGTGAAAATTTTCTAAGTCCAGAAAAAATAAATTTTTCAACTTTTTTTCAAATTTCCCCACAAGAGATATATATTTTAACCACACATTTGGAGCCCTCCTGGGATGCCCTCTAACATACTATAACCTCATTTAGCGGAGATTTTCACAAAAAAGTGAAATTTTCAAAAAGTCAAAAATTTTGCAAAAAACGACTAAGTATGAAGGGCTCATCGGGTGCATCGCTCTGGAACTGAAATCGGATGCGCGCACTGACATGCTCCCCTCTCTGGAAGTCTGAGACATGTGTGAAAATTTTCTAAGTCCAGAAAAAAAAAATTTTTAAACTTTTTTTCAAATTTCCCCACAAGGGATATGTATTTTACCCACACATTGGGAGCCCTCCTGGGATGCCCTCTAACATACTATAACCTCATTTAGCGGAGATTTTCACAAAAAAAGTGAAATTTTCAAAAAGTCAGAAATTTAGCAAAAAACGACTAAGTATGAAGGACTCATCGGGTGCATCGCTCTGGAACTGAAATCGGATGCGCGCACTGACATGCTCCCGTCTCTGGAAGTCTGAGACATGTGTGAAAATTTTCTAAGTCCAGAAAAAAAAAATTTTTCAACTTTTTTTCAAATTTCCCGACAAGGGATATATATTTTACCCACACATTTGGAGCCCTCCTGGGATGCCCTCTAACATACTATAACCTCATTTAGCAGAGATTTTCACAAAAAAGTGAAATTTTCAAAAAGTGAGAAATTTTGCAAAAAATGACTAAGTATGAAGGAATCATCGGGTGAAACGCTCTGGAACTGAAATCGGATGCGCTTACAGACATGCTCCCCTCTCTGGAAGTCTGAGACATGTGTGAAAATTTTCTAAGTCCATAAAAAAAAAAATTTAAACTTTTTTTCAAATTTCCCGACAAGGGATATATATTTTACCCACACATTTGGAGCCCTCCTGGGATGCCCTCTAACATACTATAACCTCATTTAGCGGAGATTTTCACGAAAGAGTGAAATTTTCAAAACGTGGAAATTTTTCCAAAAAACGACTAAGTATGAAGGACTCATCGGGTGAAAAGCTCTGGAACTGAAATCGGATGCGCTTACAGACATGCTCCCCTCTCTGGAAGTCTGAGACGTGTGAAAATTTTCTAAGTCCAGAAAAAATAAATTTTTCAACTTTTTTTCAAATTTCCCCACAAGAGATATATATTTTAACCACACATTTGGAGCCCTCCTGGGATGCCCTCTAACATACTATAACCTCATTTAGCGGAGATTTTCACAAAAAAAGTGAAATTTTCAAAAAGTCAGAAATTTAGCAAAAAACGACTAAGTATGAAGGACTCATCGGGTGCATCGCTCTGGAACTGAAATCGGATGCGCGCACTGACATGCTCCCGTCTCTGGAAGTCTGAGACATGTGTGAAAATTTTCTAAGTCCAGAAAAAAAAAAATTTCAACTTTTTTTCAAATTTCCCCACAAGGGATATATATTTTACCCACACATTTGGAGCCCTCCTGGGATGCCCTCTAACATACTATAACCTCATTTAGCGGAGATTTTCACAAAAAAGTGAAATTTTCAAAAAGTCAAAGATTTTGCAAAAAACGACTAAGTATGAAGGACTCATCGGGTGCATCGCTCTGGAACTGAAATCAGATGCGCGCACTGACATGCTCCCCTCTCTGGAAGTCTGAGACATGTGTGAAAATTTTCTAAGTCCAGAAAAAAAAAATTTTTAAACTTTTTTTCAAATTTCCCCACAAGGGATATGTATTTTACCCACACATTTGGAGCCCTCCTGGGATGCCCTCTAACATACTATAACCTCCTTTAGCGGAGATTTTCACAAAAAAGTGAAATTTTCAAAAAGTCAAAAATTTTTCCAAAAAACGACTAAGTATGAAGGACTCATTGGGTGAAACGCTCTGGAACTGAAATCGGATGTGCTTACAGACATGCTCCCCTCTCTGGAAGTCTGAGACATGTGTGAAAATTTTCTAAGTCCAGAAAAAAAAATTTTTTCATCTTTTTTTCAAATTTCCCGACAAGGGATATATATTTTACCCACACATTTGGAGCCCTCCTGGGATGCCCTCTAACATACTATAACCTCATTTAGCAGAGATTTTCACAAAAAAGTGAAATTTTCAAAAAGTGAGAAATTTTGCAAAAAACGACTAAGTATGAAGGACTCATCGGGTGCATCGCTCTGGAACTGAAATCGGATGCGCGCACTGACATGCTCCCGTCTCTGGAAGTCTGAGACATGTGTGAAAATTTTCTAAGTCCAGAAAAAAAAAAATTTTCAACTTTTTTTCAAATTTCCCCACAAGGGATATATATTTTACCCACACATTTGGAGCCCTCCTGGGATGCCCTCTAACATACTATAACCTCATTGTTATGTTCTGCTACCAAAGCTAAGGAAAGAGAGGAGATCTGTCCCTACTATAAGACTCAGCTGAATCCCTACGATGTAACAGGGAACCTGATCCTGCGATCAGACCTGCTAAAGTCCTAATCTAGTCTGTACGGAGACCTATAGATTTGGGGAGGGAATCCCTACAAGTACTAAGGACTGGGAGGTATATGGGACACCTCCTAACAGAAATAGTAGCAGACAGACGAACAAACAAAATAGATAGAACATAGAGGTCCGTAGACCAAGCAAACTAACAGAGTTAGATACAGAGCACAGGCTAGCTAGAAAGTAGATATACAATGAAGTCCAGCAAAGCCAGAAGGGCGGAGCAGGATTAAATAGGCCAACAAGGTCATGTGACCAGCAAAGGAAAAAAAACCTAACAGCAAGGTTCTAACAGTACCCCCCCTTCTAAGAGGATCCTCCGGATCCCCTAGGACCAGGCTTATCAGGAAATCTCCTGTGAAACGCTCTGATAAGTCTGGACGCGGAAACATCATCTGACCTCACCCAAGAGTTATCCTCGGGTCCGAAACCTTTCCAGGCCACAAGATACTGCAAACTACCTCTATACCGTCTAGAGTCAAGGATGCGAGAAATTTCATATTCCCCGTCCTCCACCACCGGAGGAACAGAGGCAGAGGCGTCACCATCCGACACAACAGCTTTTTTTAACAGAGAGACATGAAAGACCGGATTAATTCTCCAGGAGGTAGGAACCTCCAACCTAACAGCAGATTGGTTGACAACCTGAAGCACCTTAAAGGGCCCTACAAACTTGGGACCCAATTTCTTAGAAGGAATCCTCAACCGCAGATTCCTAGAGGACAACCAAACCATGTCACCAACAGCGAACAAAACCTCCTGTCGTTTCCTATCAAAGTAGTCTTTAGATTTTCTGTTGGCCTCCTGAAGATTACCACGCACATCCGTCCAAACTCTTTCCAAATCACCGGAAAAATTCTCCTCCTCAGGCACGGCAGATCCCAACTTGGAGAACGACCCAAACGACGGATGTCTCCCAGAACAACAAAAAAAAGGCGAACAACCAGCAGAAGAAGATGTATGATTGTTCAGAGCAAATTCGGCAAGTGGCAGAAACTCAGACCACCCCTCTTGATTGTCTGCCACAAAACAACGCAAGAACTGCTCAACATCCTGGTTTTTCCTTTCTGTCTGGCCATTAGATTCAGGATGATATCCGGACGAAAACGACAAATGAATTCCCAACCTGTCACAAAAGGCACGCCAAAAACGAGCCACGAACTGAGGACCCCTATCAGAAACAATGTCAGTAGGAACGCCATGAAGTCTGACAATTTCCTTGACAAAGGCCTTAGCGAGAGTTTTAGCGCAGGGCAGTTTGACGAAGGGAACCAAGTGACACATCTTGCTAAAACGGTCCACGACCACCCAGATGACAGTAAAACCCTCAGAGGGGGGAAGGTCAGTTATAAAGTCCATAGCCAAATGTGTCCAAGGAGCACTGGGGACCTCCAAAGGACAAAGCAACCCCGCAGCAGGAGTATGTGAGGACTTAGATCTAGCACATACAGTACATTGGCGCACCCACTTAATGACTTCCTTCTGCCATCCAGGCCACCAAAAACTGCGACCCACCAGTCTCTTGGTCTCAGAGATTCCGGGATGACCTGCCAACCGAGATTCGTGACACTCAACAAACAAATCTCTCCTAAAGGTCCCAGGCACAAACAACCTCCCATGAGGAGTGTTAGATGGGGCATTCTCCTGAGCTTTAAGAATCTCATCTTCCAAAACGGAGTCTAAAGCAGCTATCACAACACCTTCTTGTAAAATGTTTTCCTCTTTCTCAGCACCGACTATGGGAGAAAAACTGCGAGACAAGGCATCCGCCTTAACATTCTTAGTACCAGGGATGTAAGTAACGGAGAAATTAAACCGCGAGAAAAACAGTGCCCACCTAGCCTGACGGGCATTCAGGCGCTTGGCAGCGTCAAGATATATCAGATTTTTATGATCCGTAAGAACCTGAACGGGAAATTCCGCACCTTCCAAGAAGTGGCGCCAGTGTTCAAATGCGAGTTTAATAGCCAATAATTCCCGATTACCAATATCGTAATTCAATTCAGTCTCCGAAAATTTTTTTGAAAAAAATGCACAGGGATGTAATCCATCCCCGTTATCCTGAGACAATACTGCGCCAACCCCCACAGAGGAAGCATCAACCTCAACCAAAAACGGCCTAGTAACATCAGGCTGCATAAGGATGGGAGCAGAGGTGAACCTCTCCTTGAGATACACAAAAGCTTCAATGGCCTCAGAAGACCACTGAACCGCATCAGCACCTTTCCTGGTGAGATCAGTCAGAGGTTTGACAATACTAGAAAAATTTTTTATGAATTTTCTATAGTAATTGGCGAAACCCAAAAACCTCTGTATCGATTTCAAACCAATAGGCCTAGGCCATTCCTGCACAGCCCGAACCTTAACCGGATCCATCTCAAAACCTTTGCTGGAGATAATGTAGCCCAAAAAACTAATTCTCTGTACAGCGAACTCACATTTCTCCAGCTTAGCAAAAAGCGAATTGTCCATTAATAACTGTAATACCTCACGCACGCTCCGCCAATGAGACTCCAGATCTGGCGAATAAATCAAAATGTCATCCAAATACACAACCACATTTTTACCGATCAAAGGTCTAAGGATGTCATTAATCAGATTCTGAAAAAATGCAGGAGCATTAGTAAGACCAAAAGGCATAACCAGATTCTCAAAATGACCCACAGGAGTGTTAAAAGCAGTCTTCCATTCATCACCCTCCTTCATGCGCAACAGATTGTATGCCCCCTTAAGGTCAATTTTAGAGAACCACTTGGCCCCCAATAACTGGTTAAACAGATCAGGAATCAATGGCAGTGGGTAAGGATTGCGTACCGTAATTTTGTTAATCTCACGAAAATCCAGACAAGGACGTAAACCGCCGTCCTTTTTTTTTACAAAAAAAAATCCAACCGCCACAGGAGACTTAGAGGGCCTAATGTGACCGGCGGCCAAACTTGTCTGTATGTATTCCTCCAAAGCCTTCCTCTCAGGAATAGTAAGGTTAAATAAACGACTTTTAGGAAGAGTCGCTCCAGGGACAAATTCAATAGAACAATCATAGTCTCTATGAGGAGGCAAAACCTGCGATTCTTTCTCAGAAAAAACTCTCCAAAAATCCTGAATAGGAACAGGCAATTCTCCCCTATCCAAAGCTGCAATTCGCCCGTTACAACACTTGTCATAACATTTATGGCTCCAGGATTTAATTTCACTGGTAGACCAATCCAGTACAGGATTGTGAAATTTTAACCAGGGCAAACCCAATATTACTGGAGAAGGCAAGTTATTCAACACTACCAAATCCAATTTCTCATGGTGAACACCATTAATAGTGAGAGGAAATTCACTGACCTTGAGAGTAATATTCTTCAAAGGGGAGCCATCCACAGAAACCACAGCAATGGGGGATGATAAAGGTTCAGGTTTTAAATTGAGTTTTTCCACAAATCCCCCATCAATAACATTCAGTGTAGACCCGCAATCAACAAACACCCGAAATTCCATTAATTTTTCCTGAGCAATCGTGGAAGCAGCTAAAAATATACCCTTGGAATTTAAACAGGCAATACGGGCTTGACTGACCATTTTTTTTTCTTTCTTCATACGAAGCTCACAGCCTTTAATCAAATGACCAGATTTCCCGCAATAGAAACACAAGCCTTCTGAAAAACGACGGTGTTTTTCTTGAGAGCGAGGTGCCACCGATCCAATCTCCATCGGTTCACCACTGTTAGTACACACATTATCATAACCAGAAACTGACATAGCAGAGGATTTGCTCTCATTAACCCTAGCACGCAGTCTTCTATCCACCCGTATAGCTAATTGCATAGCCTGTTGCAAATCCTCAGGTGTAGGATAAGCAATTAGCAGGTCTTTAACCTTTTCACTGAGCCCAGCAAGAAATAGACTTTTCAGAGCAGAATCGTTCCACCCTGTTTGAGTGGACCAACGACGAAAATGTGTACAATATTTTTCCATATTACCTGATCCTTGTTTTAAACGTCTCAACTCAGTCTCAGCTGATGCCACACGGTCAGGATCATCATATAATAGTCCTAAAGCAGAAAAAAAACTATCCACTGATCTGAAGCATGTATCACTAGGTTGCAAAGAAAAGGCCCACTCCTGAGGCTCTTTGCGCAAAAGTGACATTATGAACCCTACGCGCTGGGATTCATCCCCAGAGGACTTGGGTCTCAAACGAAAATACAATAAGCAAGCATTTTTAAATGAAAAAAATTCTCGATGTTCACCAAAAAATAAATCCGGCAAACATACCTTAGGCTCCAAGAAATATGCTCCAGGACAATTACTCACGTGCTGACGGAGCTCGGCCACTTCCAGAGAGAGTCCCTGCAGGTGTTTAGCCAAATCCTGAACCGACACCATGATGGAACAAAAAAAATCTTTCCTTAGAGAATTTACAGGCTGGACTTACTGTTATGTTCTGCTACCAAAGCTAAGGAAAGAGAGGAGATCTGTCCCTACTATAAGACTCAGCTGAATCCCTACGATGTAACAGGGAACCTGATCCTGCGATCAGACCTGCTAAAGTCCTAATCTAGTCTGTACGGAGACCTATAGATTTGGGGAGGGAATCCCTACAAGTACTAAGGACTGGGAGGTATATGGGACACCTCCTAACAGAAATAGTAGCAGACAGACGAACAAACAAAATAGATAGAACATAGAGGTCCGTAGACCAAGCAAACTAACAGAGTTAGATACAGAGCACAGGCTAGCTAGAAAGTAGATATACAATGAAGTCCAGCAAAGCCAGAAGGGCGGAGCAGGATTAAATAGGCCAACAAGGTCATGTGACCAGCAAAGGAAAAAAAACCTAACAGCAAGGTTCTAACACTCATTTAGCGGAGATTTTCACAAAAAAGTGAAATTTTCAAAAAGTCAAAAATTTTTCCAAAAAACGACTAAGTATGAAGGACTCATTGGGTGAAACGCTCTGGAACTGAAATCGGATGTGCTTACAGACATGCTCCCCTCTCTGGAAGTCTGAGACATGTGTGAAAATTTTCTAAGTCCAGAAAAAAAAATTTTTAAACTTTTTTTCAAATTTCCCGACAAGGGATATATATTTTACCCACACATTTGGAGCCCTCCTGGGATGCCCTCTAACATACTATAACCTCATTTAGCAGAGATTTTCACAAAAAAGTGAAATTTTCAAAAAGTGAGAAATTTTGCAAAAAATGACTAAGTATGAAGGAATCATCAGGTGAAACGCTCTGGAACTGAAATCGGATGCGCTTACAGACATGCTCCCCTCTCTGGAAGTCTGAGACATGTGTGAAAATTTTCTAAGTCCATAAAAAAAAAAAATTAAACTTTTTTTCAAATTTCCCGACAAGGGATATATATTTTACCCACACATTTGGAGCCCTCCTGGGATGCCCTCTAACATACTATAACCTCATTTAGCGGAGATTTTCACAAAAAAGTGAAATTTTCAAAACGTGGAAATTTTTCCAAAAAACGACTAAGTATGAAGGACTCATCGGGTGAAAAGCTCTGGAACTGAAATCGGATGCGCTTACAGACATGCTCCCCTCTCTGGAAGTCTGAGACGTGTGAAAATTTTCTAAGTCCAGAAAAAATAAATTTTTCAACTTTTTTTCAAATTTCCCCACAAGAGATATATATTTTAACCACACATTTGGAGCCCTCCTGGGATGCCCTCTAACATACTATAACCTCATTTAGCGGAGATTTTCACAAAAAAAGTGAAATTTTCAAAAAGTCAGAAATTTAGCAAAAAACGACTAAGTATGAAGGACTCATCGGGTGCATCGCTCTGGAACTGAAATCGGATGCGCGCACTGACATGCTCCCGTCTCTGGAAGTCTGAGACATGTGTGAAAATTTTCTAAGTCCAGAAAAAAAAAAATTTCAACTTTTTTTCAAATTTCCCCACAAGGGATATATATTTTACCCACACATTTGGAGCCCTCCTGGGATGCCCTCTAACATACTATAACCTCATTTAGCGGAGATTTTCACAAAAAAGTGAAATTTTCAAAAAGTCAAAAATTTTGCAAAAAACGACTAAGTATGAAGGGCTCATCGGGTGCATCGCTCTGGAACTGAAATCGGATGCGCGCACTGACATGCTCCCCTCTCTGGAAGTCTGAGACATGTGTGAAAATTTTCTAAGTCCAGAAAAAAAAAATTTTTAAACTTTTTTTCAAATTTCCCCACAAGGGATATGTATTTTACCCACACATTTGGAGCCCTCCTGGGATGCCCTCTAACATACTATAACCTCATTTAGCGGAGATTTTCACAAAAAAAGTGAAATGTTCAAAAAGTCAGAAATTTAGCAAAAAACGACTAAGTATGAAGGACTCATCGGGTGCATCGCTCTGGAACTGAAATCGGATGCGCGCACTGACATGCTCCCGTCTCTGGAAGTCTGAGACATGTGTGAAAATTTTCTAAGTCCAGAAAAAAAAAATTTTTCAACTTTTTTTCAAATTTCCCCACAAGGGATATATATTTTACCCACACATTTGGAGCCCTCCTGGGATGCCCTCTAACATACTATAACCTCATTTAGCGGAGATTTTCACAAAAAAGTGAAATTTTCAAAAAGTCAAAGATTTTGCAAAAAACGACTAAGTATGAAGGACTCATCGGGTGCATCGCTCTGGAACTGAAATCGGATGCGCGCACTGACATGCTCCCCTCTCTGGAAGTCTGAGACATGTGTGAAAATTTTCTAAGTCCAGAAAAAAAAAATTTTTAAACTTTTTTTCAAATTTCCCCACAAGGGATATGTATTTTACCCACACATTTGGAGCCCTCCTGGGATGCCCTCTAACATACTATAACCTCCTTTAGCGGAGATTTTCACAAAAAAGTGAAATTTTCAAAAAGTCAAAAATTTTTCCAAAAAACGACTAAGTATGAAGGACTCATTGGGTGAAACGCTCTGGAACTGAAATCGGATGTGCTTACAGACATGCTCCCCTCTCTGGAAGTCTGAGACATGTGTGAAAATTTTCTAAGTCCAGAAAAAAAAATTTTTTCAACTTTTTTTCAAATTTCCCGACAAGGGATATATATTTTACCCACACATTTGGAGCCCTCCTGGGATGCCCTCTAACATACTATAACCTCATTTAGCAGAGATTTTCACAAAAAAGTGAAATTTTCAAAATGTGAGAAATTTTGCAAAAAACGACTAAGTATGAAGGACTCATCGGGTGCATCGCTCTGGAACTGAAATCGGATGCGCGCACTGACATGCTCCCGTCTCTGGAAGTCTGAGACATGTGTGAAAATTTTCTAAGTCCAGAAAAAAAAAATTTTTCAACTTTTTTTCAAATTTCCCCACAAGGGATATATATTTTACCCACACATTTGGAGCCCTCCTGGGATGCCCTCTAACATACTATAACCTCATTTAGCGGAGATTTTCACAAAAAAGTGAAATTTTCAAAAAGTCAAAAATTTTTCCAAAAAACGACTAAGTATGAAGGACTCATTGGGTGAAATGCTCTGGAACTGAAATCGGATGTGCTTACAGACATGCTCCCCTCTCTGGAAGTCTGAGACATGTGTGAAAATTTTCTAAGTCCAGAAAAAAAAAATTTTTAAACTTTTTTTCAAATTTCCCGACAAGGGATATATATTTTACCCACACATTTGGAGCCCTCCTGGGATGCCCTCTAACATACTATAACCTCATTTAGCGGAGATTTTCACAAAAAAGTGAAATTTTCAAAACGTGGAAATTTTTCCAAAAAACGACTAAGTATGAAGGAATCATCGGTTGAAACGCTCTGGAACTGAAATCGGATGCGCTTACAGACATGCTCCCCTCTCTGGAAGTCTGAGACATGTGTGAAAATTTTCTAAGTCCAGAAAAAAAAATTTTTTCAACTTTTTTTCAAATTTCCCGACAAGGGATATATATTTTACCCACAGATTTGGAGCCCTCCTGGGATGCCCACTAACATACTATAACCTCATTTAGCGGAGATTTTCACGAAAGAGTGAAATTTCCAAAAAGTGGAAATTTTTCCAAAAAACGACTAAGTATGAAGGACTCATCGGGTGAAAAGCTCTGGAACTGAAATCGGATGCGCTTACAGACATGCTCCCCTCTCTGGAAGTCTGAGACGTGTGAAAATTTTCTAAGTCCAGAAAAAATAAATTTTTCAACTTTTTTTCAAATTTCCCCACAAGAGATATATATTTTAACCACACATTTGGAGCCCTCCTGGGATGCCCTCTAACATACTATAACCTCATTTAGCGGAGATTTTCACAAAAAAAGTGAAATTTTCAAAAAGTCAGAAATTTAGCAAAAAACGACTAAGTATGAAGGACTCATCGGGTGCATCGCTCTGGAACTGAAATCGGATGCGCGCACTGACATGCTCCCGTCTCTGGAAGTCTGAGACATGTGTGAAAATTTTCTAAGTCCAGAAAAAAAAAAATTTCAACTTTTTTTCAAATTTCCCCACAAGGGATATATATTTTACCCACACATTTGGAGCCCTCCTGGGATGCCCTCTAACATACTATAACCTCATTTAGCGGAGATTTTCACAAAAAAGTGAAATTTTCAAAAAGTAAAAAATTTTGCAAAAAACGACTAAGTATGAAGGGCTCATCGGGTGCATCGCTCTGGAACTGAAATCGGATGCGCGCACTGACATGCTCCCCTCTCTGGAAGTCTGAGACATGTGTGAAAATTTTCTAAGTCCAGAAAAAAAAAATTTTTAAACTTTTTTTCAAATTTCCCCACAAGGGATATGTATTTTACCCACACATTGGGAGCCCTCCTGGGATGCCCTCTAACATACTATAACCTCATTTAGCGGAGATTTTCACAAAAAAAGTGAAATTTTCAAAAAGTCAGAAATTTAGCAAAAAACGACTAAGTATGAAGGACTCATCGGGTGCATCGCTCTGGAACTGAAATCGGATGTGCGCACTGACATGCTCCCGTCTCTGGAAGTCTGAGACATGTGTGAAAATTTTCTAAGTCCAGAAAAAAAAAAATTTTCAACTTTTTTTCAAATTTCCCCACAAGGGATATATATTTTACCCACACATTTGGAGCCCTCCTGGGATGCCCTCTAACATACTATAACCTCATTTAGCGGAGATTTTCACAAAAAAGTGAAATTTTCAAACGTGAGAAATTTTGCAAAAAATGACTAAGTATGAAGGAATCATCGGGTGAAACGCTCTGGAACTGAAATCGGATGCGCTTACAGACATGCTCCCCTCTCTGGAAGTCTGAGACATGTGTGAAAATTTTCTAAGTCCATAAAAAAAAAAATTTAAACTTTTTTTCAAATTTCCCGACAAGGGATATATATTTTACCCACACATTTGGAGCCCTCCTGGGATGCCCTCTAACATACTATAACCTCATTTAGCGGAGATTTTCACAAAAAAGTGAAATTTTCAAAACGTGGAAATTTTTCCAAAAAACGACTAAGTATGAAGGACTCATCGGGTGAATCGCTCTGGAACTGAAATTGGATGCGCGCACTGACATGCTCCCCTCTCTGGAAGTCTGAGACATGTGTGAAAATTTTCTAAGTCCAGAAAAAAAAAATTTTTCAACTTTTTTTCAAATTTCCCCACAAGAGATATATATTTTAACCACACATTTGGAGCCCTCCTGGGATGCCCTCTAACATACTATAACCTCATTTAGCGGAGATTTTCACAAAAAAAAGTGAAATTTTCAAAAAGTCAGAAATTTAGCAAAAAACGACTAAGTATGAAGGACTCATCGGGTGCATCACTCTGGAACTGAAATCGGATGCGCGCACTGACATGCTCCCGTCTCTGGAAGTCTGAGACATGTGTGAAAATTTTCTAAGTCCAGAAAAAAAAAATTTTTCAACTTTTTTTCAAATTTCCCCACAAGGGATATATATTTTACCCACACATTTGGAGCCCTCCTGGGATGCCCTCTAACATACTATAACCTCATTTAGCAGAGATTTTCACAAAAAAGTGAAATTTTCAAAAAGTGAGAAATTTTGCAAAAAACGACTAAGTATGAAGGACTCATCGGGTGCATCGCTCTGGAACTGAAATCGGATGCGCGCACTGACATGCTCCCGTCTCTGGAAGTCTGAGACATGTGTGAAAATTTTCTAAGTCCAGAAAAAAAAAATTTTTCAACTTTTTTTCAAATTTCCCCACAAGGGATATATATTTTACCCACACATTTGGAGCCCTCCTGGGATGCCCTCTAACATACTATAACCTCATTTAGCGGAGATTTTCACAAAAAAGTGAAATTTTCAAAAAGTCAAAAATTTTTCCAAAAAACGACTAAGTATGAAGGACTCATTGGGTGAAATGCTCTGGAACTGAAATCGGATGTGCTTACAGACATGCTCCCCTCTCTGGAAGTCTGAGACATGTGTGAAAATTTTCTAAGTCCAGAAAAAAAAAATTTTTCAACTTTTTTTCAAATTTCCCGACAAGGGATATATATTTTACCCACACATTTGGAGCCCTCCTGGGATGCCCTCTAACATACTATAACCTCATTTAGCAGAGATTTTCACAAAAAAGTGAAATTTTCAAAAAGTGAGAAATTTTGCAAAAAATGACTAAGTATGAAGGAATCATCAGGTGAAACGTTCTGGAACTGAAATCGGATGCGCTTACAGACATGCTCCCCTCTCTGGAAGTCTGAGACATGTGTGAAAATTTTCTAAGTCCATAAAAAAAAAAAATTAAACTTTTTTTCAAATTTCCCGACAAGGGATATATATTTTACCCACACATTTGGAGCCCTCCTGGGATGCCCTCTAACATACTATAACCTCATTTAGCGGAGATTTTCTCAAAAAAGTGAAATTTTCAAAACGTGGAAATTTTTCCAAAAAACGACTAAGTATGAAGGACTCATCGGGTGAATCGCTCTGGAACTGAAATTGGATGCGCGCACTGACATGCTCCCCTCTCTGGAAGTCTGAGACATGTGTGAAAATTTTCTAAGTCCAGAAAAAAAAAATTTTCAACTTTTTTTCAAATTTCCCCCCAAAGAGATATATATTTTACCCACACATTTGGAGCCCTCCTGGGATGCCCTCTAACATACTATAACCTCATTTAGCGGAGATTTTCACAAAAAAGTGAAATTTTCAAAACGTGGAAATTTTTCCAAAAAACGACTAAGTATGAAGGAATCATCGGTTGAAACGCTCTGGAACTGAAATCGGATGCGCTTACAGACATGCTCCCCTCTCTGGAAGTCTGAGACATGTGTGAAAATTTTCTAAGTCCAGAAAAAAAAATTTTTTCAACTTTTTTTCAAATTTCCCGACAAGGGATATATATTTTACCCACAGATTTGGAGCCCTCCTGGGATGCCCACTAACATACTATAACCTCATTTAGCGGAGATTTTCACAAAAAAAAGTGAAATTTTCAAAAAGTCAGAAATTTAGCAAAAAACGACTAAGTATGAAGGACTCATCGGGTGCATCACTCTGGAACTGAAATCGGATGCGCGCACTGACATGCTCCCGTCTCTGGAAGTCTGAGACATGTGTGAAAATTTTCTAAGTCCAGAAAAAAAAAATTTTTCAACTTTTTTTCAAATTTCCCCACAAGGGATATATATTTTACCCACACATTTGGAGCCCTCCTGGGATGCCCTCTAACATACTATAACCTCATTTAGCAGAGATTTTCACAAAAAAGTGAAATTTTCAAAAAGTGAGAAATTTTGCAAAAAACGACTAAGTATGAAGGACTCATCGGGTGCATCGCTCTGGAACTGAAATCGGATGCGCGCACTGACATGCTCCCGTCTCTGGAAGTCTGAGACATGTGTGAAAATTTTCTAAGTCCAGAAAAAAAAAAGTTTTCAACTTTTTTTCAAATTTCCCCACAAGGGATATATATTTTACCCACACATTTGGAGCCCTCCTGGGATGCCCTCTAACATACTATAACCTCATTTAGCGGAGATTTTCACAAAAAAGTGAAATTTTCAAAAAGTCAAAAATTTTTCCAAAAAACGACTAAGTATGAAGGACTCATTGGGTGAAATGCTCTGGAACTGAAATCGGATGTGCTTACAGACATGCTCCCCTCTCTGGAAGTCTGAGACATGTGTGAAAATTTTCTAAGTCCAGAAAAAAAAAATTTTTCAACTTTTTTTCAAATTTCCCGACAAGGGATATATATTTTACCCACACATTTGGAGCCCTCCTGGGATGCCCTCTAACATACTATAACCTCATTTAGCGGAGATTTTCTCAAAAAAGTGAAATTTTCAAAACGTGGAAATTTTTCCAAAAAACGACTAAGTATGAAGGACTCATCGGGTGAATCGCTCTGGAACTGAAATTGGATGCGTGCACTGACATGCTCCCCTCTCTGGAAGTCTGAGACATGTGTGAAAATTTTCTAAGTCCAGAAAAAAAAAAATTTTCAACTTTTTTTCAAATTTCCCCCCAAAGAGATATATATTTTACCCACACATTTGGAGCCCTCCTGGGATGCCCTCTAACATACTATAACCTCATTTAGCGGAGATTTTCACAAAAAAGTGAAATTTTCAAAACGTGGAAATTTTTCCAAAAAACGACTAAGTATGAAGGAATCATCGGTTGAAACGCTCTGGAACTGAAATCGGATGCGCTTACAGACATGCTCCCCTCTCTGGAAGTCTGAGACATGTGTGAAAATTTTCTAAGTCCAGAAAAAAAAATTTTTTCAACTTTTTTTCAAATTTCCCGACAAGGGATATATATTTTACCCACAGATTTGGAGCCCTCCTGGGATGCCCACTAACATACTATAACCTCATTTAGCGGAGATTTTCACGAAAGAGTGAAATTTTCAAAAAGTGGAAATTTTTCCAAAAAACGACTAAGTATGAAGGACTCATCGGGTGAAAAGCTCTGGAACTGAAATCGGATGCGCTTACAGACATGCTCCCCTCTCTGGAAGTCTGAGACATGTGTGAAAATTTTCTAAGTCCAGAAAAAATAAATTTTTCAACTTTTTTTCAAATTTCCCCACAAGAGATATATATTTTAACCACACATTTGGAGCCCTCCTGGGATGCCCTCTAACATACTATAACCTCATTTAGCGGAGATTTTCACAAAAAAAGTGAAATTTTCAAAAAGTCAGAAATTTAGCAAAAAACGACTAAGTATGAAGGACTCATCGGGTGCATCGCTCTGGAACTGAAATCGGATGCGCGCACTGACATGCTCCCGTCTCTGGAAGTCTGAGACATGTGTGAAAATTTTCTAAGTCCAGAAAAAAAAAAATTTCAACTTTTTTTCAAATTTCCCCACAAGGGATATATATTTTACCCACACATTTGGAGCCCTCCTGGGATGCCCTCTAACATACTATAACCTCATTTAGCGGAGATTTTCACAAAAAAGTGAAATTTTCAAAAAGTCAAAGATTTTGCAAAAAACGACTAAGTATGAAGGACTCATCGGGTGCATCGCTCTGGAACTGAAATCAGATGCGCGCACTGACATGCTCCCCTCTCTGGAAGTCTGAGACATGTGTGAAAATTTTCTAAGTCCAGAAAAAAAAAATTTTTAAACTTTTTTTCAAATTTCCCCACAAGGGATATGTATTTTACCCACACATTTGGAGCCCTCCTGGGATGCCCTCTAACATACTATAACCTCCTTTAGCGGAGATTTTCACAAAAAAGTGAAATTTTCAAAAAGTCAAAAATTTTTCCAAAAAACGACTAAGTATGAAGGACTCATTGGGTGAAACGCTCTGGAACTGAAATCGGATGTGCTTACAGACATGCTCCCCTCTCTGGAAGTCTGAGACATGTGTGAAAATTTTCTAAGTCCAGAAAAAAAAATTTTTTCATCTTTTTTTCAAATTTCCCGACAAGGGATATATATTTTACCCACACATTTGGAGCCCTCCTGGGATGCCCTCTAACATACTATAACCTCATTTAGCAGAGATTTTCACAAAAAAGTGAAATTTTCAAAAAGTGAGAAATTTTGCAAAAAACGACTAAGTATGAAGGACTCATCGGGTGCATCGCTCTGGAACTGAAATCGGATGCGCGCACTGACATGCTCCCGTCTCTGGAAGTCTGAGACATGTGTGAAAATTTTCTAAGTCCAGAAAAAAAAAAATTTTCAACTTTTTTTCAAATTTCCCCACAAGGGATATATATTTTACCCACACATTTGGAGCCCTCCTGGGATGCCCTCTAACATACTATAACCTCATTTAGCGGAGATTTTCACAAAAAAGTGAAATTTTCAAAAAGTCAAAAATTTTTCCAAAAAACGACTAAGTATGAAGGACTCATTGGGTGAAACGCTCTGGAACTGAAATCGGATGTGCTTACAGACATGCTCCCCTCTCTGGAAGTCTGAGACATGTGTGAAAATTTTCTAAGTCCAGAAAAAAAAAATTTTTCAACTTTTTTTCAAATTTCCCGACAAGGGATATATATTTTACCCACACATTTGGAGCCCTCCTGGGATGCCCTCTAACATACTATAACCTCATTTAGCAGAGATTTTCACAAAAAAGTGAAATTTTCAAAAAGTGAGAAATTTTGCAAAAAATGACTAAGTATGAAGGAATCATCAGGTGAAACGCTCTGGAACTGAAATCGGATGCGCTTACAGACATGCTCCCCTCTCTGGAAGTCTGAGACATGTGTGAAAATTTTCTAAGTCCATAAAAAAAAAAAATTAAACTTTTTTTCAAATTTCCCGACAAGGGATATATATTTTACCCACACATTTGGAGCCCTCCTGGGATGCCCTCTAACATACTATAACCTCATTTAGCGGAGATTTTCACAAAAAAGTGAAATTTTCAAAACGTGGAAATTTTTCCAAAAAACGACTAAGTATGAAGGACTCATCGGGTGAAAAGCTCTGGAACTGAAATCGGATGCGCTTACAGACATGCTCCCCTCTCTGGAAGTCTGAGACGTGTGAAAATTTTCTAAGTCCAGAAAAAATAAATTTTTCAACTTTTTTTCAAATTTCCCCACAAGAGATATATATTTTAACCACACATTTGGAGCCCTCCTGGGATGCCCTCTAACATACTATAACCTCATTTAGCGGAGATTTTCACAAAAAAAGTGAAATTTTCAAAAAGTCAGAAATTTAGCAAAAAACGACTAAGTATGAAGGACTCATCGGGTGCATCGCTCTGGAACTGAAATCGGATGCGCGCACTGACATGCTCCCGTCTCTGGAAGTCTGAGACATGTGTGAAAATTTTCTAAGTCCAGAAAAAAAAAAATTTCAACTTTTTTTCAAATTTCCCCACAAGGGATATATATTTTACCCACACATTTGGAGCCCTCCTGGGATGCCCTCTAACATACTATAACCTCATTTAGCGGAGATTTTCACAAAAAAGTGAAATTTTCAAAAAGTCAAAAATTTTGCAAAAAACGACTAAGTATGAAGGGCTCATCGGGTGCATCGCTCTGGAACTGAAATCGGATGCGCGCACTGACATGCTCCCCTCTCTGGAAGTCTGAGACATGTGTGAAAATTTTCTAAGTCCAGAAAAAAAAAATTTTTAAACTTTTTTTCAAATTTCCCCACAAGGGATATGTATTTTACCCACACATTTGGAGCCCTCCTGGGATGCCCTCTAACATACTATAACCTCATTTAGCGGAGATTTTCACAAAAAAAGTGAAATGTTCAAAAAGTCAGAAATTTAGCAAAAAACGACTAAGTATGAAGGACTCATCGGGTGCATCGCTCTGGAACTGAAATCGGATGCGCGCACTGACATGCTCCCGTCTCTGGAAGTCTGAGACATGTGTGAAAATTTTCTAAGTCCAGAAAAAAAAAATTTTTCAACTTTTTTTCAAATTTCCCCACAAGGGATATATATTTTACCCACACATTTGGAGCCCTCCTGGGATGCCCTCTAACATACTATAACCTCATTTAGCGGAGATTTTCACAAAAAAGTGAAATTTTCAAAAAGTCAAAGATTTTGCAAAAAACGACTAAGTATGAAGGACTCATCGGGTGCATCGCTCTGGAACTGAAATCGGATGCGCGCACTGACATGCTCCCCTCTCTGGAAGTCTGAGACATGTGTGAAAATTTTCTAAGTCCAGAAAAAAAAAATTTTTAAACATTTTTTCAAATTTCCCCACAAGGGATATGTATTTTACCCACACATTTGGAGCCCTCCTGGGATGCCCTCTAACATACTATAACCTCCTTTAGCGGAGATTTTCACAAAAAAGTGAAATTTTCAAAAAGTCAAAAATTTTTCCAAAAAACGACTAAGTATGAAGGACTCATTGGGTGAAACGCTCTGGAACTGAAATCGGATGTGCTTACAGACATGCTCCCCTCTCTGGAAGTCTGAGACATGTGTGAAAATTTTCTAAGTCCAGAAAAAAAAATTTTTTCAACTTTTTTTCAAATTTCCCGACAAGGGATATATATTTTACCCACACATTTGGAGCCCTCCTGGGATGCCCTCTAACATACTATAACCTCATTTAGCAGAGATTTTCACAAAAAAGTGAAATTTTCAAAAAGTGAGAAATTTTGCAAAAAACGACTAAGTATGAAGGACTCATCGGGTGCATCGCTCTGGAACTGAAATCGGATGCGCGCACTGACATGCTCCCGTCTCTGGAAGTCTGAGACATGTGTGAAAATTTTCTAAGTCCAGAAAAAAAAAATTTTTCAACTTTTTTTCAAATTTCCCCACAAGGGATATATATTTTACCCACACATTTGGAGCCCTCCTGGGATGCCCTCTAACATACTATAACCTCATTTAGCGGAGATTTTCACAAAAAAGTGAAATTTTCAAAAAGTCAAAAATTTTTCCAAAAAACGACTAAGTATGAAGGACTCATTGGGTGAAATGCTCTGGAACTGAAATCGGATGTGCTTACAGACATGCTCCCCTCTCTGGAAGTCTGAGACATGTGTGAAAATTTTCTAAGTCCAGAAAAAAAAAATTTTTCAACTTTTTTTCAAATTTCCCGACAAGGGATATATATTTTACCCACACATTTGGAGCCCTCCTGGGATGCCCTCTAACATACTATAACCTCATTTAGCGGAGATTTTCACAAAAAAGTGAAATTTTCAAAACGTGGAAATTTTTCCAAAAAACGACTAAGTATGAAGGAATCATCGGTTGAAACGCTCTGGAACTGAAATCGGATGCGCTTACAGACATGCTCCCCTCTCTGGAAGTCTGAGACATGTGTGAAAATTTTCTAAGTCCAGAAAAAAAAATTTTTTCAACTTTTTTTCAAATTTCCCGACAAGGGATATATATTTTACCCACAGATTTGGAGCCCTCCTGGGATGCCCACTAACATACTATAACCTCATTTAGCGGAGATTTTCACGAAAGAGTGAAATTTTCAAAAAGTGGAAATTTTTCCAAAAAACGACTAAGTATGAAGGACTCATCGGGTGAAAAGCTCTGGAACTGAAATCGGATGCGCTTACAGACATGCTCCCCTCTCTGGAAGTCTGAGACGTGTGAAAATTTTCTAAGTCCAGAAAAAATAAATTTTTCAACTTTTTTTCAAATTTCCCCACAAGAGATATATATTTTAACCACACATTTGGAGCCCTCCTGGGATGCCCTCTAACATACTATAACCTCATTTAGCGGAGATTTTCACAAAAAAAGTGAAATTTTCAAAAAGTCAGAAATTTAGCAAAAAACGACTAAGTATGAAGGACTCATCGGGTGCATCGCTCTGGAACTGAAATCGGATGCGCGCACTGACATGCTCCCGTCTCTGGAAGTCTGAGACATGTGTGAAAATTTTCTAAGTCCAGAAAAAAAAAAATTTCAACTTTTTTTCAAATTTCCCCACAAGGGATATATATTTTACCCACACATTTGGAGCCCTCCTGGGATGCCCTCTAACATACTATAACCTCATTTAGCGGAGATTTTCACAAAAAAGTGAAATTTTCAAAAAGTCAAAAATTTTGCAAAAAACGACTAAGTATGAAGGGCTCATCGGGTGCATCGCTCTGGAACTGAAATCGGATGCGCGCACTGACATGCTCCCCTCTCTGGAAGTCTGAGACATGTGTGAAAATTTTCTAAGTCCAGAAAAAAAAAATTTTTAAACTTTTTTTCAAATTTCCCCACAAGGGATATGTATTTTACCCACACATTGGGAGCCCTCCTGGGATGCCCTCTAACATACTATAACCTCATTTAGCGGAGATTTTCACAAAAAAAGTGAAATTTTCAAAAAGTCAGAAATTTAGCAAAAAACGACTAAGTATGAAGGACTCATCGGGTGCATCGCTCTGGAACTGAAATCGGATGTGCGCACTGACATGCTCCCGTCTCTGGAAGTCTGAGACATGTGTGAAAATTTTCTAAGTCCAGAAAAAAAAAATTTTTCAACTTTTTTTCAAATTTCCCCACAAGGGATATATATTTTACCCACACATTTGGAGCCCTCCTGGGATGCCCTCTAACATACTATAACCTCATTTAGCGGAGATTTTCACAAAAAAGTGAAATTTTCAAACGTGAGAAATTTTGCAAAAAATGACTAAGTATGAAGGAATCATCGGGTGAAACGCTCTGGAACTGAAATCGGATGCGCTTACAGACATGCTCCCCTCTCTGGAAGTCTGAGACATGTGTGAAAATTTTCTAAGTCCATAAAAAAAAAAATTTAAACTTTTTTTCAAATTTCCCGACAAGGGATATATATTTTACCCACACATTTGGAGCCCTCCTGGGATGCCCTCTAACATACTATAACCTCATTTAGCGGAGATTTTCACAAAAAAGTGAAATTTTCAAAACGTGGAAATTTTTCCAAAAAACGACTAAGTATGAAGGACTCATCGGGTGAATCGCTCTGGAACTGAAATTGGATGCGCGCACTGACATGCTCCCCTCTCTGGAAGTCTGAGACATGTGTGAAAATTTTCTAAGTCCAGAAAAAAAAAATTTTTCAACTTTTTTTCAAATTTCCCCACAAGAGATATATATTTTAACCACACATTTGGAGCCCTCCTGGGATGCCCTCTAACATACTATAACCTCATTTAGCGGAGATTTTCACAAAAAAAAGTGAAATTTTCAAAAAGTCAGAAATTTAGCAAAAAACGACTAAGTATGAAGGACTCATCGGGTGCATCACTCTGGAACTGAAATCGGATGCGCGCACTGACATGCTCCCGTCTCTGGAAGTCTGAGACATGTGTGAAAATTTTCTAAGTCCAGAAAAAAAAAAATTTTCAACTTTTTTTCAAATTTCCCCACAAGGGATATATATTTTACCCACACATTTGGAGCCCTCCTGGGATGCCCTCTAACATACTATAACCTCATTTAGCAGAGATTTTCACAAAAAAGTGAAATTTTCAAAAAGTGAGAAATTTTGCAAAAAACGACTAAGTATGAAGGACTCATCGGGTGCATCGCTCTGGAACTGAAATCGGATGCGCGCACTGACATGCTCCCGTCTCTGGAAGTCTGAGACATGTGTGAAAATTTTCTAAGTCCAGAAAAAAAAAATTTTTCAACTTTTTTTCAAATTTCCCCACAAGGGATATATATTTTACCCACACATTTGGAGCCCTCCTGGGATGCCCTCTAACATACTATAACCTCATTTAGCGGAGATTTTCACAAAAAAGTGAAATTTTCAAAAAGTCAAAAATTTTTCCAAAAAACGACTAAGTATGAAGGACTCATTGGGTGAAATGCTCTGGAACTGAAATCGGATGTGCTTACAGACATGCTCCCCTCTCTGGAAGTCTGAGACATGTGTGAAAATTTTCTAAGTCCAGAAAAAAAAAATTTTTCAACTTTTTTTCAAATTTCCCGACAAGGGATATATATTTTACCCACACATTTGGAGCCCTCCTGGGATGCCCTCTAACATACTATAACCTCATTTAGCAGAGATTTTCACAAAAAAGTGAAATTTTCAAAAAGTGAGAAATTTTGCAAAAAATGACTAAGTATGAAGGAATCATCAGGTGAAACGCTCTGGAACTGAAATCGGATGCGCTTACAGACATGCTCCCCTCTCTGGAAGTCTGAGACATGTGTGAAAATTTTCTAAGTCCATAAAAAAAAAAAATTAAACTTTTTTTCAAATTTCCCGACAAGGGATATATATTTTACCCACACATTTGGAGCCCTCCTGGGATGCCCTCTAACATACTATAACCTCATTTAGCGGAGATTTTCTCAAAAAAGTGAAATTTTCAAAACGTGGAAATTTTTCCAAAAAACGACTAAGTATGAAGGACTCATCGGGTGAATCGCTCTGGAACTGAAATTGGATGCGCGCACTGACATGCTCCCCTCTCTGGAAGTCTGAGACATGTGTGAAAATTTTCTAAGTCCAGAAAAAAAAAATTTTCAACTTTTTTTCAAATTTCCCCCCAAAGAGATATATATTTTACCCACACATTTGGAGCCCTCCTGGGATGCCCTCTAACATACTATAACCTCATTTAGCGGAGATTTTCACAAAAAAGTGAAATTTTCAAAACGTGGAAATTTTTCCAAAAAACGACTAAGTATGAAGGAATCATCGGTTGAAACGCTCTGGAACTGAAATCGGATGCGCTTACAGACATGCTCCCCTCTCTGGAAGTCTGAGACATGTGTGAAAATTTTCTAAGTCCAGAAAAAAAAATTTTTTCAACTTTTTTTCAAATTTCCCGACAAGGGATATATATTTTACCCACAGATTTGGAGCCCTCCTGGGATGCCCACTAACATACTATAACCTCATTTAGCGGAGATTTTCACAAAAAAAAGTGAAATTTTCAAAAAGTCAGAAATTTAGCAAAAAACGACTAAGTATGAAGGACTCATCGGGTGCATCACTCTGGGACTGAAATCGGATGCGCGCACTGACATGCTCCCGTCTCTGGAAGTCTGAGACATGTGTGAAAATTTTCTAAGTCCAGAAAAAAAAAATTTTTCAACTTTTTTTCAAATTTCCCCACAAGGGATATATATTTTACCCACACATTTGGAGCCCTCCTGGGATGCCCTCTAACATACTATAACCTCATTTAGCAGAGATTTTCACAAAAAAGTGAAATTTTCAAAAAGTGAGAAATTTTGCAAAAAACGACTAAGTATGAAGGACTCATCGGGTGCATCGCTCTGGAACTGAAATCGGATGCGCGCACTGACATGCTCCCGTCTCTGGAAGTCTGAGACATGTGTGAAAATTTTCTAAGTCCAGAAAAAAAAAATTTTTCAACTTTTTTTCAAATTTCCCCACAAGGGATATATATTTTACCCACACATTTGGAGCCCTCCTGGGATGCCCTCTAACATACTATAACCTCATTTAGCGGAGATTTTCACAAAAAAGTGAAATTTTCAAAAAGTCAAAAATTTTTCCAAAAAACGACTAAGTATGAAGGACTCATTGGGTGAAATGCTCTGGAACTGAAATCGGATGTGCTTACAGACATGCTCCCCTCTCTGGAAGTCTGAGACATGTGTGAAAATTTTCTAAGTCCATAAAAAAAAAAAATTAAACTTTTTTTCAAATTTCCCGACAAGGGATATATATTTTACCCACACATTTGGAGCCCTCCTGGGATGCCCTCTAACATACTATAACCTCATTTAGCGGAGATTTTCTCAAAAAAGTGAAATTTTCAAAACGTGGAAATTTTTCCAAAAAACGACTAAGTATGAAGGACTCATCGGGTGAATCGCTCTGGAACTGAAATTAGATGCGTGCACTGACATGCTCCCCTCTCTGGAAGTCTGAGACATGTGTGAAAATTTTCTAAGTCCAGAAAAAAAAAAATTTTCAACTTTTTTTCAAATTTCCCCCCAAAGAGATATATATTTTACCCACACATTTGGAGCCCTCCTGGGATGCCCTCTAACATACTATAACCTCATTTAGCGGAGATTTTCACAAAAAAGTGAAATTTTCAAAACGTGGAAATTTTTCCAAAAAACGACTAAGTATGAAGGAATCATCGGTTGAAACGCTCTGGAACTGAAATCGGATGCGCTTACAGACATGCTCCCCTCTCTGGAAGTCTGAGACATGTGTGAAAATTTTCTAAGTCCAGAAAAAAAAATTTTTTCAACTTTTTTTCAAATTTCCCGACAAGGGATATATATTTTACCCACAGATTTGGAGCCCTCCTGGGATGCCCACTAACATACTATAACCTCATTTAGCGGAGATTTTCACGAAAGAGTGAAATTTTCAAAAAGTGGAAATTTTTCCAAAAAACGACTAAGTATGAAGGACTCATCGGGTGAAAAGCTCTGGAACTGAAATCGGATGCGCTTACAGACATGCTCCCCTCTCTGGAAGTCTGAGACGTGTGAAAATTTTCTAAGTCCAGAAAAAATAAATTTTTCAACTTTTTTTCAAATTTCCCCACAAGAGATATATATTTTAACCACACATTTGGAGCCCTCCTGGGATGCCCTCTAACATACTATAACCTCATTTAGCGGAGATTTTCACAAAAAAAGTGAAATTTTCAAAAAGTCAGAAATTTAGCAAAAAACGACTAAGTATGAAGGACTCATCGGGTGCATCGCTCTGGAACTGAAATCGGATGCGCGCACTGACATGCTCCCGTCTCTGGAAGTCTGAGACATGTGTGAAAATTTTCTAAGTCCAGAAAAAAAAAAATTTCAACTTTTTTTCAAATTTCCCCACAAGGGATATATATTTTACCCACACATTTGGAGCCCTCCTGGGATGCCCTCTAACATACTATAACCTCATTTAGCGGAGATTTTCACAAAAAAGTGAAATTTTCAAAAAGTCAAAAATTTTGCAAAAAACGACTAAGTATGAAGGGCTCATCGGGTGCATCGCTCTGGAACTGAAATCGGATGCGCGCACTGACATGCTCCCCTCTCTGGAAGTCTGAGACATGTGTGAAAATTTTCTAAGTCCAGAAAAAAAAAATTTTTAAACTTTTTTTCAAATTTCCCCACAAGGGATATGTATTTTACCCACACATTGGGAGCCCTCCTGGGATGCCCTCTAACATACTATAACCTCATTTAGCGGAGATTTTCACAAAAAAAGTGAAATTTTCAAAAAGTCAGAAATTTAGCAAAAAACGACTAAGTATGAAGGACTCATCGGGTGCATCGCTCTGGAACTGAAATCGGATGTGCGCACTGACATGCTCCCGTCTCTGGAAGTCTGAGACATGTGTGAAAATTTTCTAAGTTTAGAAAAAAAAAATTTTTCAACTTTTTTTCAAATTTCCCCACAAGGGATATATATTTTACCCACACATTTGGAGCCCTCCTGGGATGCCCTCTAACATACTATAACCTCATTTAGCGGAGATTTTCACAAAAAAGTGAAATTTTCAAAAAGTCAAAAATTTTGCAAAAAACGACTAAGTATGAAGGACTCATCGGGTGCATCGCTCTGGAACTGAAATCGGATGCGCGCACTGACATGCTCCCCTCTCTGGAAGTCTGAGACATGTGTGAAAATTTTCTAAGTCCAGAAAAAAAAAATTTTTCAACTTTTTTTCAAATTTCCCGACAAGGGATATATATTTTACCCACACATTTGGAGCCCTCCTGGGATGCCCTCTAACATACTATAACCTCATTTAGCAGAGATTTTCACAAAAAAGTGAAATTTTCAAACGTGAGAAATTTTGCAAAAAATGACTAAGTATGAAGGAATCATCGGGTGAAACGCTCTGGAACTGAAATCGGATGCGCTTACAGACATG
Organism: Phyllobates terribilis; assembly: GCF_046119375.1. NCBI lineage: Eukaryota > Metazoa > Chordata > Amphibia > Anura > Dendrobatidae > Phyllobates > Phyllobates terribilis. The sequence continues at coordinate 84,038 of NW_027363218.1, read as the reverse complement.
CTCCCCTCTCTGGAAGTCTGAGACATGTGTGAAAATTTTCTAAGTCCATAAAAAAAAAAATTTAAACTTTTTTTCAAATTTCCCGACAAGGGATATATATTTTACCCACACATTTGGAGCCCTCCTGGGATGCCCTCTAACATACTATAACCTCATTTAGCGGAGATTTTCACAAAAAAGTGAAATTTTCAAAACGTGGAAATTTTTCCAAAAAACGACTAAGTATGAAGGACTCATCGGGTGAATCGCTCTGGAACTGAAATTGGATGCGCGCACTGACATGCTCCCCTCTCTGGAAGTCTGAGACATGTGTGAAAATTTTCTAAGTCCAGAAAAAAAAATTTTTTCAACTTTTTTTCAAATTTCCCCCCAAGGGATATATATTTTACCCACACATTTGGAGCCCTCCTGGGATGCCCTCTAACATACTATAACCTCATTTAGCGGAGATTTTCACAAAAAAAGTGAAATTTTCAAAAAGTCAGAAATTTTGCAAAAAACGACTAAGTATGAAGGAATCATCGGTTTTAACGCTCTGGAACTGAAATCGGATGCGCTTACAGACATGCTCCCCTCTCTGGAAGTCTGAGACATGTGTGAAAATTTTCTAAGTCCAGAAAAAAAAATTTTTTCAACTTTTTTTCAAATTTCCCGGCAAGGGATATATATTTTACCCACACATTTGGAGCCCTCCTGGGATGCCCTCTAACATACTATAACCTCATTTAGCAGAGATTTTCACAAAAAAGTGAAATTTTCAAAAAGTGAGAAATTTTGCAAAAAATGACTAAGTATGAAGGAATCATCGGGTGAAACGCTCTGGAACTGAAATCGGATGCGCTTACAGACATGCTCCCCTCTCTGGAAGTCTGAGACATGTGTGAAAATTTTCTAAGTCCATAAAAAAAAAAATTTAAACTTTTTTTCAAATTTCCCGACAAGGGATATATATTTTACCCACACATTTGGAGCCCTCCTGGGATGCGCTCTAACATACTATAACCTCATTTAGCGGAGATTTTCACAAAAAAGTGAAATTTTCAAAACGTGGAAATTTTTCCAAAAAACGACTAAGTATGAAGGACTCATCGGGTGAATCGCTCTGGAACTGAAATTGGATGCGCGCACTGACATGCTCCCCTCTCTGGAAGTCTGAGACGTGTGAAAATTTTCTAAGTCCAGAAAAAATAAATTTTTCAACTTTTTTTCAAATTTCCCCACAAGAGATATATATTTTAACCACACATTTGGAGCCCTCCTGGGATGCCCTCTAACATACTATAACCTCATTTAGCGGAGATTTTCACAAAAAAAGTGAAATTTTCAAAAAGTCAGAAATTTAGCAAAAAACGACTAAGTATGAAGGACTCATCGGGTGCATCGCTCTGGAACTGAAATCGGATGCGCGCACTGACATGCTCCCGTCTCTGGAAGTCTGAGACATGTGTGAAAATTTTCTAAGTCCAGAAAAAAAAAAATTTTAACTTTTTTTCAAATTTCCCCACAAGGGATATATATTTTACCCACACATTTGGAGCCCTCCTGGGATGCCCTCTAACATACTATAACCTCATTTAGCGGAGATTTTCACAAAAAAGTGAAATTTTCAAAAAGTCAAAAATTTTGCAAAAAACGACTAAGTATGAAGGGCTCATCGGGTGCATCGCTCTGGAACTGAAATCGGATGCGCGCACTGACATGCTCCCCTCTCTGGAAGTCTGAGACATGTGTGAAAATTTTCTAAGTCCAGAAAAAAAAAATTTTTAAACTTTTTTTCAAATTTCCCCACAAGGGATATGTATTTTACCCACACATTGGGAGCCCTCCTGGGATGCCCTCTAACATACTATAACCTCATTTAGCGGAGATTTTCACAAAAAAAGTGAAATTTTCAAAAAGTCAGAAATTTAGCAAAAAACGACTAAGTATGAAGGACTCATCGGGTGCATCGCTCTGGAACTGAAATCGGATGCGCGCACTGACATGCTCCCGTCTCTGGAAGTCTGAGACATGTGTGAAAATTTTCTAAGTCCAGAAAAAAAAAATTTTTCAACTTTTTTTCAAATTTCCCCACAAGGGATATATATTTTACCCACACATTTGGAGCCCTCCTGGGATGCCCTCTAACATACTATAACCTCATTTAGCGGAGATTTTCACAAAAAAGTGAAATTTTCAAAAAGTCAAAAATTTTGCAAAAAACGACTAAGTATGAAGGACTCATTGGGTGAAACGCTCTGGAACTGAAATCGGATGTGCTTACAGACATGCTCCCCTCTCTGGAAGTCTGAGACATGTGTGAAAATTTTCTAAGTCCAGAAAAAAAAAATTTTTCAACTTTTTTTCAAATTTCCCGACAAGGGATATATATTTTACCACACATTTGGAGCCCTCCTGGGATGCCCTCTAACATACTATAACCTCATTTAGCGGAGATTTTCACAAAAAAGTGAAATTTTCAAAAAGTGGAAATTTTTCCAAAAAACGACTAAGTATGAAGGACTCATCGGGTGAATCGCCCTGGAACTGAAATTGAATGCGCGCACTGACATGCTCCCCTCTCTGGAAGTCTGAGACATGTGTGAAAATTCTCTAAGTCCAGAAAAAAATAAATTTTTCAACTTTTTTTCAAATTTCCCCACAAGGGATATATATTTTACCCACACATTTGGAGCCCTCCTGGGATGCCCTCTAAGATACTATAACCTCATTTAGCGGAGATTTTCACAAAAAAGTGAAATTTTCAAAAAGTCAAAAATTTTGCAAAAAACGACTAAGTATGAAAGACTCATCAAGTGCATCGCTCTGGAACTGAAATCGGATGCGCGCACTGACATGCTCCCCTCTCTGGAAGTCTGAGACATGTGTGAAAATTTTCTAAGTCCAGAAAAAATAATTTTTTCAAATTTTTTTCAAATTTCCCGACAAGGGATATATATTTTACCCACACATTTGGAGCCCTCCTGGGATGCCCTCTAACATACTATAACCTCATTTAGCATAGATTTTCCCCAAAAAAGTGAAATTTTCAAAAAGTGAGAAATTTTGCAAAAAACGACTAAGTATGAAGGAATCATCGGGTGAAACGCTCTGGAACTGAAATCGGATGCGCTTAGAGACATGCTCCCCTCTCTGGAAGTCTGAGACATGTGTGAAAATTTTCTAAGTCCAGAAAAAAAAAATTTTTCAACTTTTTTTCAAATTTCCCCACAAGGGATATATATTTTACCCACACATTTGGAGCCCTCCTGTGATGCCCTCTAACATACTATAACCTTCTTTAGCGGAGATTTTCACAAAAAAGTGAAATTTTCAAAAAAGTGAAAATTTTTCCAAAAAACGACTAAGTATGAAGGACTCATCGGGTGAAACGCTCTGGAACTGAAATCGGATGCGCTTACAGACATGCTCCCCTCTCTGGAAGTCTGAGACATGTGTGAAAATTTTCTAAGTCCAGAAAAAAAAAATTTTTCAACTTTTTTTCAATTTTCCCGACAAGGGATATATATTTTACCACACATTTGGAGCCCTCCTGGGATGCCCTCTAACATACTATAACCTCATTTAGCGGAGATTTTCACAAAAAAGTGAAATTTTCAAAAAGTGAGAAATTTTGCAAAAAACGACTAAGTATGAAGGAATCATCGGGTGACACGCTCTGGAACTGAAATCGGATGTGCTTACAGACATGCTCCCCTCTCTGGAAGTCTGAGACATGTGTGAAAATTTTCTAAGTCCAGAAAAAATAAATTTTTCAACTTTTTTTCAAATTTCCCCACAAGGGATATATATTTTACCCACACATTTGGAGCCCTCCTGGGATGCCCTCTAACATACTATAACCTTCTTTAGCGGAGATTTTCACAAAAAAGTGAAATTTTCAAAAAAGTGAAAATTTTTCCAAAAAACGACTAAGTATGAAGGACTCATCGGGTGAAACGCTCTGGAACTGAAATCGGATGCGCTTACAGACATGCTCCCCTCTCTGGAAGTCTGAGATATGTGTGAAAATTTTCTAAGTCCAGAAAAAAAAAATTTAAACTTTTTTTCAAATTTCCCCACAAGGGATATATATTTTACCCACACATTTGGAGCCCTCCTGGGATGCCCTCTAACATACTATAACCTCATTTAGCGGAGATTTTCACGCAAAAGTGAAATTTTCAAAAGGTCAGAAATTTTGCAAAAAACGACTAAGTATGAAGGACTCATTGGGTGCATCGCTCTGGAACTGAATTTGGATGCGCGCACTGACATGCTCCCCTCTCTGGAAGTCTGAGACATGTGTGAAAATTTTCTAAGTCCAGAAAAAAAAATTTTTCAACTTTTTTTCAAATTTCCCCACAAGGGATATATATTTTACCCACACATTTGGAGCCCTCCTGGGATGCCCTCTAACATACTATAACCTCATTTAGCGGAGATTTTCACAAAAAAAGTGAAATTTTCAAAAAGTCAAAAATTTTTCCAAAAAACGACTAAGTATGAAGGACTCATTGGGTGAAACGCTCTGGAACTGAAATCGGATGCGCTTACAGACATGCTCCCCTCTCTGGAAGTCTGAGACATGTGTGAAAATTTTCTAAGTCCAGAAAAAAAATTTTTTTTAACTTTTTTTCAAATTTCCCCACAAGGGATATATATTTTACCCACACATTTGGAGCCCTCCTGGGATGCCCTCTAACATACTATAACCTTCTTTAGCGGAGATTTTCACAAAAAAGTGAAATTTTCAAAAGGTCAGAAATTTTGCAAAAAACGACTAAGTATGAAGGACTCATTGGGTGCATCGCTCTGGAACTGAAATCGGATGTGGGCACTGACATGCTCCCCTCTCTGGAAGTCTGAGACATGTGTGAAAATTTTCTAAGTCCAGAAAAAATAAATTTTTCAACTTTTTTTCAAATTTCCCCACAAGAGATATATATTTTAACCATACATTTGGAGCCCTCCTGGGATGCCCTCTAACATACTATAACCTCATTTAGCGGAGATTTTCACAAAAAAAGTGAAATTTTCAAAAAGTCAGAAATTTAGCAAAAAACGACTAAGTATGAAGGACTCATCGGGTGCATCGCTCTGGAACTGAAATCGGATGCGCGCACTGACATGCTCCCGTCTCTGGAAGTCTGAGACATGTGTGAAAATTTTCTAAGTCCAGAAAAAATAATTTTTTCAACCTTTTTTCAAATTTCCCGACAAGGGATATATATTTTACCCACACATTTGGAGCCCTCCTGGGATGCCCTCTAACATACTATAACCTCATTTAGCATAGATTTTCCCCAAAAAAGTGAAATTTTCAAAAAGTGAGAAATTTTGCAAAAAACGACTAAGTATGAAGGAATCATCGGGTGAAACGCTCTGGAACTGAAATCGGATGCGCTTAGAGACATGCTCCCCTCTCTGGAAGTCTGAGACATGTGTGAAAATTTTCTAAGTCCAGAAAAAAAAAATTTTTCAACTTTTTTTCAAATTTCCCCACAAGGGATATATATTTTACCCACACATTTGGAGCCCTCCTGTGATGCCCTCTAACATACTATAACCTTCTTTAGCGGAGATTTTCACAAAAAAGTGAAATTTTCAAAAAAGTGAAAATTTTTCCAAAAAACGACTAAGTATGAAGGACTCATCGGGTGAAACGCTCTGGAACTGAAATCGGATGCGCTTACAGACATGCTCCCCTCTCTGGAAGTCTGAGACATGTGTGAAAATTTTCTAAGTCCAGAAAAAAAAAATTTTTCAACTTTTTTTCAAATTTCCCGACAAGGGATATATATTTTACCACACATTTGGAGCCCTCCTGGGATGCCCTCTAACATACTATAACCTCATTTAGCGGAGATTTTCACAAAAAAGTGAAATTTTCAAAAAGTGGAAATTTTTCCAAAAAACGACTAAGTATGAAGGACTCATCGGGTGAATCGCTCTGGAACTGAAATTGGATGCGCGCACTGACATGCTCCCCTCTCTGGAAGTCTGAGACATGTGTGAAAATTCTCTAAGTCCAGAAAAAAATAAATTTTTCAACTTTTTTTCAAATTTCCCCACAAGGGATATATATTTTACCCACACATTTGGAGCCCTCCTGGGATGCCCTCTAACATACTATAACCTCATTTAGCGGAGATTTTCACAAAAAAGTGAAATTTTCAAAAAGTCAAAAATTTAGCAAAAAACGACTAAGTATGAAGGACTCATCAAGTGCATCGCTCTGGAACTGAAATCGGATGCGCGCACTGACATGCTCCCCTCTCTGGAAGTCTGAGACATGTGTGAAAATTTTCTAAGTCCAGAAAAAAAAAATTTTTCAACTTTTTTTCAAATTTCCCCACAAGGGATATATATTTTACCCACACATTTGGAGCCCTCCTGTGATGCCCTCTAACATACTATAACCTTCTTTAGCGGAGATTTTCACAAAAAAGTGAAATTTTCAAAAAAGTGAAAATTTTTCCAAAAAACGACTAAGTATGAAGGACTCATCGGGTGAAACGCTCTGGAACTGAAATCGGATGCGCTTACAGACATGCTCCCCTCTCTGGAAGTCTGAGACATGTGTGAAAATTTTCTAAGTCCAGAAAAAAAAAATTTTTCAACTTTTTTTCAAATTTCCCGACAAGGGATATATATTTTACCACAAATTTGGAGCCCTCCTGGGATGCCCTCTAACATACTATAACCTCATTTAGCGGAGATTTTCACAAAAAAGTGAAATTTTCAAAAAGTGGAAATTTTTCCAAAAAACGACTAAGTATGAAGGACTCATCGGGTGAATCGCTCTGGAACTGAAATTGGATGCGCGCACTGACATGCTCCCCTCTCTGGAAGTCTGAGACATGTGTGAAAATTCTCTAAGTCCAGAAAAAAATAAATTTTTCAACTTTTTTTCAAATTTCCCCACAAGGGATATATATTTTACCCACACATTTGGAGCCCTCCTGGGATGCCCTCTAACATACTATAACCTCATTTAGCGGAGATTTTCACAAAAAAGTGAAATTTTCAAAAAGTCAAAAATTTTGCAAAAAACGACTAAGTATGAAGGACTCATCAAGTGCATCGCTCTGGAACTGAAATCGGATGCGCGCACTGACATGCTCCCCTCTCTGGAAGTCTGAGACATGTGTGAAAATTTTCTAAGTCCAGAAAAAAAAAATTTTTCAACTTTTTTTCAAATTTCCCGACAAGGGATATATATTTTACCCAAACATTTGGAGCCCTCCTGGGATGCCCCCTAACATACTATAATCTCATTTAGCAGAGATTTTCACAAAAAAGTGAAATTTTCAAAAAGTGAGAAATTTTGCAAAAAACGACTAAGTATGAAGGAATCATCGGGTGACACGCTCTGGAACTGAAATCGGATGTGCTTACAGACATGCTCCCCTCTCTGGAAGTCTGAGACATGTGTGAAAATTTTCTAAGTCCAGAAAAAATAAATTTTTCAACTTTTTTTCAAATTTCCCCACAAGGGATATATATTTTACCCACACATTTGGAGCCCTCCTGGGATGCCCTCTAACATACTATAACCTTCTTTAGCGGAGATTTTCACAAAAAAGTGAAATTTTCAAAAAAGTGAAAATTTTTCCAAAAAACGACTAAGTATGAAGGACTCATCGGGTGAAACGCTCTGGAACTGAAATCGGATGCGCTTACAGACATGCTCCCCTCTCTGGGAGTCTGAGATATGTGTGAAAATTTTCTAAGTCCAGAAAAAAAAAATTTAAACTTTTTTTCAAATTTCCCCACAAGGGATATATATTTTACCCACACATTTGGAGCCCTCCTGGGATGCCCTCTAACATACTATAACCTCATTTAGCGGAGATTTTCACGCAAAAGTGAAATTTTCAAAAGGTCAGAAATTTTGCAAAAAACGACTAAGTATGAAGGACTCATTGGGTGCATCGCTCTGGAACTTAAATCGGATGTGGGCACTGACATGCTCCCCTCTCTGGAAGTCTGAGACATGTGTGAAAATTTTCTAAGTCCAGAAAAAAAAGCATTTTTCAATTTTTTTCAAATTTCCCCACAAGGGATATATATTTTACCCACACATTTGGAGCCCTCCTGGGATGCCCTCTAACATACTATAACCTCATTTAGCGGAGATTTTCACAAAAAAGTGAAATTTTCAAAAAGTCAAAAATTTTGCAAAAAACGACTAAGTATGAAGGACTCATCAAGTGCATCGCTCTGGAACTGAAATCGGATGCGCGCACTGACATGCTCCCCTCTCTGGAAGTCTGAGACATGTGTGAAAATTTTCTAAGTCCAGAAAAAAAAAATTTTTCAACTTTTTTTCAAATTTCCCGACAAGGGATATATATTTTACCCAAACATTTGGAGCCCTCCTGGGATGCCCCCTAACATACTATAATCTCATTTAGCAGAGATTTTCACAAAAAAGTGAAATTTTCAAAAAGTGAGAAATTTTGCAAAAAACGACTAAGTATGAAGGAATCATCGGGTGACACGCTCTGGAACTGAAATCGGATGTGCTTACAGACATGCTCCCCTCTCTGGAAGTCTGAGACATGTGTGAAAATTTTCTAAGTCCAGAAAAAATAAATTTTTCAACTTTTTTTCAAATTTCCCCACAAGGGATATATATTTTACCCACACATTTGGAGCCCTCCTGGGATGCCCTCTAACATACTATAACCTTCTTTAGCGGAGATTTTCACAAAAAAGTGAAATTTTCAAAAAAGTGAAAATTTTTCCAAAAAACGACTAAGTATGAAGGACTCATCGGGTGAAACGCTCTGGAACTGAAATCGGATGCGCTTACAGACATGCTCCCCTCTCTGGAAGTCTGAGATATGTGTGAAAATTTTCTAAGTCCAGAAAAAAAAAATTTAAACTTTTTTTCAAATTTCCCCACAAGGGATATATATTTTACCCACACATTTGGAGCCCTCCTGGGATGCCCTCTAACATACTATAACCTCATTTAGCGGAGATTTTCACGCAAAAGTGAAATTTTCAAAAGGTCAGAAATTTTGCAAAAAACGACTAAGTATGAAGGACTCATTGGGTGCATCGCTCTGGAACTTAAATCGGATGTGGGCACTGACATGCTCCCCTCTCTGGAAGTCTGAGACATGTGTGAAAATTTTCTAAGTCCAGAAAAAAAAGCATTTTTCAATTTTTTTCAAATTTCCCCACAAGGGATATATATTTTACCCACACATTTGGAGCCCTCCTGGGATGCCCTCTAACATACTATAACCTCATTTAGCGGAGATTTTCACAAAAAAGTGAAATTTTCAAAAAGTCAAAAATTTTGCAAAAAACGACTAAGTATGAAGGACTCATCGGGTGCATCGCTCTGGAACTGAATTCGGATGCGCGCACTGACATGCTCCCCTCTCTGGAAGTCTGAGACATGTGTGAAAATTTTCTAAGTCCAGAAAAAATAAATTTTTCAACTTTTTTTCAAATTTCCCCACAAGAGATATATATTTTAACCACACATTTGGAGCCCTCCTGGGATGCCCTCTAACATACTATAACCTCATTTAGCGGAGATTTTCACAAAAAAAGTGAAATTTTCAAAAAGTCAGAAATTTAGCAAAAAACGACTAAGTATGAAGGACTCATCGGGTGCATCGCTCTGGAACTGAAATCGGATGCGCGCACTGACATGCTCCCGTCTCTGGAAGTCTGAGACATGTGTGAAAATTTTCTAAGTCCAGAAAAAAAAAAAATTTCAACTTTTTTCAAATTTCCCCACAAGGGATATATATTTTACCCACACATTTGGAGCCCTCCTGGGATGCCCTCTAACATACTATAACCTAATTTAGCGGAGATTTTCACAAAAAAGTGAAATTTTCAAAAAGTCAAAAATTTTGCAAAAAACGACTAAGTATGAAGGACTCATCGGGTGCATCGCTCTGGAACTGAAATCGGATGCGCGCACTGACATGCTCCCCTCTCTGGAAGTCTGAGACATGTGTGAAAATTTTCTAAGTCCAGAAAAAAAAAATTTTTAAACTTTTTTTCAAATTTCCCCACAAGGGATATGTATTTTACCCACACATTTGGAGCCCTCCTGGGATGCCCTCTAACATACTATAACCTCATTTAGCGGAGATTTTCACAAAAAAAGTGAAATTTTCAAAAAGTCAGAAATTTAGCAAAAAACGACTAAGTATGAAGGACTCATCGGGTGCATCGCTCTGGAACTGAAATCGGATGCACGCACTGACATGCTCCCGTCTCTGGAAGTCTGAGACATGTGTGAAAATTTTCTAAGTCCAGAAAAAAAAAAAATTTCAACTTTTTTTCAAATTTCCCCACAAGGGATATATATTTTACCCACACATTTGGAGCCCTCCTGGGATGCCCTCTAACATACTATAACCTCATTTAGCGGAGATTTTCACAAAAAAGTGAAATTTTCAAAAAGTCAAAAATTTTGCAAAAAACGACTAAGTATGAAGGACTCATCGGGTGCATCGCTCTGGAACTGAAATCGGATGCGCGCACTGACATGCTCCCCTCTCTGGAAGTCTGAGACATGTGTGAAAATTTTCTAAGTCCATAAAAAAAAAAATTTAAACTTTTTTTCAAATTTCCCCACAAGGGATATATATTTTACCCACACATTTGGAGCCCTCCTGGGATGCCCTCTAACATACTATAACCTCATTTAGCGGAGATTTTCACGCAAAAGTGAAATTTTCAAAAGGTCAGAAATTTTGCAAAAAACGACTAAGTATGAAGGACTCATTGGGTGCATCGCTCTGGAACTGAAATCGGATGTGGGCACTGACATCCTCCCCTCTCTGGAAGTCTGAGACATGTGTGAAAATTTTCTAAGACCAGAAAAAATAAATTTTTCAACTTTTTTTCAAATTTCCCCACAAGAGATATATATTTTAACCACACATTTGGAGCCCTCCTGGGATGCCCTCTAACATACTATAACCTCATTTAGCGGAGATTTTCACAAAAAAAGTGAAATTTTCAAAAGGTCAGAAATTTTGCAAAAAACGACTAAGTATGAAGGACTCATTGGGTGCATCGCTCTGGAACTGAAATCGGATGTGGGCACTGACATGCTCCCCTCTCTGGAAGTCTGAGACTTGTGTGAAAATTTTCTAAGTCCAGAAAAAAAAATTTTTTCAACTTTTTTTCAAATTTCCCGACAAGGGATATATATTTTACCCACAGATTTGGAGCCCTCCTGGGATGCCCACTAACATACTATAACCTCATTTAGCGGAGATTTTCACGAAAGAGTGAAATTTTCAAAAAGTGGAAATTTTTCCAAAAAACGACTAAGTATGAAGGACTCATCGGGTGAAACGCTCTGGAACTGAAATCGGATGCGCTTACAGACATGCTCCCCTCTCTGGAAGTCTGAGACATGTGTGAAAATTTTCTAAGTCCAGAAAAAAAAAAATTTCAACTTTTTTCAAATTTCCCCACAAGGGATATATATTTTACCCACACATTTGGAGCCCTCCTGGGATGCCCTCTAACATACTATAACCTCATTTAGCGGAGATTTTCACAAAAAAGTGAAATTTTCAAAAAGTCAAAAATTTTGCAAAAAACGACTAAGTATGAAGGACTCATCGGGTGCATCGCTCTGGAACTGAAATCGGATGCGCGCACTGACATGCTCCCCTCTCTGGAAGTCTGAGACATGTGTGAAAATTTTCTAAGTCCAGAAAAAAAAATTTTTTAAACTTTTTTCAAATTTCCCCACAAGGGATATGTATTTTACCCACACATTTGGAGCCCTCCTGGGATGCCCTCTAACATACTATAACCTCATTTAGCGGAGATTTTCACAAAAAAAGTGAAATTTTCAAAAAGTCAGAAATTTAGCAAAAAACGACTAAGTATGAAGGACTCATCGGGTGCATCGCTCTGGAACTGAAATCGGATGTGGGCACTGACATGCTCCCCTCTCTGGAAGTCTGAGACATGTGTGAAAATTTTCTAAGTCCAGAAAAAAAAAATTTTTCAACTTTTTTTCAAATTTCCCCACAAGGGATATATATTTTACCCACATATTTGGAGCCCTCCTGGGATGCCCTCTAACATACTATAACCTCATTTAGCGGAGATTTTCACAAAAAAGTGAAATTTTCAAAAAGTCAAAAATTTTTCCAAAAAACGACTAAGTATGAAGGACTCATTGGGTGAAACGCTCTGGAACTGAAATCGGATGCGCTTACAGACATGCTCCCCTCTCTGGAAGTCTGAGACATGTGTGAAAATTTTCTAAGTCCAGAAAAAAAAAATTTTTCAACTTTTTTTCAAATTTCCCCACAAGGGATATATATTTTACCCACACATTTGGAGCCCTCCTGGGATGCCCTCTAACATACTGTAACCTTCTTTAGCGGAGATTTTCACAAAAAAGTGAAATTTTCAAAAGGTCAGAAATTTTGCAAAAAACGACTAAGTATGAAGGAATCATCGGGTGAAACGCTCTGGAACTGAAATCGGATGCGCTTACAGACATGCTCCCCTCTCTGGAAGTCTGAGACATGTGTGAAAATTTTCTAAGTCCAGAAAAAAAAAATTTTTCAACTTTTTTTCAAATTTCCCGACAAGGGATATATATTTTACCCACACATTTGGAGCCCTCCTGGGATGCCCTCTAACATACTATAACCTCATTTAGCGGAGATTTTCACAAAAAAGTGAAATTTTCAAAACGTGGAAATTTTTCCAAAAAACGACTAAGTATGAAGGACTCATCGGGTGAATCGCTCTGGAACTGAAATTGGATGCGCGCACTGACATGCTCCCCTCTCTGGAAGTCTGAGACATTTGTGAAAATTTTCTAAGTCCAGAAAAAAAAACATTTTTCAACTTTTTTTCAAATTTCCCCACAAGGGATATATATTTTACCCACACATTTGGAGCCCTCCTGGGATGCCCTCTAACATACTATAACCTCATTTAGCGGAGATTTTCACAAAAAAGTGAAATTTTCAAAAAGTCAAAAATTTTGCAAAAAACGACTAAGTATGAAGGACTCATCGCGTGCATCGCTCTGGAACTGAAATCGGATGCGCGCACTGACATGCTCCCCTCTCTGGAAGTCTGAGACATGTGTGAAAATTTTCTAAGTCCAGAAAAAAAAAATTTTTCAACTTTTTTTCAAATTTCCCCACAAGGGATATATATTTTACCCACACATTTGGAGCCCTCCTGGGATGACCTCTAACATACTATAACCTCATTTAGCGGAGATTTTCACAAAAAAGTGAAATTTTCAAAAAGTCAAAAATTTTTCCAAAAAATGACTAAGTATGAAGGACTCATTGGGTGAAACGCTCTGGAACTGAAATCGGATGCGCTTACAGACATGCTCCCCTCTCTGGAAGTCTGAGACATGTGTGAAAATTTTCTAAGTCCAGAAAAAAAAAATTTTTCAACTTTTTTTCAAATTTCCCCACAAGGGATATATATTTTACCCACACATTTGGAGCCCTCCTGGGATGCCCTCTAACATACTGTAACCTTCTTTAGCGGAGATTTTCACAAAAAAGTGAAATTTTCAAAAGGTCAGAAATTTTGCAAAAAACGACTAAGTATGAAGGAATCATCGGGTGAAACGCTCTGGAACTGAAATCGGATGCGCTTATAGACATGCTCCCCTCTCTGGCAGTCTGAGACATGTGTGAAAATTTTCTAAGTCCAGAAAAAAAAAATTTTTCAACTTTTTTTCAAATTTCCCGACAAGGGATATATATTTTACCCACACATTTGGAGCCCTCCTGGGATGCCCTCTAACATACTATAACCTCATTTAGCGGAGATTTTCACAAAAAAGTGAAATTTTCAAAACGTGGAAATTTTTCCAAAAAACGACTAAGTATGAAGGACTCATCGGGTGAATCGCTCTGGAACTGAAATTGGATGCGCGCACTGACATGCTCCCCTCTCTGGAAGTCTGAGACATTTGTGAAAATTTTCTAAGTCCAGAAAAAAAATTTTTTCAACTTTTTTTCAAATTTCCCCCCAAGGGATATATATTTTACCCACACATTTGGAGCCCTCCTGGGATGCCCTCTAACATACTATAACCTCATTTAGCGGAGATTTTCACGCAAAAGTGAAATTTTCAAAAGGTCAGAAATTTTGCAAAAAACGACTAAGTATGAAGGACTCATTGGGTGCATCGCTCTGGAACTGAAATCGGATGTGGGCACTGACATGCTCCCCTCTCTGGAAGTCTGAGACATGTGTGAAAATTTTCTAAGTCCAGAAAAAAAAAAAATTTCAACTTTTTTCAAATTTCCCCACAAGGGATATATATTTTACCCACACATTTGGAGCCCTCCTGGGATGCCCTCTAACATACTATAACCTCATTTAGCGGAGATTTTCACAAAAAAGTGAAATTTTCAAAAAGTCAAAAATTTTGCAAAAAACGACTAAGTATGAAGGACTCATCGGGTGCATCGCTCTGGAACTGAAATCGGATGCGCGCACTGACATGCTCCCCTCTCTGGAAGTCTGAGACATGTGTGAAAATTTTCTAAGTCCAGAAAAAAAAATTTTTTAAACTTTTTTCAAATTTCCCCACAAGGGATATGTATTTTACCCACACATTTGGAGCCCTCCTGGGATGCCCTCTAACATACTATAACCTCATTTAGCGGAGATTTTCACAAAAAAAGTGAAATTTTCAAAAAGTCAGAAATTTAGCAAAAAACGACTAAGTATGAAGGACTCATCGGGTGCATCACTCTGGAACTGAAATCGGATGTGGGCACTGACATGCTCCCCTCTCTGGAAGTCTGAGACATGTGTGAAAATTTTCTAAGTCCAGAAAAAAAAATTTTTTCAACTTTTTTTCAAATTTCCCCACAAGGGATATATATTTTACCCACATATTTGGAGCCCTCCTGGGATGCCCTCTAACATACTATAACCTCATTTAGCGGAGATTTTCACAAAAAAGTGAAATTTTCAAAAAGTCAAAAATTTTTCCAAAAAACGACTAAGTATGAAGGACTCATTGGGTGAAACGCTCTGGAACTGAAATCGGATGCGCTTACAGACATGCTCCCCTCTCTGGAAGTCTGAGACATGTGTGAAAATTTTCTAAGTCCAGAAAAAAAAAATTTTTCAACTTTTTTTCAAATTTCCCCACAAGGGATATATATTTTACCCACACATTTGGAGCCCTCCTGGGATGCCCTCTAACATACTGTAACCTTCTTTAGCGGAGATTTTCACAAAGAAGTGAAATTTTCAAAAGGTCAGAAATTTTGCAAAAAACGACTAAGTATGAAGGAATCATCGGGTGAAACGCTCTGGAACTGAAATCGGATGCGCTTACAGACATGCTCCCCTCTCTGGAAGTCTGAGACATGTGTGAAAATTTTCTAAGTCCAGAAAAAAAAAATTTTTCAACTTTTTTTCAAATTTCCCGACAAGGGATATATATTTTACCCACACATTTGGAGCCCTCCTGGGATGCCCTCTAACATACTAT
Organism: Phyllobates terribilis; assembly: GCF_046119375.1. Taxonomy (NCBI): domain Eukaryota; kingdom Metazoa; phylum Chordata; class Amphibia; order Anura; family Dendrobatidae; genus Phyllobates; species Phyllobates terribilis. The sequence goes on along the minus strand of NW_027363218.1, from coordinate 68,551 downwards.
AACCTCATTTAGCGGAGATTTTCACAAAAAAGTGAAATTTTCAAAACGTGGAAATTTTTCCAAAAAACGACTAAGTATGAAGGACTCATCGGGTGAATCGCTCTGGAACTGAAATTGGATGCGCGCACTGACATGCTCCCCTCTCTGGAAGTCTGAGACATTTGTGAAAATTTTCTAAGTCCAGAAAAAAAAACATTTTTCAACTTTTTTTCAAATTTCCCCACAAGGGATATATATTTTACCCACACATTTGGAGCCCTCCTGGGATGCCCTCTAACATACTATAACCTCATTTAGCGGAGATTTTCACAAAAAAGTGAAATTTTCAAAAAGTCAAAATTTTTTCCAAAAAACGACTAAGTATGAAGGACTCATTGGGTGAAACGCTCTGGAACTGAAATCGGATGCGCTTACAGACATGCTCCCCTCTCTGGAAGTCTGAGACATGTGTGAAAATTTTCTAAGTCCAGAAAAAATAAATTTTTCAACTTTTTTTCAAATTTCCCCACAAGAGATATATATTTTAACCATACATTTGGAGCCCTCCTGGGATGCCCTCTAACATACTATAACCTCATTTAGCGGAGATTTTCACAAAAAAAGTGAAATTTTCAAAAAGTCAGAAATTTAGCAAAAAACGACTAAGTATGAAGGACTCATCGGGTGCATCGCTCTGGAACTGAAATCGGATGCGCGCACTGACATGCTCCCGTCTCTGGAAGTCTGAGACATGTGTGAAAATTTTCTAAGTCCAGAAAAAATAATTTTTTCAACCTTTTTTCAAATTTCCCGACAAGGGATATATATTTTACCCACACATTTGGAGCCCTCCTGGGATGCCCTCTAACATACTATAACCTCATTTAGCATAGATTTTCCCCAAAAAAGTGAAATTTTCAAAAAGTGAGAAATTTTGCAAAAAACGACTAAGTATGAAGGAATCATCGGGTGAAACGCTCTGGAACTGAAATCGGATGCGCTTAGAGACATGCTCCCCTCTCTGGAAGTCTGAGACATGTGTGAAAATTTTCTAAGTCCAGAAAAAAAAAATTTTTCAACTTTTTTTCAAATTTCCCCACAAGGGATATATATTTTACCCACACATTTGGAGCCCTCCTGTGATGCCCTCTAACATACTATAACCTTCTTTAGCGGAGATTTTCACAAAAAAGTGAAATTTTCAAAAAAGTGAAAATTTTTCCAAAAAACGACTAAGTATGAAGGACTCATCGGGTGAAACGCTCTGGAACTGAAATCGGATGCGCTTACAGACATGCTCCCCTCTCTGGAAGTCTGAGACATGTGTGAAAATTTTCTAAGTCCAGAAAAAAAAAATTTTTCAACTTTTTTTCAAATTTCCCGACAAGGGATATATATTTTACCACACATTTGGAGCCCTCCTGGGATGCCCTCTAACATACTATAACCTCATTTAGCGGAGATTTTCACAAAAAAGTGAAATTTTCAAAAAGTGGAAATTTTTCCAAAAAACGACTAAGTATGAAGGACTCATCGGGTGAATCGCTCTGGAACTGAAATTGGATGCGCGCACTGACATGCTCCCCTCTCTGGAAGTCTGAGACATGTGTGAAAATTCTCTAAGTCCAGAAAAAAATAAATTTTTCAACTTTTTTTCAAATTTCCCCACAAGGGATATATATTTTACCCACACATTTGGAGCCCTCCTGGGATGCCCTCTAACATACTATAACATCATTTAGCGGAGATTTTCACAAAAAAGTGAAATTTTCAAAAAGTCAAAAATTTTGCAAAAAACGACTAAGTATGAAGGACTCATCAAGTGCATCGCTCTGGAACTGAAATCGGATGCGCGCACTGACATGCTCCCCTCTCTGGAAGTCTGAGACATGTGTGAAAATTTTCTAAGTCCAGAAAAAAAAAATTTTTCAACTTTTTTTCAAATTTCCCGACAAGGGATATATATTTTACCCAAACATTTGGAGCCCTCCTGGGATGCCCCCTAACATACTATAATCTCATTTAGCAGAGATTTTCACAAAAAAGTGAAATTTTCAAAAAGTGAGAAATTTTGCAAAAAACGACTAAGTATGAAGGAATCATCGGGTGACACGCTCTGGAACTGAAATCGGATGTGCTTACAGACATGCTCCCCTCTCTGGAAGTCTGAGACATGTGTGAAAATTTTCTAAGTCCAGAAAAAATAAATTTTTCAACTTTTTTTCAAATTTCCCCACAAGGGATATATATTTTACCCACACATTTGGAGCCCTCCTGGGATGCCCTCTAACATACTATAACCTTCTTTAGCGGAGATTTTCACAAAAAAGTGAAATTTTCAAAAAAGTGAAAATTTTTCCAAAAAACGACTAAGTATGAAGGACTCATCGGGTGAAACGCTCTGGAACTGAAATCGGATGCGCTTACAGACATGCTCCCCTCTCTGGAAGTCTGAGATATGTGTGAAAATTTTCTAAGTCCAGAAAAAAAAAATTTAAACTTTTTTTCAAATTTCCCCACAAGGGATATATATTTTACCCACACATTTGGAGCCCTCCTGGGATGCCCTCTAACATACTATAACCTCATTTAGCGGAGATTTTCACGCAAAAGTGAAATTTTCAAAAGGTCAGAAATTTTGCAAAAAACGACTAAGTATGAAGGACTCATTGGGTGCATCGCTCTGGAACTGAAATCGGATGTGGGCACTGACATGCTCCCCTCTCTGGAAGTCTGAGACATGTGTGAAAATTTTCTAAGTCCAGAAAAAAAAGCATTTTTCAATTTTTTTCAAATTTCCCCACAAGGGATATATATTTTACCCACACATTTGGAGCCCTCCTGGGATGCCCTCTAACATACTATAACCTCATTTAGCGGAGATTTTCACAAAAAAGTGAAATTTTCAAAAAGTCAAAAATTTTGCAAAAAACGACTAAGTATGAAGGACTCATCGGGTGCATCGCTCTGGAACTGAATTCGGATGCGCGCACTGACATGCTCCCCTCTCTGGAAGTCTGAGACATGTGTGAAAATTTTCTAAGTCCAGAAAAAATAAATTTTTCAACTTTTTTTCAAATTTCCCCACAAGAGATATATATTTTAACCACACATTTGGAGTCCTCCTGGGATGCCCTCTAACATACTATAACCTCATTTAGCGGAGATTTTCACAAAAAAAGTGAAATTTTCAAAAAGTCAGAAATTTAGCAAAAAACGACTAAGTATGAAGGACTCATCGGGTGCATCGCTCTGGAACTGAAATCGGATGCGCGCACTGACATGCTCCCGTCTCTGGAAGTCTGAGACATGTGTGAAAATTTTCTAAGTCCAGAAAAAAAAAAAATTTCAACTTTTTTCAAATTTCCCCACAAGGGATATATATTTTACCCACACATTTGGAGCCCTCCTGGGATGCCCTCTAACATACTATAACCTAATTTAGCGGAGATTTTCACAAAAAAGTGAAATTTTCAAAAAGTCAAAAATTTTGCAAAAAACGACTAAGTATGAAGGACTCATCGGGTGCATCGCTCTGGAACTGAAATCGGATGCGCGCACTGACATGCTCCCCTCTCTGGAAGTCTGAGACATGTGTGAAAATTTTCTAAGTCCAGAAAAAATAAATTTTTCAACTTTTTTTCAAATTTCCCCACAAGAGATATATATTTTAACCACACATTTGGAGTCCTCCTGGGATGCCCTCTAACATACTATAACCTCATTTAGCGGAGATTTTCACAAAAAAAGTGAAATTTTCAAAAAGTCAGAAATTTAGCAAAAAACGACTAAGTATGAAGGACTCATCGGGTGCATCGCTCTGGAACTGAAATCGGATGCGCGCACTGACATGCTCCCGTCTCTGGAAGTCTGAGACATGTGTGAAAATTTTCTAAGTCCAGAAAAAAAAAAATTTCAACTTTTTTTCAAATTTCCCCACAAGGGATATATATTTTACCCACACATTTGGAGCCCTCCTGGGATGCCCTCTAACATACTATAACCTAATTTAGCGGAGATTTTCACAAAAAAGTGAAATTTTCAAAAAGTCAAAAATTTTGCAAAAAACGACTAAGTATGAAGGACTCATCGGGTGCATCGCTCTGGAACTGAAATCGGATGCGCGCACTGACATGCTCCCCTCTCTGGAAGTCTGAGACATGTGTGAAAATTTTCTAAGTCCAGAAAAAAAAAATTTTTAAACTTTTTTTCAAATTTCCCCACAAGGGATATGTATTTTACCCACACATTTGGAGCCCTCCTGGGATGCCCTCTAACATACTATAACCTCATTTAGCGGAGATTTTCACAAAAAAAGTGAAATTTTCAAAAAGTCAGAAATTTAGCAAAAAACGACTAAGTATGAAGGACTCATCGGGTGCATCGCTCTGGAACTGAAATCGGATGCACGCACTGACATGCTCCCGTCTCTGGAAGTCTGAGACATGTGTGAAAATTTTCTAAGTCCAGAAAAAAAAAAAATTTCAACTTTTTTTCAAATTTCCCCACAAGGGATATATATTTTACCCACACATTTGGAGCCCTCCTGGGATGCCCTCTAACATACTATAACCTCATTTAGCGGAGATTTTCACAAAAAAGTGAAATTTTCAAAAAGTCAAAAATTTTGCAAAAAACGACTAAGTATGAAGGACTCATCGGGTGCATCGCTCTGGAACTGAAATCGGATGCGCGCACTGACATGCTCCCCTCTCTGGAAGTCTGAGACATGTGTGAAAATTTTCTAAGTCCATAAAAAAAAAAATTTAAACTTTTTTTCAAATTTCCCCACAAGGGATATATATTTTACCCACACATTTGGAGCCCTCCTGGGATGCCCTCTAACATACTATAACCTCATTTAGCGGAGATTTTCACGCAAAAGTGAAATTTTCAAAAGGTCAGAAATTTTGCAAAAAACGACTAAGTATGAAGGACTCATTGGGTGCATCGCTCTGGAACTGAAATCGGATGTGGGCACTGACATCCTCCCCTCTCTGGAAGTCTGAGACATGTGTGAAAATTTTCTAAGACCAGAAAAAATAAATTTTTCAACTTTTTTTCAAATTTCCCCACAAGAGATATATATTTTAACCACACATTTGGAGCCCTCCTGGGATGCCCTCTAACATACTATAACCTCATTTAGCGGAGATTTTCACAAAAAAAGTGAAATTTTCAAAAGGTCAGAAATTTTGCAAAAAACGACTAAGTATGAAGGACTCATTGGGTGCATCGCTCTGGAACTGAAATCGGATGTGGGCACTGACATGCTCCCCTCTCTGGAAGTCTGAGACTTGTGTGAAAATTTTCTAAGTCCAGAAAAAAAAATTTTTTCAACTTTTTTTCAAATTTCCCGACAAGGGATATATATTTTACCCACAGATTTGGAGCCCTCCTGGGATGCCCACTAACATACTATAACCTCATTTAGCGGAGATTTTCACGAAAGAGTGAAATTTTCAAAAAGTGGAAATTTTTCCAAAAAACGACTAAGTATGAAGGACTCATCGGGTGAAACGCTCTGGAACTGAAATCGGATGCGCTTACAGACATGCTCCCCTCTCTGGAAGTCTGAGACATGTGTGAAAATTTTCTAAGTCCAGAAAAAAAAAAAATTTCAACTTTTTTCAAATTTCCCCACAAGGGATATATATTTTACCCACACATTTGGAGCCCTCCTGGGATGCCCTCTAACATACTATAACCTCATTTAGCGGAGATTTTCACAAAAAAGTGAAATTTTCAAAAAGTCAAAAATTTTGCAAAAAACGACTAAGTATGAAGGACTCATCGGGTGCATCGCTCTGGAACTGAAATCGGATGCGCGCACTGACATGCTCCCCTCTCTGGAAGTCTGAGACATGTGTGAAAATTTTCTAAGTCCAGAAAAAAAAAATTTTTAAACTTTTTTCAAATTTCCCCACAAGGGATATGTATTTTACCCACACATTTGGAGCCCTCCTGGGATGCCCTCTAACATACTATAACCTCATTTAGCGGAGATTTTCACAAAAAAAGTGAAATTTTCAAAAAGTCAGAAATTTAGCAAAAAACGACTAAGTATGAAGGACTCATCGGGTGCATCGCTCTGGAACTGAAATCGGATGTGGGCACTGACATGCTCCCCTCTCTGGAAGTCTGAGACATGTGTGAAAATTTTCTAAGTCCAGAAAAAAAAAATTTTTCAACTTTTTTTCAAATTTCCCCACAAGGGATATATATTTTACCCACATATTTGGAGCCCTCCTGGGATGCCCTCTAACATACTATAACCTCATTTAGCGGAGATTTTCACAAAAAAGTGAAATTTTCAAAAAGTCAAAAATTTTTCCAAAAAACGACTAAGTATGAAGGACTCATTGGGTGAAACGCTCTGGAACTGAAATCGGATGCGCTTACAGACATGCTCCCCTCTCTGGAAGTCTGAGACATGTGTGAAAATTTTCTAAGTCCAGAAAAAAAAAATTTTTCAACTATTTTTCAAATTTCCCCACAAGGGATATATATTTTACCCACACATTTGGAGCCCTCCTGGGATGCCCTCTAACATACTGTAACCTTCTTTAGCGGAGATTTTCACAAAAAAGTGAAATTTTCAAAAGGTCAGAAATTTTGCAAAAAACGACTAAGTATGAAGGAATCATCGGGTGAAACGCTCTGGAACTGAAATCGGATGCGCTTACAGACATGCTCCCCTCTCTGGAAGTCTGAGACATGTGTGAAAATTTTCTAAGTCCAGAAAAAAAAAATTTTTCAACTTTTTTTCAAATTTCCCGACAAGGGATATATATTTTACCCACACATTTGGAGCCCTCCTGGGATGCCCTCTAACATACTATAACCTCATTTAGCGGAGATTTTCACAAAAAAGTGAAATTTTCAAAACGTGGAAATTTTTCCAAAAAACGACTAAGTATGAAGGACTCATCGGGTGAATCGCTCTGGAACTGAAATTGGATGCGCGCACTGACATGCTCCCCTCTCTGGAAGTCTGAGACATTTGTGAAAATTTTCTAAGTCCAGAAAAAAAAAATTTTTAAACTTTTTTTCAAATTTCCCCACAAGGGATATGTATTTTACCCACACATTTGGAGCACTCCTGGGATGCCCTCTAACATACTATAACCTCATTTAGCGGAGATTTTCACAAAAAAAGTGAAATTTTCAAAAAGTCAGAAATTTAGCAAAAAACGACTAAGTATGAAGGACTCATCGGGTGCATCGCTCTGGAACTGAAATCGGATGCACGCACTGACATGCTCCCGTCTCTGGAAGTCTGAGACATGTGTGAAAATTTTCTAAGTCCAGAAAAAAAAAAAATTTCAACTTTTTTTCAAATTTCCCCACAAGGGATATATATTTTACCCACACATTTGGAGCCCTCCTGGGATGCCCTCTAACATACTATAACCTCATTTAGCGGAGATTTTCACAAAAAAGTGAAATTTTCAAAAAGTCAAAAATTTTGCAAAAAACGACTAAGTATGAAGGACTCATCGGGTGCATCGCTCTGGAACTGAAATCGGATGCGCGCACTGACATGCTCCCCTCTCTGGAAGTCTGAGACATGTGTGAAAATTTTCTAAGTCCATAAAAAAAAAAATTTAAACTTTTTTTCAAATTTCCCCACAAGGGATATATATTTTACCCACACATTTGGAGCCCTCCTGGGATGCCCTCTAACATACTATAACCTCATTTAGCGGAGATTTTCACGCAAAAGTGAAATTTTCAAAAGGTCAGAAATTTTGCAAAAAACGACTAAGTATGAAGGACTCATTGGGTGCATCGCTCTGGAACTGAAATCGGATGTGGGCACTGACATCCTCCCCTCTCTGGAAGTCTGAGACATGTGTGAAAATTTTCTAAGACCAGAAAAAATAAATTTTTCAACTTTTTTTCAAATTTCCCCACAAGAGATATATATTTTAACCACACATTTGGAGCCCTCCTGGGATGCCCTCTAACATACTATAACCTCATTTAGCGGAGATTTTCACAAAAAAAGTGAAATTTTCAAAAGGTCAGAAATTTTGCAAAAAACGACTAAGTATGAAGGACTCATTGGGTGCATCGCTCTGGAACTGAAATCGGATGTGGGCACTGACATGCTCCCCTCTCTGGAAGTCTGAGACTTGTGTGAAAATTTTCTAAGTCCAGAAAAAAAAATTTTTTCAACTTTTTTTCAAATTTCCCGACAAGGGATATATATTTTACCCACAGATTTGGAGCCCTCCTGGGATGCCCACTAACATACTATAACCTCATTTAGCGGAGATTTTCACGAAAGAGTGAAATTTTCAAAAAGTGGAAATTTTTCCAAAAAACGACTAAGTATGAAGGACTCATCGGGTGAAACGCTCTGGAACTGAAATCGGATGCGCTTACAGACATGCTCCCCTCTCTGGAAGTCTGAGACATGTGTGAAAATTTTCTAAGTCCAGAAAAAAAAAAAATTTCAACTTTTTTCAAATTTCCCCACAAGGGATATATATTTTACCCACACATTTGGAGCCCTCCTGGGATGCCCTCTAACATACTATAACCTCATTTAGCGGAGATTTTCACAAAAAAGTGAAATTTTCAAAAAGTCAAAAATTTTGCAAAAAACGACTAAGTATGAAGGACTCATCGGGTGCATCGCTCTGGAACTGAAATCGGATGCGCGCACTGACATGCTCCCCTCTCTGGAAGTCTGAGACATGTGTGAAAATTTTCTAAGTCCAGAAAAAAAAATTTTTTAAACTTTTTTCAAATTTCCCCACAAGGGATATGTATTTTACCCACACATTTGGAGCCCTCCTGGGATGCCCTCTAACATACTATAACCTCATTTAGCGGAGATTTTCACAAAAAAAGTGAAATTTTCAAAAAGTCAGAAATTTAGCAAAAAACGACTAAGTATGAAGGACTCATCGGGTGCATCGCTCTGGAACTGAAATCGGATGTGGGCACTGACATGCTCCCCTCTCTGGAAGTCTGAGACATGTGTGAAAATTTTCTAAGTCCAGAAAAAAAAAATTTTTCAACTTTTTTTCAAATTTCCCCACAAGGGATATATATTTTACCCACATATTTGGAGCCCTCCTGGGATGCCCTCTAACATACTATAACCTCATTTAGCGGAGATTTTCACAAAAAAGTGAAATTTTCAAAAAGTCAAAAATTTTTCCAAAAAACGACTAAGTATGAAGGACTCATTGGGTGAAACGCTCTGGAACTGAAATCGGATGCGCTTACAGACATGCTCCCCTCTCTGGAAGTCTGAGACATGTGTGAAAATTTTCTAAGTCCAGAAAAAAAAAATTTTTCAACTTTTTTTCAAATTTCCCCACAAGGGATATATATTTTACCCACACATTTGGAGCCCTCCTGGGATGCCCTCTAACATACTGTAACCTTCTTTAGCGGAGATTTTCACAAAAAAGTGAAATTTTCAAAAGGTCAGAAATTTTGCAAAAAACGACTAAGTATGAAGGAATCATCGGGTGAAACGCTCTGGAACTGAAATCGGATGCGCTTACAGACATGCTCCCCTCTCTGGAAGTCTGAGACATGTGTGAAAATTTTCTAAGTCCAGAAAAAAAAAATTTTTCAACTTTTTTTCAAATTTCCCGACAAGGGATATATATTTTACCCACACATTTGGAGCCCTCCTGGGATGCCCTCTAACATACTATAACCTCATTTAGCGGAGATTTTCACAAAAAAGTGAAATTTTCAAAACGTGGAAATTTTTCCAAAAAACGACTAAGTATGAAGGACTCATCGGGTGAATCGCTCTGGAACTGAAATTGGATGCGCGCACTGACATGCTCCCCTCTCTGGAAGTCTGAGACATGTGTGAAAATTTTCTAAGTCCATAAAAAAAAAAATTTAAACTTTTTTTCAAATTTCCCCACAAGGGATATATATTTTACCCACACATTTGGAGCCCTCCTGGGATGCCCTCTAACATACTATAACCTCATTTAGCGGAGATTTTCACGCAAAAGTGAAATTTTCAAAAGGTCAGAAATTTTGCAAAAAACGACTAAGTATGAAGGACTCATTGGGTGCATCGCTCTGGAACTGAAATCGGATGTGGGCACTGACATCCTCCCCTCTCTGGAAGTCTGAGACATGTGTGAAAATTTTCTAAGACCAGAAAAAATAAATTTTTCAACTTTTTTTCAAATTTCCCCACAAGAGATATATATTTTAACCACACATTTGGAGCCCTCCTGGGATGCCCTCTAACATACTATAACCTCATTTAGCGGAGATTTTCACAAAAAAAGTGAAATTTTCAAAAGGTCAGAAATTTTGCAAAAAACGACTAAGTATGAAGGACTCATTGGGTGCATCGCTCTGGAACTGAAATCGGATGTGGGCACTGACATGCTCCCCTCTCTGGAAGTCTGAGACTTGTGTGAAAATTTTCTAAGTCCAGAAAAAAAAATTTTTTCAACTTTTTTTCAAATTTCCCGACAAGGGATATATATTTTACCCACAGATTTGGAGCCCTCCTGGGATGCCCACTAACATACTATAACCTCATTTAGCGGAGATTTTCACGAAAGAGTGAAATTTTCAAAAAGTGGAAATTTTTCCAAAAAACGACTAAGTATGAAGGACTCATCGGGTGAAACGCTCTGGAACTGAAATCGGATGCGCTTACAGACATGCTCCCCTCTCTGGAAGTCTGAGACATGTGTGAAAATTTTCTAAGTCCAGAAAAAAAAAAAATTTCAACTTTTTTCAAATTTCCCCACAAGGGATATATATTTTACCCACACATTTGGAGCCCTCCTGGGATGCCCTCTAACATACTATAACCTCATTTAGCGGAGATTTTCACAAAAAAGTGAAATTTTCAAAAAGTCAAAAATTTTGCAAAAAACGACTAAGTATGAAGGACTCATCGGGTGCATCGCTCTGGAACTGAAATCGGATGCGCGCACTGACATGCTCCCCTCTCTGGAAGTCTGAGACATGTGTGAAAATTTTCTAAGTCCAGAAAAAAAATTTTTTTAAACTTTTTTCAAATTTCCCCACAAGGGATATGTATTTTACCCACACATTTGGAGCCCTCCTGGGATGCCCTCTAACATACTATAACCTCATTTAGCGGAGATTTTCACAAAAAAAGTGAAATTTTCAAAAAGTCAGAAATTTAGCAAAAAACGACTAAGTATGAAGGACTCATCGGGTGCATCGCTCTGGAACTGAAATCGGATGTGGGCACTGACATGCTCCCCTCTCTGGAAGTCTGAGACATGTGTGAAAATTTTCTAAGTCCAGAAAAAAAAAATTTTTCAACTTTTTTTCAAATTTCCCCACAAGGGATATATATTTTACCCACATATTTGGAGCCCTCCTGGGATGCCCTCTAACATACTATAACCTCATTTAGCGGAGATTTTCACAAAAAAGTGAAATTTTCAAAAAGTCAAAAATTTTTCCAAAAAACGACTAAGTATGAAGGACTCATTGGGTGAAACGCTCTGGAACTGAAATCGGATGCGCTTACAGACATGCTCCCCTCTCTGGAAGTCTGAGACATGTGTGAAAATTTTCTAAGTCCAGAAAAAAAAAATTTTTCAACTTTTTTTCAAATTTCCCCACAAGGGATATATATTTTACCCACACATTTGGAGCCCTCCTGGGATGCCCTCTAACATACTGTAACCTTCTTTAGCGGAGATTTTCACAAAAAAGTGAAATTTTCAAAAGGTCAGAAATTTTGCAAAAAACGACTAAGTATGAAGGAATCATCGGGTGAAACGCTCTGGAACTGAAATCGGATGCGCTTACAGACATGCTCCCCTCTCTGGAAGTCTGAGACATGTGTGAAAATTTTCTAAGTCCAGAAAAAAAAAATTTTTCAACTTTTTTTCAAATTTCCCGACAAGGGATATATATTTTACCCACACATTTGGAGCCCTCCTGGGATGCCCTCTAACATACTATAACCTCATTTAGCGGAGATTTTCACAAAAAAGTGAAATTTTCAAAAAGTCAAAAATTTTGCAAAAAACGACTAAGTATGAAGGACTCATCGCGTGCATCGCTCTGGAACTGAAATCGGATGCGCGCACTGACATGCTCCCCTCTCTGGAAGTCTGAGACATGTGTGAAAATTTTCTAAGTCCAGAAAAAAAAAATTTTTCAACTTTTTTTCAAATTTCCCCACAAGGGATATATATTTTACCCACACATTTGGAGCCCTCCTGGGATGACCTCTAACATACTATAACCTCATTTAGCGGAGATTTTCACAAAAAAGTGAAATTTTCAAAAAGTCAAAAATTTTTCCAAAAAATGACTAAGTATGAAGGACTCATTGGGTGAAACGCTCTGGAACTGAAATCGAATGCGCTTACAGACATGCTCCCCTCTCTGGAAGTCTGAGACATGTGTGAAAATTTTCTAAGTCCAGAAAAAAAAAATTTTTCAACTTTTTTTCAAATTTCCCCACAAGGGATATATATTTTACCCACACATTTGGAGCCCTCCTGGGATGCCCTCTAACATACTGTAACCTTCTTTAGCGGAGATTTTCACAAAAAAGTGAAATTTTCAAAAGGTCAGAAATTTTGCAAAAAACGACTAAGTATGAAGGAATCATCGGGTGAAACGCTCTGGAACTGAAATCGGATGCGCTTATAGACATGCTCCCCTCTCTGGAAGTCTGAGACATGTGTGAAAATTTTCTAAGTCCAGAAAAAAAAAATTTTTCAACTTTTTTTCAAATTTCCCGACAAGGGATATATATTTTACCCACACATTTGGAGCCCTCCTGGGATGCCCTCTAACATACTATAACCTCATTTAGCGGAGATTTTCACAAAAAAGTGAAATTTTCAAAACGTGGAAATTTTTCCAAAAAACGACTAAGTATGAAGGACTCATCGGGTGAATCGCTCTGGAACTGAAATTGGATGCGCGCACTGACATGCTCCCCTCTCTGGAAGTCTGAGACATTTGTGAAAATTTTCTAAGTCCAGAAAAAAAAATTTTTTCAACTTTTTTTCAAATTTCCCCCCAAGGGATATATATTTTACCCACACATTTGGAGCCCTCCTGGGATGCCCTCTAACATACTATAACCTCATTTAGCGGAGATTTTCACGCAAAAGTGAAATTTTCAAAAGGTCAGAAATTTTGCAAAAAACGACTAAGTATGAAGGACTCATTGGGTGCATCGCTCTGGAACTGAAATCGGATGTGGGCACTGACATGCTCCCCTCTCTGGAAGTCTGAGACATGTGTGAAAATTTTCTAAGTCCAGAAAAAAAAAAAATTTCAACTTTTTTCAAATTTCCCCACAAGGGATATATATTTTACCCACACATTTGGAGCCCTCCTGGGATGCCCTCTAACATACTATAACCTCATTTAGCGGAGATTTTCACAAAAAAGTGAAATTTTCAAAAAGTCAAAAATTTTGCAAAAAACGACTAAGTATGAAGGACTCATCGGGTGCATCGCTCTGGAACTGAAATCGGATGCGCGCACTGACATGCTCCCCTCTCTGGAAGTCTGAGACATGTGTGAAAATTTTCTAAGTCCAGAAAAAAAAAATTTTTAAACTTTTTTCAAATTTCCCCACAAGGGATATGTATTTTACCCACACATTTGGAGCCCTCCTGGGATGCCCTCTAACATACTATAACCTCATTTAGCGGAGATTTTCACAAAAAAAGTGAAATTTTCAAAAAGTCAGAAATTTAGCAAAAAACGACTAAGTATGAAGGACTCATCGGGTGCATCGCTCTGGAACTGAAATCGGATGTGGGCACTGACATGCTCCCCTCTCTGGAAGTCTGAGACATGTGTGAAAATTTTCTAAGTCCAGAAAAAAAAAATTTTTCAACTTTTTTTCAAATTTCCCCACAAGGGATATATATTTTACCCACATATTTGGAGCCCTCCTGGGATGCCCTCTAACATACTATAACCTCATTTAGCGGAGATTTTCACAAAAAAGTGAAATTTTCAAAAAGTCAAAAATTTTTCCAAAAAACGACTAAGTATGAAGGACTCATTGGGTGAAACGCTCTGGAACTGAAATCGGATGCGCTTACAGACATGCTCCCCTCTCTGGAAGTCTGAGACATGTGTGAAAATTTTCTAAGTCCAGAAAAAAAAAATTTTTCAACTTTTTTTCAAATTTCCCCACAAGGGATATATATTTTACCCACACATTTGGAGCCCTCCTGGGATGCCCTCTAACATACTGTAACCTTCTTTAGCGGAGATTTTCACAAAAAAGTGAAATTTTCAAAAGGTCAGAAATTTTGCAAAAAACGACTAAGTATGAAGGAATCATCGGGTGAAACGCTCTGGAACTGAAATCGGATGCGCTTACAGACATGCTCCCCTCTCTGGAAGTCTGAGACATGTGTGAAAATTTTCTAAGTCCAGAAAAAAAAAATTTTTCAACTTTTTTTCAAATTTCCCGACAAGGGATATATATTTTACCCACACATTTGGAGCCCTCCTGGGATGCCCTCTAACATACTATAACCTCATTTAGCGGAGATTTTCACAAAAAAGTGAAATTTTCAAAACGTGGAAATTTTTCCAAAAAACGACTAAGTATGAAGGACTCATCGGGTGAATCGCTCTGGAACTGAAATTGGATGCGCGCACTGACATGCTCCCCTCTCTGGAAGTCTGAGACATTTGTGAAAATTTTCTAAGTCCAGAAAAAAAAACATTTTTCAACTTTTTTTCAAATTTCCCCACAAGGGATATATATTTTACCCACACATTTGGAGCCCTCCTGGGATGCCCTCTAACATACTATAACCTCATTTAGCGGAGATTTTCACAAAAAAAGTGAAATTTTCAAAAAGTCAGAAATTTAGCAAAAAACGACTAAGTATGAAGGACTCATCGGGTGCATCGCTCTGGAACTGAAATCGGATGTGGGCACTGACATGCTCCCCTCTCTGGAAGTCTGAGACATGTGTGAAAATTTTCTAAGTCCAGAAAAAAAAAATTTTTCAACTTTTTTTCAAATTTCCCCACAAGGGATATATATTTTACCCACATATTTGGAGCCCTCCTGGGATGCCCTCTAACATACTATAACCTCATTTAGCGGAGATTTTCACAAAAAAGTGAAATTTTCAAAAAGTCAAAAATTTTTCCAAAAAACGACTAAGTATGAAGGACTCATTGGGTGAAACGCTCTGGAACTGAAATCGGATGCGCTTACAGACATGCTCCCCTCTCTGGAAGTCTGAGACATGTGTGAAAATTTTCTAAGTCCAGAAAAAAAAAATTTTTCAACTTTTTTTCAAATTTCCCCACAAGGGATATATATTTTACCCACACATTTGGAGCCCTCCTGGGATGCCCTCTAACATACTGTAACCTTCTTTAGCGGAGATTTTCACAAAAAAGTGAAATTTTCAAAAGGTCAGAAATTTTGCAAAAAACGACTAAGTATGAAGGAATCATCGGGTGAAACGCTCTGGAACTGAAATCGGATGCGCTTACAGACATGCTCCCCTCTCTGGAAGTCTGAGACATGTGTGAAAATTTTCTAAGTCCAGAAAAAAAAAATTTTTCAACTTTTTTTCAAATTTCCCGACAAGGGATATATATTTTACCCACACATTTGGAGCCCTCCTGGGATGCCCTCTAACATACTATAACCTCATTTAGCGGAGATTTTCACAAAAAAGTGAAATTTTCAAAACGTGGAAATTTTTCCAAAAAACGACTAAGTATGAAGGACTCATCGGGTGAATCGCTCTGGAACTGAAATTGGATGCGCGCACTGACATGCTCCCCTCTCTGGAAGTCTGAGACATTTGTGAAAATTTTCTAAGTCCAGAAAAAAAAACATTTTTCAACTTTTTTTCAAATTTCCCCACAAGGGATATATATTTTACCCACACATTTGGAGCCCTCCTGGGATGCCCTCTAACATACTATAACCTCATTTAGCGGAGATTTTCACAAAAAAGTGAAATTTTCAAAAAGTCAAAAATTTTGCAAAAAACGACTAAGTATGAAGGACTCATCGCGTGCATCGCTCTGGAACTGAAATCGGATGCGCGCACTGACATGCTCCCCTCTCTGGAAGTCTGAGACATGTGTGAAAATTTTCTAAGTCCAGAAAAAAAAAATTTTTCAACTTTTTTTCAAATTTCCCCACAAGGGATATATATTTTACCCACACATTTGGAGCCCTCCTGGGATGACCTCTAACATACTATAACCTCATTTAGCGGAGATTTTCACAAAAAAGTGAAATTTTCAAAAAGTCAAAAATTTTTCCAAAAAATGACTAAGTATGAAGGACTCATTGGGTGAAACGCTCTGGAACTGAAATCGGATGCGCTTACAGACATGCTCCCCTCTCTGGAAGTCTGAGACATGTGTGAAAATTTTCTAAGTCCAGAAAAAAAAAATTTTTCAACTTTTTTTCAAATTTCCCCACAAGGGATATATATTTTACCCACACATTTGGAGCCCTCCTGGGATGCCCTCTAACATACTGTAACCTTCTTTAGCGGAGATTTTCACAAAAAAGTGAAATTTTCAAAAGGTCAGAAATTTTGCAAAAAACGACTAAGTATGAAGGAATCATCGGGTGAAACGCTCTGGAACTGAAATCGGATGCGCTTATAGACATGCTCCCCTCTCTGGAAGTCTGAGACATGTGTGAAAATTTTCTAAGTCCAGAAAAAAAAAAAATTTCAACTTTTTTTCAAATTTCCCCACAAGGGATATATATTTTACCCACACATTTGGAGCCCTCCTGGGATGCCCTCTAACATACTATAACCTTCTTTAGCGGAGATTTTCACAAAAAAGTGAAATTTTCAAAAAAGTGAAAATTTTTCCAAAAAACGACTAAGTATGAAGGACTCATCGGGTGAAACGCTCTGGAACTGATATCGGATGCGCTTACAGACATGCTCCCCTCTCTGGAAGTCTGAAACATGTGTGAAAATTTTCTAAGTCCAGAAAAAAAAAATTTAAACTTTTTTTCAAATTTCCCCACAAGGGATATATATTTTACCCACACATTTGGAGCCCTCCTGGAATGCCCTCTAACATACTATAACCTCATTTAGCGGAGATTTTCACGCAAAAGTGAAATTTTCAAAAGGTCAGAAATTTTGCAAAAAACGACTAAGTATGAAGGACTCATTGGGTGCATCGCTCTGGAACTGAAATTGGATGTGGGCACTGACATGCTCCCCTCTCTGGAAGTCTGAGACATGTGTGAAAATTTTCTAAGTCCAGAAAAAAAAATTTTTTCAACTTTTTTTCAAATTTCCCGACAAGGGATATATATTTTACCCACAGATTTGGAGCCCTCCTGGGATGCCCACTAACATACTATAACCTCATTTAGCGGAGATTTTCACGAAAGAGTGAAATTTTCAAAAAGTGGAAATTTTTCCAAAAAACGACTAAGTATGAAGGACTCATCGGGTGAAACGCTCTGGAACTGAAATCGGATGCGCTTACAGACATGCTCCCCTCTCTGGAAGTCTGAGACATGTGTGAAAATTTTCTAAGTCCAGAAAAAATAAATTTTTCAACTTTTTTTCAAATTTCCCCACAAGAGATATATATTTTAACCACACATTTGGAGCCCTCCTGGGATGCCCTCTAACATACTATAACCTCATTTAGCGGAGATTTTCACAAAAAAAGTGAAATTTTCAAAAAGTCAGAAATTTAGCAAAAAACGACTAAGTATGAAGGACTCATCGGGTGCATCGCTCTGGAACTGAAATCGGATGCGCGCACTGACATGCTCCCGTCTCTGGAAGTCTGAGACATGTGTGAAAATTTTCTAAGTCCAGAAAAAAAAAATTTTTCAACTTTTTTTCAAATTTCCCCACAAGGGATATATATTTTACCCACACATTTGGAGCCCTCCTGGGATGCCCTCTAACATACTGTAACCTTCTTTAGCGGAGATTTTCACAAAAAAGTGAAATTTTCAAAAGGTCAGAAATTTTGCAAAAAACGACTAAGTATGAAGGAATCATCGGGTGAAACGCTCTGGAACTGAAATCGGATGCGCTTACAGACATGCTCCCCTCTCTGGAAGTCTGAGACATGTGTGAAAATTTTCTAAGTCCAGAAAAAAAAAATTTTTCAACTTTTTTTCAAATTTCCCGACAAGGGATATATATTTTACCCACACATTTGGAGCCCTCCTGGGATGCCCTCTAACATACTATAACCTCATTTAGCGGAGATTTTCACAAAAAAGTGAAATTTTCAAAACGTGGAAATTTTTCCAAAAAACGACTAAGTATGAAGGACTCATCGGGTGAATCGCTCTGGAACTGAAATTGGATGCGCGCACTGACATGCTCCCCTCTCTGGAAGTCTGAGACATTTGTGAAAATTTTCTAAGTCCAGAAAAAAAAACATTTTTCAACTTTTTTTCAAATTTCCCCACAAGGGATATATATTTTACCCACACATTTGGAGCCCTCCTGGGATGCCCTCTAACATACTATAACCTCATTTAGCGGAGATTTTCACAAAAAAGTGAAATTTTCAAAAAGTCAAAAATTTTGCAAAAAACGACTAAGTATGAAGGACTCATCGCGTGCATCGCTCTGGAACTGAAATCGGATGCGCGCACTGACATGCTCCCCTCTCTGGAAGTCTGAGACATGTGTGAAAATTTTCTAAGTCCAGAAAAAAAAAATTTTTCAACTTTTTTTCAAATTTCCCCACAAGGGATATATATTTTACCCACACATTTGGAGCCCTCCTGGGATGACCTCTAACATACTGTAACCTCATTTAGCGGAGATTTTCACAAAAAAGTGAAATTTTCAAAAAGTCAAAAATTTTTCCAAAAAATGACTAAGTATGAAGGACTCATTGGGTGAAACGCTCTGGAACTGAAATCGGATGCGCTTACAGACATGCTCCCCTCTCTGGAAGTCTGAGACATGTGTGAAAATTTTCTAAGTCCAGAAAAAAAAAATTTTTCAACTTTTTTTCAAATTTCCCCACAAGGGATATATATTTTACCCACACATTTGGAGCCCTCCTGGGATGCCCTCTAACATACTGTAACCTTCTTTAGCGGAGATTTTCACAAAAAAGTGAAATTTTCAAAAGGTCAGAAATTTTGCAAAAAACGACTAAGTATGAAGGAATCATCGGGTGAAACGCTCTGGAACTGAAATCGGATGCGCTTATAGACATGCTCCCCTCTCTGGAAGTCTGAGACATGTGTGAAAATTTTCTAAGTCCAGAAAAAAAAAAAATTTCAACTTTTTTTCAAATTTCCCCACAAGGGATATATATTTTACCCACACATTTGGAGCCCTCCTGGGATGCCCTCTAACATACTATAACCTTCTTTAGCGGAGATTTTCACAAAAAAGTGAAATTTTCAAAAAAGTGAAAATTTTTCCAAAAAACGACTAAGTATGAAGGACTCATCGGGTGAAACGCTCTGGAACTGATATCGGATGCGCTTACAGACATGCTCCCCTCTCTGGAAGTCTGAAACATGTGTGAAAATTTTCTAAGTCCAGAAAAAAAAAATTTAAACTTTTTTTCAAATTTCCCCACAAGGGATATATATTTTACCCACACATTTGGAGCCCTCCTGGAATGCCCTCTAACATACTATAACCTCATTTAGCGGAGATTTTCACGCAAAAGTGAAATTTTCAAAAGGTCAGAAATTTTGCAAAAAACGACTAAGTATGAAGGACTCATTGGGTGCATCGCTCTGGAACTGAAATTGGATGTGGGCACTGACATGCTCCCCTCTCTGGAAGTCTGAGACATGTGTGAAAATTTTCTAAGTCCAGAAAAAAAAATTTTTTCAACTTTTTTTCAAATTTCCCGACAAGGGATATATATTTTACCCACAGATTTGGAGCCCTCCTGGGATGCCCACTAACATACTATAACCTCATTTAGCGGAGATTTTCACGAAAGAGTGAAATTTTCAAAAAGTGGAAATTTTTCCAAAAAACGACTAAGTATGAAGGACTCATCGGGTGAAACGCTCTGGAACTGAAATCGGATGCGCTTACAGACATGCTCCCCTCTCTGGAAGTCTGAGACATGTGTGAAAATTTTCTAAGTCCAGAAAAAATAAATTTTTCAACTTTTTTTCAAATTTCCCCACAAGAGATATATATTTTAACCACACATTTGGAGCCCTCCTGGGATGCCCTCTAACATACTATAACCTCATTTAGCGGAGATTTTCACAAAAAAAGTGAAATTTTCAAAAAGTCAGAAATTTAGCAAAAAACGACTAAGTATGAAGGACTCATCGGGTGCATCGCTCTGGAACTGAAATCGGATGCGCGCACTGACATGCTCCCGTCTCTGGAAGTCTGAGACATGTGTGAAAATTTTCTAAGTCCAGAAAAAAAAAATTTTTCAACTTTTTTTCAAATTTCCCCACAAGGGATATATATTTTACCCACACATTTGGAGCCCTCCTGGGATGCCCTCTAACATACTGTAACCTTCTTTAGCGGAGATTTTCACAAAAAAGTGAAATTTTCAAAAGGTCAGAAATTTTGCAAAAAACGACTAAGTATGAAGGAATCATCGGGTGAAACGCTCTGGAACTGAAATCGGATGCGCTTACAGACATGCTCCCCTCTCTGGAAGTCTGAGACATGTGTGAAAATTTTCTAAGTCCAGAAAAAAAAAATTTTTCAACTTTTTTTCAAATTTCCCGACAAGGGATATATATTTTACCCACACATTTGGAGCCCTCCTGGGATGCCCTCTAACATACTATAACCTCATTTAGCGGAGATTTTCACAAAAAAGTGAAATTTTCAAAACGTGGAAATTTTTCCAAAAAACGACTAAGTATGAAGGACTCATCGGGTGAATCGCTCTGGAACTGAAATTGGATGCGCGCACTGACATGCTCCCCTCTCTGGAAGTCTGAGACATTTGTGAAAATTTTCTAAGTCCAGAAAAAAAAACATTTTTCAACTTTTTTTCAAATTTCCCCACAAGGGATATATATTTTACCCACACATTTGGAGCCCTCCTGGGATGCCCTCTAACATACTATAACCTCATTTAGCGGAGATTTTCACAAAAAAGTGAAATTTTCAAAAAGTCAAAAATTTTGCAAAAAACGACTAAGTATGAAGGACTCATCGCGTGCATCGCTCTGGAACTGAAATCGGATGCGCGCACTGACATGCTCCCCTCTCTGGAAGTCTGAGACATGTGTGAAAATTTTCTAAGTCCAGAAAAAAAAAATTTTTCAACTTTTTTTCAAATTTCCCCACAAGGGATATATATTTTACCCACACATTTGGAGCCCTCCTGGGATGACCTCTAACATACTGTAACCTCATTTAGCGGAGATTTTCACAAAAAAGTGAAATTTTCAAAAAGTCAAAAATTTTTCCAAAAAATGACTAAGTATGAAGGACTCATTGGGTGAAACGCTCTGGAACTGAAATCGGATGCGCTTACAGACATGCTCCCCTCTCTGGAAGTCTGAGACATGTGTGAAAATTTTCTAAGTCCAGAAAAAAAAAATTTTTCAACTTTTTTTCAAATTTCCCCACAAGGGATATATATTTTACCCACACATTTGGAGCCCTCCTGGGATGCCCTCTAACATACTGTAACCTTCTTTAGCGGAGATTTTCACAAAAAAGTGAAATTTTCAAAAGGTCAGAAATTTTGCAAAAAACGACTAAGTATGAAGGAATCATCGGGTGAAACGCTCTGGAACTGAAATCGGATGCGCTTATAGACATGCTCCCCTCTCTGGAAGTCTGAGACATGTGTGAAAATTTTCTAAGTCCAGAAAAAAAAAAAATTTCAACTTTTTTTCAAATTTCCCCACAAGGGATATATATTTTACCCACACATTTGGAGCCCTCCTGGGATGCCCTCTAACATACTATAACCTTCTTTAGCGGAGATTTTCACAAAAAAGTGAAATTTTCAAAAAAGTGAAAATTTTTCCAAAAAACGACTAAGTATGAAGGACTCATCGGGTGAAACGCTCTGGAACTGATATCGGATGCGCTTACAGACATGCTCCCCTCTCTGGAAGTCTGAAACATGTGTGAAAATTTTCTAAGTCCAGAAAAAAAAAATTTAAACTTTTTTTCAAATTTCCCCACAAGGGATATATATTTTACCCACACATTTGGAGCCCTCCTGGAATGCCCTCTAACATACTATAACCTCATTTAGCGGAGATTTTCACGCAAAAGTGAAATTTTCAAAAGGTCAGAAATTTTGCAAAAAACGACTAAGTATGAAGGACTCATTGGGTGCATCGCTCTGGAACTGAAATTGGATGTGGGCACTGACATGCTCCCCTCTCTGGAAGTCTGAGACATGTGTGAAAATTTTCTAAGTCCAGAAAAAAAAATTTTTTCAACTTTTTTTCAAATTTCCCGACAAGGGATATATATTTTACCCACAGATTTGGAGCCCTCCTGGGATGCCCACTAACATACTATAACCTCATTTAGCGGAGATTTTCACGAAAGAGTGAAATTTTCAAAAAGTGGAAATTTTTCCAAAAAACGACTAAGTATGAAGGACTCATCGGGTGAAACGCTCTGGAACTGAAATCGGATGCGCTTACAGACATGCTCCCCTCTCTGGAAGTCTGAGACATGTGTGAAAATTTTCTAAGTCCAGAAAAAATAAATTTTTCAACTTTTTTTCAAATTTCCCCACAAGAGATATATATTTTAACCACACATTTGGAGCCCTCCTGGGATGCCCTCTAACATACTATAACCTCATTTAGCGGAGATTTTCACAAAAAAAGTGAAATTTTCAAAAAGTCAGAAATTTAGCAAAAAACGACTAAGTATGAAGGACTCATCGGGTGCATCGCTCTGGAACTGAAATCGGATGCGCGCACTGACATGCTCCCGTCTCTGGAAGTCTGAGACATGTGTGAAAATTTTCTAAGTCCAGAAAAAAAAAAAATTTCAACTTTTTTCAAATTTCCCCACAAGGGATATATATTTTACCCACACATTTGGAGCCCTCCTGGGATGCCCTCTAACATACTATAACCTAATTTAGCGGAGATTTTCACAAAAAAGTGAAATTTTCAAAAAGTCAAAAATTTTGCAAAAAACGACTAAGTATGAAGGACTCATCGGGTGCATCGCTCTGGAACTGAAATCGGATGCGCGCACTGACATGCTCCCCTCTCTGGAAGTCTGAGACATGTGTGAAAATTTTCTAAGTCCAGAAAAAAAAAATTTTTAAACTTTTTTTCAAATTTCCCCACAAGGGATATGTATTTTACCCACACATTTGGAGCCCTCCTGGGATGCCCTCTAACATACTATAACCTCATTTAGCGGAGATTTTCACAAAAAAAGTGAAATTTTCAAAAAGTCAGAAATTTAGCAAAAAACGACTAAGTATGAAGGACTCATCGGGTGCATCACTCTGGAACTGAAATCGGATGCGCGCACTGACATGCTCCCGTCTCTGGAAGTCTGAGACATGTGTGAAAATTTTCTAAGTCCAGAAAAAAAAAAAATTTCAACTTTTTTTCAAATTTCCCCACAAGGGATATATATTTTACCCACACATTTGGAGCCCTCCTGGGATGCCCTCTAACATACTATAACCTCATTTAGCGGAGATTTTCACGAAAGAGTGAAATTTTCAAAAAGTGGAAATTTTTCCAAAAAACGACTAAGTATGAAGGACTCATCGGGTGAAACGCTCTGGAACTGAAATCGGATGCGCTTACAGACATGCTCCCCTCTCTGGAAGTCTGAGACATGTGTGAAAATTTTCTAAGTCCAGAAAAAAAAAAAATTTCAACTTTTTTCAAATTTCCCCACAAGGGATATATATTTTACCCACACATTTGGAGCCCTCCTGGGATGCCCTCTAACATACTATAACCTCATTTAGCGGAGATTTTCACAAAAAAGTGAAATTTTCAAAAAGTCAAAAATTTTGCAAAAAACGACTAAGTATGAAGGACTCATCGGGTGCATCGCTCTGGAACTGAAATCGGATGCGCGCACTGACATGCTCCCCTCTCTGGAAGTCTGAGACATGTGTGAAAATTTTCTAAGTCCAGAAAAAAAAATTTTTTAAACTTTTTTTCAAATTTCCCCACAAGGGATATGTATTTTACCCACACATTTGGAGCCCTCCTGGGATGCCCTCTAACATACTATAACCTCATTTAGCGGAGATTTTCACAAAAAAAGTGAAATTTTCAAAAAGTCAGAAATTTAGCAAAAAACGACTAAGTATGAAGGACTCATCGGGTGCATCGCTCTGGAACTGAAATCGGATGCGCGCACTGACATGCTCCCCTCTCTGGAAGTCTGAGACATGTGTGAAAATTTTCTAAGTCCATAAAAAAAAAATTTAAACTTTTTTTCAAATTTCCCCACAAGGGATATATATTTTAGCCACACATTTGGAGCCCTCCTGGGATGCCCTCTAACATACTATAACCTCATTTAGCGGAGATTTTCACGCAAAAGTGAAATTTTCAAAAGGTCAGAAATTTTGCAAAAAACGACTAAGTATGAAGGACTCATTGGGTGCATCGCTCTGGAACTGAAATCGGATGTGGGCACTGACATGCTCCCCTCTCTGGAAGTCTGAGACATGTGTGAAAATTTTCTAAGTCCAGAAAAAATAAATTTTTCAACTTTTTTTCAAATTTCCCCACAAGAGATATATATTTTAACCACACATTTGGAGCCCTCCTGGGATGCCCTCTAACATACTATAACCTCATTTAGCGGAGATTTTCACAAAAAAAGTGAAATTTTCAAAAAGTCAAAAATTTTGCAAAAAAAGACTAAGTATGAAGGACTCATCGGGTGCATCGCTCTGGAACTGAAATCGAATGCGCGCACTGACATGCTCCCCTCTCTGGAAGTCTGAGACATGTGTGAAAATTTTCTAAGTCCAGAAAAAAAAAATTTTTCAACTTTTTTTCAAATTTCCCCACAAGGGATATATATTTTACCCACATATTTGGAGCCCTCCTGGGATGCCCTCTAACATACTATAACCTCATTTAGCGGAGATTTTCACAAAAAAGTGAAATTTTCAAAAAGTCAAAAATTTTTCCAAAAAACGACTAAGTATGAAGGACTCATTGGGTGAAACGCTCTGGAACTGAAATCGGATGCGCTTACAGACATGCTCCCCTCTCTGGAAGTCTGAGACATGTGTGAAAATTTTCTAAGTCCAGAAAAAAAAAATTTTTCAACTTTTTTTCAAATTTCCCCACAAGGGATATATATTTTACCCACACATTTGGAGCCCTCCTGGGATGCCCTCTAACATACTGTAACCTTCTTTAGCGGAGATTTTCACAAAAAAGTGAAATTTTGAAAAGGTCAGAAATTTTGCAAAAAACGACTAAGTATGAAGGAATCATCGGGTGAAACGCTCTGGAACTGAAATCGGATGCGCTTACAGACATGCTCCCCTCTCTGGAAGTCTGAGACATGTGTGAAAATTTTCTAAGTCCAGAAAAAAAAAATTTTTCAACTTTTTTTCAAATTTCCCGACAAGGGATATATATTTTACCCACACATTTGGAGCCCTCCTGGGATGCCCTCTAACATACTATAACCTCATTTAGCGGAGATTTTCACAAAAAAGTGAAATTTTCAAAACGTGGAAATTTTTCCAAAAAACGACTAAGTATGAAGGACTCATCAGGTGAATCGCTCTGGAACTGAAATTGGATGCGCGCACTGACATGCTCCCCTCTCTGGAAGTCTGAGACATTTGTGAAAATTTTCTAAGTCCAGAAAAAAAAACATTTTTCAACTTTTTTTCAAATTTCCCCACAAGGGATATATATTTTACCCACACATTTGGAGCCCTCCTGGGATGCCCTCTAACATACTATAACCTCATTTAGCGGAGATTTTCACAAAAAAGTGAAATTTTCAAAAAGTCAAAAATTTTGCAAAAAACGACTAAGTATGAAGGACTCATCGCGTGCATCGCTCTGGAACTGAAATCGGATGCGCGCACTGACATGCTCCCCTCTCTGGAAGTCTGAGACATGTGTGAAAATTTTCTAAGTCCAGAAAAAAAAAATTTTTCAACTTTTTTTCAAATTTCCCCACAAGGGATATATATTTTACCCACACATTTGGAGCCCTCCTGGGATGACCTCTAACATACTATAACCTCATTTAGCGGAGATTTTCACAAAAAAGTGAAATTTTCAAAAAGTCAAAAATTTTTCCAAAAAATGACTAAGTATGAAGGACTCATTGGGTGAAACGCTCTGGAACTGAAATCGGATGCGCTTACAGACATGCTCCCCTCTCTGGAAGTCTGAGACATGTGTGAAAATTTTCTAAGTCCAGAAAAAAAAAATTTTTCAACTTTTTTTCAAATTTCCCCACAAGGGATATATATTTTACCCACACATTTGGAGCCCTCCTGGGATGCCCTCTAACATACTGTAACCTTCTTTAGCGGAGATTTTCACAAAAAAGTGAAATTTTCAAAAGGTCAGAAATTTTGCAAAAAACGACTAAGTATGAAGGAATCATCGGGTGAAACGCTCTGGAACTGAAATCGGATGCGCTTATAGACATGCTCCCCTCTCTGGAAGTCTGAGACATGTGTGAAAATTTTCTAAGTCCAGAAAAAAAAAAAATTTCAACTTTTTTTCAAATTTCCCCACAAGGGATATATATTTTACCCACACATTTGGAGCCCTCCTGGGATGCCCTCTAACATACTATAACCTTCTTTAGCGGAGATTTTCACAAAAAAGTGAAATTTTCAAAAAAGTGAAAATTTTTCCAAAAAACGACTAAGTATGAAGGACTCATCGGGTGAAACGCTCTGGAACTGATATCGGATGCGCTTACAGACATGCTCCCCTCTCTGGAAGTCTGAAACATGTGTGAAAATTTTCTAAGTCCAGAAAAAAAAAATTTAAACTTTTTTTCAAATTTCCCCACAAGGGATATATATTTTACCCACACATTTGGAGCCCTCCTGGAATGCCCTCTAACATACTATAACCTCATTTAGCGGAGATTTTCACGCAAAAGTGAAATTTTCAAAAGGTCAGAAATTTTGCAAAAAACGACTAAGTATGAAGGACTCATTGGGTGCATCGCTCTGGAACTGAAATCGGATGTGGGCACTGACATGCTCCCCTCTCTGGAAGTCTGAGACATGTGTGAAAATTTTCTAAGTCCAGAAAAAAAAATTTTTTCAACTTTTTTTCAAATTTCCCGACAAGGGATATATATTTTACCCACAGATTTGGAGCCCTCCTGGGATGCCCACTAACATACTATAACCTCATTTAGCGGAGATTTTCACGAAAGAGTGAAATTTTCAAAAAGTGGAAATTTTTCCAAAAAACGACTAAGTATGAAGGACTCATCGGGTGAAACGCTCTGGAACTGAAATCGGATGCGCTTACAGACATGCTCCCCTCTCTGGAAGTCTGAGACATGTGTGAAAATTTTCTAAGTCCAGAAAAAATAAATTTTTCAACTTTTTTTCAAATTTCCCCACAAGAGATATATATTTTAACCACACATTTGGAGCCCTCCTGGGATGCCCTCTAACATACTATAACCTCATTTAGCGGAGATTTTCACAAAAAAAGTGAAATTTTCAAAAAGTCAGAAATTTTTCCAAAAAATGACTAAGTATGAAGGACTCATTGGGTGAAACGCTCTGGAACTGAAATCGGATGCGCTTACAGACATGCTCCCCTCTCTGGAAGTCTGAGACATGTGTGAAAATTTTCTAAGTCCAGAAAAAAAAAATTTTTCAACTTTTTTTCAAATTTCCCCACAAGGGATATATATTTTACCCACACATTTGGAGCCCTCCTGGGATGCCCTCTAACATACTGTAACCTTCTTTAGCGGAGATTTTCACAAAAAAGTGAAATTTTCAAAAGGTCAGAAATTTTGCAAAAAACGACTAAGTATGAAGGAATCATCGGGTGAAACGCTCTGGAACTGAAATCGGATGCGCTTATAGACATGCTCCCCTCTCTGGAAGTCTGAGACATGTGTGAAAATTTTCTAAGTCCAGAAAAAAAAAAAAATTTCAACTTTTTTTCAAATTTCCCCACAAGGGATATATATTTTACCCACACATTTGGAGCCCTCCTGGGATGCCCTCTAACATACTATAACCTTCTTTAGCGGAGATTTTCACAAAAAAGTGAAATTTTCAAAAAAGTGAAAATTTTTCCAAAAAACGACTAAGTATGAAGGACTCATCGGGTGAAACGCTCTGGAACTGATATCGGATGCGCTTACAGACATGCTCCCCTCTCTGGAAGTCTGAAACATGTGTGAAAATTTTCTAAGTCCAGAAAAAAAAAATTTAAACTTTTTTTCAAATTTCCCCACAAGGGATATATATTTTACCCACACATTTGGAGCCCTCCTGGAATGCCCTCTAACATACTATAACCTCATTTAGCGGAGATTTTCACGCAAAAGTGAAATTTTCAAAAGGTCAGAAATTTTGCAAAAAACGACTAAGTATGAAGGACTCATTGGGTGCATCGCTCTGGAACTGAAATCGGATGTGGGCACTGACATGCTCCCCTCTCTGGAAGTCTGAGACATGTGTGAAAATTTTCTAAGTCCAGAAAAAAAAATTTTTTCAACTTTTTTTCAAATTTCCCGACAAGGGATATATATTTTACCCACAGATTTGGAGCCCTCCTGGGATGCCCACTAACATACTATAACCTCATTTAGCGGAGATTTTCACGAAAGAGTGAAATTTTCAAAAAGTGGAAATTTTTCCAAAAAACGACTAAGTATGAAGGACTCATCGGGTGAAACGCTCTGGAACTGAAATCGGATGCGCTTACAGACATGCTCCCCTCTCTGGAAGTCTGAGACATGTGTGAAAATTTTCTAAGTCCAGAAAAAATAAATTTTTCAACTTTTTTTCAAATTTCCCCACAAGAGATATATATTTTAACCACACATTTGGAGCCCTCCTGGGATGCCCTCTAACATACTATAACCTCATTTAGCGGAGATTTTCACAAAAAAAGTGAAATTTTCAAAAAGTCAGAAATTTAGCAAAAAACGACTAAGTATGAAGGACTCATCGGGTGCATCGCTCTGGAACTGAAATCGGATGCGCTTACAGACATGCTCCCGTCTCTGGAAGTCTGAGACATGTGTGAAAA
The DNA here is from genome assembly GCF_046119375.1 of Phyllobates terribilis. Lineage (NCBI taxonomy): Eukaryota > Metazoa > Chordata > Amphibia > Anura > Dendrobatidae > Phyllobates > Phyllobates terribilis. The sequence continues at coordinate 39,393 of NW_027363218.1, read as the reverse complement.
TTTTCTAAGTCCAGAAAAAAAAAAATTTAAACTTTTTTTCAAATTTCCCCACAAGGGATATATATTTTACCCACACATTTGGAGCCCTCCTGGAATGCCCTCTAACATACTATAACCTCATTTAGCGGAGATTTTCACGCAAAAGTGAAATTTTCAAAAGGTCAGAAATTTTGCAAAAAACGACTAAGTATGAAGGACTCATTGGGTGCATCGCTCTGGAACTGAAATCGGATGTGGGCACTGACATGCTCCCCTCTCTGGAAGTCTGAGACATGTGTGAAAATTTTCTAAGTCCAGAAAAAAAAATTTTTTCAACTTTTTTTCAAATTTCCCCCCAAGGGATATATATTTTACCCACACATTTGGAGCCCTCCTGGGATGCCCTCTAACATACTATAACCTCATTTAGCGGAGATTTTCACACAAAAGTGAAATTTTCAAAAGGTCAGAAATTTTGCAAAAAACGACTAAGTATGAAGGACTCATTGGGTGCATCGCTCTGGAACTGAAATCGGATGTGGGCACTGACATGCTCCCCTCTCTGGAAGTCTGAGACATGTGTGAAAATTTTCTAAGTCCAGAAAAAATAAATTTTTCAACTTTTTTTCAAATTTCCCCACAAGAGATATATATTTTAACCACACATTTGGAGCCCTCCTGGGATGCCCTCTAACATACTATAACCTCATTTAGCGGAGATTTTCACAAAAAAAGTGAAATTTTCAAAAAGTCAGAAATTTAGCAAAAAACGACTAAGTATGAAGGACTCATCGGGTGCATCGCTCTGGAACTGAAATCGGATGCGCGCACTGACATGCTCCCGTCTCTGGAAGTCTGAGACATGTGTGAAAATTTTCTAAGTCCAGAAAAAAAAAAAATTTCAACTTTTTTTCAAATTTCCCCACAAGGGATATATATTTTACCCACACATTTGGAGCCCTCCTGGGATGCCCTCTAACATACTATAACCTTCTTTAGGGAGATTTTCACAAAAAAGTGAAATTTTCAAAAAAGTGAAAATTTTTCCAAAAAACGACTAAGTATGAAGGACTCATCGGGTGAAACGCTCTGGAACTGATATCGGATGCGCTTACAGACATGCTCCCCTCTCTGGAAGTCTGAAACATGTGTGAAAATTTTCTAAGTCCAGAAAAAAAAAAATTTAAACTTTTTTTCAAATTTCCCCACAAGGGATATATATTTTACCCACACATTTGGAGCCCTCCTGGAATGCCCTCTAACATACTATAACCTCATTTAGCGGAGATTTTCACGCAAAAGTGAAATTTTCAAAAGGTCAGAAATTTTGCAAAAAACGACTAAGTATGAAGGACTCATTGGGTGCATCGCTCTGGAACTGAAATCGGATGTGGGCACTGACATGCTCCCCTCTCTGGAAGTCTGAGACATGTGTGAAAATTTTCTAAGTCCAGAAAAAAAAATTTTTTCAACTTTTTTTCAAATTTCCCGACAAGGGATATATATTTTACCCACACATTTGGAGCCCTCCTGGGATGCCCTCTAACATACTATAACCTAATTTAGCGGAGATTTTCACAAAAAAGTGAAATTTTCAAAAAGTCAAAAATTTTGCAAAAAACGACTAAGTATGAAGGACTCATCGGGTGCATCGCTCTGGAACTGAAATCGGATGCGCGCACTGGCATGCTCCCCTCTCTGGAAGTCTGAGACATGTGTGAAAATTTTCTAAGTCCAGAAAAAAAAAATTTTTTAACTTTTTTTCAAATTTCCCCACAAGGGATATGTATTTTACCCACACATTTGGAGCCCTCCTGGGATGCCCTCTAACATACTATAACCTCATTTAGCGGAGATTTTCACAAAAAAAGTGAAATTTTCAAAAAGTCAGAAATTTAGCAAAAAACGACTAAGTATGAAGGACTCATCGGGTGCATCGCTCTGGAACTGAAATCGGATGCGCGCACTGACATGCTCCCGTCTCTGGAAGTCTGAGACATGTGTGAAAATTTTCTAAGTCCCGAAAAAAAAAAAATTTCAACTTTTTTTCAAATTTCCCCACAAGGGATATATATTTTACCCACACATTTGGAGCCCTCCTGGGATGCCCTCTAACATACTATAACCTCATTTAGCGGAGATTTTCACAAAAAAGTGAAATTTTCAAAAAGTCAAAAATTTTGCAAAAAACGACTAAGTATGAAGGACTCATCGGGTGCATCGCTCTGGAACTGAAATCGGATGCGCGCACTGACATGCTCCCCTCTCTGGAAGTCTGAGACATGTGTGAAAATTTTCTAAGTCCATAAAAAAAAAAATTTAAACTTTTTTTCAAATTTCCCCACAAGGGATATATATTTTACCCACACATTTGGAGCCCTCCTGGGATGCCCTCTAACATACTATAACCTCATTTAGCGGAGATTTTCACGCAAAAGTGAAATTTTCAAAAGGTCAGAAATTTTGCAAAAAACGACTAAGTATGAAGGACTCATTGGGTGCATCGCTCTGGAACTGAAATCGGATGTGGGCACTGACATCCTCCCCTCTCTGGAAGTCTGAGACATGTGTGAAAATTTTCTAAGACCAGAAAAAATAAATTTTTCAACTTTTTTTCAAATTTCCCCACAAGAGATATATATTTTAACCACACATTTGGAGCCCTCCTGGGATGCCCTCTAACATACTATAACCTCATTTAGCGGAGATTTTCACAAAAAAAGTGAAATTTTCAAAAGGTCAGAAATTTTGCAAAAAACGACTAAGTATGAAGGACTCATTGGGTGCATCGCTCTGGAACTGAAATCGGATGTGGGCACTGACATGCTCCCCTCTCTGGAAGTCTGAGACTTGTGTGAAAATTTTCTAAGTCCAGAAAAAAAAATGTTTTCAACTTTTTTTCAAATTTCCCGACAAGGGATATATATTTTACCCACAGATTTGGAGCCCTCCTGGGATGCCCACTAACATACTATAACCTCATTTAGCGGAGATTTTCACGAAAGAGTGAAATTTTCAAAAAGTGGAAATTTTTCCAAAAAACGACTAAGTATGAAGGACTCATCGGGTGAAACGCTCTGGAACTGAAATCGGATGCGCTTACAGACATGCTCCCGTCTCTGGAAGTCTGAGACATGTGTGAAAATTTTCTAAGTCCAGAAAAAAAAAAAATTTCATCTTTTTTCAAATTTCCCCACAAGGGATATATATTTTACCCACACATTTGGAGCCCTCCTGGGATGCCCTCTAACATACTATAACCTAATTTAGCGGAGATTTTCACAAAAAAAGTGAAATTTTCAAAAAGTCAGAAATTTAGCAAAAAACGACTAAGTATGAAGGACTCATCGGGTGCATCGCTCTGGAACTGAAATCGGATGCGCGCACTGACATGCTCCCCTCTCTGGAAGTCTGAGACATGTGTGAAAATTTTCTAAGTCCATAAAAAAAAAATTTAAACTTTTTTTCAAATTTCCCCACAAGGGATATATATTTTAGCCACACATTTGGAGCCCTCCTGGGATGCCCTCTAACATACTATAACCTCATTTAGCGGAGATTTTCACGCAAAAGTGAAATTTTCAAAAGGTCAGAAATTTTGCAAAAAACGACTAAGTATGAAGGACTCATTGGGTGCATCGCTCTGGAACTGAAATCGGATGTGGGCACTGACATGCTCCCCTCTCTGGAAGTCTGAGACATGTGTGAAAATTTTCTAAGTCCAGAAAAAATAAATTTTTCAACTTTTTTTCAAATTTCCCCACAAGAGATATATATTTTAACCACACATTTGGAGCCCTCCTGGGATGCCCTCTAACATACTATAACCTCATTTAGCGGAGATTTTCACAAAAAAAGTGAAATTTTCAAAAAGTCAAAAATTTTGCAAAAAAAGACTAAGTATGAAGGACTCATCGGGTGCATCGCTCTGGAACTGAAATCGAATGCGCGCACTGACATGCTCCCCTCTCTGGAAGTCTGAGACATGTGTGAAAATTTTCTAAGTCCAGAAAAAAAAAATTTTTCAACTTTTTTTCAAATTTCCCCACAAGGGATATATATTTTACCCACACATTTGGAGCCCTCCTGGGATGCCCTCTAACATACTATAACCTCATTTAGCGGAGATTTTCACAAAAAAGTGAAATTTTCAAAAAGTCAAAAGTTTTTCCAAAAAACGACTAAGTATGAAGGACTCATTGGGTGAAACGCTCTGGAACTGAAATCGGATGCGCTTACAGACATGCTCCCCTCTCTGGAAGTCTGAGACATGTGTGAAAATTTTCTAAGTCCAGAAAAAAAAAATTTTTCAACTTTCTTTCAAATTTCCCCACAAGGGATATATATTTTACCCACACATTTGGAGCCCTCCTGGGATGCCCTCTAACATACTGTAACCTTCTTTAGCGGAGATTTTCACAAAAAAGTGAAATTTTCAAAAGGTCAGAAATTTTGCAAAAAACGACTAAGTATGAAGGAATCATCGGGTGAAACGCTCTGGAACTGAAATCGGATGCGCTTACAGACATGCTCCCCTCTCTGGAAGTCTGAGACATGTGTGAAAATTTTCTAAGTCCAGAAAAAAAAAAATTTTCAACTTTTTTTCAAATTTCCCGACAAGGGATATATATTTTACCCACACATTTGGAGCCCTCCTGGGATGCCCTCTAACATACTATAACCTCATTTAGCGGAGATTTTCACAAAAAAGTGAAATTTTCAAAACGTGGAAATTTTTCCAAAAAACGACTAAGTATGAAGGACTCATCGGGTGAATCGCTCTGGAACTGAAATTGGATGCGCGCACTGACATGCTCCCCTCTCTGGAAGTCTGAGACATTTGTGAAAATTTTCTAAGTCCAGAAAAAAAAATTTTTTCAACGTTTTTTCAAATTTCCCCCCAAGGGATATATATTTTACCCACACATTTGGAGCCCTCCTGGGATGCCCTCTAACATACTATAACCTCATTTAGCGGAGATTTTCACAAAAAAGTGAAATTTTCAAAAAGTCAGAAATTTAGCAAAAAACGACTAAGTATGAAGGACTCATCGGGTGCATCGCTCTGGAACTGAAATCGGATGCGCGCACTGACATGCTCCCCTCTCTGGAAGTCTGAGACATGTGTGAAAATTTTCTAAGTCCATAAAAAAAAAATTTAAACTTTTTTTCAAATTTCCCCACAAGGGATATATATTTTAGCCACACATTTGGAGCCCTCCTGGGATGCCCTCTAACATACTATAACCTCATTTAGCGGAGATTTTCACGCAAAAGTGAAATTTTCAAAAGGTCAGAAATTTTGCAAAAAACGACTAAGTATGAAGGACTCATTGGGTGCATCGCTCTGGAACTGAAATCGGATGTGGGCACTGACATGCTCCCCTCTCTGGAAGTCTGAGACATGTGTGAAAATTTTCTAAGTCCAGAAAAAATAAATTTTTCAACTTTTTTTCAAATTTCCCCACAAGAGATATATATTTTAACCACACATTTGGAGCCCTCCTGGGATGCCCTCTAACATACTATAACCTCATTTAGCGGAGATTTTCACGCAAAAGTGAAATTTTCAAAAGGTCAGAAATTTTGCAAAAAACGACTAAGTATGAAGGACTCATTGGGTGCATCGCTCTGGAACTGAAATCGGATGTGGGCACTGACATGCTCCCCTCTCTGGAAGTCTGAGACATGTGTGAAAATTTTCTAAGTCCAGAAAAAATAAATTTTTCAACTTTTTTTCAAATTTCCCCACAAGAGATATATATTTTAACCACACATTTGGAGCCCTCCTGGGATGCCCTCTAACATACTATAACCTCATTTAGCGGAGATTTTCACAAAAAAGTGAAATTTTCAAAAAGTCAAAAGTTTTTCCAAAAAACGACTAAGTATGAAGGACTCATTGGGTGAAACGCTCTGGAACTGAAATCGGATGCGCTTACAGACATGCTCCCCTCTCTGGAAGTCTGAGACATGTGTGAAAATTTTCTAAGTCCAGAAAAAAAAAATTTTTCAACTTTTTTTCAAATTTCCCCACAAGGGATATATATTTTACCCACACATTTGGAGCCCTCCTGGGATGCCCTCTAACATACTGTAACCTTCTTTAGCGGAGATTTTCACAAAAAAGTGAAATTTTCAAAAGGTCAGAAATTTTGCAAAAAACGACTATGAAGGAATCATCGGGTGAAACGCTCTGGAACTGAAATCGGATGCGCTTACAGACATGCTCCCCTCTCTGGAAGTCTGAGACATGTGTGAAAATTTTCTAAGTCCAGAAAAAAAAAATTTTTCAACTTTTTTTCAAATTTCCCGACAAGGGATATATATTTTACCCACACATTTGGAGCCCTCCTGGGATGCCCTCTAACATACTATAACCTCATTTAGCGGAGATTTTCACAAAAAAGTGAAATTTTCAAAACGTGGAAATTTTTCCAAAAAACGACTAAGTATGAAGGACTCATCGGGTGAATCGCTCTGGAACTGAAATTGGATGCGCGCACTGACATGCTCCCCTCTCTGGAAGTCTGAGACATTTGTGAAAATTTTCTAAGTCCAGAAAAAAAAATTTTTTCAACGTTTTTTCAAATTTCCCCCCAAGGGATATATATTTTACCCACACATTTGGAGCCCTCCTGGGATGCCCTCTAACATACTATAACCTCATTTAGCGGAGATTTTCACAAAAAAAGTGAAATTTTCAAAAAGTCAGAAATTTTGCAAAAAACGACTAAGTATGAAGGAATCATCGGTTGAAACGCTCTGGAACTGAAATCGGATGCGCTTACAGACATGCTCCCCTCTCTGGAAGTCTGAGACATGTGTGAAAATTTTCTAAGTCCAGAAAAAAAAATTTTTTCAACTTTTTTTCAAATTTCCCGACAAGGGATATATATTTTATCCACAGATTTGGAGCCCTCCTGGGATGCCCACTAACATACTATAACCTCATTTAGCGGAGATTTTCACGAAAGAGTGAAATTTTCAAAAAGTGGAAATTTTTCCAAAAAACGACTAAGTATGAAGGACTCATCGGGTGAAACGCTCTGGAACAGAAATCGGATGCGCTTACAGACATGCTCCCCTCTCTGGAAGTCTGAGACGTGTGAAAATTTTCTAAGTCCAGAAAAAATAAATTTTTCAACTTTTTTTCAAATTTCCCCACAAGAGATATATATTTTAACCACACATTTGGAGCCCTCCTGGGATGCCCTCTAACATACTATAACCTCATTTAGCGGAGATTTTCACAAAAAAAGTGAAATTTTCAAAAAGTCAGAAATTTAGCAAAAAACGACTAAGTATGAAGGACTCATCGGGTGCATCGCTCTGGAACTGAAATCGGATGCGCGCACTGACATGCTCCCCTCTCTGGAAGTCTGAGACATGTGTGAAAATTTTCTAAGTCCAGAAAAAAAAAAATTTCAACTTTTTTTCAAATTTCCCCACAAGGGATATATATTTTACCCACACATTTGGAGCCCTCCTGGGATGCCCTCTAACATACTATAACCTCATTTAGCGGAGATTTTCACAAAAAAGTGAAATTTTCAAAAAGTCAAAAATTTTGCAAAAAACGACTAAGTATGAAGGGCTCATCGGGTGCATCGCTCTGGAACTGAAATCGGATGCGCGCACTGACATGCTCCCCTCTCTGGAAGTCTGAGACATGTGTGAAAATTTTCTAAGTCCAGAAAAAAAAAATTTTTAAACTTTTTTTCAAATTTCCCCACAAGGGATATGTATTTTACCCACACATTGGGAGCCCTCCTGGGATGCCCTCTAACATACTATAACCTCATTTAGCGGAGATTTTCACAAAAAAAGTGAAATTTTCAAAAAGTCAGAAATTTAGCAAAAAACGACTAAGTATGAAGGAATCATCGGGTGAAACGCTCTGGAACTGAAATCGGATGCGCTTATAGACATGCTCCCCTCTCTGGAAGTCTGAGACATGTGTGAAAATTTTCTAAGTCCAGAAAAAAAAAAAAATTTCAACTTTTTTTCAAATTTCCCCACAAGGGATATATATTTTACCCACACATTTGGAGCCCTCCTGGGATGCCCTCTAACATACTATAACCTTCTTTAGCGGAGATTTTCACAAAAAAGTGAAATTTTCAAAAAAGTGAAAATTTTTCCAAAAAACGACTAAGTATGAAGGACTCATCGGGTGAAACGCTCTGGAACTGATATCGGATGCGCTTACAGACATGCTCCCCTCTCTGGAAGTCTGAAACATGTGTGAAAATTTTCTAAGTCCAGAAAAAAAAATTTAAACTTTTTTTCAAATTTCCCCACAAGGGATATATATTTTACCCACACATTTGGAGCCCTCCTGGAATGCCCTCTAACATACTATAACCTCATTTAGCGGAGATTTTCACGCAAAAGTGAAATTTTCAAAAGGTCAGAAATTTTGCAAAAAACGACTAAGTATGAAGGACTCATTGGGTGCATCGCTCTGGAACTGAAATCGGATGTGGGCACTGACATGCTCCCCTCTCTGGAAGTCTGAGACATGTGTGAAAATTTTCTAAGTCCAGAAAAAAAAATTTTTTCAACTTTTTTTCAAATTTCCCGACAAGGGATATATATTTTACCCACAGATTTGGAGCCCTCCTGGGATGCCCACTAACATACTATAACCTCATTTAGCGGAGATTTTCACGAAAGAGTGAAATTTTCAAAAAGTGGAAATTTTTCCAAAAAACGACTAAGTATGAAGGACTCATCGGGTGAAACGCTCTGGAACTGAAATCGGATGCGCTTACAGACATGCTCCCCTCTCTGGAAGTCTGAGACATGTGTGAAAATTTTCTAAGTCCAGAAAAAATAAATTTTTCAACTTTTTTTCAAATTTCCCCACAAGAGATATATATTTTAACCACACATTTGGAGCCCTCCTGGGATGCCCTCTAACATACTATAACCTCATTTAGCGGAGATTTTCACAAAAAAAGTGAAATTTTCAAAAAGTCAGAAATTTAGCAAAAAACGACTAAGTATGAAGGACTCATCGGGTGCATCGCTCTGGAACTGAAATCGGATGCGCTTACAGACATGCTCCCGTCTCTGGAAGTCTGAGACATGTGTGAAAATTTTCTAAGTCCAGAAAAAAAAAAATTTAAACTTTTTTTCAAATTTCCCCACAAGGGATATATATTTTACCCACACATTTGGAGCCCTCCTGGAATGCCCTCTAACATACTATAACCTCATTTAGCGGAGATTTTCACGCAAAAGTGAAATTTTCAAAAGGTCAGAAATTTTGCAAAAAACGACTAAGTATGAAGGACTCATTGGGTGCATCGCTCTGGAACTGAAATCGGATGTGGGCACTGACATGCTCCCCTCTCTGGAAGTCTGAGACATGTGTGAAAATTTTCTAAGTCCAGAAAAAAAAATTTTTTCAACTTTTTTTCAAATTTCCCCCCAAGGGATATATATTTTACCCACACATTTGGAGCCCTCCTGGGATGCCCTCTAACATACTATAACCTCATTTAGCGGAGATTTTCACACAAAAGTGAAATTTTCAAAAGGTCAGAAATTTTGCAAAAAACGACTAAGTATGAAGGACTCATTGGGTGCATCGCTCTGGAACTGAAATCGGATGTGGGCACTGACATGCTCCCCTCTCTGGAAGTCTGAGACATGTGTGAAAATTTTCTAAGTCCAGAAAAAATAAATTTTTCAACTTTTTTTCAAATTTCCCCACAAGAGATATATATTTTAACCACACATTTGGAGCCCTCCTGGGATGCCCTCTAACATACTATAACCTCATTTAGCGGAGATTTTCACAAAAAAAGTGAAATTTTCAAAAAGTCAGAAATTTAGCAAAAAACGACTAAGTATGAAGGACTCATCGGGTGCATCGCTCTGGAACTGAAATCGGATGCGCGCACTGACATGCTCCCGTCTCTGGAAGTCTGAGACATGTGTGAAAATTTTCTAAGTCCAGAAAAAAAAAAAATTTCAACTTTTTTTCAAATTTCCCCACAAGGGATATATATTTTACCCACACATTTGGAGCCCTCCTGGGATGCCCTCTAACATACTATAACCTTCTTTAGCGGAGATTTTCACAAAAAAGTGAAATTTTCAAAAAAGTGAAAATTTTTCCAAAAAACGACTAAGTATGAAGGACTCATCGGGTGAAACGCTCTGGAACTGATATCGGATGCGCTTACAGACATGCTCCCCTCTCTGGAAGTCTGAAACATGTGTGAAAATTTTCTAAGTCCAGAAAAAAAAAAATTTAAACTTTTTTTCAAATTTCCCCACAAGGGATATATATTTTACCCACACATTTGGAGCCCTCCTGGAATGCCCTCTAACATACTATAACCTCATTTAGCGGAGATTTTCACGCAAAAGTGAAATTTTCAAAAGGTCAGAAATTTTGCAAAAAACGACTAAGTATGAAGGACTCATTGGGTGCATCGCTCTGGAACTGAAATCGGATGTGGGCACTGACATGCTCCCCTCTCTGGAAGTCTGAGACATGTGTGAAAATTTTCTAAGTCCAGAAAAAAAAATTTTTTCAACTTTTTTTCAAATTTCCCGACAAGGGATATATATTTTACCCACACATTTGGAGCCCTCCTGGGATGCCCTCTAACATACTATAACCTAATTTAGCGGAGATTTTCACAAAAAAGTGAAATTTTCAAAAAGTCAAAAATTTTGCAAAAAACGACTAAGTATGAAGGACTCATCGGGTGCATCGCTCTGGAACTGAAATCGGATGCGCGCACTGGCATGCTCCCCTCTCTGGAAGTCTGAGACATGTGTGAAAATTTTCTAAGTCCAGAAAAAAAAAATTTTTTAACTTTTTTTCAAATTTCCCCACAAGGGATATGTATTTTACCCACACATTTGGAGCCCTCCTGGGATGCCCTCTAACATACTATAACCTCATTTAGCGGAGATTTTCACAAAAAAAGTGAAATTTTCAAAAAGTCAGAAATTTAGCAAAAAACGACTAAGTATGAAGGACTCATCGGGTGCATCGCTCTGGAACTGAAATCGGATGCGCGCACTGACATGCTCCCGTCTCTGGAAGTCTGAGACATGTGTGAAAATTTTCTAAGTCCCGAAAAAAAAAAAATTTCAACTTTTTTTCAAATTTCCCCACAAGGGATATATATTTTACCCACACATTTGGAGCCCTCCTGGGATGCCCTCTAACATACTATAACCTCATTTAGCGGAGATTTTCACAAAAAAGTGAAATTTTCAAAAAGTCAAAAATTTTGCAAAAAACGACTAAGTATGAAGGACTCATCGGGTGCATCGCTCTGGAACTGAAATCGGATGCGCGCACTGACATGCTCCCCTCTCTGGAAGTCTGAGACATGTGTGAAAATTTTCTAAGTCCATAAAAAAAAAAATTTAAACTTTTTTTCAAATTTCCCCACAAGGGATATATATTTTACCCACACATTTGGAGCCCTCCTGGGATGCCCTCTAACATACTATAACCTCATTTAGCGGAGATTTTCACGCAAAAGTGAAATTTTCAAAAGGTCAGAAATTTTGCAAAAAACGACTAAGTATGAAGGACTCATTGGGTGCATCGCTCTGGAACTGAAATCGGATGTGGGCACTGACATCCTCCCCTCTCTGGAAGTCTGAGACATGTGTGAAAATTTTCTAAGACCAGAAAAAATAAATTTTTCAACTTTTTTTCAAATTTCCCCACAAGAGATATATATTTTAACCACACATTTGGAGCCCTCCTGGGATGCCCTCTAACATACTATAACCTCATTTAGCGGAGATTTTCACAAAAAAAGTGAAATTTTCAAAAGGTCAGAAATTTTGCAAAAAACGACTAAGTATGAAGGACTCATTGGGTGCATCGCTCTGGAACTGAAATCGGATGTGGGCACTGACATGCTCCCCTCTCTGGAAGTCTGAGACTTGTGTGAAAATTTTCTAAGTCCAGAAAAAAAAATGTTTTCAACTTTTTTTCAAATTTCCCGACAAGGGATATATATTTTACCCACAGATTTGGAGCCCTCCTGGGATGCCCACTAACATACTATAACCTCATTTAGCGGAGATTTTCACGAAAGAGTGAAATTTTCAAAAAGTGGAAATTTTTCCAAAAAACGACTAAGTATGAAGGACTCATCGGGTGAAACGCTCTGGAACTGAAATCGGATGCGCTTACAGACATGCTCCCGTCTCTGGAAGTCTGAGACATGTGTGAAAATTTTCTAAGTCCAGAAAAAAAAAAAATTTCATCTTTTTTCAAATTTCCCCACAAGGGATATATATTTTACCCACACATTTGGAGCCCTCCTGGGATGCCCTCTAACATACTATAACCTAATTTAGCGGAGATTTTCACAAAAAAAGTGAAATTTTCAAAAAGTCAGAAATTTAGCAAAAAACGACTAAGTATGAAGGACTCATCGGGTGCATCGCTCTGGAACTGAAATCGGATGCGCGCACTGACATGCTCCCCTCTCTGGAAGTCTGAGACATGTGTGAAAATTTTCTAAGTCCATAAAAAAAAAATTTAAACTTTTTTTCAAATTTCCCCACAAGGGATATATATTTTAGCCACACATTTGGAGCCCTCCTGGGATGCCCTCTAACATACTATAACCTCATTTAGCGGAGATTTTCACGCAAAAGTGAAATTTTCAAAAGGTCAGAAATTTTGCAAAAAACGACTAAGTATGAAGGACTCATTGGGTGCATCGCTCTGGAACTGAAATCGGATGTGGGCACTGACATGCTCCCCTCTCTGGAAGTCTGAGACATGTGTGAAAATTTTCTAAGTCCAGAAAAAATAAATTTTTCAACTTTTTTTCAAATTTCCCCACAAGAGATATATATCTTAACCACACATTTGGAGCCCTCCTGGGATGCCCTCTAACATACTATAACCTCATTTAGCGGAGATTTTCACAAAAAAAGTGAAATTTTCAAAAAGTCAAAAATTTTGCAAAAAAAGACTAAGTATGAAGGACTCATCGGGTGCATCGCTCTGGAACTGAAATCGAATGCGCGCACTGACATGCTCCCCTCTCTGGAAGTCTGAGACATGTGTGAAAATTTTCTAAGTCCAGAAAAAAAAAATTTTTCAACTTTTTTTCAAATTTCCCCACAAGGGATATATATTTTACCCACACATTTGGAGCCCTCCTGGGATGCCCTCTAACATACTATAACCTCATTTAGCGGAGATTTTCACAAAAAAGTGAAATTTTCAAAAAGTCAAAAGTTTTTCCAAAAAACGACTAAGTATGAAGGACTCATTGGGTGAAACGCTCTGGAACTGAAATCGGATGCGCTTACAGACATGCTCCCCTCTCTGGAAGTCTGAGACATGTGTGAAAATTTTCTAAGTCCAGAAAAAAAAAATTTTTCAACTTTCTTTCAAATTTCCCCACAAGGGATATATATTTTACCCACACATTTGGAGCCCTCCTGGGATGCCCTCTAACATACTGTAACCTTCTTTAGCGGAGATTTTCACAAAAAAGTGAAATTTTCAAAAGGTCAGAAATTTTGCAAAAAACGACTAAGTATGAAGGAATCATCGGGTGAAACGCTCTGGAACTGAAATCGGATGCGCTTACAGACATGCTCCCCTCTCTGGAAGTCTGAGACATGTGTGAAAATTTTCTAAGTCCAGAAAAAAAAAAATTTTCAACTTTTTTTCAAATTTCCCGACAAGGGATATATATTTTACCCACACATTTGGAGCCCTCCTGGGATGCCCTCTAACATACTATAACCTCATTTAGCGGAGATTTTCACAAAAAAGTGAAATTTTCAAAACGTGGAAATTTTTCCAAAAAACGACTAAGTATGAAGGACTCATCGGGTGAATCGCTCTGGAACTGAAATTGGATGCGCGCACTGACATGCTCCCCTCTCTGGAAGTCTGAGACATTTGTGAAAATTTTCTAAGTCCAGAAAAAAAAATTTTTTCAACGTTTTTTCAAATTTCCCCCCAAGGGATATATATTTTACCCACACATTTGGAGCCCTCCTGGGATGCCCTCTAACATACTATAACCTCATTTAGCGGAGATTTTCACAAAAAAGTGAAATTTTCAAAAAGTCAGAAATTTAGCAAAAAACGACTAAGTATGAAGGACTCATCGGGTGCATCGCTCTGGAACTGAAATCGGATGCGCGCACTGACATGCTCCCCTCTCTGGAAGTCTGAGACATGTGTGAAAATTTTCTAAGTCCATAAAAAAAAAATTTAAACTTTTTTTCAAATTTCCCCACAAGGGATATATATTTTAGCCACACATTTGGAGCCCTCCTGGGATGCCCTCTAACATACTATAACCTCATTTAGCGGAGATTTTCACGCAAAAGTGAAATTTTCAAAAGGTCAGAAATTTTGCAAAAAACGACTAAGTATGAAGGACTCATTGGGTGCATCGCTCTGGAACTGAAATCGGATGTGGGCACTGACATGCTCCCCTCTCTGGAAGTCTGAGACATGTGTGAAAATTTTCTAAGTCCAGAAAAAATAAATTTTTCAACTTTTTTTCAAATTTCCCCACAAGAGATATATATTTTAACCACACATTTGGAGCCCTCCTGGGATGCCCTCTAACATACTATAACCTCATTTAGCGGAGATTTTCACGCAAAAGTGAAATTTTCAAAAGGTCAGAAATTTTGCAAAAAACGACTAAGTATGAAGGACTCATTGGGTGCATCGCTCTGGAACTGAAATCGGATGTGGGCACTGACATGCTCCCCTCTCTGGAAGTCTGAGACATGTGTGAAAATTTTCTAAGTCCAGAAAAAATAAATTTTTCAACTTTTTTTCAAATTTCCCCACAAGAGATATATATTTTAACCACACATTTGGAGCCCTCCTGGGATGCCCTCTAACATACTATAACCTCATTTAGCGGAGATTTTCACAAAAAAGTGAAATTTTCAAAAAGTCAAAAGTTTTTCCAAAAAACGACTAAGTATGAAGGACTCATTGGGTGAAACGCTCTGGAACTGAAATCGGATGCGCTTACAGACATGCTCCCCTCTCTGGAAGTCTGAGACATGTGTGAAAATTTTCTAAGTCCAGAAAAAAAAAATTTTTCAACTTTTTTTCAAATTTCCCCACAAGGGATATATATTTTACCCACACATTTGGAGCCCTCCTGGGATGCCCTCTAACATACTGTAACCTTCTTTAGCGGAGATTTTCACAAAAAAGTGAAATTTTCAAAAGGTCAGAAATTTTGCAAAAAACGACTATGAAGGAATCATCGGGTGAAACGCTCTGGAACTGAAATCGGATGCGCTTACAGACATGCTCCCCTCTCTGGAAGTCTGAGACATGTGTGAAAATTTTCTAAGTCCAGAAAAAAAAAATTTTTCAACTTTTTTTCACATTTCCCGACAAGGGATATATATTTTACCCACACATTTGGAGCCCTCCTGGGATGCCCTCTAACATACTATAACCTCATTTAGCGGAGATTTTCACAAAAAAGTGAAATTTTCAAAACGTGGAAATTTTTCCAAAAAACGACTAAGTATGAAGGACTCATCGGGTGAATCGCTCTGGAACTGAAATTGGATGCGCGCACTGACATGCTCCCCTCTCTGGAAGTCTGAGACATTTGTGAAAATTTTCTAAGTCCAGAAAAAAAAATTTTTTCAACGTTTTTTCAAATTTCCCCCCAAGGGATATATATTTTACCCACACATTTGGAGCCCTCCTGGGATGCCCTCTAACATACTATAACCTCATTTAGCGGAGATTTTCACAAAAAAAGTGAAATTTTCAAAAAGTCAGAAATTTTGCAAAAAACGACTAAGTATGAAGGAATCATCGGTTGAAACGCTCTGGAACTGAAATCGGATGCGCTTACAGACATGCTCCCCTCTCTGGAAGTCTGAGACATGTGTGAAAATTTTCTAAGTCCAGAAAAAAAAATTTTTTCAACTTTTTTTCAAATTTCCCGACAAGGGATATATATTTTATCCACAGATTTGGAGCCCTCCTGGGATGCCCACTAACATACTATAACCTCATTTAGCGGAGATTTTCACGAAAGAGTGAAATTTTCAAAAAGTGGAAATTTTTCCAAAAAACGACTAAGTATGAAGGACTCATCGGGTGAAACGCTCTGGAACAGAAATCGGATGCGCTTACAGACATGCTCCCCTCTCTGGAAGTCTGAGACGTGTGAAAATTTTCTAAGTCCAGAAAAAAAAAATTTTTCAACTTTTTTTCAAATTTCCCCACAAGAGATATATATTTTAACCACACATTTGGAGCCCTCCTGGGATGCCCTCTAACATACTATAACCTCATTTAGCGGAGATTTTCACAAAAAAAGTGAAATTTTCAAAAAGTCAGAAATTTAGCAAAAAACGACTAAGTATGAAGGACTCATCGGGTGCATCGCTCTGGAACTGAAATCGGATGCGCGCACTGACATGCTCCCCTCTCTGGAAGTCTGAGACATGTGTGAAAATTTTCTAAGTCCAGAAAAAAAAAAATTTCAACTTTTTTTCAAATTTCCCCACAAGGGATATATATTTTACCCACACATTTGGAGCCCTCCTGGGATGCCCTCTAACATACTATAACCTCATTTAGCGGAGATTTTCACAAAAAAGTGAAATTTTCAAAAAGTCAAAAATTTTGCAAAAAACGACTAAGTATGAAGGGCTCATCGGGTGCATCGCTCTGGAACTGAAATCGGATGCGCGCACTGACATGCTCCCCTCTCTGGAAGTCTGAGACATGTGTGAAAATTTTCTAAGTCCAGAAAAAAAAAATTTTTAAACTTTTTTTCAAATTTCCCCACAAGGGATATGTATTTTACCCACACATTGGGAGCCCTCCTGGGATGCCCTCTAACATACTATAACCTCATTTAGCGGAGATTTTCACAAAAAAAGTGAAATTTTCAAAAAGTCAGAAATTTAGCAAAAAACGACTAAGTATGAAGGACTCATCGGGTGCATCGCTTTGGAACTGAAATCGGATGCGCGCACTGACATGCTCCCGTCTCTGGAAGTCTGAGACATGTGTGAAAATTTTCTAAGTCCAGAAAAAAAAAATTTTTCAACTTTTTTTCAAATTTCCCCACAAGGGATATATATTTTACCCACACATTTGGAGCCCTCCTGGGATGCCCTCTAACATACTATAACCTCATTTAGCGGAGATTTTCACGAAAGAGTGAAATTTTCAAAAAGTGGAAATTTTTCCAAAAAACGACTAAGTATGAAGGACTCATCGGGTGAAACGCTCTGGAACTGAAATCGGATGCGCTTACAGACATGCTCCCCTCTCTGGAAGTCTGAGACATGTGTGAAAATTTTCTAAGTCCAGAAAAAATACATTTTTCAACTTTTTTTCAAATTTCCCCACAAGAGATATATATTTTAACCACACATTTGGAGCCCTCCTGGGATGCCCTCTAACATACTATAACCTCATTTAGCGGAGATTTTCACAAAAAAAGTGAAATTTTCAAAAAGTCAGAAATTTAGCAAAAAACGACTAAGTATGAAGGACTCATCGGGTGCATCGCTCTGGAACTGAAATCGGATGCGCGCACTGACATGCTCCCGTCTCTGGAAGTCTGAGACATGTGTGAAAATTTTCTAAGTCCAGAAAAAAAAAAAATTTCAACTTTTTTTCAAATTTCCCCACAAGGGATATATATTTTACCCACACATTTGGAGCCCTCCTGGGATGCCCTCTAACATACTATAACCTCATTTAGCGGAGATTTTCACAAAAAAGTGAAATTTTCAAAAAGTCAAAAATTTTGCAAAAAACGACTAAGTATGAAGGGCTCATCGGGTGCATCGCTCTGGAACTGAAATCGGATGCGCGCACTGCCATGCTCCCCTCTCTGGAAGTCTGAGACATGTGTGAAAATTTTCTAAGTCCAGAAAAAAAAAAATTTTAAACTTTTTTTCAAATTTCCCCACAAGGGATATGTATTTTACCCACACATTGGGAGCCCTCCTGGGATGCCCTCTAACATACTATAACCTCATTTAGCGGAGATTTTCACAAAAAAAGTGAAATTTTCAAAAAGTCAGAAATTTAGCAAAAAACGACTAAGTATGAAGGACTCATCGGGTGCATCGCTCTGGAACTGAAATCGGATGCGCGCACTGACATGCTCCCGTCTCTGGAAGTCTGAGACATGTGTGAAAATTTTCTAAGTCCAGAAAAAAAAAATTTTTCAACTTTTTTTCAAATTTCCCCACAAGGGATATATATTTTACCCACACATTTGGAGCCCTCCTGGGATGCCCTCTAACATACTATAACCTCATTTAGCGGAGATTTTCACAAAAAAGTGAAATTTTCAAAAAGTCAAAAATTTTGCAAAAAACGACTAAGTATGAAGGACTCATCGGGTGCATCGCTCTGGAACTGAAATCGGATGCGCGCACTGACATGCTCCCCTCTCTGGAAGTCTGAGACATGTGTGAAAATTTTCTAAGTCCATAAAAAAAAAAATTTAAACTTTTTTTCAAATTTCCCGACAAGGGATATATATTTTACCCACACATTTGGAGCCCTCCTGGGATGCCCTCTAACATACTATAACCTCATTTAGCGGAGATTTTCACAAAAAAGTGAAATTTTCAAAACGTGGAAATTTTTCCAAAAAACGACTAAGTATGAAGGACTCATCGGGTGAATCGCTCTGGAACTGAAATTGGATGCGCGCACTGACATGCTCCCCTCTCTGGAAGTCTGAGACATGTGTGAAAATTTTCTAAGTCCAGAAAAAAAAATTTTTTCAACTTTTTTTCAAATTTCCCCCCAAGGGATATATATTTTACCCACACATTTGGAGCCCTCCTGGGATGCCCTCTAACATACTATAACCTCATTTAGCGGAGATTTTCACAAAAAAAGTGAAATTTTCAAAAAGTCAGAAATTTTGCAAAAAACGACTAAGTATGAAGGAATCATCGGTTGAAACGCTCTGGAACTGAAATCGGATGCGCTTACAGACATGCTCCCCTCTCTGGAAGTCTGAGACATGTGTGAAAATTTTCTAAGTCCAGAAAAAAAAAATTTTTCAACTTTTTTTCAAATTTCCCGACAAGGGATATATATTTTACCCACAGATTTGGAGCCCTCCTGGGATGCCCACTAACATACTATAACCTCATTTAGCGGAGATTTTCACGAAAGAGTGAAATTTTCAAAAAGTGGAAATTTTTCCAAAAAACGACTAAGTATGAAGGACTCATCGGGTGAAAAGCTCTGGAACTGAAATCGGATGCGCTTACAGACATGCTCCCCTCTCTGGAAGTCTGAGACGTGTGAAAATTTTCTAAGTCCAGAAAAAATAAATTTTTCAACTTTTTTTCAAATTTCCCCACAAGAGATATATATTTTAACCACACATTTGGAGCCCTCCTGGGATGCCCTCTAACATACTATAACCTCATTTAGCGGAGATTTTCACAAAAAAAGTGAAATTTTCAAAAAGTCAGAAATTTAGCAAAAAACGACTAAGTATGAAGGACTCATCGGGTGCATCGCTCTGGAACTGAAATCGGATGCGCGCACTGACATGCTCCCGTCTCTGGAAGTCTGAGACATGTGTGAAAATTTTCTAAGTCCAGAAAAAAAAAAAATTTCAACTTTTTTTCAAATTTCCCCACAAGGGATATATATTTTACCCACACATTTGGAGCCCTCCTGGGATGCCCTCTAACATACTATAACCTCATTTAGCGGAGATTTTCACAAAAAAGTGAAATTTTCAAAAAGTCAAAAATTTTGCAAAAAACGACTAAGTATGAAGGGCTCATCGGGTGCATCGCTCTGGAACTGAAATCGGATGAGCGCACTGACATGCTCCCCTCTCTGGAAGTCTGAGACATGTGTGAAAATTTTCTAAGTCCAGAAAAAAAAAATTTTTAAACTTTTTTTCAAATTTCCCCACAAGGGATATGTATTTTACCCACACATTTGGAGCCCTCCTGGGATGCCCTCTAACATACTATAACCTCATTTAGCGGAGATTTTCACAAAAAAAGTGAAATTTTCAAAAAGTCAGAAATTTAGCAAAAAACGACTAAGTATGAAGGACTCATCGGGTGCATCGCTCTGGAACTGAAATCGGATGAGCGCACTGACATGCTCCCCTCTCTGGAAGTCTGAGACATGTGTGAAAATTTTCTAAGTCCAGAAAAAAAAAATTTTTAAACTTTTTTTCAAATTTCCCCACAAGGGATATGTATTTTACCCACACATTTGGAGCCCTCCTGGGATGCCCTCTAACATACTATAACCTCCTTTAGCGGAGATTTTCACAAAAAAGTGAAATTTTCAAAAAGTCAAAATTTTTTCCAAAAAACGACTGAGTATGAAGGACTCATTGGGTGAAACGCTCTGGAACTGAAATCGGATGTGCTTACAAACATGCTCCCCTCTCTGGAAGTCTGAGACATGTGTGAAAATTTTCTAAGTCCAGAAAAAAAAAATTTTTCAACTTTTTTTCAAATTTCCCCCCAAGGGATATATATTTTACCCACACATTTGGAGCCCTCCTGGGATGCCCTCTAACATACTATAACCTCATTTAGCAGAGATTTTCACAAAAAAGTGAAATTTTCAAAAAGTGAGAAATTTTGCAAAAAATGACTAAGTATGAAGGAATCATCGGGTGAAACGCTCTGGAACTGAAATCGGATGCGCTTACAGACATGCTCCCCTCTCTGGAAGTCTGAGACATGTGTGAAAATTTTCTAAGTCCATAAAAAAAAAAATTTAAACTTTTTTTCAAATTTCCCGACAAGGGATATATATTTTACCCACACATTTGGAGCCCTCCTGGGATGCCCTCTAACATACTATAACCTCATTTAGCGGAGATTTTCACGAAAGAGTGAAATTTTCAAAACGTGGAAATTTTTCCAAAAAACGACTAAGTATGAAGGACTCATCGGGTGAAAAGCTCTGGAACTGAAATCGGATGCGCGCACTGCCATGCTCCCCTCTCTGGAAGTCTGAGACATGTGTGAAAATTTTCTAAGTCCAGAAAAAAAAAATTTTTAAACTTTTTTTCAAATTTCCCCACAAGGGATATGTATTTTACCCACACATTGGGAGCCCTCCTGGGATGCCCTCTAACATACTATAACCTCATTTAGCGGAGATTTTCACAAAAAAAGTGAAATTTTCAAAAAGTCAGAAATTTAGCAAAAAACGACTAAGTATGAAGGACTCATCGGGTGCATCGCTCTGGAACTGAAATCGGATGCGCGCACTGACATGCTCCCGTCTCTGGAAGTCTGAGACATGTGTGAAAATTTTCTAAGTCCAGAAAAAAAAAATTTTTCAACTTTTTTTCAAATTTCCCCACAAGGGATATGTATTTTACCCACACATTTGGAGCCCTCCTGGGATGCCCTCTAACATACTATAACCTCCTTTAGCGGAGATTTTCACAAAAAAGTGAAATTTTCAAAAAGTCAAAATTTTTTCCAAAAAACGACTAAGTATGAAGGACTCATTGGGTGAAACGCTCTGGAACTGAAATCGGATGTGCTTACAAACATGCTCCCCTCTCTGGAAGTCTGAGACATGTGTGAAAATTTTCTAAGTCCAGAAAAAAAAAATTTTTCAACTTTTTTTCAAATTTCCCGACAAGGGATATATATTTTACCCACACATTTGGAGCCCTCCTGGGATGCCCTCTAACATACTATAACCTCATTTAGCAGAGATTTTCACAAAAAAGTGAAATTTTCAAAAAGTGAGAAATTTTGCAAAAAATGACTAAGTATGAAGGAATCATCGGGTGAAACGCTCTGGAACTGAAATCGGATGCGCTTACAGACATGCTCCCCTCTCTGGAAGTCTGAGACATGTGTGAAAATTTTCTAAGTCCATAAAAAAAAAAATTTAAACTTTTTTTCAAATTTCCCGACAAGGGATATATATTTTACCCACACATTTGGAGCCCTCCTGGGATGCCCTCTAACATACTATAACCTCATTTAGCGGAGATTTTCGCAAAAAAGTGAAATTTTCAAAACGTGGAAATTTTTCCAAAAAACGACTAAGTATGAAGGACTCATCGGGTGAATCGCTCTGGAACTGAAATTGGATGCGCGCACTGACATGCTCCCCTCTCTGGAAGTCTGAGACATGTGTGAAAATTTTCTAAGTCCAGAAAAAAAAAAAATTTCAACTTTTTTTCAAATTTCCCCCCAAGGGATATATATTTTACCCACACATTTGGAGCCCTCCTGGGATGCCCTCTAACATACTATAACCTCATTTAGCGGAGATTTTCACAAAAAAAGTGAAATTTTCAAAAAGTCAGAAATTTTGCAAAAAACGACTAAGTATGAAGGACTCATCGGGTGCATCGCTCTGGAACTGAAATCGGATGCGCGCACTGACATGCTCCCCTCTCTGGAAGTCTGAGACATGTGTGAAAATTTTCTAAGTCCAGAAAAAAAAAATTTTTAAACTTTTTTCAAATTTCCCCACAAGGGATATGTATTTTACCCACACATTTGGAGCCCTCCTGGGATGCCCTCTAACATACTATAACCTCCTTTAGCGGAGATTTTCACAAAAAAGTGAAATTTTCAAAAAGTCAAAAATGTTTCCAAAAAACGACTAAGTATGAAGGACTCATTGGGTGAAACGCTCTGGAACTGAAATCGGATGTGCTTACAGACATGCTCCCCTCTCTGGAAGTCTGAGACATGTGTGAAAATTTTCTAAGTCCAGAAAAAAAAAAATTTTCAACTTTTTTTCAAATTTCCCGACAAGGGATATATATTTTACCCACAGATTTGGAGCCCTCCTGGGATGCCCACTAACATACTATAACCTCATTTAGCGGAGATTTTCACGAAAGAGTGAAATTTTCAAAAAGTGGAAATTTTTCCAAAAAACGACTAAGTATGAAGGACTCATCGGGTGAAACGCTCTGGAACTGAAATCGGATGCGCTTACAGACATGCTCCCCTCTCTGGAAGTCTGAGACATGTGTGAAAATTTTCTAAGTCCAGAAAAAATACATTTTTCAACTTTTTTTCAAATTTCCCCACAAGAGATATATATTTTAACCACACATTTGGAGCCCTCCTGGGATGCCCTCTAACATACTATAACCTCATTTAGCGGAGATTTTCACAAAAAAAGTGAAATTTTCAAAAAGTCAGAAATTTAGCAAAAAACGACTAAGTATGAAGGACTCATCGGGTGCATCGCTCTGGAACTGAAATCGGATGCGCGCACTGACATGCTCCCGTCTCTGGAAGTCTGAGACATGTGTGAAAATTTTCTAAGTCCAGAAAAAAAAAAAATTTCAACTTTTTTTCAAATTTCCCCACAAGGGATATATATTTTACCCACACATTTGGAGCCCTCCTGGGATGCCCTCTAACATACTATAACCTCATTTAGCGGAGATTTTCACAAAAAAGTGAAATTTTCAAAAAGTCAAAAATTTTGCAAAAAACGACTAAGTATGAAGGGCTCATCGGGTGCATCGCTCTGGAACTGAAATCGGATGCGCGCACTGCCATGCTCCCCTCTCTGGAAGTCTGAGACATGTGTGAAAATTTTCTAAGTCCAGAAAAAAAAAATTTTTAAACTTTTTTTCAAATTTCCCCACAAGGGATATGTATTTTACCCACACATTGGGAGCCCTCCTGGGATGCCCTCTAACATACTATAACCTCATTTAGCGGAGATTTTCACAAAAAAAGTGAAATTTTCAAAAAGTCAGAAATTTAGCAAAAAACGACTAAGTATGAAGGACTCATCGGGTGCATCGCTCTGGAACTGAAATCGGATGCGCGCACTGACATGCTCCCGTCTCTGGAAGTCTGAGACATGTGTGAAAATTTTCTAAGTCCAGAAAAAAAAAATTTTTCAACTTTTTTTCAAATTTCCCCACAAGGGATATATATTTTACCCACACATTTGGAGCCCTCCTGGGATGCCCTCTAACATACTATAACCTCATTTAGCGGAGATTTTCACAAAAAAGTGAAATTTTCAAAAAGTCAAAAATTTTGCAAAAAACGACTAAGTATGAAGGACTCATCGGGTGCATCGCTCTGGAACTGAAATCGGATGCGCGCACTGACATGCTCCCCTCTCTGGAAGTCTGAGACATGTGTGAAAATTTTCTAAGTCCATAAAAAAAAAAATTTAAACTTTTTTTCAAATTTCCCGACAAGGGATATATATTTTACCCACACATTTGGAGCCCTCCTGGGATGCCCTCTAACATACTATAACCTCATTTAGCGGAGATTTTCACAAAAAAGTGAAATTTTCAAAACGTGGAAATTTTTCCAAAAAACGACTAAGTATGAAGGACTCATCGGGTGAATCGCTCTGGAACTGAAATTGGATGCGCGCACTGACATGCTCCCCTCTCTGGAAGTCTGAGACATGTGTGAAAATTCTCTAAGTCCAGAAAAAAAAATTTTTTCAACTTTTTTTCAAATTTCCCCCCAAGGGATATATATTTTACCCACACATTTGGAGCCCTCCTGGGATGCCCTCTAACATACTATAACCTCATTTAGCGGAGATTTTCACAAAAAAAGTGAAATTTTCAAAAAGTCAGAAATTTTGCAAAAAACGACTAAGTATGAAGGAATCATCAGTTGAAACGCTCTGGAACTGAAATCGGATGCGCTTACAGACATGCTCCCCTCTCTGGAAGTCTGAGACATGTGTGAAAATTTTCTAAGTCCAGAAAAAAAAAATTTTTCAACTTTTTTTCAAATTTCCCGACAAGGGATATATATTTTACCCACAGATTTGGAGCCCTCCTGGGATGCCCACTAACATACTATAACCTCATTTAGCGGAGATTTTCACGAAAGAGTGAAATTTTCAAAAAGTGGAAATTTTTCCAAAAAACGACTAAGTATGAAGGACTCATCGGGTGAAAAGCTCTGGAACTGAAATCGGATGCGCTTACAGACATGCTCCCCTCTCTGGAAGTCTGAGACGTGTGAAAATTTTCTAAGTCCAGAAAAAATAAATTTTTCAACTTTTTTTCAAATTTCCCCACAAGAGATATATATTTTAACCACACATTTGGAGCCCTCCTGGGATGCCCTCTAACATACTATAACCTCATTTAGCGGAGATTTTCACAAAAAAAGTGAAATTTTCAAAAAGTCAGAAATTTAGCAAAAAACGACTAAGTATGAAGGACTCATCGGGTGCATCGCTCTGGAACTGAAATCGGATGCGCGCACTGACATGCTCCCGTCTCTGGAAGTCTGAGACATGTGTGAAAATTTTCTAAGTCCAGAAAAAAAAAAAATTTCAACTTTTTTTCAAATTTCCCCACAAGGGATATATATTTTACCCACACATTTGGAGCCCTCCTGGGATGCCCTCTAACATACTATAACCTCATTTAGCGGAGATTTTCACAAAAAAGTGAAATTTTCAAAAAGTCAAAAATTTTGCAAAAAACGACTAAGTATGAAGGGCTCATCGGGTGCATCGCTCTGGAACTGAAATCGGATGAGCGCACTGACATGCTCCCCTCTCTGGAAGTCTGAGACATGTGTGAAAATTTTCTAAGTCCAGAAAAAAAAAATTTTTAAACTTTTTTTCAAATTTCCCCACAAGGGATATGTATTTTACCCACACATTTGGAGCCCTCCTGGGATGCCCTCGAACATACTATAACCTCATTTAGCGGAGATTTTCACAAAAAAAGTGAAATTTTCAAAAAGTCAGAAATTTAGCAAAAAACGACTAAGTATGAAGGACTCATCGGGTGCATCGCTCTGGAACTGAAATCGGATGCGCGCACTGACATGCTCCCGTCTCTGGAAGTCTGAGACATGTGTGAAAATTTTCTAAGTCCAGAAAAAAAAAATTTTTAAACTTTTTTTCAAATTTCCCCACAAGGGATATGTATTTTACCCACACATTTGGAGCCCTCCTGGGATGCCCTCTAACATACTATAACCTCATTTAGCGGAGATTTTCACAAAAAAGTGAAATTTTCAAAAAGTCAAAAATTTTGCAAAAAACGACTAAGTATGAAGGGCTCATCGGGTGCATCGCTCTGGAACTGAAATCGGATGAGCGCACTGACATGCTCCCCTCTCTGGAAGTCTGAGACATGTGTGAAAATTTTCTAAGTCCAGAAAAAAAAAATTTTTAAACTTTTTTTCAAATTTCCCCACAAGGGATATGTATTTTACCCACACATTTGGAGCCCTCCTGGGATGCCCTCTAACATACTATAACCTCATTTAGCGGAGATTTTCACAAAAAAAGTGAAATTTTCAAAAAGTCAGAAATTTAGCAAAAAACGACTAAGTATGAAGGACTCATCGGGTGCATCGCTCTGGAACTGAAATCGGATGCGCGCACTGACATGCTCCCGTCTCTGGAAGTCTGAGACATGTGTGAAAATTTTCTAAGTCCAGAAAAAAAAAATTTTTAAACTTTTTTTCAAATTTCCCCACAAGGGATATGTATTTTACCCACACATTTGGAGCCCTCCTGGGATGCCCTCTAACATACTATAACCTCCTTTAGCGGAGATTTTCACAAAAAAGTGAAATTTTCAAAAAGTCAAAATTTTTTCCAAAAAACGACTAAGTATGAAGGACTCATTGGGTGAAACGCTCTGGAACTGAAATCGGATGTGCTTACAGACATGCTCCCCTCTCTGGAAGTCTGAGACATGTGTGAAAATTTTCTAAGTCCAGAAAAAAAAAATTTTTCAACTTTTTTTCAAATTTCCCGACAAGGGATATATATTTTACCCACACATTTGGAGCCCTCCTGGGATGCCCTCTAACATACTATAACCTCATTTAGCAGAGATTTTCACAAAAAAGTGAAATTTTCAAAAAGTGAGAAATTTTGCAAAAAATGACTAAGTATGAAGGAATCATCGGGTGAAACGCTCTGGAACTGAAATCGGATGCGCTTACAGACATGCTCCCCTCTCTGGAAGTCTGAGACATGTGTGAAAATTTTCTAAGTCCATAAAAAAAAAAATTTAAACTTTTTTTCAAATTTCCCGACAAGGGATATATATTTTACCCACACATTTGGAGCCCTCCTGGGATGCCCTCTAACATACTATAACCTCATTTAGCGGAGATTTTCGCAAAAAAGTGAAATTTTCAAAACGTGGAAATTTTTCCAAAAAACGACTAAGTATGAAGGACTCATCGGGTGAATCGCTCTGGAACTGAAATTGGATGCGCGCACTGACATGCTCCCCTCTCTGGAAGTCTGAGACATGTGTGAAAATTTTCTAAGTCCAGAAAAAAAAAAAATTTCAACTTTTTTTCAAATTTCCCCCCAAGGGATATATATTTTACCCACACATTTGGAGCCCTCCTGGGATGCCCTCTAACATACTATAACCTCATTTAGCGGAGATTTTCACAAAAAAAGTGAAATTTTCAAAAAGTCAGAAATTTTGCAAAAAACGACTAAGTATGAAGGACTCATCGGGTGCATCGCTCTGGAACTGAAATCGGATGCGCGCACTGACATGCTCCCCTCTCTGGAAGTCTGAGACATGTGTGAAAATTTTCTAAGTCCAGAAAAAAAAAATTTTTAAACTTTTTTTCAAATTTCCCCACAAGGGATATGTATTTTACCCACACATTTGGAGCCCTCCTGGGATGCCCTCTAACATACTATAACCTCCTTTAGCGGAGATTTTCACAAAAAAGTGAAATTTTCAAAAAGTCAAAAATGTTTCCAAAAAACGACTAAGTATGAAGGACTCATTGGGTGAAACGCTCTGGAACTGAAATCGGATGTGCTTACAGACATGCTCCCCTCTCTGGAAGTCTGAGACATGTGTGAAAATTTTCTAAGTCCAGAAAAAAAAAAATTTTCAACTTTTTTTCAAATTTCCCGACAAGGGATATATATTTTACCCAAACATTTGGAGCCCTCCTGGGATGCCCTCTAACATACTATAACCTCATTTAGCAGAGATTTTCACAAAAAAGTGAAATTTTCAAAAAGTGAGAAATTTTGCAAAAAATGACTAAGTATGAAGGAATCATCGGGTGAAACGCTCTGGAACTGAAATCGGATGCGCTTACAGACATGCTCCCCTCTCTGGAAGTCTGAGACATGTGTGAAAATTTTCTAAGTCCATAAAAAAAAAAATTTAAACTTTTTTTCAAATTTCCCGACAAGGGATATATATTTTACCCACAGATTTGGAGCCCTCCTGGGATGCCCACTAACATACTATAACCTCATTTAGCGGAGATTTTCACGAAAGAGTGAAATTTTCAAAAAGTGGAAATTTTTCCAAAAAACGACTAAGTATGAAGGACTCATCGGGTGAAAAGCTCTGGAACTGAAATCGGATGCGCTTACAGACATGCTCCCCTCTCTGGAAGTCTGAGACGTGTGAAAATTTTCTAAGTCCAGAAAAAATAAATTTTTCAACTTTTTTTCAAATTTCCCCACAAGAGATATATATTTTAACCACACATTTGGAGCCCTCCTGGGATGCCCTCTAACATACTATAACCTCATTTAGCGGAGATTTTCACAAAAAAAGTGAAATTTTCAAAAAGTCAGAAATTTAGCAAAAAACGACTAAGTATGAAGGACTCATCGGGTGCATCGCTCTGGAACTGAAATCGGATGCGCGCACTGACATGCTCCCGTCTCTGGAAGTCTGAGACATGTGTGAAAATTTTCTAAGTCCAGAAAAAAAAAAAATTTCAACTTTTTTTCAAATTTCCCCACAAGGGATATATATTTTACCCACACATTTGGAGCCCTCCTGGGATGCCCTCTAACATACTATAACCTCATTTAGCGGAGATTTTCACAAAAAAGTGAAATTTTCAAAAAGTCAAAAATTTTGCAAAAAACGACTAAGTATGAAGGGCTCATCGGGTGCATCGCTCTGGAACTGAAATCGGATGAGCGCACTGACATGCTCCCCTCTCTGGAAGTCTGAGACATGTGTGAAAATTTTCTAAGTCCAGAAAAAAAAAATTTTTAAACTTTTTTTCAAATTTCCCCACAAGGGATATGTATTTTACCCACACATTTGGAGCCCTCCTGGGATGCCCTCTAACATACTATAACCTCATTTAGCGGAGATTTTCACAAAAAAAGTGAAATTTTCAAAAAGTCAGAAATTTAGCAAAAAACGACTAAGTATGAAGGACTCATCGGGTGCATCGCTCTGGAACTGAAATCGGATGCGCGCACTGACATGCTCCCGTCTCTGGAAGTCTGAGACATGTGTGAAAATTTTCTA
Organism: Phyllobates terribilis; assembly: GCF_046119375.1. Taxonomy (NCBI): domain Eukaryota; kingdom Metazoa; phylum Chordata; class Amphibia; order Anura; family Dendrobatidae; genus Phyllobates; species Phyllobates terribilis. Next base: position 10,135 of record NW_027363218.1, on the reverse strand, counting down.
AGTCCAGAAAAAAAAAATTTTTAAACTTTTTTTCAAAATTTCCCCACAAGGGATATGTATTTTACCCACACATTTGGAGCCCTCCTGGGATGCCCTCTAACATACTATAACCTCCTTTAGCGGAGATTTTCACAAAAAAGTGAAATTTTCAAAAAGTCAAAATTTTTTCCAAAAAACGACTAAGTATGAAGGACTCATTGGGTGAAACGCTCTGGAACTGAAATCGGATGTGCTTACAGACATGCTCCCCTCTCTGGAAGTCTGAGACATGTGTGAAAATTTTCTAAGTCCAGAAAAAAAAAATTTTTCAACTTTTTTTCAAATTTCCCGACAAGGGATATATATTTTACCCACACATTTGGAGCCCTCCTGGGATGCCCTCTAACATACTATAACCTCATTTAGCAGAGATTTTCACAAAAAAGTGAAATTTTCAAAAAGTGAGAAATTTTGCAAAAAATGACTAAGTATGAAGGAATCATCGGGTGAAACGCTCTGGAACTGAAATCGGATGCGCTTACAGACATGCTCCCCTCTCTGGAAGTCTGAGACATGTATGAAAATTTTCTAAGTCCATAAAAAAAAAATTTTAACTTTTTTTCAAATTTCCCGACAAGGGATATGTATTTTACCCACACATTTGGAGCCCTCCTGGGATGCCCTCTAACATACTATAACCTCATTTAGCGGAGATTTTCGCAAAAAAGTGAAATTTTCAAAACGTGGAAATTTTTCCAAAAAACGACTAAGTATGAAGGACTCATCGGGTGAATCGCTCTGGAACTGAAATTGGATGCGCGCACTGACATGCTCCCCTCTCTGGAAGTCTGAGACATGTGTGAAAATTTTCTAAGTCCAGAAAAAAAAAAAATTTCAACTTTTTTTCAAATTTCCCCCCAAGGGATATATATTTTACCCACACATTTGGAGCCCTCCTGGGATGCCCTCTAACATACTATAACCTCATTTAGCGGAGATTTTCACAAAAAAAGTGAAATTTTCAAAAAGTCAGAAATTTTGCAAAAAACGACTAAGTATGAAGGACTCATCGGGTGCATCGCTCTGGAACTGAAATCGGATGCGCGCACTGACATGCTCCCCTCTCTGGAAGTCTGAGACATGTGTGAAAATTTTCTAAGTCCAGAAAAAAAAAATTTTTAAACTTTTTTTCAAATTTCCCCACAAGGGATATGTATTTTACCCACACATTTGGAGCCCTCCTGGGATGCCCTCTAACATACTATAACCTCCTTTAGCGGAGATTTTCACAAAAAAGTGAAATTTTCAAAAAGTCAAAAATGTTTCCAAAAAACGACTAAGTATGAAGGACTCATTGGGTGAAACGCTCTGGAACTGAAATCGAATGTGCTTACAGACATGCTCCCCTCTCTGGAAGTCTGAGACATGTGTGAAAATTTTCTAAGTCCAGAAAAAAAAAAATTTTCAACTTTTTTTCAAATTTCCCGACAAGGGATATATATTTTACCCAAACATTTGGAGCCCTCCTGGGATGCCCTCTAACATACTATAACCTCATTTAGCAGAGATTTTCACAAAAAAGTGAAATTTTCAAAAAGTGAGAAATTTTGCAAAAAATGACTAAGTATGAAGGAATCATCGGGTGAAACGCTCTGGAACTGAAATCGGATGCGCTTACAGACATGCTCCCCTCTCTGGAAGTCTGAGACATGTGTGAAAATTTTCTAAGTCCATAAAAAAAAAAATTTAAACTTTTTTTCAAATTTCCCGACAAGGGATATATATTTTACCCACAGATTTGGAGCCCTCCTGGGATGCCCACTAACATACTATAACCTCATTTAGCGGAGATTTTCACGAAAGAGTGAAATTTTCAAAAAGTGGAAATTTTTCCAAAAAACGACTAAGTATGAAGGACTCATCGGGTGAAAAGCTCTGGAACTGAAATCGGATGCGCTTACAGACATGCTCCCCTCTCTGGAAGTCTGAGACGTGTGAAAATTTTCTAAGTCCAGAAAAAATAAATTTTTCAACTTTTTTTCAAATTTCCCCACAAGAGATATATATTTTAACCACACATTTGGAGCCCTCCTGGGATGCCCTCTAACATACTATAACCTCATTTAGCGGAGATTTTCACAAAAAAAGTGAAATTTTCAAAAAGTCAGAAATTTAGCAAAAAACGACTAAGTATGAAGGACTCATCGGGTGCATCGCTCTGGAACTGAAATCGGATGCGCGCACTGACATGCTCCCGTCTCTGGAAGTCTGAGACATGTGTGAAAATTTTCTAAGTCCAGAAAAAAAAAAATTTCAACTTTTTTTCAAATTTCCCCACAAGGGATATATATTTTACCCACACATTTGGAGCCCTCCTGGGATGCCCTCTAACATACTATAACCTCATTTAGCGGAGATTTTCACAAAAAAGTGAAATTTTCAAAAAGTCAAAAATTTTGCAAAAAACGACTAAGTATGAAGGGCTCATCGGGTGCATCGCTCTGGAACTGAAATCGGATGAGCGCACTGACATGCTCCCCTCTCTGGAAGTCTGAGACATGTGTGAAAATTTTCTAAGTCCAGAAAAAAAAATTTTTTAAACTTTTTTTCAAATTTCCCCACAAGGGATATGTATTTTACCCACACATTTGGAGCCCTCCTGGGATGCCCTCTAACATACTATAACCTCATTTAGCGGAGATTTTCACAAAAAAAGTGAAATTTTAAAAAAGTCAGAAATTTAGCAAAAAACGACTAAGTATGAAGGACTCATCGGGTGCATCGCTCTGGAACTGAAATCGGATGCGCGCACTGACATGCTCCCGTCTCTGGAAGTCTGAGACATGTGTGAAAATTTTCTAAGTCCAGAAAAAAAAAATTTTTAAACTTTTTTTCAAATTTCCCCACAAGATATATGTATTTTACCCACACATTTGGAGCCCTCCTGGGATGCCCTCTAACATACTATATATAACCTCCTTTAGCGGAGATTTTCACAAAAAAGTGAAATTTTCAAAAAGTCAAAATTTTTTCCAAAAAACGACTAAGTATGAAGGACTCATTGGGTGAAACGCTCTGGAACTGAAATCGGATGTGCTTACAGACATGCTCCCCTCTCTGGAAGTCTGAGACATGTGTGAAAATTTTCTAAGTCCAGAAAAAAAAAATTTTTCAACTTTTTTTCAAATTTCCCGACAAGGGATATATATTTTACCCACACATTTGGAGCCCTCCTGGGATGCCCTCTAACATACTATAACCTCATTTAGCAGAGATTTTCACAAAAAAGTGAAATTTTCAAAAAGTGAGAAATTTTGCAAAAAATGACTAAGTATGAAGGAATCATCGGGTGAAACGCTCTGGAACTGAAATCGGATGCGCTTACAGACATGCTCCCCTCTCTGGAAGTCTGAGACATGTGTGAAAATTTTCTAAGTCCATAAAAAAAAAAATTTAAACTTTTTTTCAAATTTCCCGACAAGGGATATATATTTTACCCACACATTTGGAGCCCTCCTGGGATGCCCTCTAACATACTATAACCTCATTTAGCGGAGATTTTCGCAAAAAAGTGAAATTTTCAAAACGTGGAAATTTTTCCAAAAAACGACTAAGTATGAAGGACTCATCGGGTGAATCGCTCTGGAACTGAAATTGGATGCGCGCACTGACATGCTCCCCTCTCTGGAAGTCTGAGACATGTGTGAAAATTTTCTAAGTCCAGAAAAAAAAAAAATTTCAACTTTTTTTCAAATTTCCCCCCAAGGGATATATATTTTACCCACACATTTGGAGCCCTCCTGGGATGCCCTCTAACATACTATAACCTCATTTAGCGGAGATTTTCACAAAAAAAGTGAAATTTTCAAAAAGTCAGAAATTTTGCAAAAAACGACTAAGTATGAAGGACTCATCGGGTGCATCGCTCTGGAACTGAAATCGGATGCGCGCACTGACATGCTCCCCTCTCTGGAAGTCTGAGACATGTGTGAAAATTTTCTAAGTCCAGAAAAAAAAAAATTTTCAACTTTTTTTCAAATTTCCCGACAAGGGATATATATTTTACCCAAACATTTGGAGCCCTCCTGGGATGCCCTCTAACATACTATAACCTCATTTAGCAGAGATTTTCACAAAAAAGTGAAATTTTCAAAAAGTGAGAAATTTTGCAAAAAATGACTAAGTATGAAGGAATCATCGGGTGAAACGCTCTGGAACTGAAATCGGATGCGCTTACAGACATGCTCCCCTCTCTGGAAGTCTGAGACATGTGTGAAAATTTTCTAAGTCCATAAAAAAAAAAATTTAAACTTTTTTTCAAATTTCCCGACAAGGGATATATATTTTACCCACACATTTGGAGCCCTCCTGGGATGCCCTCTAACATACTATAACCTCATTTAGCGGAGATTTTCACGAAAGAGTGAAATTTTCAAAACGTGGAAATTTTTCCAAAAAACGACTAAGTATGAAGGACTCATCGGGTGAAAAGCTCTGGAACTGAAATCGGATGCGCGCACTGCCATGCTCCCCTCTCTGGAAGTCTGAGACATGTGTGAAAATTTTCTAAGTCCAGAAAAAAAAATTTTTTAAACTTTTTTTCAAATTTCCCCACAAGGGATATGTATTTTACCCACACATTGGGAGCCCTCCTGGGATGCCCTCTAACATACTATAACCTCATTTAGCGGAGATTTTCACAAAAAAAGTGAAATTTTCAAAAAGTCAGAAATTTAGCAAAAAACGACTAAGTATGAAGGACTCATCGGGTGCATCGCTCTGGAACTGAAATCGGATGCGCGCACTGACATGCTCCCGTCTCTGGAAGTCTGAGACATGTGTGAAAATTTTCTAAGTCCAGAAAAAAAAAATTTTTCAACTTTTTTTCAAATTTCCCCACAAGGGATATGTATTTTACCCACACATTTGGAGCCCTCCTGGGATGCCCTCTAACATACTATAACCTCCTTTAGCGGAGATTTTCACAAAAAAGTGAAATTTTCAAAAAGTCAAAATTTTTTCCAAAAAACGACTAAGTATGAAGGACTCATTGGGTGAAACGCTCTGGAACTGAAATCGGATGTGCTTACAGACATGCTCCCCTCTCTGGAAGTCTGAGACATGTGTGAAAATTTTCTAAGTCCAGAAAAAAAAAATTTTTCAACTTTTTTTCAAATTTCCCGACAAGGGATATATATTTTACCCACACATTTGGAGCCCTCCTGGGATGCCCTCTAACATACTATAACCTCATTTAGCAGAGATTTTCACAAAAAAGTGAAATTTTCAAAAAGTGAGAAATTTTGCAAAAAATGACTAAGTATGAAGGAATCATCGGGTGAAACGCTCTGGAACTGAAATCGGATGCGCTTACAGACATGCTCCCCTCTCTGGAAGTCTGAGACATGTGTGAAAATTTTCTAAGTCCATAAAAAAAAAAATTTAAACTTTTTTTCAAATTTCCCGACAAGGGATATATATTTTACCCACACATTTGGAGCCCTCCTGGGATGCCCTCTAACATACTATAACCTCATTTAGCGGAGATTTTCGCAAAAAAGTGAAATTTTCAAAACGTGGAAATTTTTCCAAAAAACGACTAAGTATGAAGGACTCATCGGGTGAATCGCTCTGGAACTGAAATTGGATGTGCGCACTGACATGCTCCCCTCTCTGGAAGTCTGAGACATGTGTGAAAATTTTCTAAGTCCAGAAAAAAAAAAAATTTCAACTTTTTTTCAAATTTCCCGACAAGGGATATATATTTTACCCACACATTTGGAGCCCTCCTGGGATGCCCTCTAACATACTATAACCTCCTTTAGCGGAGATTTTCACAAAAAAGTGAAATTTTCAAAAAGTCAAAAATGTTTCCAAAAAACGACTAAGTATGAAGGACTCATTGGGTGAAACGCTCTGGAACTGAAATCGGATGTGCTTACAGACATGCTCCCCTCTCTGGAAGTCTGAGACATGTGTGAAAATTTTCTAAGTCCAGAAAAAAAAAAATTTTCAACTTTTTTTCAAATTTCCCGACAAGGGATATATATTTTACCCAAACATTTGGAGCCCTCCTGGGATGCCCTCTAACATACTATAACCTCATTTAGCAGAGATTTTCACAAAAAAGTGAAATTTTCAAAAAGTGAGAAATTTTGCAAAAAATGACTAAGTATGAAGGAATCATCGGGTGAAACGCTCTGGAACTGAAATCGGATGCGCTTACAGACATGCTCCCCTCTCTGGAAGTCTGAGACATGTGTGAAAATTTTCTAAGTCCATAAAAAAAAAAATTTAAACTTTTTTTCAAATTTCCCGACAAGGGATATATATTTTACCCACACATTTGGAGCCCTCCTGGGATGCCCTCTAACATACTATAACCTCATTTAGCGGAGATTTTCACGAAAGAGTGAAATTTTCAAAACGTGGAAATTTTTCCAAAAAACGACTAAGTATGAAGGACTCATCGGGTGAAAAGCTCTGGAACTGAAATCGGATGCGCGCACTGCCATGCTCCCCTCTCTGGAAGTCTGAGACATGTGTGAAAATTTTCTAAGTCCAGAAAAAAAAAATTTTTAAACTTTTTTTCAAATTTCCCCACAAGGGATATGTATTTTACCCACACATTGGGAGCCCTCCTGGGATGCCCTCTAACATACTATAACCTCATTTAGCGGAGATTTTCACAAAAAAAGTGAAATTTTCAAAAAGTCAGAAATTTAGCAAAAAACGACTAAGTATGAAGGACTCATCGGGTGCATCGCTCTGGAACTGAAATCGGATGCGCGCACTGACATGCTCCCGTCTCTGGAAGTCTGAGACATGTGTGAAAATTTTCTAAGTCCAGAAAAAAAAAATTTTTCAACTTTTTTTCAAATTTCCCCACAAGGGATATGTATTTTACCCACACATTTGGAGCCCTCCTGGGATGCCCTCTAACATACTATAACCTCCTTTAGCGGAGATTTTCACAAAAAAGTGAAATTTTCAAAAAGTCAAAATTTTTTCCAAAAAACGACTAAGTATGAAGGACTCATTGGGTGAAACGCTCTGGAACTGAAATCGGATGTGCTTACAGACATGCTCCCCTCTCTGGAAGTCTGAGACATGTGTGAAAATTTTCTAAGTCCAGAAAAAAAAAATTTTTCAACTTTTTTTCAAATTTCCCGACAAGGGATATATATTTTACCCACACATTTGGAGCCCTCCTGGGATGCCCTCTAACATACTATAACCTCATTTAGCAGAGATTTTCACAAAAAAGTGAAATTTTCAAAAAGTGAGAAATTTTGCAAAAAATGACTAAGTATGAAGGAATCATCGGGTGAAACGCTCTGGAACTGAAATCGGATGCGCTTACAGACATGCTCCCCTCTCTGGAAGTCTGAGACATGTGTGAAAATTTTCTAAGTCCATAAAAAAAAAAATTTAAACTTTTTTTCAAATTTCCCGACAAGGGATATATATTTTACCCACACATTTGGAGCCCTCCTGGGATGCCCTCTAACATACTATAACCTCATTTAGCGGAGATTTTCGCAAAAAAGTGAAATTTTCAAAACGTGGAAATTTTTCCAAAAAACGACTAAGTATGAAGGACTCATCGGGTGAATCGCTCTGGAACTGAAATTGGATGCGCGCACTGACATGCTCCCCTCTCTGGAAGTCTGAGACATGTGTGAAAATTTTCTAAGTCCAGAAAAAAAAAAAATTTCAACTTTTTTTCAAATTTCCCCCCAAGGGATATATATTTTACCCACACATTTGGAGCCCTCCTGGGATGCCCTCTAACATACTATAACCTCATTTAGCGGAGATTTTCACAAAAAAAGTGAAATTTTCAAAAAGTCAGAAATTTTGCAAAAAACGACTAAGTATGAAGGACTCATCGGGTGCATCGCTCTGGAACTGAAATCGGATGCGCGCACTGACATGCTCCCCTCTCTGGAAGTCTGAGACATGTGTGAAAATTTTCTAAGTCCAGAAAAAAAAAATTTTTAAACTTTTTTTCAAATTTCCCCACAAGGGATATGTATTTTACCCACACATTTGGAGCCCTCCTGGGATGCCCTCTAACATACTATAACCTCCTTTAGCGGAGATTTTCACAAAAAAGTGAAATTTTCAAAAAGTGAGAAATTTTGCAAAAAATGACTAAGTATGAAGGAATCATCGGGTGAAACGCTCTGGAACTGAAATCGGATGCGCTTACAGACATGCTCCCCTCTCTGGAAGTCTGAGACATGTGTGAAAATTTTCTAAGTCCAGAAAAAAAAAATTTTTAAACTTTTTTTCAAATTTCCCCACAAGGGATATGTATTTTACCCACACATTTGGAGCCCTCCTGGGATGCCCTCTAACATACTATAACCTCCTTTAGCGGAGATTTTCACAAAAAAGTGAAATTTTCAAAAAGTGAGAAATTTTGCAAAAAATGACTAAGTATGAAGGAATCATCGGGTGAAACGCTCTGGAACTGAAATCGGATGCGCTTACAGACATGCTCCCCTCTCTGGAAGTCTGAGACATGTGTGAAAATTTTCTAAGTCCATAAAAAAAAAAATTTAAACTTTTTTTCAAATTTCCCGACAAGGGATATATATTTTACCCACACATTTGGAGCCCTCCTGGGATGCCCTCTAACATACTATAACCTCATTTAGCGGAGATTTTCACAAAAAAGTGAAATTTTCAAAACGTGGAAATTTTTCCAAAAAACGACTAAGTATGAAGGACTCATCGGGTGAATCGCTCTGGAACTGAAATTGGATGCGCGCACTGACATGCTCCCCTCTCTGGAAGTCTGAGACATGTGTGAAAATTTTCTAAGTCCAGAAAAAAAAAATTTTTCAACTTTTTTTCAAATTTCCCCCCAAGGGATATATATTTTACCCACACATTTGGAGCCCTCCTGGGATGCCCTCTAACATACTATAACCTCATTTAGCGGAGATTTTCACAAAAAAAGTGAAATTTTCAAAAAGTCAGAAATTTTGCAAAAAACGACTAAGTATGAAGGAATCATCGGTTGAAATGCTCTGGAACTGAAATCGGATGCGCTTACAGACATGCTCCCCTCTCTGGAAGTCTGAGACATGTGTGAAAATTTTCTAAGTCCAGAAAAAAAAAAATTTTCAACTTTTTTTCAAATTTCCCGACAAGGGATATATATTTTACCCACAGATTTGGAGCCCTCCTGGGATGCCCACTAACATACTATAACCTCATTTAGCGGAGATTTTCACGAAAGAGTGAAATTTTCAAAAAGTGGAAATTTTTCCAAAAAACGACTAAGTATGAAGGACTCATCGGGTGAAAAGCTCTGGAACTGAAATCGGATGCGCTTACAGACATGCTCCCCTCTCTGGAAGTCTGAGACGTGTGAAAATTTTCTAAGTCCAGAAAAAATAAATTTTTCAACTTTTTTTCAAATTTCCCCACAAGAGATATATATTTTAACCACACATTTGGAGCCCTCCTGGGATGCCCTCTAACATACTATAACCTCATTTAGCGGAGATTTTCACAAAAAAAGTGAAATTTTCAAAAAGTCAGAAATTTAGCAAAAAACGACTAAGAATGAAGGACTCATCGGGTGCATCGCTCTGGAACTGAAATCGGATGTGCGCACTGACATGCTCCCGTCTCTGGAAGTCTGAGACATGTGTGAAAATTTTCTAAGTCCAGAAAAAAAAAAAATTTCAACTTTTTTTCAAATTTCCCCCCAAGGGATATATATTTTACCCACACATTTGGAGCCCTCCTGGGATGCCCTCTAACATACTATAACCTCATTTAGCGGAGATTTTCACAAAAAAAGTGAAATTTTCAAAAAGTCAGAAATTTTGCAAAAAACGACTAAGTATGAAGGACTCATCGGGTGCATCGCTCTGGAACTGAAATCGGATGCGCGCACTGACATGCTCCCCTCTCTGGAAGTCTGAGACATGTGTGAAAATTTTCTAAGTCCAGAAAAAAAAAATTTTTAAACTTTTTTTCAAATTTCCCCACAAGGGATATGTATTTTACCCACACATTTGGAGCCCTCCTGGGATGCCCTCTAACATACTATAACCTCCTTTAGCGGAGATTTTCACAAAAAAGTGAAATTTTCAAAAAGTCAAAAATGTTTCCAAAAAACGACTAAGTATGA